>NC_092713.1:238492719-239776551 GCF_047496885.1 Scyliorhinus torazame
CCTACTCTCCATTCCCTTTACCCCTACACTCTCCATTCCTCCTCCCCCTTTACCCCTACTCTCCCCCCACCCCCCGTCACCCTCTCCTCCCAGACTCGCATCCCTTCACCCCCCTCTACTCACCCCCCTTCCAGATCCCCAACCCCTTCACCCCCCTCCCAGATCCCCAACCCCTTCACCCCCCCTCCCAGACCCCCAACCCCTTCACCCCCCCTCCCAGACCCCCAACCCCTTCACCCCCCCCTCCCAGACCCCCAACCCCTTCACCCCCCCCTCCCAGACCCCCAACCCCTTCACCCCCCCCTCCCAGACCCCCAACCCCTTCACCCCCCCCTCCCAGACCCCCAACCCCTTCACCCCCCTCCCAGACCCCCAACCCCTTCACCCCCCCTCCCAGACCCCCAACCCCTTCACCCCCCCTCCCCAGGCCCCCAACCCCTTCACCCCCCCTCCAGGCCCCCATCCCCTTCACCCCCCTCCCAGACCCCAACCCTCCACCCCCCCTCCCAGACCCCCAACCCCTTCACCCTCCCCCTCCCAGACCCCCAACCCCTTCACCCTCCCCCTCCCAGACCCCCAACCCCTTCACCCCCCCCTCCCAGACCCCCAACCCCCTTCACCCCCCTCCCAGACCCCCAACCCCTTCACCCCCCCTCCCAGACCCCCAACCCTTCACCCCCCCCTCCCAGACCCCCAACCCCTTCACCCCCCCTCCCAGACCCCCAACCCCTTCACCCCCCTCCCAGACCCCCATCCCCTTCAGCCCCCTCCCAGACTTCCACCCTCATCAGCCCCCTCCACTTACCCCTTCACCCCCCTCCACTTACCCCTTCACCCCCCTCCATTTACCCCTCCCAGACTCCCGCTCCCCCCCCTCAAAAAAAAACCCACAACTCTGGGCAGCAATATCTCGCCTTCCCTCCTCTTACCTCCTTGGATTATCGTATGAAACCGATGTTTGTTTCTTTTTGTCTCGGTGCAAGCTCCGCTTTTTCCTGTCGCTAAATTTATGATTAAACTCCTGGCTGCGAACGGCGCAACCTTAAAAAGTTTGATTCACAACATTCGGGGGCGGGCGCGCTCCCGCGGCGCGTTCCCGGAGCGTAGCCTCGTGTTTGGAGAGGAGGGAGTTACACACATGCTGCAGCCAGAGCTCGGACACAGACTGGGGAACGGGAGCTTGCATTCAGCTGGATTCTACTTCAAACCTATCCCTGCAGTGCCTTTCAGCAGCCCATTCAGCACACTGCCTCATGGATGCCAATGACCCAAGCGGTTTGATTTTGTTTTGCTACGTTTTCACACAAAGCAGCATGTTCTTTTGCAAAATCTAAAAATGCTTTTGTTTCGAGATAGAAAAGGGACTTTTTTGTTTAAATTTAATAAGGTAAATAGCTTTTCCAAAACAATTTACATTCTCTAAATGCAGGTTTACAAACCAGTGAAAAATATTTGTCAACAACCCCTTTCCTCTGAAGATGATGCTCCTTTTAAGGCACCAATCCCTATTTTCTTCCAATGTTCACTTTTTTGTCAATTTTCCCATATGACTAACACGAAATCAAGGGATACAGTACCAGAGACACCACCTGTCCCCCAGGTATTATTCACGTGCTACCGTCAGGAGGTTATTCAACTGAAGGGCAAGGCAAACTGTCTTCACCTGATATTAATTTGTGAACTCCCAGTTGCAAGCAGGAGTGGAAACCTTAAGTCAGTCCTAATTGTGGCACCCTTAGTGTCGCAAGTAGGCTTAGATTAACACTGCAATGAAATTACTGTGAAAATCCTCTAGTCACCACACTGATCATCGCACCTGATCAGGTACACGGAGGGAGAATTCAGAATGCTCAATTCACCTAACAAGCACGTCTTTCGGGACTTGTGGAAGGAAACCAGAGCACCCGAAGGAAACCCACGCAGACACGGGGAGAACACGAAGTGACCCAAGCTGGGAATCGAATCCGGGACCGTGGTGCTGTAAAGCAACAGTGCTGACCACTGTGCTAGCGTGGCACCCAATCAACTTTCCCTTTGCGGTAAACTGATTCTGGGCAGGCTGAGAAGCAATTCTGGGACTTACTTGGTGTATGACCCATCAGAGCTCAGAGCCAGATTCTAACCATCCACAGCAATATATTTTTCAAGGCTATCCATCACCTCATGCCATAAATGAAAAATAAGGAGTGTCACATCAAATTTCCAAGTCTGTGGCCAGTGCTAATCTTTGACCAACCAAATAGGAGGTGAAAACAAAAAAGTAATTTCTACCCCAAACCTCCAAGAACATGGACTCCTCATCTGCCCCTGCCTGCATTCTCACTCCCTTGGAGGAAGGTCAAGTGGAAACCTCAGGGGAAATGGTCAAGCTGATGTCTCTGAATTCAGAGTACGCTGCTATAGCTAATATATCACTCCATGCATTTGAAATGATTTACAATATTGCCCAAGAAAGGTCTAAAACAGTCAAAAATATTAATAGATAGTAGTAGTTGGTCAGGATTACAGGCAATGCTATGGACAATGAAAATACAATTGCAATTCTTCATTCCCAGCCCCAGGGGAGGTTGGGTTTTTTATTTGTAAAACCATAAAGACATTTATCTAAAAGCAGGAACCATTTTATTCAATTTCTTGGATCTGTAGCTTTTGATTAAATTAGTGAAAATATCAGGTGTTAAGTAAATATTTAGTGGAGAATATTTGATTGGCACATTCATATTAAGTCAGATTTGATTTGTAATTGGTTTTTGAGCTATAAAAGTGTGTAAAATTACATTATATTGATTGCAAGGCCTCACATCAACTGTACACAGCACCCAATACAAGAATAAAGACATATTCCACAAACTGAAATTAACAAATTTGTACCCGGACTGGAGCAGAACTCCTTTTATACTTGCACCTCAGAATACCCAAAATACCTAATCCATCCCTTTAACTCTACCAACTGTTAACTAAATATATTCCATTGCATCAACTGAACCAAATATTAACTGGACATTATTCTGGGTTCTTGTTTCAAAACAAAGCAAGCAGCAAAAAAAATTCACAATTGTAAATGAACGTGCATTCAAATAAATTCAGAGCATTATTGCAATGCACTACACTGTACATAATATTCACTGGCCTTGGCAGGTACAGGTACGCATTACAAACACAGCAAAGAGGACCATAATGTGTAAATAAGAACTGAAAAAAATGCAGTGCCATACAAATTGGAATGAGCGAATGGATGGGTGCACATGAAGTATACGGCAAAATTATATTAGCTACATATTTGATATCAACTGAAAGATATACGGCATTTACTGTACACTTGCTCCGCAGCTATCACGTATAGGTGACAAAATGCAGCTTATTCAAGCCATTACAATAGATGTACATCCACTTCTCTGGACAGCAGAAGTCTTCATGTTTTATTTTGTGAAAATAATCAATTTTCTTCCACTGCAACATCCTCAAATCTAGAGCCTTCTAAATCTTTATTAATTGCAATTACTACAAAAGTAATGCAGCAAAAAGCTGCATGGTTAAAAGTTTGCAAAAATGTGAGTATTCCTAATAATTTGAACAATATTTTCACAATAAAAAATTTCCACGTGAATAAACTATCAAAACCTATATCTGGAATGAATATATTTGCAAATATGTTACCATCAGTAAACAAATGCCTTTTTTATTATGTATTCTATAGATTAAATAGGTTAATTTAATACAGAGCAAGCTTTTACTATGAGAAATACAAACACTTGCTGGTCAAATGGATACTAAAAAATTACAGAGTATCCATTATTTACCATTCTGCCATAATCCATGGCCCTTTTGTCATACTTTGCCCACTAATAAGAGCACCAATTACAAAATAATTTTGACGGCTTGCTAATAAGCTCAAGTTAATTTACCTTTTGATCAATTAAAATGTTACAATATATTAGTCTTATGTTAATTGCTGAGCGCATGCGCATAGCCACAACAATAACCATTTAAATAACAAAGATCTCAGCCTTGACTTGGTATAGCCATCTTTCTGAGTGCACTGAGTGAGGTGAAAGCCCAACTCCAAAGATTTGAGTTATTCCAGACTGATACTGAAGGAGTGCTGCAGTGTCGGAGGTGTTGTCCTTCGGATGAGATGTCACTGCTCTCAGATGGACACAAATATTCCATGGCAGCCTTCAAAGAACAGCAATGAGGTTCTTGCTGGTGTCCTAACCGATAGTTGGCCGGTTCACGCCGTCGTAAAACTCGACGGAGTTTAAGGCGGCGTGGACATTCTGCCGCGGGATTAGAGAATCCCGCCTCACATTTCTTCAATGGGCTCCACAGAAACATATCGAAAGAAGTGGACGGCAAGTTGAAGAATAATTTTTTTTAGGATGGATGGTCATACACCTCAAAGACATGGGATGGGGCTGGATTCTCTGCACCATAACGCCGAAATCATGGCGGGGCGGAGAATCCATTTCCCCGCATGGAATCGGGGCCGGCCCTGGTTTCCTGATTCTGCAGGCCCCGAAAAGCGGCATACTCTGCCGATCAGATAGCAGGGAGGACCTGATACGCGGCCAGGCAATGTTTGTGCGGGCGGTCAGGGTCGGGCGCGCGGCTGATCCGGGGGGGGGGTGGGGTTCTATTTTTAATGTCCAGATCCGCGGTCTAAGTCCGCCATGGAGCATAGCGAGGCCGCACCGTACACATCGACCCGGAGGTGCGTGGGCCAGTATTTGCAGCAAAAGTTGCTGGTTTTACGTGGGTCCCTGCTAGCCACCTGCAGGGCTAGGAATATGTGGCCCTTTCACGCCAGATTTTACGAGGCATGGGGACATAGTCCCAATAACGGAGAATACAGCCCATGGTCTCTAAAAAAGAATCAAGCAATGGAGATTCCAGGGAATTTGGGAGGGAATTCTAGCGTTTGGGGTCCAGATAGCTGAAGGCATGCATGTAAGGGGGCTGGGGAGAGAGAAGAGGGGATGGAGTCGGTGTGGAAGAAAGGAGAATGCCCGAAGGCAGACCGAGAAAAGAAAGGAGAGTTTGACAAGTTGCAGTCTTGGAAGTTGATTACAGAAATAGGAAGGCCAAGGAAGGTTTAAACACTACGATTAGAATTTTAAATTTGAAGGAGCCAATATAGGTTAGCAACATTCAGGGGTAATGGCTAGGTGGAATGTTCAACAAAATAGTATGCAGGTAGCAGAATCTTGGATAAATTGAGATTTATGGAAGATGGGATGCTGTCCAGGAGAACATTGGAAAAGTCAGATCCGTGACTGACAAAAGTGTAGACAACATTTCTGGAGCAGATAAGACTATGGCAGTGGCAGAAATTGGTGATGCTATTTGTGGTGGAAAAAAGCAGGTTTTATGATAAGATGCGGAGGTTGCAAATATCTGGAGCTGATGGCATGTAGGTGGAATGGCAATTTATTGAGTGAGTGCAGTCCTACTGCCTTGGATAACAGAGAAGAAATGGGGGGAGGGGGGGGAGAAAATAGTTTGTTGGTCATTTCACAAACTATAGAGAGATTAAGTAAAGGGTATAAGGATAACGCGTCATACAGTTCATGACTTTGATTAGGATTGTTTTAGTGTTAGAACATAGAACATACAATGCAGAAGGAGGCCATTCGGCCCATCGAGTCTGCACCGACCCACATAAGCCCTCACTTCCGCCCTATCCCCGTAAGCCAACAACCCCTCCTAACCTTTTTGGTCACTAAGAGCAATTTATCATGGCCAATCCACCTAACTTGCATGTCTTTGCCTTCTGCACTGTAAATTCTATGATAATTCTTTGGACTGTGGGAGGAAACCGGAGCACCCAGAGGGAACCCACAGATACACAGGGAGAAAGTGCAGACTCTGCACAGATAGTGACCCAGCAGGGAATTGAACCTGGAACCCTGGCGCTGTGAAGCCACAGTGCTATCCACTTGTGCTACCTTGCTGCCCCACTGTTGTTGAAACTTGATGTGAGGGATTTAACAGAAAATTGCTTAAAGAATTGGAGTTTAGACAGGACAGCAATATACTTGCAAAGACAGCAGATAAGAGTGATCTTGGTGATAAAGTAATCCATGCGCTCTTTGCACTTATTAGAATTGAGAGCACACATCAATTCATGGTACACTGAAATGTACAATTAAGTCTCTCAATAACACTTCAGTTGCTCAAACCTGTAGATGCCATTCTTTTTGGATTGATACCAGCTCAAAGAACTTCAGATAGCTTTCAGCACTTTAAACCAAGACGGCTAAAGTCTACTGTTTTGTACCTATTTTATAAATTATTTTCTCCCCTCTTTTCTGACGTCCCATGTTCCACCAGCTGCATGGCAGATAGGCTACTTGCTTCCAAACCTCTGGTCAATAAAATCAGTTGCCAGAAGTCATGCAGGAGCACAGTGGGCTACATTTGCTGTCAGACTTCTGTCCGTTCCATCTGCTGAAACACCAGATAGTATGTTCAAACTCAGAAGGCCATGTCCCAGAGTCTGTGCTGCAATAAGTTAAGACTTTTATCATTCCATGAAAAAACTAATTTTAACATTCTTTTTGGGTGGAATGTTTGGATCAAAGAAAAGGTGAATGGGTTACAACTTGCTGTTCAAAGTAAAAGCAAAGTTAATGGCGCTTTTATTTATGCTGAAACGCTGCAGAACTTTTAACCACGAGCAAATATATGGTTAAATATGAAAATCAAAAAGCTGTTGTCCACACTGTGCTACTGAAATTGGCAGCTCACGGTCTGCCTCACCAGTTAAATGTATCAAACAGAATGAAGTTACTACATTTGTGCAGTATATACAAACCAAATTTGCCACAGATATTTTTGTCCATTTCAATCTATGCCCTCTTTTAAATGATGCAATAAGTATTATTTACTGTAATGGGAGCAAGAAAAAAAAAAAACAGTCTCTTGCGCCTGCTCTGCCATTCAATCCATCATGACTAATCTTGTCCTCACCCACCTTTTCCTTCCAATCCTCATATCCCTTATTCCATCAGAGATCAAAAATCTACCAATGGAGCATCCATAACTTTCTAAGATAGATTCAAACATCTGAATTAAGAAATTTCTCATCTCAGTCATAAATAATTAAACCGGAGACCATGCCCGTGTTCACTATTCTCCAAAAGGGAAAACAACACGTTAGTGTCCAAATTGTCAAGCCCTTTCAGAATCTTGTATGGTTCAATGAGATCACTTTTCAATCTTTTAACCTCCAGAGAGTACATACAGGCAGTCTCCCATCACAGGAGAACTCTCCTCACATCAGGAACCAATATTAATGAAAATAGAAAATGCTGGAAACATTCAGGTAAGGCAGCACAACTTGAAACATTATTCCTGTTCCTCACCACAGATGCTGCCTAACCTGCTGCGCATTTCCACCGTTTTGATTTGGGATTTCTAGCATCTGCAGTATTTTACTTTTGTACCAATGCAATGAAATGTTGTTGTACAGCTCCCAAGGCAATATCCAAAACTACACATAGTATTCCAGGTACGGTCTCACCAAAACCGTACACAATTGTAACAAGTCTTCCTTATTCGTGTTCTTCAGTACCCTTGCACTAATGGCCAGCTTGTCATCTGCCTTCCAATTACTTGCTGATACAATTGTAGCAAGACGTCTTTGTTCTTGTATTCTAATCCCCTTGCAATCGAGGGTAACATGCCAATTTTCTCTCTCTCTTAACACAAATTCTTTCTGCACCTGATTTGACATAGATTTCACCCATTCTAATTGACACTTCCCTCACTCCTTGCACTGTTCATTTCACATTGCTTGAGATACAGTTTGCTTGCCCTGTTTTACTCAGCTCCCAGATGCTGTGTTTCCTGCAACATTCAGCAACTGGCCACACAAAAACATTTAAAACTAAACGTGCTTGGGAGAGTTTAACCAATCTGTTAACTGCCCCGCTACAGCAAATTTTGGCCCAATTTTTGAGCCAAATTTGTAAAGCTTGTCTGCCAGTTGCAATTTTAGCAAAAACATATTGCACCATGAATAGAAGTGAAGCAAAACCAAGTGAGAAAGGATATGCTAATAAAATTAGCATTTGGTGGCAAATATCCAGCCCGCACGCACACTATGCATGCAAAATATATTGTACCAGATGAAAACATCATACAAGAATCTTCACCGCCCAGGTCTCCCAATAGTTTCTCTAAAATGTGCAAAGGTTTCAGGCACACAATTTGAGGATTTCAATCTCTTCCTCCAACCAGCTGTGGATTCTCTGATCAACTCTCATACGACCTCAGAGGTGACACGATGCACTAGGCCTCTTTCTTATACTTCTATACTTTAGCAGTGGCAATGTTGTGTCCCCCTAAGCAACAGCAGCAGGGAAACATCACAAGGAAAACATTGACATTGGACCTGGGAGGGGCAGCACGGTGGCACAGTGGTTAGCACTGCTGCCTCACGGCGCCAAGGTCCCAGGTTCGATCCCGGCTCTGGGTCACTGTACGTGTGGAGTTTGCACATTCTCCCCGTGTTTGAGTGGGTCTTGCCCCCACAACCCAAAGGTGTGTAGGGTAGGTGGATTGGCCATGCTAAATTGCCCCTTAATTGGAAAAAATGAATTGGGTACTCTAAATTTAAAAAAACAAAAGACATTGGACCTGGGACACTTCAGTCCTTGGAAGGGGAAGGCAAGAAAAAATATATTTAAAAAGTAATAGGAACAAATGCTGATTGTTTACTTTCTCGACATAGCAATGGTAACACTCCCCCCTTCAATGATTGGCTGGTATTCTATTCTTATATGTACATGAAGCTGCTGGACTGTTTTATGTCAAGTGTGGTGAACATTTGAAGACTTGAATAAAAGGAAATAAAAGAAAACCTGAAAGATTTTTTTTTTTTTTTTAAATCGAGGAAATAGAAGAATTGTAAAAAATATATATGAAAATTAAAGTAAAAAAACTCTTCAAAAGTGAAAGAGCAAGATCAGGCAGTCAAAAATCTTGTTTACAAAGCCACTGGCCCTTTTGGGCAGAGCTTTGTTAAGGATGTGAGAAGCAATGTTACGTATGGACGAATGTATACATTTATGTACAAAAATTATCTGGGGACCTACTTTTACCGAAGGTCACTTTGGCACAAAACTGCCCTATCTTTCTCAAAGTGGCAATCAGCGGCAGATTGCCACTCTGTACTGAATTGCATGCACTTAAGTTCTAAACCGCTTTTCTCACCTCACCTTGCTGACTCTGGCTGGGTGAGACTAAAGCAGTGAAGCGCATCCCCAACCCCAGCGGCGAACTGTAAAAGGAGCGGAGAGAAGGAGGGCATACCACCTTTTAGGACGTTAGTTGCTGTGGAGCAGGTGAGTTTAAAGGACCCATTGAAAATGATAGGTCAGGGAGATGGTAAGTTATCAAAGCTAAGTTAATTGGGTGTGGGGTTCGGACATCAGTGGGATCAGATATTGGGGGGGGGGGGGGGGGGGAGAACATGGTTATTTGTGTCAGAGTGGTTGGGTTGGTGTAGGATTGGGCTTGGGGGGGGGGAAATCACATGGGGGCAAGGCATTTAGTTGGGGGAGGGGGCTTGGTCTGGGTCTTTAAAATAGTTACACTGAAGTTAGGAGTGCTTTTATTTTTTCTAACTTTCAGTGTAACTAGGAGTGTAAAACTGACAGAATCATCCGAAGTTACAAATTTAATTCACTTTGCCGATTGGGCAGCATCCAAAGGAAGTTAGTCCTTCTGGACAATTGCTGTGTAAACCCTTACCGGGAACTTGAGGGAATTCCCAGCACTGTTTTGGGGTCCCCTCCCGCAAAAAGATTGGATGCTGGGGAGCCAGGAGATTCAGGGCTTATGTTTATTTTTCAGCTGAAAAATACTTCATCCTTCAATTTCAAACATTACTGGCCAAGGCCTCCACCACAAAAACAACCCTTACTATACAAAATGAATAAATAAACCACTTGGATGCATCTGGGAGAGGAAAAATTAGTACATTTACAATTTTGGAGTGTGTAGTCTTTAGAATGCATTATCAAATCAAAGGTAATGATACAAAATTTCAAAAATCTAATCTGTCAAAATATGTGACCAACTAAATGACCCCTAATGCTCAATTGGAAAAAAAATGTTTTTGGGTGGTTTTTAAAGCTGTTTAATGTTTAAATTTTATTAACTGCAGAGTCAAAAACATGCAGATAAATATTTACTTATACAGCATGTCACATACTGTTGATGTAAAACCAAAGTAAGCATTGAATTTTAACTGGGAAATGTATGCTAAAATCTAAAATTTGCAAAGTTGGATTTTTCCAGTGGAATATTTAATACCAACAGGCACATTTTCTATGTAGTCAAGAGCACTGACAGAGCTTGAAAACAGCACGCAGTCTCCAAAAGCAGAAAGGGTGCACTTAGCAGTGGATCAGCAAGCACTAAACTCAAGACCAAGTAGAAACAGGAGATGAACTATATCCCAACAGGAGGAAGGTACTCTTTGAACAATGTTCGTATCTGCAATAAACTGTCTCAGACAAACACCAGCTTGAACAGGTAAGATTTTAAGTTCATAGCTTTGGTAGTCCAGTGATATTATCTTATTTCTACTGTGGATTTGTGCCACAAATTCCATGTATACTGTATTGCTAATGAAGATCAGAAAGCACCTTTGCTGTTATTCAAAGATTAAACAGATCAAATTTATGGGAAAAGGTTTTTAATGCTGACAACTGCTTACATGACAAAATCCTGACTCCATTGTCTATATTGAATTGTTCAGTCAACTCCCTACAAATTCACAGCAGATGATGGGAGTCTAGAAACTACACTTCCCAATGTGAGGGAGGGATTGTATTTTTAACCCAAACACTGTTGCAATAAAGGAAATAAAGCTTGCTACACTGATGACAGCGGTTTTATTTAACAAAGGTGAAAAGAGACATTTCTCAAACACTGGCAGGTGGCAAATGGATTACATGAATATATCATACATGTAAAATCAATTATGTTGTTTATTGTACAAACAATAGATCAGACACAGATTGTGTTTAAAGGCATCGGAGTGGATATGGAGTCTTAAGTGATCATTGAGCACTCTGCTGAAAGGTTTCACAGTGACACTTAAAACTTATTAGCAAGTTTTGCCATTGGACAAACCTTTACTACAACAAAAATGTATGCAGTTCACCAGGTATAGAAAATAGTTAGCTTATGGCAAGTTTCAAGGGAGTGATTTGATTTTTCTTCATGCTCAAATTGTGCAATGACAGAAAATCTATATTTACACTGCATCTTATTCTCGGGACATCTCAAAACACGCCACAACAAATACTTCTTTTGAGTTTCGGTCATTTGTTATATAGGCAAGTAGCATCCAACATGCATACAGCAAATTAAACAAACAACCCAGTTATCTGTCTTGCTGGTGCTCGTTGAAGAAGAAAACTCCAGATTCTTCTTCAAATGTTGTGGGATTTTGTATGTCCTGTTGAATCAGTGGAACAGGCACACAATTTCACATCCCATCAAAAAGATGTCACCTTTGACAGTGCAGCACTTCTTCAGATCTGCATTGAACTACCAGCCAACATTTTGTGCTTAACTTACAGAATGGGGCTGAGACCTCAAACCTTCCTATTCAGTGGTGAGGCTGCGAGCAACCGACTGAAGCTCATGTTTATATAACTCACTGCTGGATTTACCCAATCATCTAATTTTTTTTTTTTTAAAAAAGCTTCTTAAAAAATTGCTCCTCTTGCCAATATTGCTGACGCAATTTACAGGACAATTAGACATGATCATGCAATGCTATGTATCTTCAACCCCTTGCATCATGATAAAAGTTAGCACAGAGATTATTTGCTTCAGACCATGGTTTATACTGCACATCACAATGCTTCAGTGTTCTCAGTGTTGTAAAACTAAACTTATATTACTTGAAGAACAGGATTCTCCGTCTAAAATGAACAAATACTCTTGATCATTTTAATACCAATCCAGTCTTACTCCTAAAGGTTAATAGTTCACAAAAAATAATGAAATAAATTCAGGTTCAACAAAGGTTTTACCACAGATTAAACTCAAGTTCTAAGCAGAGCAGCATTTTTAAAAACTCTTTTGTAACAGAAAGCGACAAGACCCTGCAAAATAGGCAACACAGAGACCAATGCACTTCCCTGTGCTTTCTCCCAGCAATTCTCACCCAATATGGTCTCTTTCACCACATTTCCCCACACTTTCTCCAAACACAGAAGAGATCTAGAACAAGAGATACACCTGCAGTGGAGTTCTGTGGTTACCTCAGAGAACAGTTCACACCACACAAAAAACAGGACAATGCACAATGAGGTAGTTGGATAAAAGAAATGAGGAGGCTGAACATTGAGGACATTTTTCTTTAAAAAGTGGAATATGAAGGATGTTGGTGAATTTTGTATATTGGACAGAATGAACAGCCTGTACAAGTATAAATTGCCTGAATTTTAAATCCATTGGGTGTAAGTAATACATAATATTGTTCCTGTTAAACTGTTAGATAACAAAATAAAACATGCAGAGTTTTAAAAAATAGAACCCAATTGTTTATTACCTTTTTAAAACAAGGCCTGTAGGCAAGACATAACATGGTTCCAGTGCAAAATGAAGTTTTACAGATTTGAGCCAGATTGAAGAATACAATCTGGAGTTGACAACGCAGATAATATAAGCAACATCCAGGCTAGAACTGCAAATGGAAGAGGAGGATCCTGCTTTCCATCTGTGCTGAGAAAAGTTTCTGAAACCCACTGAATCCAAACTGCAGCAGTGAATAGCTGAAGGCCACAGAAAGAGTCTCATTGCAAAGCCCAACGCATAGCTTAAAATCTTAGGTTGCTTTGTATTTTTTTAATGATTAGTTAAGTTACACAAATAGTTTTTTTTTTTGAAAAACGAACATTTTACAACAATTACACACGCTGGTGGATGAGGAAACACGCCCTCCCTGGAAAAATAAATAAATAAATGGGCAAACAGTGCGCTAAAGCTTTTGTTGGGTCACTAAAATCCGTCACTCTTGCTCATCTGTAATTACTGTACATCAAGCAGCTAGCAGGCCCAGGGCCTTTGCATTCCTCCCAATGCAGCCAGAAATGTTACAGTTACAATTCAGGCCTCAACATGATCCTACAGAAATGCAAACGAATCCCAGCATTGACCATGCAATAATCCTGATAAATACAACACAAAAAATAAACCGACGCACTAAAGTCGCCGCGTAGCCCGAGCAACCACTGAAAAAGGAAAAGGGGGAGGTGGGGAGATAAGGAAATAAAAAATATATGTAAGGCAGCATGAACAAAAAAAAACAAGGCGGGGGCTGTGATCTGACGGCAGCTCGCGGTAAAAAAGAGCACAAACAAAAGGCAGCCCAGGGCTGGGGAATCGTATTGCAATCGGAGCAAAAGCTGGCTTGGTGCAACCTTCGTTCAATGCAAACATACGCCCAAATATTGCTATTCGAAATATGCGCAACACTGTGCAAAAAGCCTTGAAAAGCATTCTCGTATACCTGATTTAGGTTTTTAAACTGACATCACTTTAATCGCTGATCTTGCCCACTTCATTCTCCTCCACCTCTCACTACATGTTCAGTGCTTTGCTATTATCTAAGAGCTCTCTTTCTCTCGGGGTTTTTTTTCCCCGCTGGTCCTCCAAGGCTCAAAATGGAACCGTCCAGGGGCGTCACCAAACATAAATAGGTAAGCGATCGTGCTGGATTTTCACCAATGCGGTCCTCCGGCAGATCCCCCTTCGCGAGGGATCCCTCTCAGCTCCTGCATGAGGCGGTGAGCGGAGCCAGCGAGTGGCCGCTGCTGGAGGGGGCTCCGGGCGGCATGGGGCTTGGGAGCGGCCGGCACAAGCTTGCGCTTCACCCTCCCCCCCTCCTCCTCCGGTACTGTCAGCCCTTGCGCTGGACTTGCTCGCACTGAAAAACTGGCTACGACAAACAACGCTGCTGATTGACAGCTGAGCCCAGATCCCAGGCAAGAAGCTCCAGAGAGAGAAGACTGCAGATAGCAGGCAATATCCCACCACCACCACCACACATCAGCTCCAGCTCACCAAAACGCTGTTCTGGAGGAATGGACACAGGCAAAAAAATAAATAAATACTATATAGTCACTCAAGAGTTAGTTGTTCCAGTCAGTGAGACAGCGGAAGGAGTTTGTTAACATTACTACAAACCCCACTCGTTCACTTTGTATTGGTTATTTTTTGCTCTTTCTCCCCCCTTTTTGTTTTTAAAAGGCCGGGATACAAGGGCGGAAGTGAACCGTGCTAAACAGACTATTTAAAACGAAAATAAGCTCAAATCAGCTGGACTAGACTGACGTGCATGACGCAGGTCACATTTTGTTGCTTCGTGCAGCTTACACTGCCGGGAGTGTGTGCATGTCCAACCAGGGAACTCGCGTTGCTGGATTACTGTACAGCTGGAGGCGCTTTTGCGCTGTAGTTGGTCTCGGAGTACGACCTACCTTGGACCCCATAGGAAGGCACGGAGAGGACTGCTAGGATCAACATGCCATGATGCAATGGCACCAGACTTACAGCAATAGAAGCGCGAAAGAGTTAACTGTGGGCCAAAATATTTAGATAGTTGGAGCCGAAGGGAGACCTGCTCTCTTTTGATACCAAGGACAACATCCAAACTTCTGCTTCTTTCAAACTCAGTTTATATAGTGGTTTGAAGTGTTGTTAGTTCTGTTCATGCATGGGAACAAACACAATGCATGTGGAGGAGAGACTAACTAGATGCAGTAATAGAACGCTCCACCCTGACAACTGAGCCTGTCCTCACCACGGGCAGTGGAAATCGGACTTTCGTTTTATAAGTTTAGAGTACCCAATTATTTTTTTTCCAATTATCGTGCCACCCTGAAATTGGACTATTCATACCGACAATGTATCACAATCAAAGAATGAAGGGAACTGTATTTTTGCTTCCAGTTGCTTTATAATCCCATTTTGGAGTTAGTGGTGGTCAGTGGATGTGATAGTGACAGCGGGCAGCACTGTGGTTAGCACTCCTGCCTCACAGGGCCGAGGTCCCAGGTTCGAAGCCCGGCCCTGGGTCACTGTCCGTGTGGAGTTTGCACATTCTCCCCTTGTTTGCGTGGGTTTCACCCCCACAACCCAAAGATGTGCAGGGAAGGTGAATTGGCCATGCTAAATTGCCCCTTAATTGGAAAAAATTAATTGGGTACTCTAAAATGACAAGGCATGAAGCATGTAACCATTATATGATGCTGACTGGAATTAGAACTACAACTTCACTATTCAGATGGTCAAATACAAACAACTTATGTTAATATGTGTACCTTTAATACATTTTTAAAAATCACAATATATGCATTAGTATATAAAAATATCACAATATATGCAATCAAAAAAGAGAATGATGAACCAGGTGAGATATGGTGTGACCAAATAGGTGTTTTTAAAAAGAGGAAAGGGGGAGGCAGCACGGAGGTGCAATGGTTAGCCCTGCGCCGAGATCCCAGGTTCGATCCCGGCTCTGGGTCACTGCTCGTGTGGAATTTGCACATTCTCCCCGTGTCTGCGTGGGTTTTGCCCCCACAACCCAAAGATGTGTAGGGTAGGTGGATTGGCCACGCTAAATTGCCCCTTAAATTGGAGAAAAAAAATTAATTGGGTACTCAAAATTTATTTTTAAAAAGAGGAAGGGGGGACAAGGATATTTAGAGTGGGGAATTCCAGAGCATGGGGCTGAAGGGCGGGGGGGGGGGGCGGGGGGGAAGAGGGAGTGCGCAGGCAGCCAGAAATCAGACAAACTGCAGAGTTTGGGATGGTGAGCGAACCGGCAGGAATGACCAAGATGGAAGGGAGCAAACATTTTTCTGATGCCAAGGACATTACAGGTGGAGTTGATGACTGGATCAACTGAGAAGTATCATGGCAAATGGAGGACCAAAGACAAGCAGCTCAAAATGTGGACGTTCTGTTATAAATAACTCGGGAGAAGAGTTCTTTCTAGAATTGGGTACTGAAGTAACCGGGGTTAGTACTTTCAGGGATGCGGATGTTAAGGGATATTATGGGGATAGGGTGGAGGTGTTGACCTTGGGTAGGGTGCTCTTTCCAAGAGCCGGTGCAGACTCGATGGGCCAAATGGCCTCCTTCTGCACTGTAAATTCTATGATAAGCAGGTCTGTTGGAGATGTGCCTTATAAATGAGAAGCCACACGTATATTATTCGTACTGGTAGGAATGTTTTTTTTTTTTAAATAGAGAGAACTTGAGGTTATGCAGGGTGAACTCAAGAGGAGAGGGGGCAGGAGAAAACAGATGGAGATTGAAATGTAAAACCTATGAGTCAGCACTCAGTGGTGAAGAAATGTAGGGAGCAGGATATTTGACTGATACACTTGGGTGGTAGATGGGGATCTGTAGATAATGTGGAGGATTTTGAAGGACAAATGAAATGGATGGTGAGAGACAGTGGAAGAAAGAGTTAGTGCCAATGGAGTAGGGAGAAAAGAAAAGTTTAAGATGCACCTTGGCAAGAGGAGCCACAATGTCATTGTGCCAGTCTGGTGAAGGGAAAGGGCAGACTAGTGGTGGAAATTATAGTTTGGCAGGAGGTTTTCACAAAGGGTACGGTGTCACCACCCACAAACCCATTTAATGAAAACCAGAATGTCAATGCAAGCATTCATAATAAGATCTGAAAGGCCTTGTTTGTGCATGAGTCGAGGGGAGGGTCAATGATTGTTGATCTGCTGGGAGAGTTCACATTGTAGTGGTGGGTAAATGTTTGCCAGATGTAGCATCCAGTGAGTGGAAAGGTTGGCAAGAGAGGCAGTTGGGGTTACCATTCAAAGAAAGGCTCAGAGGGGAATCCAGGAGAACTGGCAGTAGAGTAGTGATGGGGGGGGACAGATGGGATATGTGCAAATCTAAATAGAAAATGCAAAGCCTTGGAGCAGTGTTCAAATTTGAGTAAAGATACGCAGAGTATGACAGGAAGGGACAAAGGGCTTAACAGTCACAGCACAATGAATAAAGTCAAATCAGGAAACAACAGTAAAAGTTCAAATTAAAGGTGCTTCACCGAATACACAAAGCATTCAATTACAAGCTAGGCAAATTAGTTGCTCAGGGGACTGGTTGCATGGTGACCAAAGTTGGAAATTAAATATTCCAGGGTACTTGACATTTTGAAAAAATAGACAATATGGAACAGATGGGGTGAGGTAGCCTTAATAATGGAAGATGATACAAGGTCGACAAAGAAGAGGCAACTTCACTCATAAGAGTAAAATATAGAATCAGAATGGGTGGAGATCGCGCTTCTCGGCCTTTTGGCTAAGATCAAGTGTAGCATCTGCTCGGCCTTTTGGCTAAGGTCTGGACATCTCTCTTGTGGGGACCATGCATTGGATTCAATCTGGATTGTTTTTTGGAGCAGGTAAGGAGCTGGATTAGGGGTTCGCCCCTGTTCACACTGAGCTCTGGCTTTGGAACTCATAAAAAAAAGAATGAGTGGAGATAAGCAATAACAAGGGGTGGAGATAAGAAATAACAAGGGGCAGAAATCACTGTTGGGAGTAGTTTATTGCTGCCCTAACGGTAACTATACTATTGGAAAGAATAGTACAGTTATAGAATCATGGGATACAGCAACTGAAGGAAGCTATTCAGCTTTCAAGCCCATGCCAGTTTTCTGGAAGAGTAATTCATCTAGTCCCACTCTCTTTCTAAATCAAGGAAAAGTGTTTGTAACAAAAACAATGCAATAACCATGGGGACTTTCATCTTCATACAAACTGGACAAATCACAGTTGTCACAGTGCAGAAGGAGTCCACTCAGCCCATCATGTCTGCACTGGCTCTGCAAATGAACTTTATGATTCAGTGCAATTCTCCTACCTTTCCCCTGTACCCTTGCACATTGATGCAATTCAAATAATCATTTAATGCCCTCGAGCTTTAGAAACCAGCAAGGATGACCAAAATTATTAAAGGGAGAGAAAATAGGACAATGGTAAACTAAAAAGAAACATAAACAGATGCAAGTTGATTTAGCACAGTGGGCTAAATAGCTGGCTTATGAAGCAGACCAAGGCCAGCAGCGCAGGTTCAATTCCCATACCAGCCTGCCTAAACAGGCGCCGGAATGTGGCGACTAGGGGCTTTTCACAGTAACTTCATTTGAAGCCTACTTGTGACAATAATGATTTTCATTTCATTTCATTTCAAGCGTTTCTACAATAATGTAAAACAGGAGAAAGTAGCAAAATTAACCATGGAACCCCTAGAGGCTGCAACAAGAGAAATTAAAACGGGAATTAAGGAAATGGCAGAAACGTTAAACAACATTTCAGGACACTCTTCACATCAGAAGACAAAATAAAAAATCCAGGAATAATGGGGAACCAGAAGACTAATGAAAGTGAGGAACTTCAAGTAATTACCAGCAAAGAAAAAGTACCAGAGAAATTAGTGGGACCATAAATCAATGGATGGATGACCTACCAGGGTTTTAAAAGCGATGGCTATAGAAATAGTGGATGAACTCATTGTGATCTTCTAAAATTCCCTCAATTCTAGAATGGTTCAGTGGATTGAAAGGCAGCAAATCCAGAGCCACTTAAGACAAAGGATGGAGAGAGAAAACCAGGAACTATGGACTATTTGGCCTGTCATTCATCTTTGTGGAGGGGAACTGGCCGCTATTATGAAGGAGATGGACATGGAGAAACTCATAATATGGGCACTGAGAAACTCATAATATGATTAAACAGTGTCAACATCATTTTATGAAAGAGAAACATGTGTTTGACAAATCTATTGAGTGTTTTTTTGAGTTTGTATCTAGCAGGTGAATAAGATTTTCAAAAGTGGTTTCTGTCCTGGTCCACCTACGTTGACGCTACATCCAGGAAAGCACTCAGGAAATTCGACATGACGGAGCAGCACGGTGGTGCAGTGGTTAGCACTGGGACTACGGCACTGAAGATCCGGGTTCGAATCCCGGCCCTGGGTCACTGTCTGTGTGGAGTTTGCATATTCTCCACATGTCTGCGTGGGTTTCACCGCCACAAACCAAAAGATGTGCAGGTTAGGTGGATTGGCCATGCTAAATTGCTCCTTAATTGGAAAAATAATAATTGGGTACTCTAAATTTAAAAAAAAAGGAAATTCGACATGTCTACATTGGCTCTTGCCAATGTTTACAGATTCACCATAGAAAGCATCTTATCTGATTGCATCACTGTTTGATATGGCAACTGCTTGGCCCAAGACCGTAAAAAACTACAGAGAAACGTGAACACAGCCCAGTTCTTCACGCAAACCCACCCTCCATTCCATTGACTCGGTCTACACCCTCTGCTGCCTTGGGAAAGTGGGCAGCATAATCAAAGACCCTCCCACCTGGGTTATTCTCTCTTTCAACCTCTTCCATCGGACAGAAGATACAAAAGTCTGAACACGCAACAACAGATTCAAAAACAGCTTCTTCCCTGCTGTTACCAGACTCCTGACTGACCCTCTTATGGACTGAACTGATCTCGCCACGCATCTTCTCTACTGAGTAGTGCTACACTCCTGTATGCTTCACCCAATGTCTATGTATTTACATTGTGTTGTAGCCATCTGGGATGGCCACTTACAAGAAGAAACATGGACGTTCGCAAAGCCTAAAGGGAAATATGGACAATGTAAGATTCAGGCAGGCACAGACCCTGCATGTATATTTGTGAGCAGAGAATCCAGACAGCATCAAAACCCCCAGCCGCTTAGCATTTAATGGCCCATCTCCGTAAGATAAAGGATTGATACTCAGGTAACCGATACAAGCCCAGACATTTTGGCGCCACTCCCTCTACTCAGGAAGCATAAACAGCAGGCTCAATGACCGCGTAGGACACGCCCAGCCATCAAGGCACCCGCCCCTTTCTTGGCTCAGATTGAAGGCAGTGATCGAGAACTGCCCAATTAATTGGGTCCAAACCCAAGGACTGCCCAAAAGAGCGCAAAGCTCCTCAAGGATAAAGAGAAACACTGCCATGTGTTTGATCTCTTTTGGACCTGGCGCTCCAGCAACGTCCATCTCCAATCGCTGCACTCTGGTCATTTTTAGGACTGGTGGGTTACTGCAGGTACCATATAGACGGTTTCGCCACAAAGGCAGCCTCACTTTCCGAGCTCCTTAAGAAACAGGCCCCATGGAAATGGCTTCCACAGCACACGGATGCCGTAGATGCATTAAAACGTGCCCCAACTACAGCTCCCGCTTTGCAGGCACCAGACCCACACTCCCCATACACCCCATACACGATAAAGGTAGCAACCACCGACACAAACCCTTTCGGCTCTACTCCTCCAGGAAAGGCACGATCGTTTAGGACCCGTAGCCTATGCCTCACGAGTTTTAGATCCAGTAGAGCAAGGATTTTCTGCCTGCGAAAGGCACTTGCTTGCAGATTTTTGGGCTGTTCAGTACTTCGCGTACATAACAGGACTCAAACCCGTAACTGTCGTGTTGTGTTCTCTGCTCCATAGACGAACCAACACGGTTGCGGATGGTACAACTCAGTTTTATTACTAACAATATTTACAATGATAAACTGGTTATTTTGGTTCGTTCATTACCCTTGAATCTGTGGACCTAGCCCTAACACTATCTTGGAGAAGCACTCAGCACATGGTGAATGTCTGAGTCGCTGGCTGTGAGCTCTGTGCCCGGAGCGGTCTCCTGCTGGAATGAACCGGAAGTGTCGTGTTCCCCGTTTTATAGTGTGTATGCTCTTGCCTGTGATTGGCTGTGGTGTTGTGTGTGTATCGATTGGTCCGTTGATCTGCCCATCAGTATGTATGTATGTTTGCACCATGATGTTTACCTGAATATCATGACATCCCCCCTTTGTTACAAGAATATGTGCCTATGTGGTTATAAATAGAGAGGTGTACTGAGTGCAGCTGAATGTGTGTGCGCAATATCTACAGCATGTACATGAGGCTAAACTATATACAAGGGGCGATGTCAGGTGCGACATAGCAACGAGACTGTACCATAAACAAAAGACGGGGAAATGTTGAACGTCAAAACTCCTGTAACTTCCTGTAAGGAAAAATAGAAACATATCAACACAGTGGTATTATGCATCAGTGAGTTCAATATTCAAACAGGCTCATAAGTCCAGGCTAGTAGCTGGGCGACAAACTCGGGTTGACCGCCTCAAGGGTGGGTCAGGATCCACCGGCTGAGGAATGGTCCTGGCCACGGGCGACGACGGAATGGGCAACGTGGCAGGAAGCTCCACGAAGTCGACATCAGGAACAACAGGAGGGCGTGGTACCGGTGTAAGTTCCCGTAGCGAGCGTGGAAGCAGGCGAAGAGCCTGGCGATTGCGCCTGCGAATGGAGCCATCAGGCATGCGAACCAGGAACGAGCGGGGAGCCACGCATCGGAGAACTTCAGCAGGTGCTGACCAGCCACCTTTTGTAGGTGGATGCGGACGTTGTCTCCAGGCGCCAGGGTGGGAAGATCAGTTGCCTGTGTGTCATATGCCATCTTCTGGCGAACGGGCTGCTGATGCATCCTGTGCAGTACCGGAGCATGGTTGGTTGTGGGGACCAGAATGGATGGCAGTGGTCCTGAGGGCGCGACCCATCAACAGCTGGGCTGGTGAGAGGCCAGTGGCTAGTGGGGCCGAGCGATAGGCTAGCAGGGCTAGGCAGAAATCCGATCCGGCAGCAGCAGCCTTGCAGAGGAGCTGCTTGACGATGTGAACGCCCTTCTCCACCTTTCCATTGGACTGGGGATGCAGAGGGCTGGACGTCACATGTGTGAAGCCGTACGAAGCAGCAAAAGATGACCATTCCTGGCTGGCAAAACAGGGCCCATTGTCCGACATGACAGTGATCGGAATGCTGTGGCGAGCGAAGGTGCCCTTATGACAGCGGACGATGTCAAATCGTGCAGGCGTATGACCTCTGGATAGTTTGAAAAGTAATCATAGTCGCTGCCGAGCGCGTGAAAAAGGTCCACACCCACCTTCACCCAGGGGGACGTCACCAGCTCATGGGGCTGAAGCGTCTCAGGAGGTTGTGCCGGCTGAAACCTTTGGCAGGTGGGGCAGTTGAGCACCATATTGGCAATGTCATTACTGATGCCTGGCCAGTATACCGCCTCTCGGGCCCTCCGTCTGCACTTCTCGACCCCCAGATGGCCTGTGTAGTTGGTAGAGGACCAGCTTGTGCATGCTGTGCGGAATCACAATCCGGTCCAGCTTTAGGAGGACACCATCAATGACGGCCAAGTCGTCCCGGACATTGTAGAACTGCGGGCACTGTCCTTTGAGCCAACCTACCGTCATGTGGCGCATCACACGTTGTAGAAGGGGGTCAGCCGCAGTCGCCCGGCGAATACGGGCCAGACTGGAGCCGTCGGCTGGCAGATTTGCCGATGTGAAGGCCACCTGCGCTTCGACCTGACAGACGAACCCCTCCGAGTCGGGCGGTGTGCTCACTGCTCTAGATAGGGCATCCGCAATGATAAGGTCCTTTCCCGGGGTGTAGACCAGTTGGAAATCATACCTCCCGAGTTTGAGTAGGATGCGCTGGAGGGGAGGGGTCATTTCGTTCAGGTCCTTATGTATGATGCTGCCCGCATTCCTTCTGGTGTGCGGGCAGCCACTGGAACTCCGTGGACTTCTTGACTAGGTGGCGAAGAGCCGTCGTGTGGGAGGCAAGGTTGGGATTGAACTTCCCCAGGAAGTTGACCATGCCTAGGAAGCGTAGCACTGCTTTCTTGTCTGCCGGCTGCGGCATGGCTGTAATGGCGCTCACCTTGTCTGCATCCGGACGGACCCCTGACCGGGATATGTGGTTCCCCAGAAACTTCAGCTCGGTTTGGCCAAAAGAACACTTGGCTCGGTTGAGGCGCAGGCCGTTTTCCTGTATGCGCGCAAAGACGCGCTGGAGACGATTGATGTGCTCCTGTGGTGTGGTGGACCAGATGATGACGTCGTCAACGTAGACGCGCACCCCTTCGATGCCCTCCATCATCTGTTCCATGATCCTGTGAAAGACCTCGGATGCCGAGATGATGCCAAATGGCATTCTGTTATAGCAGAACCTGCCGAAAGGAGTGTTGAAGGTGCACAGCTTTCGGCTGGACTGATCCAGTTGGATCTGCCAAAAACCCTTCGAGGCATCCAGTTTTGCAAAGATTTTAGCCCAGGCCATTTCGCTCGTGATCTCTTCCCGTTTGGGTATGGGGTAGTGTTCCCTCATGATGTTGTTGTTGAGGTCTTTTGGAGCAATGCAGATCCGGAGCTCGCCAGAGGGCTTCTTAACACACACCATGGAGCTGACCCATGGCGTGGGCTCCATGACCCGGGAAAGCACTCCTTGGTCCTGGACATCCTGCAGCTGCTGCTTGAGGCGGTCTTTGAGTGGCGCTGGGACCCTTCGAGGTGCGTGAATGACCGGGGTGGCGTCCGGTCTGAGCCGTATTCTGTAGGTATAGGGCAGTATTTCCATGCCCTCGAATGCCTCCTGGTTGTGGGCGAGGAGCGATTGAAGCTGTGCCCTAAATTCTGCATCCGGGAAGTCTGATGTGCCTTCTGGAGACAGAGCGTGGACCCGCTGCACAAGGTGGAGAACCTTGCATGCCTGTGCGCCTGGCAGGGAGTCCTTTGATGATCCGACTATTTCGAAGGGCAGTGTGGCCGTGAATGTGTTGTGTATCACCTGGAGCTGGCAGGATCCCATGGCCGGGATAACGTTTCCATTGTAGTCGACCATCTTGCAACGGGATGGCCAAATTGGTGGTCTGACCTTCATGGCGTAGAAGGCTGACCATGCTATGAGGTTGGCGGAGGCGCCGGTGTCCAGATGGAATGTTATCGGTGATCGGTTGACCGTTAGGGTGGCACACCATTCATCACCCGGATTGACACTGTTCACTTGCAACGGCTGGTGGGTCCTGCCTGGAGACATCCGGTTCTTATCAATGACCACAGCACGGAAGGCGTCCTGGTTGTCTGTGTCACTGGTCTGGATATAGTCTGGGCATGACTCGTAGTAAGGAGGCTGAATGGTCCGCACATCCCTGCGAGGTTGTCGGAATTGGGTCGCGTTGGCAGGTTGAGCTGCTCGACAGCAGGCAGCATAGTGGCCCATCTTGCCACAGCGGAGGCATTGTCGTTTTTTTGCCGGACATTGCCGCTTTAAATGTTCGGCTCCGCAGTTGCCGCACGTCGTGACATCAAGGCGTTCGTTGCGCCATCGCGCATGCGCAGTTTGGTCTTGCGCGAGCTCGCCTGCGCACCACGTCCCTCTGCGTCGATGTCTTTTTTGGCGCGCACAAACGCGGGAGGCCGTGGAAAGTGCGTGAAATGGCCGCCCTCGTCCGGGCCGCGGGCCGGGAGGAACTCAATCGGCTGGACCCGTTCGGCCTCACAGGACGCCTGCCCTGCCGATCCGGCCGCGAAGGACTCCCACCGCGCCAATTCGGCCGCTTGAAATTGGGAGTAGCGGCTGGTCGCGTTTTCATGAAGGACACAGGCTTCGACTGCGGATGTTAGGGTGGGGCCTTTCATTTTGAGGAGCTGGTGGCGTAGGGTGTCCGAGGCGACCCCAAAAACAATCTGGTCCCGAATCATTGAATCGGAGGTGGCGTCGCAACCGCAGGACTGCGCGAGGATACGGAGGTGTGTAAGGAAAGACCGAAAAGGAAAGGCTCAACCCTACCCTGCAGGCGTGTAAACAGCTTCCAGTGGATGCCGAGGTTTCTCGCGATCTGCAGCGGCACCGTGCTGACGGTGTCCATGGCGCAGGATGGCGGATTCCCGAGGACGGTCTCACAGATACTGGGTTCCACTCGTGGTACTATGTCGTGTTGTGTTCTCTGCTCCATAGACGAACCAACATGGTTGCGGATGGTACAACTCAGTTTTATTACTAACAATATTTACAATGATAAACTGGTTACTGTGGTTTGTTCATTACCCTTGAATCTGTGGACCTAGCCCTAACACTATCTTGGAGAAGCACTCAGCACATGCTGAATGTCGGAATGACCGGGGTGGCATCCGGAATATCATGACAGTAACCATTTTGACCGAGCACACCCCGACACAGCTACTGTTAGACGGTCGGCTAAAAGACGGTAAGCCAAATTAGAGCAGCACGCTGGACCCTACTCCTACAAGGACGCGACATTACAGTAAAGAGGACAAAGACGCACATGTTTCTGGCTGATAATTTAGAATATGCAGGAACCCCACGAGTGTGAAATCATTGCAGCCAAGCATAACACAGGACTTTTTATTCCCAAATCGTTACCAAAGAAAACAGGCATCAGACCACAGAGAACCCAGCCCACAGATAATTCTCTAAAAATTGATGCAGATGGCTCCTCCACAATTCTAAATGGAGAAAGGGTCATAGGATGTGGCATATATGTAGAAGACGCGCAGGGACGCGCTTTAGAGGAGATATCGTAACAATTGCCAGGACATTCAGGTTCACAGGCAGCCGAGTTAACAGCCATTGCATACATTGTACAACACCCAGACTCGTTGCCGACCCCAGCAGACATATATTCGGACATCTTATATGTTTGCAACAGCCTGATGGAATTCTTACCTCTGTGGGAATCTAGAGGATTTGCATCCGCCGACGGTAAACCCCTACCCTCAGCACCATTAATAAAGCACATTCTCAAAGAAGCCAAAGAACGTAAGTATGGCATCATAATAGAAGCCATCATCGTTCCTCCCCACCCGGTAACGTAAAAGCAAACACCCTAGCAAAAGCAGGCTCAAGACATGGTCACTTTTGGCAACCCCCCCCTGAGAGTACATGGCGTCCAGGTCTCACAGACCAATATTCAGGATTTGGCACAGGCACAAATGGAAGATGAGACGCTTAAGGAAATTTTCAAAGAAAACTTCCCAGCTCCCTATGATAGGTTTAAAGGCACTTTAACAGTACACGACAGAATCATATGAAAGGATGGTATTTATGTGGTCCCCACCCAGGACAGGAACCAGATTATTTATCAATTCCATGATGGACATGGACACTAAGAGATCATAGAATTATAGAATTTACAGTGCAGAAGGAGGCCATTCGGCCCATCGAGTCTGCACCAGCTCTTGGAAAGAGCACCCTACCCAAGGTCAACACCCCCACCCTATCCCCATAACCCAGTAACCCCACCCAACACCAAGGGCAATTTTGGACACTAAGGGCAATATATCATGGCCAATCCACCTAACCTGCGCATCTTTGGACTGTGGGAGGAAACCGGAGCATCCGGAGGAAACCCACGCACACACGGGGAGGATGTGCAGACTCCACAGTCAGTGACCCAAGCTGGAATCGAACCTGGGACCCTGGAGCTGTGAAGCAATTGTGCTATCCACAATGCTACCGTGCTGCCCGTGAATAGAGATCCACCCTTACCCACCTCAGACCTCTCTGCTGGTGGCCCGATTTAAAAACTGACATAACCCACTACATTGAAAATTGTTTAATTTGCGCCCAGAACAACCCAGACATCCGCAACGAAAGGTCAGCTAAGACACACCCGCCCTGTTAATGGCCCATGGACGAACTTACAATTAGATTATATTGGTTCCCTCCCGCCCTGCAGAAATGGATTTAAATATGTGTCGGTCGTGATCAACACCTTCACAAAATGGGTAGAAGCATTTCCTTCCAGGACGAACACGGCTAAAGCGACAGCAAAAATCCTAACCCAGCAAATAGTCACTAGATGGGGACTCCCCTGTAGTATTGAGTCGGACCAAGGTTCGGACTTTACAGGACGAGTAATGAAAAACGTCCTAACAATTTTCGGAATTAAACAGAAGTTTCACATTGCCTATCACCCACAATCCAGCGGCATTGTGGAACGCCTGAACCGGACCCTAAAGGCAACACTTCGGAAGATGGTGCAACAACATAACACGACATGGGATACAGTTCTCCCATTTGCACTGAGGTTTATCAGAAATACGGTGTAGAGTTCGATGGGATACACCCCCCATACCCTCATGACCGGACGATCCATGAAGGGCACAGTATTTATTCGGACTTGATTTGGCCACCCCCAGTCACCGCCCTTACCCACGAAAAAGCGGTCCAACACATAATGGAGAATATTAAAGCAGCACAGCTCGCTGCAGCTGTTCGACTAGGCGCTAGGAAAAAGCAGATTAAGACCTGCTTTGATAAGACAGTACACCCGGTAGAGTATACAGTCGGACAGCAAGTCATGATCTCCATGTACAATCAGAGTTCATTCCTCTCCCCAAATTAGCAGGATCCTACTCAATTTCTGATAAAGTAAGCCCCTCAGTTTATAAGATTACGTATCCAAATGGAAAGTCAGGATGGTTTCACATAAACCAGCTTAAGGTTTATGGAACTCAGTGCAGCCACTCACACCACATTTCACTGGCAATAGCAGACAATGACGACCCGCCCACTGGCAACCTAATCCAACTCTCCCCCAGCCAGCACAGCACGTCCACAGACATGACCTTGACTCCGCCCCAGAGACCAGTTTCCGCCTCACACTTGATTCGGCCGCTAGCGATGGCGATAGCGACAGCACAACAGACGTACTTGAAATCCCCGACTAATGGCAAAACAGACCAAGCCCCAGTCGCTACAGCCCCTGTGACACTGACCACGATATGTTCGGCCCCTCAGAGACTATTTATTTGTCTCTATCAGAACCTGACCACCGCCCGACAATAGCGACCCCCCCCTTCCCTCTACTGCCCTACAGGATAAGAAACAATGGCACCGCGATAACTCTTATCGACTGATAAGAAACAACGAGATGGATCCCACATCGGCCCACGCCGCCTTGGCACAGAAACTCCAGTCACGAGTTTGGCGACCGGGAGATGGTGACGTCTCAGAGTCTGACTCCCACCATGCTAACCCCTTTACGACCATTTTCGCAATGGAACCCGGAGGTGTCCAGATGATGAAAGTAACCGATTGAGATTTACGGTGTCCTGTTCTCTGATGAGGCCTGCCCGTTTTTGGTTTGTTTTTTTAAGTTGTGTTTAATGTTGAATGTTTGTCTCTTGTACGACTTTGTGTGTCGATCTCATCCCAAAATTCTTGGTGCAGTCATAATTACCCCATTGACGCCACATGGCAGTTAAAGGAGCCAGTTTGGCGGAAGTCCATATATATTCAAATTCTTACCGTTCTTGTAAGGTCACCCAGGCAGTGGAGTAACGGCACTTATCCCCGCCCTGCCTGAGGCCCCCCTATGCATTTGGTCAGCCAAGCCCGGCAGTGGAGCAATGGCACTGATCACCAGGAAATGTTCCACGGGCTGGGGGAGAGATGGGGATGGGGAAAAGGACCGGGTGAGAAGACCGTACGAGAAGGTGGGCGCTAGTGGAGGGAGAGGAGGCTTGGGGATGGGGGAAAAAGAGACAAGGCCGCGACAGGAGCTGCGCCAGAGGGGGCGGAGCAGGCTTAGGAAAGCGCGGGGTTTTTCCCGCGCTAGGGAAGAAAGGCAGGGGGGGGTGGAAATGGAGGAATGCACACCGATTGGGAGATTCCTACACGGGGGCGGGGGGGGGGGGGGGAAGCCGGGGTCAGCAGGTGTCAGCTGACTTACGGGAGTGTTATGGGGGGGGGGGGGAAGAGCAAAAAAGCTAGACACGGGTCTAGCGAGGTGGGGGGAAAAAAGGGTTGCTGCTGCACTGGCCGAAGGGGAATGGGACACAGAAGAGATGGTCGGGGCGGGGGTCTCTCCAGTCTGGGGGGCTGGAGGGTGAGGGCGGCGCGGGCACGGGACTGGCCTAGAAAAGGAGATGGCTAGTCGGTGGGGGGTGGGGGGGGGGGCAATCCGGCTGATAACGTGGAATGAGAGGGGCCTGAATGGGCCGGTAAAGAGCGCCCGAGTGTTCGCGCACTTAAAAGGGACTGAAGGCAGACGTGGTCATGCTCCGGGAGACACATTTGAAGGTGGCGGATCAGGTCAGGTTAAGAAAGGGATGGGTAGGACAGGTATTCCATTCGGGGCTGGACGCGAAGAACAGAGGGGTGGCAATATTGGTGGGGAAGCAGGTGTCGTTTGAGGCTAAGAATATCGTAGTGGACAACGGAGGTCGATATGTGATGGTGAACGGTAAGTTGCAGGGGACGTGGGTGGTATTGGTAAATGTATACGCCCCGAACTGGGATGATGCCGGATTCATGAAGCGCATGTTGGGGCGCATTCCGGACCTGGAGGTAGGAAGCTTGATAATGGGTGGGGATTTTAATACGGTGTTGGACCCAGCACTGGATCGCTCCAGATCTAGGACCGGAAAGAGGCCGGCGGCGGCCAAGGTGTTTAGGGGGTTTATGGATCAGATGGGGGGAGTGGACCCGTGGAGGTTTGCCAGGCCGCAGGCCAGGGAATTTTCTTTTTTCTCCCACGTGCATAAAGCCTACTCCCGGATAGATTTTTTTGTTCTGGGCAGGGCGCTGATCCCGAAAGTGGAGGGAACGGAGTATTCAGCCATAGCCATTTCAGATCACGCCCCGCACTGGGTGGAACTGGAGTTGGGAGAGGAGAGGGACAAACGCCCGTTGTGGCGGTTGGATGTGGGACTGCTGGCAGATGAGGTGGTGTGTGGGAGGGTGAGGGGGGTGTATCGAAAGGTACTTGGAGGCTAACGACAATGGGGAGATGCGAGTGGGGGTGGTATGGGAGGCGCTGAAGGCGGTGATCAGAGGAGAGCTAATCTCCATCAGGGCTCATAGGGAGAAGATAGAGGGCATGGAAAGGGAGAGGTTAGTGGGGGAGATTTTAAGAGTGGACAGGAGATACGCAGAGGCCCCTGAGGAGGGATTACTTAGGGAAAGGCGACGTCTCCAGACGAAGTTTGACCTGTTGACCACAGGGAAGGCAGAGGCACAGTGGAGGAAAGCGCAGGGGGCGACGTACGAGTATGGGGAGAAGGCGAGTCGGATGCTGGCACACCAGCTCCGTAAGAGGATGGCAGCGAGGAAAATAGGTGGAGTCAAGGATGGAAGGGGAGCTACGGTGCGGAGTGCGACGCAAGTAAATGAGGCATTCAAGGCTTTCTATGAGGAGCTGTACAGATCCCAGCCCCAGCGGGGGAAGAGGGGAAGAGACGATTCCTAGACCAACTGAGGTTCAAGAGGGTGGAGGAGCAGGAGGTGGCTGGTTTGGGGGCACCAATTGGGTTGGAGGAGCTGAGCAAACGTTTGGGGAGCATGCAGGCAGGGAAGGCCCCGGGACCGGACGGGTTCCCGGTTGAGTTCTACAGGAAGTACGTAGACCTGTTGGCCCCGCTGCTAGTGAGGACTTTTAATGAGGCAAGGGAGGGAGGGACCTCCCCGTTGTCGTTGAGGGTGCTGATCTCTCTGATCCTGAAGGAAGCCAAGGACCCACTGCAATGTGGGTCGTACAGGCTGATCTCGCTCCTCAACGTGGATGCTAAGTTGCCTGCAAAAGTGCTGGCTACGAGGATCGAGGACTGTGTCCCGGGGGTGAATCACGAGGACCAGACGGGATTTGTAAAGAGCAGGCAGCTAAACACCAATGTGCGGCGGCTCCTAAACGTGATAATGATGCCATCGGTGGAGGGAGAGGCGGAGATAGTGGCAGCTATGGATGCGGAGAAGGCCTTTGACCGAATAGAGTGAAAGTACCTCTGGGAAGTGCTGCGTAGGTTTGGGTTCGGGGGAGGGTTTATTAGTTGAGATAAGCTCCTTTACAGAGCCCCGGTGGCGAGTGTGGTTACGAATCGGCGGAGGTCGGAGTATTTTCGTCTGTACCGTGGGACGAGGCAGGGGTGCCCCCTGTCCCCCCTGTTGTTTGAATTAGCAATTGAATCCGTGGCCATGTTATTAAGGGAGCCTAGGAAATGGAGGGGGGTGGTCCGAGGGGGAGAGGAGCATCGAGTGTCGCTTTATGCAGATGACCTGTTGCTGTATGTGGCGGATCTAGTGGAGGGGATGGTGGAGGTCATGCAGACTCTAAGGGAGTTTGGGGATTTCTCGGGCTATAAGCTTAAAGTAGGGAAGAGTGAGCTCTTTGTAGTACAGGCAGGAGACCAAGAAAGGGGGATAGACGATCTACCGCTGAGGAGGGCGGAAAGGAGCTTTCGGTACCTGGGGATCCAAATAGCTAGGAGTTAGGGGGCCCTACATAAACTGAATCTGAAGAGACTGGTGGAGCAGATGGAGGAGGACTTCAAAAGATGGGAAATGTTACCGCTCTCGCTAGCGGGTAGAGTGCAGTCGGTCAAAATGGTGGTCCTCCCGAGGTTTCTCTTTGTGTTTCAGTGCCTTCCCATCGTGATCACCAAGGCCTTTTTTAAGAGGGTAGGCAGGAGCATTATGGGGTTTGTGTGGGCGAATAAGACCCCGAGGGTAAGGAGAGGATTTCTGGAGCGCAGTAGGAGGGTTGGCGCTGCCGAATCTGGGGAGCTACTACTGGGCAGCAAATGTGGCGATGATCCGTAAGTGGGTAATGGAGGGAGAGGGGGCAGCATGGAAGAGGTTGGAGATGGCGTCCTGCAAAGGAACGAGCCTGGGGGCGCTGGTGACGGCACCGCTGCAGCTCTCGCTGACAAGGTGCACCACGAGTCCGGTGGTGGCGGCAATGCTAAAGATCTGGGGCCAGTGGAGACGGCACAGGGGTGCAATAGGAGCCTTGGTGTGGTCCCCGATCAGGGGTAACCATCGGTTTGTCCCGGGGAGGATGGACGGGGGGTTTCAGAGCTGGCATCGGGCGGGGATTAGAAGAATGGGGGACCTGTTCATTGATGGGACGTTTGCGAGCCTAGGGGCACTAGAGGAGAAGTTTGGGCTACCCCCGGGGAATGCTTTCAGATACATGCAGGTGAGGGCGTTTGTGAGGCAGCAGGTGAGGGAATTCCCGTTGCTCCCGGCACAGGAACTTCAAGACAGGGTGATCTCAGGCGTATGGGTTGGAGAGGGCAAGGTGTCGGCAATATACCAGGAGATGAAAGAAGAGGGTGAGGCGTTGGTAGAGGAGCTGAAGGGTAAATGGGAGGAGGAGCTAGGGGAGGAGATTGAGGAGGGGCTATGGGCTGATGCCCTAGGTAGGGTTAATTCCTCTTCCTCGTGTGCCAGGCTTAGCCTGATACAATTTAAGGTGGTTCGCAGAGCGCACATGACGGGGGAGAAGCTGAGTAGGTTCTTTGGGGTAGAGGACAGATGTGGGAGGTGCTCAGGAAGTCCGGCGAACCATGTCCATATGTTTTGGTCATGCCCGGCACTGGAGGGGTTCTGGAGGGGAGTGGCAGGAACAATATCTAAGGTAGTGAAAGTCCGGGTCAAGCCAAGCTGGGGGCTAGCAACATTTGGAGCAGTGGACAAGCCGGGAGTGCAGGAGGCGAAAGAGGCCGGCATTCTGGCCTTTGCGTCCCTAGTAGCCCGGCGAAGGATCTTGCTAATGTGGAAGGAGGCGAAGCCCCCCAGCGTGGAGGTCTGGATAAATGATATGGCAGGGATTATCAAGCTAGAGAGGATAAAGTTTGCCTTGAGAGGGTCTGTGCAGGGGTTCTACAGGCGATGGCAACCGTTCCTAGACTATCTCGCGGAGTGCGAGATGAAGGTCGGTCAGCAGCAGCAGCAACCCGGGGGGTTGGGAGGAGGATGTCTTGTGAGGGGGGGGGCTGCCTGGGGGGTATTTGAGCAAGATAATACATGAAAGATCTGGAAAACTGGCATGTACGGGAGGAATCCAATGTACAAAGTTCTGTAACATATCGTTTTACCATGTTTATATCTTGCTATGTGCGTTTTCTTTCTATTTTGTTACAGGGGGGAGGGGGTTCTGTTTGTAAGGGTGAAAAATTGTGTTAAAAATTTTAATAAATATATATTTTTAAAAAAGAATGTGATAGTGCCCCCTTCGATTTTTTTATATATATGTGTGGCATGTTAAAACTTAGGTAAATGTTCCAATCCATAGGACAGAGTAGGATAGAACTTGTCCTTGATTAAGGGTACCCGGCATACCAGAGAACAGAAGAAGATTCAGTAGTGTGATACATCACACTTCGCATTTAGGATAAAGAGGACGGACTGTAGCCATCTGGGATGGCCACTTGTAACAAGAAACATGGACGTTCGCAAAGCCCAACAGGAAAGATGGACAATGTAAGATTCAGGCAGGCACAGACCCTGCATGTATATTTGTGAGCAGAGAATCCAGACAGCATCAAAACCCCCAGCCGCTTAGCATTTAATGGCCCATCTCCGTAAGATAAAGGATTGATACTCAGGTAACCGATACAAGCCCAGACATTTCGGCGCCACTCCCTCTACTCAGGAAGTGTAAACAGCAGGGTCAATGACCGCTTAGGACACACCCAGCCATCAAGGCACCTGCCCCTTTATTGGCTCAGATCAAAGGCAGTAATCGAGAACTGCCCAATTAATTGGGTCGAAACCTAAGGACTGCCCAAAAGAGCGCGAAATCCCCAAGGATAAAGAGAAACACTGCCATGTGTTTGATCTCTTTTGGACCTGGTGCTCCGGCAATGTCCATCTCCAACTGCAGCAGCACCAAAAGCAAGTTCAAGTTCAACGCTCGCTACCAACGCTCGCTACCAGACGGATGATCCTAGCCGACCCACAGTTACTTCGCCAGATCCAGCCAATCCAGATTCAAACAAAGGCCACTGTTCCTCTGACCTAAGCCGGGTGCCTGAAGTTAAGTACATGTTGTTATAGTTGTTATGTGTAGTTTAGCTCGTAGTGTTTATGTTGCATATGTAAGTTAATCTTGTGTGTAACTGAAGTATCATTGATCTTGAACTAACGAACTGGTTGTTTGGCTCTTTGGTCGATACCCGGTTGAACCTTGTGGCGGTATCATTCGATACCTGGCGACTCTGAAAGCATATCATATCAATATCTAGCTAAAAGAGGGGCAACCTTATTGACTGCCATATTTATAGCAAGTAAAGATAGCAACAGTGTATTTATCATACGTTCGAAGTTTTGCATGTATGGAACGATCTGCCTGGACTGCAGAATGCTTTTCATTGTACCTTGATATATGTGACAATAAATCTAAATCTAAAATCTGACAAAGTGCCACAAAAGATTGTTGCACAAGGTAAGAGCTCTTGGGAGTAGGGATAAGAAGGATAGATGATTGCTCAAAGGACAGAATACAGAGGGTCATTTTCAGATTGCACATGTTGTTTTTTTAAGTTTAGAGTACCCAATTCATTTTTTTTCCAATTAAGGGGCAATTTAGCGTGGCCAATCCAGCTAGCTTGCACATTTTTGGGTTGTGGGGGCGAAACCCACGCAAACACGGGGAGAATGTGCAAACTCCACACGGACAGTAACCCAGAGCCAGGATTGAACCTGGGACCTCGGCGCCGTGAGGCCACAGTGCTAACCTACTGCACCATTGTGCTGCCCCTTCAGATTGCACACTTAATAAAGTAGTGCAAAGTTTAGTCCTGGGACCTCAGCTATTTACAATTTATATTAATGACTTAAATGAAGAGACAGAATGAAATATATCCAGGTTTGCTGATGATACTAGGCTAGGTTGGAAAACTGAGGAGGACACAAATGGGGGAAATCTAACATTTGGTTATGCTCGCAGCAGTGGATCGGGAATCCACAAGTTTGAGGAGCAGGTTTTTCGGTGTTTTTTTTAACCAAGCCACATATTAGCATCCCTCTGCCAGGTTTGGCGATCAATTCGAGTGGGCATGATGGTAAGCCACAATATGACTGTTGAAGTGTCACTACTTCAAAGGATCCTGCAAGGGTCAGAATTGATCCGTTGTACAACCTGGACAACATACTGAACGCTCTAAGGGTCCTTCTTAGATGACATTCTTTTCCCGGTGGAAGAGAAAAAAAGCTGCCTCAGAAACCAAGCAGGCATGTTCGCGGCTGGATGTGGCGGGACTGCAGAGCTTAGATCTGACCTATTGATGGTGGGATCGCTTGGCTCTGTCTATTACTTGCTGCTTGTGCTGTTTGGCACAGAAGTGGTCCTGTGCTGCAGCTTCGACAGTTTGACAGCTCGTTTTTCAACATGCCTGGTGTTGGTCCTGGCATGCTCTCCTGCACTCTTCGTTGAACCAGGGTTGATTCCCTGGCTTGGGGCTGTACTGGACCTGGTATTGGGGAATGAGCCCAGCCAGGTGGTAGAAGTTTCAGTAGGGGAGCATTTTGGGAGCAGTGACCACAATTCAGTAAGTTTTAAAGTGCTGGTGGACAAGGATAAGAGTGGTCCTCGGGTGAATGTGCTAAATTAGGGGAAGGCTAATTATAACAATGTTAGGCGGGAACAGAAGAACATAGATTGGGGGGCGGATGTTTGAGAGCAAATCAACATCTTACATGAAAGGAGTTCATGTTCCTGTGAGGAAGAAGGATAAATATGGCAATTTTCGGGAACCTTGGATAACGAGGGATATTGTAGGTCTTGTCAAAAAGAAAAAAAAAAAAAGAGGCATTTGTCTGGGCTAGAAGGCTGGGAACAGACGAAGCCTGTGTGGAATATAAGGAAAGTAGGAAGGAACTTAAGCAAGGAGTCAGGAGAGCTAAAAGGGGTCGCAAAACGTCATTGGCAAATAGGGATAAGGAAAATCCCAAGGCTTTTTACACGTACATAAAAAGCAAGAGAGGGTAGCCAGGGAAAGGGTTGGCCCACTGAAGGACAGGGAGGGAATCTATGTGTGGAGCCAGAGGAAATGGGTGAGGTACGAAATGAATACTTTGCATCAGTATTCACCAAAGAGAAGGAATTGGTGGATGTTGAGTCTGGAGAAGGGTGTGTAGATAGCCTGGGTCACATTGAGATCCAAAAAGACGAGGTGTTGGGCGTCTTGAAAAATATTAAGGTGGATACGTCCCCAGGGCCTGATGGGATCTACCCCAGAATACTGAAGGAGGCAAGAGAGAAAATTGCTGAGGCCTTGACAGAAATCTTTGGATCCTCATTGTCTTCAGGTTATGTCCCGGAGGACTGGAGAACGCCCTGTTGTTCCTTTGTTTAAGAAGGGTAGCAAGGATAATTGGGCAGCATGGTAGCATTGTGGATAGCACAATTGCTTCACAGTTCCAGGGTCCCAGGTTTGATTCCGGCTTGGGTCACTGTCTGTGCGGAGTCTGCACATCCTCCCCGTGTGTGTGTGGGTTTCCTCCGGGTGCTCCGGTTTCCTCCCACAGTCCAAAGATGTGCAGGTTAGGTGGATTGGCCAATGATAAATTGCCCTTAGTGTCCAAAATTGCCCTTAGTGTTGGGTGGGGTTACTGGGTTATGGGGATAGGGTGGAGGTGTTGACCTTGGGCAGGGTGCTCTTTCCAAGAGCCGGTGCAGACTCGATGGGCCGAATGGCCTCCTTCTGCACTGTAAATTCTATGATAGCTATGATGACTGGAAGTGATAGAGGACATGATGTGTCGTGCCTTGCTCTTAAATATGTTGCCCATGGAAGATCAGTAACCTCAACAGGGCAGGCAAGATGAGTAAGTGCCAAACACCTCACCTGGACTTCCTTAGCAAGCCTCAGTCCAAGACACCTTGCTGGTGTGCCCATTCCTCTCTCTCAGCACCTCATCCGCATCTGACACTGCCACCACTGACATTCTCCCTCATTTACCATGTCACATCCATCAGTGATCCTCCTCAAATTCGATTGATCATATTCACAATTCTCTTCTTTCTTTCCTTATAGTGGAAAAAAAGTGTAGAACACCAGGATGAGACTGAGACCCGGGGAGGGTCTTTCAGCCATTGTGGCTCACACGTGGAGGAGGGGGACATGACCATGAGTAACAGATTGGGAGGAGGGGGGGGGGGGGGAAGGGGGGGGGGTCACCTGGCCAGCTATTCAGAGATATCACAGTCACATGGCCATGTTGACTTCATGTCAGCAGGTCGCAAAAGTCCTGCCTTCACATTGGCAATACCCTCAATCATGTTGTTGTTTAGATGGAATGGATTTTGAACACATCTCGCAACTCAAACCTGGGCATCCAAGAGGCATTATTTGCCATCAGAAGCAGCAGAGTTGTAGACACCCACAATCGATAACCACATGGCCCGGCATATCCTCGCTAGCATCAAGCCGGGGATCAGCCCAGGTTCAATGAAGACTGCAGCACCAGGCATACCTAAAAATGAGGTTTCAACCTGGTTAAGCTATAATACAGGATTACTAACATGCCAAACAGCAGAAGCAGTTATGTGATAAACAGAGCTAATCAATTCCACAACCAAGCTCCACAGTCCTGCCACATCCAGTCATGGATGATGGCAGACAATTAAACAACAGGAGGTTGCGATTCTGCAAATATCCCCATCCTCAGTAATAAGGGAGCCCAGCATATCAGTGCAAAAGTTAAGTGAAGTATTTGCAGCCATCTTCAGCCAGAAGTGCATGTTGATGATCACCTTGGCCTCCTCTCAACGTCCCCAGCATCACAGATGCCAGTCTTCGACCAATTCAATTCACTCCTCATGGTATCAAGAAATGGCTGAAGGCACTGCGAAGGCTATGGGTCCCAACAATATTCCGGCAATAGCATTGCAGAACTAGGTCACACCCTAGCCAAACTGTTCCAGTACAGCTGCAACACTGGCATCTATCTGGCAATGTGGGAACATGCCACAAATAGCAGTAAAAATCCAACCCAGACATCCAGTTGACTCTTAATCATCAGCAACACAAAGGAAGATGTCATAGACAATGTTATTAAGTGGCACTTACTTAGCAATAATGTGCTCACTGTTGCCCAGATTGGGTTCTGCCAATTTCTGACCTCATTACAGCCATGGTTCGAAAGAGCTGAACTCAAGAAGTAACACAAGAGTGACAGTCCTCGACACCAAGGCAGCATTTGACCAAGTGTGGCATCAAAGAAGCTTAGCAAAACTGGAGGCAATGGGAATCACAGGTAAAACTCTCTGCTAGTTAAGAGTCATACTTAGCACGAAGGAAGATGGTTGTGGTTGTTGGTCGTCAGTCATCTTAGCTCCAGGACATCACTGCATACGTTCCTCAGTGAAGTGTCCTCAGCCCAATCATCTTCAGCTATTTTCCTACATCATAAAGATCAAAAGTGAGGATGTTCACTGATCATTGTGCAATGTTCTGCACCATTTGTGACACCTCAGATATGAAGAAGCCTATGCCCATAAGCAGCAAGGACTGGACAATATGCAGGTATAGGATGATAAGTGGCAAGTAAAATTTGTCCCACACACAGGCAATGCCCATGTCCAAGAAGAGAGAATCTGATATCTCCCCTTGATGTTCAATGGCATTACAATCCCCAACTATCATAATGAGTTATCTTGACAAAACACCTAACTGGTCTAACTATATAAATATTGGGGCTACAAGAGCAGGTAAAGACTAAGAATCCTGTGGTGAGTAACTCATCATCTGATTCCCCAAAGCTTGTTCACCATTTACAGACAAGTCAGAATGTGATAAAATATTCTCTTGCCTAGACGGGTGCAGCTCCAACAACACAAGAAGCCAACACCAGGACAGAATAGCCTGCTTAATTGGAACCGGGTGGCACGGTAGTGCAGTGGTTAGCACTGCTGCCTCATGGCCCTGAGGACCCGAGTTTGATCCCAGCCCCGGGTCACTGTCCGCGTGGAGTTTGCACATTCTCCATGTGTCGGCGTGGGTCTCCCTCTCACAACCCAAAAATGTGCAGGGTAGGTGGATTGGCCACGCTAAATTGCTCCTTAAAGGGAAATTAAAAAAAAAAAATTAACTGGAACCCCTTCCACCACCTTAAACATTCAGTCCCTTCACCACCAACACACAGTGACAGCAGTGTGTCCATCTACAAGATGCACTGCAGAAATCAAGGCTCCTTTGACAACACCTTCCAAACCCACAAACTCTGCAACTGAGAAGGGCAAGAGCAGCAGATGCATGGGATCACCACCTGTAATTTCCCCTCCAAGCCACTCACCATCCTGACTTAGAACTATATCTCTGTTCCTTCTCTGTCACTGGGTCAAAATCCTGAAACTCCCTCTCTAAAAGCACTGTGGGTGCACCTACATCACATGGATTGCAACGGTTCAAGAAGGTGGCTCACTACCACCTTCTCAAGGGCAATTAGTGATGAGCAGTAAATGCTGGTCTAGCATCCCATGAATGGATAACCTAAAAAAAAATTATAGTTGCAAAAGTTGATAATCACTTGGGATGTTAAAATTGACAATTTAGACTTCCGGGTGCGGCGATGACCAGCTAAGTCGCACGTTTCGGCAGCTCCCGGTGGAACGGACTTTTGGGCTCTTGATAGGAGCCCCAACGTCAATTTTTAACGGCAAAAAACACTGTGCAGTAATCCAGAAGGGAATCCCCCTGGACACGGATGGAAAAAAGAGTAAAGTGGCCGGATTGCGGTGGATCCTCTAGAGCAGCGGCCAGGAAGGCAGGCACAAAGCAAGATGGCGTCGGAAGGAGGCAGTTTAATATGGGGCCCTGACCAACAAGAGTTCCTGCGGCGTTGCGTGGAAGAACTCAAAAAGGAGATGAAGAAGGAGCTGTTGGCCCCGATATTACAAGCGATTGAGGGGCTAAAGGAGGAGCAAAAGACCCAGGAACAGGAGCTTCGGGTCGTGAAGGCAAAGGCTGCTGAGAATGAGGACGACATACAGGGACTGGTGGTGAAAACGGAGATGCACGAGGCACAACACAAAAGGTGTGTGGAAAGGCTGGAGGTGCTGGAGAATAATGCGAGGAGGAAGAATTTAAGGATTCTTGGTCTTCCCGAAGGTGTAGAAGGGGCGGACGTCGGGGCATATGGGAGCACGATGCTGCACTCGTTAATGGGATCGGAGGCCCCGACGGGTCCGCTGGAGGTGGAGGGAGCCTATCGAGTTATGGCGCGAAGACCGAGGGCTGGAGAAATTCCTCGAGCCAAAGTGGGGCGATTTCTCCGATATAAGGACAGAGAGATGGTCCTCAGATGGGCAAAGAAAACTCGAAGCAGTAGGTGGGAGAACGCGGTGATCCGCGTATATCAAGATTGGAGTGCGGAGGTGGCGAGAAGGAGGGCAAGCTTTAATCGGGCCAAGGCGGTGCTGCACAAACGGAAGATTAAATTTGGAATGCTGCAACCGGCAAGACTGTGGGTCACATATCAAGGGAAACACCACTACTTCGAAACGGCAGATGAGGCGTGGACATTTATTGTCGAGGAGAAACTGGAGTGAGCGGGCCAGAAAAAGAACGTTTGGGACAAAGTGGGGGGGGGTGAATATGTGGGATGAAGGGGGGAAAAGAGGGAAGAGATGACTTCCCAAGTTGTTAATCCTGCGACCCTGTAATTTTTCTCTCTTCCCCATGTCGTGGAGGAGGGGGGGGGAGGGAGGATGAGGAGCTGAGGGTGCCGGCCATTGGGGGCGGGGCCAAAAGGGAAGCGCGGGCTTTGTTCTCGCGCTATGGTAATCACGGCGGGAACAGGGAAGCAGGGGGCCTCGCACAGTGTGAGCCGAGGTCACGGGGGGAAGCCGAGGTCGGCCAGAGTTTGCTGACTTCTGGGAGCAACATGGGGGGTGCAATTACGCTAGTTTGGGATCTAGCGGGGGGGGGGGGTTAACTGGGTTGCTGCTGCTGGGGAGAAGGGGGAGCTGGTATGGGGGGGGGGGGTGTTCGGGGCGGGGGGGCGCCGCTTGGGGGAGATACGGCTACGTGGGAACCGGGTGAGGAGCTGGATTGAAAAAGGAGATGGCTAGTCGTCAAGGGGAGGGGGGGGCGGTAAAGAACCCCCCAACCCGGTTGATCACGTGGAATGTGAGAGGGATGAACGGGCCGATTAAGAGGGCACGGGTACTCGCACACCTAAAGAAACTTAAGGCAGATGTGGTTATGCTTCAGGAGATGCATCTGAAGCTGATAGACCAGGTCAGACTACGCAAAGGATGGGTGGGGCAGGTGTTTCATTCGGGGCTAGATGCAAAAAACAGGGGGGTGGCCATACTAGTGGGGAAGCGGGTAATGTTTGAGGCAAAGACTATAGTGGCGGATAGTGGGGGCAGATACGTGATGGTGAGTGGCAAATTGCAAGGGGAGGCGGTGGTATTAGTGAACGTGTATGCCCCGAACTGGGATGATGCCAACTTTATGAGGCGCATGTTAGGACGAATCCCGGACCTAGAAGTGGGGAAGTTGGTAATGGGTGGAGATTTTAATACGGTGCTGGACCCAGAGCTGGACAGATCGAGGTCCAGGACCGGAAGGAGGCCGGCTGCAGCTAGGGTGCTTAAGGACTTTATGGAGCAGATGGGAGGAGTAGACCCCTGGAGATTTAGTAGACCTAGGAGTAAGGAGTTTTCGTTTTTCTCCTGTGTCCACAAAGTTTATTCACGAATAGATTTTTTTGTTTTGGGAAGGGCACTGATCCCAAAGGTGACGGGGACGGAGTACACGGCTCTGGCCATTTCGGATAATGCTCCACATTGGGTGGACCTGGAGATAGGGGAAGAAAAACAACAGCGTCCACCCTGGAGAATGGACATGGGATTATTGGCAGATGAGGGGGTGTGTTTAAGGGTGAGGGGGTGTATTGAAAGGTACTTGGAACTCAATGATAATGGGGAGGTACAGGTGGGAGTGGTCTGGGAGGCGCTGAAGGCAGTGGTTAGAGGGGAGCTGATATCTAGTAGGGCACATAAAGGAAAGCAGGAGGGTAGGGAAAGGGAGCGGTTGTTGAAAGAACTTCTGAGGGTGGACAGGCAATATGCGGAGGCACCGGAGGAGGGACTGTACAGGGAAAGGCAAAGGCTACATGTAGAATTTGACTTGTTGACTACGGGTAATGCAGAGGCACAATGGAGGAAGGCACAGGGTGTACAGTACGAATACGGGGAGAAGGCGAGTAGGTTGTTGGCCCACCAACTGAGGAAAAGGGGAGCAGCGAGGGAGATATGGGGGGTGAGAGATGAGGAGGGAGAGATGGAGCGGGGAGTGGAGAGAGTGAATGGAGTGTTCAAAGCATTTTACGAAAGATGATATGAAGCTCAGCCCCCGGATGGGAAGGAGAGAATGATGTGCTTTCTGGATCAGCTGGAATTTCCTAAGGTGGAGGAGCAGGAGAGGGTGGGACTGGGAGCACAGATTGAGACGGAGGAAGTAGTGAAAGGGATTGGGAGCATGCAGGCGGGGAAGGCCCCGGGACCAGACGGATTCCCAGTTGAATTCTATAGGAAATATATGGACTTGCTGGCCCCGCTACTGATGAGAACCTTTCATGAGGCAAGGGAAAGGGGGCAGCTGCCCCCGACTATGTCAGAGGCAACGATATCGCTCCTCATAAAGAAGGAAAAAGACCCACTGCAATGCGGGTCCTACAGGCCCATTTCCCTCCTGAATGTGGACGCTAAGATTCTGGCTAAGGTAATGGCAATGAGGATAGAGGATTGTGTCCCGGGGGTGGTTCATAAGGACCAAACTGGGTTTGTGAAGGGGAGACAGCTGAATACAAATATACGGAGGCTGCTAGGGGTAATGATGATGCCCCCACCAGAGGGGGAAGCGGAGATAGTGGTGGCGATGGATGCCGAGAAAGCATTTGATAGAGTGGAGTGGGATTATTTGTGGGAGGTGCTGAGGAGATTTGGTTTTGGGGATGGGTATATCAGGTGGGTACAGTTGCTGTATAGGGCCCCGATGGCGAGCGTGGTCACGAATGGACGGGGGTCTGCGTATTTTCGGCTCCATAGAGGGACGAGGCAGGGATGTCCTCTGTCCCCGTTATTGTTTGCACTGGCGATTGAACCCCTGGCCATAGCATTGAGGGGTTCCAGGAAGTGGAGGGGAGTACTCAGGGAGGGAGGGGGGGGGGGGGGGGGGGGGGGGAGAAGAACACCGGGTATCTATGTATGCGGATGATTTGTTGCTATAAGTGGCGGACCCGGCGGAGGGGATGCCAGAGATAATGCGGATACTTGGGGAGTTTGGGGATTTTTCAGAGTATAATCTGAACATGGGGAAAAGTGAGTTGTTTGTGGTGCATCCAGGGGAGCAGGGCAGAGAGATAGAGGATTTACCGTTGAGGAAGGTAACAAGGGACTTCCGGTACTTGGGGATCCATTTAGCCAAGAATTGGGGTACATTACACAAGCTTAATTTAACGCGGTTGGTGGAACAGATGGAGGAGGACTTTAAGAGATGGGACATGGTGTCCCTGTGATTGGCAGGTAGGGTGCAGGCGGTTAAAATGGTGGTCCTCCCGAGATTCCTTTTTGTGTTTCAGTGCCTCCCGGCGGTGATCACGAAGGCTTTTTTCAAAAGAATCGAGAAGAGTATTATGGGTTTTGTGTGGGCTGGGAAGACCCCGAGAGTGAGGAGGGGATTCTTGCAGCGTAGTAGGGACAGGGGGGGGGGGGGCTGGCACTACCGAGCCTAAGTGAGTACTACTGCGCCGCCAATGTTTCAATGGTGTGTAAGTGGATGGGAGAAGGGGAGGGAGCGGCGTGGAACAGATTGGAGAGGGCGTCCTGCAGGGGGACTAGCCTACAAGCAATGGTGACGGCACCGTTGCCGTTCTCACCAAAGAAATACACCACAAGCCCGGTGGTGGTGGCTACATTGAAAATTTGGGGGCAGTGGAGACGGCATAGGGGAAGGACGGGAGCTTCGGTGCGGTCCCCGATAAGAAACAATCATAGGTTCGTTCCAGGGAGAATGGATGGGGGATTTGGAGCATGGCAAAGAGCTGGGGTAGTACAACTGAGAGATCCGTTTGTAGATGGGACGTTTGCGAGTCTGGGAGCGCTGACGGAAAAATATGGGTTGCCCCAAGGGAATGCATTTCGGTACATGCAACTGAGGGCTTTTACGAGGCAACAGGTGATGGAATTCCCGCAGCTCCCGACGCAGGAGGTGCAGGAGAGAGTGATCTCAGAGACATGGGTGGGGGATGGTAAGGTGTCGGACATATACAGGGAAATGAGGGACGAGGGGGAGATCATGGTAGATGAGCTGAAAGGGAAATGGGAAGAAGAACTGGGGGAGGAGATTGAGGAGGGGCTGTGGGCTGATGCCCTACGTAGGGTAAACTCATCGTCCTCGTGTGCCAGGCTAAGCCTGATACAATTTATGGTGTTACACAGGGCACATATGACTGGAGCACGGCTTAGTAAATTTTTTGGGGTAGAGGATAGGTGTGCGAGATGCTCGAGAGGCCCAGCGAATCACACCCACATGTTCTGGTCATGCCCGGCACTACAGGGGTTCTGGGTAGGGGTGGCAAAGGTGCTTTCGAAGGTGGTGGGGGTCCGGGTCGAACCAAGCTGGGGGTTGGCTATATTTGGGGTTGCAGAAGAGCCGGGAGTGCAGGAGGCGAGAGAGGCTGACGTGTTGGCCTTTGCGTCCCTAGTAGCCCGGCGCAGGATATTGTTAATGTGGAAGGAAGCCAAACCCCCGGGTGTGGAGACCTGGATAAACGACATGGCAGGGTTTATAAAGTTAGAACGGATTAAGTTAGTGTTAAGGGGTTCGGCTCAGGGGTTCACCAGGCGGTGGCAACCGTTCGTCGATTACCTCACAGAAAGATAGAGGGAATGGAAAAGAAGTAGACAACAGCAGCAACCCAGGGGGGGAAGGGGGGAGGAGGAATCAGACGGACTCTCAGAGATGTTATTGTATATGCATAATATGTATAGGTATTTGTTATAGGTAATTGTATATTGGATTGTTGGATTGTATTTTTGGAGAGTATTTATTTTGGACAAGGCAGTTGCCATTCAGTTTTGTTTTTGTTCATATATTATTTATTTATTTGTTTAAAACTGGCCACTGTTATTTATATTGCTTTATTGTTGTGTAAAAGAAACACTACGTACTGTTATGTTTGGCGAAAAATCTTGAATAAAATATATTTTTAAAAATTGACAATTTAACTGAGCTTTAATATTCAATGTTTGTGCACCATAAACTTTATTTACAAGCTCCATTGTCCAGTCAGCCCTGTTGTTGCCTATCTCCTGCCAAATGGCCATCAGCTTTGAGGAAGATGGTATGACAATAGGACAGGAGCAGTGAGAAAGATAGATTGTTGACCATGGGAATGCTTTTGTGCCGAGTCAGTGGGTTCAGAATTGATGTGTAGACGGTTGTACTGCCTCAGATTAGCTGAACTGGACCTGAATGAGTTCATCTAGACATCCCTGGCAGCTAAACAAATGATTGAAGATCCCCCCCCCCGCCTCTTTCTCTGAAGATTTCAGAGCGGTCATCTCTTCCCACTCCTCTAGCGCATATCATCTCTGCTGCACTATATTGCACAAGGCAAAGCAGACCATTATCATTCTGCACAACCTAGCTGTACATACTGAAGTGAGACTCCAGATCTGTTCAGGTACTGGAATTACATCTTTCACTCAATGATCATTCATATAGAACATAGAACATTACAGCGCAGTACAGGCCCTTCGGCCCTCGATGTTGCGCCGACCTGTGAAACCACTCTAAAGCCCATCTACACTATTCCCTTATTGTCCATATGTCTATCCAATGATCATTTGAATGTCCTTAGTGTTGGCGAGTCCACTACTGTTGCAGGCAGGGCATTCCACGCCCTTACTACTCCCTGAGTAAAGAACCTACCTCTGACATCTGTCTTGTATCTATCTCCCCTCAATTTAAAGCTATATCCCCTCGTGCTAGACATCACCATCGAGGAAAAAGGCTCTCACTGTCCACCCTATCCAATCCTCTGATCATCTTGTATGCCTCAATTAAGTCACCTCTTAACCCTCTTCTCTCTAACGAAAACAGCCTCAAGCTAATGCAGCTTGTGTCGTATCTTTCCTGGGCATCAGTGGTGCTTGGTCATATCTTTTCTGGGTGTCAGTGGTAGATTTCCTCACAGGTGTCATCAGCCACGTCCGGAGAGGATAGCCTCTCAAGGACAGGTGTCCCTTGATCATTCTCAAGGAGCCAATTGCTGACTCTGGGAGTGTGGAAGTAGGAGGCTTGGCAAGTGCAGAATGAAGACACCATGGCAGCTTCTGGAGTATCTTGCCCAGACTGGCCTGGTGGTTACATACCAGCTGAACATTAAATGGGATCCCTTTTCAGTGATGAAAATTGATGGTTGATCCGAGGGCACCTTCATCCACATAAATGGTGGTTCTGGCAAAAAGTCGTCTATCAGCTGAGAGATATCCAGGTGCACGACACATGAGATGTTTGACAGATATCATCAGCAGATTCCTGGAAAGAATGGAGGCAAAGAAATTTGAGGTTGTTATTAGCTTAACCATTCCTGGCAATGTGTGCCCACATGATCCACTGGGAAGTAGGAGGTCACCTGGAGGTTTCAAATGTCAGCAGTGACCTGGTGCAATGCCCCAAGCCTACTGAGACATTGGAGCTCAGTCCTGACAGCTAATCCTCTGCCTTTATATCCTATGCTGGGGGTATTACCTCACGCCCGTGTTCATTCCTCTGGCCCACGGAATCACAGGTGGTTGAACTGGATGCTGCTGCCCTTGTCCTTCACCCGAGGTCCAGGTAGAACTGCTGGTGTTGCTCCCATGTTCATCTTAAGGTTGACAGCTGGGAGGAACAGATCAGAGACAAAATACTCCACAGTTTCAGAAATGACGACCAAGGTCTCACAAATCACCTCCAAAGTAGTGACAGCATATTCAGAACAAATCTGGTAAGCAAAGGCCCTTCACTGAGGGCAAGAAGCAACTTGCTATATCAAAAGCCTTCCAGCCTGTCAAACTCAGGGAAGTTCCTGGAAGTTTGGGAAACCCATATATCGGCACTTAAAGCCAGAATCCATGAATAATGATGAGTCAATTGGCTTTTAGTACATGTTACTCGCAGATGTGAGTGCTCGACGAGAGTTTCACATGTACCTAAAAATGTGTTCAAGGTAAATGTGGAAGTCACAGTGCTCCCAACATGTCAGCATGTTTAATGTCTCAACTGCCCACGCAGCACAGACCGACACCGTGGGAGGTTAACCATTCTTCCTGAAAGTTTCTGTGAAAGGATAAAGATAAGTGGAGTGGTAAACAATGTGGAAGTTGGCAGCTTATGTAGAGAAATGAGAGCATTTAAACTTTGGTAAGAAAAATCAAAAAAATGTTTTTCCGAAATGGTGAGAACTATCAAATTTTGGCATTCAGGAGGATTTGGGCGTCCTTGTGCATAACACAATGTTAATGCGCAGGGACAATTTGGCAGGCAAACGGTATGTTGGCCTGCAACTGTAAGAACAAGAATAAGGAAGTCCTGCTGCAACTGTACAGGGATTTGGTGAGGTCACATCTAGGAGTATTGTGCATCATTTTGGTCTCTGTATCCAAGGAAAGATATATCCCCCGAAAGAGGATGCAGCAAATGTTCAATAGATTGATTGCAATAGATTGGTGGGATGAGTTTATCCTGTGAGGAGAGATTGAATAAACTGGGTGTATACTTACTGGAGTTTAGAAGAATGAGAGACAATTTCATTGAAACATAGAAGACTCAGAGGGCTTGGCAGGGTAGATGCTGAGAAGAGGATTCCTTAGATTGGAGGATCTAGAACACGGGGACATGGTCTCAGGATAAAGGGTCAGCCGTAGCACAGTGGTTAGCACTATTGCTTCACAGCTCCAGGGTCACAGTTCGATTCCCGGGTTGGGTCACTGTCTGTCAGGAGTCTGCATGTTCTCCGTGTCTGTGTGGGTTTCCTCCGGGTGCCCCGGTTTCCTCCCCAAGTCCCGAAAGACGTGGTGTTAGGTAATTTGGACATTCTGAATTCTCCCTCCGTGTACCCGAACAGGCAGTGGAATGTGGCGACTAGGGGCTTTTCACAGTAACTTCATTGCAGTGTTAATGTAAGCCTACTTGTAACAATAAAAATTATTGGTGAGATGTTCATCAGTCAAGACAGAAATCAGGCAGCCTGATCTAGGCCTTCGGTAAAACTGTTCCAGAATTGAGATGTAGGAGAGTGCAGGGTGGGTGACCTCTGCTCCGCATTTGTGCTCATTAGCTTTTGGCTAATCAAGTGGCATGGACTAAAAGTTCACCATGTCGTTAAATTTCAAGTGAAGACTTGATGTGCCCTCAATGATAATACATGACAGTAGACTTTGAACTATTTGTGCTTGCTTGCAAATGGTCTTGTATAACTGGCAGTCTCCACCAGATTTACAATCTGGTCCGTATCCGGTTATCCTCCAATAGAATCCTTTCCACTTCACCATATTCCACGCTTGGTAGCAAAGTTGTTTAAAAACCTAGCAGTTCCCAAACTTTCCTTTATTTAAAAAAAATAAAACATTTTATGAAGGTTTTCACAGAATATCATATAACAAAATGAAAAAGGAACCCAACAGGGTTAGATACAAAAGTCAAAAAACAACCCTCCATACCCCCCTCCCCCCGTACATAAATAATAAAGTAACCCCCCCGACTTAACACAAAGCCAACATAGCAAATATATACACCCCCTCAGATCTCCCAGTGTAAATAAACAAAAATAAAGTAACCCCCCACCCCCGCGAGTTGCTGCTGCCATTGACCAATGTCTACCGTTCTGCCAGGAAGTCTAAGAACGGTTGCCACCGCCTGACGAACCCTTGTACTGACCCTCTCAAGGTGAATTTCACCCTCTCCAACTTAATAAACCCCGCCATATTGTTGATCCAGGATTCCACACTTGGGGGCCTTGCGTCCTTCCTCTGAAGAAGAATCCTCCGCCGGGCTACCAGGGATGCAAAGGACAGAATACCGGCCTCTTTAGCATCCTGCACTCCCGGCTCCTCTACCACCCCAAATATTGCGAGCCCCCAGCCCGGTTTGACCCTGGATCCTACCACCCTCGACACCATCTTCGCTACGCCCAGAACATATGGGTGTGGTTTGCTGGGCTCCCTGAGCACCTAACACACCTGTCCTCACCCCAAAAAAAACGGCTCACCCTTGTCCCGGTCATGTGTGCCCTGTGCAGCACCTTAAACTATATGAGGCTGAGCCTTGCGCACGAAGATGAAGAGTTCACCCTCCCTAAGGCATCTGCCCACGTCCCTCTTCGATCTCCTCTCCCAACTCCTCCTCTCACTTACCTTTCGCCTCCACCACCGAGGCCTCCTCCACCTCCTGCATCACCTGGTAAGTTTCCGAGATTTTCCCCACTCCCGCCCACTTTCCAGAGAGCACACTCCTGTACTGTGCGTGGCAGCAGCCGCGGGAATTCCACCAACTGCCGCCTGGCAAACACCCTTACCTGTAAGTACCTGAAGGTGTTCCCCGGGGGGGGGGAGCCCATACTTCTCCTCCAACTCACCCAGGCTCGCGAACTACCCGTCCACAAACAGGTCTCCCAACCTTCGTATCCCTGCCCTGTGCCACCCTGAAAACCCTCCATCTGTCCTCCCTGGGATGAATCGTGTTTCCCCCGTATTGGGGTCCACACCAAAGCCCCAACTTCCCCCCTGTGCCGCCTTCACTGCCCCCAGATTTTGAAGGCAGCCGCCACTACCGGGCTCGTGGTATACCTCCTTGGAGGGAGCGGCAGCGGCGCCGTTGCCAGCGCCCCCAGACTCGTACCCACACAGGATGCCGTCTCCAGCCTCTTGCATGCAGACCCCTCCCCCTCCATCACCCACTTGCGCACCATCATCGCATTGGCGGCCCAGTAGTACCCACAGAGGTTGGGCAACGCCAGCCCCCCCTATCTCTACTCCGCTCCAGGAACACGCTTCTCACCCTCGGAGTCCCTCGCGCCCACACAAACCCCACTATGCTCCTGTTGACCCGCCTAAAAAAGGCCTTTGGGATAAACACGGGGAGGCACTGGAACAGGAACAAAAACCTTGAGAGCACCGTCATTTTGACTGACTGCACCCTACCACCAGGGACAGCGGCAATGCGTCCCACCTCTTGAACTCCTCCTCCATTTGCTCCACCAGCCTTGTGAAATTAAGCCTACGCAGGGCACCCCAGCTCCTGGCCACCTGGACCACCAAATACCTGAAGCTCCTCTCCGCCCTTTTTAGTGGGAGCTCGCCAATCCCCCTCTCCTGGTCCCCTGGGTGAACCACGAACAGCTCGCTCTTCCCCATGTTGAGCTTGTACCCCGAGAAATCTCCGAATTCCCTGAGGATCCTCATTACCTCCGGCATTCTCCCCCGCCGAGTCCGCCACATATAACAGCAAGTCGTCCGCATAGAGCGACACCCTATGCTCCTCCCCACCCCACACCAACCCCTTCCAGTTCCTCGACTCCCTCAGTGCCATAGCCAGGGGTTCAATCGCCAGTGCGAAGAGCAGGGGGGACAGGGGACACCCCTGCCTCGTCCTTCGGTGCAACCGAAAGTACTCAGACCTCCTCCTGTTCGTGGCCACACTCGCCATCGGGATCTCATACAACAGCCTGACCCACCTGACAAACCCCTCCCCAAACCCGAACCTCTTCAGCACCTCCCACAAGTACCCCGCACTCTACCTTATCGAAGGCTTTCTCAGCGTCCATCGTCACCACTATCTCCGCCTCCCCCTCCCTCGCCGGCATCATGATAATGTTCAAAAGTCTCCGCACATTCGCGTTCAACTACCTCCCCTTCACGAACCCCGTCTGGTCTTCGTGGATGACCTGCGGCACACAATCCTCGTGCCCAAGACCTTCGCCAGCACCTTGGCATCTACATTTAGCAATGAAATCGGCCTGCAAGACCCACACTGCAGGGGATCCTTGTCCCGCTTCAGGATCAAGGAGATCAGTGCCCGGGACATTGTCGGGGGCAAAGCCCCCCCCCCCCCGCCTCATTAAAGGTCCTAACTAGCAATGGGCCCAACAGGTCCATATATTGTTTTATAGAATTCGACCGGGAAACCGTCCGGCCCCGGTGCCTTCCCCGCCTGCGTGCTCCCTATCCCTTTGGTCAGCTCCTTCAGCCCAACTGGGGCCCCCAATCCCGCCAGCAGTCCCCCCTCCACCTTCGGAAACCTCAATTGGTCCCGAAAGCGGCCCATCCCTCCCTCCTCCAGTGGGGGCTCGGATCGGTACAATTCCTCGTAGAAGTCCCTGAAGACCCCATTGATGCCAACCCCACTCCGCACCACACTCCCTCCCCTGTCCTTAACTCCTCGGATCTCTGATCTCCCTAGCTGCGTCCCGCTTCCGAAGCTGATGCGCCAGCATCCAGCTTGCCTTTTCCCCATTCTCATAAATCGCTCCCTGGGCCTTTCTCTACTGCACGTCCGCGTTCCTGGTGGTCACCAGGTCGAATTCGGCCTGGAGGCTGCGCCTCTTCCTCAAAAATCCTTCCTCAGGCACCTCCGCATACCTCCTGTCTACCCTCACCATCTCCCCCACCAGCCTCTCTCTCTGCTTCCTCCTCTCCTTGTGGGCCCGAATGGAGATCAGCTCTCCCCTAACCACCGCCTTCAGCACCTCCCATACCATCCCCACTCAGACTTCCCCGTTATCGTTGGCCTCCAGTTACCTCTCTATGCTTCCTCGGACCTGCTCACTCACCTCCTCGTCTGCCAACAGCCCCACCTCCAAACACCACAATGGGCGCTGGTCCCTCTCCTCCCCCAGCTCTAAGTCCACCCAATGCGGGGCGGGATCCGAAATGGCTATCGCCGAGTACTCAGTATCCTCCACCCTCGCTATCAGCGCCCTGCTCAAAATAAAAACATCGATCTGGGAATAAGCCTTATGGACAAGTGAGAAGAATGAAAATTCCCTGGCCCCTGGCCTTGCAAATCTCCAAGGGTCCACCCCTCCCATCTGGTCCATAAACCCCCTCAGCACCTTAGCCGCCGCCGGCTTCCTACCCGTCCTAGACCTGGAGCGATCCAGTGCCGGATCCAGCACCGTGTTAAAGTCTCCCCCCATTATCAGGCCCCCCACTTCCATATCTGGGATCCGACCCAACATACGCTGCATAAAACCCGCATCGTCCCAGTTCGGGGCATACACATTGACCAGTACCACCCTCTCTGCCTGCAGCTTACCACTAACCATTACGTACCTACTGCCATTGTCTGTCACAGTGCTCGACGCCTCGAACGACATCTTCTTTCCCACCAAGATCGCCACTCCCCGATATTTGACATCCAGCCCCGAATGAAACACCTGGCCTACCCACCCTTCCTCAATTTTACCTGGTCTGCCACCTTCAGGTGTGTCTCCTGGAGCATGACCACATCCGCCTTCAGCCCCTTCAGGTGCGCGAACACACGGGCCCGCTTGACCGGCCCGTTCAGTCCCCTTACATTCCAGGTTATCAGCCAGATCAGGGGGCTACCCGACCCCCTCCGCCGCTGACTAGCCATAACCCCTCCTCGGCCAGCCACGCGCCCACACCCCACGCCCGGCCCGTTCCCCATGGCGGCAGACCCCCGTCTCAAAACCCCCACTCGCCCCCGCTCCCCCATGACCATAGCAGCAGCAACTCTATTCCCCCTCCAGTCTTCAGCACGGGAAAAAGCCCGCGCTTACCACCTACCCGGCCACGCCACTTCTGACGCAGCTCCTTTTACAGGCCGTGTCCCCTCACCCCCAACTCGGGCCTCCCACTCCCCCGCGGGGCCCCATCACACTGCCGGCCATCCACCCCTGTTCCATTTGCTTACCCCCCTCCAAGAGCCCCCCCGACCAACCCAACCAAAACAGTGCCCAACCTGCCCTAACCACCCTCACCAAACCAGAAAGAAAGAAACAAGAGCAAAGGACCCCCCCCCTCAAAAAGTAACATATCAACCGCAATCCCCAAACGCCCATCCCAACCCTCAATCTGTGTCCAACTTCTCAGCCTGAACAAAGGCCCACGCATCCTCCAGAGACTCAAAATAATGGTGCCGGTCCTTGTAGGTGACCCACAGTCGCGCCGGCTGCAACATGCCAAACTTCACCCCCTTCGCTCAATTGTACCCGGCCCTCCTCTTCGCCACCTCCGCACTCCAGTCCTGGTATATTCGAAACTCCGCGTTCTCCCACCTGCTGCTCCTCTCCTTCTTGGCCCACCTGAGCACACACTCCCAATCGACGAACCGATGGAACCGCACCACCACCGCCCGCGGAGGCTCGTTAGCCTTGGGTCTCCTCGCCAACACTCTATGGGCCCCTGGAAGGACCCCGCTCCCATCGGCAAGTTCAACATGGTGACCACATAGGCCCCCATGTCCGGCCCCTCCAGCCCCTCCGGGAGATCCAGAATCCGCAAGTTCTTCCGCCTCTACTGATTCTCCATCTCCTCGAACCACCCCTGCCATTTCTTGTGGAGAGCCTTGTGTGCCTCCACCTTTACCGCCAGGCCTAAGATCTCGTCCTCGGAGATCTTTTGTCAGGCCTCGCGGATCGCCACCCCCTGGGCCGTCTGTGTCTCCAGCAGCTTATCGATAGAAGCCTTCATCAGCTCAAGCAGGTCCGCTTTAATCTCCCTAAAGCAGCGCTGGATAGCCTCCTGTTGCTCCTGCGCCCACTGCATCCACGTTGCCTGGTCCCCGCCCCACCGCCATTTTGTTCTTCTTCCCTCGCACCTTCTTCGGGTCTACCACCACTTTTTTTAGTCGCCCGGTCCTGGTAAAAGCCATATACTATCGGGGAACTATTGTACTCTCCTTCTCACAGCGGGAAACGTCGGAAAAATGACGTTGGAGGCCCTGAAAAGAGCCCAAAAGTCTGTTTTTTGCGGGAGCTGCCGAATGTGCGACTTAGCTCCGCATAGCCGCAACCGGAAGTCCCAACCTTTCCTTTATGAGGACCATAGGTAGTCATCAAAAGCTATTGCAGAACACAACGAACGCAAGCCATTTTAAACGTTATTTTTCATATAGCCTACTGCTGACGGGAGTCAAACTTACATATCAACGGGTGGTAAAAACGCAGCTATTTCTAATAGTTTATGATGCACACTCACATTACATCAGGATGTTTGTGAAGCAAATTACATTGCGAATAATAATCTAACATTGATTATAATACACACGAGGTACATGCAATTGGACTTTTTTTTCCACGGACCATCTCCATTCAGGATGGGAACTATTGATCTAGATTCTACTCTCTAGACTACCTCCCTAATTATTTTCTCTTCTAGTCTTTGAATCCTCCTCATCTTTTTGACTTTGCTTTTGGTCAACCCTTAATTATCTTTCTGCCAGATCAATTCATTTACCTAAAAAGAAATCACATTGAGGATGTTAATTACATTAATCAGCTACACAAATGCAAGCTGTTGTTGTACTCCCACCCACACTGTACTCCCACTCACACTGCAACAACTATGTTTATTTTCAGATCTATAGTGTCAAATATGGAATGGTAATAATGTTGCAGGGATTTCAAAATTGGAAAATAATCGATGATTTGAGGTGCCACATGTTGGTGGTAAAAGTTCAACAAACTTTTGTACTTTATTTTAAATGCTTTAAGATTTCATTTGACAGTATGTGTCATAGTTAGGAGCTGTCTGGGAAGGGAATTCAGAAGAAGAAAAATAAATGTTTTTTTGTACATTCTCCCAGTGGCTGTGTGGGTCTCACCCCACAACCCACAAGATGTGCAGGGTAGGTGGATTGGCCACTCTAAATTGCCCCTTAATTGGGAAAAAAAGAATTGGGTACTCTAAATTTAATTTAAAAAAGAAATACATTTTGTGGTTTCTTCCCCAATGAAGGCCCAACAATTGGCCAGTGAACAGTTGTGTACAAAAATATAATGGCCCATAACTTTCTGGTTCCCCAGTGTTGCATTTAGGGGGTACCCCAATGATGTAATTTTCTGGAGCTTACAGCTAATAATCTTAAGTATACAATAGACCATAGAGCATCATATTGTCTACGTTTTGAAACTGCAAATTGGTTAAAAGCAATAACCAAAAGCAACAAGTACGTTATATTCAAAACAATTATAAAAATTACTTGCCTCTTGCCAGAGAATTTATATCTATAGATACCAGCATTTACCTTGATACACATACAAACTTTAAACATTTAGCAAGTGATCTTGTGCACTCATTTTCTATATTCATTTCTGCATAAACAGCCTCGAATTTGAAAATCAAAATGTCACCTCTCAATGTTTATTTTCTAAATGCCCTACTTTCAGAAATTGTGATAGAAGAATCCCTTCTGATGTTCAACAAATTGGTAATAATGTGTGCAACATTAATTTTGAACAATAGAATACTTTGGAGCCGAGAGCCTAATTTGGTTAGACTGCGTACCGCTTTAAACCAAACGTCACATGACCCTTTCAAACATCCATTCATGTTTATGAATATTAAACTAGCTAGTAGAGAATGTGTGTTAAAAAAATCATCAATTCATATCCAAAAATATATCTCAAATTTCTGCTGGCTAATTTGCCTCCCTTCTCACCACATCTCAAAATAATGACTCCCACTGTGATACAATTCCATGACTGCTATAATCTATCTAGCACATCATGTGCGCATCTAGTACATCTGGCAGGCTATTTTACTAAAATATCGCAGTACTTCAATCCAGGTCTCACAAAAAACACCACATGTACAGCTCACTGGATTGCAATAAGCGACAAGAATCCCATTTCATTTTCCCATTCCCCAAAACTTCCCATATGCACACACAATAGGATTTTGTATACATTGAGAAATCTACATTTATAGGAACATAGGAGCAGCAGTGTGGTATTTAGCCCTTCAAGCCTATTCCATCATTCAATGAGATCACAACAAATCCTTTAATCTCTTGGTTAACAAAGAAAATTATCGATCTCATTTTAATTTTTAAAACTCACAATTCATCTAGCATCAATTGCCATTTGAGGAGAGAGTTCCAAGCTGCTACCACCCTTATGTATAGAAGTGGTTCCTAATTTCAAATGAAAAGGCAGATTCTGCAGGCTGAGGATCTGAAATCTGAACATTTTCCCAGGATGCATCAGCAGCCAAACAAGAGTGTCATGCCCAGTAATGGCATGCCATATTCATAACTTTAAACATGGACTGTATTCTGTGGAGAATTTTCTGGAACGGTCTTTGCTTTTAAAAATGGACAATGAAAGGCTGCAAGATGGCAGAGGGTCAGGTGACTTTTGCAATTTCTGCAAAGCCTCAAAATGGCCTCAAGATGCTGGAATGTTCCAAACTGAATTGAGCATGGGTGGGCTGCCTCGCTTGAATGGACATACCAAAACAAAATCATTTGTGGAATTCACACCTCCTATTGTAGACTTACACAGAACTCAAAATCTATGGACTCTTTGACTCACTGTCTCAATTTTAAAAAATATATAAATTTAGAGTACCCAATTTATTTTTTCCAATTAAGGAGCAATTTAGTGTGGCCAATCCACCTAGCCTGCATATTTTTGGGTTGTGGGGGCGAAACCCATGCAAACATGGGGAGAACGTGCAAACTCCACACGGACCGTGACCCAGAGCCGGGATCGAACCTGGGACCTCGGCGCCGTGAGGCTGCAGGGCTAACCTACTGCGCCACCGTGCTGCCCCCACTGTCGCTAAACTTGAAACTTAAAAAAAAGAGATAGAGGAACCAGACAATAAGTAGGCAAATGGTCACCATCCACATCCAACTGTGTAGCAATATCTATCTTTAATTCATTCTGGGTGGACAACAAATATTCATCAGGTGATCACATGACTAAAACTGACCACAGATAACAAATCTTAATATCCAAGAACCAGGATGAACCCTTTTAGTCTGCAAATAATGCAGCAAGAAGCAGCAGATGCAGCAACATCTATGCCTTAAAACTGGAGATCATTCCCCATGTTTGTGTGGGTTTCGCCCCCACAACCCAAAGATGTGCAGGGTAGGTGGATAGGCCACGCTAAAATTGCCCCTTAATTTAAAAAAAAACACTAGAAATTAGAACACTGTAGGGTCTCAAAGCCCTTTTCTTTCCAAGCCCACCAGTGGAACAAAACCTCCTCCCAGTAACAAGACTGCAAGAAATTAACTTTGTGACCTGCTAAAAATCTGCCTCTTTGAGGGAATCCTGCAGTGGCTTTGATCTACAACTTTGGTTATTGAATTCACCTGCTACACCTCCAAGAGTGGAAAAGAGCCACTTCTTAACCAGGATGAGCCAAAATATTGTTTAGTGAGATAGAGTGAATGGCTTATTGTTAGATTATTCACACATTCAACTGAAATACTCTATTTAAGCCCATAAAAGCTGCTGCTGGTTATGCAAATTGACCAAACACACACACCTTGCATTTCAAAATGTACTCCCATTACAGTAAGAGCAGGGAACAGGAGTTTCAGTTCTCTCTCACCCTGGTCTGTAACAATAGATTGCTTCTTTATTTTCAAAGACATGTGAACAAAAACCAGTGGAAAACTGAAAGATAAAAACTTTATTCGAGTACAATGTGTAGAGTGCCTTTCTTTTTACACTAACAATTCTGTGTCCTATTACATTGCATTAAAGTAGTTTAAAAAGTTTAATTAAATCACTGAAATTAATAGTGAATTTTGTGCCAATGGGAATCACAAAGGGGAGTTGCACAAAAATAGGGGGAAGAACTGACTGGTGGTGATTTAACCCGAGGATCAGCACACCTAAGGCGAGGGGCAAGGTTGGGAATTTGGGCCTTTATGAACTAACTTTCACAAAATGTGACTGTTCCAGTTTCCTACATTGGTTGTCCCAAAGTTACCAACTAGCAGGTGTGGTAAACACCACTGGTAACACACTATGCGTATTACGGTACTGCCACTGTATTACAGGTACGACAGTAATCCCAGCCTGCTGGCTCCTTCCAGCAGGCGCTGGATAAAAGTGTATGCTCTCCTGCGCTGCTCCCATTCTGGTTCCAGCTGCAGGAGACACAACATCTAGTGCAATAAAGCCTCAATAGTTTCACCGTTCTCGTCTCGTGGTCATTGATGGTACATCAGCAGGCTTTCCTATTTGAAACTGAGGTGGCACTGATCCCAGCGCCACAGAACTTTTAAAATCATAGCAGCCTCTTCTCAGTTCAATAAAGTTGTGAATACATCATTCTAGCAACATTTCCGCAATTTTAAGATTGAAAAGATGCAAGTGTAGAAAACCACCATCAAACCACCCACCCATTTTAATTTGAGGCTTCGAATACGTATCTACAAAATAATCTAACACAGCTCCTAATGGTTTAATTATTAGTGACAGAGACAGGTGGGATAGAGACAGGTGGGATAAAAACAAGTTGGCATGTGCTTCTGGAACACGGAGAGGGCAAGTTCCCCCTCAACTCAATATAAACATCCAATGTCAAAACATTTCGAAACAAAGATTGGTTACTTCAATTTACATTTCCTCAGAGCAGGGTCCCCGGCTAAGACTCAGCCTGTACCACTGCTCTGAAACAGGTGCATGCCTACTTTAAACAATAACTTGCAATTATATAGCACCGTGAAACACACTGGGGCACTTCACAGGAATGTTATCAAATAACATCTGACACCACATATTAGGGCCGATGACCAAAAGTTTGGTGAAAAGAACCACCTGTAAAAGGAAGGAGAAAGGTTGAAGAGGTTTATGGAGGGACTCTGAGCTTTGGGCCTCTGGAGCACAAGGCATGGTGAAGGGATTAAAATCAGGGATCTGCAAGAGGTTAGAATCAACACAGCAATGATACTTTGTGGGGTTGTTTGGCTAGAGGTGTTTGTGCAGATAGTAGAAAGTCAAGGCCAAGGAAGAACATGACAATAAGGAGAACTTAGATTCCCTACAGTGGCCCAGTGGCCATTTGGCCCATCAAATCTATACCGAGCCTCCGAAAAAGAGTGCCCTACCCCCATAAACCCACCTAACCTTTTTTTGGACACCGAGGAGCAATTTACTGTGGCCAGTCCACCTGACCTGCACATCTTTGGACTTTGGGAAGAAACCGGAGCACCCACGCAGACTCAGGGAGAAAGTGCAAACTCCACACAGTCACCCAAGACCGGAATTGAACCCAGGTCCCTGGTACGGTTAGGCAGCAGTGCTAACCACTGCACCGCTGCGCTGCCATTAAAATAATTGAGATGTTGCTTAACTGGGAACCAATGTAGGACAGCGAGGGGTAGATGAATGGGACTTGGATGCTTTGCAGAATGAGGCAACATTAGGAAACCTTTGGCACAAATACATGGTGGGTAGGGCCAAATATTTTAAATTTAGAGTACCCAATTCATTTTTTCCAATTAAGGGGCAATTTAATGTGGCCAATTCACCTACCCTGCACATCTTTGGGTTGCGGGGGTGAAACCCACTCAAACACGGGGATAATGTGCAACTCCACACGGACAGTGACCCAGAGCCGAGATCGAACCTGGGACCTCGGCGCCGTGAGGCAGCAGTGCTATCCACTGCGCCACCATGCCGCCCTGGGTAGGGCCAAATATGACACCGATGTTGCAAACAATTTGCCAATGAGCGGGATGAGCTGGTGGTGAATGGAGTTTGTGGTGGGGACTGGAGAAAAAGGCTCGTGAACCATATTCTCCTACATTCATTAATTCACTTTCCTATTGTTTTACTCGGAGATAACAAAATAATTCCTTTGGTAGTTAGCGTTACTGGAAAAGTCAAGCCATCACAAAAGCAAAACATTCCTGATGATTCTTTCTTTTAACATCAGGGCAGGCAATCAGCTAATAAAGTACAACTGAGCAAGAACGCTAGTAATTCTTTAGAAAAGTTTATCATCAATAGAGATAAGTGCAAAAGAATGTTTTAACGAGGCAACAATTCAAAAACTAAAGAATCAAGTCAGCTTTTCCTGTGCTAATTAGGTCATTAGTATGCAATAAATTTTATTACAGCAACCAGAAAGAAAGTACAATTCAAAGGCATGTAAAATCTATTCATTCTCCTTCAGTTGCCAAAGATACTTAGACTAAATAACCACTATTTATGAAGACATGCGCAGGAAGTGCCCAACATCAAAGTAAGTACAGAAACAATAGAGTGATCCACACAAAACGAGGGATTATAAAAAGTGCTGGGTGTGGGAAACATTTAGCAGAGATGCTGGCTGTGAGAAGTTTAATGCCCACTGTACTAGAAGCAGCCTTCAACATCAGCGGGAAGCTCAGGCTTTCTGGTTTTAGCACCACGTCCATTTAAAACAGCCTATGATAGAAAACACAGTGTAAATGAGTTATTGGATTGGGACACTGCTTCAGTAGGGTTTTCTTTACATGAAACTCTTATTCATCCTGCATTTCCTGCAGCCACTGAAGTCTGCTTTTCCAAAAATATAGCATATTTGCCATTTTCTGATACGCATTGCTTGCAGGTGAAATTTGCTGCCACAATCATGCACTCGGGAGCATTAGCTCCACTGATGCCTTACTGGAATATAGTCCCATGGCTGTCCTAATTGTCCAGTCTCTCTTGTGAAGAAAGTGTTGGCATTTTGACATGGATTTTTTGACCATGGAGACTTCATAGTGTTGAATCTGATCTGTCTTTATTCAAGATCCACACATACCTTCTTCAACAGGAATTATCAGCCAAGAACTAGCCGATTTCCTGCCCCTTCCCTCTAGAAGCACAGAGGTCTGTTGCTATCCTGCCGATATGAATTAATTCAGCATGGACCAGCAATCAGAATTGGTCAATTCTTGTCTTTTTAACTCAGTTTCACACTGGTTAGTTCATTGTTGAAATGGGTCTGAGAGAGGCGATTTGTACTTTTGACAAATTTAGCAGCATCTTGTCACGTGAGAGTGCCTTAAGGAAATGGGTATTTATTACTTCAGTGATGTCAGAGAGTGGGTGGAGCTGGGCTGTCCGTCAGCTTTTTACTTTCGTTTTAGGCTGTTTGATAGTTTTGTTTTCAGTGTTGGAGCTGAAGCCAGACAAAGCAGGTGTACTGTTGATCTCTCTGCCATGAAAAGACTATCTCTTGATCATTTGGTGAATTCAGAATTATAAATGTTCTCAGTAGTGAATGTAAACCTAATGTGCTTCTGTTAAAAGGGGTTTCTTAAGTCTTCTGGATGTTAAAAAGACAGCTTATGGATTACTTAGTGTTGTATTCTTTGGGGGTTGTATTTGAATTGATGGTTGCGAAGATGTTCACTGTATGTTTTAAAAAGGTCAACTTGAATTCATAGAATAAACATTGTTTTGCGTTAAAAAAATACTTTTCCATTTCTGCTGCACCACACCTGTAGAGTGGGCCGTGTGCTCCCCATACCACAATCTAGTAAAAGTTATGGGTCAGGTGAACTCCATGATACACTTTGGGGTTCTCTAAACCCTGGCCCATAACAAATTGGGGGCGCGAGGGGGATAAAAGTCTATCTATTGGATTGGCTTAGTGAACTTAAAGACAGTGAGGGGTGAGCATATTGTGGTTGCTTTTCAGGTGTGGTATTCTAGTTTAAGTGGGGAGTGTGTTGTGGATAATGGCTCTTTCAGAGGCTCTGATGTTTTTGGGGGTGGAGACGGTCACACGCAGTACCTTACGGACAGAAACTAAAAGCAGACTGAGAGATTTGGCAAAAACATTGCAGTTAACATTACCTGACAAAATGCGAAAAGCTGAAGTAATTATGGCGGTGGCTAAGCATTTAAAGTTGTCTGAGATACAGTTTGACTCATTGGAAATGGCAAAAAATTCAATTACAACTTAAACAAATGAAACATGAGAAAGAATTAAAGCAGCTTGCATACGAGAAAGAGGAAAATGAAAGAGAGTGAAAGAGATAAAGAGGAAAAAGAAAGAGAGCGAGAGGAAAAAAGAAACAGAGAGAAGGAGAAAAGGACAAATAGCCCTAGCAGAACAAAAAGAGAAAGGGAGATACAGATCAGGGAAAAAGATAAAGAGAGAGCGTTTGAACTTCAGAAAATGGCCATGAAACAGGACAGTCGGTTAAAATTGGAAGATGTAAAGGGAAACATACAGTTGAATGATAGTGATGTGGATAGTGAGAAAGAGCGTCAAAGTTGAAAGCTTGGTAGGAATTGATTTAAATATGTCCAAGCATTGCCAAGGTTTGACGAGAAGGAGGTGGAAGCCTTTTTCATTTCATTTGAGAAGGTGGCTAAACAAATGAAATGGCCACAGGACATGTCAGTATTACTGATTCAAACAAAGCTGGTAGGTGGAGCCAGTGAAGTGTTTGTATCACTACCGGAGGAGGTATCTGGGATGTATGAGGAGGTGAAAAAATCCATCTTAGGTGCATATGAACTGGCGCCTGAAGCCCACAGACAAAGGTTTAGAAATGTAAGGAAATAATTTGGTCAAACATACATGGAGTTTGAAAGAATCAATAGAGTAACTTTGATAGGTGGATAAGGGCTTTGAAAATAGACCAAACGTATGAAGCTCTCAGAGAAATTATACTTTTGGAGGAGTCTAAAAATTCAATTCCTGATGTAGTGAGAACTCATGTGGAAGAGCACAGGGTTAAAACTGAGAGATTAGCAGCAGAAATGCTAGATGATTATGAATAGTTCATAAATCAAAGCTTGGTTTCCGACATCAGTTTCAGCCTGTGAGGGATAGAAACTGGGGACATGAGAAATACTCCAAGTGGTAGAGGCAAAGGTGATCTGATGGGAGATAATTAGGCAAGTGTACCTCAGATTAAAAAAGAAATCCAGGAGGGTGGAAAAGAAATGAAAAGTTTCAAATGTTTTCACTGTAATAAACTAGGCCATGTCAAGTCACAGTGTTGGTGGTTGAAGAAAAGCACTGGGAAGGCTGATGTGGTAAAACAGGATAAGACAGTGGGGTTTGTGAAAGTGGTAAAGGAAAGCCCAAGGGAAATGAAGGAGGTTGTACAGCCTGATCAAGAGGTGATTTATAAGAAGGTGCCAGATCTCTTTAAAGAATTTACTTGTGTGGGTAAAGTTTACTCATGTGTATCAGGAGGAGCAGGTAACGAAGTCACAATTGTAAGAGATACGGGAGCTAGTCAATCTTTAATGGTAAGAGATGAAGAGTTATGTAGTTTGGGAAGAATGTTGCCAGAAAAGGTGGTAATATGTGGAATTCAGGGAGAGAGGAGTAGTGTTCAATTATATAAGGTAAGATTGGGCTCCAGTGAAGAGTGGTGAAGTGGTAGTAGGAGTAATAGAGAAACTATCTTGTCCAGGAACAGTTCATCTTGGGTAATGATATAGCTGGAACGCAGGTGGGAGTGATGCCGACGGAGGTTGATAAGCCAGTGGAGAATCAGACAACTAAGTGTTGAAGGACGAATATTCTGAGATTTTTCCGGATTGTGTAGTAACAAGGTCGCAAAGTCACAGGTTAAGTCAAGGGGAGAAATCAAAGAGTGAAGATGACATTGAAGTGCAATTATCAGAAACGATTTTTGATCAGATGGTTGAAAAAGAACAAGAACGGGTGGAGGATGAAGCGGATATTTTTAGTTCAGGAAAATTGGCGGAGTTACAACAGAAAGATGTAGAAATAAAACGGATACATCAGGAAGCATAGACGGAAGAGGAATCTGAGAGTATCCCAGAGTGTTATTACAGTAAAAATGATGTCTTGATGAGAAAATGGAGACCTGTACATATGCAGGCGGATGAAAAGTGGGCAGAGGTTTATCTAGTAGTATTGCCGGTAGGGTATAGAAAGGAGGTGTTGCGAACTGTACATGAGGTACCAGTGGGAGGTCATTTGGGAAGAAGAAAAACGCAAGCTAAAATCCAGAAACATTTTTATTGGCCTGGACTACATAAAGATGTAGTTAAATTTTGTCAATCATGTCACACATGCCAAGTGATAGGGAAACCTCAAGCAGTGATAAAACCATCCAGCATTTGAGGAACCTTTTACACGGGTCCTAATTGATTGCGTAGGACCGCTTCCTAAAATGAAAAGTGGGAACCAATATCTTTTGACGATAATGGATGTGTCTACTAGGTTTCCAGAGGCATTCCAGTACGTAATATTACAGCAAAAAAGATTGTGGAGCAGTTACTTAAATTCTTTACTAGGTATGGACTACCCACAGAAATACAATTGGATCAAGGATCAAATTTTACCTCAAGGTTATTCAAAGAAGTTATGTATAGCTTAGAAATAAAACAATTTAAATCAACTGCATACCATCCAGAATCGCAGGAAGCATTGGAAAGGTGGCATCAGACATTAAAGACAATGTTGAGGTCTTATTATCCAGAGAATTGTGATAAAGGCATTCCATTCGTACGGTTTGCAATTAGGGATGCACCTAATGAGTCAACCAAATTTAGTCCTTTTGAACTAATTTTTGGTCATGAGGGAAGAGGACCACTTAAATTGATTAAGGAAAAATTGGTGAGTGAGAAATCGGAAATTGCATTATTGGATTAAGTGTCAAATTTTAGGGAACGATTAAATATAGCAGGTGAATTGGCTAGACAACATTTAAAAGTTGCACAAAATGTATAAAACGGGTAGCGGACAAGAAATCCAAACTTCATAGTTTTGCCAGTGGAGATAACATTTTAGTATTGTTACCAGTGATAGGTGAACCTTTAAATGTAAGGTGTTATATCAGATTGAAAGGAAATTAAGGGAGGTGAATTAGGTGGTAAAAACACCAGATAGAAGGAAGACTCACCGAGTGTGTCATGTGAATATGCTTGAAAGGGAAGAAGAGAAAAAGGTTTTAATGATTCGAACTCAAAGTGACGAACCAAATCCAGATGATTGTGAATTTGACATACCTCAAATTAAATTGGTAAACGAGGATGTTCTTAAAAATTGGGATAAATTGTTGAGTTACCTTCCAGAGGAAAAACGAACTGACCTGAAAGAGTTATTGATATCACATGGGCAAGTTTGTAGAGATAAATTGGGAAGTACTGAAATGGCTATACATGTAGATGGGGGAAATGCTGTTCCAATCAAACAACATCCATATAGACTTAACCCTTCAAAATTGGCACAGGTTAACAAAGAGATTGAGAATATGCTTAAAAATGGCATAATTGAAATGGGTTGCAGCCAAATGCGCTCACCCATAGTGATGGTACCTAAACCAGACGGTATCCAATGGTTGTGTGTGGACTACAGAAAGGTTAACGCAGTTACAAGAACGGACTCTTATCCTATCCCACGTTTGGAGGATTGCATTGATAAAGTGGGACAATCAGCTTTTATTTCCAAACTGGATTTACTTGGGTTACTGGCAGGTACCTTTATGCGAAAGGGCGAAGGAGATTTCAGCTTTTGTGACTCCAGATGGTATATACCAACTCAAATTATGCCATTTGGTATGAAAAACGCCCCAGCCACACTTCAACGGTTAACTAACAAAGTTGTTTCAGGATTACCCAATTGTGCGGTATACATCGACGATCTGGTAATTTTCAGCCAGACATGGAAAGAACATCTGATGGGAGTTATTTGATCGACTTCAGGTGGCGGATTTGGTGATAAACCTAGCCAAAAGTGAATTTGGAAAAGCCCAAGTCACTTTCTTTGGTCATACAATCGGACAGGGTCGAATGGTCACACGGGACGTGAAACCTACAGTTATTGAGGAGTTTCCGATACCCTCATTACAGGAATAGTGCCAGAGGACTGGAGGACAGCAAATGTGGTCCCTTTGTTCAAAAAGGGGAGCAGAGACAACCCCGGCAACTATAGACCGGTGAGCCTCACGTCTGTAGTGGGTAAAGTCTTGGAGGGGATTATAAGAGACAAGATTTATAATCATCTAGATAGGAATAATATGATCAGGGATAGTCAGCATGGCTTTGTGAAGGGTAGGTCATGCCTCACAAACCTTATTGAGTTCTTTGAGAAGGTGACTGAACATGTAGACGAGGGTAGAGCAGTTGATGTGGTGTATATAGATTTCAGCAAAGCGTTTGATAAGGTTCCCCACGGTAGGCTATTGCAAAAAATACGGAGGCTGAAGATTGAGGGTGATTTAGAGATGTGGATCAGAAATTGGCTAGCTGAAAGAAGACAGAGGGTGGTGGTTGATGGAAAATGTTCAGAATGGAGTACAGTCACAAGTGGAGTACCACAAGGATCTGTTCTGGGGCCGTTGCTGTTTGTCATTTTTATCAATGACCTAGAGGAAGGCGCAGAAGGGTGGGTGAGTAAATTTGCAGACGATACTAAAGTCGGTGGTGTTGTCGATAGTGTGGAAGGATGTAGCAGGTTACAGAGGGATATAGATAAGCTGCAGAGCTGGGCTGAGAGGTGGCAAATGGAGTTTAATGTAGAGAAGTGTGAGGTGATTCACTTTGGAAGGAATACCAGGAATGCGGAATATTTGGCTAATGGTAAAGTTCTTGAAAGTGTGGATGAGCAGAGGGATCTAGGTGTCCATGTACATAGATCCCTGAAAGTTGCCACCCAGGTTGATAGGGTTGTGAAGAAGGCCTATGGAGTGTTGGCCTTTATTGGTAGAGGGATTGAGTTCCGGAGTCGGGAGGTCATGTTGCAGCTGTACAGAACTCTGGTACGGCCGCATTTGGAGTATTGCGTACAGTTCTGGTCACCGCATTATAGGAAGGACGTGGAGGCTTCGGAGCGGGTGCAGAGGAGATTTACCAGGATGTTGCCTGGTATGGAGGGAAAATCTTATGAGGAAAGGCTGATGGACTTGAGGTTGTTTTCGTTGGAGAGAAGAAGGTTAAGAGGAGACTTAATAGAGGCATACAAAATGATCAGGGGGTTGGATAGGGTGGACAGTGAGAGCCTTCTCCCGCGGATGGATATGGCTGGCACGAGGGGACATAGCTTTAAACTGAGGGGTAATAGATATAGGACAGAGGTCAGAGGTAGGTTCTTTACGCAAAGAGTAGTGAGGCCGTGGAATGCCCTACCTGCTACAGTAGTGAACTCGCCAACATTGAGGGCATTTAAAAGTTTATTAGATAAACATATGGATGATAATGGCATAGTGTAGGTTAGATGGCTTTTGTTTCGGTGCAACATCGTGGGCCGAAGGGCCTGTACTGCGCTGTATTGTTCTATGTTCTATGTTCTATGTTCTAGACGAAGGGAAATAATGCAATTTCTTGGCAGGAGTGGATTTGATCGAACATTTGTACAAAAGTTTTGTAGTGTGGTTGCTCCACTGATGGACTTGCCGAAGAAACATTGATAATTTCAGTGGACAACGGAGTTTCAACAGGCATTTGACTGCCTGAAAGCGGTGATAACCAATGCTCCAGTGTTGGAGAATTACAAGGGACTCGCTGATCAGATTGAACGAAAGTATCTGACTTTAAAGAAATGCCGTGGCATAGAGAAATGGACGGATCGTGCAGAGACCTTCTTGTTCAAAGAGACTGTCAATCAGGAAGGATTTCAGTTGGAGGAAGAAGAACAAAATGGACTATATTATTGTACCTGTTTGCGCGTGTTGTTTTTTTTTCAATCAAAAAAGTATATTTACTGTGTGCATTTCTTAAAGTATAGTGAAAAGGTGAAAAATGAAACCATCTTGAAGTTGATGGTTTATTATTTTTTCTTGGGAGGAGGGGTCATGTGAGAGTACCTTAAGAAATGGGAGTTTATAAATGGGTATGTATATAAATAAATATCTGTAGTGAGAGTACCTTTAAGAAATGGGTGTTTATTACTGCAGTGATGTCAGAGAGTGGGTGGAGCTGGGCTGTCGGTTAGCTTTTTACTTTCATTTTAGGGTGTTTGCTGCAGGGTGTTTTATAGTTTCGTTTTCAGTGTTGGAGCTGAAGCCAGACAAAGCAGGTGTACTGTTGATCTCTCTGCCATGAAAAGACTATCACTTGATCATTTGGTGAATTCAGAATTATAAATGTTCTCAGTAGTGAATGTAAATCTAATGTGCTTCTGTTAAAAGGTGTTTCTTAAGTCTTCTGGATGTTAAAAGGTCAGCTTACGGATTACTTAGTGTTGTATTCTTTGGGGGTTGTATTTGAATTAATGGTTGCTAAGATGTTCACTGTATGTTTTGAAAAGGTTAACTTGAGTTCATAGAATAAACATTGTTTTGCTTTAAAAAAATACATTTCCATTTCTGCTGTACCATACCTGTAGAGTGGGCCGGGTGCTCCCCATACCACAATCTATTAAAAGTTGTGGGTCAGGTGAACTCCATGATACGCTTTGGGGTTCTCTAAACACTGGCCCATAACAATCTCCAAAGTAAATTATAAGATCGAGCAAGAACATATTTTTCTTTTAGTTTATTCAGAGAACGATGCTGGCCATGAACTGTCACTGGGTTATAACATTTACTCAACATGCATCATAAGAAAGTTACAGTAGACTTCTTCAATGACTCAGCAAATTTATCAGTGATTGGCTGATGCAAAACAGATAAAACTGATCTGGGCTGAGTTAGATAATGTCTGCCAGAATAACAGCAGGAAGATTATTGTTGGCTTGGTTAGGGAAGTGGAAATAAAAGCAGGGTTCTCAATTCTTGATCACTAACAACTCCTGCTGAAAATTTCCAAATGTAAACTTCCAATCCACAGGTCTTCCGAGATGGTACACAAGTTGGGGAATGTAAGAGCTGACTCATAGAATTTACAGTCCAGAAGGAGGCCATTCGGCCCATCGAGTCTGCACTGGCTGTTTGAAAGAGCACCCTACCCAAGCCCACATCTCCACCCTATCCCCATAACCCAGTAACCCCGCCCAACATCAAGGGCAATTTCGGACACGAAGGGCAATTTAGCATGGCCAATCCACCTAACCCGCACGTCTTTGGACTGTGGGAGGAAACCGGAGCACCCGGAGGAAACCCACGCAGACAGGGGGAGAACGTGCAGACTCCGCACAGACAGTGACCCAAGCCAGGAATCGAACCTGGGACCCTGGAGCTGTGAAGCATTGTGCTAAGCACTGTGCTACCATGCTGCCCTATGGACTCTATGGAAGTCCTGATGCACAATGACTTACAAGGGAAGTTTAAACCTCACGATGGGCTGATTGCATGACCAAGAACGTTCCCAGATGTCTCCGAACCCTGAGCCATATTCACTGGCATAATTACCCAGGAACTGTAATACCATTTAATACAGCTATGGAACCCAACTGAATATCCCAACTGATCCCCCCCCCCGTTCCAATGTAAACCGTACTTGAATACGGCAGCTATTGCTGTAAAAAAAAAAAAAAAAAAATAGGTGCATGTCCTCCCTTTCTCTCGCCTTTACTACTCTAGCTGAACTTACCCAGAGGGTGTGCTGCACTGCCTACTTCAGCCAGAATTGCAACAAATGAACAGTATCATCAGGCCGAGAAAAACTTTGCAGGTAGCGGCAAAGCAGCTGACTGGAAGGTCTAGGTCAATATGTCCAAGTTCACACCTAAATACCTACAATTTGGATTGAATACTGGATAGAAACAGGCAGAGGAACACAGATTTCTTATAAAAAGCAAATCACTTACAGGAACAGTTCCTTTTTTCTGAAAGGGCAGTTCTTGGAGGTACAATGAGATAGCTAAAAAGGTCTAAAACCTGGAAAGCTGGCTGAATAGCTCAGAGACGTTAAAGAGCTGGATGCTTTTCCAGAAGTGAATGAACAGGAATCAGAGTGTTATTGGTTGGTCAGTTGAAAGGAACTCTAGAAAGTTACTTAGGACTGTCATGAACCGAGGGAGTGAGGGTTCCAAGAAGTGACTCTTGCTGAAGAAATTCACATTGGTGAAATTTATCGTGTCAGATAGAGCGGCGGACTTTCCCGCATGAATGAAGTACAGCAGTTCTGGAACGGTGTACCTACGTCCTGCCATGTTTGTGCAGGGGATAATGTGAATGGTTGATGTTGTGTCAAACGGATCTTTGTTGTATTGACTTTTGAAGTGAAACTTGCCTTTTCACTTGAAGCATCATTTGCCTGTTAATTTATGTGTAATTTATGTTAGATCTGATTAATATTAAAGCTACAAAAAATTGGAATCTTGTTGGTAATTTCTCCATTTAGGCATCATTCAATAAATTTGATTATGGTTTACCGCTTTCCCATGGGGATCATAACAACAGACAAGATGGGGAGGAGGAGTAACCCTGATGGTAAATGATGACAAAAGGGCATTAGTGAGAAAGGACCTTGGCTCAGAAGATCAGGAAGTACAATCCATATAGGTGGAGATTAGGAATAATCAGGTCTGAAAACTCTGGTGGGAGCGGTTTATTGGCCCTCCCGCGTATAGCACAGGACCAAGCAGGAAGCACAAAATAATTATAGATTTTATAACCATGGCAACGTTTATTCATGAAGGACTATAATCCTCATATAGATGGAGCAAATTCATTGGCAAAAGTAGTCTGGAGATGAGTTTGTAGAAAGTTTTTGTGACAGTTTCCTGGAATAATCTATTGTGGAATGAACTAGGGACAAGGCTAGGGACAATCAAGACCCAGATCTTCCTGTCGCTTGCCATTTCAACTCACCATCCTGCTCTCAGGTCCACATGTCCATTCTTGGCCTGCTGCAATGTTCCAGTGAAGCCTAACGGAAACTGGAGGAATAATACCTCATCTTCTGATTAGCCTTCTGGATTTAACATGGAGTTCAACAATTTCAGACTGTGAACTCTCTCCTTACCTTCACCCCATTTTTATTTCTATTCATGTATTTTAATTTCTTTCATCAATCCATTTTCCCCTCACCACCTCTCCCCTCCCCCTAACCCACCACACCAGGACCATTTGTTTCCTGTTCCAAGTTAATCTTTGACACAGTGCTTACCTCTGCTCTGTCATTAACACATTCTGATCTCTTTGCCACTACCAGCACTCTTCTTAGTCATTATCACCACCCTTTGTCTTTTAGTCCACATCTTTGTCAATTTCCACCTATTGCTGGACCTCTATCCAGCCACACTGTTCCCCTCCCCCCAACAACAGTATAAATCTCATCCTAGTTCCAATTCTCTCTAGCTTTGACAAAGAGTCATCCAGACTCAAAACTCTCCACAGATGCTGTCAGACTTGCTGAGATTTCCCATCGTTTTCTATTTTTGTTTCAGATTCTACCATCCGCAGTAATTTGCTATTCTTTTAGATCTAGTACTGTGCAATTAGTCAAGGTTATTAGTAATGTCACAGTAAAAGCCAATGAATCCCCATGATCTGATGGACCTTAGGGGTCTAAAGGGATAGTTGCAGAGATAGTGCATGTGCTGGTTATGATTTTCCTAGATTCGAGAGTGTGTGAGAGGAAAAAAAAGAGAGAGAGAGAAAGAAAAAAGGGAGAGAGAGAGAGAATAAAGAGAGAGAGAGAGAGAGAGAAAGAAAGAAAGAGATAAAGAGAGGAGAGCTAAGAAAATCTTAGTACAAATAAATAATATCAACATATCTTTACAAAGAGGAAACACTGTTCGACAAATTTAGAGTTTTTTGAGGATTCAACGAGTCAGCTAGATTAAAGGGAAACAGATTTTAAAACATTCGATAAGGTACAATATAAAAGGTACACAAGATGAGGATCATGGAGTTGGGATAATTGTTTCAAAAATTCTTTCATGGAATGTGGACATGGATGGTAAGGCCAGCATTTGTTACCCATCCCCAATTGCCCTTGCGAATGTGGTGGTGAGTCACCTTCTTGAACAACTGCACTTGATCTGGTGCAGGAATAACCACAATGCCATTAGGGAGGGAGTTCCAGGATTTGATCCCTCAACAGTGACGGATTAGGTGAAACGAGGACCCGGATGCAGTAATCACCATGTGAAAGATTAGCGTTTTTTTGATTTGGTCAGTGATCATGGACAGGAGGGTGTAACTAACTGCAAATGAAGCAGGTATGGGGGCCCAGAAGATAGAAGTGGAGGAATCTCAGCTGTTGCAATTATACAACAGGCTCAAAATTCTTGCAGCCTGTATGGGGTGAAAGTGGTGGCTGCAAGAATTTTGATCAAGCTGATCATGGCAACATGATACAGGAAGCCATTAAATTGGGGGAAGTTAATAAGAATGGAATGGTAGTTGTGGATAGTTACCATCGGGGGATAGATGCAGTTCTCTACAGTTGAGAGCACCAGCCTAGACGGCTGTATTGCCTGCCTGCTGCCTGGGTTTGGGACATGTGCTCTGAGCTGGAGAGGAACTTGCAGTGGGAGGGGGAGGATCCAGTGGTTGTGGTACATGTAGGTACCAGCAACAGAGGTAGAACTTGGAAAGGAGATGCTGCTGAGGGAGAAGGAATAGCTAGGGATTAAATTAAAAAGCAAGACTGCAAAAAGGTAATAATCTCTGTACTACTATCTGAGCTATGAGCAAATTGATGTACAGTAAATAACACTGAAGAGTTAAATGTGTGGCTCAAAGTTTGGTGTGGGAGAAATGGATTTCAATTCATGGGGGCTAGCGCCAGTACTGGGGAGAGCGGGAGCTGTACCACTGGGACAAGTCTTCACCTGAACCATGCTGGGTCTAATGTTCTGGCATCTCGCATAATTAGGGCAGTAGAGATGGCTTCAAATTAAATAGTGGAGGTGAGGGATCAAGTGACAAAAGACACGATAAAGGAAATAGAGAAGACAAAGCAAGAGAGAGAGAAAGATAAGAATAAAAGTAGTGAGGGAAATGGTGATCAAGTGTGATAGGAAGGGACAGAGTGTATAAATTCAGGAGTGCACCAGCAGATAAGGCTAGAGGTTATAAACATAGCAAAAAGACAGAACTAAAAGACAGAATGCTCGAGGCATTCAAAAACAGATGAATTGACAGCACAAATAGAAATACATATGTACGATCGGATCACCATTATAAAGGCATGGTTGCAAGATAACAAAGATGGGTCCTGAATATTCAAGAGCGTATGACATTGACGAAGGAGGGGGTGAGGAAAAAGTGGAGGGTTAGCTATGTTAATCAAGGATAACATTGATACAATAGAGAGAGAAGGGGCCTTCCTTCTAGAAATCAAGATCTAGAATCAGTTTGAGTAGCAATGAGAAACAGTACAGGTAAAAACATAATTTGTGGCAGTGGTTTATTGGTCGCTGAACAGTAACCATATGGTAGGACATGATATATAGAAAGAAATAATAGGGGCTTGAGAGAAAGGTGCAGTGATAATCTCGTGATTTTAAATCGACATATGGATTGGACAAATCCCATTGGCAAAGGTAGCCTACATGATGGGTTCATGGTGTGTTTTTAGGGCAGCACATCTAGCACCAACCCAGGAGCAGGTTATACTAGATCTGGTAATATGTAATGAGACAGGATTAATTATCAACCTCATTGTAAACAGGCCTGGGGTCAACAGTGATCATAATGTGATCGAATTTCACATTTGGTTTGAGAGAGAAAAGTGTAGATTTAACTCTAAAAATTAAACAAGGGTAATCATGAAGATATGAAGACAGCTGGCTAAAGTGAACTGGGAAATTAGGTTAAGAAATAGGTAGCGATGTAGTGGCCAATATTTAAGGAGATAGTTCTGAATGCTCAGGAAAGGTACATTCCAGTGAGAAAGAAAGGCTCGAAGTGAAGGACCATCAGTGGCAAACTAAGGAAATTAAACAGAGAATCAAATTGAAACAGAAAAATGTATATATAAATCAACAAAGATGAGTGACAAGTCAGATGATTGGCCAGAATATAAAGAATGACAAAGAACTACTAAAAGATTCAAGAAGGGATGGGGCAGTAGGATGGCACAGTGGTTATCACTGCTGCCTTATGATGCTGAGAACCCGGCTTCGATTCCAGCCCCGGGTCACTGGCCGTGTGGAGTTTGCACATTCTCCCAATGTCTGCGTGGGTCTCACCCAACACTCCAAAGATGTGCAGGGTAGGTGGATTGGCCATTGCCCCTTAATTGAAAAAAAAAAAAAACAGAATTGGGTACTCTAAATTTAAAAAAAGATTCAAGGAGGGAAAAGTAGAATAGGAGAGAAAGCTAGCTTGAAAAATAAAATCAAGATGGTAAAAGCTTCTATAGGTATTTAACAAGGCAAAGAATAAAGTTGGCCCTCGAGCCAGTGAGCATGTCTGGGAATTAACAACAATGGGAAATAAGGAAACGGTGAGTGTATTAAATAGATATTGGGGCGGGGGGGGGGGGGGGGGGGGGGGGGGGAGATTCTCCTAGACTGCCAGCCAGCAGCAGGAATCCCAATGGCTCAGACCTGGCAAAACTTGCAAATAGGTCATTATCCCTAATTTGAATCACATTTACAGGCAGGCTGCTCGAATCATCTGCCTCCTGGGATGGTCCAGCCCTCCCCCACCCGGAAGTTCCGCTGTCGTGAATTTGTGCAAGTCCTGACAAATGGGGACCTGTGACTTGCACTCAGAGGGGTGGCAAGGGGGTTAGTACCCTCCCTACAATTGCCTCCAGGGTGCCATGGGTGGTGGAGGATCTTCCCATCTGCAGCCTTTAAATCCTTTAAACAGTCTGTCAGCATGCCAAAGTCAAAGATCTGTGAGATGAAGGTAAAAGTATTCCCTTAAGATAGTGAAAACCTTTGAAGTAGTTTTTTCACGGTCATTGATCTTTATCTTTTTCAATCTTGTGCGCATACTTGAAGTCCAAAAGATTTGAACTGCATTGTTTACATTCAATTTCACGGATCATTGCCTTTTAATTGACAGGTCCAGGCAGTACCAAAGGAAAGATTACCATTCTTTATTTATATAACTCTGCAGGGGTCCAGGAGCAGATATTTTTCTAACAGTCGTATTTTGCCTGCAGTACTTTAAGAGGCTTTGTTCTGATGCGTTTCCTAGAAAGTGTAGGTGGAAGAAGCATGAACGTGACAGGGAATAAACACTTCAAAAAGGTATCCACCACATTAAAGGAAATGTTTTACCTTCATCGCACAGATCTTTGAACTTGGCAAAGAGTTAAGGCTACAGATGTGAAGATTTTCACTTTGTTCTCAGAGAACTTTAACTTTGAGATACTGACAGACTGTTTAAAGGGTTTAAAGTCTGCAGGTGGGAAGACCGTCCAAATGGCCCCCATCCCAGGAAAGACCCCAGCCCGGAGTCCCCCAACCCAGTACATGACCTCCCTGACCCTATTTCCCATGAAGCACCCAGCCCTCCCCCATTCCAGCACCCCAGAGGCAAAAGGTAGGGAAAGTGCTCACTGCCTTGCCTGCCCTCGGAGTTAAACTGCCAAGGGACAGGACAATCGGGAGGAGGGAGAGCACTTACCAGTGATCTGGGGAGGTGGGGGCTGCAACAGCATTCAGACACTTTGGGCACCCCAATCTCGGAGGAGATCTTTAGAACATTTACCAAATGCCATGGAATGGCATGAAAACCACAACCTTAGTTCAAAAAACCTCTAAGTGTCATTGCATGGCATGTCAGTTTCGCTTGAGCACCAGCGAGGATCATTAATTTCCCCACTGGCGGGAACACTTCATCTTCATACAGGAGAATCGTGTCCATTGGGTGCGATTCTCCGGAAAAACGTCCAAGTCGGTAGAGAGCGGAAACTGCCGCGAGCTTCCCAAAGCTCGGCCCTCCCACTGACCACATGTCCATTCTCCCGCAGGTCCTCCAGTTGATAGCGCTGGCCCATCCCGGGTGGCCCCCTCTTCATCCTTCCAGGAGAACATCTCGGAGCAGAGCTCGGAGGAAGATACGATCGAGGAGTCACCATCTTCACCCTCCACCAGCACAGATACACGCACCTTGGTGGGAAATGTTAGTGGTCAGGCTTCTGGGGTGCAATCTGGTGAACACCACACAGCTGCTGACGCACATCAGGTGGAGGCAGGAACCCCCAGGCGACACAGCTGTCAGAGGTCTGCTGGATCCCAGGACCAAAATGGGTCCCAGCCTGATGCGGAGTCAAGAAGAATAATCCTAGAGCTGAAGGAGACGATAGGGAGTGGTCAGGTTATTCAGAAGGTGATGTCAGTGACAACTCAGCAGATCCATGGCCGATTGGAGGAGTTCCAGAGGCTATGGGCGCTGGAGGTGTTGCCGGCAATGCGTGGCACCGAGGCCAACACTGCTAGGATGGCGACCGCAGTGGAGAGCTTGGCGCACGACGTTGGCAACATTAGTGGAGGTGTCCAAGGTGTCCTGCAGTCGGTGACGGCCATGGCTGAGGGTCCCAACAGAATGTCGGACTCGCTGGGGGATGTGACCCAGTACCAGGCTGACCTTGATGAGGTTCTGTGGGACATGTCCCACTCTCAGATGGGAAAGGCCGAGCCCTGCAAAACTTGTCCCAGTCGCAGGTAGGCATTGCCGAGGCACTGCAGAGTATGGCCCAGTCACGGGGGAGCATCGCCGAGGGCGTCGACGTGATGGTGCAGGCCATGGGGAACTGCGAGGGCTGGCAGAGCAAGATGATGCAGGGGCAGCCAGGGTGAACCCAAAGGTGAACCCCAAGGTCCCATGGGCATCAAGCGGGAGGAGGGGGCGTTGAGTGCCAAGCCAGACCCGTCCCATGGAGTTGTGGTGGGCACCAGCTCCCCAGAGATCCATCCCTTTGATGAGGCCACATCTCGTAGGCCACACACGGAACAGGGCGGCACAGCTGTGCATGTGCCACCGACAAGTGAGCCGGGGCCTTCCACCCCAAAGGACGCACACCAGGGGCATCGAAGGCCACAGGGTGTGGTAAGCAGCTGGCTGCCTCCACCTTTGATGTGCATCCTGGGGATGTAGTAGTAGAGCTAGGAAGGCAAAGCACAGAGGATCACTGGGGCCACCAGAGAAGGAGTGGCATTCGAGAGAGTGGGGAATTGTTACACACAACAAACACCCTTGTGTACAACCAGTATGATTACCTCGGTCTCTTTCTTCTGCAGTGCGGGCTGACTTCCGATCCCTTGGCCACACCACCCCCCCCCCTCCCCTGCCGGCGCACCATGTGCAGATGATGGGAGTGAGCAAGCACTCAGAAGACAGGCAGGGGTCAGAAAATGGCACACATTGACCAGCACTGCCGCTTAGCTTACTGCGGGTTATCATCACCGCCCCTGCCCTCGACAGTGACCCGCTGATGGTGCCAACACAGTCCCCGCACCATGAAGTAATGTATCACAGACGCTGGGAAATGGGGGTGAGGGGTGGTACGCAGCGAAGACGGACCAGGCCACGTTCTAAGTGAATCGGGCGACTACGAGGGCCTCTCTGGCCCCCCTGGGCTTGCCGGAAGCTCGCTCTGCTGCCTCCTGTTCCTCCTTGGGCCCGTCCTCCAGCCCCTGCTTGTCCAGCACCACCTCATCACCCTCGTCCTTATCCTCGGAGCTGGCCACATATTCCTCATCACCAACCTTCAGCCCGTCGCCCCGCTGCTGTGCGAGATTGTGGAGGGCACAGCAGACCACCCCACATGGTCCGCCGCCTCGAGCATCTGCAGGTGCTGCTGCCATTGTCTCCGGGGTCTGGTCACCCGGCCTAGCAGCAGCACCACTCGGGCAAGTTCTGGATCCAAAATCCCTGCCACAGCGTTCAATATCTGTAAGGCATTGGGAGATTGTGTTAGACTGACAAAAAGCGGTGGCTCCCACCTAGAGATCCTCCGTTCCCCCATCGAATCTCACCCCCCCCCCCCCACAAACAACCGGGACACCCTCCCAACAGACACCCAGCCACAGCGGACCCCCCTCATTGTACCCCAGACACTCTCATATAACGTCACCTGGACCAGGCGCTGGTCCCCTCCCCATGGCTCTCAGCCACCCTTTCACCCTCTGGCCGTGCACATGCCTCTGGAGCTGTGACCATCCCCTGCGATTTCGGATGTTGGCTGCTGCATAGAACATAGAACATAGAAAATACAGCACAGAACAGGCCCTTCGGCCCACGATGTTGTGCCGAACCTTTGTCCTAGATTAATCATAGATTATCATTGAATTTACAGTGCAGAAGGAGGCCATTCGGCCCCCTGAGTCTGCACCGGCTCATGGAAAGAGCACCTCCACCCAACACCAAGGGCAATTTTGGACACTAAGGGCAATTTATCATGGCCAATCCACCTACCCTGCACATCTTTGGACTGTGGGAGGAAACCGGAGCACCCGGAGGAAACCCACGCAGACACGGGGAGGACGTGCAGACTCCGCACAGACAGTGACCATTGCCGGAATCGAACCTGGGACCCTGGAGCTGTGAAGCAATTGTGCTATCCACAATGCTACCGTGCTGCCCTTAAGAACAAATAAATCTACACTATATCATTTTACTGTAATCCATGTACCTATCCAATAGCTGCTTGAAGGTCCCTAATGTTTCCGACTCAACTACTTCCACAGGCAGTGCATTCCATGCCCCCACTACTCTCTGGATAAAGAACCTACCTCTGATATCCCTCCTATATCTTCCACCTTTCACCTTAAATTTATGTCCCCTTGTAATGGTTTGTTCCACCCAGGGAAAAAGTCTGACTGTCTACTCTATCCATTCCCCTGATCATCTTATAAACCTCTATCAAGTCGCCCCTCATCATTCTCCGTTCTAATGAGAAAAGGCCTAGCACCCTCAACCTTTCCTCGTAAGACCTACTCTCCATTCCAGGTAACATCCTGGTAAATCTTCTTTGCACCTTTTCCAAAGCTTCCACATCCTTCCTAAAATGAGGTGACCAGAACTGTACACAGTTCTCCAAATGTGGCCTTACCAAAGTTTTGTACAGCTGCATCATCACCTCACGGCTCTTAAATTCAATCCCTCTGTTAATGAACGCGAGCACACCATAGGCCTTCTTCACAGCTCTATCCACTTGAGTGGCAACTTTCAAAGATGTATGAACGTAGACCCCAAGATCTCTCTGCTCCTCCACATTGCCAAGAACTCTACCGTTAACCCTGTATTCCGCATTCATATTTGTCCTTCCAAAATGGACAACCTCTCACTTTTCAGGGTTAAACTCCATCTGCCACTTCTCAGCCCAGCTCTGCATCCTATCTATGTCTCTTTGCAGCCGACAACAGCCCTCCTTACTATCCACAACTCCACCAATCTTCGTATCGTCTGCAAATTTACTGACCCACCCTTCAACTCCCTCATCCAAGTCATTAATGAAAATCACAAACAGCAGAGGACCCAGAACTGATCCCTGCGGTACGCCACTGGTAACTGGGATCCAGGCTGAATATTTGCCATCCACCACCACTCTCTGACTTCTATCGGTTAGCCAGTTTGTTATCCAACTGGCTAAATTTCCCACTATCCCATGCTTCCTTACTTTCTGCAGAAGCCTACCATGGGGAACCTTATCAAATGCCTTACTAAAATCCATGTACACTACATCCACTGCTTTACCTTCATCCACATGCTTGGTCACCTCCTCAAAGAATTCAATAAGGTTTGTAAGGCAAGACCTACCCCTCACAAATCCGTGCTGACTATCCCAAATCAAGCAGTGTCTTTCCAGATGCTCAGAAATCCTATCCTTCAGTACCCTTTCCATTACTTTGCCTACCACCGAAGTAAGACTAACTGGTCTGTAATTCCCAGGGTTATCCCTAGTCCCTTTTCTGAACAGGGGCATGACATTCGCCACTCTCCAATCCCCTGGTACCACCCCTGTTGACAGTGAGGACGAAAAGATCATTGCCAACGGCTCTGCAATTTCATCTCTTGCTTCCCATAGAATCCTTGGATATATCCCGTCAGGCCCGGGGGACTTCTCTATCCTCAAGTTTTTCAAAATGCCCAACACATCTTCCTTCCTAACAAGTATTTCCTCAAGCTTACCAGTCTGTTTCACACTGTCCTCTCCAACAATATCGCCCCTCTCATTTGTAAATACAGAAGAAAAGTACTCGTTCAAGACCTCTCCTATCTCTTCAGACTCAATACACAATCTCCCGCTACTGTCCTTGATCGGACCTACCCTCGCTCTAGCCATTCTCATATTTCTCACATATGTGTAAAAGGCCTTGGGGTTTTCCTTGATCCTACCCGCCAAAGATTGTTCATGCCCTCTCTTAGCTCTCCTAATCCCTTTCTTCAGTTTCCTCCTGGCTATCTTGTATCCCTCCAATGCCCTGTCTGAACCTTGTTTCCTCAGCCTTACATAAGTCTCCTTTTTCCTCTTAACAAGACATTCAACCTCTCTTGTCAACCATGGTTCCCTCACTCGGCCATCTTGTCCCTGCCTGACAGGGACATACATATCAAGGACACGTAGTACCTGTTCCTTGAACAAGTTCCACATTTCACTTGTGTCCTTCCCTGACAGCCTATGTTCCCAACTTATGCACTTCAATTCTTGTCTGACAACATTGTATTGACCCTTCCCCCAATTGTAAACCTTGCCCTGTTGCACGCACCTATCCCTCTCCATTACTAAAGTGAAAGTCACAGAATTGTGGTCACTATCTCCAAAATGCTCCCCCACTAACAAATCTATCACTTGCCCTGGTTCATTACCAAGTACTAAATCCAATATTGCCCCTCCTCTGGTCGGACAATCTACATACTGTGTTAGAAAAGCTTCCTGGACACACTGCACAAACACCACCCCATCCAAACTATTTGATCTAAAGAGTTTCCACTCAATATTTGGGAAGTTAAAGTCACCCATGACTACTACCCTGTGACTTCTGCACCTTTCCAAAATCTGTTTCCCACTCTGTTCCTCCACATCTCTGCTACTATTGGGGGGCCTATAGAAAACTCCTAACAAGGTGACTGCTCCTTTCCTATTTCTGACTTCAACCCATACTACCTCATTAGGGTGATAATCCTCGAACTGCCTTTCTGCAGCTGTTATACTATCTCTAATTAACAATGCCACCCCCCCACCTCTTTTACCCCCCTCCCTAATCTTATTGAAACATCTATAACCAGGGACCTCCAACAACCATTTCTGCCCCTCTTCTATCCAAGTTTCCGTGATGGCCACCACATCGTAGTCCCAAGTACCGATCCATGCCTGAAGTTCACCCACCTTATTCCTGATGCTTCTTGCGTTGAAGTATACACGCTTCAACCCATCTCCGTGCCTGCAAGTACTCTCCTTTGTCAGTGTTCCCTTCCTCATTGCCTCATTACACGCTTTGGCGTCCTGAATATCGGCTACCTTAGTTGCTGGACTACAAATCCGGTTCCCATTCCCCTGCCAAATTAGTTTAAACCCTCCCGAAGAGTACTAGAAAACCTCCCTCCCAGGATATTGGTGCCCCTCTGGTTCAGATGCAACCCGTCCTGCTTGTACAGGTCCCACCTTCCCCAGAATGCGCTCCAATTATCCAAATGCCTGAAGCCCTCCCTCCTACACCATTCCTGCAGCCACGTGTTCAACTGCACTCCCTCCCTATTCCTAGCCTCGCTATCACGTGGCACCGGCAACAAACCAGAGATGACAACTCGGTTTGTCCTGGCTTTTAACTTCCAGCCTAACTCCCTAAACTAGTTTATTACCTCCACACCCCTTTTCCTACCTATGTCGTTGGTACCAATGTGCACCACGACTTCTGGCTGCTCGTCCTCCCCCTTAAGGATCCTGAAGACACGATCCGAGACATCCCTGACCCTGGCACCCGGGAGGCAACATACCTTCCGGGAGTCTCGCTCGCGACCACAGAATCTCCTATCTATTCCCCTAACCATTGAATCTCCTACAACTATTGCTTTTCTATTCTCCCCCCTTCCCTTCTGAGCCCCAGAGCCATACTCAGTGCCAGAGACCTGGCCGCTAGGGCCTTCCCCCGGTAGGTCATTCCCCCCCCCCCCCAAACAGCATCCAAAACGGTATACTTGTTTTGAAGGGGAATGGCCACGAGGGATCCCTGCACTGTCTGCCTGTTTGTTTTTTTCCCCCCCGACGGTAACCCAGCTGTTCTTGTCCTGTACCGTGGGTGTGGTTACCTCCCTGTAACTCTTCTCAATCACCCCCTCTGCCTCCCGGATGATCCGAAGTTCATCCATCTTCAGCTCCAGTTCCCTAACACGATCTTTGAGGAGCTGAAGTTGGGTGCACTTCCCGCAGGTATAGTCAGCGGGGACACCGGTGGTATCCCTCACCACCCACATCCTACAGGAGGAGCATGCAACTGGCCTAGCCTCCATCCTCTCTTACCTGACAGAATATAGCTGCCCTGTGGACTAACTAGATCTCCGCCCTCCGACTCTGCTCCCAGTCAGCTACACTTTCTGTAAACTCCTGGCTCTCTTCTCACTCTTTGTAGAAATGTCGGAAACAAAATGAAAGGAGCACCTTACTCCCTCCTCACCTAACTCCCTCGGTCACCAAACTCTCACTATAGCACTCAAATCCATCAAATTCAGCACTCCCTCGGTCACCAAAATCTCACTATCGCACTCAAATGCACGAAATTCAGCACTCAGTGCAAACAAAGTCTGCACTGTCGGGGATCACTTTTATACTGTGAATCTAGCCTCTGAAAACTGGCCTAATCCAATTAACTAATTAACAAGCTCCAGCTGCAAGTGCCTACAAGTAGAAGCCTGTTTAAAGCTGATTGAAAATTCACCTTCTTCTAAACCAAACAGCAACTTTTAAGTTAATTAACTACATAAAAGAAAGACTAAACTTTGGATAAAAATGAAGCCTTATACTCCCTCGGTCACCAAACTCTTACTATAGCACTCAAAATGCACCAAATTCAGCACGCAGTGCATGTGTGGTGTTGCCTCACAGTGTTCAGGCACAGTGTCCAGGCATCGCAGTCTGATTGAGATGCTACACAATGACTCCGACATGGTCTGCCCACCCATGGGAATCCACTTGGTTGGTGTGAAATGCTAATTTAACCACGTTTGCCAATTCCCTATTAGCAAGAGCCTCAGCCGCATGGCCAGAGGCCTCGGCAGTCAGGGGGGTTATGGGAGGTCGGTGGGGCAGACGGGCAAGGGGTTCCTCCGGAATGGATACATTACGAACCAAGTGTTAGCATGGCAGAGCACATGCAGTCTCCACCCCCCCCCCCCCCGGCACCTTCCACCCACCCTCCTATGGCGGCCCACCCCTGCAGAGGGTTCCCCCCTCCCAGCCGAGGCTCCACCAGCATCCCCCCCCTTCTCAGAGCACTGGGGTGGCAAGTCCAGCACCCCCGGTCTCTTGGCCTGCGAGCAAAGATGGCTACTCACCTCCGCAGCTCCCTGCAGAAGCCCATCTGCCAGGTTCCTGTTTTTAAAAAGGAGTACTAATTGGCCCAGCGTGACCATTTGCTGAGGAGGCTGAAGAATGACGGGAGGCCATTGGATGTGGGGTGGCTCCCATTAATTGTATGGAAATAGAGCTTAAGTGGTGATTATTGGTTTCTCACAACGCTAAGGCAAGATCCCAATTTTGCCTAGGCCCGGTTCTCGTTTTCGGCTTCTCCCGCTATTCACCGGCCTTGTTTCGCAAGAGAGCAACGAGGCCGGAGAATCACTCCCATTGTGTCTGTCTTCACCTTATTAAAATAATATCCCAGAAATAAAGAAATGAAAGGGAGGGAGGAACAAAACACTTAAGTCTTCAGGGAAAAGGTATTAAGAAAATTATTAGAATTAGAAGCTGACATGTCCCTAGGTTCTGATGTACTGCATCCTAGGGTCATCAAATAAATGGCCGATGTGATAACAGATGCATTGGTTTTAATTTTCCAACATTCCCTAGATTCTGTAAAAGTTCCATCAAAATATGACTCCTCTATTTAAGAGGAGATAGAAAAACTATATACCAATTAGCTTAATATCTATCATGTGAAAAATGCTAGAATCAATTATTAAGGAGGGTCTAACAGGCCACTTAGACAATCTCAATGCAATCAGGCAGAGTCAACATGGTTTTGCGAAGGGAAATCATGTTTGACTAGTTTATTAAAGCTCTTTGAGGATGGAACAAGCAACATGAATATAGGGGAACCCGTGTATGTGGTGTTATTAGAGGAAATATTGGACAGGCTGAACCTTTATCCATTGGAGTTTAGATTAATGCGAGGTGATCTCTTATTGAAATATAAAAGATCCTAATGGAACTCAACAGGGTGGATGCTTCCCATTGTGGAAGATACTAGAACTAGTGGACTAAGGAGAGAGTCCTGATTTTTTGTGACTCTCTTCCCCGGAGAGTGGTACAGACAGGATCAAGTGAATATTAAGGCTGAGGGAGATACATTATTGACTAACAAGGGAGTCAAACGTCATCAGGGATTGGCAGAATGGGGAGTCGAGGCCACAATAACATCAGCCATGACCTCATTGCCTGGTGGAGCAGGCTCGAGGGGTTGTTGGCCTACTCTTGCTCTAATGTTAATAAACAAATGGCAATATAATTCCAATTCAGAATTGTAGGGGTTCTGAAAGGGAATTTGCAGGTGGTGGTCCCATCAGTCTGCTGCCCCTGTCCTCCTAGATGGTAAAGGTCTCGGGTTTGGAAGGTGCAGTGGAAGGAGCCTTCATGAATTGCTGCAGTGTGTCTTATAGATGGTATGCACTGCTATTATTATGCGTTAGTGCTGGATGGAATTAATGTTTAACATGTTAGGTTGGGTGCCGATCAAGTGGATGCTTTGTCCTGGATGGTATTGAGGTTCTCAAGTGTTGTTGGGGCTGCATTCATGCAGGTAAATCCATCACAATCCTGACTTGTGCCTTGTAGATGCTGGGCAGGCTTTGGGTAGTAAGGAGGCAAGTTATTCACCACAGCATTCCTAGCGTTGACCTGCTCTGGTAGCCACAGATTTTATCGGGATTGTCCAGTTCAGCTTCTGATCAATGTTGATAGTGGGGAATCCAGTGATGGCATTGCCATTGAATGTCATGGGGTGATGGTGAGATTCTCTCTTGTTGGTGGAGGTGGTTATTGCCTGGTACAAGTGCCCATGCAACCTGCTGCTTTATAATACAAACCCGAATGCTGTCCAGGTCCTGCTGAACATGAACACCGACTGCTTCTGTATCTGAAGGATCCCGAATGCTGTACAGGTCCTGCTGATTGTGAACACTGACTGCTTCCACATCTGGGGAGTTGGGTGTGGTAATGAACATTGCACAATTATTGCTCATCCCCACTTTGGACCTTATGGAGGGAAAGTCATTGATGGAACAGCTGAAGATGATTGGCCTAGAACGTTACCCTGAGGAACTCTAACAGTGATGTCATGAGATGATTGGCCTCCAACAACTACAACCATCTTCCATTCTACTAGGCATAGTCCCACCAGCTAAGATTCCCCCCGCCCCAACCCAATTCCTATGGACTTTAAATTTTGCTCTTGTTCCATGATGCAACACTACATTAAATGCTGCCTTGCTGTCAAGATCACATCTTGAATACAGCTCTTTTGTCTAGCTTTAGACCAAGGCTGTAATGAAACTTCAGTACTATTGCCGGATGCTGCCCAACAGCTTTGTAGTATCCAGTGCATTCACTCATTGCTTAATATCACACAGAGTGAACGTGAATTGGTGGAAGACTGAGAGCCGTGATGCTGGGGACCTCCGGAGGCGACACTCAGCGCTTCTGGCTGAAAGTGTTTTCCCATCATGGAGGATGGGGATATTTGTGGAGCCTCCTCCTCTGGTTCGTTGTTAATTGTCCACTGCCATTCACAACTGGTCAGCAGAGCTTAGATCTGATCCATTGGTTGTGGAATTACTTAGCACTGTCTATCCCATGCTGCTGTTTGACATGTTGTCATTTGACATTTGTCTTGCGTTGCAGCTTTACCAGGTTGACACCTCATTTTTTAGGTATGCCAGGTGCTGCTCCTAGCACTCTTGGTTGAACTTTACAAGCTAGATTGTATTTGAGCAGTGGGGAGCCAAATGCATACTGCCTATACCCAATCTTAATTAGGACAGAGCATTTCATAATAATGCAATTATGTGGTCTGCAGCTCAAAATGTGGTTAGTTTTTATTTATACTCGCATTAGATGAGTTCATTTAACCTGGGGGGCATGGGAAAACACTGCCATTCTTAAAAGACTTGAATTTAGATTGTTCTAGACCTGAACAAACAGTCATCACTAATTTAAATCCTCAAAGAGAGAGGGACTTGCTGCTGCAACATATTAACACAATGTTCCTTCATCACCAAGTCCTGGGCTTGAATTCAACCCAGATTAATAGCGTGAAAGCTTGTTCGCTTTACCTAGTAAGAGTTTATAGTAACAGAATCAGCGAGCTTCAACTCAAGGCCAGGGGTGAATTCACACTAGGTGTACAAAAAAAAGTTTAGCACTGGTACATATATCAAAGAACCATAAGGAAATACAGAGGAAAAAGGAAAATTCCTGAAGAAGAGATTGTTGCTTTGAGGTAGTCATCAAGACACCAGAAAACAGAAGGGCAGTGCGGTAGCATTGTGGATAGCACAATTGCTTCACAGCTCCTGGGTCCCAGGTTCGATTCCGGCTTGGGTCACTGTCTGTGCGGAGTCTGCACATCCTCCCAGTGTGTGCGTGGGTTTCCTCCGGGTGCTCCGGTTTCCTCCCACAGTCCAAAGATGTGCAGGTTAGGTGGATTGGCCATGATAAATTGCCCTTAGTGTCCAAAATTGCCCTTAGTGTTGGGTGGGGTTACTAGGGTATGGGGATAGGGGGAGGTGTTGACCTTGGGTAGGGTGCTCTTTCCAAGAGCCGATGCAGACTCGATGGGCCGAATGGCCTCCTTCTGCACTGTAAATTCTATGATCTATGAACAGTAAATCGTTCATCGCATTACACCCAACCCAATTTCATTTTCCTTTCACATATGGTCATTTTCCAGTCCTCCTATGTCACTTGCTGCAACTTAGCATCCCATTTTTGTCTGCACTTGCCTATGTGAAGTATTTGTGGATTGCCCTTAGTGTCCAAAATTGCCCTTAATGTTGGGTGGGGTTACTAGGTTATGGGGATAGGAGGGGGGGAGGTGCTGACTTTGGGTAGGATGCTCTTTCCAAGAGCCGGTGCACAGAAAAAAGTTTTCTGTGTTATAAGATTCCAAAATAATGCAAGTTGGTGCTGAAAAAGGGGTGATGTTCCTTCATATTATGTTTTTACAATTTTGTTGTGTTGATGCATTTCCATACTGCAACCAGATTTCCATAATGCAACATGAGGTTTCAAAATGAATAAACATTGTTCTTTTCCCTAACTGTACAGCTGCCAATATACTTAACAATCAAATAAATAACCAGATTCAAGTTTTGACCATTTCAAAAAGCTGTGTCTAGCAATTAATTGTGTTGTGTATTACCATTGAGAGACCAATGTTTAATCTGGCTGTGAAGATGTTGGCCTATTGACAAGAACCAATAAATTACTCTCAGTGGTGGAAGCTCCCTTCAAATGATGCATTGTTATCAAACTGTGACCCAATGACATCTGTCTCAAAATTTATCAGCAAATTGAATTGATTTTTTTTGGCTTTGTCATGTAAATCCCATTTGCAACTTCAGTGATTCTGATGTTCATTAATTCCTAACATTTTCCCAGCACTGTTATATAATATATAAAACAGGTGCAGGGCAGTAAAATCCCAAGGATCCTGGCAAGGTCTCATGAAACAGATTTGAAACCACCAGTTGTTTGGGCCAGATAATATACAGAAGTGTTTACATGCAAAAGAGCCCAGTGCTTGGAAAAGAATGAATAAATGTATTTACCCAAATTTTCAGCAACTTCAAATCAGGAAAAGGATTTAAACTATTCATAAATATACTATTTCAGATATCAAGAATGAAAATGATTACCTATGGAAGAGTACAGAATGGAGTTTACTTCATGTAGTTTATCACAACTCGACAGCAAGGTGGTGCTTATTTGATACATGTATGGTGTGATAGATACTTGGCAGTTACCTCAAAATGAAACTCAAATATATAAAATTGCATACAAGTTTTAACTGACTTCCACCTCGAAATTAAAGGGTGTCTCTTTCTTGCATGGGTGTACCTGCGTTGGTAACGTGTGACTCTTTTGTGTATGGTGTACCTGTATTGGTAATGTGTGTAGTGAACTGATTCCTTTCTGCACTGGAAGTTTGTAAAAGTTTTTTCGAATTAAGATTTTAATGATAACACAACAGTAGATGTACATGCTTTAGTGTAAATTATTCAACCTTGTGTTGCACCATGCTGGTTTTCAGACGTATAATTTAAGTGATGTGTTCTGTTACAGAGCTTAGGAATAGAACACAAAAGTAATTAATTTTAATACAGGTGTTTCAATAAGGCAAAGCCCCAGTGATGAAGAATCAGAGATCCCTATGGGGGACACTTTGTAGAAAGCATTGCATTAAATTTAAGATTGATGATTTATCGTTTTTCATAAAATTTGGCAGCTTCCCTTCTTCAGTGATTGGTCAGATGTGTTAAAATGGTTACACAAATAACGACCATTAGACCACAAAATCAACCGATTGCACATGTTATACGGGCTACACAATTTAATTTCCTCACATGTGGTATATGAATCAGTGGCATTTTCCAACATATTGAAATGAATTATCAATTCATGGGTAGTACAATATTGGACATATTTTGAAGGACCTACCTTGTTGTCACCTTCCTCATTACAATTATAAGTTTGTTGGCTTGCCTGGTACTGAAAAGATGAACTCAGTTCCCCTGCTTAAAGAAAATAAAAGATAGTAAATGAAAGAAGATAACGTTTCTAATCAATTTAAACAATACTGTTTAAAGCCGTTAATTATTGTAGTTGCATAAATAAACAGAAGCTCTAATGTTATCACATCGAGCTGTTGTGAAATCATTGTTCAGTTTCTCATATTCATTTTCTCTTGCAAAACCAACAGCTTTCCCTTGCGATTCCAAAACTTCTGGACACATTTTGCACAACTCCACCACTTTCAGACCAATCATATTTACAACCTGCAAGGATTTTCTTCAGTATGTGGACTCCTCAGCAAGCATGTGGGTTGAGCAGAGTCAGTTGGCAAATATCCCATTATTTCAATTATAATGAAAAAATACCCCAAACAGCAGAATCTCAAATGAACCATCTTTCCAACATCATTCACTCTCAGACCTCAGAGGAATTCAAATGTATTTATATTCAAGAACACAATGAAAATAGACAGAGTCCATTAGTCATCATGCAACTAGTTAAGAAAAAAGCATAGTTCACTGATGATTCAGAAACAAAATGCATGTGTTGATTTGGAATGATTGGGTTGGAGTTGGGGAAGGGGGTTAAAATTGAGATACTATATCCACACGCCAGATATGCCAAATAAATACCATTGAAATAGGTTTTTAAGCTTGTAAACAAAACACTGCTACCTTATTGCAAGTGGGCAGGATGGATTTGTGCAGCTACTCAAGCTGTGACAGGCACAATAGGTAAATTGTCTGTCACTTTCGTTCACATGGAAAGAAGAGCGATTAGGGAACTGTTACTTATTTTGTGTTTAGAAAATTGGGGAAGCAATGTACCCTCGTTAAGAATAAAATGCACACAGCTGTTTACACAGGTATTTACCTCACCTTAAAAACATAATTTCAGACAAGGTAGTTGCTATGTTACACGTCCACAAGAACATCAGTGTCATTGGATTATTTTTCCAGTAGAAGTAACAAGTCTCAATCCTCAGAATGCATACATCAAATAAGTGAGTGAAAATTGACTACAAGGCTTGGTACCCATCACTTCCCCATTGCCACAAAAAAATTACATACCAAGAAACATTTAATTAACAAACTTTTGCTAAATTCAGCAGTACTATTCATGTTATTTTTAAATAATAAAGCTATTTGCAAACTTTAGTGCATGCAATAATTTTGTCTACTAAAATTGAAATTAATATCATGGTTAGCATTGGTCCCTACCCATTGAATAAAAGCTAGACATAATATAGAAATTTTTAGGCTGTAGTTAATCAATAAATCATTACTTTGTGTTCCGAGTTTGAAAGCTGCTGCAAACTATTCTTCTTTCGGGTTATTTATGGCTCTTTCCTCTCCTTCCAACAGAACAATGTGCTCCTCTCCTGCTGGCATTGAGTCATCCTTGGGCACTGTGCAGCCTCTGTTTTATGTGATCTTAGACAGTAAGTATCAACAGATTATGGGGAGCATCACAGCTATGCCTGATCCTGTCCAGACCAGATGTCCACACGTGCAGAGTGCAGACCTTCCAGCATGGGTCACTGAACAGCTGAGAGAGGGAGGAGCCCGATCTAAGTTTCCTCCTCTCCAACCCATTGATGTTGAGTCTAATTAAAGGGCTACAGATGCACCCCGAGTAGCCCGAGAATAGTAAATTAATAGGCAAGAGTCTGAGTAAGGGAGAAAGGAATGAAATCTAAATCAGAGTTATACGATTGCAAGGGGTATAGTAAATAAAATTGTTGAGTTGCAGGTGCAGATTGCCATGTGGAATTATGATGTTGTAGCTCTAATGGAGACCTGACTCAAGGAAGCGCAGGACTGGGTGTTAAATATTCCTGGGTGCAAAACGTTCAGAAACAATAAGAATGGAAGAAAAGGATTAGGAGAGCATTGCAGTGTGAGAAAAACAGTGATGTCCCAGAGGGCCAAGGAAAAAAAGGACGCCATCATATTATTCAGTGTAGTCAGACCACCAACTAGTGGGGAGGGATGTAGAGGAACAAGTCTGCAGGGAAATTACAGAGTAGTTTGAATAGGGGACTTCAATTACTTGAATACAGACTGGGATAGAGGTAGTGTAAAAGGCAGAGAGGAGCTAGTGTACCTAAAGAGTGTGTCCAGTAGAATTTCCTACAGCAGTATGTGTCCAGTCCAACAAGAAAGGAAGCACTGCTGGACCTGCTTCTTGGAAATGAGGTGAGCCAGGTAGATCAATGATCAGCGGGGGGAACATTTAGGAAACAGTGATCATTGTATAGTAAGGTTTGGAATGACAGGAGAAAAAGACAACGGGCAATCCAGAGTAGTTAACTGGGAGAGAGCGGATGTCAATGGGGCAAGAACGGATCTGAGCTGGATAGACGGAAACCAATGGTTGGTGCAAAGAACTGCAGCTGAACAATGGACTACCTTCAACAAATAAATGGTTTGTGCACATTCAAGGTATCTTCCATCAATAGGGAAAGGTAGGGCAAACAAATCCAGAGCTCCCTGGATGAAAAAGGAGATTAAAATGAAGAGAAAGAAAAAGTGTGCTTCTGATAAGTGTCAGATAGAAACTACAATTGAGAACTAAGAGGAATGCAGAAGGTTCAAATGGGAGATGAAAAAGCATAATAGGAGGTGAAGAGGAAAGAGCGGCAGCCAACATAAAGGGGAACCCCATAGTCTTCTTTTAGCACATAAATCATAAAAAGGACAACAACGGGATTTAGACTAGGAGGCAGGGGGCATGGCTGAGGTGCCAAATTACTACTTTTGTCTGTCTTTACCAAGGAGGCAGTTTCTACACAAGCCATGGTGACAGAGAAGGAAATTCTGTTGCGAGAAGGGTTCAAAATTGATAAGGACAAGGCATTGGATAAACTGTCGGTACTCAAGTGTTGACAAGGGACCAGATGAGTTGTATCCGAGGATATTGAAGGAAGAGAGAATGGAAATTGTAGGGCTGACATGGGCTAGAATTTTCCAGTCTGTCGACTCAGGGGAGGTGCCAGAGGACTGGAGAATTACACACATTATACCCTTGTTCAAAAAGGTTGCAAGAATAAGCTCAGCAATTAAAAACCAGTTAGTTTAACAGTGGTGGCGAAGCTTCTGGAAACAACTATTTATGATAAAATTAATAATAACAAATATTTGTAAGAGCCAGCGTGGGTTTCTGAAGGGAAAATTGTATTTAACTAACTTGTTGAGAGTTAATTGAAGAGGTCACAGAGAGGGTTGACGAGGGTAATACTGTTGGATGTGGAGTACATGGGCTTCCAAAAAGTATTTGAGATGGTGCCACATGACAGGCTTGAGAGAAAAAAAAAAACTTACACCTTACAAAATAAAAGGGACAGTAGGGTCATGGATACAGAATTGGCTGAGTAATGGGAAGTAATGGTTACTTTCTGGACTGGAGGGAGTTTGATAGGGATTCATCATTATCATCATCATAATAATAATAATCTTTATTATTGTCACAAGTAGACTAACATTAACACTGCAATGAAGTTACTGTGAAAATCCCCAGTCGCCATACTCCGGTGCCTGTTCGGGTACACGGAGGGAGAATTCAGAATGTTCCATTTACCTAACAAGCACGTCTTTCGGGACTTGTGGGAGGAAACTGGAGCACCCAAAGGAAACCCACACAGACACGGGGAGAATGTGCAGACTCTACACTGTCAGTGACCCAAGCCAGGAATCGAACCCGGGTCCCGGGCACTCTGAAGCGACAGTGCTAACCACTGTGCTTCTGTGCCACCTATCTATATTAATGATCTAGATCTTGGTGTTACGGCGACAATACGAAACTTTGAAAGCATTGAAAATTGTGAAGGGGACAGTGTAGAACTTCAAAAGGACACAGAGAAGTTGGCAGAATGGTCAGATAGGTGGCAGATGAAGTTCAATGCAGAGAACATAGAACAGAGAACATCGCAGTACAGGCCCTTCGACCCTTGATGTTGCGCCGACCTGTGAAACCACTCTAAAGCCCATCTACACTATTCCCTTATTGTCCATATGTCTACCCAATGACCATTTGAATGTCCTTAGTGTTGGCGAGTCCACTACTGTTGCAGGCAGGGCATTCCACGCCCTTACTACTCTCCGAGTAAAGAACCTACCTCTGACATCTGTCTTATATCTATCTCCCCTCAATTTAAAGCTATGTCCCCTCGTGCTAGACATGTCACTTTTTTTCTAGCCAATCATGAAAGAATAAATCAAGGGAAAAAGGAACTTGCCCAATTAGCCAATTCATTCCAGCAGAATGTGCATAAGATGTACCTTTTAAATATATATTCTCGGGATGGAGTCGACTAAAGACCGGTAATTCTCGTCCATTCCAAGTTGGCCTTCTCCTCAATTTACTGCCATCTATTGGTGGAGGTGAACCCACAGTATTACATCTTGAAGGTTCCAATATTCTGATGCAGTGTCGATAAAGATAGAGTGATTAATGTCCAAGGAACGAGGGTATGACTTGGGAGAGGAACTTGGAGATAATAGTGCTCCAAAGCATATGTTGCCTTTATTTTCCAAAATGGGTGGAGATTGCAAATTTGTTAGGTGCTGGAGGCCACCTGTAGATATCACACATTGCAGCCAAAGGAGCCAAAGGACAATAGTCAATAGAGGCAGCAATGCAAGTCGGAGGTGATGCATTTTGGTAGGAAGAACATGGAGACACAATATAAAATAAATGGTACAACACTAATGGAGGTGCAGAAGCATAGTGTCCTCGGTGTATAGGTGCATAAATCATTGAAGGTTGCAGGACTGGTGGAGAGCAGTTAATAAAGCATATAGTATTCTGGGTAGGGACATAGAGTGCAAGAGCAAGGAGGTTATGCTGAATTTATACAAGACACTAGGCAGACCCCAGCTGGAATATTGTGCACAGTTGTGGACTCCACACTATAGGAAGGGCGTGAACACTTGGAGAGAGGGGACAGGAAAGGTTTATAAACATGGTTCCAGGAATGAGAAGTTGGAACTGTTCTCCTTGGAAAGCAGGAGGCTAAGAGATTTGATAGAAAGGTTTCCAAAATCAAGATGGTCTGGACAGAGTAGATAGGGAGCAACTGTTCCCGCTCATAAAATGATTGAAAATGAGTGCGCACAGGTTTAGTCATTTGCAAAAGAAGCAAATTTGGGTTCTGTTCTGGAATGCACTGCCTGGAAATGTGGTGAAGGCAGATTCAATCGAGGCATTCAAAGGGGTACGAGATGATTACTTGAATAGAAACATGTGCAGGTGTAGGGGGGAAAAGCACGAGAAGTCGGAACGCTCATTTGGAGAGCTGGTGTAGACACGATGGGGCGGATGGCCTTCTTCTGTGCCTAACAATTCGGTGATTAAATGTTGGGCATATATCACTACTGAAAATTTCACACTAGGAGATATTTTTCAGGAAACTGTTGCAGCTTTCTGAGAGAAGACTAAAAATGGAAAGGTGCACCCATCAACATTACAACAGTGTCAAAAATTAAAGTCATTCAGATTTGAAGGGCAGCCACCGCTTTGAACACAACAATACTTTCAAGCAGATTAGTCAAATGAAGTTTGTCACCCCGATGAAACAAACATACAGTATCTGTTCTCTGAGTGACTGAAGAAATCGCTGAACCGCTACTTTAAGAACCCTTGAAAAACAGGCCAGCTCAATTGAGGGGGGCAATCTTTTAAACTCAAGCTTTTTCTGAGGTCCCAATCACCCTGTCTGATTACAATATTCCCTTAATAGAAATGATTGAATAAAGAGAATACCACATTCACCATTGAGAGGTTCTAAACATTTAAGTCAGTCAGTACAAGTATTCCAGGAAAGATGAACCAATGAAGTCTTCTCAGAAAAACATGGACATAAGTCCTGTGGTTCAAATGTTGTTGCCCCAAGTTGATGCAGAACAGTTACGCAATCAGTTTGGGATTCATACTCTTGCTTATTCAATTAGCATTTGACCTTGCTAGGCCATGTCAGAGGACAGTTTAAGATATGTAGTGAAACAGTAATTCATGACTTGAGAACAGCTTATCTTTTGTGCTTTACATCACAAGACATTTTCCCTACAATTTCAAACAAACAGTTTGCCATTTCAGAAAGTATAATTGTTTGCATTTATTCATCAAACATGCTGTGGCCCAAGGGATAAACAAATACAGTACATGGAAACTATCAGCAGTGACTCAGGTTTACGATTCATTGTGTCTCAGTTTAGCCAACCATGAACAAAACAGTCATGAACACACATTGAGGTTTTTGTTTCCCCCATTTTAAAACAGTTCCATCAGTTTCCCAACACACTGATCATTTAGCAAATGCTAATATTCTAGTGTAAACTATATTATAATTTCTTGCAACTCTATGCATGATACAAAGCATCTTTCCTACAGAATTTATTTTTCAATTATTTTCTCCTTAGTTGCTGTTCTTTTTCCTTGCCAATTTCCCCCCTCTTCAAATCTGAAGGCATTAATTGATCACTGGAGTATCAAGAGTATGGAGTTCCATACTCTCTCATATACCACCCAAACGGTCATGTTTTAGCTTCAACGGAATATTTAATGTCCTGTGGACAGCATCTCATATGACACACACATGCACTCCTCCAATAGAGGGTGCTGGATAGCTATCAAAACCAGGGGCCCACCCAATTTCACTTTTCTAACCAAAGTAGACCAAGGCCAGTTGTAGTGTCCCATCACTATCCATGGCAGAGATCAGCTAAATTTAACACGGATGAGAATGGACCTAAATGTCCTTGGTACATGGAGCTCAGCTACACATTATATCTATTGCTAAGCCATCAATGAAACATTCATGTTCAATGAGGAATAACTCCTATAATATGGTTGGTTTCTGCACACATGCTGGGAGTCAAACAAATGACAGGATACAATAGGATGCCTATTTTGTCAGTCAGTAAAAAATATGCTACCTTGGCAAGTATCAGTCTGCAGATGGGAGGAAACATGTAGATGCAGTTCTCTTGGTTCACTCAAGGAAGAACATTAGTACTAATGCAGCAGCACTCCTCCACATTTTACAAACAAATGCTACATTACTGATAGTTTGAGATTTCATTTCCCACAGAAGTATAACAGTATAAACTTCAGTACTGACAAGTCATACCCAAGCCTGTATCCTTTCTGTACAGGGGGTGCTTTTCAGTAACTCACCTCACCCCATCCCCCACAACTTCCCTCCCAAAAGACCAATCAGGTCCCATCATTTGTGAAAATGTTTATTTTATTTTTTAAAAAAAATTTAGAGTATCCAATTAATTTTTTCCAATTAAGGGACAATTTAGCGTGGCCAATCCACCTAGCCTGCACATCTTTGGGTTGTGGGGTCGAAACCCACGCAAACATGGGGAGACTGTGCAAACTCCACACGGACAGTGACCCATAGCCAAGATTGAACCTGGGATCTCGGCGCCGTGAGGCATCAGGGCTAACCCACTGTGCCACCCTGCTGTTATGTGAAAACGTTTATTAGGGATTTTTGATGGACAACTTTCCAGTATTTAGTCATTTGCTGTGCCAACTATATATTGTAAAAATAGTTGTGATTTAGTTACAAATCCAGTGCTATTGACCTTGAATCATTGCACAAAATAGTATTGTTATCGTTAGGACTACACAAATCCTGCCCTAATGTAAAAGCACAAAAGTTAAAACCGGGATTCCCTACTAAAGGAACAATTTCTCTGTAGTTACCCTCTAACATCCTTTCCTTTTTCTAAATACCAGTTGCATCATGCCACATTTTCTGTCCACGTTGAAAGGAGTTATGAAGTTGGCAAATGCAAAATCTACCACCAATTAAATACTGGTCCTAAATATAACGTGTTAGTTTTCCTAAACACAGTAAAGTCAGCGATGTTAGATGGCAGCAAATTAGAAATGTAAAAAGCCACAATCACTTCCTCTACTGAAATTAATGACAGTAAAGATAACACCAACCAAGGGCTAGGCCACAAAATATATTTTTCACATGTCCAACATGAAAAAGAGGCTTATTTTTCAGATGAATAATGTAATTTTCCAAAGTAACTGAACAAACAAGTATAGCCTCATGAATCCATCTATTGGCAAATTCTGGGTGTGCCCAATTCTGCTCTCAGCAGACCTCCAGGTTGAAAGAAATGGATCTATTTTTTCCATGTGCTGTGAGCATCGTTAACAAGGGCAGCATTTGTTGCCCATCCCTAATTGTCCTGAACTGACCTTGCTAGGCCATGTCAGAGGACAGTAAGATATGTAGTGAAGTGTTAAGAATTTACCATGATAACTACTTTAATCCACAATGCATCCCAACTATTTCCTGGTCGAGTTGGAACAGGAATATTTCAAGAGAATGTGCACAAGTCATCCCTTATTTAGAAGATCTTGGGCGAGATTCTCCGACCCCCCGCCGGGTCAGAGAATCGCCGGGGGCTGGCGTGAATCCCGCCCCCGCTGGTTGCCGAAGTCTCCGGCACCGGATATTCGGCGGGGGCGGGAATCACGCCGCGCCGGTTGGCGGGCCCCCCCCCCCCCCGCGATTCTCCGGCCCAGATGGGCCGAAGTCCCGCCGCTAAAATGCCTGTCCCACCGGCGTAAATTAAACCACCTACCTTACCAGCGGGACAAGGTGGCGCGGGCAGGCTCAGAGGTCCTGGGGGGGGCGCGGGGTGATCTGGCCCCCACGGTGGCCTGGCCCGCGATCGGGGCCCACCGATCCGTGGGCGGGCCTGTGCCGTGGGGGCACTCTTTCCCTTCCGCCTTCGCCACGGTCTCCACCATGGCGGAGGCAGAAGAGACTCCCTCCAATGCGCATGCGTGGGAAACTGTCAGCGGCCGCTAACGCTCCCGCGCATGCGCCGCCCGGGGATGTCATTTCCGCGCCAGCTGGCGGGGCACCAAAGGCATTTTCCGCCAACTGGCGGGGCGGAAATTCGTCCGGCGCCGACCTAGCCCCTTAAGGTTGGGGCTCGGCCCCCAAAGATGCGGAGCATTCCGCACCTTTGGGGCGGTGCGATGCCCGACTGATTTGCGCCGTTTTGGGCACCAGTCGGCGGACATCGCGCCGTTTCCGGAGAATTTCGCCCCATATTCTGAATTGTAAATCCCTCTAGAAACAACTGATCTGAGTTTACCCCGGTTGAAAAAGAAAAGTGCTGCAGCATTACAAGTGTAAATAATTTGACTTACTGAACAAATAGTCATTAATGAATCAAAATAAATTACTCCTTTAATTTTGCAGTAAGTTATAAAACCTAGTCCGAAAATGTTTCTTTATTCTGAAAACTGGAAAATCTAAATGACTATTTTAAATTATGTTTTCCTTTACATTTACTGCAAGTAATCCATTAGAGCATTTAAATCAAATGCCCTTTCAGTCACTTAAGTGATATATTACTTTGTTTTATTCATTTCAGCCTACCGTTTTGGTAAGTCGATAGTTTGTGTCATGTTAGCTAACTCGTGTTAAGCATCGCCTGGTGTGGATTAGGAGCTCTAAATTTGGAATGGCAGTCTCTGCTACATTCGTTGCAGAGGACGTAGGATGAGAAAGCACATGATTCACTGGCCTCTGGGCCCTCTTCTCAACTAGCTGAGCTTTTTGTTTTTGCTTGCCTCTTCCAAACAGTCAGCCTCCAGTGATAAGAACATAAGAACTAGAAGCAGAAGTAGGCCATCTGGACCCTCGAGCCTGCTCCACCATTCAATGAGATCATGGCTGATCTTTTGTGGACTCAGCTCCACTTTCCGGCCCGAACACCAGAACCCTTAATCCCTTTTTTCTTCAAAAAACTATTTATCTTTATCTTAAAAACATTTAATGAAGGAGCCTCTACTGCTTCACTGGGCAAGGAATTCCATAGATTCATTACCCTTTGGGTGAAGAAGTTCCTCCTAAACTCAGTCCTAAATCTACTTCCCCTTATTTTGAGGCTATGCCCCCTAGTTCCGCTTTCACCCGCCAGTGGAAACAACTTGCCCGCATCTATCCTATCTATTCCCTTCATAATTTTATATGTTTCTACAAGATCCCCCCTCATCCTTCTAAATTCCAACGAGTACAGTCCCAGTCTACTCAACCTCGCCTTGTAATCCAACCCCTTCAGCTCTGGGATTAACCTAGTGAATCTCCTCTGCACACCCTCCAGTGCCAGTACGTCCTTTCTCAGGTAAGGAGACCAAAACTGAACACAATACACCATATGTGGCCTCACTAACACCTTATACAATTGCAGCACAACCTCCCTCGTCTTAAACTCCATCCCTCTAGCAATGAAGGACAAAATTCCATTTGCCTTCTTAATCACCTATTGCACCTGTAAACCAACTTTTTGCGACTCTCAGCCATCACTGACTATCTTCCAGTTGTTAGTGTCAATGTCTGTCATCTCCACATCTCACTTGCAGGTGTCCTTATTACACTGCATGGACACCAGAAGGTTATGACCCAGGTGATCAGTTCACCGCACTGAAGGTCTTTAGGGAAACGCCCATCATGCATCTGATCAGCGTGGCCAAGCCAATACAGATGTCATTAGCTACCAATGAGTACACTGACGGAATTAGCACACTCCAGGACCCAAGTTGGTGACCCCGTTCTGCCAAGTGATGGGGAGGATAATCTGAAACATTGAAGGTGGAAATAGTACATAGTTTTCTTTGGCCTAGCATATGTTGTGCAGGTCTACGCATTGTAGATGTCTGAGATTGTGCCCTCTGGCTCTAGTTTTTCATACAAGTGGAAACATCCTCTCCATGTCCACTCTATCCAGGCTTGCAGTATCCTGCAAGTTTCAATAAGATTCCCCCTCATCCTTCTACACTCCAACAAGTGCAGACCCAGAGTCCACAACCGCAGTGCGGCAACATTCTGGACCATGATATTTGATTTCCTGATGTTGATGGCATGGGCGAGTATGTCAATTTGCTGCTCAACATGTTCTGCAGTATGGAATACTGGTGTCACATTGTCAGCATAGAGTAACTCTCTGATGAGGACTTGGCATAACTTTGTCTTGGATCTCAGATGAGAAAAGCTGAACAGCTTTGTCAGTACTGTTATGCAAGTAGACACACTGCAGATTAGCTGAAGGCATCTGGGAGCAGCAAAGAGAAGAAATGCCAAAGACTGTCGGTGCCAGAATACAACCCTGTTTGGTCTCACTGTGGATCTCAAGGATTCGGATGTTGCCCAATCATCACTGATCTTATTGCCATGGAAAAAGGTGATTGCATTGAGGAGGTAACCAATTTCTTCACAGTTAGTCTCACAAGCAGCAATGAAATAGTGACCAGCTATTCTTGTGTAAATGATGTTGGTTGAAGAATGAATATTGATCAGGATACTGGGAGAACTACCATGCTTCTCTTCAAAAATTGCCAGGGGATATTTTGTGTCCACTAAGGTTGCCAGTAACAGATCTTAAAAATACTGGATAACTCTACACAGACATGTATTTACGCAGTTTATAAAAACATGACAGAACTTAAATATTGCTAAAATGTTTCATCTTACACCTCATCAGGACAAATGCAAGAATGTCAAATTTCAAATGATCACAACAATTTACACTACAAGAGAAAAAGGTGCTGATTGATTTGCTGAGGAATTGCCATGGAGAAAGCAAGTGAACCATAGACTCCTCAAACTCCTAGGGAATTGAAAAAAATGTGCGAGGCTTTAATGTAGAATTCCTACAGTGCAGGAGGCCATTCGGCCCATTGAGTCTGCACCGACCTCTGGAAAGAACACTCTACCAGAGTCCACTCGCCGATCCTCCCCACCCTATCCCCGTAACCAAACCTACACATCTCTGGACACTTTATCATGGAAAATCCACCTAGCCTGTATATCTTTGGACTGTGGGAGGAAACTGGAGCACCCGGAGGAAACTTTTGCTCACACGGGGAGAAAATACAAACTCTAAATTCCTTCTGTTTTCAGACTGGGTCCCTGTATAAGAATGCATGTTGCGACTTCCGGGTGCGGCTATGCAGAGCTAGGTCGCATATTCAGTAGCTCCCGCTTGGAACGGACCTTTGGGCTCTTTACAGGGCCCCAACGGCATTTGTTTGACATTTCCCGGTGTGGGAAGAAGACTGCAACATTCCCCTGACAGTGTCTCCCAGGAATGATATGTCTCTTGGTTACCAGACTCGGCAGAAACAGTAAAAGATTTGGCTGTAACTGCAGGGGAGAGGGGGGCCTCTTCCAGCATGCAGGCGGGGGAAGGGCAAGCTTAAAGCTGCAAGCTGACTTGAGGGCCTGTATTAAAGGTGAATTCTAGCAGCAGAGGGAACAAGTGTGAAAAGATCTACCAAGGCCATTGAAGAAGCGGGGACGAGGCTTCCAGTGGCAGCCATGGAGGAGTAGGTCGCGCATTCGGCAGCTCCCGTCTGGAATGGACTCTCAGATCTTTTTCAGGAGTTTCCACAGACTTTTTGGGGCAGATTGGTGAAGTGAAGGCTGCCAAAAGGATTCCCTCTCGAGACTTCCGGTTGCGGCTATGCGGAGCGAAGTCGCAGATTCGGCAGCTCCCGCAAAAACGGACTTTTGGGTTCTTTTCAGGGCCCCCAAGGGCACTTTTTCCACGTTTCCCGGTGTGGGAAGGAGTTAATAATAGCTCCCCGTCAGTATATGGCTTGAACTAGGAGCGGGGCGACAAAAAAGGTGGTGGAGGACCAGAAGAAGGGAGGGAAGGACAAAATGGCGGCGGGCGGAGACCAGGCAGCGTGGAGGCAGTGGGCGGAGGAGCAACAGGAGGGTATCCAGCACTGCCTCAGAGAGATTAAAACGGACCTGCTAGAGCCGATGAAGGCTTCTATTGATAAGCTGCTGGAGACATAGACGGCCCAGGGGGTGGCGATCCGAGAGGCTCGACAAAAGATCTCTGACAATGAGGACGAGATCTTATGCCTGGCGGTAAAGGTGGAGGCGCACGAGGCGCTCCACAAGAGATGGCAGGAGCGGTTCAAGGAGATGGAGAATCGGTCGAGGCGGAGGAATCTGCGGATTCTGGGCCTCCCGGAGGGGCTGGAGGGGCCGGACGTGGGGGCCTATGTGGTCAGCTTGTTGAACTCACTGATGGGAGCGGGATCCTTCCAGGGGCCCCTGGAGCTGGAAGGGCCCATAGAGTGTTGGTGAGGAGGCCCAAGGCCAACGAGCCTCCCCGGGCGGTGCTGGTGCGGTTCGTCGATCGGGAGTGCTTACTCAGGTGGGCCAAGAAGGAGGAGCAGCAGGTGGGAGAACGCGGAGGTTCGGATATATCAGGACTGGAGTGCGGAGGTGGCAAGGAGGAGGGCCGGGTACAATCGAGCAAAGGTGGTGCTGCACAGGAAGGGGGTGAAGTTTGGCATGTTGCAGCCGGCGCGACTGTGGGTTACCTACAAGGACCGGCACCATTATTTTGAGTCTCCGGAGGAGGCGTGGGCGTTTGTTCAGGCTGAGAAGCTGGACACAGACTGAGGGTCTGTGGCGATTGGGGACTGCGGTGGATATGTTATGCCTATTTTTGGTTCGGGGGGGGGGGGCCTTTGCATTGTTATGGGTTTTTTTTTCTCTGTGTTTTTCTCTTTCGGGTTGGGGAGGGTGGATGGGGCGGGTTGGGCACTGTTTTGGTTGGTGGCGGGGCCTGGTAGGTGGAGAGCGCAGGCTTTTTTCCCGCTCCGAAGACTGGGGGGGGGGGGGCCGGGGCAGGGAAGCAAGGATTGTTTCCCGCGCTTGGAACGGAGGGGGGAGGGGAGAGCCTGTAGATGGGGAGCGGGAGGGGAGGGTGTGCCACACAATGGGAGGAGTCGAAGGGGAGGCAGGAGTGGCTGGGGTCAAGAGGAGTCAGCTGACTTGCGGAAGTGCAATGGGGGGAGTAAACCAGCTAGGGTGGGTCCTAGCCGGGGGTGGTGGTGGGGGGGGGAAATCGAGTTGCTGCTGCTAAGGTCAAGGAGAAGCTGGAGTGAGTGGGGGAGGGGGGGGGGGAAGAAAGAGTCGAGACGGGGGTATGCCGCTGTGGGGAACGGGCCGGGTGTGGGGTGCGGGCGCGTGGCTGGCCGAGGATGGGTCGTGGCTAGTCGGCGGGGGAGGGGGGGCGGGTAGCCCCCTGATCCGGCTGATAACCTGGAATGTAAGGGGACTGAATGGGCCGGTTAAGCGGGCCCGCGTGTTCACGCACCTGAAGGGGCTGAAGGCGGATGTGGTTATGCTCCAGGAGACACACCTGAAGGTGGCAGACCAGGTAAGACTGAGGAAAGGGTGGGTAGGTCAGGTGTTTCACTCGGGGCTAGATGCTAAATATCGAGGGGTGGCGATCTTGGTGGGAAAGAAAGTGTTATTCGAGGCGTCGAGCATTGTGGCAGATAATGGCGGTAGGTACATAATGGTAAGTTGCAGGGAGAGAGGGTGGTACTGGTCAATGTGTATGCCCCGAACTGGGACGATGCGGGTTTTATGCAGCGTATGTTGGGTCGGAGCCCAGACTTGGAAGTGGGGGGCCTGATAATGAGGGGAGACTTTAACACGGTGCTGGATCCGGCACTGGATCGCTCCAGGTCTAGGACGGGTAGGAAGCCGGCGGCGGCTAGAGTGTTGAGGGGATTTATGGACCAAATGGGAGGGGTGGACCCTTGGAGATTTGCAAGGCTGGGGGCTAGGGAATTTTCATTCTTCTCACATGTCCATAAGGCTTATTCTCGAATCGACTTTTTCATTTTGAGTAGGGCGCTGATAGCGAGAGTAGAGGATACCGAGTATTCGGCAATAGCCATTTCGGACCACGCCCCGCATTGGGTGGACTTGGAGATGGGGAGGAGAGGGACCAGCGGCCGCTGTTGCGCTTGGAGGTGGGGCTGTTGGCGGACGAGGAGGTGAGCGAGCGAGTCCGAGGAAGTATAGAGAGGTACTTGGAGACCAACGACAACAGGAAGGTCAGAGTGGGGATGGTATGGGAGGCACTGAAGGCAGTGGTGAGGGGAGAGCTGATCTCCATTATGGCCCACAAGGAGCGGAGGGAGGGGGAGAGGCTGGTGGGTGAGATGGTGAGGGTAGACAGGAGGTATGCGGAAGAGCCTGAGGAAGAATTGTTGAGGAAGAGGCGCAGCCTCCAGGCCGAATTCGACCTGGTGACCACCAGGAAGGCGGAGGTGCAGTAGAGGAAGGCCCAGGGGGCGGTCTACGAGTATGGGGAAAAGGCAAGCCGGATGCTGGCACATCAGCTTTGGAAGCGGGACGCAGCTAGGGAGATCGGGGGAGTTAAGGACAGGGGAGGGAGCGTGGTGCGGAGTGGGGTTGGCATCAATGGGGTCTTCAGGGACTTCTACGAGGAATTGTACCGATCTGAGCCCCCACGGGAGGAGGGAGGGATGGGCCGTTTCCTGGACCAATTGAGGTTTCCAAAGGTGGAAGAGGGACTGGTGGTGGGACTGGGGGCCCCGATTGGGCTGGAGGAGCTGATCAAAGGGATAGGAAGCATGCAGGCGGGGAAGGCACCGGGGCCAGACGGTTTCCCGGTCGAGTTCTATAAAACATATATGGACCTGTTCGGCCCGCTGTTAGTTGGGGCCTTTAATGAGGCAAGGGAGGGGGGGACTTTACCCCCAACGATGTCCCGGGCACTGATCTCCTTGATCCTTAAGCGGGACAAGGATCCCCTGCAATGTGGGTCTTACAGACTGATTTCCTTGCTAAATGTAGATGCCAAGGTGCTGGCGAAGGTCTTAGCCACGAGGATTGAGGATTGTGTGCCGCAGATAACCCATGAAGACCAGACGGGGTTTGTGAAGGGGAGACAGTTGAACGCGAATGTGCGGAGGCTTTTGAACGTAATCATTATGCCGGCGAGGGAGGGGGAAGCAGAGATAGTGGTGGCGATGGACGCTGAGAAAGCCTTCGATAGGGTAGAGTGGGGGTACCTGTGGGAGGTGCTGAAGAGGTTCGGGTTTGGGGAGGGGTTTGTCAGGTGGGTTAGGCTGTTGTACGAGGTCCCGATGGCGAGTGTGGCCACAGATAGGAGGAGGTCAGAGTATTTTCGGTTGCACCGCGGGATGAGACAGGGGTGTCCCCTGTCCCCCCTGCTCTTCGCACTGGTGACTGAACCCCTGGCTCTGGAACTGAGAGAGTCAAGGAACTGGAGGGGGTTGGTGCGGGGTGGGGAGGAGCATAGGGTGTCGCTTTATCCGGACGACCTGCTGCTGTATGTGGCGGACCCGGTGGGAGGAATGCCAGTGGTAATGAGGATCCTTAGGGAATTTGGGGACTTTTCGGGGTACAAGCTCAATATGGGGAAGAGCGAGCTGTTCGTAGTTCAGCTAGGGGACCAGGAGAGGGGGATTGGCGAGGTCCCACTAAAAAGGGCGGAGAGGAGCTTCAGATATTTGGGGGTCCAGGTGGTCAGGAGCTGGGGGGCCCTGCATAGCCTTAACTTTACAAGGCTGGTGGAGCAAATGGAGGAGGAGTTCAAGAGGTGGGACACATTGCCGCTGTCCTTGGCGGGTAGGGTGCAGTCAATCAAAATGACAGTGCTCCCAAGGTTTTTGTTCCTGTTCCAGTGCCTCCCCGTGTTTATCCCGAAGGCTTTTTTCAGGCGGGTTAACAGGAGTACATTGGGGTTTGTGTGGGCACGAGGGACTCAGCGGGTGAGAAGGGTGTTGCTGGAGCGGTGTAGAGATAGGGGGGCTGGCGCTGCCCAACCTCTGTGGGTACTGCTGGGCCGCCAATGCGCCGATGGTGCGCAAGTGGATGATGGAGGGGGAGGGGGCTGCATGGAAGAGGCTTGAGATGGCGACCTGTGTGGGTACGAATCTGGGGGCGCTGGCAACGGCGCCGCTGCCGCTCCCTCCAAGGAGGTATACCACGAGCCCGGTGGTGGTGGTGGCCCTCAAAATGTGGGGGCAGTGGAGGCGGCATAGGGGGGGGAAGTTGGGGCCTCGCCGTGGACCCCATTACGGGGGAACCACCGGTTTGCCCCAGGAAGAACAGGTGGAGGGTTTTCGGGGTGGCACAGGGCAGGGATACGAAAGTTGGGGGACCGGTTTGTGGATGGGAAGTTCGCGAGCTTGGGTGAGCTGGAGGAGAAGTACGGGCTCCCCCCCCGGGGAACACCTTCATGTACTTACAGGTAAGGGTGTTTGCCAGACGGCAGGTGGTGGAATTCCCGCGGCTACTGCCACACACAGTACAGGACAGGGTGCTTCGGGGGGGTGGGTGGGAGTGGGGAAGATCTCGGAAAATTCCAGGTGATGCAGGAGGAGGAGGAGGCCTCGGTCGTGGAGTTGAAAGGTAAGTGGGAGGAGGAGTTGGGAGAGGAGATCGAAGAGGGGACTTGGGCAGATGCTCTCGGGAGGGTGAACTCTTCCTCTTCGAGTGAGAGGCTCAGCCTCATACAGTTTAAGGTGCTGCACAGGGCACACATGACCGGGACAAGGATGAGCCGGTTCTTTGGGGGTGAGGACAGGTGTGTTAGGTGCTCAGGGAGCCCAGCAAATCACACCCATATGTTCTGGGCATGCCCAGCACTGGAGGAATTTTGGAATGGCGTAGCGAGGACGGTGTCGAGAGTGGTAGGATCCAGGGTCAGACCGGGCTGGGGGCTCGCAATATTTGGGGTGGCAGAGGAGCCGGGAGTGCAGGAGACGACAGAGGCCGGTATTCTGGTCTTTGCGTCCCTGGTAGCCCGGCGAAGGATTCTCCTTCAGCGGAAAGATGCGAGGCCTCCAAGCGTGGAATCCTGAATCAGCGATATGGCAGGGTTCATTAAATTGGAGAGAGTGAAATTTGCCTTGAGTGGGTCGGTACAAGGGTTCATTAGCCGGTGGCAACCGTACTTAGACTTTCTGGCAGAACGATAGACATTGGTGAATGGCAGCAGCAGCTCGGGCGGGCGGGGGGGGGATTAACTTTATTTTTGTTTATGTTATTTACACTGGAGGGTTTGAGGGGGTGTATACACCTGTTGTGTTAAGTCGGGGTGTTAATGTTAATTTATTATTTATGTACAGGGCGGGGGGGGGGGGGGGTTTAAGATTGTGTTTTGTACTTAACCATGTTGGGTTCTTTTTTCTTTCTCATTTTGTTATTGATATTTTATGAAAACCTTTAATAAAAATTATTTTTTAAAAAAGAATGCATGTTGCTTCAATCAATTGTAAATGAGCTATATTTATGAGCTCAACTGATTATCTCAAATTGGTTGATAGTGTAGCTATTGGTGCACTCAGGATTGTTCAGCTGCCTAATTATGAAATGATGTTCAAACCTTGCACCTTTTTTGAATTACCCAGGAGGTTAGTCAGCTTTCTCCATGGCACTGTCTCAGCTGATCAGTCAACTTGCCAACCAATCAGCATGCTTTGCTCCTGTAGTATAAATTGTTGTGATCGTTTGAAATTTGGCATTCTTGCATTTGTCCGAATGAACATGTCTCTCTTTTCAGGTAGAAAATAAATTAATAACTATTTATCTGGCAATTTGCTTAAACGGGTGATAGTATCTTACATAATGAACCCAGTGTCTTAGATCAAGCTAAACTTGGGGAGCTTGTACATTCATGCTTCTAACGAACCTGGAAGAAGCCAAAGCAAGTTTTTTTTAAAAATGATGCTTTTAATCAACTAGTCGAGAGTTGTGTGCATCAGTGTGGCTCTACGTCTTAAGTTAACCGTGAAGCAACAATGTAACATCGGGTGTATAAGGAAGCACAAAAGGATAGGCCTGATTGGAACTTTACGGGAATGCTACGATACCTTGGGCCAATCTTTTGCAAACATAGGCAGAACTAATAATTTTAATTTTAAATGCTTCCCAAGAGACTATGAGCTTTAAAATACAGTAAAATACCGAACAATCAGTTGTCTGGTTTAAAATTGAATAACGGACACAGTACAGACCACCGGAACAGAAGATGAATGGCCACCTTAACATCTACCCAAGAGGGCCTCAACTTAATGTCTTATTTGAAAAATGAATGAAACACCAGCACGAAAACCAGTATAGAATGGCCAAATGGTACTTTAACGAATGTAACTTATGAAAAAAAGATTAGGTAGAACCAATGTCAGACCAGCACCGTGGGATTTTAACATAGCAATCATTGAGCATACAGTTCTGAAGCTAAAAGAAAACATGAGATTAAAATGCTTGCCACTGGTTGTGCAATAAATTTTAAACTCAAATGACTTTAATAAAAGAAAAAAACATTTCACACATGCAGAATAAGGGTTGGTAGGTACAATTCTAAAGCCTTTTTAAAGGATAACTACTGATCAACATGGAAAGCCGTTGGAGTCAATTTAAATCTTTGCATATGGTTACTGGTTATACAGGTGGTAAAACAGCCCATAGTGAGCCCACTATGTAATCATATTTTCCAACGTTAACCTGGTGTTCTGAGCAAGTGAGAAGGACACCTATTGTTTGCAAATTGTACTTGGATTACATAACTGAGGCACAATGGCCATTTGAACCAAAGACCTCCATGGAGACGATGTTGGTGCTTCTCCACGAGTTGAACAGAAGAAATAGGAGCCGCCCGTTCGGCCTCTCAAGCCTGCTCTGCCATCCAATCGGATCATGGCTGTTCTAATTATGGCCTCAATTTCACACCCCTGCCTGTCCCACCATAACCCTTGACTCGCTTGCCATCAAAAATCGGTCTACTACTGCCTCAGCCTTTGGTATATTCAATGGCTCGGCCTTTAGGGGAGGAGAATTCCAAACATGAACGACTGTCTGAGAAGAAATTTCTCCTTTTCTCCCCATCTTAAAGTCAGAGACCCCTTATTTTTAAACCATGTCCCCTGATTATGGTCTCTCCCTCAAGGGGAAACATTCTCTTTGCATCTCAGTTTTTTTCTTGTAGTGTGGAGGTTGGCTGCGAGGCCAACCCTAAACGTCCGTGAGAATGGGGTGTTGAGCCGCTGCATTTGATGTGGTGTAGACGTTAGGAACGGAGTTCCAGGATTTTGACCCAGTGACAGTGAAGGAACAGGGATATATTTCCAAGTCAGGATGCTGTGTGGCTTGGAGGTGAGCTTGCAATTGGTGATGTTCTCATGCATCTGCTGCTCATGTCCTTCTAGGTGGCACAGGTCGCAGGTTTAGGAGGTGCTGTCAAAAGAGTCTTGGTGAGTTTCTGCAGTGCATCTTGTAGATGCCAATGTGCTTTGGTGATGGAGAGAATGAATGTTGAAGATGATAGGTGGGTTGCCAATCAAGTAAGCAGCTTTTCCTGGATAGTGCTGAGCTGCTCGAGTGTTGTTCGAGCTGCACTCATCCAGGTAAGTGGAGATTATTCCATCACACTCAATTTGTGCCTTGTACATGGTGGACATGCTTTGCTGGACAGGAAGTGAGTAACTCGCCTCAAAAACCTTACTCTATGACCTGCTCTTTTAGCCGCAGTATTTATATGGCTAGTCCAGTTCTGTTTCTGGTCAGTGGTAACTCACAGGATGTTGATAGCAGGGTATTTGGTAATGGTGATGACAGTGAATGTCACGGGGAGGGAGGTCATTGCCTGGCACAAGTGGCTTGAGCCACACATCAGCCTTAGTCTGAATGCTGTTCAGGTCATGATGCATATGGGCATGTATTGCTTTAGTGGCGGTGTCATCACGAATGGTGCTGAACATCGTGCTATCATCTACACACATCCCCACTTCTGATACTACAGTGGAGGGAAGGTAATTGATAAAGCAGCTAAAGATGATTGGACCTCAGACACTACCCTGAGGAACTCCAGCTAGGATGTCCTGGTACTGAAATGGTTGAACTCCAACAACCACCTTCCTTTGTGCTAGGTATGACTCCAATCAGCATACAGTTTTCTCCCTCGTTCCTTTTAAAACCACCTCATTCTTCTAAACTCCAGTGAGCATAAACCCAACCTGCTTAACCTTTTGTCATCCCAGGATCAGCTCTGTGAACCTTCTCAGAACTGCGTCCAATACACACGTCCCTCCTTAAGGACGATGACCAAAACTGTACACAGTGCTGCAGGTGTAGTCTCACCAGAAATGCCTTGGTGCAGTCAAGACTGCCCTACATTTATACTCCAGCTCCCTTGCAGTAAAGGGCAACATTCCATTTACCTTCCTGATTACCTGCTGCCCCTGCATGCTGGCATTCTGTGATTCAGGTACAAGAACACCCTGGTTCCTCTGCACTGAAGCAATCATTAATCTCTATTTAGCCGGGCAGCACTGGCACAGTGGTTAGCACTGCTGCCTCATGGCACCGAGGTACCAGGTTCGATCCCGGCTCTGGGTCATTGGCCGCGTGGAGTTTACACATTCTCCCCGTGTTTGTGTGGGTTTCGCCCCCACAACCCAAAGATGTGCTGGATAGGTGGATTGGCCCTGCTAAATTGCCCCTTAAAATTGGAAAAAATGAATCAGGTACTCTAAATTTATAAAACAAAAATCTCTATTTAACACTGGAGCAGTGGTTAGTACTGTTGCTTCACAGCGCCAGGGTCCCAGTTTCGATTCCCGGTTGGGTCACTGTCTGGGCGGAGTCTGCACGTTCTCCCCGTGTCTACGTGGGTTTCTTCCGGGTCCTCCGGTTTCCTTACACAAGTCCCGAAAGATGTGCTGCTAGATAATGTGGACATTTGAATTCTGCCCCCGGAATGTGGCGACTAGGGGCTTTTCACAGTAACTTCATTGCCGTGTTAATGTAAGCCTACTTGTGACAATAAAGATTATTATTATGCATCTTGCTTCTCTTTGCTTCACTTTTGATAACTGCGCATTCAGCTGCCTAGGTTCCAATCACTGAAATTCCCTCCCTAAAATCACACCGACTCTTCTCTCACTCCTCTTTGAAGACTTTTATTAAAATCCACCCGTTTGACCAAGCTTTCGTCACTTTGGATCAGCATCCATTTAAAAAACAATGAACTCGCTGGGAACCATTGTTGAATATTTTTCTCTGTAAACTGCACTACATAAATGGTTTGTTACATATTGCACAGATTTAAAAGAAAAATCTAGATTCAGGCAATTTTAAACCTGACAGCTCACATTAAAATCTGTAAGGAAGGCCAGCACGATGGTTCAGTAGTTAGCACTGCTGCCTCACTGCGTCGAGGTCCCAAGTTCGATCCCGGCTCTGGATCACGGTCTGCGTGGAGTTTGCACATTCTCCCTGTGTTTGCATGGGTTTCTCTCCCACAACCCAAAGATGTGCAGGATAGGTGGATTGGCCACACTAAATTGCTCCTTAATTGGAAAAAATGAATTGGGTCCTCTAAATTTATTTTTAAAAATCTGTAAAGAGTCTTTCTTATAGTGCATGTGTCAAATTACAATTTTGTTGTAAGCAAAACAGTAGACAGATTTATTTTCAAGTTACTGACTGGAAAAGTTATCTCTGCATAAGCAATTTAATTTATTTTTAGAGGGTAAGAGTTATTGCCTCCTCCGGTAAGGCAGTTCACAAAGTTTCCGGTTATTTTAGATTCACAATTATCAGTGGCTGCTCTATTTCTTTATGTTTGACGGATAGGATTCTTCGGGGGAGGAGGCACCTCCATTGGCAGTATCAAATAGCTCTATGGAGCTCATGACTTCCACCTCTTAGCATTGGCGTGGTCCTACCAACATTTCTGTATTTCCCCTCCTCCCACCTGGAAATGCAATATTTTAATCAGCATCACATCATGAAATTTTTATTAAAGTATCACCTTCCCATTGTGACGACATTTCTTTGACATTTTATTACAAAGCAACCCAAATAAGTAATTTTAGTGTTTATAAAGGTTGAACAAGCATAATTTTTCTTCCTTTTAAGTCATTGCACACCTCTGTCAGTTGTCGCTGATAGCAGCTGACCACAGATGGCTCCTCTGATCCTGAGGGGCTGTGTGTTGTGGACAATGTCAGAGGGTAGAATGATGTGAGGTACACATTCTAAGACACAAGTCATACTGTTCTACTCATGAGAGCACAAAACCATGTTTTTAAAAAACAGAATGACTTTTGCACATGATAGGCCCATCTGAGAACACGGCACTGTGGCACGTGGTTAGCCCGTGTTTGTGTGGGTTTCACCCCCACAACCCAAAGATGTGCTGGATAGGTGCCAAGGACCAGGGTTTGATTCCGGCCTAGGGTGACTGTGTGTGGAGTTTACATGTTCTCCCCATTACTGCGTGAGTTTACTCTGGGTGCTCCAGTTTTCTCCCACAGTCCAAGGATGTGCAGGTTAGGTGGAATGGCCATGATCAATGTGCGGATGTTACAGGGGTGGGGGGGGTGGGGCCCTAGGTGAAGTGCTCTTTTGGAGGGCCAGTGCAGACTTGATGGGCCAAATAGCCTCCTTCTACACAGTAAGGATTCCAGGAAATCAGATCATTACCTAAAATTAACCTACATGAATTAGTACAGGAGCATCAAATGTCTTTTTATAATGCTCAGTACACTCCGAAATTCATTCATTGCTAGTCTTGAATGTGTGTATAATACACAGAGACACTTATTTTTAAAAGTATAATGAATAATGTATTTGTGAAACATTAATATTACTAATTGGAGAGTTGATAGCAACTATTGTGTACAGGTCACTTGCTTTCAAATTTACACTTTTCCTTGAGATTGAAATCAACATGAAAGGAAATTGAAATTTCCTTGAAATCAACCATTCTGGTAATATTTGTCTCTTCATTTGGTGGGGGCATAAAACAGAAGTACCCCCCCAAGCAATTCTAACTGATTATGGCTGAAGGGCTTCAAGGCCCCCATTACATACCACATACTCTTAATCAATAATGAGGGAATCTAATATTTTATTGCATTTTACAACCTAAACTTTTCTATTTGTGTTTCCATTTACATCCACGTATTTTTGGAAAGCATCCTGGAGACTCATTCAGCCCTCCTCGGCCGACCCCCCAACCAGGCAAATCGAGCATCATCACATTCTTTAACCTGTCCGATAAAATGGTCCCAAATTCACATTTACTATTTAAGAAAAAAAAATACATAGTAGCTCCAACAGCCACAAAGTTGATAAATTAGTTCTTGTCTCTATACCTTTTGAGTATTGTAATCATCTTTTATAGCTGTCAGCCATTTGTGAAGAAAATACTGGAGCGCAACTGTTAAACCCGACTCAAATATAACTTTTTCTTCAATTGGGGAATTAAAAAAAAGAAAGTTCTTCAAATCCACAGCTTACCCTTGCTATAGGAAGCCATTGCAGAAATCAATATGCTCTTCTGTTATTTCAGCAAATATAAGAAACATAATATAAGGTGTGATTTCAACCAAACATCATAGGCAAGGTAAGAGGAGATGGCAATAAAAGTCTGTCAAATTATTTATTTCTCTGTGGTTTGTTCATGAATTTGAACAAACATCTCAATGTAATGTGGCAGCAAAAAGGACCTGTAAGCACCTGTCCCTTTTATACTTTAATGGAGTTCTGACTTTCTGTAGACCAGGGACACAATCAACCTCCCCCCAAAAAAGTACAATTTAGGCTCATTTTAGTTTTCAAAATTAGGGCCACCGTAAACCTAATTCAATTCTAATTTGTTTCACAGTGGCACCAATTTGATTATTTGCCATGATAATAACATGGCAGTTGACTCACTGCCAACATTTCTCTTTAATCACGCGTCCCCCTACCCCACCCCACCCACACTGCCCATCACATTTTGCATCCTTCTGGCCAAACATAATTCGACATAATATGGAGCTGCTCTGTTGAAAATACCCGACATCATTAGAGCAATTCTTTCATTCTGCAGACCATGGATTCTAACCGGGGGGGGGGGGGGGGGGGGCTTGCTTTACCGCACGCAGAGGAATTACACCTGACTTATTTCCAGTGACAAGTATCACCACAACCTGAACTTTGCCACGGGGTGACGGCGGCAATGTATTCCTGCTCACATATGCAAGTCGGAAGGGCACATTTGTGTCCACAAATCAATCAATCAAATCAGGCCAAACTCTTCACAGTGACATGGGGGGTGCAAATGGAGGCAGGGAGAAAGGTCGCCTAAAAAAAGTAATCTCCAAACTCCAAACAGAAATGCAGCATACAGAAGTCAAATGTGTCACACAAAAAAAATTACATCCGCCCATTAAGGGACTGGGAATCAGAAATAAATTCTCCCAACCACCATCCCAGCTGTTTCCGTGACTTAAGTTCAACTTCAGTCGGTTTATTAAACAGAGGTTTCGAATACAGAAGTGGGAGTTTTCTGAAAACAGACCCAGTGGTAAAATTAAACGGCGAGCAATATTTGTGGTGGCGACATGACATGGGTATATTTATGCCTTTTTTTAAAAAATGGGATTATTTTGAAAATCCGCCTCAGCCCCCGACTTTGCAACAACAACAAATGGAAAGGTTGAGTAGCCGGAGCCGCTCCTTACCTGCTGCCGAGATCCTGGCGCTGCGTCGAGCGGCCAGCAGCGCCCCCGAGCCGGCCGGCTGCTGGAGAGCTGGGCTGCAGCTGGCTCCCCGAGCCCGGGGCCTGAGCGGATTGTCCGGGCCTGCGGCCGGGGAGAGGCGGCCGGCCCGAGCCCGAGCCTCCACGGGCGGCAGCAAGAGGCGGCTCGAGCCCTCTGCATCCGGGGAGGCTGCTTCCCGAATTCCTCCCGCTGGGCACCGGGAGCCGCGCTTGGCTGGAAGCCGGGCATTGAACCGGGGGCGCAGGCGACCGTCCCCATTCGCTTGGGAATTACTCACAATCGGCATTTTCCTTTTTTAAAAAAAACAAACCAAACGTAAATTATAATGTCCCCCCCCCCCTTCAAAGACAAACCATCTAAATCCCAGATTGAAACTTTCCAAACCAACCCCAGTCTGTCCCTTTAAATCGATGGATTTTTTTTATCCCTCCTCTCTTTTTTCGCTCTTCTAAATATAATCCGGAACTCCGGCTCTCGCCAAATTTAAACGACCAACACACGCACAAAATGGTCAGAGCCCCAGTCAGAATATTCCAGCTGCTCCTCTAAAGACCAGCCGTTCAGTGAGACCACATCAGCTAAGTTTCCGCCTCTCTACCAGCAAAGCCGGCCAAAAACTTTATGGTGAGCGCAGTAACTTCTGGCCAACACACACGAAAATGGGAAACGCCTGCTTTCTTCCAGTACCCCTGATCTAATTCCCCTGTCTGTCTGTGTGTTTGTCTGGGCTTGGCGGGGGGGGGGGGGGGTGCTGGGCAGTCGCTGCCAGCTCCGGATTGAACGCTGCAACAGTGTTAACATTGAATGCAGGCTTCGAGCCGCAACCCATACTAAATGCTAAGCTCCAGCTTCCCACAGCCAGCGCTGCAAAGCCACTTCCCAGACTCGACATATCGATACCCCATCGCGGGATGCCGCTAAAATTTCCCTCGGGTTGATGCAATCTCTATTTAACAAAAAAAACACAAGAGGCAAACCAGCCTTTCCAGTCCATCTCTTCCTGCTTCAACCTCGCTCCGCTTAATGATATGTAGGACAGCACCATAATAAAAGCGAGCTATGCCATTCAACGAAGGGCGCTGCAACGCTGATCTATTGACCAGCTGACCTGCTACTGCAAATAATCAGCAGCATGAGACTGCTTATTATTTTGACCACACAAAAAGGGCACCGCATGTGTGGGCTTACCAATGTATATCAGGAAACCAGTAACTGGCTTGTTTTAAATTGTAATTATTAAACTGGATTGATAAACTGATGCGACCATCAATTCACAAGAGACGGAGAGTTGAAGTGAACAGTGGTTTTAATCAGCTGCCTGCCTGCGACTGCTCTGTACTGAGTGCCACCAACAGGCTGCAGCTCTATATACCTCCCCCGAAGGGGTGGAGCCACAGGCGGAGCCCACAAGGGCATCAGCATAATACAATACAATGTAATGCAATTACAATGGTGAATGGTAGCAGTAATACATTCACCACATTCACCCCTGTTAAAAATTGAAGTCCAGCGGGGGTGAAGTGGGCTCACAGATCGAGTCTGTCCGGTGCCTTGATCGTTCGCTGTGATCGCCTGAGCTCTGGTTTCGCTGCGGGCACGGGTGTTGAACTCGTCGTTGCGGGCACAGGTGTTGGGCTTGTTGACTCCGGGAGCGTCTCTTCTGGAGCTTCATCACTGTAGGTTGGCGATGGGGGTGAGGGGGAGTGTCGGCCATGTAGGGGCGGGGGCGGTGTTTGGTGTAGGTTGGGGGGGGGGGGGGTTAAGTAATGGTCTCAGGGGAACCGGCGAGTGCCAGATCCCAGAGGGAGACTGTATCTTGTTGGCCGTTGTGATGTGCCATGTAGGCATACTGGGGGTTAGCGTGAAGGAGCTGGACCCTCTCGACCAGGGGGTTGGACTTATGGCTCCACACATGCTTTCGGAGGACGGAAGCGAGACCCCGGAGCTGGTCCTGGGGAAAACAAATAGGCGGCCATGAGGGTCTCGTTCGTGGCTGTGCAGAGGAGTGACCTAATGGAGTGGAGCGCGTCGGGGAGGACCTCCTTCCAGCGGGAAACTGGGGACTCCTAGACCGTAGGGCCAGAAGGACAGCCTTCCATATCGTCGCGTTCTCCCTCTCCACCTGTCCGTTTCCTTGGGGGTTGTAGCTGGTAGTCCTGCTTGAGACGATGCCCTTACTGAGCAGGTACTGACGCAGCTCATCGCTCATAAACGAGGAGACCCGGTCACTGTGGACGTAAGTGGGGAAACCGAACAGGGTGAAGATACTATGCAGAACCTTAATGACAGTGGCCGAGATCATGTCGGGCATGGTATGGCAAAGGGGAAATGGGAATACTCGTCAACGACGTTAAGAAAATACGCGTTGCGGTCAGTGGAGGGGAGGAGCCCTTTGAAGTCGATGCTGAGGCGCTCAAAGGGCCGGGATGCCTTCACCAGATGGGCCTTGTCTGGACGATAGAAGTGCGGCTTATACTCTTGGCAGTCCCTGGTCATGGCCCTGACCTCCTCGGTGGGGTAGGGCAGGTTGCGGGCCTTGATGAAGTGGAGAAGCCGGGTGACCCCCGGGTGACAGAGGTTGTTGTGGATGGCCCGGAGTCGGTCATCTTGCGTGCTGGTGCACGTGCAGCGGGACAGGGCATCTGGGGGCTCATTGAGATTCCCAGGACGATACACGATATCGTAATTATAGGTGGAGAGTTCGATCCTCCAACTTAAGATTTTATCATTCTTGATCTTGCCCCGCTGTGTATTGTTGAACATAACGGCTACCGACCGTAGGTCGGTGACGAGGGTGAACCTTCTACCAGCCAGGTAGTGCCTCCAAGCCGCACAGCTTCCACAATGGCTTGAACTTCTTTTTCGAGTGAGGAGTGTCGAATCTCGGAGGCGTTGAGGGTGCAGGAAAAAAAAGCTACTGGCCTGCCTGCCTGGTTAAGGGTAGCGGCCAGGGCGACATCTGATGCGTCGCTCTCCACCTGGAAGGGGATAGACTCGCCCACCGCGCGCATCGCGGCTTTGGTAATATCTGCCTTGATGCGGCTGAAGGCCTGACAGGCCTCAGCCATCAGTGGGAAGATGGTGGCTTTGATCAGTGGGCGGGCTTTTTCCGCATAGTTGGGGACCCACTGGGCATAACATGAAAAGAACCCGAGGCATCTTTTCAGGGCCTTGGGGCAGTGGGGGAGTGGGATTTGCAGGAGGGGACGCATGCGGTCAGGCCCTCGGACTCCATTTTCCACAACATAGCTGAGGATGGCCAGTCTGGTTGTGCGGAAAACGCATTTCTCCTTGTTATAGGTGAGATTGAGGGCTTGGGCGGTTTGGAGAAACTTCTGAAGGTTGGCGTCGTGGTCCTGCTGATCATGGCCGCAGATGATGACGTTGTCCAATACAGAAATGTGGCCCGCAGCCCGTACTGGTCCACCATTCGGTCCATTGTTCTTTGGAAGACCGAGACCCCGTTGGTGACGCCGAAGGGGACCTGGAGGAAGTGGAAGAGGCGGCCGTCTGCCTCAAAGGCCGTCGTGTCGATCTTCCGGGCGGATTGGAAGCTGGTGGTATGCGGACTTCAGATCTACTGTGGAGAACACCCGGTAGTGTGCAATCTGATTCACCATGTCCGCTATCCGGGGAAAGAGGTACGCATCGAGTTGCGTGTACCGTTTTATGGTTTGGCTGTAGCCTACAACCATCCGGTTCTTTTCCCCGGTTCTGACGTCCACCTGGGCTCTCCAGGGGCTATTACTAGCCTCGGTGATCCCCTCTCCCAAGAGCCGCTGGACCTCTGACTTGATAAAAGTCCTGTCCTGGGCACTGTACCGCCTGCTCCTGGTGGCGACGGGTTTACAGTTGGCGGTGAGGTTCGCGAAGAGCGGGGGTGGGGTGACCTTAAGGGTCGCGAGGCTACATACGGTGAGAGGGGCTAAGGGCTCGCCGAACTTCAGGGTCAGGCTCCTGAGGTTGCACTGGAAGTCCAGTCCTAACAGGAGAGGAGCACAGAGGCCGGGGAGGACATATAGTTTAAAATTGGCGTACTTGGTGCCCTGTCGAGGGTGACAGCTGCGGGTAGCCGGCGTGGGCGGAGGTGGTGGGGCGGTCCCAAGATGGCGGCCCCCGTCGGTCACATGTGTCGGGTGACGTTGAAGATGGCGGCCAAGGGACTTCCGGGTGCGGCGATGACCAGCTGGGTCGCACGTTTCGGCAGCTCCCGGTGAAACGGACTTTTGGGCTCTTGATAGGAGCCCCAACGGCAATTTTGACGGCTAAAAACACTGTGCGGTAAACCAGAAGGGAATCCCCCCTGGATACGGATGGAAAAAGGAGGAGAAAGTGGCCGGATTGCAGTGGATCCTTTAGAACAGCGGCAAGGAAGGCAAGCAAAAACCAAGATGGCGTCGGAAGGTGGCAGTTTAACATGGGGCCCTGAACAACAAGAGTTCTTGAAATGCTGTGTGGAAGAGCTCAAAAAGGAAATGAAGAAAGAGCTGTTGGCCCCGATACTACAGGCGATCGAAGGGCTAAAGGAGGAACAAAAGACCCAGGAGCGGGAGCTTTGGGTCGTGAAGGCAAAGGCAGCCGAGAATGAGGACGACATACAGGGCCTGGTGGTGAAGACGGAGATGCATGAGGCACATCAGAAACGATGTGTGGAAAGGTTGGAGGCACTGGAGAACAACGCAAGGAGGAACAACCTGAGGATTCTTGGTCTTCCTGAAGGTGCGGAGGGTGCGGACGTCGGGGCATATGTGAGCACGATGCTGCACTCGTTAATGGGAGCGGAGGCCCCGGCGGGTCCGTTGGATGTGGAGGGGGCATACCGAGTGATGGCGCGAGGACCGAGAGCAGGAGAAATTCCCAGAGCCATAGTGGTGAGATTCCTCCGTTTTAAGGATAGAGAAATGGTCCTTAGATGGGCAAAGAAAACTCGGAGCAGTAAATTGGAGAACGCGGTGATCCGCGTTTATCAAGACTGGAGTGCGGAGGTGGCGAGAAGGAGGGCGAGCTTTAATCGGGCCAAGGCGGTGCTTCATAAAAAGATAAAATTTGGAATGCTGCAACAGGCAAGACTGTGGGTCACATATTGAGGGAGGCACCAATACTTTGAGACGGCAGATGAAGCGTGGACTTTTATTGTGGAAGAAAAACTGGAATGAGCGGGTTATTAAAAAGAACGTTGGAACAAAGTGGTTGGGCGGGCAGCCACGCGGCACAGGCCTGGGACACCCTCTGGTCAGGTGTCCACGAGGGGATCACGTGGTCTGGTGGGGAAAGCATTGAGGATCTGAAACGCTACTTCTAAGGTGGTGGATAGTTTTACCGTCTCTCCTAGGTCGAGGGTGCCCTTTTCGAGCAAGCGCTGTCTGACGTAGTTGGAACGGACTCCAGCCACATAGGTGTCCCGGATGGTGAGTTCCATATGCTGCGAGGCCGTGTCGTCCTTGTTGCAGTTTCGAGCGAGTACCTTCAGATCGCGTAGGTATTTCTCCAGCGATTTCCCCAGGGCGTTGACGACGAGTGTTGAGGAGATGCCGCGCGAACACTTCATTCACCGGCCTCATGTACTGCCTTTTCAGGATTGCGACCGCGTCTGCGTACGTGGTCGCTTCCTCGATCTGCACAGAGATTCTGTGGCTCACCTGGGCGTGGAGGAGACTCAGTTTCTTTTCCTCGGTGACGGTGGGCGAGGAGGAGGCAGCGAGTTAGGCCTCAAAACAGCGGAGTTAGTGCGAAAAAATTCCTTTGGCTTCAGCTGCCTGTGGGTCGAGTTCCAGTCGATCAGGTTTGAGGGCTGCTTCCATAGCGATATTGTAGCTGATTAAATTGATGCAACCATCAATTCACACGAGACGGAGAGTTGAAGTGAACATTGGTTTTAATCAGCCAGAACTGTGCCTGCCTGCGACTGCTCTGTACTGAGTGCCGCTTACAGGCTGCAGCTCTATATACCTCCCCCGAGGGGGCAGAGCCATAGGCAGCATCAACATAATACAATACAATGTAATGCAATTACAATGGTGAATGGTAGCAGTAATATATTCACCACATAAACGTTGTCAGTTGTTTCAACTGAGCGACTGGCGATTCTTTGGTGGGCACTTACTGTCTTCGGTCATAGTTTCCACTTCAACAAATGACATTTACTTGAAAGTAAGTTCGAAAGGTCTCCATTACAGAACGATTTCTGAGATTGGTTCAAACTTTATTGAAACGCAATGGGTCGAAATATGGCTTTATTCTCAGGTTTGTCCCACATCCTCTTTTTAAGGTCCTCTAAACAGTTCCACAGGTGCTACTTTTCCTGTGTAAATCCAGTTGGTAGTGGTTTTATCATGCGGGAAGGTCACAGATGAGCCAGATTTTTTTCAGATCACTTTACCAATGGTCGCAGGCAAATTGACACTGAAGAAAGCTAGACCAGCTATCGAACAAAGAACAAAGAAAGAACAAAGAACAATACAGCACAGGAACAGGCCCTTCGGCCCTCCAAGCCTGTACCGGTCATGATACCACCCTTGGCCAAAACCCTCAGCACTTCCTTATGCCATATCCCTCTATTCCCATACTATCCATGTGTTTGTCAAGATGCCTTTTGAACGCCGTTAATGTATCTGCTTCCACAACCTCCCCTGGCAACGCTTTCCAGGCACTCATCACCCTCTGCGTAAAAAATCTGCCTCGCACATAGAACATAGAGTGCAGAAGGAGGCCATTCGGCCCATCGAGTCTGCACTGACCCACTTAAGCCCTCATCTCCACCCTATCCCCGTAACCCAATAACCCCTCCTAACCTTTTTGGACACTAAGGGCAATTTATGATGGCCAATCTACCTAACCTGCAAGTCTCTGGACTGTGGGAGGAAACCGGAGCACCTGGAGGAAACCCATGCAGACACGGGCAGAACGTGCAGATTACTCACAGACCGTGACCCAGCAGGTAATCGAACCTGGGACACTGGCGCTGTGAAGTCACAGTGCGAGTCACTTGTGCTACCCATCTCCTCTAAACTGTGCCCCACAGACCTTAATCCTATGCCCTCCACCCTGGGAAAGAGTGCCTGCACATCCACACTATTCATGCCCCTCATAATCTTGTAGACCTCTTATCAAGTCACCTCTCAACCTCCGTCTTTCTAATGAAAACAGTCCGAGTCTATTCAGCCTTTCCACATAGCTAACACCCTCCAGACCAGGCAACATCCTGGTAAACCTCCTCTGCACCCTCTCCAAAGCCTCGACATCCTTCTGGTAGTGGCGACCAGAATTGTGCGCAATATTCCAAGTGCAGCCTTACCAAGGTTCCAAACAACTGTAGCATGAATTACCAGTTTTTATACTCGATGCCCCGTCCAATGAAGGTAAGCATTCTGTATGCTTTCCTGACTACCTTGTCCACTTGTGTAGCCACCTTCAAAGATCTGTGGACCTGCATGCCCAGATCTCTCTGACTTTCTATATTCCTAAGAGTTTTACCATTTACGGTATATTTCCCCTCGATGTTAGACTTACCAAAATGCATTACCTCACAGTTGTCCGTATTAAACTCCGTTTGCCATTTCTCTGCCCAAGTCTCCAACCTATCTATGTCCTGCTGTATCTTCTGACAATCCTCAACACTATCTGCCACACCACCAACCTTGGTGTCATCCGCGAACTTACGACTCAGACCGGCTACATTTTCCTCCAAATCATTTATGTACACCACAAACAACAGAGGCCCAAGCACAGATGCCTGTGGAACACCACTAGTCACAACCTTCCATACAGAAAAACACTTTTCTACTGCTACCCTTCAGCTTCTGTGACCGAGCCAGTTCTATATCCATTTTACCCACCTAACCTCTGACCCCGTGTGACTTCACCTTTTGTACCAGTCTGCCATGAGGCACCTTGTCAATGGCTTTACTGAAGTCCATTGTTACCTCCTCAGAAAACTCGATCAAGTTAGTGAGGAATGACCTCCCCTTCACAAAAGCATGCTGCTTATCGCTTATGAGTCCATTTGTTTCCAAATGGATATAAATTCTGTCCCTGAGAATTCTCTCCAATAATTTACCTACTACCGACGTGAGGCTCACCGGCCTATAGTTTCCAGGATTATCCCTGCTACCTTTCTTAAACAGCGGTACCACATTAGCTGTTCTCCAGTCCTCTGGGATCTCACCCGTAGCCAATGAGGATACAAAGTTGGCAGTCAAGGCCCCAGCAATTTCCTCCCTTGCTTCCCTCCGTATTCTGGGATAAATCCCATCTGGCCCAGGAGACTTATCTACCTTAATATCTTTTAAAAGACACAATACCGCCTCCTTTTCGATGTTAACATGATCCAGACTATCCACACACCCTACCCAAGAATCATCTTTCACAAAGTCCCTTTCTTTTGTGAACATTGATGCAAATGGTATGGAGGGCATAAGCTATGAGGAGCGATTGAATAAACTCGGTTTGTTCTCACTGGAACGAAGGAGGTTGAGGGGCGACCTGATAGAGGTATACAAAATTATGAGGGGCATAGACAGAGTGGATAGTCAGAGGCTTTTCCCCAGGGTAGAGGGGTCAATTACTAGGGGGCATAGGTTTAAGGTGAGAGGGGCAAGGTTTAGAGTAGATGTACGAGGCAAGTTTTTTACGCAGAGGGTAGTGGGTGCCTGGAACTCACTACCGGAGGAGGTAGTGGAAGCAGGGACGATAGGGACATTTAAGGGGCATCTTGACAAATATATGAATAGGATGGGAATAGAAGGATACGGACCCAGGAAGTGTAGAAGATTGTAGTTTAGTCGGGCAGTATGGTCGGCACGGGCTTGGAGGGCCGAAGGGCCTGTTCCTGTGCTGTACATTTCTTTGTTCTTTGTTTGTAAAATATTCATTTAGTACCTCACCCATTTCCTCTGGCTCAACACATATGTTCCCCTTGAACTTGGAGCCTTTTGCTCAATATCGATTATACCTTGCATCGCCTTCATCCATTCATTCGAAATATTTTTAAATTGCAAGACCGCAATTTCTTGCAGATTTTCAATGGGGCAGTGGCGTAACAGCTGACTTTTACGCGAGAAATTCGCGATTTAAGAAATTTGTAGGTCAGAACATCGGCGAAGCAAATTTATGCAATCATTTTTGCAACCACTGAGTTAAGTCCATCAAGATCCTATTTATCATCGTAGTTTTCTGTTCAAAAGACCAAGGAATGCAGTTTTTTTCTTTACCTGCATTCCCATAAATGTACACCAAAATATATAGATAGGGTAAGTCCATTCCTAACCTGAAGCCATTGGGAGTTGGAGCCTGGGGACAAGACTTCACTTCAGAGGGTTGACACCTATTTTCTAGGTGATTTTATTGATGTTTTTGTTTTGCCATTGGGACCTGCTGTGTATGGTAGTTTTCTTTGAATGTTTTATTGTGGCTCAGATTATGTAACCCTTGGGGAAAAAAGCTTCCATGAATGCATCTTCTTAAACATGCACCAGTGCTTAAAGCTCACAAATCAATATTTGCTGGCTTTTAAAAAATAAATTTAAGAGTACCCAATTCATTTTTTCCAATTAAAGGGCAATTTAGCATGGCCAATCCACCTAGCTTGCGCATCTTTGGGTTGTGGGGGCGAGACCCACGCAAACACGGGGAGACTGTGCAAACTCCACACAGACAGTGACCCAGAGCCAGGATCGTACCGGGGACCTCGGCGCCCTGAGGCCACAGTACTAACTCACTGCGCCACCATGCTGCCCCTATTTGCTAGCTTTGAACTACATTTCATAATACCAATAGGATTAAGAGGAACTTCAAGAAGGAAATTGACCGTTTCTCTCCTGCAGGCTTCTGGTGGTTTGCATCGAACTCCTTCTGGTGACAGAGGTTTTTAAACTTTGGGACGTAAATAAGATCTGCAGGAAATGGGGGGGCGGGGGGGGTGGTAATTTGTAAATTGCCGACTGCAATATGAGCATCAATGTTGATGTAGATTTCAGTTTAGAACTGAAGAACAAGGAGCAGGAGTAGACCATGGCCTCTCGAGCCTGCTCCGCCATTCAATAAGATCGTGGCTGATCTTTTTGTGGACTCAGCTCCACTTAACGGCCTGCTCACCGTAACCGTTTATTCCTTTACTGTTCAAAAGTCTGTCTATCTTTGCCTTAAAAACATTCAATGAGGTAGCCTCAACTGCTTCACTGGGCAGGGAATTCCACAGATTTACAACCATTTGGGTGAAGACGTTCCTCCTCAACTCAGTCCTAAATCTGCTCCCCCTTATTTTGAGGGTATACCCCCTAGTTCTAGTTTTACTCACCAGTGGAAATAACCTCCCTGATTCTATCCTATCTGTTCCCTTCATAACTTTATATGTTTCTATAAGATACCCCCTCATTCTTCTAAATTCTAATTTAAATTGGATGAAGGAAATTGCCACCTGTAATCATATCCATATAAAACTGAGGAACAGCATTTTTCTTACTATTGCAAATATGTAATTAGTATATGGTATCTCAATTTAAAAAAAACCCGATTAGCAACATAATGTGCCATTAGGAAGTCAACATCCTAGTGATTCTACTGAGTGTACAGTTCATTCAACAATGCATATCAAGGCATACACATGCAGATATAGATATGATCTGGTCTTTATTGTTGACCAGTTTAATTTACCTTGTATGGCTAACACGCAACTCTGTGTAAGGCTGAAATAACTACCATGAACCAAATCGCAAATGTTTTGTGTGTGTCCATTATTTTTCTACTCAAAATAGAATACATATACTAGAACATTTAATAAACATATTTTATTTGCAGTGCATGTGTTTTTGAACAAATATTATTTAAACATAATAATCTTTATTGTCACAAGTAGGCTTACATCAACACTGCAATGAAGTTACTGTGAAAAGCCCCGAGTTGGCACATTCCGGCGCCTGTTCGGGTACACAGAGGGAGAATTCAGAATGTCCAATTCACCTAACAGCACGTCTTTCCGGACTCGTGGGAGGAAACCGGAGCACCCGGAGCAAACCCACGCAGACACGGGGAGAACGTGCAGACTCTGCACAGACAGTGACCCAAGCAGGAATCGAACCTGGGACCCTGGAGCTGTGAAGCAACAGTGCTACCCACTGTGCTACGGTTCACAGCATATTAGCCGGAGCTAGTTTAGCACAGTGGGCTAAACAGCTGGCTTGTAATGCGAACAATGCCAGCAGCGCGGGTTCAATTCCCGTACCAGCCTCCCCAAACAGGCGCTGGAATGTGGCGACTGCGGGCTTTTCACAGTAACTTCATTGAAGCCTACTTATGACAATAAGCGATTATTATTATTTACTACAGAAGTTATAGAAAATAAACTTTGTTGCATCATCTTAAAGGTGTAACGTTAACACAAAGAGGCCCAATTTGGGGGATTATTGTTCTGTGTCTTCAGGATTAATGCAAAACAGCCAACCCAAAATTGAGTCAAGCCACCTTTTAAGAAACAACTGGTGGTCACTTGAAACGAGGTGTTAAGTCCTTTACGTGTAAAATATATTAAGTCCCATGTATGAAATTGGGTAGTAATGAGCATCAAGCTTGTCCTATTCAAGCTTCTTCGGTGGCCAACAAATCAAACAATTTTTTAAAGTCCATGTTTAAAAAAAACTTTCTGTGGAACTGGCAGAATCAGAGGTGCTTCCACCACCCCGCAGCCAATGGTGTGAGCTACCCCCTTCCTCGGATCAACTTTCCGTCACTGCTGGTGAAGCAAGCAGCTCAATGATTGTGTTCAAATGTAAAAGCTGCCTCTGCAGATGTGGCAGTCGCTAGCAATTTATGCATAAAATGCTGAAGGGGCCTGAGGCCCAATTTTAGGCTGGTCTCACGCCTCTCAGCTGGGTGCACCAATGCTGGGCCCAGGTGAATTTCTGCCCCAAGCTGTCCAAGGGAGAAGGGAGATAAATCACTTGGTTGCATGGTGTACTGAAAACAACCTCTCTCTAAATGTCGGAAAGACCAAGGAACTGATCATTGACTTCAGGAAGCGTTGCACACACTCCTGCCTGCATCAATGGCTCCAAAGTAGAGATGGTCAATAGCTTTAGGTTCCTAGGGGTCACCATCACCAACAGTCTGTCCTTGCCACTCACGTTGATGCAACAGTCAAGAATGCCCAACAATTTCTCTACTTCCTACGGAAACTAAAGACATTCAGCATGTCTGCATCGACTGCAAGGGCAGCATGGTAGCATTGTGGATAGCACAATTGCTTCACAGCTCCAGGGTCCCAGGTTCGATTCCGGCTTGGGTCACTGTCTGTGCGGAGTCTGCACATCCTCCCCGTGTGTGCGTGGGTTTCCTCCGGGTGCTCCGGAGTTTCCTCCCACAGTCCAAAGATGTGCAGGTTAGGTGGATTGGCCATGATAAATTGCCCTTAGTGTCCAAAATTGCCCTTAGTATTGGGTGGGGTTACTGGGTTATGGGGATAGGGTGGAGGTGCTGACCTTGGGTAGGGTGCTCTTTCCAAGAGCCAGTGCAGACTCGATGGGCCGAATGGCCTCCTTCTGCACTGTAAAGTCTATGATAATCTATGATGATGACTCTCACAAACTTCTACAGATGTGTGATTGAGAGCATCCTATCCGGCTGCATCACAGCTTGGTATAGCAAATGCTCGGTCCAAGATCGCAAGAAACTGCAGACTGTGGTGAACTCAGCCCAACGCATCACACAAGCTTGCCACCCCCACATTGATTCTGTATACACCTCACGCTGCCTCAGAAAGGCAGACAGCATTAACAGAGACCCTTCCCACCCAGGCATTGCCTTCTTCCAGACTCTTCCATCAGGCAGAAGGTACAGAAGTTTGAAGACCCGCACGTCCAGACATAGGAACAGCTTCTTCCCCACAGCTACAAGACTCCTCAACGATTCCCCCTCGGACTGATCTGTTCCCTGTAAGAACACTATTCACGATGCCCTATGCTGCTCTTGCTCATGTATTTGCTTTATTTGGCCCCTTGTTCCGCACTGGAACCAATCACTGCTTGTCGATGTACCATTTGTCAATGTACTCTGTTGATTATTCTTTTTGTCGACTATGTACGTACTGTGTACGTTCCCTCGGCCGCAGAAAAATACTTTTCACTGTACTTCGGTACATGTGACAATAAATCAAATCAAGGAAAACTAACTTTGAAACAGGAGTCCATTTGAATGGCAGCTACAATAATTATACTTGATGATTCTATTGTCCCCATGCTATTCAACAAGGCCGATTCCTATCTCAGTCTTTAAGCATCACTTTGACAATTATCTAAGCCTCCCCCCTCACTCCCTTAAAAATATGTTGAATAATTAATTTTATGTTAAATAAAATAAATGAAATGGCATCCTGGTGCAGCTGCACTGCCTAGAATGTGTAATTATATTTTTAAATGTCCAGTGAAACAAAGCTATCTATATGAATCAGTTTCATTGAAAACTTAATGAAACACATTAAACTTGCGCTATTGTTATGGTTTGGGGTGGGAGGGGGAAATAAAACTTTGGGAAGATTAGGAACATGGGGCGAAATTCTCCGGAAACGGCGCAAATCAGACAGGCATCGCGCCGCCCCAAAGGTGCGGAATGCTCCGCATCTTTGGGGGCCGAGCCCCAACATTGAGGGGCTAGGCCGGCGCCGGACGAATTTCCGCCCCGCCAGCTGGCGGAAAAGGCCTTTGGTGCCCCGCCATCTGGCGCGGAAATGACATCTCCGGGCGGCGCATGCACGGGAGCGTCAACGGCCGCTGACAGCATTCCTGTCCGTGCGCAGTGGAGGGAGTCTCTTCCGCCTCCGCCATGGTGGAGACCGTGGCGGAGGCGGAAGGGAAAGTGTGCCCCCACGGCACAGTCCCGCCTGCGGATCGGTGGGCCCCGATCGCGGGCCAGGCCACCGTGGGGGCACCCCCGGGGGCCAGATCGCCCCGCGACCCCCCCAGGATCCCGGAGCCCGCCCGCGCCGCCTTGTCCCGCCGGTAAGGCAGGTGATTTAATTTACGCCTGCGGGACAGGCATTTTAGCGGCGGGACTTCGGCCCATGTCGGCTGGAGAATTGAGCGGGGGGGCCCGCCAACCGGCGCGATTCCCGCCCCCGCCGAATCTCCGGTGCCGGAGACTTCGGCAACCGGCGGGGGCGGGATTCACGCCATCCCCCGGCGATTCTCCGACCCGGCGGGGGGTCGGTGAATTTTGCCCCAGATACCTGTCCCACAGCTACATTCATTTTGCAACTGGAGTGTGAAATTACTCAGATTTTTCTCCAGCAATTTCTACACACGTATAATGCTATAAATCTTTGTTTTTGAAGTTTTTGTGCATTGGGTAGCCTTGCTGCCAAAATAAATTATATCACAATTTGTATTGCACTAGTAAGTGTTTACATAAATAAATAAAGGATGCATATGAATATTGCGTTAATTTGTAGCAGTGTGGAAGACTGTAAGGTTCCAACTCCTACAGTGGCGCTTTGTTCAAAATATTTTTAAGGAAACAAGTGTCTACATGAAAAAATAACTGTGATAGTAAATTGGGCTTATGTCAGATACAGGGCATGTAAATCAATAGACAGGAGTGTTCCATTATCCAGTTAACCAAGCAGAAAATAAGAACATTGACTTCCCCAGGTTTTACTCGACTGGAAACCTGTGCGAAGCGATTTGTGTTACTGTGCTTTTTATCCTTCAAACTGTAAGCATTTCTACTTCCTAATAATTTAGAGGTAGGTTACTGGATTTTAACTAAGCTTTTCTGCCTAATTGGACATTCTATTTACATATCAAAGAAGAAGTATGATGGTTTAGTAAATTCAGGGAGAAAGGAATTGAAGGAAATACTGATAGAGTTAGATGGAATGGGGGTTGGGAAAGGCTCATGTGGAACATAAATGCCAAATAGACCAAATGGAACAAATGGCCATTTATCAAAAGCTTTATTCTCAAAATTGTGCATTAAAATTCCATCCTGCTATGTATGACATGCAAAATTCATATTTGAGACACACATTTAAAAATCATATGCAGCATTAAGGTAAAACAAGTTATCGTGCTCTGTAATTAATTGAAAAAGGTATAAAATTATAACCAGTTCGGAAATAGGGGGCAGGATTCTCCGAGCCTCGGTGCCAATATCGTGATCCCCGCGGGGGCGGAGAATGGGTGTCGACGCCAAAATTCAGCATGACTCTGCTCCCGTGAATCACCGTGAATCGTGGGTGAATCACCGGAGATCGCAGCGAATCGCGTGCACGCGGTCTACACAGTGTGGGCAGGGGGCCATAGACAGCGGGCCCCGCGGCGATTCTCCAAGAGTAGCTGGCCGAGTTCCCAACCGCGTGGTTCTCTCATGGTCCCACCCGTCGGGAACTCAGCATGGCGGCTGCGGACTCAGTCTCCGGCCACCCTGGTGGGAGGTGGGGGGGATCCTTCACTGGGGAGGGCCTCACAGATGGCCAGGCTATCGATCGGGAGCCACCGATCCGCGGGCGCGTGCAATCTCGGGGGGGGGGGGGCCTATCTTCTTGATGTCAGTCCGCGATGTGGGACCACCATGTCGTGCGAGGCGACCGCCGCAGGCCGCCGCCGTGCGGATGCGCAGACCCCCGACCGGGAGTGCAGGGCCCAGTACTGGCAGCCGGAGCTGCGAGGATTACTTCTGGGCCCTTCTAGCCCCCTCCAGGTAGGCAAATCACTCTGGACTTTCTTCAGGAAAGTCCAGAGTGATTTGCCCGCGTTTTCACGCTGGAGCGGGGACAAAGCCCATTATTGGTGCATCCCGCCCAGGGATTTTTTAGTTCTCAATGTTTGTAGATATTCTCCCCTTGTTAGTTTTTGTCAGCTTTTTAAATAATTTCCACAACCTCTCTTTTTTTTTGTGCGAGCTGCTCAGATTCCTAATTCAAGACTTAGGATACATGGGATGGAGAGGAAAACTGCAGGGGATGGGCACAATGGAAATGTGGAACTTGTTCAAGGAACAGCTACTGCATGTCCTTGATAAATATGTACCCGTCAGGCAGGGAGGAAGTGGTCAAGTGAGGGAACCGTGGTTTACTAAAGCAGTCGAAACACTTGTCAAGAGGAAGAAGGAGACTTATGTAAAGATGAGACATGAAGGTTCAGTTAGGGCGCTCGAGAGTTACAAGTTAGCTAGGAAGGACCTAAAGAGAGAGCTAAGAAGAGCCAGGAGGGGACATGAGAAGTCTTTGGCAGGTAGGATCAAGGATAACCATAAAGCTTTCTATAGGTATGTCAGGAATAAAAGAATGACTAGGGTAAGAGTAGGGCTAGTCAAGGACAGTAGTGGGAAGTTGTGCTTGGAGTCCGAGGAGATAGGAGAGGTGCTAAATGAATATTTTTCGTCAGTATTCACACAGGAAAAAGACAATATTGTCGAGGAGAATACCGAGATTCAGGCTACTAGACTAGAAGGGCTTGAGGTTCATAAGGAGGAGGTGTTAGCAATTCTGGAAAGTGTGAAAATAGATAAGTCACCTGGGCCGGATGGGATTTATCCTAGGATTCTGTGGGAAGCTAGGGAGGAGATTGCTGAGCCTTTGGCCTTGATCTTTAAGTCATCTTTGTCTACAGGAATAGTGCCAGAAGACTGGAGGATAGCAAATGGTGTCCCCTTGTTCAAGAAGGGGAGTAGAGATAACCCCGGTAACTATAGACCAGTGAGCCTTACTTCTGTTGTGGGAAAAATCTTGGAAAGGTTTATAAGAGATAGGATGTATAATCATCTGGAAAGGACTAATTTGATTAGAGATAGTCAACACGGTTTTGTGAAGGGTAGGTCGTGCCTCACAAACCTTATTGAGTTCTTTGAGAAGGTGACCAAGCAGGTGGATGAGGGTAAAGCAGTTGATGTGGTGTATATGGATTTCAGTAAAGCGTTTGATAACATTCCCCATGGTAGGCTACTGCAGAAAATACGGAGGCATGGTATTCAGGGTGATTTAGCAGTTTGGATCAGAAATTGGCTAACTGGAAGAAGACAAAGGGTGGTGGTTGATGGGAAATGTTCAGACTGGAGTCCAGTTACTAGTGGTGTACCACAAGGATCTGTTTTGGGGCCACTGCTGTTTGTCATTTTTATAAATGACCTGGAGGAGGGCGTAGAAGGATGGGTGAGTAAATTTGCAGATGACACTAAAGTCGGTGGAGTTGTGGACAGTGCGGAAGGATGTTACAAGTTACAGAGGGACATAGATAAGCTGCAGCGCTGGGCTGAGAGGTGGCAAATGGAGTTTAATGCAGAAAAGTGTGAGGTGATTCATTTTGGAAGGAATAACAGGAAGACTGAGTACTGGGCTAATGGTAAGATTCTTGGCAGTGTGGATGAGCAGAGAGATCTCGGTGTCCATGTACATAGATCCCTGAAAGTTGCCACCCAGGTTGAGAGGGTTGTTAAGAAGGCGTACGGTGTGTTAGCTTTTATTGGTAGAGGGATTGAGTTTCGGAGCCATGAGGTCATGTTGCAGCTATACAACACTCTGGTGCGGTCGCATTTGGAGTATTGAATGCAATTCTGGTCGCCGCATTATAGGAAGGATGTGGAAGCATTGGAAAGGGTGCAGAGGAGATTTACCAGAATGTTGCCTGGTATGGAGGGAAGATCTTATGAGGAAAGGCTGAGGGACTTGAGGCTCTTTTCGTTAGAAAGAAGAAGGTTAAGAGGTGACTTAATTGAGGCATATAAGATAATCAGAGGATTCGATAGGGTGGACAGTGAGAGCCTTTTTCCTCGGATGGTGATGTCTAGCACGAGGGGACATAGCTTTAAATTGAGGGGAGATAGATATAAGACAGATGTCAGAGGTAGGTTCTTTACTCAGAGAGTAGTAAGGGCGTGGAATGCCCTGCCTGCAACAGTAGTGGACTTGCCAACACTAAGGACATTCAAATGGTCATTGGATAGACATATGGACAATAAGGGAATAGTGTAGATGGGCTTTAGAGTGGTTTCACAGGTCGGTGCAACATCGAGGGCCGAAGGGCCTGTACTGCGCTGTAATGTTCTATATAACTAAGCAACTACAGGCAACGTCTACTCAATTCGTGTAAACTCAACTTCAGGCTTCAATGGGTGACAGATTTAGCACCAGTTAAAATTAGTGTTAAGCAAGGAGGTAGGAATTCATGTAAGATTACAGTTAAAATTTAATTCCTGTTTGATGAAAATGTCAAAGTCTCAGACACTACTGTGATAATAGTACACAACTTTTAAAAATCTTTGTTTTTCTTTCTTCTAGAATTTAAAAAAAAAATCATTCTTGGGATAGTGTTTATTTCTTGCCGGGATGTCCTTGAGAAGGTGGTGATGAGCTACCTTCATGATTTGCTGCACTCTGTGCAGTGAAGGTACTCCCACAGAGCAATTAAGCAGGGAGTACCAGACTTCTGACTCAGCATTGATGAAGGTTTAGCAGTATATGTCCAAATCAAGATGATGCGTGACTTGGAGGAAGGTGCATAGCTAGGATTTCCAAAATGAATGTGTTTCTTTACTTTTTCATGTGTTTCCAAAAACTGCAGAACTATTGGGTACCTGAGCTTTTATAATTCTAACTTTTATAATTCTAGCCATTTTATAACCTTTACACCAGAAGAACTACATTAATAACATTAAGTCCCTAAGGATGATTTGCTTACATAATTATTTTACATAATACTTTCCATCAGATAAAGGAGTGTTTAATCCACACAGATGTAAAACCGTCACTGTAAATATAACCACATGTTAAATTATTTCAAAATGATCAAAGTCCACTGATTGCTCAAACACTTTGTTACACGTTAGTTCTGGATTTGTGAAGTATAAACTGGCCCAGCAATAAAACACACCATTGTGATGTACCTGCTGTATTCAAGTCTAGAATAATAATATCCAATTTTTGTCTTGCCTGTATGGATGTTTTGATTGGTCAGGTCAAGGGGCACATCTATTGTTGGGTTGGTTTGGTGGATGTTGCCTGCCACATGGAGGACTAGAGCGCATGACGCATGTGTAACTACCAATGGTTGGTGGTAGCAGAGACGGAATTGGTGGAGAACAAAAACAGTGAAAAGAAAGAGGAATCTGACAAGGTTACCCTGGCTGGAGAGATTGTTTCATTGAGGCATATAATGGAATTGATGGGAGAGATGGGAATGGCACGAGAGCATTGGAAGGATGGAATAGCATAGAAGTGGTACCATGGGAGGAGTAGATGTGATGATGCTTACAGATGGTGGAGGAGGTGGGAAAAGGGTTTATTTAAATACATGATTTCTAATTATTCAATCACCAAAGACTTTAACAGAAACAAAATACCTCACCCGGGAACCAGCATAAAAATATCCATGTGTAAAAATAGGGTTTGGAACATAAATACACCATTTTCCAAGAGTATGACCATGTGGTATTGAATTTAAAAGTCTAATGGTAGGATCCCAGACACGTGGCTACAGAAACAATTCTTTGATACACTTTATTATTTAGAAGTTATTCTTTGTGCGAAAAATGAAAACTCACTTGATTTGAATGAAAATGTTTCAGAAAAGCTGTCAGAGTAATTACAAGAACACATCAGTATTGATCCTATAGATGAAGATGATGATAACAGTCTGTATCTCCAGGGCTTTTACGCAGTCAAACTCCAGTGGGCATGCCACCACCCAAACGTAGACTCAAGGAAGGATCAGTTATAATGTTGCTATGAAACAAGGACTTTGTCATGGAAAACGATTGATTAGGAAGTTGTTTCCTTCAATGATTGATGCTGAATTTCTAACGTGCTAATTTCAAAGATATACAGTGTTTCTGCCTTGAATAATATTAAGCCCATCTGATCGGCTTTTCGACTCAGGAAAAAAAACCTGCCTAATTAGTGTGATGAATGTAAGAAATTGTCATATCTTATATTTTGTACTTTTTTGCTGTAATGCTATTACAATTTGTGTTAAGAGGGCAGCATGGTGGCACAGTGGTTAGCACTGCAGCCCACGGCACTGAGAACACAGGTCCGAATCCCAGCCCTGGGTCACTGTCCGTGTGGAGTTTGCACATTCTCCCCGTGTCTGCATGGGTTTCACCCCTACAACCCAAAGGTGTGTAGGGTCGGTGGATTGGCCACGCTAAATTGCCCCTTAATTGGAAAAAAAATTATTGGATACTCTAAATTTTAAAAAAAGTGTTAAGATGCATACAGACAATGCGACTGCTAGAGTTGTGACTGGGGTGTCAGAAAAGTGATGTAATGATCGATTTGCAGGTGATGTGTTCTGCCAATAGATCTTGAGAACCATTTACTTGTTTACAGATAGCTAGCTAATGAAATATTATTTATGTTTGAAGGACCTCTGATGCAGTTAATGGGAGTAACCAGGTCTGTCTGAAAAGTCAGTTGGTCCAAGAACTCTCATCTGAACAGAGATGTTACAGTTTGGTCCTGAAAAGTTATCTCTCCAAAGATTCTGCACAGAGGAAAGCAAGTAAAATTCTGGTTAACTTTGTTCAGGCGTGGTATTTGAAATATATTTTGCTTAATTGGAATATAGTGGCAGGATTAGGAAATAAACTAAGGTTTTCTGTTTTGCGTGAGAACTCTTGTAACTGTAAAGCTATTCCTTTGTTGCTAATGTGGTTAATTCTGTGTTAAAATTAAAGCTTGTTTGAACATAAAAGATACCTATGAGTCTGTGTTATCACTCCTGTGGTGCAGTGACATTTCCTCACAGTTTTCAAATTGAAATTAAGTAGATTCTTGTCCGGGATCCTACCATTAGACTTTTAAATTCAATAAAGTCACAAGGTCAGACTCTTGGTAAAATGTGTATTTATGTTCCTAGCATTATTTTTATACATGGACATCTTTATGCTGGTTCCAGAGTGAGGCATTTTGTTTCTGTTAAAGTCTTTGGTGGCTGAATAATTAGAAATCATGTATTTAAAGAAGCTCTTTTCCCATCTCCTCCACCCTCAATGCCAACATGTTCAAAGAGCTTATGGATTCTTGATCACTAGAATTTCTGCAGTGCAGAAGGATGCCATTCAGTCCATGAAGTTTGCACCGACCGTCTGAAAGAACATCCTACCTAGGCTCACTCTCCAGCCCTATCCCTATAACCTCACCTAGCCTGCACATCTTTGGACAGTAAGGGGAATTTAGTATGGCCAATCCACGTAACCTGCACCTCTTCGGACTGTGGGAGGAAACCCACGCAGAGACAAGGAGAAAGTGCAAACTGCATACAGTCACCCAAGGCCGGAATTGAACCCAGGTCCCTGGTGCTGTGAGACAGCAGGTCTAACCAGTATGCCACCCCTAATATTAAGATTATCCATTCAGCTCCCTCTGTTGCTTTCCTCCTTCCCGGAGCTGCCCAGCCAATCCTCTTCTCTGCTTGTATCCCATCTTGGCCCTGAATCTGAACTCTTCTCTCCTTCACTCTATTTTCTCTGCCACAGATGCTGCCAGACCTGCTGAATGTTCCCAGGATTTCCTATTTTTATCGTATTGGGCCAGAACGTCTGTGGAGTGTCCACCGCAGTCGGATTGCCACTCCACTCCTATTTACTTACGCTGAAATGCAGCTGCACCTTTCTCGCCCAACCTTATTGCACTGGGTTCCCCAGTCCTTCTGTTGTGTGCAGAAGAGTAGGGGGGGGGGGGGGGGTGCGAGGAAGCCATGCCCCCTTGTTTACAGCACTAGCTGCCATAAAGCAGGTAAGTTTAAAGATGTGCGCACTTCAAAATGTCAGGGAGAGTATAAATGTGTCAGATAAGTGGGGAGAGGGTGGAAGGGGGGGGGAAGTCAGGTGGTCCGTGGGGGCTGTTGGATGGTCAGGTGGGAGGTTGGATGGGGTGTCAGATGGTTGGGTGGGGTTTGGGTGGTCTTGGGATAGGCAGGAGGGAAGCAGGGAAGGTGGATGGGGGATAGTCGGGGATCAGGGTCGTATTCAGGTAGGGGTAGTCAGATGATCCTGTGGGTGGTTGTGGGGTAGTCGATAGGGGTCCAGTGGGAGAGTGGGGTATAGTCAGGGGATCCCATGTGGAGTTGGGTGGGGTAAGTACTATCGTATCCAGTTTTTTTTTTGGGGGGGGGGTAACTATTACTAAAAGACAGTTGGAACCATCTGAAGTGTGCAATTTAATTGGAATATCGGATGGCTCCCACAACTGGGCAATTGCTTAACAGAAGTTTGATTTCCTGGACAATTTTATGTAATCTTTATGGGGGGCCCTGGGGTGCTCTGATCATTGCTGTTTGTGAGACTTTGCGTAAATTAGCTGCTATCTATCCTACATTACAATACTGACACTGCATTGGCTCGTGAGCACCTCGAGGTGCTCAGTGGTTGTGGAAGGCGCTATATAAATGCAAATCTTTCTTCCTTTCCTATTGTTTTAATGACCTCTCTCTATTTTAGCTCTTCCCTTCTTTTTCTGTTCCCCCCCGCCCGTTTTGTAATCTCCAGTTTATTTACCATCATTCTTTCCTTCAGTCTTTTGCCTCAGTCACTGGATCCTCCCTATTTGATCGATCCTCTGGCAGTAGATTGCTCGAGGCTAACTCCTGAGTTCCTCGGTTCCCATCTGGGGGTCTCTCAGCTCATTTATCGTGTGATCAGCACACAGCAGCTGATTAGAACGCCAGCACAATTTGTGGGGAATGTTCTGATCCGAGCAGGTCAATCGGCTGAATACAGGCGAGACAGCTGCCCCACGCTAATTTAGCCAAGTTTTATTTTTTTGAGAAACAAGAGCTCGTTTCCAAGGTAAGAAACAGAAAGTGATTTGCAAACAGGACCCCGGGATGGATAGAAGAGGATGCATATTTAAAAAAAAAGTTAGCGTTCTAGAAAAATGTGCTCACGTCCTGTAATAGTGTTCAGTGAAAAAATGGCTCTTGCAAACCTTCGAGAAATTAACATATCCAATCCATGGGATCTGTTTTCCATCACTGGGAGTGAAGCCACTCCAGCCTTTCCTCCTCGTTATAAACAAGGTGCTTGCCATTGTTGAGATGCAAATTCAGGATTGCAGCAACTGTTACAGAAAATAAAACTGGTTCGGATTTTTTGGGGACCGAAAAACCATTTCTAACCCTAAGTACACTCGGATTTCTCACACGGCATATAACGTTTTCCCTGCCTGTATTGGATTTAATAGATTGACCAATCGAACAAGTTATCTAGCTGTCGCCAGCAACTAGAGTCAGCAATAAATGTGTAAGCGTGGAAATCAATCTTTAGAGCTCAAACCTCGTAGGAAAGCAGGTCAAAAAAACTCTATAAAAAAGTATCTGCTCCGATGGGGTCTACGACCCAACTTACATCTGGACACTCTCGAGAGGACTGTCGGTAGAGAATCAGGAAAGATATTTTTTTGGGCGGTGAATTAGAAAACATCATTAATGTAATATTAACAAGAGGATGTTTCCTAAATCATAATTGGGAGCTTAATCAAGGGGGAGGGATTAGAAAACATCATTAATATAATATTAACAAGAGGATGTTACATAAATAATAATTGGGAGCTTAACCAAGGCCTTGCAACGGTGACTGAAATATAATTTCAGAGACCGCTGTCGGCTTTACTAAAGACTCTCACAATAAACAGGCTGCACTTGATTTTGATTGCCCCTGAGAAAACGAGGTCAGAGGCACTCTGAACATGCCAACCTACATGTACTGGAAGGTGTGGAAAGGGGCCTCTGGAAACATTTCAGTTTAAAAAAAAAAAAATGTCTATTAAGAATTTTTCAACAATATTTTCAACCATACAACCCCACCTCCCCCCGCCCCCGTAACGAAAAGAAAAGTTGCATAGCAAGACATAAACATATCAAATCAACATAATACAGAACTTTGTACATTGTATTCCTCCCGCACATATCAACTTTCCTGAACATTTATGTATTTTCTTGCTCAAGTGCCCCCAGGAAACCCCCCCCCCCCCTTCCCTGTCCACCCTTCTTCTCCCCCCCCCCCCAAAAAAAAAGAGATGTCGTCCCCCCCCCCCCGGGTTGCTGCTGCTGCTGACCGAACTGCATCTAACGCTCCGCGGGATAGTCTAGGAACGGTTGCCACCGCCTGGAGAACCCCTGCACAGACCCTCTCAAGGCAAGCTTTATCCTCTCCAACTTGATAAACCCTGCCATGTCATTCATCCAGGCTTCCACACTGGGAGGCTTCGCATCTTTCCACATTAACAAGATCCTTCGCCGGGCTACCAGGGACGCAAAGGCCAGAATGCCGGCCTCTTTCGCCTCCTGCACTCCCGGCTCGTCTGCCACTCCAAATAGTGCTAGCGCCCAACTTGGCTTGACCTGGACTTTTACCACCTTAGATATAGTTCTCGCAACACCCCTCCAGAACCCATCCAGTGCCAGGCACAACCAGAACACATGGGCATGGTTCGCCGGGCTTCCTGAGCACCTCCCACATCTGTCCACCAACCCAAAGAACCTACTCAGCCGCGCCCCCGTCATGTGCGCTCTGTGAATAACCTTAAACTGTATCAGGCTAAGCCTGGCACACGAGGAAGAAGAATTAACCCTACTCAGGGCATCAGCCCACAGACCTTCTTCAATCTCCTCCCCCAGCTCCTCCTCCCATTTACCCTTCAGCTCCTCTACCAAAGCCTCCCCCTCTTCTTTCATCTCCTGGTATATCGCCGACACCTTGCCCTCTCCGACCCATACGCCCGAAATCACCCTGTCTTGAATCCCTTGTGCCGGGAGCAGCGGAAATTCCCTCACCTGCCGCCTCACAAACGCCCTCACTTGCATGTACTTGAACGCGTTTCCCGGGGGTAGCCTGAACATCTCCTCCAGCGCCCCTATGCTCACAAACGTCCCATCAATGAACAGGTCTCCCATTCTTCTAATCCCTGCCCGATGCCAGCTCTGAAACCCCCCGTCCATCCTTCCTGGGACAAACCAATGGTTATCTCTGATCGGGGACCACACCGAGGCTCCCATCGCACCCCTGTGTCGTCTCCACTGCCCCCAGATCTTTAGCGTTGCTGCCACCACCGGACCCGTGGTGTACCTTGTCGGCGAGAGCGGCAGCGGTGCCGTCACCAGCGCCCCCAGGCTCGTTCCTTTGCAGGACGCCATCTCCAACCTCTTCCATGCCGCCCCCTCTCCCTCCATCACACACTTATGGTACAACGCCACGTTGGCTGCCCAGTAGTAGCCACCCAGATTCGGCAATGCCAGCCCTCCTCTATCTCTACTACGCTCCAGGCGAGGGGAAACAAATTCAGGTATCTGCAGGTGCGGGACTTCCTTCGTAAACAGGTGTCAACCTTCCCGCTCCTACTGCTAAGGGGGATTCAGGACAGGGTAGTTTCCAGAGGGTGGGTAGGAGAAGGGAGCGTCTCGGACATTCATAAGGAGCTTATGGAGTCGGAGGAGACGCAGACCGAGGAGCTGAAGCGCAAGTGGCAGGAGGAGCTGGGAGGTGAGATCCAGGATGGTCTATGGGCGGACGCGTTGAGTAGAGTCAACACGTCCGCAACATGTGCCAGGCTCAGCCTGATACAATTTAAGGTTGTTCACCGGGCTCACATGACAGTGGCCCGGGTGAGCAGATTCTTTGGGGTGGAGGACAGGTGCACAATATATGCGGGAGGACCGGCGAACCATGTCCACATGTTTTGGACAAGTCCAAAGCTTAGGGGATTTTGGCTGGGGTTTGCGGACATCATGTCCACGGTGTTAAAAACAAGGGTGGCGCTGAATCCAGGGTGGCGATTTTCGGGGTGTTAGAAGACCGGGGAATCCAGGAGGAGAAAGAGGCAGACGTTCTGGCCTTTGCTTCCCTGGTAGCCCGGAGACGGATACTATTAGCATGGAGGGACTCAAAGGCCCCGAACCCGCCGCGCCGATTCGGTCGCCTGAAATTGGGCATAGCGGTTAGTCGAGCTTTCGTGCAGGACACAGGCTTCGATTGCGGAGGCTAAGGTGAGGCCTTTTATTTTTAAAAGCTGCTGGCGTAGGGTGCCCGAGGCGACCCCAAAAACGATCTGGTCCCGAATCATGGAATCTGAGGTGGTGTCGTAACCGCAGGACTGCGCGAGGATGCGGAGATGGGTAAGGAATGACTGAAAGAGCTCATCCTAACCTTGCAGGCGCTGTTGGATGAGATACCTCTCAAAGCTCTCGTTGACTTCGACATTGAAGTGTTGGTCGAGCTTGAGAAGGACCGTCTCGTATTTGGATTTGTCCTCGCCTTCCGCGAACACCAGGGAGTTGTAGACATGGATGGCGTGCTGACCTGCGGTGGTGAGGAGGATGGCGATCTTTCTGGTGTCCGAGGCGCTCTCTTTTTCGTTGGCTTCCAGAAAGAGCTGGAAGCGCTGCTTGAATAGCTTCCAATTTACGCCGAGGTTCCCAGCGACATGCAGCGGCTGCGGTGTGTTGACGGTGTCCATGGCACAGGATGGCAGATTTGTGGGTAGGTATCAAATCACTCCTGGTGTCATGAAGTGTTGGGTACTCTGATACACAGACGAACCAACACGGTTGCGAATGGTACAACGCAGTTTTATTTCAATCAACTATTAACATAGTAAACTCTGGTACTCACATATGGTGAATGTCTGAGTGGCTGGCAATGAGGTCTGTGCCCTGAGCCGTCTCCTGCTCGAGTGCCCAGGAAGTGTTGTGTTCCCTGTTTTGTACTGTGTATGCTCTTGTCTGTGATTGGCTGTCGTGTTGTGTGTGTTGATTGGTCCGTTGATCTGTCCATCATTATGTATGTATGTATGTGCTGTGATGTTCACCTGAATATCATGACAGCTAGCTTTCTCTGTTTGGCGAAAATCAAGTTCGCCTTGAGAGGGTCACTGTTGGGGTTCACCCAGAGGTGGCAACCGTTCGTCGACTTCTTTGCGGGAAATTAATCGTCAGCAGATGGGGGTGGGGGGGGGTGGGGGGAGTAGTTTAGATTAGAGTAGGGGGTCAATAAGGGTGGGACCTGTACGAGAGGTAAATGGCTTTTGCACTATGTTTATGGTTTCATGTACGTAGTTCATTTTGTTGTTGTTATTATACCAAAAATACCTCAATAAAATGTTTATTTTTAAAAAAATCTCACCACCTTACATTTAAAAACCCCATTAATATATTGTTCACACTGATTGACATCAAATGACCTCTTTTGAAAAATGTATATGTGCAAACATTGTGCGAGATTAAGTATTGGCCTCCAAAACAAATAGTCTGCAAAAAAATCAATACCTAGCCTACTACATTGAGATTTTAGGACGGGGGGGGGGGGGGGGGGGGGGATGGGATGAAACAGGTCGGGTTACACTTGGGTAGGTCCAGGACTGACATCCTAAGGGGAGTTTTGCGAGAGTGGAGAGGGTTTAAACTAAAATGGCAAGGGGATAGGAACCTATGTAAGGAGTCAGAGGAGGGGGGGATCAAGAACAAAAACAAAAGACAGAAAAGGGAATAAAAAGGGAAAAAAGTGATATGCAGAGAAACAAAGGGCCAGATTCAAACAGGCCACAGTGAAAAATAGTGGGAACGGGACAAGTAATGTTAAAAAGACAAGCCTTAAGCCTTTGTGCCTTAACATGCAGAGCATTCATAATACAGTGGATGAATTTATTACACAAATAGATACAAACGGGTATGACATAAATGGGATTATAGAGGTATGGCTGCAGGATGACTAGGAATGGGAATTGAACATTCAGCATTTAGCAAGGACAGACAAAAAGGAAAAGGCAGTGGAGTTGCATTGATGGTAAAAGAGGAAATGAATGCAATTGGAAGGAAAGATATCGGCTCCGACAATGTGGAATCTATATGGTTAGAGCTGAGAAGTACCAAGAGGCAAGAAATGTGAGTGGGTGTTGCATAGAGACCCTCAAACTGTAGTGGTGATGTTGGGAATGGCATTAAACAGGAAATTAGAGACACTGGCGATAAACGAACATCTGTTATTATGGGTGATTTTAATCTGCATATTGATTGGGCAAATCAAATTAGTCACAATACATTAGAGGAGGAGTTCCTGGATTGTACATGAGATGGTTTTCTGCACCAATACATTGAGGAACCAGCTAGAGAACAGGACATCCTAGACTGGATATTGTGAATGAGAAAGGAATCATTGGCAATCTAGTTGTGCAAGACCCCTTAGGGATGAGTGACTCAAGATGGTAAGTGACATAGTTGATTCTGAAACTAGGGTCCTGAATCTAAATAAAGGAAACTACGATAATATGAGGCAAGAGTTGGCTATTATAGGAAATTAAGGGATAACGGTGGATAGGCAATGACAAACATTCAAAGAGTGCATGAGTGAACTGCAACAATTGTTTATTTCTGTATGGCACAAAATAAAATGGGAAAGGTGGCCAAACCATGGCTTACAAGGAAAATTCAAGATAATATCCAAGGAAGAGGCATAAATCTTTTTAAAGCAAAGGGTAGTGGGAGTCTGGAACTCGCTGCCCGAGTTGGTGGTGGAGGCAGATACCCTAAACTCTTTTAAAAGATACCCGGATCTACACCTTAAGTTCTCTAAACTACAGGGCTTTGGATCAGGTGCAGGAAGGTGGGATTAGAAATGGCACCTGGGTGTCCTGGGGCTGGCAGGGACAAGATGGGCAAAATGGCCTCCTTCTATGTTGTAACTTTTCTATGACTCTATGATTCTGTTCGTTTTCAAACTGTTTTTAGGTTACCCTTGCTATTAACTGCATTTCCCTCCTGGGGTAACAGATGTCCCGACCTTCATAATGTGTCAGTAAGTACTTGCTGGCATGCTCCCATGGGGAGACTGAAGATTGCATTGAAATCTCCTTAATAGTACCATATAAACATGTCCTATGGTATATTCAAGAAAATATAGTTTCTGATCTAAGAACAGAATAGAAAGCAGAAAGGCCTAATTTACGTTTATGCTAGATTCTCATAACCTGAGTAATACAAGGTGCAAAATAGTTCAACAGGAAGAAAAGGCTACTTGTACTAAAGTGCCCCCTGTTGCAATTACATTCTGGTTGTACAAGGTGGCAGCCTGAAGTATTTGGCAGGAACTGCATTGGAACATAATTCCTTTCATCTGTGAATTTACCTGACAGACAAAGGTTAAGAACTCCTGTTTGGCAACTTGTAAAGTTCTGGAGTAAACAAGGAGGTAATTATATGGGTCCCCATCTTCTGCATAACTCCTATCTACCTCCAACATCTCATCTATTACCCTCTGCCGCTCCAGCCTCTCCTTTTTCTCTACCCTGGCCTTAAACAAAATCACCTCACCCCTCACCACCGCCTTTAGAGCCTCCCAGACAACTGCCTTCGACACCTCACCCGTACAGTTGAAACCTACATATTCCTCAATTACCTTTTCAATTTTGTCACAGAACCCTTGGTCCCCCAAAAGTCCCACATCTAATTTCCACCCTGGCCTCTGCGATACCCCCTTCTCCAGTACCATATCCACCCAATGCGGAGCATGATCTGACAGTGCAATTGCCGAGTATTCCGACCCCTTAACCCAGCCAGCAAAGCCTTCCCCACCACGAAAACGTCGATCCGCGAGTATACCTTATGGACTGCTGAGAAAAACGGGTACTCCCGTTCCCTCGGATGCAGAAACCTCCAAGGGTCTACCCCTCCCATTTCCACCATTAGCCCAGCCAATGCCTTCGCCCCCCCCAATGGGACCAGCGAGCGCGGGCGTGACCTGTCCAACCTTGGCTCCTGCACCAAGTTCCAGCACCCCCACTATCAGTTTGTGTGTGTCCAAGGCGGGGATGGCCCCAAACACCTTCTTTGCGAATCCCACATCGTCCCAATTGGGACTGTATACACTTAACGGTGCCACTAACCTCCCCTCCAGCGCTCCTGTCACAATCACATATCTACCCCCCTGATCTGCCACCACCTTCTCCATCTGGAAGCGTACTCTTTTGCTGACCATTACCGCTACCCCTTGAGCCCTTCAGTCAAATCCAGAGTGAAACACCTGACTAACCCAGCCCTTTTTAAGTCTCACCTGGTTAATCTTTCCCAGTTAAGAGCTTTTATTCCTAGCCCATCCTTATTCTTTTCCATAACCATCCTAAATCTGAATTATGGTCACTACCTTAAAAATGCTCACCTACTGATGCGCCTGGGCTCATTTTGTCTTTGTTGGGCTTTCTACTTACTGGCTAAAAAACTTCTGGATGCCATTTAAGAAATTTGCTCCATCTCTACCTTGCACACTAAAACTATCCCAGTTAATATTTGGGTGGTTACAGGCAGCACGGTGGTGCAGTGAGTAGCACTACTGCCTCACGGCGCCGAGGTCCCAGGTTCGATCCCAGCTCTGGGTCACTGTCCGTGTGGAGTTTGCACATTCTTCCTGTGTTTGTGTGGGTTTCGCCCCCACAAACCAAAGATGTGTAGGGTAGGTGGATTGGCCATGCTAAATTGCCCCATAATTGAAAAAAATGAATTGGGTACTCTAAATTTAAAAAAAAATATTTGGGTGGTTAAAACGCCTGACTATTAATGCCTTATTATTCGTACACATTTCTGAAATTTGATTGCATATTTGATCCTCTATCTCTCCCTAACTGTTTGGAGGCCTTTGGTACACACCCAACAGTGTGTTTGCTCCTTTTGTGTTTTTTACTTCTCCCCATTTGATGATCCTTTCAGGATGTTATCTCTGTTCACTGTTAGAATTGATCCCTTGATATTGTGACCCCCCACCACCGCCTTCTATCCCCTCTCCCTATCCCATCTGAATACCCTAAAAAAAAATTTTTTTTTAAAGTAGGTAATTATATTCCAATTTTTTAGTGGCTGTGAGCTCAATTTTAAAAACTATATTAGTGTTCAGTGGTTTGAACAATGATTTGCTGATCTTATTCTGGTCCAGTTCAAGCACTAACCTATTAAAAAAAAGACAAACCTCAAATTAAAACAACACAATACTCATTTATTGCTGGTTGGATTTGATTTTTAATTTTTGTTAGAAATACTATCCATTTTAGAAATAGTTCAATTGAGAAATTAGTCACAGAGTTATAGAGTTTTGTAGCACAGAAAGAGGCTCTTTGGCCGTGTTTGTGCTGGCCATCAAGCACCTATTCATTCTAATCCCATTTTCCAGCACTTGGTTCTTAGCCTCGTATGCTGTGGTGTTCCACGTGTTCATCTAAATGCTTCTTGAATGTTATGCTGACTCCCGCCTCTACCACCCTTTCAGGCAGTGAGTTCCAGACTCCCACCACCCTTTTGGTGAAAAAGGTTTTCCTCAAATTCCCTCTAAGTCTCCTGCCCCTTACCTTAAATCTCTGCCCCCTGGTTATTGACTGGTTGAGTACTGAGGCAGACAGGTCAGAGGAGACTCAGGTTGAACCCTTGATCTTTGCTGAATTAGTTGATCTAAGCTGAGGGAGCAGTGGCAGCTGATACTTTTGGCTTCCATACCCCTGGGTGGAGAGAGGAATAATCAGCAGAAGGTTACCACTTCTGGGACGAAATTCTCCGGAATCGATGTCGCGAAGTCCACCGACCGGCGCCAAAAACGGCGCAAATGAGTCTGGCATCGCGCCGCCCCAAAGGTGAGGAATCCTCCGCATCTTGGGGGCCAAGCCCTAACATTGAGGGGCTAGGCCCGCGCCGGACTGATTTCCGCCCCGCCAGCTGGCGGGAAAGGCCTTTGGTGCCCCGCCAGCTGGCGCGGAAATGACATTGCCGGGCGGCGCATGCGCGGGAGCGTCAGCGGCCGCTCACGGCATCCCCGCGCATGCGCAGTGGAGGGAGTCTCTTCTGCCTCCGCCATAGTGGAGACCGTGGCGAAGGTGGAAGGAAAAGAGTGCCCGCACGGCACAGGCCCGCCCGTGGATCGGTGGGACCCGATCGCAGGCCAGGCCACCGTGGGGGAACCCCCCGGGGCCAGGTCACCCCGCGCCCCCCCCAGGACCCCGGAGCCCGCCCGCGCCGCCTTGTCCCACCGGTAAGAGAGGTGGTTTAATCCACGCCGGCGGGACAGGCATTCTAGCAGCGGGACTTCGGCCCATTCGGGCCGGAGAATCGCCGGGGGGGGGGGGGGGCCGCCAACCGGCGCGGCGCGATTCCCGCCCCTGCCGAATCTCTGGTGGCGGAGAATTCGGGACACAGCGGGGGCGGGATTCACGCCAGCCCCCGGCGATTCTCCGACCCGGTGGGGGGTCGGAGAATCGCGCCCCTGATCACTGTGATATGGCTCCTGTTGGGAAGGGTTTGAGGATAATCTGAGCTGTGATCCTCCCTTTATCTGATCATCAACCTAACCTCATGGTCCTGGGTCAAAAAAATGAGGAAAAGCTTCTGGGGAGAACTGCCAGTGCATTTGAAACTGCACCCTTCCAAAAAACACCTTTTAGATTGGTGAGAACATTAGTAAAAAAAAGAACACAATAACATGACTATAATAAGGAGTATACAAAACATATTAATGATATCCAGTGCCAGTAATTAGACACTGCATTTATTCCATCAAATTGCCTCACATGAGCATTGCTGCCTCATGGCGCTGAGGACCCGGGTTCGATCCCGGCCCCAGGTCACTGTCCGTATGGAGTTTGCACATTCTCCCCGTGTCTGAGTGGGTCTCACCCCCACAATCCAAAAGATGTGCAGGGTAGGTGGATTGGCCACACTTCATTGCCCCTCAATTGGAAAAAAACATTTGCCTCCTAAGGGGTAATCTTGATGGTCTATAGTTTGCTGTTGGTTGGTTTGAGATTTGACTGTTCACTTCCTTGCACCAAGGGAGGGTGAAAAATTGAAAGTGGCTTATTAGAGGTATCAATGCAGTTGCAGGTCTCCTGGTCCTATTTTCCTTAATTTTTCAATTTTGAAGATTATGGCAGAGGAACATTTAAATGTAAATAAGTATCTTGACTATTTTATGCTTAAAAAAAAAGTGAGACAGGAGTATCTGACCGTGATGAAAATGAAATGCGCACCCAATGCACTAATTTTACAATATCCATATTGATTTATAATATACAAATCAATTCCCTGTGGTATTGCAAATGGTAAGTCTGGGAAAATGGTCTCTCTCACTTGCTGGTCTCTGTCCTCTATGTGTTGCTGTTTCTCTGTTATTCCTCTTCTGTTATCCTCTCGCTTTCTTCTCAGCTTCTCATTTTGCTTCTCATTCTATACTCTTTTATCTTTCACTCTTTTTACTTCATTCCTTTTGGGTAAGTGGTTGAGATAATGTGGTCTGAAAGGGAGCTTCTGAAGTTCTTCTGGCTGCATATTATGTGGGGGCTGTGGGGACATGGTGGCCCTCAATGGCTTCATTCCCAATCTCACTCTCAGTCACTCGTGCTCCCTCCAGTGGATCCTCTGCCTCTTGAACGTCTAACCACCACTTCCCTTTCCTATCACTTCCAAACTCCCATCATAAAGCCTGCTTTTTGGGTGACACAGTAGTGCAGTGGTTAGCTCTGCTACCTCATGGCGCCGAGGACCTAGGTTCGATCCTGGCCCCGGGTCACTCTCCGTGTGGAGTTTGCACATTCTCTCCATGTCTGTGTGGGTCTCATCCCCACAACCCAAAAGATATGCAGGGTAGGTCAATTGGCCATGTTAAATTGCCCTTTAATTGGAAAACCTTTTTAAAACTCTGCTTTTTGTTTTTTAAACTACCTACCCTGGGTTTCTGCTCTATGGCTTCACTGTCATGCACATCTCTCTTTACTATCTATCCATTCTTCGTCACTCCCACACATTTCCTCATGGAAGGAAAGTGGGAGCCTTCTCACCTTCAACTTGTATCCCTGGTCCCATCCCTTCACTCTCTTGCTCTTGGTGTTACCATTTCGTGCATTTAACTTTTCTAACGATGAAGAATATACAAACGTTCTTCAGTTTTTTTGCCTGAAAACTGAATTAAGAAAAATATCCACTCTGCCTCTTTCCTATCATTTTCTTTTCCTCGATGACCACAGTTGCTCTCCCTTTCCCACAGTTTACTACACTTCAGTAATTAATGCCATGTCATCTTTTCATTGTCTGTCCCCAGACACCAGCAATGTGTGTTGAGTACAAAAAAGATTACTCAATATAAACCTTTTGACCAAAAGTCAAAATTGACCCCTTTATCTCTGCGAAAATCTTATGTCTCTACAAAATGTAATTTTTTTGTTAATGTTTTTAAAAATATTTAGCGTATTCAATTCTTTCTTTTCCAATTAAGGGGCAATTTAACGTGGCCAATCCACCTACCCTGCAAATCTTTTTAGGTTGTGGGGATGAGACCCACACAGACACGGGGAGAATGTGCAAACTCCACACAGAGTGACCCGGGGCCGGGATGGAACCTGGGTCCTCGGCGCTGTGAGAATTAGAGAATCATTGAATTTACAGTGCAGAAGGAGACCATTTGGCCCATCGAGTCTGCACCGGCACTTGGAAAGGGCAGCCTACACAAGCCCACACTTCCATCCTGTCCTTGTTCCCCAGTAACCCCACCCAACCTTTTTGGACACTAAGGGCAATTTAACATGGCCAATCCACCTAACCTGCACATCTTTGGACTCTGGGAGGAAACCGGAGCACCCGGAAGAAGCCCACGCAGGCACAGGGAGAACGTGCAGACAAGCCGGGAATCTAACCTGGGACTCTGGAGCTGTGAAGCAACTGTGCTAACCACTGTGCCACCTTGCTGCCCCAACAAAATATTTTTAATGATGGCAGTCTTTGCCACACTTTTGTAGAACATTAATATCAATTCTGATGTGTATATGTACAGTGGAATCTGTGAATACTTGTAATTGCACAACTTGGTCACCAGGTAACTATTCTCCACAAGTTGCTCAAATTGAGCAGAATCTTCTGCTTATCAGCTATAAGTGCCCTGACCTTGCATTGCCTGTCAGGGCGTTGGCCTGGGTGATCTTCTCAGAAGAGGCCAATTAGGAGGCCACCTGTAGGTTTGTCATTCAATTTAGCACGGGGAGCATGTATCTGAGACTGCAAACCTGAGCAGAGGGTCTACAGCCTTGCATGGGCAGCTGCTCCACTGCCAGAAGTGGGTGCTGCCACTATCAGAGTCGGGACACTAGGGCACCTCCATCTTGTGGTGCTTTCTGAAGAGGTATTAAATTCAATTAAATAAACGGTGGTCACAGCTACAGGCCACCCTTTGGCTGCAGGAGCTGTGGCCCACTGATGTCTGTGACACCAGCGTGTCAAAATACAAGGCCTCTTGGGAAGCCCAGGCCCATATCTGGCAAGTGACAGCAGGCACCTGCTGGGCCTGGATCCCACCGCCTGGAAGTCCCTGATAGGATATCCAACGAGCCCAGAAATGGGTACTTAATTATGAGATTGGCTAACCTTTTCTGCAAATGTTGACCTGCCACTGGGAGGGTTACCTGGAGCCAGGAACATGTTCGCTCTTTCACAGAAATTCCTCACTGTCCTGCCTTGTAGCCAACCTCATAGGATGAGAAAGATTTTGGCAACGTTTCCTAATTTTTTAAAATTTGAGCTTCTTTCATCTATCTCGATTCCCTCAATAACTACCTTCGATCATCCCAAGGTAAGGGTTCAAACAAAGGAAATATTTTTTCAAAATGGCATGATTAACTTTAATTTAAAAAAGCAAAATACCATGGATGTTGGAATTTTAAATTAAAATAGAAAATCCCTGAAATATGCAGCAGGCCTGCAGCTTCTGTGATGAGAGGAATTGAGTTAACGGGCACGATTCAACCAAAACATTTCTAAGTGTCATTTTGGGTGTGTTTGGCAGGGTGTTTCTCACTGGCTTTTTTGGGTGAGATTCACACCACTATTCAACCATACTTGGCCATTTATTTGGGCCCCAGAGAGTTTCTCCCTGGTCAAGCCCACACTTGAAAATTTTCAAAACTGGGGGGTCGAACCCACCGGTGAGATCAGCTCTTCAGAAATCGGGGCATCTTTTTGAAAGGGTACACGATCACAAAGTGAACTTGATGGTCCCCCACACCCCCACCCACAGGCAATGTCACGCCCACACACATGGACATTACTCCACACCTCCCCATGAGGACACCCCGCTATGGGGTTGCTGAGGGCCCCTCACCCACCTTTTGGGCCCTCCCCTTTTCAGGACCTCTATTCTTCACCCTCAACCTATATTAGGCCCCTTCATATCTGCCCTTCAGACCCCTACCCTTCTTACCCTCCTGATCCTCCCTTTCATGGTCATTGCCCCCCTCAGGCCCAGACTATTGGCAGTGCCACTCTGGCACCTGGACACCCTGGCACTGCCACCCATGCAGCCTGCCAGTGTCTGTGCTAGCCTGACAGTGCCACCCGGGCACCTTGGCAGTGCCAGGGTGACAGTGCCAAAGTGCCAGGCTGCCAGTGCCAAGGTGCCTGGGTGTCAGAGGGAGATCCAGGAGGTAACCCTTCCCTATCTCCGACCAAGGATCACCAATGGCCTGGCAACCCCCCAGGTGCATTTGTGTGGACCAGTACTAAACAGCACCTGGTTCAGGCCTCACTGGAGGGTCAGTTAGTCGTCAGGTGATGGGAGAAGATGGGGCAGGCATGTTGAAATGAGGCTAATGGGTCATTTAAATATGTTACTCTGGACCTTGTTCAGCGTGGGCAAGATCCAGATCATGATGTCTCGCGAGATGTCGCAAGCATCGAGAATCTCGCTGGAGGCCACTCGCGAGATTCATCCGCCTCGTCGCGACACCAAGTTGACATGCGATCGTTAAATCGCGCCCAAAGTTTCAGATTGATGACCTTGACAGAATGAATATTTCCATTGAAATTTAACCACTGGCTTGTCTTTTGTGCCTTTTAATATCTTCAGCAAAGTTTTTCATTGCACATGGAAGAAGTATCATTTGGATAGCAATATACGACAGATATGTTTTCATACTTTACGGAATTGACATCAGCCTACACGTGGGTGGCAGCGCAAGAGCCTGGATCGAAGTGACACTGCAGGTGATTGTGTCAGTGATATGCACAAGTTCTTTAAAGTATTCCTGCCTCTATCAAGTGAGAATTGAATCCTATCAAGAAAGGAAATAAAACAGAATTATTTTATTTAATCTGGTGAGGGTGGAGGGGATGGAATCCATACTTAGTTGAGTAAAACTATTTTGCTTTAACAATAATTATTGCTATATGTATAAAATAAAATATACTGCACTGCAAAATATTTTAAAATGCAAAATGATGATACGTTCAAGGAACTGGTGCTGCTGAAGCATGACCTCAACCATGCTAAAATACCCAGGGTAAATATTATAGTGCATTAAGTCCTGATTTCAATTTAATTTCAGTTTAATGACTGACACAACTAAAAACAAATGTAGGAAGATGGAAACTAAATTACATAAGTGGTGAAAATTTGCATTTGGAACCTGGAGAGGGATATAAATTAAGTAATCTGATTATTTTCTCCTTCATTGACTGCCTGCAGTAATCCCATTAGTTATTTAGTTAGCATAATTATCATATGAAGTTTTGTGGAAATTATTGTCTTCTCTGCAACAGTTTCAGTTTTGTGCCATTATGAGCATCTTAGTATTCATAGTAAGCCACAAGCAGCTTATGGGGAGTATAGAACCTCAAGATATCTATTCATTATCATCATTTTTGAAAACTTGTTTTGCTTCGCTTCAGTTAACAGGCCCTGGCACAGAGGTCCCGGGTATGGCAAGAGTAAGAAAACTGCTACATAAATGGAAGTTGAATGGGCTGAATTACCTGGGTGGCTGGAGGTTGGGGGGGGGGGGGGGGGGGATGTATTGCTTGTGAGCCCTTTGCAAATGTCAGACACCAATTGACCAACTTTATAAAAAATAAAAAATAAATTTTTTAGAGTACCCAATTAATTTGTTCCAATTAAGGGACAATTTAGCATGGCCAATCCACCTACCCTGCACATCTTTTTGGTTGTGGGGGCGAAACACACGCAGACATGGGGAGAATGTGCAAACTCCCACACAGACAGTGACCCAGAGCTGGGTCGAACCTAGGACCTCGGCTCCGTGAGGCAGCAGTGCTAACCACTGCGCCGCTGCGCTGCCCGAATTGACCAACTTTAAAAATGTCTGCCCTGCCAGAATAATGCACTGCCGGTGGGTCAAACAAGCAGGAAGTGGGACTTCCGCTCCTCAGTGGAAGAAAGCCCCACCCCGGGAGCTGCCAGCAATCCCAGCAGTGCCAGAACTGCGAACTGAGCAGTGGGTGCTGCTAGGACTGCAAATAGGCCCTGGGATAAAGACAGCCATGGAATCCAGACCCAGATAAGTCCTGGGTTTTGGGCGGGGATGGTTTGGAGAGCCTAGAGAAGAAGTGGGTGAGGGGATGGCCTTTGGGGGTCAGGTGGGGAGAGGGGGGGGGGGGAATAGCTTGAGTATGGGAGGATACCCCAATATGCACAGGGCACCCAAAAATGATGCAACCTCTTCCTTCCCGCCTTCCCCACAATGTTGTATTAAAAACAGCTTTCTCACTCTCTCCCTCCTGCCCATACCAACCATATTATGGTGTGGGCAGCATAATATTTGGGGCAACTGGCTTAGTAACAAGCTCAATTACTTTTGAATCATTAATTTAAAGATGGCAGACAGGCTGCCTAGTTCAGCATCTGCCCTCCCACCATTGAAAGGAGATCAGTTCAGGGGTGGAGAAGGAAGAGCACTCAGCTCTGACCTCATTACGGCCTTGGTTCAAACATGGACAAAAGAGCTGAATTCCTGAGTTGAGGTGAGAGTGACTGCCCTTGACATCAAGGCAACATTTGACCGAGAATGGCATCAAGGAGCCCGAGCAAAACTGGAGTCAATGGGAATCAGGGAGAAAATCTTTTGCTGCTTGGAGTCATACTTGGCACAAAGGAAGATGGTTGTGGTGATCGGAGGTCAATCATCTTAGTTCCAGGACATCACTGCAGGGGTTCCCTAGGGTAGTGTCCTTTGCCCAACCATCTTCAGCTGCTCCATCAATGACCTTCCTCAAATCACATGATCAGAAGAGGGGATGTTGAGGACAACTGCACAGTGTTCGTGACTCCTCAGATAATGAAGCAGTGCATGCTCAAATGCAGCAAAACCTGGACAATATGCAGGCTTGGGCTGACACATGGCAAGTGAAATTTGTGCCACACAAGTGTGAGGTAATGACCATCTCCAACAAGAGAAGATCTATGCATTGCCCCTCGACATTCAATGGAGTTACCATCACTGAATTTCCCATTATCAAAATCCTGGGGTTACCATTGACCAGAAACTGAACTGGACTAGCCATATAAATTGTATTGCTACCAGAGCAGGTCAAAGGTTAGTAATTCTGCGACGAGTAACTCATCTCTTCATTCTCCAAATTCTGGCTGTCATCCACAAGGCGCAAATCAGGGGCATGAGGGAATACTCTCCACTTGCCTGGATGAGTGCAGCCCTAACAACACTCCAGAAGATCGACACCATCCAGGACAAAGCTGTCTGTTTGATTGTTACTCCTTCCACAAACATTTACTTCTCTATCACTGACACAAATTGGCTGCATTGTATACCATCTACAAGATGAACCTCCTTAGGCACCACCTTCCACAACCACTATCCTCTAGAAGGACAAGGGCAGCAGATACTTGGGAACACCATCATCTGGAAAATCCCTCCAAGTCACTCACCATCCTGACTTGAAAATATATCGCCGGGATTGCAGCGGTTCAAGGCGGGAGCTCACCACCACCTAGGGCAACTAGGGATAGGCAATTGATGCTAGTCTAACCAACGACGGCCACATCCTGTAGTCATGTGAGAGTACCTTTAAGAAATGGGTGTTTATAAATGGGTATGTATATAAATATCTGTAGTGAAAGTGCCTTTAAGAAATGGGTGTTTACTACTGCAGTGATGTCAGAGAGTGGGTGGAGCTGGGCTGTCTGTCAGCTTTTTACTTTCGTTTTTGGCTGTTTGCTGCAGGGTGTGTTTTAGTTTTGTTTTCAGTGTGGGAGCTGAAGCCAGACAGAGCAGCTGTACTGTTGATCTCTCTGCCATGAAAAGACAACTTCTTGATCATTTGGTGAATTCAGAATTATAAATGTTTTCAGTAGTGACTTTAACCTGATGTGCTTCTGATAAAGATTTTGTTTTTCAGTCGTATGGATGTTAAAAAGGAAAGCTTAAAGGTTTACTTAGTGTTGTAGTCTTTGGGGGTTGTATTTGAATTAATGGTTGCTAAGATGTTCACTGTATGTTTTAAAAAGGTTCATAGAATAAACATTGTTTTGCTTTTAACAATACTTTTCCATTTCTGCTGTACTACACCTGTAGAGTGGGCCGTGTGATCCCCATACCACAATCTATTAAAAGTTGTGGGTCAGGTGAACTCCATGATACACTTTGGGGTTCTCTAAACCCTGCCCCACAACAAATTGGGGGCTCGAGGAGGATAAAAGTCTATCTATTGGATTGGCTTAGTGAACATAAAGATAGTGAGCATATTGTGGGTGCATTTCAGGTGTGGTATTCTCGTTTAAGTAGGGAGTGTGTTGTGGACAATGGCTCTTTCAGAGGCTCAGAAATTTTTGGGGGTGGAGACGGTCACAGGCAGTACCTTACGGACAGAGACTAAAAGCAGAATTGGATTTGGCAAAAACATTGCAGTTCACATTATCTGACAAAATGCAAAAAGGTGAGGTAATTATGGCGGTGGCTAAGCATTTAAAGTTGCCTGAGATACAGTTTGACTCATTGGAAATGACAAAAATTCAGTTACAAATTAAACAAATGGAACACGAGAAAGAATTAAAACCGCTTGAATACGAAAGAGAGCGAGGAAAAAGAAAGAGAGAGAGAGGAAAAAGAAAGAGAAAGCGAGAGAGAGAAAAAAGAGAGAGAAGAAAGGAACACAGAAAGAATTGCCTTAGCAGAACAAAAAGAAAGAGAAAGGGAGATACAGATCAGGGAAAAAGATAAAGAGAGAGAGTTTGAACTTCAGAAAATGGCCATGAAACATGACAGTCAGTTAAAATTGGCAGACATAAAGGGAAACATACAGTTGGCGGATAGTCAGAAAGGGGCAGCACGGTAGCATTGTGGATAGCACAATTGCTTCACAGCTCCAGGGTCCCAGGTTCGATTCCGGCTTGGGACACTGTCTGTGCGGAGTCTGCACATCCTCCCCGTGTGTGCGTGGGTTTTCTCCGGGTGCTCTGGTTTCCTCCCACAGTCCGAAGATGTGCAGGTTAGGTGGATTGGCCATGATAAATTGCCCTTAGTGTCCAAAATTGCCCTTAGTGTTGGGTGAGGTTACTGGGTTATGGGGATAGGGTGGAGGTGTTGACCTTGGGTAGGGTGCTCTTTCCAAGAGCCGATGCAGACTCGATGGGCCGAATGGCCTCCTTCTGCACTGTAAATTCTATGTAAAAAAATATATATATGATGGTGAAAAAGAGCGTCATAATCAAAGGCTTGGTGGGAATCTATTTAAATATGTCCAAACATTGCCAAGGTTTGACGAGAAGGAGGTAGAAGCCTTTTTCATTTCATTTGAGAAGGTAGCTAAACAAATGAAATGGGTATTACTGAAATGAAATGTGGGTATTACTGATTCAAACAAAGCTGATAGGTAGGGCTAGTATTTGCATCACTACTGGAGGAGGTATCTGGGATGTATGAGGAGGTGAAAAAATCCATCTTAGGTGCATATGAACTTGTGCCTGAAGCCTACAGACAAAGGTTTAGAAATTTAGGGAAAGAATTTGGTCAAACCTACATGGAGTTTGAAAGACTCAAACAGAGTAATCTTGATAGGTGGATAAGGGCTTTGAAAATAGACCAAACGTATGAAGCTCTCAGAGAAATTATACTTTTGGAGGAGTTTAAAAGTTCATTTCCTGATGTAGTGTGAACTCATGTGGAAGAACAGAGGGTTAAAACGGCAAGATTAGCAGCAGAAATGGCAGATAATTATGAATTAGTTCATAAATCGAGCTTGGTTTCCAACATCAGTTTCAGTCTGTGAGGGATAGAAACTGGGGACATGAGAAATACTCAAGTGGTAAAGGTAAAGGTGATCTGATGGGAGATGAGGAGTGTATCTCAGATTAAAAAAGAAATCCAGGAGGGTGGAAAAGAAATGAAAAGTTTCAGATGTTGTCACTGTAATAAACTAGGCCATGTAAAGTCACAGTGTTGGTGGTTGAAGAAAAGCACTGGGAAGGCTGATGTGGTAAAACAGGATAATACAGTAGGGTTTGTTAAAGTGGTAAAGGAAAGCCCGAGTGAAGCGAAGGAGGTGCAAAAGATTGTACAGCTTGATCAAGAGGTGATTGATAAAAAGGTGCCAGATCTCTTTAAAGAATTGACTTGTGTGGGTAAAGTTTACTCGTGTGTCAGGAGGAGCAGGTAAAGAAGGCACAATTTTAAGAGATATGGGAGCTAGTCAATCTTTCATGGTAAGAGATGAGGAGTTATGTAGTTTGGGAAGAATGTTGCCAGAAAAGGTGGGAATGTGTGGAATTCAGGGTGAGAGGAGTAGTGTTCAATTATAAGGTAAGGTTGGAAAGTCCAGTGAAGCGTGGTGAAGTGGTAGTAGGAGCAATAGAGAAATACAGTTTATCTTGGGTAATGGTATAGCTGGATCACAGGTGGGAGTGATGCCTACTGTGGTTGATAAGCCAGTGGAAAATCAGACAACTGAAGTGTTGAAGGACGAATATCCTGGGATTTTTTCTGGATTGTCTAGTAACGAGGGGCTGTTCAGCACAGGGCTAAATCGTGGCGTTGAAAGCAGACCAAGGCAGGCCAGCAGCACGGTTCGATTCCCGTAACAGCCTCCCCGAACAGGCGCCAGAATGTGGCGACTAGGGGCTTTTCACAGTAACTTCATTTGAAGCCTACTTGTGACAAGCGATTTTCATTTTTCATTTCAAGGTCGCAAAGTCACAGGTTAAGACAAGAGGAGAAATCAAAGAGTGACGATGAAGTTGAAGTCCAGTTATCAGAAGCGATTTTTGATCAGATGGTTGAAAAAGAAAGAGGATGAGGCGGATATTTTTAGGTCAGGAAAATTGGCAGAGTTACAACAGAAAGATATAGAAATAAAACGGATGGATCAGAAAGCATAGACGGAAGAGGAATCTGAGTGTATACCAGAGTGTTATTACCGTAAAAATGATGTCTTGATGAGAAAATGGAGACCTTTAAATATGCAGGCGGATGAAAAGTGGGCAGAAATTCATCAAGTAGTATTGCCGGTAGGGTATAGAAAGGAGGTGTTGCGAGTTGCACATGAGGTACCAGTGGGAGGTCATTTGGGAAGAAGGAAAACTCAAGCTAAAATCCAGAAACATTTTTATTGGCCTGGAATACATAAAGATGTAGTTAAATGTTGCCAATCATGTCACACATGTCAAGTGATAGGGAAACCTCAAGCAGTGATAAAACCAGCGCCCTTAATACCCATTCCAGCATATGAGGAACCTTTTACAAGGGTCCTAATTGATTGCTTGGACCGCTTCCTAAAACAAAAAGTGGAAATCAATATCTTTTGACAATAATGGATGTGACTACTAGGTTTCCAGAGGCCAGTCCAGTACGTAATATTACAGCTAAAAAGATTGTGGAGGAGTTACGTAAATTCTTTACTAGATATGGACTACCCACAGAAATACAATCGGATCAAGGATTGAATTTTGCTTCAACGTTATTCAAAGAGGTTATGGATAGCTTAGGAATAAAACAATTTAAATCAACTGCGTACCATCCAGAATCACAGGGAGCGTTAGAAAGGTGGCATCAGACATTAAAGACAATGTTGAGGGCTTATTGTCACAATTATCCAGAGGATTGGGATAAAGGAATTCCATTCGTACTGTTTGCAATTAGGGATGCACCTAATGAATCAACCAAATTCAGTCCTTTTGAACTAATTTTTGGTCATGAGGTAAGAGGACCACTTAAATTGATTGAGGAAAAGTTGGTGAGTGAGAAATCGGAAATTACATTATTGGATTACGTGTCAAATTTTAGGGAACGATTAAATAGAGCAGGCGAATTGGCTAGACAACATTTAAAAGTTGCACAAAATGTGATGAAAACGGGTAGCGGACAAGAAATTCAAAGTTCGTAGTTTTGCCTGTGGAGATAAAGTTTTAGTGTTGTTACCAGTGGTAGGTGAACGTTTAAAAGCAAGGTTTTATGGACCATATCAGATTGAAAGGAAATTAAGTGAGATGAATTATGTGGTTAAAAACACCAGATAAAAGGAAAGCTCACCGAGTGTGTCATATGAATATGCTTAAAAGGTATTTTGAAAGGGAAGGAGAGAAAAAGGAGGTTTTAATGATTCTAACGTAAAGTGACAAACCAAATCCAGGTGACTGTGAATTTGACATACCTCAAATTAAATTGGAAAATGAGGATGTTCTTATAGATTTTGGATAAATTGTTGAGTTACCTTCCAAAGGAAAAACAAACTGACCTGAAAGAGTTATTGATATTACATGGGCAGATTTGTGTAGATAAATTGGGAAGTACTAAAATGGCGGTACATGATGTACATGTGGGAAATGCTGCTGCAATCAAACAATTCACTTCCATCAAAAATAGGAAACCTTTTACTATGAATCAGTGTCTCGTAGATTCCCCCAGATGAGGAAACATCTCCTCAGCATCCACCCTATCAAGTCCCCCTCAGGATCATATATATTTCAATCAGATTGCCACTCATTCTTCTAAACTCCAATGGTAGAGGCCCAAACTTTCCTCAAAAGCAAAAGCCCTTCATCTCAGGAATCAGTTCATTGAAACTTCTCTGAACTGCCTCCAAAGCAAGTACATCTTTCCTTAAGTAAGGTGGCCAAAACTGTACACAGTACTCTAGATGAGGTCTCACCAATGTGCCGCAAGGGGCTGGTTTAGCACACTGGGCTAAATCGCTGGCTTTGAAAGCAGACCAAGGCAGGCCAGCAGCACGGTTCAATTCCCGTACCAGCCTCCCCGAACAGGCGCCAGAATGTGGTGACTAGGGGCTTTTCACAGTAACTTCATTTGAAACCTACTTATGACAATAAGCGATTTTCATTTAATTTCATTACCCAATTATTTTTTTCCCAATTAAGGGGCAATTTAGCGTGGCCAATCCACCTACCTGCTCATCTTTGAGTTGTGGGGGTGAAACCCATGCAAACACGGGGAGAATGTACAAATTCCACATGGACAATGCCCCAGGCCGGGATTCAAATCCAGGTCCTCAACGCCGTAGGCAGCAGTGCTAACCACAGTGCCACATGCCGCCCTGTCAGATTGATTTTTTTTTAATAAACATTTTATTGAGGTATTTTTGATATAGTAACAACAACAAAATAAACAATATACATGAAACCATAAACATAGTGCAAAAGCCATTTACCTTTCGTACAGGTCCCACCCTTATTAACCCCCTACTCCAATCTAAGTGACTCCTCTCCCCCTCGTCTGCTGACAATTAATTTTCTGCAAAGAAGTCGACGAACGATTGCCACCTCCGGGTGAACCCTAACAGTGATCCTCTCAAGGCGAACTTGACTTTCTCCAAACAGAGAAAGCTAGCCATGTCCGATAGCCAGGTCTCCAACTTCGGGGGCTTTGAGTCTCTCCATGCTAATAGTACCCGTCTCCGGGCTACCAGGGAAGAAAAGGCCAGAACGTCTGTCTTCAGGTGATGTCCCGGAGGACTGGAGAATAGGCAATGTTGTTCCTTGTTTACGAAGGGTAGCAAGGATAATCCAGGGAACGACAGGCAAGTGAGCCTTACGTCAGTAGTAGGGAAATTACTGGAGAGAATTCTTCGAGACAGGATCTACTCCCATTTGGAAGCAAATGGACGTATGAGCAAGAGGCGGCACGGTTTTGTGAAGGGGAGGTCATGTCTCACTAACTTGATAGAGTTTTTCGAAGAGGTCACAAAGATGATTGATGCAGGTACGGCAGTGGTTGTTGTCTAGATGGACTTCAGTAAGGCCTTTGACAAGGTCCCTCATGGCAGACTGGTACAAAAGGTGAAGTCACACGGGATCAGAGGTGAGCCGGCAAGATGGATACAGAACTGTCTAGGTCATAGAAGGCAGAGAGTGGCAATGGAAGGGTGCTTTTCTGATTGGATGGCTGTGACTAGTGGTGTTCCGCAGAGATCAGTGTTGGGACCTTTGCCGTTCAAAGTATATATAAATGATTTGGAAGAAATTGTAACTGGTCTGATTAGTAAGTTTCCAGACGACACAAAGATTGGTGGAATTGCAAATAGCGATGAGGACTGTCAGAGGATACAGCAGGATTTAGATTGTTTGGAGACTTGGGCAGAGAGATGGCAGATGGAGTTTAATCTGGACAAATGTGAGGTAATGCATTTTGGAAGGTCTAACACAGGTAGGGAATATACAGTGAATGGCAGAACCCTCAAAAGTATTGACAGTCAGAGAGATCTAGGTGTACTGGTCCACAGGTCCCTGAAAGGGGCAATACAGGTGGCGAAGGTAGTCAAGAAGACATACGGCATGCTTGCCTTCATTGGCCGGGGCATTGAGTATAAGAATTGGCAAGTCATGGTGCAGCTGTATAGAACCTTAGTTAGGCCACACTTGGAGTACGGTGTTCAATTCTGGTTGCCACACTACGGAAGGATGTGGAGGCTTTAGAGAGGGTGCAGAAGAGAGTTATCAGGATGTTCCCTGGTATGGAGGGCATTAGCTATGAGGAGCGGTTGAATAAACTCTGTTTGTTCTCACTGGAACGACGGAGGTTGAGGGGCGACCTGATAGAGGTCTACAAAATTATGAGGGGCATAGACAGAGTGGATAGTCAGAGGCTTTTTCCCAGGATAGACGGGTCAATCACTAGGGGGCATAGGTTTAAGGTGCGAGGGGCAAGGTATATAGGAGATGTACGAGGCAAGTTTTTTACACAAAGGGTAGTAGGTGCCTTGAACTCATTGCCGGAGGAGGTGGTGGAAGCAGGGACGATAGTGACATTTAAGGGGCATCTTGACAAATATATGAATAGGATGGGAATAGAGGGATACGGACCCAGGAAGTGTAGAAGATTTTAGTTTAGATGGGCTGTATAGTCAGCACAGGCTTGGAGGGCCGAAGGGCCTGTTCCTGTGCTGCACTTTTCTTTGTTCTTTGGCTGCCTCTTTCTCCTCCTGGATTCCGGGTCTTCTGACACCCCGAAAATCGCCACCTCTGGACTCAGCGCTACCCTTGTTTTTAACACCGTGGACATGACGTCCGCAAACCCCTGCCAAAATCCTCTAAGCTTTGGACATGTCCAAAACATGTGGACATGGTTCGCCGGTCCTCCCGCACATTTTGCGCACCTGTCCTCCACCCCAAAGAATCTGCTCATCTGGGCCACTGTCATGTGAGCCCGGTGAACAACCTTAAATTGTATCAGGCTGAGCCTGGCACATGTTGCGGACGCGTTGACTCTACTCAATGCGTCTGCCCATAGACCATGCTCTATCTCACCTCCCAGCTCCTCCTTTCACTTGCGCTTCAGCTCCTCGGTCTGCGTCTCCTCCGACCCCATAAGCTCCTTACAAATGTCCGAGACGCTCCCTTCTCCTACCCACCCTCTGGAAAATACCCTGTCCTGAATCCCCCTAAGCGGTAGGAGCGGGAAGGTTGACACCTGTTTACGAAGGAAGTCCCGCACCTGCAGATACCTGAATTTGTTTCACCTCGCCAACTCAAACTTTTCCTCCAACGTCCTCAGACTCGGAAAGCTCCCCTCTATGAACATATCCTCCATCCTCTCAATCCCCACTCTCCGCCATAACCGGAACCCGCCGTCCATACTCCCCGGGGCAAACAGGTGATTATCACAGATTGGGGCCTAGACCGATGCTCCCACTGCTCCCAAATGCCTCCTCCACTGGCCCCAAACTCTCAGGGCCGCCACCACCATGGGGCTGGTGGAGTACTGTGCCGGCTGGAACGGCAGAGGCACAGTTACCAACCCCCCCAGACTGGTGCCCTTACATGAAGCCGCCTCCATACGCACCCATGCCGACCCCTCCCCAACCACCCACTTCCTGATCATGGCGATATTAGCTGCCCAGTAATAGTTGCTAAGCTTTGGCAGCACCAGCCTACCCTCTCCCCGACTCCACTCAAGCATTACCTTCCTTACTTGCGGAGTCTTGCCCACCCAGACGAAGCCCGTGATCACTCTGTTGACCCACTTAAAAAAGGGCCGTGGAGTAAAGATGGGGAGACACTGAAATACAAATTGGAATCTCGGGAGGACCGTCATCTTCACCATTTGCACTCTCCCAGCCAGAGACAACGGAAGCGCGTCCCATCTCCGAAAACCGTCCTTCATTTGGTCCACTAGCCGGGCCAGATTCAATTTATGCAGTCTGTCCCATTCCCGTGCCACTTGGATGCCTAGGTACCTGAAACTTCCCTCTACCAACCTAAATGGCAGCTCTCCCAGTCGCCTCTCCTGTCCTCTCACCTGGACCACAAACATCTCACTCTTTCCCACATTAAGTTTATACCCCGAAAACCGGCCAAATTCCCCTAGAATCCTCATGATTTCTTCCATCCCCTCTATTGGGTCCGTAACGTACAGAAGCAGGTCAGCCGCATAGAGTGAAACCGTGTGCTCCACCCCCCCCCCCCGGACCAGTCCTCTCCAGCCCCTCGAGGCTCTCGGAGCAATTGCCAATGGCTCTATAGCCAGCGCAAACAACAGTGGGGAGAGGGGACATCTCTGTCTCGTCCCCCGGTGCAGTCTAAAATAGTCCGATGTTGTCCTATTTGTCCGTATACTTGCCACAGGAGCCCGATACAGTAACCTGACCAAGTCAATAAAGCCCCGCCCGGATCCGAACCGTCCCAGTATCTCCCACAGGTAATCCCATTCTACCCGATCAAAAGCCTTTTCTGCATCCATTGCGATCACTACCTCCACCTCCCTGCCTTCCGGGGGCATCATGATCACATTTAACAGCCTTCTTACATTGGCCACCAACTGCCTGCCCTTAACAAACCCCGTCTGGTCCTCCCCAATAACATCCGGAACTCAATCCTCAATCCTGGAGGACAAGGTTTTGGCCAGCAACTTGGCATCTACATTCAACAGGGAGATCGGCCTGTAGGACCCACACAGCTCCGGGTTCTTGTCCCGCTTAAGAATCAGCGAAATCGTTGCCTGTGACATCGTCTCTTGCCTCATTGAACATCCTCAACAACACCGGCCCCAATATCCCCGAGAACGTTTTTTAAAACTCCACTGGATACCCGTCTGGACCCGGGGCCTTACCCGCCTGCATGGCCTTCAAGCCCTCCACTATCTCTTCCAGCCCGATTGGGGCCCCCAGCCCTTCTACCCGCTCCCCGCCCACCTTTGGGAAATTCAGCTCCTCCAAAAAGTGCCTCATCCCCTCTGGCCCCGTATGGGGTTCCGACCTGTATAACCTGCTGTAGAAATCCCTAAACGCCTTATTCACCCCTACTGAATCACCAACCAGGTTCCCATTTCCGTCCTTTACTTTCCCTATCTCCCTAGCTGCCTCCCTCTTCCTAAGCTGCTGTACAAGCATTCTGCTGGCCTTCTCTCCATGTTCATAGATCGCCCCCCTCACATTTCTCAGCTGCTCCACCACCCTCCCTATGGTCAGTAAGCTAAACTCCGCCTGTAACCACTGCCGTTCCCTTAACAGCCCTGCCTCTGGGGTCTCCGCATACTTCCTATCAATCTGTAGTATCTCCTTTACCAGACGGTCCGTCTCTGCCCTGTCCACCTTCTCCCTGTGGGCCCGGATCGAGATCAGCTCCCCCCTGACCACCGCCTTCAGTGCTTCCCAGACCACCGCTGCTGAAATTTCCCCCGTGGCATTGACCCTCAGGTAGCTCTGAATACATTTCCTCAGCCGCTCGCACACCCCTTCATCCGCCAAAAGTCCCACATCCAATCTCCAGTGCTGGTTACTGTCTTTACTAACCTGCAGGTCAACCCAGTGCGGAGCATGGTCTGAGACTGTAATCGCCGAATACCCCGTGTCCACTACCCCAGCCAGAAAGGCCATGCTCAAAATAAAGAAATCAATCCGGGAGTACACTTTATGCATGTGTGAGTAGGAGAACTCCTTCACCCTCGCTGTCCAAATCTCCATGGATCCACGCCCCCCCCCATCAGCTCCATGAACCCTCTTCGTTCCTTTGCCATTGCTGGTACCCTGCCCGTTTTTGAGCTTGACCGGTCCAAGCCAGGGTCAATAACTGTGTTGAAGTCCCCTCCCATGACCAACCTGTGCGAGTCCAGGTCCGGTATCCTCCCCCGCATCCTCTTTATAAACTCCACATCATCCCAATTTGACGCCTGCACCCCCTCCAGTTTCCCACTGACCATAATGTACCGACCTCCCACATCCGAGACTATTCTACCCGCTCCAAATACCACCCGCTTATTGATCAGGATCGCGACCCCTCCAGTCTTTCAATCTAGTCCCGAGTGAAACACCTGGCTGACCCAGCCTTTCCCCAGTCTAACCTGGTCCGTTACCTTAAGGTGCGTCTCCTGCAACATTACCACGTCCGTCTTCAATCCCCTAAGATGCGCGAACACACGTGCCCTTTGACCAGCCCATTTAACCCTCGAACATTCCAGGTGATCAGCCTAGTTGGGGGGCTCATTGCCCCCCCCCTCCGCTGATCAGCCATCCCCTTTTTTAGGCCCGCCTCCAGCCGGTGCTCCACGCCTCCACTGGTCCATCCCCAGGCAGCCCCCGCCCCCAACCTCCTCTCTGTCCCTCAGCCCAAGTCCCTCCCTCGTCAGCAGAACATTCACCCCCCTCCCCCTCCTAGTAACAACACCCTGTAACCCAACCCCTTTTCTAAACCAAAAATATGCACCCCCCACCACTGTGCTTCTGAGAGCTAGCTCGCCCAGCTAGCTTGGTGGCCCCCATCCCCGGCGCCAGATAGTCTCCCACCTATTGGGCGTCATTCTCCGCCGGCGGGAGTCTCCGTTTTGCCGGCGCCCGGGGGTTTCCCGAGGGCGTGGGGCTGCCCCACAATGGGAAACTCCATTGACCGGCCGGTGTTACGGAGACTCCTGCCGGCCGGTCGGCGCAGAAATGTGGCGGGGCGGGTAGGAGACTTTTGCCCCATTGTTCCCTCCTCACCCTCCCCCCACCCCCCCCGCTCATACAAACAAACTCCAACATCAAACAATCCCCACACAATTGCCCAACAGAAAAACACCAAGATCAAAACAAGCACACCTCCATCCCTCAACACTGCAAATGAAAACCTTGGGCAGGATTCTCCGTCACCCCGCCGGGTCAGAGAATCGCCTGGGGGCGGTGTGAATCCCACCCCCGCCGGCTGCCGAATTCTCTGGCGCCAGGGATTTGGTGGGGGCGAGAATTGCGCTGCGTCAGTCGGCGGCCGCTGACAGCGGCCTCCCCGGCGATTCTCCGGCCCACGATGGACCGATGGCTGCCCGTTTTCGGCCAGTCCCACCGGCGTATATTACACCAGGTATTTGCCGGTGGGACCTGCTGCGCGGGCGGCCTCCGGGGTCCTCGGGGGGGGGGGGGGGCGAGGCGCGGGGGGATCTGGCCCTGGGAGGTGCCCCCAAGGTGGCCTGGCCGACGATCGGGGCACTGATCCGCGGGTGGGCATGTGCCCGCGCTGGAATGGTTCAAGCCTCTCCTTCGCGCCCGAGTTGCCCGCCCCGTCGATTCCCGCAGAATCCCGCCCCAAAACTCACTCAGCTCTACCGCTGGTTCCAAATCAATGCAAACGGCATCACAAACATCTTCCATGAAATGCAAAACGAGAAACGTTTTACAAAAACAGAGAAACAAAAAGAAAAATCAAAAACATGAATGTTGCAGCCAAGTTCAAAAGTTCTCAATCCATCACCAGCCCTTTCTTTTTCGCAAAGTCCAACGCGTCCTCGGGCGACTCGAAGTAGAAGTGCTAATCCTCATGCGTGGCCCAGAGACGGGCTGTGTATAACAGTCCAAACTTCACCTTTTTCTCAAAAAAGATCGACCTGATCTGGTTGAAGCCTGCTCTCCTCCTGGCTACCTCTACACTCAGGTCCTGGTAAACCCGCAGGATGCTATTGTCCCATTTACAGCTCCGTGTCTGCTGTAGAACACGCTCCTTATCCGAGAACCTGTGGAATCTCACCACCATTGCCCTCGAGGGGTCTCCCATTCGCGGCTTCCTCGCGAGTGCTCTGTGAGCCCTATCCACCTCCAAGGGCCGGGAGAATGCTCCATTCCCCAGCAGCCTCACAAACATGTCTGCGATGTATGCCCCAGCGTCCGTTCCTTCAGACTCCTCCGGGAGCCCGACAATTCTTAGGTTCTGCCGGCAGTACCTATTCTCTAGGTCATCCAACTTCTCCAGGAGCTTCTTCTGCTGGTCCCTCAGCATCCCCACCTCCAGCTCCACCGCGGTCTGATGTTCCTCCTGCTCAGCCAGTGCCTTCTCCACCTTCTGGATCGCCCGATCCTGGGCATCCAATCTATGCTCCAACCGCTCAATCGACTCTTTTATCGGGTCCAAGCAGTCCCATTTGTGGTAGCAAAGCCTTCCTGAATGACTTGCATCAGCTGCTCCATAGATTGCTGGGTCGACAAGCCAGAGGTCCGAACCTCCGCCATGCTGTCTTCTGTGGCAGCTACAGCCCAAGCCTTCACTATCTTTTTGTTTCTTATGAACACTTCTAGTCCTTCTCTCCATGCACCGAAGTGGGAATTCAGTAAACAATTGCCACTAACATCCGTTTTACAATTCAAGTCCGGTAGAAAAACGGGGGGAAGGTCCAAAAGTCCGACTAGTTCTTCTTAGTTAATTAAATCACCATTGTGACTTAACATTGCCTTGTCACTTGCCTCGCAATGTACCGTACCTGAAGGATCAAACATTCCTTGTAAACACAGGACAACCACCTCAAGGTCCCGAAGCCCACAGAAAAATCCAGATCACTATGTTGCAGAAAGTTTTTGCGGTCCAATGTGATAAACGATATTTAATGACCTCATCCAACCGGAGGCGGGCAGTCATTTGAACTAATCAACTGGCCAATAACCTCCCTCTTCCTGTCCTTTCCACATCATGGCAGCCACAGGATAGGCCCTGTCGTGTGGCGAGTCTACCAGGTAAATTGTGGCGGCTTCCGAGCAGGGAGGGTCCTTCTTTATGGCTTCTCCAAGGCACATGGAGGGGGTGCACCCTGGCCACACCTGCGGTTCACCCTGGCCACACCTGCGGTTCCAGTGCAGCTGCTGGAGTGTTCATCCAACAAAAATGCTTACCTCACCTTGAAGGCTGCCTCCTCTTCCTCGCCCCACATCCTCTGCAGCGGTCACCTCTCTTGGTGACGCTACCAAAGCTGCTGGGCTGTGGGCTCTTTGAATGGGCTGGCAGCACTAAGAGGTTGGCTGCCATCGTCAATTGAAGGGTGGTCCTAGCGGGTGGACAAACTTGGGGTCCTGGGCTCGACACCTGCTTTTGATCTCTGAGATTGGGGACAATTCAGCTGCAAGGCTTAATTTCTTCTGACAATACATTGGTGAAATATTTGCACAACGATTGTGGGTTTTGAAAAATGTAGTCAACAATGGTATTATTTTAAATTGGTTAATGACTATACAAAACAGGACTTTATACAGAAGTGGCAGTTTAGCTCTGGAGTCAGATCCTAATTAGATTTGAGTCAGTAATGATATCACAGTCCCTTGAGACTGCCTCAGATTCTTCATTATTGTCCTTCCTCATTACTTGCACAGGATAACTGTACCCAAACCGATTTTGTCCACCAGATGGAGCATCCACTTCAGGGATTGATCTGTTTCTGGCAAAATGATGTGCAAAATAGTGTCAGAATGAAAAGAGGAATGACATTCAAAAACAAAATCAAAACATGCTGGTGCTAAACGCTGGCAGGTAAAGTAGATATTGATGTTGGCACAAGATTTACATCATCCTGGAACAAAATCTTCTCCTTTCCATGTCTTAACAGCCATTACATAACAGTCGTACATAATTAGGACCATTCACTTCACCAACCTATCCATTATTAACAGTAAGAACAAAATTCACATCAAAACTACTGCACCTCATCGATCACAAGGATGAAGGAAACTGGAGGAACAATTCTGTTAGGCCATACTTTTATACACCATCGCCAACACCTTCACTGTCCACCTCTATCCTGTGTGTACGTCCAGGTAAATGGTGCTAACCAGTTGGCATTGCCCTTAATGAATTGAACCCACCATCTATTATGGGAGATCAATAGAATAATTATATTTTGCCCCAGCTTCTTCACCTTACCAAAGTGCAATTACCGTTAAATTCATTCATCGTTCTCCTGATCCTTTCACAATGATATTATTTAACAGTCGTTTTCAAACCCAAGGTCGTGGCCCGCGGGTGGGTCGCAGGCAGGTGTTAGGAGGGCCATGGGCCATGCGTCATGGCGTTCCTGATTGCGCAAAGTAGTGCCCAATGGCACGCCCGGCATTTAAAAATGCCAGCCAAGATCGGCTTTCAGAATGCCGGGGCCGTTCCACGCATGCCTGCCTCCTCAGCAGTGTGCAGGTCCAGAACCCAGTGAGGCAGAATGCCTCCTCCTGATGTCAGCGTGCTGACCCAGGACCAGATGATTTGTTTTTAAATCGCTGGAGTCTTCCTGCCTGGACTAGTGGCAGAGAGCAGGTCACATAAGCTGATATCACGTGTTCTGGGCGTGAGAGAGATTCCTTCATTTTCCAGCTGCCGGCAGTGCTGGTGTGAACTCCAGGGCCTCTTGTCAACAACCCATGACGAAGAAGCAGCATAAAGATGATTGCTTGAGGTATAGGTTTATTAATTGTGCCACTGCAAATCAGGATTTAATGTTCACGTGTGTTATATGCAGGGAACCACTGGCAAATGAAAGTTTAAAACCCTTAAAACTTTGAAGACATTTGAAGACTAAACATGGCGAGTTTGAAGTCAAACTTCTTGATTTTATGCAGTGAGATCTTAACTCATCAGCTGAAGTCATTATCAAAAATGTAACATTGAATAAAAAAGTGTAGTTTGCACATTCTTCCCGTTTCTGTGTGGGTTTCCTCTGGGTGTTCCGGTTTCCTCCCACAGTCCAAAGATGTGCAGGTTCGATTTGGATTTGGATTTAGATTTGTTTATTGTCACGTGTACCGAGGCACAGTGAAAAGTATTATTCTGTGTACAGTCCAGACAGAGCATTAGATACATGAAAAAAACCATCGGGCACACATAAATACACAATGCAAATACATAGACACAGGCATTGGACAGGCCATGCTAAATTCCCCCTAGGTGGGTTAGGAGGATAAGGTAGTGGATTGGGTCTAGGTAGGGTGCTCTTTCAGAGAGATAGTTCAGACCTGACGAATGGCCTCCTTCATAGGAATTCTATGATTCTATGAAATGAGGACCTGAAGACCGAGCAGGCTCACCTGTCACATTAAAGGTAAATGAAACTGGTGGGTCGCGATGGCCGGCCAACGCGCGTCACGAAGGTTGGCCAGTGTGGGTCCCGAAGGATATCCGGTTGTTAAAAATGGATCCCAGGTAAAAAGGTTTGAGAAACACTTTTAGTTAAGGTCAGTAGAATAAAATGACCAATGAAATGAAATCTGCTTGGACTCATTCATATATGCAGCAGAAGCTCACTGCGTCCAATCAACAGCGACTGCACTTCAAGGAAGTCCTTCATTTGTCGTAAAGCCCTTTGGAATGCTCCGAGGTTGACATTATTGATAAAAAGATACTATTGTTATAATCCTGTTTAAAAAGAATTTTAAACACCCAGTAATAAACAGAAAGTGCTGCGCCACAAGATTTCATGTTTTCAAACAAACGCAAACTCTACTGTGTATAAAAAAAATCAAACAAAACCAGTACTAAGTCAGCATCATAGCTTGTAATTACATATGCTTTAAAATGGAAAAGCATGATAAAACATAATCATTCATGCTTTAAACTGAAATCTTCAACTCAACCTTCTCCTTTTCACTTTGACTTTCCCTCCAGAAAGTCTTTGGCTACTTATCAGGTTCTTGAAAGTTATCTACTTTCTTTTGACCATTAGCAAAGTTTTCCACAGCTGCCTTGTAAGATCTGAGACATTTCAGCTCAAACCTGAGCCACGCCCGCAATTTCTGTGCAGGGGCTTAAACAGAACAGGAAGCACTCTTGGTTTCTAATAGCTCTGTTCCAGTTTGCAGCTGTTCTACAGCTCTTGGGCCAAGATTTTGTGTCCCCACCTGCTGCGGGCTTTTCCCATGATGATGTGGCGAGCCATTGGTTGGAGGTGGGATCTTCTGGTCCTGCCGAAGACTCTGGGCTTTTGTGTGGTTTTACTCCAATGCCCGGGGAATCTGTCACGAGGGGTCAACTTTGGTGTTGCCGGAAGATCCTGGCCTTGGCAAATTCATTCTCTGCTTTCTCCAAGATTACATAAAACTGCAACTGCAACAAAGCTAACTGTTTTTCAATGTGAGGCCGACTGCAGATTCCTTCCCCTCGCTCCAACTAGGCCAACCTCCCAGCTTCTTTCCCATTCACTAATTCCAAACTGAGAACAGTATTCTGTGTGACGGGCAACTTTGTTAGTGCTTTATTTGTTTAAGGTGCAGGCCTGAATAACATTTACCTTCTTTCGCTCCCCTGACTCGATGAACTGTAGCCTACTTAAGACTAAATTGTAACTACTTTCTGTGAGAATAAACCCCAGATGACTTAAAAGAACCTTCTAACCCTGTCCTCAGCCCATCTCCATGACAAAGTGGTGTGCTTTGGAATGGTTCAAACAGAAGTGCAACTAATTACTCTTACTTTTAACACGTTTTGCGCCTGTAACCCAGATGAATAATTTATAACTCTAATGGAGTTTTACCACCATTTCGCCGGACTGCTGTCCTTCTTTCATCTGGGAACTACATAAATAAGTTAAGTATTTTATTGAAGTAAGGGTAGATCTTCTGGCTTGAAGATGGACCATCCATTTTTTGAGTTTTATATTTCTACCTTTGACTTTGTAAACTAAATATAATTTATCTTTTGACTGTAATTAACTCAAAGCTTGTTTAATTTGCATTAACAATAACGTTGTTTATCAGTTTATCAATCAGACTTTTCATTTATCTTACACTTAACACTTCTTAAAACTAAACATTATGGCCAGAATTCTCCGGCCTTTGGGATTCTCCTTTTCTGCTGGCAGCTCACTCCCACCCATGGGGGCCGGGATTCTCCGTTCCTGCGCTGGATTGGAGAATCACTGGGGGGGGGGGGGGGGGGGAGGCGTGAATCCTGCTATGCCGCTCCAGCGCCGGGCCACCGATTCTCCGGCGACCGGCCAATGGCACCGGCGCAGCCGCCGTGGCAGTGGTGGATGGCCACTGAACGCGCCCCCCCCCCCGGTCGATTCTCCATGCTCGATGGGCCGAGTGCCCGCCGAATCCCGCCGCGTCGTTCGCGTGTGGTCCAACCCGGCGGGACCTCGGCATTCTGGCTGCGGGGGCTGTCGTGGGAGGGAAGGGGGGATCCGACTCCGGGGGAGGGACTCCACGGTGGGCTGGCTAATTCCGGGCGGGATGGCCTATGTTCCTCCACGCCGGGCCCCTGTAGGTCTCCGCCATGTTGCGTGGGGGCCGGCGCTGAGACGGCAACCCACACGCATGCGCGGACGCGCATCGCCCATGGCGCGCATGCGTGGACCCGCGCCGGCCATGCTGGGGCCCATATTGGCACTGGAGCTGCGTGAAGCGCTCCAGTGCCGTGCGGCCCCCCTGTGGGTTGGGGGATCGCTGCTCCTTGTGGCCAGATGACGCCGTCGTAAAACGCCCCGGCGTTTACGACAGCGTCAACACTCTGCCGCTAAAACGGAGAGTCCCGCCCGGGGTTCCTGGCGGCGTGGGGTGGTTTCAATGGGAAATACGATTGACAAGCGGTGGGAAGAGAGAATCCTGCCGCCAGTGAAAGGCGCACCGCTGATAAACACATAGCTGGGGGACCAGAGAATCCAGCCCTAGATTCTAGAATTATGAACTAGATAGTCACAACTCTAAATTAATGCAAGTATATTGTCTTTTCTCTTCCACACGACCTCTTGTACTTTGTGAAGACTTCTGCTGCCTTGTTGAGTCACTGTGAAGGATGAAGTATGATCTCTTGTTCTTGTGCTACGTTGCTCGCCAGCCATCTGGCACTTGAGGAACCCGGCCCTGATGCTTTTTAGTAGCTTTGGATAAAGCTAAATACTCTTTGATACTTGACTAGAGCTGGCCTGATGGCAAACTTGAGTAAGGAGTGATAAGAAGTATGGAAAAGAGAAAGAAAAGCAATGTTGAATGAAGTCATCTTCACTTAATTCAATAAGTAACATGATATATGGCATAGTTCAAAGAGATAATTGCAAGTACATGTCTTGCAAAGGCATTCAGATAAGTGGTTTGTAGTCAAGATAGATAAATAAACCAATTGCTACAGGAATATGGATTTAACCCAAGTGATTGAGCGAAAACTGTATATTCAACGGATATAATTTCCACAAACAGGTTTGCTTGGCTTGGAAGCACTTTCCTTCATTTAGAACATTAAACATTGAATAAGTGAAATTGAGCTTTTGAGTATATTGTCTTATGATCATTGATTGAACTCATATTAAAATAGTTAACTAGAAAGCAGAAAGGATCAGGCTTTCTGTTTTAACAAGGCCTCAGAATAACTCGAGACCTTTACATTTAAATATGCTCTGCCAGGAGTCAGTTTGCTTTCATTTATAGTATCCTAGGGTGGGATTCTCCGATATCGGCGTGATGTCCGCCAACCAGCGCCAAAAACGGCGTGAATCATTCCGGCATCGCGCCGCCCCAAAGGTGCGGATGTCTCCGCATCTTGAGCGGCCGAGCCCTCACCTTGAGGGGCTAGGCCCGAGCCGGACTGATTTCCGCCCCGCCAGCTGGCGCGAAACTGAATTTGCCGGGCGGCGCATGCGCGGGAGCGTCAGCGGCCGCTCACGGCATCCCCGCGCATGCGCAGTGGAGGGGGTCTCTTGCGCCTCCCCCATGGTGGAGACCATGGCGGAGGCGGAAGGAAAAGAGTGCCCCCACGGCACAGGCCCGACCGTGGATTGGTGGGCCTCGATCGCGGGCCAGGCCACCGTGAGGACACCCCCCGGGGCCAGATCGCCCCGCGCCCCCGCAGGAGGTCCCCAGAGCCCGCCCGTGCCGCCGTCCCAAAGGTGGTTCAATCCATGCCGGCTGGCGTGGGTTGACAGCGGCGGGACTTCGGCCCATCGCAGGCCGGAGAATCGCTGGTGGGGGCCCGCCAACCGGCGCACCGCGATTCCCGCCCCCGCCGAATATCCGGTGCCTGAGAATTCGGCAACCGGCGGGGGCGGGATTCATGCCAGCCCCCGGCGATTCTCCGACCCGGCGGGGGCCGGAGAATCCTGCCCCTAACAACAAAGTCATAAGGTTGTGGGTTTAAACTGCATACATGCACATGATTTAGGCTGACATTTCCATATGATACAGAGGGAATGTTCAAATGGCAAGATGTCATTTTTATGCTGAAATATAAAATGGTTTGTTTTTTGTTTAGTCGGGTATAAAATAAAACACCTGATGCGATTCTAAGAAGGGCAGAAACTTAAGTTTGAGATCAGGGCACCCTTTAAAATGACATCCCAGGGCAGCACGGTGCTGCAGTGGTTAGCACTGCTGCCTATGGCGCTGTGGACCCGAGTTCGAATCCTGGCCCTGGGTCACTGTTCATGTGCAGCTGGCACATTCATCCCATGTCTGCGTGGGTTTCACCCTCACAATCCCAAAGATGTGCAGGCTAGGTGGATTGGCCATGCTAAATTCCCCTTAATTGGAAAAAAATAATTGGGTACTTTTTGTGAGGGCCACGAAGAATCCAGCACGAGTTTCAAGGATACAAAGAAATAACATTTATTTACAAAAACATATATAGATACACACAACAGCAGCAACCTCACTTGCTGCTTACTCCTTCCTGCTGGTTCCAAACTGGCCAGCTTTATTTATACAGGGAGTCTGCTAATGATTTCTCCGCCCCCCTCATTGGGGAAGCTCATACTCCCACAGGATTGTGGGATTGTCATTAGTCCACAGCCAATGGTAAGCAGGCAGGTTATAACATCTCTCCCCACCAAAGTCCAAGGAATCCACCGAACACCCTGGCGAAGGAGGGCGTCGGACTCGTTTTGCCGCAGGCCGGACACCATTTGCACGAGGCGCTGGATCGGGCGGCGTGTAACGAGACGGAGACCGGCGCTTCCGTGATGAATGGCGTAATGGTTGTACCTCCAGGGTCCATGGGCCTGAGGATTCCCCCTCTTATGCGTCCTGTGTCTCCATCTCGGAGTAGAGTCTCCTGCCTCTGTCATCTTGGCGTCTCTATCTCCGCGCGGTTCTGTAACGATCTGCGCAGGCTTTGAGTGAGGCACCAGAGGAAGATTATGAGGACTACTTTCTATTGTCTCTGGTCTCTGCGGCTGTAAAAATGAGCTCCGGGGGCGGGGAGTCTTTGGAAGGGATAGTCTTCTGGACCGAACGTGGTCTACATGTTTGCGCTGGAGACGACCCTGGGCTTGCACCTGATAAGATATAGGGCCCGTTTGGTGAAAGATTACGCCAGGGACCCACTGGGCACCACCAGCAAAATTGCGAACGAACACTGGGTCACCGGGCGCAAATTGCCGAATCGGTTCTTGTGTGCAGCGTACTTTTGCGCCAATGTCCGGGAAAACCATACTAAGGCGGGTGCGAAGTCTCCGGCCCATTAGGAGTTCTGCGGGAGCTACCCCAGTCACCGCATGGGGGGTGGTCCTATACGAAAACAAAAAGCGAGCCAGTCTCGTGTCCATTGACCGGAAGTCTGCTTCTTTAGGCCTCGTTTGAATGTCTGCACTGCACGCTCCGCCAACCCATTTGAAGCCGGGTGGTAAGGGGCAGTGCGGATATGGCATATGCCGTTCATCTTCATGAACCTCGCAAACTCCTCACTGGTGAATGGAGTGCCGTTATCCGTGACCAGCACCTCGGGGAAGCCATGCGTACTAAAAGACAAACGCATCTTCTCAATTGTTGCGCAGGACGTTGTGCCTAGTATCTTATGCACCTCTAGCCATTTAGACTGGGCGTCGATTAATAAAAGGAACATGGATCCTTGAAAAGGGCCGGTGAAATCCGCATGCAAGCACGCCCAAGGCCGACCTGGCCATTCCCAGTGATGTAGGGGCGCGGCCGGCGGGAGCCTCTGATGCTCCTGACAAATGGAGCAGTTTTGGGCCACCTTCTCAATTTCGGCGTTGAGGCCTGGCCACCAAACATAACTCCGGGCCAACATTTTCATTTTGGTCACACCTGGATGCCCATTGTGCAAGTCTCTTAGTATCGGCTCCTGTCCTTTTTCCGGGACAATCACACGCGTCCCCCACAAGAGGATGCCGTCTTCCACGCAGAATTCTGACAGCTTGGAGGAAAATGCCCGCAACTCGCCTGGGAGCTGTCTATGCTGCCCACCATACAGGACTATGTGTCGAACCTTTGACAGGACTGGCTCCGTCTGGGAGAACTCACGGATCTGTGATGCCGTGACAGGCAAGGTGTCCATAAAATTTAGTGTTGCAACCACCTCACCGGTCGTGGGGGTCGACATGGGGCCGGTCAATAAAGACAATCGGCTCAGTGCATCGGCATTCTCTATCTGCGTTCCTGGTTTGTGCTCCAGAGAATACTCGTATGCAGCGAGCAACAAAGCCCAGCGCTGGATCCGTGCGGAACCAATGGGCGGTATTGGCTTATCCTCTCTGAAAAGTCCCAGCAGAGGCTTACGATCAGTCACGATAGTGAAGTGGCGGCCATACACATACTGGTGAAAACGTTTCACCGCAAAGACCACTGCCAGGCCCTCCTTCTCGATCTGCGCGTACCTTTTTTCCGCTGCAGTCAATGTGCAGGAGGCGAAAGCTATCGGCCCCGTTCTCCATCTTGTGGGACAGGACGGCCCCAATACCATACGGGGATGCATCACATGTGACGAGCAAAGGCTTTCCAGGATCATAGTGGGTTAGTAACCCAGACAACAACAATTGTTGTTTTATCCGCCGGAAAGCGGTTTCTTGCGGCTGACCCCAAACCCAGGTGTGATTTTTCTTTAGCAGAAGATGCAACGGGGCCAGCGTAGTTGCCAGATTGGGGAGGAACTTCCCGTCATAGTTTACGAGGCCGAGAAAAGAACGAAGATGCGAAGTGTCAGTCGGGGCGGGGGTCTGTTGAATCACGCGCACCTTCTCTGCGACGGGGTGCAAACCTTCGCGGTCCACCCGATAATCCAGGTAGACTACTTCCTTCGCCTGAAAGATGCACTTTGTGCGACGTAAATGGACTCCAGCCTCTGAAAAGCGTCTAAGGATAGCCTCCAGATTTTCCAAATGTTCCTGCTCCGACGTCCCTGTGATCAAAACGTCATCTAAGTAGACAGCGACATGTGGTAGACCTCTCCAAATGCCCATCATAACGCGTTGAAAAATAGCGCAGGCAGAGGATACTCCAAAGGGCACACGTGTATATTCATATAGGCCCCGGTGTGTATTAATCGTTACATATGGTCGGGAGGCAGGGTCCAGCTCCAACTGTAGGTAAGCATGACTCATATCTAATTTTGTGAACGAGAGTCCACCTGCAAGCTTTGCGTAGAGATCCTCTATGCGAGGCATTGGACATCGGTCGAGTCGGGAAGCCGTATTCACTGTAAGTTTATAGTCACCGCACAAGTGAACTGTGGCATCTGGCTTCATTACAGGTACAATTGGTGCTGCCCAGTCAGCGAAACGGACGGGCCTGATAATACCCAAAGTTGCCAAACGAGTGAGATCCTCTTCTATCTTCTCGAGCAAGGCGTAAGGGAACGGGCGCGCCCGGAAATAGCGTGGCGAGGCTCCTGATTCGACTCGGATACGGGCTACGGCCCCTTTTATTTTCCCCAAACCGGGCTGGAATACATCTGGGTATCGTCCTAGTACCTCAGTCAACCCTCCAGAAACTGTTTGGAGGATGCACTGCCACTGCAAGCACAAATGGCGCAACCAGTCCCGACCCAACAGGCTGTGTCCATGGCCGCGCACCACGATAAATGGGAATCGACCTTCCTGGCGTCCATAAACAACAGGGGTCATCGTAGTTCCTGCAATGTCCCATGGTTCCCCCGTGTAGGTGGCCAACCTGGCCTGTGTGTCGCTTAATGTAAGGGTCTGTATACCCTGCTTGATGCGGTCGAATGTCCTCTGGGCGATCACAGAGACCGCTGCACTAGTGTCCAACTCCATCTTAAGCGGGTGGCCATTGACCCGTACTGTCACCTTAATGGGGGCCACACGGGGAGCTGCCACACAATGCAGCTGCAGGCAGTTGTCCTCCGTCTCCACGTCTTCAGGAGTAGTCGCCGCAGGTTCATCCACATGGAAGGTACGGCCCCTTAGCTGGTCCCAGCGTCGGTCAGAACGACGGCGCCTCTGGCGCCCCCAGGACCAGCGTCCGCTACGGGGTCGGCGCCTACAAGTCTGACACGGACATGGCTCCTCATCCATTGGTTCTGGAGAAGGCTCCCTTAGGGGAGGAATGTCCGACTCCCACTGGCGTAGATCCGGACGTCGTCTCGCCCAAGGTACCGCAGGAGTGCGGGGGGACGTTTTCGGACGGAAGGGGTTGCGCCCCAAGGCATGCACTTCCATCCCCTGTATCTCCTGCACTCCTCGTTCTGCACTCTCTCGGGACAATACTATTTGAATGGCCTGTTGAAAAGTCAATGTTGGCTGAGCTAACAACTTTCTCTGGGTGGCCGCATTGTTAATACCGCAAACCAAACGGTTGCGTAACATTTCTGCCAAGGTCTCACCATAGTCACAGTACTCCGCAATCCTGCGTAGCCTGGATAGAAAGTCGGCAAGGGATTGTCCTGGGGTCCTCTCAGCGGTATTAAACTGGTAACGTTGGACTATCGTGGACGGGTTTGGGTTAAAATGCTGCCCCACTAAATTCGCAAGTTCATCAAACGTTTTGGTGTCCGGCGCAGCTGGGTACGTAAGGCTCCTATTCACCCCAAACATATGCGGGCCGCAGGCGGTGAGCAATATGACCACCTGGCGCTCGTTTTCGGTGATATTGTTTGCCCAGAAATAGTAACGCATCTGTTGTGCATACTGGTTCCAGCTTTCCAGCGCAGCATCAAAAACATCCAAACGTCCGTACAGAGGCATGGTGTAATAGAAAACAACTTCCAACCTGTATCCAACAAAAATCCAGGGAGGTGGCTTCAGCAGTGTTAACAGCTATTCACTTTAACCCTCGTCTTGTGACCCGGTTTTGTGAGGGCCACGAAGAATCCAGCACGAGATCCAAGGATACAAAGAAATAACATTTATTTACAATAACATATATACACACACAACAGCAACAACCTCACTTGCTACTTACTCCTTCCTGCTGGTTCCAAACTGGCCAGCTTTATTTATACAGGGAGTCTGCTAATGATTTCTCCGCTCCCCTCATTGGGGAAGCTCATACTCCCACAGGATTGTGGGATTGTCATTAGTCCCCAGCCAATGGTAAGCAGGCAGGTTATAACAGTCCTCTAAATTTAAAAAAAGAAAAGAAAATGACACCCCAAACTCTATGGAGCTGGGCTTGCTGATGGCACAAAACAGACCCCCCTTCTTATTTTTTTGACAAAGTGTCAGAAGACCTGGAGAGAAAACCTGGCTGTTTTCACTTTGCATTTTTGGGGAGAATTCTGCTCATTAAGTAGACATTCATCTAATTTTACCGATTATTGTGGAGTAAGGGCCTGGCACATGAAGGGTTAATGTGGGACTGAGTACAGTACCATCCACACAGAGATGTAAGAATGCACATGACCCAGACCTGGAGCAGTGTGCTTTTCAACAGGGATTTGGTAAAGCCTAATATATGTACATAGTTACAAGTAGCCAATAGGGACTTGCTGTTAACATACAGAAGACTATGGAGACTACATACATAATCTGTAACCAACCCCCATCCCGGTATGCTGTCAGCTCAGGATCCAAAAACCTTCAACTTCACAAAAGTGCTGAAGGAATTAGATAAAGAAATCTTCAGCGGTGTTCTGACCTGAAAGAAGTTCCTGAATTGAAGTTGAAGACACTGAGGAAATTTGTGAGATCAAGCTGCAAAGAAAAGGGCCTGGAGCTGAAGGCAGAGATTTTATTGCAGCAGAAGACTCCATTGAATCTGTCTTGGAAATCCAGGATGAGGTTTCCCCGGAAAACAGCAACGGCTGATGTCGGGTGGGAAAAGTGGGGTTGAAACTGCAGATAGCAATTTCTCCACTATATAGCCTGGGACTTTGAAAAAAAATTCAAGGGATGGGTCCCATGATGATTCGTTGGCAGGGTGACCTCTGATTCGCCCTCCCTGCCAGCAACTTGGCAAGCAGAGGATCGGGCGCCATTTTGAAAGGCCGCCCCGTGCAGAGAGAACAAAGGAGTTCATCCTGGAAGCTCCCACATAGCCCTGGCACTGATGGAATAAGTACAATAGCAAGAAATCATCTTGCATCAGAAGATGTAGAATCTATATGGGTGGAGGTAAGAAATAACAAGAGGATGAAGACACTGATGAGAGTAGTTGATAGGTCCCCTAACAATAGCTATACTGCAGGACAGAGAATAAATCAGGAGATAATGAGGGTATGTAAAAAAGACAGTACATTAATAATGGCTGACTTTAATCTTCATGTGGATTGGGAAAATCAAATTGGTAGAGGTAGCCATGAGGAAGAATTCATAGAGCGCATTCTGGACAGTTTCCCAGAACAATATGTTGTGCACACAACCAGGGATCAGGCTATTTTAGATCTGATACTCTGTAATGAGGCAGGTTTAGTAAACAATCTCAGAGTAAAAGATCCCCGAGGAAACAGTGACCATAACATGGTAGAATTTAGCATTCAGTTTGAGAGTGAGAAACATGGGTCAGAAACAACTGCGTTACATTTAAATAATGGTAATTACAAAGGAATTAAGGTAGAGTTGGCTGGAGTGGACTGGGAAAAGAGATTAGCAGAAACAATGGTTGATCAGCACCTGGAATACTGTGAACAGTTTTGGTCCCCTTATCAAAGAAAAGATATACTGGCATTGAAAGCAGTCTAGGAAAGGTCCTCTAGGTTGATCTTGGGTATGGAGGGATTTTCTTATGAAGAGAGGATGAGTAGGTTGGGCTTGTAGTCATTGGAGTTTAGAAGAGTGAGAGGCAACCTTATTGAGATATATAGGATTCTCAGGAGGCTTGACAGGGTAGATGTTCAGAGTTTGTTTCCCCTTGTGGGAGAGTCTAAGATCAGAGGGCATGATCTCAGAGTAAGGGGTCACCCATTTAAGACAGAAGAACTTATTCTCTCAGAGGGTAGGGTATCTGTGGAATTCTTTACACAGAGGGCTATAGAGGTTGGGTCATTAAGTATGTTCAAGGCTGAGATAGACAGATGTTTAATCAGCAAGGGAATCAAAGGTTGAGGGAATAAGGCGGGAAAGTGAAGTTGAGGATTATCACATCAGCTCAGTCATGCTCTCATTGAATGACGAGCAGAATTGATGGGCCAAATGGCCTGATTCTGCACCTATGTCTAATGGTTTTCCACTGGCACTTCCCCCTGCACTGCCCAGGCACTGGCAGTGTCAGGGGGCAGTGCCGGTGGCAGTGCCAGGGAAAAGTTTCTTGGCAGTGCCGGGGGTAGTGCCCAGGCATGATTCTCTCACCCCTGAGCACTGCACACACCTGAGCACCCCCTGGGAGGTCTGCTCTCCAGGTGCACACCTTGGGAGACCTGTCATGATTCCGATCTGTCATCACACTGATGTGGATGGATTTTCTGATTGCGGGATGGGGATAATTCTGGCATAGAGGCCTGAAAATTATATGTTAATATATTCAAACAATGTTCCCAACATTGAGAATCAGAATCATGTCCCTGATGGGGGAGGGGCAATCATGTCACATGTTTACACCAACCAAAACCTGACTTTGCAATTCTCGCAATATTTTCCACCGAACTTGTCCGATTTCATCAGGAGCGGAAAATCCTGGCTCCAGTTTCAGCATACGGAGTCCAAAGTCTGGAAAGTTGTGCGAAATCTTTTGTAATGTTCCAGGCTGCAGCTAGTCCTGAGAACCCCCTTTACTAATCCGAGTCTGAAGCACCGTTTGAATAAAACCCACCGCTAAACTTTATCCCTGATTCTGAGTCTCAACAGGTGGCCTCTGAGTTTGAAAAAGGAAAAATAATTATTAACTAAATTACTTCGCCACTCAGGACTCAGCAAATGTCCAATTTGTAAGACAGGCCGTGTTGAATTTGAACACCATGCTACTTCCAACAGTAAGTCACTGAACTAAATAAGCCAATAGATAGCTGACCCATACAGCCATTGATAAAAATTCTTCTTCCCAAAGCGACTCCCATTTTATGGAGCACACCAAAATCAGCAAGCATAGGGAATCCTTTGTACTGCAGTGAACAACGATGCTATCTTGAAAACAAGCTCCTAAAGCTGGACATCATATTTGTATATCATTCGCATGGATCCCAATTCCATTCTTCCAACTCCACTTGGACTCACCCAAGGCCCAGACCAGTTGTAAAACTTGGGTCTTTGGAGGAAAATATTTTCAAGTGACAACATTGCTCTGACTTAAGGAAAAAGTCTGCCGACCTAACTACCCGGATAGTTAGACTGCCTGAGCTACACGAGAAACAAGACAATCCTTATGGGAGACAATACAACATGGGGCAGAAATCAACTCTCCGTCCAGCTGATGAGATCACAAAGACGCAGAGACAATCCAAGTCAGGGAAAGCAATTCCTGAACGCCCAACAGGACCGACCTCGTCAGCACTCCGGTGCGAGCGTCCTCACAGGAGAGAACATGTCCTGCGATGTAGCCCATTGCTTCCACTGCAACAGAAAGGGACACAGCACCACACAGATTGCCTAAAGGTAATCACGAGCTCAAGACTGAAGACCCAGAAGACACACAGCCGGGCTTCTTGGGCGTGGTGAAAAGATTGTGGTGCGTCACTTTGGAATGCTGACATCCTGGTAAATGGTCATCTAACAAATTTTAAATTAGGTTGCGGTGCCAGTATGACACTCCTGTCAGACACAGAACCATGGCTCAAAGGCCTCAACCTTCAAGCAATGGACACTTCACTTTTCGCTGGTAGGTGGAATCCACCTTCTGGCTAAGGGCTGAAGTTAAGGACAAAACAATCCAAAGAACTCCTTTAGTCATCCAAAACCAGGACTTCTCCAGGGGTGTTGTTTGTTTGGAGCGGTGAAATAAGCATTGAAAATATGGTTGCAATGCCTGAATCAAACTCAACTTCCTGCAACGGGTTGATGAGGTCAACCAACAAGAGTCTAACTCCGAATATGGATGTGGGTTACCAGAGCTCCTCATGGGACTAGGCTGCCAGAAAAATGCACACATGATAATGTTCAGGGATGAGGCTATACCAATGTGCATTTGTACTCCACAAAAGGTCCCCCTCATGAAGAAAGTACAGCAGCAGCTGGATGAGATGGTGAACATGGGAGTTAACTTCCCAGCCACACAATCTATTGCATCATGCTCCAGCATGATCCCAGTCTGAAAACAAACTGGTTCCTCATCAGCGTTGACCTCACAGAGCTTATCAAAGCCAGGAAGGTCCATCCCATGCCCTCAGTGCACGAGAGCCTAACTAAGCTCTCCAGGCAATTTCCAAACTAGATGCAAACAACGGTTTTTGGCAGCTCCCGTCGATGAGAACTCTTGGCTCCTAACCACATTGATTACCCACGTTGACAGATTTCTCAACTGTCTGTCCTTTGGGATTACATCGGTGCCAGAGATATTCCAATGCTTGATGTCTGACATGTTACAGGGCCTTCAGGGGGTTCACAAATGATGTGGCGATGCCGGCATTGGACTGAGGTGGGCACAGTAAGAAGTCTTACAACACCAGGTTAAAGTCCAACAGGTTTGTTTCGAATCACTAGCTTTCGGAGCGCAGCTTCTTCCTCAGGTGAATGAAGAGGTGGTTTCTAAAAACACAGATATAGAAACTCAATGATGCAAGACGATACTTTGAATGCGAGTCTTTGCAGGTAATTAAGCCTTTACAGGTCCAGACGGAGCGTTTGGAGAGAGGGATAATCACAGGTTAAAGAGGTGGCTTGAGACAATTCACACTTCTTTAACCTGTGATTATCGTGGTCGAGGGCACATTCTAATGTACAGGAGACACCTCTGCCCTCTCCCAGGCTATCCCCTTCCATCGCATAGTGGAGGACTATCGATGATGTTGCCCAAATGCCAGTCTAACCTCTGAGCCAATATCAATACCAGAACCAACAGCGCCTAGCCCTCCTCTGACAGAACAGTGTATGAGATGTGGAAGGACTATAAGGCCTCTAGATTCCAGAATCTTTAACTTCAAGAACTTGAAGAGGGGATATGGGATAGTGAGAATGTAAGATTGCTAATGAAGTAATAGCAATAATATTATAATGGCACTAAGGCAATAATAAATTCAGAAGACTAATAATTAATAATCACGAAGTAAACTAGTGTAGCTCCATATCCATGGGATAAAGACTGAGGGGATGATGTAGAATAAGGGTCTGGTAAATACAGGGTTAATGTGGGACTGACTACAGTACCACCCACACAGTGATGTAAGAAGGCACATGGCCTGGACCTAGGGCTAGTGTAGTGTTGAACAAGGACCTGTTAAGGCCTAGACACAGGTGTTAAGACCTGTACCTGTTACTGTATATAGATATAAAGTTTGTCATGGGCGAGGCATTTTCAGAACCCCAAAATGTATCATGGAGTCCAACCAACCTCCCCCTTTAATGCTATTTGTTGCTTTTCCAGGAACATGGCTTGTTCCCTAGGTGTGGGATTACAATTATGGACAAATGGTTTTTAATCACAAAACAAGGTTTATTCCATGATCTCAACTTAACACTTTTAAATAAACATTGGATCTCTTAACCCCCTTACTTCAAAGATAACCCCGACAATATTACAACACTAAATAGTCCTTCAGTTATTCCTTTCAACATCCAAGAGAGACTTAACACCTTTAAACAGAAACACATCAGGTTAAAGGCTTTACTATTATGAGGTTAAATCACCCAAATGATCCAGAGATAGTCTTTCACGGCAGAGATCACAGCAGATCCAGCTCACTGCAAACACAGACACTCCCAAGCTCTTTTCCTCAAAACTGAAACTTCAAAATGGCTGAACTGAGCTCAGCTCCACCTACTCTCTGACATCACTGTTTTCTTAAAGGTACATTGCTTAAACATCCATTTCTTAAAGGTACTCTCACATGACAAGTTACACGGAGTTAATATAAGCTTGCTTTTAACCTACAGAAGACGACAAAGATTTAATTAACAGACACATTCTATACCGAACATTTATGGCACCTTGCTGTGTGAAAGTTGCCCTGCATAAGAAATGCAGACAGTGTTTTCAAATTGTGTTGATATCCCAAAGCTATTACAAGAAATTCTGCCTGCAGCATGCAGCAGAGTTCCATCCCTTGGAGTAACATGGGATAGAAAACTGAATAAATGTGCTCAACTTGATACTGACTGCTAAATGATTATCTGCATTAATGCATAGTAACTGTTTGCGGAGACGTTTGAAGGACAGTAAGCACTTATATCAACCCCATCACCTTATCAATGAACCTGTCATTGAGTGATTTGGAGCCATTTTCACAGATTATTGCAATGTCTGCATTTCTTATGCAGGGCAACTTTCACACAGCAAGGTGCCATAAATGTTAGTTATAGAATGTGTCCATGTTAGGTATAGAATGTGTCCATGATAACGATCCACCATTACAATGATACTGTATGCCCCAAGTTAATGGAGTTAACCTCCCCATCCTACATACAGTTGTGACATTTGAGAATGATTGGTGGCCATAAATGTTCAAAGCAGCCACATTTCTAACATTCCCTTTCAAAATAAATGACAAATTTAAACTCTGAGGAACTTTATATCCCTGCAATATTAAATTCTGCTGTAGATATTCTGTACAGTACAGAACTCTTTCTCCTCCAGGAGCTAACAATACAGATGTTTTGAATGCTTTTAAGTGCTGGTTTGCAGCTGTAAGCATTTCACAGTTTCTTCATCATTTGGCTTCAGAAAAGTGAGTTGAAACAGTCTGAAATCCAGGGAGCTATGAGACTCAGAAATCAGAATGAACATATTTCAGGTACTGTCACCAGAGGGCAATCTAATCAAGAACTAGCGACATTAGTATAGATACATAGCGCTGAATTCTGCAGAGCAACAAAGGTCCTGTTGCCAGGGCTGAAAGGAGGGTGGAGTGGGGGAGACCACCTGCTACTGCATGTGGCCGAATCCAGGGCTGCACTTTGCCGGCTGCAGCCTAATTAGTGGCTGTTGCCAGAGCTACCGTCTCTATTAAGGCCTGATCCCAAGAGCTGTTTGGCCACTCAGAAGGCCAGCAGCTCAGCAGTACCACTGCTAGTGGTGGACAATGTGTCTTTACGCGCTTGATTATTTTCCTGGGTACAGACCATCTGCATACTGATAAAATTAATAGCGTGTCTTTCTGTTCATGAATAGCAATGTTTAGGCCAGGGGCACACAGAGCCATCAAAATGCAATCAAATGTATCCTGTGTTTCTGTTGCGCAGTAGCAATACAGGGCTCTTTCTTGCTCTGGACTGCAATCTACAGGAAACACACTGAATCCCTTGGTGTAGTAAACAATTTACCAGATACCTAATCTGTGGACTGAAGGTTGGGAGATGTGGCAGAAATGAGCGGTGGTCTCACTGAAACTTACAATATTCCTACAGGGAGTGACAGGTTGGATGTTGACAGGATGTTACCCTTGGCTGGTGAGTCTAGAACCTGGGGTGCAGCCTCAGAATAAGGGATAGGCCATTTGGGGCATGAGATGAGGAGGAATGTTTTCATTCAGAGGGTGGTGAATCTTTGGACTTCCCTATCCCACTGGGCTGTGGAAGCTCAATCACTGAGCACGTTCAAGACAGAAATCGAGATATTTCTGGAGATTGATAACATCATGGGATATGGGGATAGTGCAGGAAAGGGATTGAAAGTAACCTTGAAAACAAAAGCATATATTTGCGCAAAGATGAGTGGCAGGTCTGATGTTTGGAAAAATATAAAGAACTTCAATGAATGACACAAGTTAAACCTAGGGAAAAGTGAGGTTTTCATGGTCTCCCCACTGGGAGTGGGAACAGGGGTGGGAGGGTTGCCATTCCGCTTGGCGACGTTCCACTTTAAGTATCTGGGGATGCAGGTGGCTCGGGACTGGGCAGGGCTCTGGAAGTTTAATTTTACCAGTTTGGTGGGAGAGTGAAGGCTGATTTGGCAGGCAGGGTACAGGCTGTCAAAATGAATGTGTTGGCGCGGTTCCTGTTTCTGTTCCAGTGTCTGCCGGTCTTTCTACCTAAATCATCCTTCAAGGGGGTGAATACGTTGATCTCCTCTTTCATTTTGGGGGGCATGGGAGGGAGATTCCCAGGATGAGAAAGGTGATATTACAGAAGGGAAGACGAAAGGAGGGACTAGGCCTACCGAACTTGCTTCATTATTATTGGGCGGCTAATACTGAGAAAATGATAGGATGGTGTAAGGAGGGGAGGGCTCTGTGGGTATGGATGGAGGCAGCCTCTTGTAGGGGGTCGGGGTTGCAGGCCCTGGCAACGACACCGCTCTCCATGGCCCCAGGAAAGTATTCGGGGAGTCAGGTGGTGGTTGCTACACTGAGGATTTGGAATCAGTTTAGGCTACACTTAAATTGAGGGCTGGGTCAGGGGGGAATGCCGATTAGAGGGAATTACTGGTTTGGGCCAGGAAGGATGGATGCAAAGTTTGAGGGTTGGGCGGAAAAGGATATCAGTGAAATGAAGGATTTGTTCCTTGGGAAACAATTTGCGAGTCTAGAAGAGTTGGGAGAGAAATATAGATTGACGCAGAGAGGTGTTTCGGTACATGCAGGTGCGGGACTTCGCAAGGAAAATGTTCCCGACCTTCCCAGTAGCGCGGGCTCCTTCGTTCCGGCTCCTTCGTTGTTGGAGGAAGTGTTGTCAGAGGGGGGAGTGGAGAAGGGTGTCGTCTCGGCCATTTAAGGAAGGATCCTGGAGAAGGATGGGGTGCCCATGGAGGGGATTAAGATGAAATGGGAAGAGGAGCTGGGGATGGTGCTTGAAGAGGGGCTGGGGTGTGAGGTGCTGCGGAGGGTGAATGCCGTTACTTCTTGTGAGAGGTTGAGGCTGATACAGCTGAAGGTAGTATATAGGGCACACCTCACTAATTCAAGGATGAGCCGGCTGTTTGATTGGGTGGCGGATACCTGTGAGTGATTTGGGAGGGACCCTGTGAATCATGTTCACATGTTTTGGTCCTGTCCGAAACTAGAACATTTTAGGAGGTCGTTATTCAGGAGGCTTTCAGGGGTGTTGCATGTGGTTGTGAAGCCCGGCCCCCTGGAAGCCATGTTCGCGGTTTTGGACCACCTCGAGCTGCAGGCGGGTGCGGGGGCAGATATCTTAACCTTCGCCCCGTTGATCGCTCAAAGGCGGGGTTTGTTGGGGTGAAGGTCAGCCTCTCCACCCTGCGTCTTGGCGTGGCGGGGGATTTCTTGGAGTTTTGACCCTAGTGAAGGTAAAGTTCGAACTGAGGGGGATGAAGGAGGGATTCTACAATTGTTGGGGTTTGTTTATTATGCACTTTCGGGAATTGGTGACCGTTGACTGTTGGGGGGGGGGGGGGGGGGGCGTGGGGGGAGATGCGAGGGGATGTCTTGTTTGTTTGGGGCTGTTTGGGTGTTGTATTGTGAAAATGTTGAAAATGTGTTGAACAAAAATAATTCAATAGAAAGATGACAAAAAGATTGAAAAGGAGGGAAAAGCTAGAGTATAAGAGACAGCCTTTTGTGGTCTACTGCTACGTCTAGGTATGTCCTCAGGATGCACATCACAGGTGGAGGCAGCCTGCTGTTTTCCGTGTCCTGTGGCCTTTGGTGCCCTTTTCTAAAATGAATTAGAGCAGGAGTCGAGCTTCATGCTACCTGAACTGCCCATCATGCTGCCTGCACTGCCCATCTCTGGAGGGCCTGGAGCCGGGAAGCCCCAGCCAACTTACCTGTGTCACTGGCATCACCGTGCCACCCTGTTCTGCCTGCTGCCCTTGAGATGCGTTGGTGTCAGGAGGAGGGATTCGGAAGGACTGGAGACCATCGCCGTCACCTTGGTGGCAGGCCCTGGGTTGGCGTCTAGCACTTCCTCCTCCCTGATGGTACGCTTAGGGTCCTGGGGGTCTCCATGGATCGGAGCAGCATCTGGAGTGAGCTCCAGTGGCCTCTGCATCATTCGGCTCTGCCAGTCCTGGTGGTTCCCCATTGTCTGTAGCATGGTGTTGACGCCCTCAGTGATGCTCCTCAGTGACTGGGTCATGCTCTGCAATGCCTCGGCAATGTCCATCTGCATCTGGGACATATCCCTCATTGACTGGGACATGGTTCGAGGCCCTCAGCCATGGTCGTCGCAGACCGAACAATGCCACTCACGATGCTGACATCGTGCTTCAGGCTTTCCACTATGGTTGCCACCGTAGCAATGTTGACCTCGGTTCCATGCATTGTCGGCATCATCTCCTGCACCCGTAGCCTTTGAGACTCCTCCAATCAGCTATGCACTCACTGGAATGTCGCTGGTATCCCCTCATAAATCTTACCGCTTTGTCCTATCATCTGCATCAGCTCTGGGGATAAGAGGCTTGGCATCTGACTGGGACTCAGCAGACCTCCGACTACTGTTTCCCTTGGATGTTCCTGCCTCCACCTGATGTGCATTAGCAACTGTGTGGTGCTCACCAGGTTGTACCTCAGAAGCCTTCCACTAATGTCACCACTGAGGTGTGTGTCTCCGTGCTGGTGGGTGGAAGGTGCGAATTATATCAGCGAAGTGTCAAGGATGGTCTACTTGGTGCTCTTCCAAGGTGGTCTCTTGGGTGATGGGAGGGTGGGGAATGACTCCGGATGGCCCGACCCAATCAGATGGAGACCCTGCAAGACAATGGACATGTGGTCAGTGAGACGGAAGGATCATTTTGTTTTTACATAACAACTTGCTTGAGATAGGTCACCTGGGTCAAGGGGCACTGGATCCTCACTACTGTGGTGCAGGCCAACCTTGCTGTCGGTGACTGCTGTCTCATCAAACAACTCCACGATTTCCAGGGCCCGTTCCTCAAATCTCTGGTACTCCACCCCCGTCGAGGCCCCTTCCCACTTATTTTTCCCACCTCCGCCATGGACCCTCTCAAGGCAAACTTTATTTTCTCGAGACTGAGAAACCCAGCCATGTCACTAACCCAGGTCTCTACACTCGGGGGTTTCGAGACCCTCCACATTAATAAGATCCGTCTCCGGGCTACCAGGGAGGCAAAGGCCAATACGTCGGCCTCTTTCGCTTCCTGAACTTCCGGATCGTCTGACACATCAAAGATCGCTATCTCTGGACTCGGCACCACCCGCGTGCCTAAGATCTTGGACATTGCCTTAGCAAATCCCTGCCAGAATCCCTTAAGAGCCGGGCATGCCCAGAACATATGGACATGATCTGCAGGGCTTCCCGCACACCTCGCATATTTATCCTCAACCCCAAAGAGCTTGCTCATCCTGGTTGCCATCATGTGTGCCCGGTGGACCACCTTAAACTGGATTAAGCTTAGCCTGGCACATGATGAGGAGGAATTGAGCCTGTTTGGGCATCCACCCACAGGCCCGCATCCAGCTCCCCACCTAGCTCCTCCTCCCATTTGCCCTTAAGCTCCTCCACTGGGGCTTCCTCCACCTCCTGAAGTTCAGGTAAATGTCCAAAATCTTCCCGTCCCCTACCCAGGTGCCGGAGACCACCCTATCCTGTATCCTGCGTGGGGGTAGCAGCGGAAATGATACCACCTGCTTTTTCAGAAAGGCGCGTACCTGAAGGTATCTGAAAGCGTTTCCAGGGGGCAAACTGAATTTCTCCTCCAGCGTTTTCAGGCTGGGGAAGGTCCCGTCGATGAACAGGTCCCCCATCCTTTTAATGCCTGCCCTATGCCAGCTTTTAAACCCTCCATCTATCCTGCCCGGGACGAATCTGTGATTGTTGCGTATTGGGGTCCAGACTGAGGCTCCCTCCAGCCCCCGTGCCTTCTCCACTGACCCCAAATCCCTTCCCACTTATTAAGGGCTATCTTTTCCTGCGGGGGCAAAGAGAGGGCACTGTGACCCATATTTTGATGGGTCGGGGGGGGGGTGGGGGGAGGTCTATGGCAGATAGCATGTGTGGGCACCGCATCTGAATATGAAGGGCTTGTGCTGGTGGCTGTCAGGGGCTCCTGAGGAGTAAGCGTGAGGTCGGATGTGGGGTGGACCCGAGGTGTCTGCCAGTGATTCGCAGGGCTGGGGGGATGGGAATTTTCGTGCTGGCAGGCGGAACTGATGCCAGGAGAGGTGGTAACTTACCCTTGCAGCTCGGTGGAGGTCGTTGGTCTTCTTCCAGCATTGTACGGCGGTCCTCCTGGTCATGCTGCCTGAACTGACAGCCGTTGCCACTACCTCCCAGGCAGTATTGGTGACCTTGCTGCTGGCCCTCCAATCCCCTTGGTAGAACAGGATGTCCTGTCTCGCATCGACAGCGAGACAGCCAGTAATGGCCAGAAGCTCGTGGGGGGCCCATTTTCAGCAGTAAGTGCCATTAAATACGGGCCACGATCTTGCCAATCCGGCCATCGAGAATCACCCCGTCAATGGCATCCAAAATTACAGTTGGAAACGTTTCCATTAAACTGTGCCCGAGATTTCCTTTTGTCAGAGAATCAAGAACTAGGGGCCCCTGTTTAAAAGTAAGAGGTGGCTCATTTAAGACAGAGATGAAGAAAAACCTTTTCTCTCACAGGATCTTGAGTCTTGGGAACTCTTCCTCTAAAGACAGTGGAAACAGAGTCGTTAAATATTTTTAAGGTAGAGCTAGATAGATTCTTGACTCACATCAGGGTGAAAGGTTATCGGGGATAGGCAGGAATGTAGGGTTGAGGATACAATCAGATCATCATTGATCTTATTGAGTGGCGGAGCAGGTTCGAGGGGCCCAGTGACCTCGTCCTGTTCCTATGTTCCTATCTTGTGCGCTTGTTTCAACCTTAAACTTGACGGAGGTGATCTCCTGCTGGATCTGGTCTCTAAGTCTAAGTGCAGAAATTTATAGAGCCTGTTGACAGCTACTTTTAGGAAGCATAGACAACACTGGCAGATTTATTCAGAGAGCTTTGATAAAAGACCCTCTTCTGTATGAATGCCATTAATAAAGTATGATGGGAATACTAAAGATATCACCTGTGTAATAAGTATGGGCGGCATGGTAGCACAGTGGTTAGCACTGTTGCTTCACAGGGTCCCAGGTTCGATTCCCAGTTTGGGTCACTGTCTATTCTCCTGTATCTGTGTGGGTTTCCTCCGGGTGCTCTGGTTTCCTCCCACAAGTCCCGAAAGACGTGCTTTTAGGTAATTTGGACATTCTGAATTCTCCCTCTGTGTACCTGAACAGGCGCCGGAATGTGGCGACTAGGGGCTTTTCACAGTAACTTCATTGCAGTGTTAATGTAAGCCTACTTGTGACAATAAAGATTATTATTATTAAAAGTATTCTTAAATCCTTCCCTTCCTCCACAGAAATACAACTGTACAAACTGAAGCACAGATTTATGTAGGTATCAGGAAGGGGCTAGCAAATTTCACCAACTTCATTTATCCAACATTCAATTGTGAAGAGCTGCAATGGTGTACTATTAGCAATGAAAAAGCTCTCCCTAAGGGTTCCCATGTTCAGATTCTTGAGTGGCTGGTCATATCTCCAAACACATAATATTTCCTCAAAATTCTTGGAGTAATTTGCCTTGTGAAAGTTGCAAGCACTCAGAGTGCTCCATGACTGTATTTTGGCACGTGATGCGGATTGGGTGCATTCTTGGTCTTAGGCTTCCCCAAGACGGAAATCAAGGCAACTGATGTACTTTTCGTTTTTAGTGACCATTTGGCTCATTCCAAACAATAACTTCTTGGAAATGCACATCAATCAGTCACGTGAAGAGAGCAGATGTGGTTATTCGGCTGAAAATGTAAGTATAGTTTTGAACATTACTTATTTATGAAAGATTTGCTGCTCTCACTTGGTTGTTTCTGTTTTGTTGTGGTGGTACAATTTGTGTTACAACACTGTAGTCGTGCAAATGTTGTATGTGGGTGTTATAATGTGCGGTGCGACAGAGTGGTGCGGTGTGAGTTTGAGCCTGTGATGCTTCGCATCGTGAGCTGTCAACCTTGAAAAGCACGAAATGCAGGTTTGCAGTTCCTTGATACATTTGCTGTTCTTTACACAGAAGTGAGATTTAGCAGCCAATTAGACCATGGAGGACGTCATAACTGAACTTGACTTTGGCTTCAACTGACAATCACAAGCAGACACTTTCGAGCGAGAGTCACTGATTTGGAGCAGGATTTCTTGTTGACCCTTTCTGCGGTTGTAACACTTGCCTTAATTGAGATCAGCTACTGCAACATAGACCAGGGATTGACCTTAGTACCTTCCCAGTCATTGAAATTCAGCACACATCAGCTATTACTTTTACCATGTGAACTGTTGGATGAGTAAACTAATTTTGATTAGAGCTATATGAGCTTGCTTTTCTGAAAGGTTGAGAGGTGTGCCCCATTTCTATTTAGATTACCATTGTGTGGATGTGTCACTCTAATTTCAAAGTGCACACACAATTTTGAATGATAATAAGATGAATAATGGGTTTTGCATTGTAAACAATTCAGTTCAGTAGGCTAAAATTAATTAGAGCAGGAGTCGAGCTGTGAAAAGCTGTTTAAAACTGTAACAGTAGAACCCCCTTGCAGAAAATGGTCTGTTCCATTAGTTCATTGGGACAAAATTCTGCTTAATTGCAGAAAAGTCTCAAATACTTTCTATAAGGGGCGGAAGTGTTCTATCAAATCAAATAGACTCAAGTTTACATCATCAATTATAAAATTCAACAGAACCACTTAAAATAGTTTGTAAACTTTGGCACAGAACTGGTGCATTAATGTGGTGGTAATCTAGTATTGTTTTGATATGTTTTCATTGAATTTTATTTACATATTATACACTGTACAAGCAGTAAGGGTAACTGCCGATTACAATATACATATCAGTTTCGGTAGTCTCCTTCTCCCCCCTGTTTCCCCCACCCACCCCGTTCTCCTCCCGCACCCCGGGTCCTCTTCACTCATTTCAGGGTCCTTTCCTGGGCCGTTCACTGTACAATGGGTAGTTATTTGTTATTTACAAGTGGGCGGTGCCCTCCCTCCCCTCCCTTTTTTTGCTGTTGGGTCCCCCCCACCTGGTCCTGTTTTCGGCCTTCCCTTGGGGTTCCTTTGCCTGTGTATGTGGCTGTAATTTAAATAGATTTGGGGATACAATTCTGAATTTTCAATTAATGGAAAAGGTAAACTCGTGGCTCTCGAACAGAAATCGATGTCACATGCTAATATTAGCCTACAAGTATTTAAATATTTAATAAAATTTTTAGTTTATACCGTTCCCACCACTTAGCACCAGTCATTAAATTGGGCGAATGATGCAAGCCATTTGCCATCACCATTATTGCCTGTTACAAAGGTAATTCTAGTATGTCAGTTGTCCTCAGTATTCACACATTTAGTCACGTGTCAAGATTCCTATGCAACAAGCACATGTTATGCAAGAGTTCTGTATTTTAATGTTCAATTTTTTTAGGCAATGATTGACCTGTGGTGCTGTGCAAGATTATAAACAAGCAACAGAGATTCATATAAATCTTTCAATACATATAGCGGGAAAATTGCTTTAGTAACGACAGAGCTGCTTTAAGTGGTGGGGAATTCATAACAAAAAATCTGTTTTCTTATGGCAGCAAGTTACTAAAGGTTTTTTTTTACTACTAAACTTCCCTTTCCACTTCTTTTAGCTGTCCAGGCTTCACATAATCGATGGATGTTCTTTTCGAGAAAGTGAAATTTATGACAGTATCAATGAAATAAACATTTCTAGTTGAAAGCCTTTGAAACATTTAGTTGCTTTAAAGCTGTCAAGTCATGTTGATGTAATATAATATTGTGAAGAATCCTTTGAACATCTTCAAGCTGCTTTGGTAGCTCAGTGAAAAGTCTGAATGTCCAAATTTAAAGAACGCTCGGCCAACAGCACAGGTTGGGTAAATAGAAACAAAACCCTTCTGTGGAAGGGTCATTTAGACCCTCAGCCAATGCTACCACACCTGCTGAGTTTATCCAACATTTTTTGTTTTTATTTTCTTTCTTATATATTGGTACCCCACCCCCTTTTGTGCCCCCCACCTCTCAGGACCCCTCCCTCCCCCCCACCCCCCCAACCTTTAGGAGGGCTCTTCATACCCACCCTTCACCCCAAACTTTCATACCCCCACCTCATCCCTCCTTTCATGGGCATGGCACCCCTTTGCAAGGCCACGTTGACACCTGGGCACCCTGTCATTGCCACCTTGACACACTGGCAATGCTGCTGCCAGCCTTGCTGTGCCACCCCGACTCCTTGGCAGTGCCAGGGTGGTTGTGCCAAGGTGCCAGGCTGGCAGTACCAAGGTGCTAAAGTGCCAGAGGGAGAGCCAGGATGCCACCCTAGCCTGTCCGTGACCACCCAGGGGTCTCCAATTGCCTGGGAGACTCCCCCAGATGCCATTATGCCTGATCCACGTTTGTGTGGATCAGTGCTAATGGTGCTATGCGAGGTCTCTCAGCTGCGGGCATTCATTTCTGGGCTCCGGGTGAATTGGGCGCTGACATAATTAAATGAGCCTAATGGCTCATTTAAATATGTATATCTGGATCTCGTCCGATCTTGTTAGGTTCGTGAGGCATTCAGAGTGTCGCAAATCTTGCGTGAGGCCTCTTGCGAGATGTAACAGCTTTGTCACGTCATCGGGTTGGGAGTGGTGCGACCTTTCAATCACATCCATTATGTAGGATAGGTTGGGTGGTTAAAATAGCGATGGATTGCTGTAATCCTGACATCTTGCACTCCGCACAGCTGTTGCATTGAGTGAAGGCACTCAGAAAAGCAGGTCAGAGCCTCCTGAAAATATGTAATTCTGGTTTCCATGATGCAGTTAGGACCCTACTTCCATTCACCTTCAAAGAACCATGAGATAGGACCCCAGCAGCGCTTGCAACTATTTCATCGTAAATCTGTGAAACAAATCTTTTCTTGTGTGTATGTGTTGGTGCGTTTGAGGGAGTGAGTTTTTTTATTGTGTTTATATTCTGGGTGTTGTGTGAATGAATGTGTACCTTTGGTTTAAACTTACCAGTAAACCTGTTTTCTCTCTATCTTTTAAAGTCACAACACGATTAGGGTTTAAAACATTCCCTCTAAAAATACAGATCATATTGCGGATAACTGGAATATGAAGAAAAAAGGCAAAAGTTATCCCACCACCCCTACCTATCTGTAATAATGGACAAGAACACCACTCCTGGAATTATAGTGAGCACAAAGGTATGCAGTTGTTCAGGCCAATCAACTCCAGAACATTGCTGCAGTAATTTTTCAGGCCTGTATCTTAGGCCCAACCTTTTTCAGCTATACCACCTCCACTCTTCTGTACCGGTAAACATTTCTCCTTGATATTAAAGAAGGCTACTATCACTGAATCCCCCAACATCAACATCCTGATGGACCACCATCATCCAGATTCTTAACTGGGCCAGCCATACAAATATTGTGGCTAAAAGAGGAAGTCAGAGATTAGGAGTTCTGGAGTGAGTTTCTCACCTCTTGGCTCCCCAAACCTTTTCCACCATCTACAAGGCAAGAGTCAAGAAAGTGATTGAATACTCTCAACTTGGTGAGATGAGTTCAGCTTCAACAGCATCCAAGATGTTCAACACCTTTCAGGACAAAGAAGCCCACTTGTTGGGGTTAAATTCCATATCAAGTACTCAGTCCATCCACCATAGTGCATCGTAGTGTGAACCATTTACAAAATACACTTCAGCAACTTGCCAAGGCTTCTTTGATAGCACTTTCCAAAAATGCATGACTACTACTAGTTGAGATCAGCAAATACAAAGAGGACACCAGCATCTGAAGATTCCTCTTTCAGTCGCACATCATCCTGACTTGGATATATATTCCTGATCCTTCGCTGTCACTCGGTCAAAAACATGGACATCCCTATTTAGCTGCACTGTGAGTTGCCTTTTCCCCATGGACTGCAATTGTTCATAAAGGTAGCCCCAAGGGCAATTAATATAATAATAATCGCTTATTGTCACAAGTAGGCTTCAATGAAGTTACTGTGAAAAGCCCCTGGCTGTCACATTCTGGTGTCTATTCAGGGAGGCCGGTATAGGAATTGAACCCGTGCTGCTGGCATTGTTCTGCATTACAAGCCAGCTGTTTAGCCTTCTGTGCTAAACCAACCCCTTATATATTAGGGCTGTGCATTAAATGTAGGCCTTGCCAGAAACACTGACATCCCACAAATGAATAACAAAAATAAATAAATTCTGAAATCTTATGAAAAACAAGCAGGTTTTTGATCATTACCAAGTGCTGCTACCAATTGTGGTAAATCAGATCTTGGAGAAATTTGTGGACCAATATTTATTGTAATTTCATATCTTAAACAGGCATTTGACAGTGTATGACGATAAAGGTGAGGGTATATGAAAAATCTAAGAAGCTTTGTCAGACTGATGGAAGAGGGCTATGGTGTCTGCTAAGTGCTTTTAGGGTGGATAGAAAACTGCCAGAATGTTTTAGATCAAGGGTTCTCAACACATGGGGCGAAATTCTCCGTTATCGGCGCAAAGTCCGCCGATCGGCGCAAAAAACGGCGCAAATCCGACTTTCGTCACTCCGGAAAAATGGGTCAAAGTTCTCCGGCCCGAAATGGGCTAGCAGCGGCGTAACGAGATCCGCGCTTGCGCAGTGGTTCACGCCGTGCAGCGTCATTCGCGCCGCACGGCATGACGGCTCATAAGGCCGCGCTGCTCCCCCCACCCGACCGGAACACCCGACCGGAACACCCAACTGGATGGCTGGCCGCCGCTCAGCCCCGAGGTTCCAGTCACGGGATGTGGAGGCGCTCCTGGACGCAGTGGACCAGAGGAGGAGGGACGCCCTGTATCCCGGGCACGGCCGCAGAGTTGCCCCACGCCACAGCCGGCGTCTGTGGAGGGAGGTGGCAGAGGCCGTCACCGCTGTGGCCCTGACACCACGGACAGGCACCCAGTGCCACAAGAAGGTGAACGACCTCGTCAGAGCAGGCAGGGTGAGCCTCCCCATATCCCCACCTCCCCCATGTCCCCCCTCCCCATATCCCCCCTCCCCCATATCCCCCTCCCCCATATCCCCCATATCCCCCCTCCCCCATATCCCCCCTCCCCCATATCCCCCATATCCCCCCTCCCCCATATCCCCATATCCCCCCTCCCCATATCCCCCCTCCCCCATATCCCCCATATCCCCCCTCCCCCATATCCCCAAGTGAATCCAGCCCTAACCTTAACCTCTGCAATGCACGCGCAACCGATGGCGTGCATTCATATACCTGCCTAGCAGTGTTGCCTTTTACCCCTGCCACCACCCTTACCCACCACCCCCCCAACAGGAGAAGCGCGCACACAACAATAGGGAGCATGTGAGGACTGGAGGAGGCCCCGCTGATGAGAGGCCACTGACCGAACACGAGGAAAGGGCCCTGGAACTGGCTGGCGGACCTGAGGACCTGGAGGTTGCTGATGCAGAGGTCGGGGCATACTAGCAAGTGAGCCACCGACAGCCCGTCCCCATATCCCCCCTCCCCCATATCCCCCCTCCCCCATATCACCTGATCACTGCCTGCGTGTCTAACCATGCATGCTTCATTGTGTATCGCAGGACCAAACGTCCAGGCACCCATCCCCGCAGATGCAGACCGCCTGCAGGATGCCCCTCGGAGGCCACGGGAGACAGAGAGACCCGGACCCTCCAGCATGCGACGCCCGCAGGATGCACCTCGGAGGCCACGGGAGACAGAGAGACCCGGACCCTCCAGCATGCGACGCCCGCAGGATGCCCCTCGGAGGCCACGGGAGACAGAGAGATCTGGACCCTCCAGCATGCGACGCCCGCAGGATGCCCCTCGCACACCACGGGAGACGGAGAGACCTGGAGCAACAGGGAGACGACACCCCCGTCACGTGCGGGAGCGACCACCCAGCGACGAGGGGGGCAGCCACAGGCCCCCGTCACATCCGGGCCAGGACACCACTCCCCAGGACACCACTCCCCAGGGCACCACTACCCAGGACACCACTACCCAGGACACCACTACCCAGATCACCACTACCCAGGACACCACTACCCAGGACACCCCTACCCGGGACAGCAATACCCAGGACACCCCTACCCGGGACAGCACTACCCAGGAAGACGAAATACCGGACAGTGACTCAGAGTGGATGGGTGGAGAACCCCCACCCCAAAGTGCCATGGACTCAGAGCACGACACAACGCCACTGCTGTCACCAACACCCTCCACCATCGCAGAAACACTCACCTCGGTTGGGCACTTTAGTGATGAGGCGTCTGGTACACTCCCTGGTGCGCACAACACAGCCGTCCCGGTACAGCAGGTGGAAGTAGGAGCAGCAGAGGGGCCGGGCGGTCGGAGGGCAGCCCAACCCAAGCGAACATCTGCCGCCCAGATGGATCCCGGGTTCCTGGAGTTTCCACACCCACACATAGATCCGATGCAACCACCGACCCGGAGACGAGCGAAGAGGGTGATGGCCGGCTTGCGGCGGCTGCAGTTGTAGGTGGAGGAGTCCACCCGCGTCCAGGAGCTGGAAGTGGTGTCGGTCATGCGTGCCACCCAGGCCAACACCGCACGGGTGGCGTCCGCGGTGGAGGCAATGGGTGCGACGGTGTCAGACATGGGGAACGGTTTGCGAGGCCTGGGGCTTTCCATGCAGGCGGCGTCTGTGGCCCAGGACACAGCTGCCCTCTCAAAGGAGGCCATGAGCCAGTGCCAGCGCCAGATGGCAGAGGCGCTCAACACCATAGCCCAGTCTCAGCAGGCCATAGCCCAGTCTCTGCAGGCCATGGCCCAGTCTCTGCAGGCCATGGCCCAGTCTCAGCAGGCCATCGCTGATGGCATCGGCGCCAGTGGCCATGTGCGAGCCGGCATCGCACTGTCACAGACAGGGTTCGCCAACCCCCTGGGCTCCATGGCTGCAAACCTGCAGACCCCTGTCGATACCAGCCCGGGCCTCCAGGACTGGCAGCGCCAGATGTCGGGGGGGCGTCGGATGGCCAGTCCGTTCGCATCCCCCACCCATGTAGAGGCCTGGGGGCCATCGGACACCCCGAGGGAGGAGGAGGTGGTGTGGTCCGTCCCGGCTCCCCCTGTAGGGGAGGTCCCGGAACACCGCGACACCTCGGACTCCCCCCCCTTCCGTCCCAGGTGCATCGGGTGGGCAACGGGCAGGACAGGCTGGCAGCTCGCCATCCCAGTCGCCCGGGCCGCAGCCTGGCCCATCTAGGTCAGGACGCCCCAGGAAACGGCCGCCAAAGGGATCCCGTGTCAGAGGGCAGGAATCACAGGAGTCCACCTCCAGTTCTGCTGTACCGTCTGGGGAACCACGTAGACGTAGTCAAAGGGCCTGTAAGGCCAAACAATTAGACACTGAGTAAGTTGGCACGGGTGCAGGGCACAGATGAGTTTTAGGGGCTAGGGCACGTGCATGAACTCCTTTGGTTATTAAAGTCAATGTTACACCTACAGAAGCTGCCTTTGTGCTCTGTCCAAAGCGTGCGGGGGTGTCATGTACGTTGAGCGCAAGTGTCTGTGTGAGGGGTGGTCTTACCTCAGCCCCAGGTGAGTCTGCCCCCTTTCCCCTGGGCCGCCATCAACATCCCCCGGGCAGAGGACGGGACCGTGCGTTGCAGTGTCACAGCCGCATGCAGGGATGGTCCGGGTGGATGGTGGTACTGTGGCCATGGGTCAGACATAGTCCAACGATGTGGAGCCAGGAGCTCACCGCAGGGCGGGTTGTCATCATCCTCCATGGCCTGCAATAGACACGCGTCCACCCGCAACTGTGTGAGCCCGGCCCGTTGTGCCGCAGGTGGATCGGCAATGGGGGGGGGGGGGGGGGGGGGGTGTGCATGCGGGTGGGGTGGGTGGGGTTGGGGAGGGGGGTGAGGGTGCTGGGTGGGTGGATGGGTGGGGGGTGTGGGTGGTCGGCTGTTGCCATGGTGTGCCCTCTGTGGCCATACTACCCGATTCCCACGCCCATCTAGTCAGTGAAGCGGGCGGCTATCAGTCTCTCCCGTGCCAGCTGGGCCAGCCGGTAACGGTGGACAGCCACCCGCCTGTGTCTACCCCGTCTGCCCTGACCATTGCCCCCATCCCCCTCATCTGGGGAGGACTGGGCCTCTTCCTGCTGCTCCTCCACTCCGCCCTCCTCAGCCTGCGGCACATCGCCCCTCTGCTGGGCTATGTTGTGCAGGACGCAGCACCCCCAGAGAGGTCCAGGCACCTGAAACGCATCTTCAGCACGCCAAAGCACCTCTCTATCACTCCCGTTGTCGCTACATGGGCATCATTGTAGCGGTTCTCCGCCTCATTGCGTGGCCTCCGTATAGGCGTCATCAGCCACGATCGCAATGGGTAGCCCCTGTCGCCCAGTAACCAGCCCCTCAGCCGGGGATGGCGTCCCTCGTACATACCGGGGATGGATGACCGTGACAACACGTATGAGTCATGTACACTGCCTGGGTAACGGGCGCAGACTTGCAGGATCATCATGCGGTGGTCGCAGACCACCTGTACGTTCATCGAATAGGTCCCCTTCCTATTGGTGAACACGGCCCTGTTATCTGCAGGGTGGCCGCACGGCGACGTGCATCCCATCGATCGCGTCCTGGACCATGGGGAACCCGGCCACGGCAGAGAAGCCCATGGCCCGGGCATCTTGGCTGGCCCGGTCCACAGGGAAGCGGATGTAGCGGTGCACCATGGCTTATAGGGCATCTGTCACTGCCCGGATGCACCGTATGCACCGATGTCTGCGATATGCCGGACAGGTCCCCACTCGGTGCCTGGAATGACCCCGTTGCATAAAAGTTCAGGGCCACTGTAACCTTGACGGACACGGGGAGAGGGTGTCCCCCCGCCAGTGCCACGCCGTGACAGGTGTGCCAGCAGGTGGCAGATGTGTGCCACGGTTTCCCGCCTCATCCGGAGTCTCCTCCTGCATTCCCGGTCCGTGAGGTCCTGGTATGACTGCCGGGGCCGGTACACATGGGGCGCCCTCGGGTGCCTCCGTTGCCGTGGGCCACGACGTCCTCCTCCCCCTCCTCGTCCTGTCGGTCAGGTGTCCCTCCAGCCTGGGGCGGCTGCCGCCTGCCCCTCTGCGGCAGCCTGCCTCCTCTGGCACGCTCCTCCTCCTCCTCCTCATCCAGGGCAACATGGACATTAGTGGCTGCCGCCACGGCGGCCAACATCGCTGGATGATCGGAAAACAGGACGGCCTGGTTGGGGGGGGGGGGGGGGGGGGGGGGGGGGGAACGACGACATGTCATCATTGCCATATCCCCTCCTTCCCCCAGCCAGGTGGCATGGACCGCATGGGCCAACTGTTGGAGGCTGGCACCTGGCCAGGTGGACCAACTCACTTGCCCTCGCACCCCCCTCCCCGGCACGGAACCCCCCATCCCCCTCCCCGGCACGGACCCCAAACTCCTCCCCGGCACGGACCCCCCCCCCCCCCCCCCCCCCCCCATCCTCCTCCCGGCACGGACCCCAACCTCCTCCCCGGCACGGACCCCCCCCATCCTCCTCCCCGGCACGGACCCCCCATCCCCCTCCCCGGCACGGACCCCCCATCCCCCTCCCCGGCACGGACCCCAACCTCCTCCCCGGCACGGACCCCCCCCCCCCATCCTCCTCCCGGCACGGTACCCCCCATCCCCCTCCCCGGCACGGACCCCAACCTCCTCCCCGGCACGGACCCCCCCCCCCATCCTCCTCCCCGGCACGGACCCCCACATACCCCTCCCCGGCACGGACCCCCGTCCCCCCTCCCCGGCACGGACCCCAACCTCCTCCCCGGCACGGACCCCCCATCCCCCTCCCCGGCACGGACCCCCCCCATCCCCCTCCCCGGCACGGACCCTAACCTCCTCCCCGGCACGGAGCCCCCTCCCGGCACTCCCCGGAGCCCAGCCCACTCTAACCCCCCCCCACCCCCGCCGCACACACACACACACACAACCCGAGACACACCTCTCCCCTCACATTCAGACTGCGGCCACGCCATCGCCTGCCCAGCGGCCAACCCCCAGGCCGTCACTCACCTCCACGCTGGTCGGCGTGAACCTGGAGCACAGGTTCACGTCGATGAAAAGGAGGTTTGATTTGCGTCGACGTGAACGGTCATCACGTCGACTGGACTTCGGCCCATCCGGAAGGGAGAATATCGGCAGGCCGAAAATCGGCTGCCTTGCGCAGACCCGTGACATTCTCCGACGGCAGCGGTGACATTAACGCCCCGCCGACTTTTCTCCCTTCGGAGACTTCGGCAACCGGCGGGGGCGGGATTCACGGCGGCCAACGGCCATTCTCCGACCCGCTGGGGGGTCGGAGAATGACGCCCCTGATCACTGCCACTCCTACCCCCCCGCCCTCCCCCACTCCCCAACCCAGGGTCCCAAAAGTCAGTGAGATGATTTCAGGGCATCTCCCACTTGATTTGTCTAACAGTCATGTAGTCTCCTTTATTGATTGAGGTGAGTGGAACACAAAGGGCGCGATTCTCCAAAAAGATTTTTCAGTGTGGGTAGTGAGCGAGAACAAGCTTCCCAGCACTCGGCCCAGCGAGGCCGGCAATGCTATTCAATGTTAATTGGTCCACTTAACGAGGCCCCACCAGGCTTCCTGCTGCAAATGAAGGCTCGCCAGCCAATTCACCAGCACCATGCTCATCAGCCCCATGCTAACAAGATCGAGCAGCACTTAAACAGCTCTTGCTCAGCCAACCCCAGCCAGCTCGCAACAGTGGTACCCAGCAGATTGGACCCAAGATTCAGGGATGTAGATCTGGCCAGGCTCCTAGACGCAATGGAGGCCATGAGGGATATCCTGTTCCCCCGAGGGTCCCGGTGGGTCAGTCACAGGACAGCCAGTGCTGTCTGGGACGAGGTGGCTGTGCCTGTGAGCATCGGTAGTGTGACTAGGAGGACTGGCCTCTTGTGCCGGTAAAAGGTCAACGACCTACCCACCGGGCAGCATGAGTGAGTCAACACCAATGCACCCCCCCCGCCGAGACCTTTCCGCCCCCATGCGAGCATTACTGACAGTGTTAAATCTCTGGCTTTCACCACCATATTGGGGTTTTGTATCAAAATAAGAGGGAAGTTCAGTTTCTGAAATGGAGAACATGAATCTGGAATATTAGTCTCGTCTGACTGAGCATGTACAAAATGAGCCAGTAGTGAGCACTGTCTTTGTTGCTCCTGATTAATTTCCTGTTAAAATAATCATTGATGATGTGGAACAGACCTTGACAGTAAATGGACAAGTAATGTATATTTAGGTCTTGATAAATTCTTCTTTATGCAAGGTATAATAGAACTATTTGAGCAGGGGTAAGACAGGAAAAATTGTTGTCCCATTGAAATCCCATTGAAAAACACACGGCGAGTTGGTCGGTAAATCCCGCTCTAACACAGTGGGGGGGGGGGGGGGGGGTGGGGGAGGGATTCGGGGGTGTGGAGGGTCCCATGGGAGGGTGTCGGTCTAGGTCTTTACAATAGATACCCAGAAATTAGAAGAGGCATTAATTCTTCTAAATTACTGGTGTAACCCTGTCGGAATCATCCAAAGATTGCGAGCTAAACAAATGTTTTTGATGGTTCCTAGTGCAGGGCAATTTCCCAGAGGAATTCTGAGCTTCTGGGCACTTGCCCTGCAAACCATGACCTGTGAAGTCCGAAGACAGTTCCTGAGCGCATCTTTGGGGTACACCCCCCTCCCCGCAGCCCCCTCACCCGATCTCATGTTGGTCAGCTTGGAAGTTAAGGCCTATCGTATTATTTTTCAATAAACCACTGGGTCTGCAATGGTGCACTTTATATTAATAATATTTTTATTTTATGTACAGAAGCTAATTTATTGCCCTGTTTATTTACATATTGTATGACCTCATCTGTAATGCATTTAACATTCTTCCGAAGTCTATTGAAGGATGATTGTTGTAATCGATAGTATGTGAACTTTGAGTCTCGTTCAGAATTACTCACATGTTAAAAATTGCAAAGGATACACCTATTGTACAATAAAATGGTGAAAGGCGATATAACACACAATATAATGACATAAACAAAATGTAGTCTTGGTAACAGAAATTAACCCTTGTGTTCAGTTTCTCAGTGGATTTAGCTGTGTTGTCATTGTTAATAAATCACTGATCCACAGCAATAGGATCATTGACACAGACTAATCCCTCTAACACTGTCTTATTCCGTGACACAGCAAGTCGTTTTTATGCTCTGTTTTCCATCATGTCAAGGCTACAGATGGCATTCATCCAGTCTTTTAGAAATTTCACTGCCTTATTCCCTCTTGTCACCCGCGATTGATCCTTATTTAGCCTGTGGCCTCTTGCACCAAACCTTGAAATCAATGAGCCAGAGTTTGGGTAACTATTCTCCAATGGTTGAATTATTTAAGGAACACATCCTGGTGCGACATACTTGACTTCTCTGCCCCGCAATCACACGCCCACAACCTTTACCTCTAAAAACTTGTGCAATTTTGGTTTTTCAAATCATTATTGGTTGATTTCGTAGTGTTCCAGACAATTGGATTAAGAAAGGGTTTGTACGTGGCTGGCTTTATCCACATGAAAATATCGAATAACAAAATAGTTGCTTCATGTGGCTCTAACGTTCAGGTGCAACAGTGACAATAAGTTGGATCAAAGGTGTTGATATGCACTTCAATATTCTACCCTTACTCAATGTCACAGTAAGCCTCAGTATAAACAATATGTAAATAAGTCATTTCAAAAGTCAATGCATTGACATACCAATGTATTATTCAATACTCAAATGTGTTTTATGAAGGTTAACATGCTGATAACATTTTTTTGAGAGAACAGGACTGTGCTTACAATGCCAAAACAGCCTGGAAAACTATAAGTAAGAGTTCAGGAAGATTCCTGTCAAGTGGAGATGGAGACCTCCATGCCAGCAGAACCCCCGTCTGGGCAATCAGTGGGGCGAAGGCCAGGACATCTGCCCCCACACCCGTCTGCAGCTCCGGCAAGTCCAACACCCCAAATATGGCCATTAAAGGACAGGACTCCAGCTTAATCTTCAGAATCGGTGACATGGTGCTGAAGAAGCAGACCCAGAAACCCACAAGCTTGGGGCCAGACCAGAACATGTGCGCGTGGTTAGCCGAACCTTCTGAACAGCGCTCGTACCTGTCCTCCACCCCTAGATACACTCATTCTAGACTTGGTTAGGTGTGCCTTAAACAGTACCCTAAGCTGGATCAAACAAAGCCTCGCACACAAGGACATGGAGTTTATCTTGCAAAGGGCCTTACTCCACACGGCATCATCCAATATGGGCTCCCACTCCTCCTCCAACTTAGCCTTAACCCTCTCCACTGACTCCGAATCTTCTGACAAAATCCGTCCATAAATACTGGAAGTGCCACCTTCCTCCCACCCTGCTAGCAAAAGGACCTTCTCCATTAGAGATGTTGGCGGTGCCACGAGGAATGTCGGGAAAAAAACGTCTCGCAAAGTTTGAACTTGGAGATATCGGAAAGAATTTGAACCGAGAGCCCAAACTTTTCCATCAATTTCTCTAGACCGGCAAACCACCTCTCCAGGAACAAATGACCCACTCTCTCCAGCCCCTTCTCTCCCAACCCACCGAATGGGGCATCTAATCTCACCGGCTCGAACAGATGGTAAGCACAGATGGGGGCAACTTCAACACTGACCCCAATTTAAAATGTTGAAATTGCCTCCATATCTTCAAAGTGGAGACAATCACTGGATTTGATGAATACTTTATCGGTGAGAATGGGAGCGAGGCCGTCACTAATGCTTCCATACCAGATCCCCTACATGACCTTGATTCTATCTGCACCAATATAGCCCCTGGATCACTACACCAAACCAATACCTTCTCTGCATTAGCTGCCCAATTATTAAATATCAGGTTCGGTAATGCCAGGCACCCCCCAATGGTCTATCCCTTTGAAGGACTGCCCAATGAATCCTCAGTGTTTTGTCAGTCCATATAAAGGATAATATCAACTTCTCGACCCACCCATAAAAAAATTTAGGAAAGAAAACCGGCAGACACGGGATAAAAAACAAAAGTCATGGCAGAATGTTCATCTTGATCGACTGGATCCTGCCTGCCAAGGTAGGGAACTCTGGCAGTGCCTGAGTGAGACTGCCAGACTGATAAGCTGGCAATGTCAAGATGCCTGGGTGCCAGGGGGAGTGCCAGGGTGCCACCCTCCCCAGCTCTGACCATTTAGGGTTTCCAATGGCCTGAGAGACCCTCCCCCCCAGCTGCTGTTATGACTGGTCCACATTTGTCTCCTAGGCACGGCCGCTGAGTCCCGGGCTCTGGGTGAATCTGGTCTATGGGCATTTAAAGGAGTCATTAGGCCCATTTTAATATGCAGATCTGGATCTCACGCAAGGCGAGGTCCACATTGGCCGGGTGGACCGAGTGGAGTGACTTGTGATTGGCCCGGCACGGAGTCCGATTTGGGACTCATGCGGGTTCGCCTGTTGCACCCGGATCTGTGCCGGGCAATTCTTGATTCTCAATTTAAAGAAATGGCGGCCAGAGTTACACTTTGTTGTTGTGCCTTTAAATTTATCAGTGATTCCAGGATGAAACATCCGCAGGTACCAGTGGTTGTCTGGTGTGCTACCAACGCCATTCAACATGTGGATGTCTCGGCACTAGGAATAGCTGTTTAGATATGGCTGCAGAAAATATGGAATTTCATGATGGGCCAAGTAGTCTCTTTGTGTGTTGTAACTATTCTGTGATTCAATGTAGTTCATGTGAGGTGGAGCAGAATGGAAGGGATCATTGTCAAACAACTTGAGGCAGTGCTTCCTAAATGTTGGCCTGAGGCAGTGCTTCCTAAATATTGGCCTACTGTGACGCCATTTTGAGGCTTTGAAATAGCCATAACCCCTCAGTGGGAAATGTGAAATGGCAAGTGAGTGGAGAGAGAGAGAGACCTGGGAAAGCCAGGGGGTGGGCGGGGGGAAACAACTGTGAGAGTGGAAGCAAATTGTTTAATCTTCAGGGAGTTTTACAACACCTATCTTTACTGTAGGTTTTTTAGGGCAGGAATCGGGCCTCAAATATCAGCTGTGCCCACCATTGAAAATAAAGTGAGGATTTGAAGGGGTCTTGTAGCTGTTAACATTGCTGTTCAGCCATTGCTGCCTCGGTGCTTGCAGCCCCAGAATCATAGAATTTACAGTGCAGAAGGAGGCCATTCGGCCCATCGAGTTTGCACCGGCCCTTGGAAAGAGCACCCCACTTAAGCCCACGCCTCTACCCTATCATCATAACCCAGTAACCTCTCCAACCTTTTTGGACACTAAGGGCAATTTAGCATGGCCAATCCACCTAACCTGCACATCTTTGGACTGTGGGAGGAAACCGGAGCACCCGGAGGAAACCCACGCACACACGGGGAGAACGTGCAGACTCCGCACAGACAGTGTCCCAAGCTGGGAATCGAACCTGGGACCCTGGAGCTGTGAAGCAACTGTGCTAACCACCGTGCTACCGTGCTGCCCGTGGATCTCATTTCACAATCCCCAGTTTGAGAAGCCCTGACTTGAAGGCTCTGATGACTTTGACAGGCATTGGCAAAGCATAATCCCATGGTCCAGCAGGCAACAGGATCTGCTACAGGAGGTTATTGAAACCTGCAACTTGGCTGGGAAAATGCAGCCTCCTGATGTGCTGCTCTGAAAACAGATCCAAGCAATTGGCTTTTATACATGATGTGCTAGGTATGGCCTCCTACAAGCAGACTCTCCCTTCTGTTGTCACTGTTGCTTCTGGTCTTGTTACTTAATCTGCTGCTACTGCACCACTTCCTTCAATTGTTCATCCAAACACACACAATTGTATTGCTTCTACCCCAACTGAAATCCCACCCGTCAGCTTGTGGATTTCTGATGCTAAAACAGACCCAGCTGCTGTTTCCCACCTTTGTGGCAAAGATCCAATCCCACTGGTGTCAGGAATCAGCACTGCCTGTTAGCTATTTCTATTCTTTCACGGAATGTGACCTTTACTGATAAGCCCCTATGGACAAGTGCTCCGTATACACAGGATCTGCTCAGACGAGGAGGAGCGTAACAGACATCTACAGACGTTGAAAGATGCCCTCGTACGAACGGGACATGGCACTCGACTCATCGATCGACAGTTCCAACGCGCCACAGCGAAAAACCGCATCGACCTCCTCAGAAGACAAACATGGGACACAACCGACAGAATACCCTTCGTCGTCCAGTACTTCCCCGGAGCGGAGAAACTACGTCATCTTCTTCACAGCCTTCAACACGTCATTGATGACGATGGACATCTTGCCAAGGTCATCCCCACACCCCCACTACTTGCCTTCAAACAACCGCGCAACCTCAAACAAACCATTGTTTGCAGCAAACTACCCAGTCTTCAGAACAGTGACCACGAGACCACACAACCCTGCCATGGCAATCTCTGCAAGACGTGCCAGATCATCGACATGGATACCACTATTACACGTGAGAACACCACCCACCAGGTACGCGGTACATACTCGTGCGACTCGGCCAATGTTGTCTACCTCATACGCTGCAGGAAAGAATGTCCCGAAGCATGGTATATTGGCGAGACCATGCCGACGCTGCGACAACGAATGAACGGACATCGCGCAACAATCACCAGGCAGGAATGTTCCCTTCCAGTCGGGGAACACTTCAGCAGTCAAGGGCATTCAGCCTCTGATCTCCGGGTAAGCGTTCTCCAAGGCGGCCTTCAGGACGCGCGACAACGCAGAATCGCTGATCAGAAACTTATAGCCAAGTTCCGCACTCATGAGTGCGGCCTCAACCGGGACCTGGGATTCATGTCGCATTACATTCATCCCCCACCATCTGGCCTGCGAAATCCTACCAACTGTCCTGGCTTGATGCAATTCACACCTCTTTAACCTGGGGATACCCCATCTCTGGATCTGTAAAGATTTAATCACCTGCTAATAGTCGCATTCCAAGCATTGTTTGGCATCTTTGAATTTGTCTACATATGTGTTTCTGGAACATACCTCTTCATTCACCTGAGGAAGGAGCAGCGCTCCGAAAGCTAGTCACATCGAAACAAACCTGTTGGACTTTAACCTGGTGTTGTAAGACTTCGTACTGTGCTCACCCCAGTCCAACGCCGGCATCTCCACATCTTTACTGATAAGGGCAGCATTAGTTGTTCATGTTTAATTGCCCTTGAAAAAGTGGTGGAGAGCTGCCTTTTGAACCACTTCAGTCCATGTGGTGCAGGTACACCCTTCTTCTTGGCAGTCCTCAGCATTGAGGATGACTTGCTTCCACTTGGGCGAGGTGGGTTCTGCAGTGGCTGAATAGTCCAATCCTGGATCCGCAGACTCTGCCCCAGCTTTTCCAGGTGGTGTTTGATGACATGGGTGGGTGGGATACTCTGGATTCTGCGCTGTCCTTCCGCTGTTTGCACTTGGCCTCCTCGTGCTCCACCCTACAACGTTGGAGGTGATTGGTTTTGTCGTGGTTGCTTTTTCTCCAGGTTTTGCGTTCTAAGGCAAGCGATTCCTACATGTCAGTGGGGATGTTGCATTTATTTAGGGAGATTTTCCGAGTGTCCTTGTAGCATTTCCTCTGCGCTCCTAGTGATGGCTTGCCATTGCGGAGCTTAGAGTAGAGCACTTGTTTCAGGAGTCTTCTGTCGGGAATACGGGTAATGTGGCCCGCCCACCTCAGCTTGTCAAGCGTGACTGGTGCCTCGATACTGGGGATATTGGCCTGGGAGCAAACACGCATGTTGAGGACATGCCTATACTGCCAGTGGATTTGCAGAATTTTACAGAGGCAGCGTTGGTGATAACCGTCCAAGGATTTGAAGCCATGATATGGAGATGCCGCCGTTGGACTGGGGTGAGCACAGTAAGAAGTCTCACAACACCAGGTTAAAGTCCAACAGGTTTGTTTCAAACAGTAACTTTTGGAGCACTACTCCTTCCTCAGGTGAGGAAGGAGCAGTGCTCCGAAAGCTAGTGTTTCAAACAAATCTGTTGGACTTTAACCTGGTGTTGTGAGATTTCTTACAAGGATTTGAAGTGTGTGCTGTACATTGTCCGTGTTTGTGATGCACACAGGAGGGCGGGGACCACGTGTATTAAGTCCACGGAGGCAGATGTCCCTTCACCTGAACTCCTTTTATGAACAAAACCAACAGCAGTACGACCATGTGGATTCAGCTTGCGGTCTACACGGGCGTGCAGAGGATCTGACACTTCCTGTTATATACAAATAAGAGGTTCCCTGATTGGCCCACTGATCAGGGAACTCGTATTCCAACTGGCCAATCTCAAAGGCCTGGTCTAAATCATTACAGCACGTCTGCTCTGTAGACCATGAGCTTGGTGCTGGGATTAAGGTCTCGCTCATCGAATATTCTGCTCCCCAGGCGTCCAAAGACTGGAGCATTGGAGTCGATGTATTTCGTCGTCCGTGTCTGTTCGCACCGAGAGGAGGCTCAGGTATGGGAAATGATCCACATAATCCAAAGACTCACCGTGGACCTTGATGGTTGAGGGGCAGTTTTATGTGGCAGGAGCAGGCTGGTAGAGAAACTTTGTTTTCCGGATGTTTAGTCTGTGGCTCATTCTCTCATATGCCTCGGTGGAAGTGTCAATGATAATTTGTAGCTCGGTCTCTGAATGTGCACACACACGCACCGTCTTCACATTGTAGCTCGATGACAGAGGTTGGGGTGGTCTTGGTTCTGGCCTGGAGGCGTTGGACATATCTCTGCCTCTCTCTTCGCGCTCTTTTATCCTGTGTCTCTGCCATTGTCCTCGCGCTCTTTTACCCTGTGTCTCTGCCACTATCCTCGTGCTCTTTTACCCGTGTCTCTGCCACGCTTTTTACGCTCTTTTACCTGTATCTTCGCCTCTCTCTTCGCACTCTTTTATCCTGTGTCTCTGGCTCTCTCCTTGTGCTCTTTTACCCCGTGTCTCTGCCACTCTTTTTGCGCTCTTTTACCTGTATCTCCGCCTCTCTCTTCGCGCTCTTTTATCCTGTGTCTCTGCCACCCTCCTTGTGTTTTCTTGCCCTGTGTCACCACTTGTCTCGTGCTCTTTTACTCTGTGTCGCTGCCGCTCTCCTCGCGCTCATTTGCCCTGTGTCTCTGCCATTCTCCTCGTGCTCTTTTACCCTGTGTATCGGCCACTCTCCTCGTGCTCTTTTACCCTGTGTCTCTGCCGCTTTCCTCGTGCTTTTTTATCCTGTATCTCTGCCACTCTCCTCGTGCTCTTTTACCCTGTGTCTCTGCCGCTCTCCTCACGCTCTTTTACCCTGTGTCTCTGCCACTCTCCTCGTGCTCTTTTACCCTGTGTCTCTGTCGCTCTCCTCGCGCTCTTTTCCCCTGTGTCTCTGCCACTTTCCTCACGCTCTTTTCCCCTGTGTCTCTGCCACTTTCCTCGTGCTCTTTTCCCCTGTGTCTCTGCCACTCTCCTCGCGCTCTTTTACCCTGTGTCTCTGCCACTTTCCTTGTGCTCTTTTACCCTGTATCTCTGCCACTCTCCTCATGCTCTTTTACCCTGTGTCTCTGCCACTCTCCTCGTGCTCTTTTACCCTGCGTCTCTGCCGCGCTCCTCGTGCTCTTTTACCCTGTGTCTCTGCCGCTCTCCTCGCGCTCTTTTACCCTGTGTCGCTGCCGCTCTCCTCGTGCTCTTTTACCCTGTGTCTCTGCCGCTCTCCTCGCGCTCTTTTACCCTGTGTCTCTGCTGTTCTCCTCGCGCTCTTTTACCCTGTGTCTCTGCCGCTCTCCTCGTGCTCTTTTCCCCTGTGTCTTTGCCGCTCTCCTCGCGCTCTTTTACCCTGTGTCTCTGCCACTTTCCTCGTGCTCTTTTACCCTGTATCTCTGCCACTCTCCTCGTGCTCTTTTACCCTGTGTCTCTGCCACTTTCCTCGCGCTCTTTTACCCTGTGTCTCTGCCGCTTTCCTCGTGCTCTTTTACCCTGTGTCTCTGCCACTCTCCTCGTGCTCTTTTACCCTGTGTCTCTGCTGTTCTCCTCGCTCTCTTTTACCCTGTGTCTCTGCCGCTCTCCTCGTGCTATTTTACCCTGTGTCTTTGCCGCTCTCCTCGCGCTCTTTTACCCTGTGTCTCTGCCACTTTCCTCGTGCTCTTTTACCCTGTATCTCTGCCACTCTCCTCGTGCTCTTTTACCCTGTGTCTCTGCCACTTTCCTCGCGCTCTTTTACCCTGTGTCTCTGCCGCTCTCCTCGTGCTCTTTTACCCTGTGTCTCTGCCACTCTCCTCATGCTCTTTTACCCTGTGTCTCTGCCGCTCTCCTCGCGCTCATTTATCCTGTGTCTCTGCCACTCTCCTCGCGCTCTTTTACCCTGTGTCTCTGCCGCTCTCCTCGCGCTCTTTTACCCTGTGTCTCTGCCACTCTCCTCGCGCTCTTTCACCTTGTGTCTCTGCCTCTCTCCTTTTGCTCTTTTACCCTATGTCTCTGCCACTCTCCTCGCGCTCTTTCACCTTGTATCTCTGCCACTCTCCTTTTGCTCTTTTACCCTGTGTCTCTGCCACTCTCCTCGTGCTCTTTTACCCTGTGTCTCTGCCGCTCTCCTCATGCTCTTTTACCCTGTGTCTCTGCCGCTCTCCTCGCGCTCTTTTACCCTGTGTCTCTGCCACTCTCCTCGTGCTCTTTCACCTTGTATCTTTGCCACTCTCCTTTTGCTCTTTTACCTTGTGTCTCTGCCACTCTCCTCGCGCTCTTTTACCCTGTGTCTCTGCCACTCTCCTCGTGCTCTTTCACCTTGTATCTCTGCCTCTCTCCTTTTGCTCTTTTACCCTGTATCTCTGCCACTCTCCTTGCGCTCTTTTACCCTGTATCTCTGCCTCTCTCCTCGTGCTCTTTTACCCTGTGTCTCTGCCACTCTCCTCACGCTCTTTCACCTTGTATCTCTGCCTCTCTCCTTTTGCTCTTTTACCCTGTATCTCTGCCACTCTCCTTGCGCTCTTTTACCCTGTATCTCTGCCTCTCTCCTCGTGCTCTTTTACCCTGTATCTCTGCCACTCTCCTCACGCTCTTTCACCTTGTATCTCTGCCTCTCTCCTTTTGCTCTTTTACCCTGTATCTCTGCCTCTCTCCTCGTGCTCTTTTACCCTGTGTCTCTGCCGCTTTCCTCGTGCTTTTTTATCCTGTATCTCTGCCACTCTCCTCGTGCTCTTTTACCCTGTGTCTCTGCCGCTCTCCTCACGCTCTTTTACCCTGTGTCTCTGCCACTTTCCTCGTGCTCTTTTACCCTGTGTCTCTGCCACTCTCCTCGCGCTCTTTTACCCTGTGTCTCTGCCACTCTCCTCGTGCTCTTTTACCCTGTGTCTCTGCCGCTCTCCTCGCGCTCATTTATCCTGTGCCTCTGCCACTCTCCTCGCGCTCTTTTACCCTGTGTCTCTGCCGCTCTCCTCGCGCTCTTTTACCCTGTGTCTCTGCCACTCTCCTCGCGCTCCTTCACCTTGTATCTCTGCCTCTCTCCTTTTGCTCTTTTACCCTATGTCTCTGCCACTCTCCTCGCGCTCTTTCACCTTGTTTCTCTGCCACTCTCCTTTTGCTCTTTTACCCTGTGTCTCTGCCACTCTCCTCGTGCTCTTTTACCCTGTGTCTCTGCCGCTCTCCTCATGCTCTTTTACCCTGTGTCTCTGCCGCTCTCCTCGCGCTCTTTTACCTTGTGTCTCTGCCACTCTCCTCGCGCTCTTTTACCCTGTGTCTCTGCCACTCTTCTCGCGCTCTTTCACCTTGTATCTCTGCCTCTCTCCTTTTGCTCTTTTACCCTGTATCTCTGCCTCTCTCCTTGTGCTCTTTTACCCTATGTCTCTGCCACTCTCCTCGCGCTCTTTCACCTTGCATCTCTGCCTCTCTCCTTTTGCTCTTTTACCCTGTATCTCTGCCACTCTCCTCGTGCTCTTTTACCCTGTGTCTCTGCCACTCTCCTCACGCTCTTTTACCCTCTGTCTCTGCCACTCTCCTCGTGCTCGTTTACCCTGTGTCTCTGCCACTCTCCTCGCGCTCTTTTACCCTGTGTCTCTGCCACTTTCCTCGTGCTCTTTTACCCTGTGTCTCTGCCGCTCTCCTCGTGCTCTTTTACCCTGTATCTCTGCCTCTCTCCTTGCGCTCTATTACCCTGTGTCTCTGCCACTCTCCTCACGCTTTTATCCTGTGTCTCTGCCACTCTCCTCGTGCTCTTTTACCCTGTGTCTCTGCCGCTCTCCTCGTGCTCTTTTACCCTGTATCTCTGCCTCTCTCCTTGCGCTCTTTTACCCCGTGTCTCTGCCACTCTCCTCGTGCTCTTTTACCCTGTGTCTCTGCCACTCTCCTCGTGCTCTTTTACCCTGTGTCTCTGCCGCTCTCCTCACGCTCTTTTACCCTGTGTTGTGGTGACATGCACATATGCATATCTGTATATAAACTGTACTTAGCTGCACCAATGTATATATCTGTATGTAACAGTACCAGTGTATATAGGTAATGACCAATATATGTAGTGACAGTCATGACCTCCTGCCAGTAAGTGGAACCAGACACCCATGGAGACACACATATATATATCCAGGTACGGATGAGACAGATAGCAGGATGGACAATGAGACAGTCGCATCTCACCTTAGCTCCACAGTAACATAGACATAATTGTCTGTACATAGAATTGCATGGTTACCTTTCTGCGTGTCAAGAATAAATACTTATTACAACCACACACTCATGTTCTACACATGTCTTATGATCAGGGGAGCTATAGAACTCGACATGTGTCTCTGCCACTTTACTCTTGCTTTAAAAAAAAAATTTAGAGTACCCAATTCATTTTTTTCAACTAAGGGACAATTTTGCGTGTTCAATCCACCTACCTTGCACATCTTTGGGTTGTGGAGGCGAATCCCACGCAAACACGGGGAGAATGTGCAAACTCCACACAATGACCCAGAGTCAGGATCGAACCTGGGACCTCAGCGCCGTGAGGCAGCAGTGCTACCACTGCACCACCGTGCTGCCCCTATTCTTGCTTTTTTATCCTGTGACTCCGCTCTCCTTGCGGTCTTTTACCCTGTGTCTCAGTCTCTCTCTTCTCACGCTCTTTTTCTTTTCTTTTTTAAAAAATTTAGAGTACCCAATTCATTTTTTCCAATTAAGGGGAAATCTAGCATGTTCAATCCACCTACCCTGCACATCTTTGGGTTGTGGGGGCGAAACCCACGCAAACACAGGGTGAATGTGCAAACTCCACACAGACAGTGACCCAGAGCCGGGATCGAACCTGGGACCTCGACGCCAGGAGGCAGCAGTGCTAACCCACTGCGCCACCTTGCTGCCCTTTCTCACGCTTTTTTAACCTGTGTCTCGTACTCTCTCCTCCTGTTCTTTTACCGTGTCTCCGTCTCTCTCTTCTCGCGCTCTTTTAACTTGTGTCTCGGACTCTGTCCTCGTGTTCTTTTACCCTGTGTCTCCGTCTCTCTCTTCTCGTGCTCTTTTAACCTGTGTCTCGGACTCTCTCCTCATGTTCTTTTACCCTGTGTCTCCGTCTCTCTCTCCTCGCGCTATTTTACCCTTTGTCTCCGTCTCTCTTCTCGTGCTCTTACATCCTATATCTCTGTCGCTATCCTCATGCTCTTTCACCCTGTGTTTCCGCCGCTCTTTTTGTGCTCTTTCACCTTGTGTCTCTGCCGTTCTCCTCACTCTCTTTTACTCTGTAACACCCACAGTGCTGTTAGGAAGGGATTACCAGGGGTTTGACTCAGCAGTAGTGAAAGAATGGTGTTATAATTCCAAGGCCAAGGTGGTGTGTGGCTTGGAGGGGGACCTGCAGGTCTTGGTGTTCCCATGTATATGCTGCTCTTGTATTTCAGGGTGGTAGCATTCACAGGACTTGTAGGTTCTGTCACAGGTTACACGGCTTTCTGCCGTGCATCTTGTAAATGGTACACACTACTGCCATTGTGCGTGGGTGGTAGAGGAAACTAATTTTTAAGGTGGTAAATGGGTTGCCGATCAAGCAGCTGATTTGACCTGGGCCGTTGTTGTAGCTACACTGATCTTGACAAGTGGAGAACATTCTGCTACGCTGCTGACTTGTGCCTTGCAAATCCCAGGCAGCTATGAGGAGTCAGGAGGTTAGTTACTTGCCACAGAGTTTCCAGCCTCTGACCTGTTCTTGGAGCCAGAGTATTTATCAGGTTGGCCCAGTTATGTTTTTGTTCATTGTTACCCTCAGGATGTGGATGGTGAGGAATTCAGTGATGGTAAAGTAATGCTGCTGAACATCAAAGGGAGATGGTTAGATTCTCTCTATTTGTTAATGGTTATTTTATGTTGTGATTGTTACTTGCTATGTATTAGCACAAGCCTGAATGCTGTCCAAATCTTACTGTACGTAAGCACGGACTGCTTTAGTTTCTGAGGAGTCATGAATGATACTGAACACAGTGCAATCATCAGCGATTATCTCCATTTCTGACTTTATGATGGCAGGAAGGTCATTAACTAAGCAACTGAAGACGGTTGGGCCTGAGATACAACCCTGAGAAACAGCAATATTCTGGGGCTGAGATTATTGGCTTCCAACAACCAGAACCATCATCCTTTGTGCTGGGAATTCAATCAGGAGAGAGCTTTCTCCCTGATTCCCAGTGACTTCAATTTTGCTAGGACTCCTTGATGCCACGCCCAGTCAAATTCTGCCTTATGTCAAGGGCTCACTCACCTCACTTATGGAATTCAACTCTTTTGTTCTTGTTGAGACCAAGGCTGTAATGACATCTTGTAGCTGAGTGACCCTGGTGAAACTCAAACTGAGCAGGTTATTTTTGAGTAAGTACCACTTGACATGTCAATGACATCTTCCAGCACTTCACTTGACGAATGTGATATAAAATAGTTACTTTAGAGATACTAGTTAATGTAATGTAGAAATAAGCCACTTTGATTCTGGCAGTTAGGGACAAAGGGGTTTGAGACCGCATGGAAAAAGCAGGAAGAGGTGTGTCTATGAGAGTGATGCTGCATTGATAGGGGCCAGAGAAAGGGATTGGAAGTGAGCCAATCAGAATAGATCGAACAGGTCAGGAGGGACATAGGCTGACCTATGTCCGTCGAGTATGTGAAACTTGATACCATTTGAATTGATTTTGCAGAGATCCCTTTGTCTTTTAGTCAGTCGTTTTTCTGGGGTGTAAGAGGCTGGATGTCTTTTACGTTTCTGTAAGATGATTAAGCTTGCAAGCTAAATAAATAACTTCTTTTTACGTGCGAATCCGTCTCAACTTTTATTGAGGCCAGACTGACAGAGAAAGAAATTTGGGGATCTACACACTGATAACTGAGAGTAGACTGTTTGGCCGGATGGATTTGTCCTGGTTTTTGTAGACAGGAAAAGCTGGGAAGTTTAACATGCTTTTAGGTAAATGATTGTTTTGTAGATGTTCTAGAACAGGCTGGCTAGTGATTTTTTAGTTCTTGAGCTTAAGCTTTTGGTAATAAGGCGAGGGTGTTGTCAGAGCCCATAGCCTTTGCTCTCTGTAACCAGTGCATTCAGCTATGTCTTGATATCACATGGTGTGAATTGAATTGGCTGAAGGCCGGCATCTCTGATACTGGGAACCTCAAGCGGAGACCAAGATGGATTGTCCACTCAGCGCTTCTGGCTGAAGATGGCTGCAAATGCTTCAAACTTGTCTTTTGCGCTGATGTGCTGGGCTCCCTCATCATTGTGGATGGGGATATTTGTGGAGCCTCCTCCTTCAGTTAGTTGTTGAACTGTCTGCCGCCATTCCTCATTGGATGTGGCAGGGCTGCAGAGCTTAGCTCTGATCCGTTGATTGTGGGATTGCTTAGCTCTGTCTATGGCATGCTGATTCTGCTGTTTATCCTGCTTGTAGTCCTGTTTGTTAGTTGTGCCAAATATAATGTTTTACTATTAACTAATTAACTAACCACTCAACAAAGTTCATCATCAGCATCTGATGGCAGAAGCAGCAGCATCATCTCTCTGCCATATAAACATCTGCTTTGTTAACTCGAGGATAAGATACTGGTGTATACAATTCTGGCAGTTCTTAACGCAGACAGCTAAAAAGAAGTAACATCTACTATGCTGCATTGTGTTTCTGCCCTGTATACATGAGGATGACATGTTGATATATTTCAAACCTTTCTCTTATGGTTTGTTAACAAACACCCAGGTTCATTTCAGACTTTCTTTTCTTCTTCCTTATGACGCACAATAAACGGAAGAGTTTCCAGGCGTTGAGAGAACCTCCTGTTGGTTGCGATTTGTTAATCATTACCATTTATAACATGGGAAGGTTCACTGCTTTAATCATAAAACAAGTAAAAGGCCATCAGCGTCAACCAACAAATGAGAGAATAGGTTTACCAAAAAGAAGGCTCCAGTACACACCGTAAGTAATCACATTTGTCAGAGTTCTTCAAAGACAAATTCAAGACTTTTGTAATTATGCTGTGATAATGTGTTACTATCTGTTAAACCTGGTGGCATAAATTCAAAGTTGGGGTGTGGTAATTTACTATTGTTGAAAGTAAGTTTTATGAAAATTCTATTATAGTATATATTCTTTATTTCAGGATGCATTATCTTCTGGTGAAAAAATATTCGGTTATCGCTGTGGATTGCAGCCTACATAAAACACGTGTACTTTCGCTATCATTTACAATCAGCACTGCCCATTCCTCCATGATCAGAACTGACTGATTTCTATTTATCTTAGTTTTTCCTTTCTACCCTTTGCGAACCCCCCCCCCCCCCAGTTTAAGTAACCAACCCCCCCCATCCCCACCCCAATCACCATTTACCAATTTGTGCAAAATGCACATTGCCGTCTGCTAATGCTGCTGTTGGATATATTGAATTCAAGGCTGTTTAGTCCTCTGCGCTGATGATTTTTCTTCCATCCCTCGCTGTGAAGGAGCACTTTTTTACTCCTTTAAAAAAAAAACTTAGTACTGAGGAATCTCCTGAAATTTGAAATTGCTGTCACAACCCATCCTCTCCTTAGCACAGTCTTTTGTGGCGCCATGTATGCTTTCAGTTCCCACAACTGTTTTTATTTTGATACTAAAAAATCACTTTGTTTTTCAAAATCCACACAATCCCTTGATGTAGAATTAGTAAAAGTAATAAAAAGGGCTCTGAATTATTTTGAAAAATGTTGTGTGCATGTGAGCCCCTGCTTAACCTTTGCCCTGAAGAGCAAGATCAGCTTGGTATAATTGCCTAATTTCACCATGCGTTTGCAGTTGAGAAAGTACATTGGTCAGTGATCACTGTCAGTTGGCCATCCGATCAGTATATTAGTGCTTCTCCTCATAACTCTGCCTCACCAGTGGTACATCTGCAAACTCACTAATTGCATCTTTTGGGCTGTGTGTAACTTCCCTGATGCTTGCAGATTTGGTGACAGAGATACAGGGTTAGGAAAGGTGCTCTCTTGCTCTGTGTCATCATGCTCAGGTTGTATTAATGATTGCCTAGATATGGGGAGCACGAAATGCAATGAAAGAGCTGTAAAGTTGTTCACTACTTTGATAAGGGTGAGGAGTAAATGTAGAAAGTGTGACAAACGGTAAATAATTTGTGATATGCAACCTTGGGCTGTTTACTTTTTAAAATGATTAGGCCTTCTCATGGAATCACAGTGCAGAAGAGACCCATCTAGTTTGTACCAGCCCTCGGAAATAACACCCTGCCTAAGCCTACGCCTGTAACCCAGTAACCCGACCAAAGGGACAATTTAGCATAGCCAATCCACCTAACCTGCACATCTTTGGGTTTGTGGGGGTGAGATCCATGCAGACACGGGGAGAATGTGCAAACTCCACACGGACAGTGACCCGGGGCCTGAATTGAACCCGGGTCCCTGGATCGGTGAGGCAGCAGTGCTAACCACTGTGCCGCCCTTTGATTTACAGCTAATGCTGGAACATTTCTTGTATCCTCCATAGTGAACACCGAAGCAACATATTTGTTCATTTAATCCCCTATTTCTTTACCATCTACTATTAACTCCCCATTTTCACTCTCTATGTTCAACATTCACTTTCCTGACTCTTTTTCTCCCTGATTATGGATTCTAAGACCATGCACACCACTGATGTTAAACTGACTGTGGCTGTAGTTACTAGGAATGTCCTTGCACGCTTCTCAAGTTCCTTTAATGTAAAGCTGGACAGAGGCGTGATTAATACCAGTAATCTTTATTAGTGTCACAAGTAGGCTTAGACATTAACACTGCAATGAAGTGGACTTCCGGGTGCGGCGATGACCAGCTGAGTCGCACGTTTCGGCAGCTCCCGGTGGAACGGACTTTTGGGCTCTTGATAGGGGCCCCAACGGTAATTTTAACGGCTAAAAACACCGTGCGGTAAACCAGAAGGGAATTCCCCCTGGACACGGATGGAAAAAGGAGAGGAAAGTGGCCGGATTGCAGCGGATCCTTTGGAACAGCGGCAAGGAAGGCAAGCAAAAACCAAGATGGCGTCGGAAGGTGGCAGTTTCACATGGGGCCCTGAACAACAAGAGTTCTTGAAATGCTGCGTGGAAGAGATAAAAAAGGAAATGAAGAAAGAGCTGTTGGCCCCGATACTACAGGCGATTGAAGGGCTAAAGGAGGAACAAAAGACCCAGGAGCGGGAGCTTCGGGTCGTGAAGGCGAAGGCAGCCGAGAATGAGGACGATATACAGGGCCTGGTGGTGAAGACGGAGATACAGGAGGCACATCAGAAACGATGTGTGGAGAGGTTGGAGGCACTGGAAAACAACGCAAGGAGGAACAACCTGAGGATTCTTGGTCTTCCTGAAGGTGTGGAGGGTGCGGACGTCGGGGCATATGTGAGCACGATGCTGCACTCGTTAATGGGAGCGGAGGCCCCGGCGGGTCCGTTGGAGGTGGAGGGAGCATACCGAGTTATGGCGCGAGGACCGAGAGCAGGAGAAACTCCCAGAGCCATAGTGGTGAGATTCCTCCGTTTTAAGGATAGAGAAATGGTCCTTAGATGGGCGAAGAAAACTCGGAGCAGTAAATGGGAGAACGCGGTGATCCGCGTTTATCAAGACTGGAGTGCGGAGGTGGCGAGAAGGAGGGCGAGCTTTAATCGGGCCAAGGCGGTGCTTCATAAAAGGAAGATAAAATTTGGAATGCTGCAACCGGCAAGACTGTGGGTCACATATCAAGGGAGGCACCACTACTTTGAGACGGCGGATGAAGCGTGGACTTTTATTGTAGAAGAAAAACTGGAATGAGTGGATTATTAAAAAGAACGTTTGGACAAAGTGGTGGGGCGAATGTGGGGGGCGAAGAGGGGTTTTATGTTCTAATCCTGCGGTGTGGTAACTTTTCTCTCTCCCACAGGGGGTGATGGGGGGAGGTGGGGAGGGAGAGGAGATGGGGCGTTGGCCATGGGGGGCGGGGCCAAGGGAGAAGCGCGGGCTTGGCTCCCGCGCTATGATAATTATGGCGGGAATAGAGAAGCAGGAAGGAGGGGGCGTCGCACGGTGCGAGCCGTGGTCACGGGGGGAAGCCGAGGTCAGCCAGAGTTTGCTGACTTCTGGGAGCAACATGGGGGGAGTAATTACGCTAGCGGGGGGTCTAGCGGGGGGGGGGGGGGGGTGGGAGGGGGGAATTACTGGGTTGCTGCTGCTGGGGAAAGGGGGGAGCGGGTACGGGAGAGGATGGGCGGGGGGGGCACCGCCTGGGGGAGATACAGCTGCGTGGGAACTGGGTGAGAAGCTGGAAAAAGATAATGGCTAATCGGCAAGGGGGGGGGGGGGTGGGAAGCCCCCCAACTCGGCTGATCACGTGGAACGTGAGAGGGCTCAACGGGCCGATAAAGAGGGCACGGGTACTCGCACACCTTAAGAAACTTAAAGCAGATGTGGTTATGTTACAGGAAACGCACCTGAAACTGATAGACCAGGTTAGGCTGCGCAAAGGATGGGTGGGGCAGGTGTTCCATTCGGGGCTAGATGCGAAAAACAGGGGGGTGGCTATATTAGTGGGGAAGCGGGTAATGTTCGAGGCAAAGACTATAGTGGCGGATAACGGGGGCAGATACGTGATGGTGAGTGGCAAACTACAGGGAGAGACGGTGGTTTTGGTAAACGTGTATGCCCCGAACTGGGATGATGCCAATTTTATGAGGCGGATGCTAGGACGCATTCCGGACCTGGAGACGGGAAAGCTGATAATGGGGGGAGACTTTAACACGGTGTTGGAACCAGGGCTGGATAGGTCGAAGTCCAGGACTGGAAGGAGGCCGGCAGCAGCCAAGGTGCTTAAAGATTTTATGGAGCAGATGGGAGGTGTGGACCCGTGGAGATTCAGTAGACCTAGGAGTAAGGAGTTCTCGTTTTTCTCCTATGTCCATAAAGTCTATTCGCGCATAGACTTTTTCGTGCTGGGTAGGGCATTGATCCCGAAGGTGAGGGGAACGGAGTATACGGCTATAGCCATTTCGGATCACGCCCCACACTGGGTGGACTTGGAGATAGGGGAGGAAACAGGAGGGCGCCCACCCTGGAGAATGGACATGGGACTAATGGCGGATGAGGGGGTGTGTCTAAGGGTGAGGGGATGTATTGAAAAGTACTTGGAACTCAATGACAATGGGGAGGTCCAGGTGGGAGTGGTCTGGGAGGCGTTGAAGGCGGTGGTTAGGGGGGAGCTGATATCAATAAGGGCACATAAAGGGAAGCAGGAGAGTAAGGAACGGGAGCGGTTGCTGCAAGAACTTTTGAGGGTGGACAGACAATATGCGGAAGCACCGGAGGAGGGATTATACAGGGAAAGGCAAAGGCTGCATGTGGAATTTGACTTGCTGACTACAGGCACTGCAGAGGCACAATGGAGGAAGGCACAGGGTGTACAGTATGAATATGGGGAGAAGGCGAGCAGGTTGCTGGCACACCAATTGAGGAAAAGGGGAGCAGCGAGGGAAATAGTGGGAGTGAGGGACGAGGAAGGAGAGATGGAGCGGGGAGCGGAGAGAGTGAATGAAGTGTTCAAGACATTTTATAAAAAATTATATGAAGCTCAACCTCCGGATGGGAGGGAGAGAATGATGGACTTTTTGGATCGGCTGGAAATTCCCAAGGTGAAAGAGCAGGAAAGGGTGGGACTGGGAGCACAGATCGAGGTAGAAGAAGTGGTGAAAGGAATTAGGAGCATGCAGACGGGAAAGGCCCCGGGACCGGACGGATTCCCAGTCGAATTTTATAGAAAATATTTGGACTTGCTCGCCCCGGTACTGACGAGGACCTTTAATGAGGCAAAGGAAAGGGGACAACTGCCCCCGACTATGTCTGAAGCAACGATATCGCTTCTCTTAAAGAAGGAAAAGGACCCGCTACAATGCGGGTCCTACAGACCAATTTCCCTCCTAAATGTGGATGCCAAGGTCCTGGCCAAGGTAATGGCAATGAGAATAGAGGAATGTGTCCCGGGGGTGGTTCACGAGGACCAAACTGGGTTTGTGAAGGGGAGACAGCTGAACACGAATATACGGAGGCTGTTAGGGGTAATGATGATGGCCCCACCAGAGGGTGAAACAGAGATAGTAGTGGCGATGGATGCCGAGAAAGCATTTGATAGAGTGGAATGGGATTATTTGTGGGAGGTGTTGAGGAGATTTGGTTTTGGAGAGGGGTATGTTAGATGGGTGCAGCTATTGTATAGGGCCCCAGTGGCGCGTGTGGTCACGAATGGACGGGGATCGGCATATTTTCGGCTCCATAGAGGGACAAGGCAGGGATGCCCTCTGTCCCCATTACTGTTTGCACTGGCGATTGAGCCCCTGGCGATAGCGCTGAGGGGTTCCAAGAAGTGGAGGGGAGTACTTAGGGGAGGAGAAGAACACCGGGTATCTTTGTCTGCGGACGATTTGCTACTATATGTGGCGGATCCGGCGGAGGGGATGCCAGAAATAATGCGGATACTTGGGGAGTTTGGGGATTTTTCAGGGTATAAATTGAACATGGGGAAGAGTGAGCTGTTTGTGGTGCATCCTGGGGAGCAGAGTAGAGAAATAGAGGACCTACCGTTGAGGAAGGTAACAAGAGACTTTCGTTACCTGGGGATTCAGATAGCTAAGAATTGGGGCACACTGCACAGGTTAAATTTAACGCGGTTGGTGGAACAGATGGAGGAAGATTTCAAGAGATGGGATATGGTAGCCCTGTCAATGGCAGGGAGGGTGCAGGCGGTTAAGATGGTGGTCATCCCGAGATTCCTCTTTGTGTTTCAGTGCCTCCCGGTGGTGATCACGAAGGCTTTTTTTAAAAGGATTGAAAAGAGCATCATGGGTTTTGTTTGGGCCGGGAAGACCCCGAGAGTGAGGAAGGGATTCTTACAGCGTAGCAGGGATAGGGGGGGGCTGGCACTACCGAGCCTAAGTGAGTACTATTGGGCCGCTAATATTTCAATGGTGAGTAAGTGGATGGGAGAGGAGGAGGGAGCGGTGTGGAAGAGATTAGAGAGGGCGTCCTGTAGGGGGACTAGCCTGCAGGCTATGGTGACAGCCCCATTGCCGTTCTCACCGAGGAACTACACCACAAGCCCGGTGGTGGTAGCTACACTGAAGATTTGGGGACAGTGGAGACGGCATAGGGGAAAGACTGGAGCTTTGGGGGGGTCCCCGATAAGAAATAACCATAGGTTTGCCCCGGGGGGAATGGATGGGGGATATGGAATGTGGCAAAGAGCAGGAATAACGCAACTGAAAGATCTATTTGTGGATGGGAAGTTCGCGAGTCTGGGAGCGCTGACCGAGAAATATGGGTTGCCCCAAGGGAATGCATTCAGGTATATGCAACTGAGGGCTTTTGCGAGGCAACAGGTGAGGGATTTTCCGCAGCTCCCGACACAAGAGGTGCAGGACAGAGTGATCTCAAAGACATGGGTGCGGGATGGTAAGGTGTCAGATATATATAGGGAAATGAGGGACGAAGGGGAGACTATGGTAGATGAACTAAAAGGGAAATGGGAAGAAGAGCTGGGGGAGGAGATCGAGGAGGGGCTGTGGGCGGATGCCCTAAGTAGGGTAAACTCGTCGTCCTCGTGTGCCAGGCTAAGCCTGATTCAGTTTAAGGTATTACACAGGGCGCATATGACTGGAGCGCGGCTCAGTAAATTTTTTGGGGTGGAGGATAGGTGTGCGAGGTGCTCGAGAAGCCCAGCGAATCATACCCATATGTTTTGGTCATGCCCGGCACTACGGGGGTTTTGGATGGGGGTGACAAAGGTGCTTTCAAAAGTAGTGGGGGTCCGGGTCGAACCAAGCTGGGGGTTGGCTATATTTGGGGTTGCACAAGAGCCGGGAGTGCAGGAGGCGAGAGAGGCCGATGTTTTGGCCTTTGCGTCCCTAGTAGCCCGGCGCAGGATACTGCTAATGTGGAAGGAAGCCAAGCCCCCGGGGGTGGAGACCTGGATAAATGACATGGCGGGGTTTATAAAGCTAGAGCGGATTAAGTTCGTCCTAAGGGGGTCGGCTCAAGGGTTCACCAGGCGGTGGCAACCGTTCGTCGAATACCTTGCGGATAGATAGATGGAAGGGGAAAAAGAAGGCAGCAGCAGCAGCCCAGGATTTGGCGGGGGGGGGGGGGGGGGGGGGGGGGTGGGCGGGGGGGGGGTGTAACTTGTGACAAGGCAGTTGCCAATTAGGGCTAGTTTTCATTTTTGTTATTTAATATTTATTCATTTTTTGTTTTTTGTTTATATAAAATAGGTCATTGTTATTTGTGCTGTTATAATATTGTGTATGGGATGCACAATGTACTGTGTTGGTTGACCAAAAATTTTCAATAAAATATTTATTAAAAAAAAAAACACTGCAATGAAGTTAGTGTGAAAATCCCCAGTCGCCACACACCAGCATCTGTTCGGGTACACTGAGGGAGAATTCAGCATGTCCAATTCACCTAACAAGCACGATTTTTGGCACTTGTGGGAGGAAACCGGAGCACCCGGAGGAAACCCACAAAGACATGGGCAGAACGTGCAGACTCCGTACAGACAGCAACCCAAGCTGGGAATCGAACCCAGATCCCTGGCGCTGTGATGCAACAGTGCTAACCACGGTGCTACCGTGCCACCCATAAAGCATGTGATGTTTCTGCCTGTTTAGCCTTGACCTCAGTGCGTAACCCTTGTCATTTGATTCCCAACCCCTCATCCGAGGAAGCGCCTCGAAGGTGTGAGGAACTGACAAGTGCGACAGAATGTATGCCTCATGCACGCTGCCTGGATATTGTGCGCAGATGTGCATGATGTGCAGCTGGTGGACGCACATTAACTGCACATTCATGGAGTGGAAGCCCTTCTTATTGATGAAGGGTAACACATGTCGAACTGGTGCTCAGAGGACGACATGTGTGCGGCTGATGGTTGATGGTCCCTTGGACCTGGGGAACGCCTGCGATAGGGGCAAATCCTGCCCTAGGGGCATTCTGTTAGGCCTAGTCGAGGTTCAAGGTGATGTAGGCTGATGCCCAACTGCAAATGGCATTTGTGACAGTGCGGATGCACCTGTGTGCAGATGCATGCAAGACCCCACATAGGACCCTTGCTGAGCCCTGGAATGAATCAAGACATAAAGGTTCAGGGCGACCATCACCTTGACGGCCACTGGGAGCAGCTGTCCTCCTCCATACCCCCACAGTGCCAGATGCACCACCATCTGGCAAGATGCCGCACGATCTCCCTGGTGAGCCAGAATCAGCAGTGGCATACATGGCCTGGTAGCTCCTCGAAGGACAGGGGCCGACGCGATGATGTGGCACCTCCTTCGCACCTCCTTCTCGGCCGACACATGAGCCTCACTGGCTGGCCCCTGCTCTTCTGTGGTAGACTCCTCTTGTGCAGAGCCCTCCCTGGGCTGACCCTGCTACTCTCTTCGCTGTGTATCTGTAATGGCTGCAGCGGCCAAGTTGATAGCAAGCATATGGAGCTGCAGTCCAAAATCCATGTATCTGCAAGAGGAGGGACAGAGAATATCAGCAAGATGGACGTGGCTATGCAGTGAGTGGTCACATACACAGCAGCTCCCGCTCAAAGGTGTTGGTTTGAGCTTTTTTTTTAACCCAAAAGTGGCGTAAATGCGACAGGAAAGTGTAACTGAAGGTGTGGAGATGTTCCCCCCCCTGAGTGGCATGTCTGTTGGTTACCAGACCCAGCAGAAAAAGGTTCAGGGCCTGGCCAAGGAAATGGAGGAGACCTGTGGTGCAGTAGCAATTGTGAAGATGGCGAAGAGGAAAGGTCGTTGCAAGTTGGAAAGCCCCAGATGGAGAAGTTGATGGCGTTTATTAGAAAAGAGTTCCGCCAGCAGCGAAAGGAGATGCATCAAGGCCAGAGAGGGAGCAGTAGTACCCTTGAAAGGATCGATGGAGTGAGTTGATAAATGTGTGGCGGCACAGGGGACGCAGATTTGGGAGATGGAGAAGATGCTGTCTGACCATAATGATCGGGTGGTGGCGTTGGAGGCGGATGTGGGGCTCCTGGGGGACCTTTGCAAGTCGCTCAGGGCAAAGATAAAGGAGCAGGAGAACAGGTCCAGAAGGCAGAATCTGCATACTGTTGGCTTGCCTGAGGTTGTGCAAGGTACATGTGCCACGGGATACGTTTCAAGGATGCTGGCGGGGCTGGTAGCGGAGGGGGTGCTGAACAATGCCCCAGAGGTCGACAGAGTGCACAGGTGCATAAGGCAAAAGCCGAGAGCGGGGGAACTGCTGCAGGCGGTGATTGTGCAGCTCCATAAGATTGTGGAGAAGGAAAAGATCCTGCGATGGGCAAGGGAGAAGCAGAATTGCTATTGGGAGGGGAATTGGGTCTGAATTTATTAAGATATCGGAGCGGAGCTGGCGAAGAGATGTGCTGGTTTTAACAAGGCCAAAGTGGTGATTTACCGAAGGCAAATTTTGTTTGAGGTATTGTACCCGACAAAGCAGCGGGTGACAGTTTGATGACCGGGAGTACTATTTTGAAACCCCAGAGGAAACAAACGACTTCATCAGAGACCATAAATTGGGGGAAACTGAATGTTGATGGGAGACAGAGGATCTAGAACAGCAGAGATCAGAAGGTACGGATATTGTGGGGGCAGGAGGGTGTGCGGCTTTTTTCGGGTTGGGTGATTTTATTTTTGTTGTTTGGTAGGGGCAATGAGTTTGTAAGGGGACAACTGCATCCCCCCTCCCCGCCATCTGTGGTGTTTTTCTTTTTGGAGGGGGTGACCTATGGCTTTGGAGTTGTCTTCGTGTGGGGGAGGGTGGGGTCCACGGGGAGCCATTTGCACAGACGAGGGAGGGTGGAGGAGCCTTCAGGCAGAAGTGGCTGCGAGGCATGGCCAAGTGGGGGTGGGGAAAGGGTCATGGCGGGTGGGGGGATGCGACATGGCAATGTTGGAGAATGAGCATGGTCATGGGTGGAGAAGGGCCCAACTTTGATGGGCCCGGTTCAGGGCTAATTAAAGGAGGTAGAATCGAATGGGGGTGATGGTAGAGGGGAGTGGAGGCTCTGGTAAGGTTCATAACATGGAATGTACTGGGTCTGAACGGGCTGGTGAAGAGGTCTCTGGTCTTCGGGCATTTGAGGAGTTCGAAGGAGGGGGTGGTCTTTCTGCAGGAGACGCATCTCTGGGTGAAGGATCAGGTCAGGTTGAGGAAGGGATGGGTGGGTCAGGTATTCCACTGGGGGTTTCATTCAAATTCGCGGGGGGTGGCCATCTTGCTAAGCAAAATGACGGGGTGTGTGGGGGCCAAGGAAGTGTGGGATCCAGGGGGAGATGATGAACGGGGTGTTGGAGGGCATGCCGTTGGTGCTAGTGAATGTTTATGTGCCAAATTGGGACGACATGGGGTTTGTGAAGGGGTTGCTGGGAACGATTCCGGACTTGGACACGCATCATTGACTTTTTTGTGGTGAGTCCTGCCGGGTTGGTGGGGGTGGTCGGGGCGGAGTACACGGGAATTATGATATCAAATCATGCTCTGCACTGGTTGGAGGTTAGACTTAGCACAAGGCAGGAGCAGGGGCCGAGATGGAGGTTGGATTCGGGACTTTTGGCGGACAAGGGGTTCTGTGAGGAGGTCGGTGATCAGGGATTATGTGGAGTTGAATGGGAGGTGTTGGTGGCCACGTTTTGGGAGGCATCAAAGGCTCGTTCAAGGAGCCCAGGGACACGAGGAGGAGGGAGGAGTATGGACGGTTCTTGAACGAGATAGTCGAGGTGGACAGGAGGTATTCGAGTGCTCCCACCAAGGAGGGGTTGGCGGAGAGAAAGAGGTTACAGGGGCAGTTTGACAGGCTGACGATGGGGAAGGCAGTGGGGCAGCAAGGGGGGTGCAGTATGAGTATGGAGAGAAGGCGAGCCACATGCTGGCCCACCAGCTATAGAGGCAGGCCACATCCAGGGAAATTCTGAGGGTGCGGCAAGGAAGGGAGAGGTAGTATCAGAGCCGGGGAAGGTTAATGAGGCATTTACGGAGTATTACGAGAAGTTGTATTGGGAAGAGCCGGGTGGTGAGGAAGGGGATATGGGGCGTTTTCCCGTATCAGCCTCCCCGAACAGGCGCCGGAATGTGACGACTAGGGGCTTTTCACAGTAACTTCATTTGAAGCTTACTTGTGACAATAAGCGATTTTCATTTAATTTTCATTTCATGAGCTGGAATTCCCAAGGCTGGATGAGGAGAGGAGGCAAGTGCTGGAGGAACTGTTAGGGCTGAGAGAGGTGATGGAGAGCATAAGGGGGATGAAGTCGGAGAAGGCCCTGGGGGCCAGATATCAGGCTACATGGCAGAGTTCTATAAAGAATTTGCGATGACGTTGCCACCACATTTGCTGGGGATGTTTAGCGAGGCGCCGGAGAAGGGGGAGCTACTGGAGACACTGACCCAGGCGTCGATCTCGTTAATCCCAAAGAAAGGGAAGGACCAATTGGAGTGTGGGCCATAAATTTTGTTTCACTGCTAAACATGGATGTGAAGGTGTAGGCCAAGAAAGTGGCGGGAGGATGGAAGGGTTCATTCCGGAGGTGGTTGCAGAGGACTAAATGGGTTTTGTAAGGGATAGGTAGCTCTCCAGTAACATCAGGAGGCTATTAAACCTTATTATGACCCCGAAGGAGCGGGTACGGGGAGGTGGTGGTCTCTATGGACATGGTGAAGGCTTTCGCCCGGGTGGAGTGGCGGTACCCGTTTGAGATTCTGAGGAGGTTCAGGGTGGCCCGATGTTTGTGGCGTGGGTGCGTCTGTTGTATGTGGCCCCGATGAAGAGTGTACGGACAAATGAGATGAGATCATGGAGATTCAGGTTTCACCATGGCACATGGGATCACTACTGTTGCCATTGTGTGTGTTGGCAATAGATCCCTTGGCGATGGCCCTTAGGGAGTCAGTCGAGTGGCAGGGGATTGTGAGGTGGGATAGGGAACAGTGGATGTCGCTACATGCAGATGACCTGCTGCTGTTTGGGGCGGACCCGGTGGAGAGTATGGGAAAAATTATGGACAGGTTCGGGGTCTCCACGGGTTATAAATTAAATGTCTGAAGGAGTGTGAGGTGTTTCCGGTAAATGCAGCGAGTCAGGTCTCTATCAGGTCTTTAGTTCCTCTATCTGAGTTTCCTCCGACTCCATAAGTTCTTTGTAGATATCTGATACCTTCCACTTTCCCACACATGTTCTGGAAACTACCCTGTCCTGTATCCCCCGTGGTGGCAGGAGCGGGAAGGTCGGAACCTGCCTTCCTAAAATATCCCGTACCTGCAGATATCTAAACCCATTCCCTGCTGGCAGATCAAATTTCTCCACAAATCCTTCAAGCTAGGGAAGCTCCCGTCTATAAATAGATCTCCCATCCTCTCAATTCCTACTCTCTGCCATCTCCAAAACCCTCCATCCAGTCTTCCTGGCACAAACCGATGGTTGTTGTAAATCGGGGCCCAGACCGATGCTCCCTCCACTCTCCTATATTTCATCCACTGCCCCTAGAGTCTCAGAGCCACCACTACCACTAGGCTTGTGGACTATCGGGCTGGCGAGAACGGCAGAGGTGCCGTTATCAGTGCCCCCAAATTTGTCTTGTTACGCGATGCCGCCTCTACTTGCTCCCACATCACGCCCCCCCACTACTCACTTCCTAATCATGGCTATATTAGCCGCCCAGTAGTAGTTACAAAAGTTCGGCAGCGCCAACCTACCCTCCCCCCGACTACACTCCAACAACACTTCACTCGCGGGGTTTTACCCGCCCACACAAAGCCCAAAATCACCTTATTCACCCGTTTAAAAAAGGCCCTCGGGATAAAGATGGGGAGACACTGAAAGACAAACAGAAATCACGGGAGGACTGTCACTTTCGCGGTCTGTACCCTCCCCGCCAGTGACAGTGGGAGCATGTCCCATCTCCGAAAAATTATTGTAAACTTAATAGAATGAATCAATTAAAGTAAAGCGAAATGAAAAATGAAATAAAGAAATAAAAGTTAAAAGAAACACATTCACAGTTGTCTTTGATGGTCCCTTAGTTTAGGAACAGCCTTCAACACTGGAATGGGCAATCCTTGAAAGAGTTGTAAGCATTTTAAGCTCATACCCTGCAGAGGTATTTGTCTCAGGTGAATATATAGGCACCATTTTAGGGCTTCTTGACATTCTCTTACAGATACATTTAGTTGTCAGAAACATAAAATACAAAGCAAAAATAACTATAAAAAACATGAACAAACCTTGTACCACTGAGGCTCCCAAGGACCCGAGCCACCCAGTAGCCCAACTCCAAATGGTCCTGGACTCGGTTGTTCGAGTTTTTCAACCTCCTTCTGAATGTGTTTTGCCAAATCAGTAATCTCTTTTGTGTTATCTGGAATATAAGTACAACATTCTGATTCAATCAGGGCACATGTCCTACCTTCCTCACTGAGAATATAATCAAGAGCCATTCGATTTTGCAAGGCCACAGTACGGATAGTTATCCATGCGATTTTGCAAGGCCACAGTGTGGATAGTTAGCATTTAAACTGAAATCATGAACAGGTCTATGGAGGTGTAATTAGTCCATTTTCTATAATGACTGTCATCTTATTAAACTCTGGCTACCTTGGCATCACCATAAAAAGGAACAAACAAAGCAAAATACCTGTCACGTGCAGTAATGGCACATTTACTTCTTTGGACTGATAGTTTGTATCAGTAATTGTTCAACCTTGACAGCTCACATCACTGTCTTAAGGACATATGTTCTTTCTCCCTTGTCAATTTTGATGCTAAGGTTGGGTCATGGGATGAGCTTTTGATCCGAATTTGAATATAAAATCATATTGAGTTGCCATACATAGATTATGTGTTAACTAAACTAAAATAAATGTCATTTCAACCTGTGAGTAATGTACAATATGGCTCCAGTTTTCACAGGGTGAGATCTTACTCTTCCACCCCTAATCTCATTATTATTCTTGGTCACTTTCTTTCTCTCGCTCTTGAGTAGGGTGATCTGTGCAGGGAGAAAATTCACTTCTTTGTTTTTGTTTTCGATTCCAGTTTTCTCTTCACATAACTGGTGTTAAATTCCAGTATATTCCATAATCTATTTGTAACTTGAATATGATCTCTGCATAATTGGATTGATACCCCTTTCTTTCTGACAACCCCATTTGCAAATCATCTCACTCAAATATCATTCAAAGTAACATCACGCAAGGACTTAAAATATTCTCCAGTTCTCCAAATTGTCTGTATCCATCTTGTGGATATTCCTCACCAGGTTTACTTGCTACCTGGCCTTTACTTGTTCTTATCCAAATAATTTACCTGTCACTTCAATTTTGCTCACTTCGACAGGTATCAGTGTGTTTGATTCTATCCCAATTATTTTAAAGTCAGTTTCTCTATGGAATATGCGTCAGTGCCTTGATCACTTAATAATGTTGTTGAACTCTGTTGGCCCATTGACCATTTCTGGCCATGCTGTTTGTCAAGTACTGTGCATGCATGTGACCTGCTCTTCAATGCATAATGGCAAGCAGTTTCAAAGCCTTGAAAGGGTCTATTGTGAACTGGTTTCCTGCCTATTAGTTACTTCACACGTAACTCATCTGCACCCATATGCAGTACCCCCAATGTCATACCACACATTCTTGAAGCTTTTGTGATCTTATCAAAATGTCTCAAAGTTGTTGGTTATATCTCCATATGTGGTCTAGATGCCTTGAGTGATGGCCAGAGTATCAAACTTTGTTCTCTTAAATAAAAGCTTAGACAAGGACACAGGCATTACCAAGAGAAAGTTTATCAATTTACTAGCCTCCTCTAGACTTTCCCCTTCATATTAATGCCAGATTGAAATATTCCATTGAATTGTACCCAATATTCCAATTCCCATTTCCTGTTTTGATTTCCTGTCTCAATTGTCTCCCATCAATTACTTAATCCTATCCCAACCATGAGTCTTGGAGAAATCTTGCAGTCCAATAAAGTATCGTCATGCTTAAACAGAAATCTAACATTTCCATTTGATTCCAGGCAGTAACATTTTGATTGCCTGCTCTTTGTCTTAAAACACATTTTTTAAAAACGTAACTTGCATTGCCTTTCTACATCCCAGAATTGTCCCAAATTCAAACAACAGTGTTGTTGGCTTTCAGGTTTTTATTAATGTCTATTTCATCTTTACTCTGTCTTAAATTGTTAAATCTTTTCATCAAAAGAGCTTTTCTCCTTATATCCATTGACACCAGCTAACCGCAAATCTTGTTCCACTTGCGGCTACCTGTAAAGTAAAACACAAAAGATCCATTCTGCTTGGGCAAAATGGGTTAATTAATCAGATTAAATTCAAACTTACAGTTTGTAATTCCCAATTCCTGTAAAAATATAAATACATCTTCAGCTGTTAACAGGCAAGGGTTAATAAGGCAGGCCAGCAGCATGGTTCAATTCCCGTACCAGCCTCCCCGAATAGGCGCTGGAATGTGGCGACCAGGGGCTTTTCACAGTAACTATATTTGAAGCCTACTTGTGACAATAAGCGATTTTTGTTTCATTTTTTTTTCATTTTACGTCATCACCTCTCTTTGTTTCGACCTAAGGAGAAAAACATGATCAGGGGACCCCCTTTTCTTTAATAATCGCTACTCTACACTACAATCTCGTGTAATAAATCCTATTAAATTAAAATTATCTCACTCTTACATGTGTGAGTTTGTATCCGTATTAAAATTCCCACATATTGATCACAAATATCCTGGAATCCTCCGGCCAGAAAAACATGACACCAGGTTTTGTTAGCTGTTTGCTCCAAAACATTAGCACTTAAACCTTATATTGGGTAATTTAGACACATAAGTTTCTGGGCAACTTAAAAATCAATTAATTGCCTGCTGGAATAGTTAACTTCTTTGCTCCAAGTTATTTTCCGGTATCCTTTATTTTTTTCCTTTAAACCAATTTCAATTTAGTTAATTAACCAAATTTGAAAGAAATATTAACATTTCACTTGTAACTTGTTTTGAAGAATTCAAATTGGATCACTGCCAAACTGCAAGCTGTAACACTGACCTTGACTAGACAATACAAGCCTGTATTTTTCTTGTCTGGATCTGATCGCGCAGTGCATTCAATTGGTCTTTCATATGTGTTGTTTTTCCCAGATCCGTTTAATATCTTCCAGCTACCATTTCAACTCGGAAATAGTACTTTTTAACCTCGGGCCTCAAGTCGTAGACTATTCTCTAGTTGGGAGGATCGCGATATATATAGCTATAACACCGTATAATACATATACCATCGTCAGTTGCTTGTCTGTTACTAGGACTTGGGCCAATTTCAACCTGGATTTGTTCGTAAGGAGTGCATAGGAGATCATCCGACTCTAACTCTGCAGAGTTAAATCATGTTCGGCCTCTTCCTTCTAGCCCTCCTGGCTGGCTCGCCAAATTGCAGGATCTCTTATTTTATCTAATGAGAGTCGATAGTCTGGAGGTATCAAAAATACAACTTTATTGCTAATTATTCACTTGAATACACTTGAATAAGAACTGAAGCAAAACTTAGAAACAAAATATCAAACAATACATACAAGGGTCAAACACATGGCAAAAAAAAAGCATTAAACATAAAAGCACAAAGAAATCACTTTAAACACAAACAAACGGATAGATGATTCAGGAATTCAAGAAGGCAGGAATTCAGGAACAAGTCCTTGACCACGAGGTCTTACTTTTTGTTTTAACATTTTTTTAAAAGAGTATCCAATTCATTTTTTCCAATTAAGGGGCCATTTAGCGTGGCCAATCCACCTACTCTGCCCATCTTTGGGTTGTGGGGGCGAAACCCACGCAAACACGGGGAGAATGTGCAAACTCCACATGGACAGTGATCCAGAGCCGGGATCGAACCTGGGACCTCGGTGCAATGAGACAGCAGTGCTCCCCACTGCGTCACCGTGCTGCCCTAACGAGGTCTTACTTTTAAGGGAATCCTTATCTATGGTCTAATCCCTCATTTACTCTCATTGGTTTCTAATTCTCAGCCGAGACCTCCTGATTTGTTCAAATAGATGTCTGTTTCCTAGAGCACGATTTATTAATCAAACATTGGCCATTATTAAGATTGACTGGTGTCAATCAGGAATAACTCAGTGTCTATGTGCCCACCTGATGAGAATGGTATTCTCATGCCACGGCTAGCCATCAACCTTGCTGTAACTAATTATTTGATACATTCTTATTACTAAATGCACTGGAAGACACTGCTCTGTTCATTATATGAAACATTCATTGCAACAATGTCTGAATTTCTGCAGACATGACCTTAAAGTTCAATTGTTTATTCATTATCAGAAATAATGACTATCTGTTCACAGTCATGGCGTTTTGAATAATTCCATTCTCTAGCTATGAACTCAATCAGTACCTAAAGATATCAATAAATAGATGAATCAATAAATCAACAATTTATCAGCTACCAAACCTTTTGCATTACTACTGGGCGGCGACTGCGGAGAAGGTAAGACGGTGGTGGGAAGGCAAGGGGTTAGAATGGGTTAGGATGGTGGAGGAAGCCTGTCGTGGGTCAGCAGAGGGGCATGGTAACGGAGTCACTTTTGCTGGCACCGGGGAGGTACACGATGAGTCCGGTGGTGCAGTCAACGATTAGGGTGTGGAACCAGTTGAGGAGACACTTTAGGATGGAGGGGATGGAGGTGCTGACACTGTTGTGTGGGAACCATGGGTTTAAGCCGGGAGAGATGGATGGCATGTATTGGAAGTAGAGGGAGGTGGGGCTGGTGAAGGCGAATGTTTTCTTACCTGGAGGAGAGGTTCACAGGACTGGAAGAGCTGCAGGAGCAGGTGAAGCTGCCAAAGGGAAGCGAGTTCAAGTTTATGCAAGTGAGGGACTTGGCACAGAAAAAAATGGAGAGGGTTTCCCAAGCTGCCGGACTATACCCTGTTGGAGTGGTTGCTCCTCCCAGATATGGAAGGGTAGGGCAGGATTGCTTATGTATATAGGTGGCTGGGAAGCACGGGGGAGCGTAAGTGGTGTATTAAGAATAAAAATGGGAGGAGGAGCTGGGGGCGGAAGGTATGATGGGCAGTGTGGAGTGAGGCGATGCGTACAGTACATTTGACCTCCTTGTGTGCGAGGATGAGTTTGATTCAATTTAGGTGGCGCATAGAGTGCATTTAACTCGGACGCGATGAATCTGTTCTTCCAGAGGGTGGCAGATGAGTGTGAAAAGTGTGGGAGGCGGTATTCGAGATGTTATCAAAGACTGTATGGGGTAGCGGTCAGGCCGGACCCAATGGTGGCGGTTTCTGGGACATCGGAAATGCCGGAGCTGATGAAGGGGAGGCCGCTGTTGTGGCCTTCAGCTCTCTTCGTGCCCGGTGAAGGATATTGTTGGATTGGTGATTGACAACGCCACCGGGGTTGGTGACCTGGCTAAGGGACCTGTACGATTTCCTCCGGCTGGAAAAGATGAAGTTCGAGTTGAGGGGATCAGCGGAGGGCTTTGAGACACGGTGGGGACTGTTCATGACAATGTTTGCCACGGGGAGGGGGTGGGGGGTAGGTGGGTGGAGGGGGTGAAAAGGGGAAAAACCTGCACGAACTGTGAACTGTGGGAGTGTTGCTAATGTTTTGATTCATGTTTTTGTACTTTTGGAAATTTTTCGCATAAAATACATTAAAAAAAAGTGATGTCAGCAAGATGAGGATCCCCTTGACCATCCAGTGCCACCAGGTTACATGGTCACCTATGGTTGTACTGTTGCACCACCCTCAACATGTAGCCCCCCTCCCACCCGCTCACTCCTCCGGTCCCTTCGAGATGATGCAGCCCACACTGCACCCCTGTCCCCATTGGTGACTTGCACCTGGCCTGTAATGTGGGGAACCTCGACCGTCAACACCCATCCCTGCCAACAGGGGTACTGGTGGCTGCCACAACAGATATGTTAGTTGTATGCTCTGTGGCTCCTGTCCTGTTTCCTCCAGTGTGGCTACTGTGGGTCTCCTCACTGGGTGAGCCTTGTACTCTCCCACCAGGAGGGTGGCAACTGGTTGTGTCGTGGAGACATTCATACTGTGCAGACTTTGTGCTAAGCTAAGAGACTGGTGTGTGGGAAGGTCCTACAGATGGCGGTGAGTGAGGGAGGTTTATGTTTGCTGGGACCTTAGCTGCAGTGTTATGTGGAGCTTAGATTTTACGGTTGTAGCAGGGAACTGTTCAGGGCTGCCGGTTGTGGCGGGATGGGTGGGGTCAGAGGCGTTGTGGACAGGCAGGTCTTGGAGACATGGCATGATCCTCAGGGGTCGGCTAGCTGATAGTGTCACTGGTGAGGCTTTAACTCTGAGGGGGCTGTATGCCAGTGAGTGCTCCAGCGGCAAAGGTGCATGTGTCCTTTGTTTGGGGTGAGGCCTGCTACTCCCCTCCTTCCTCTGCTGTGGGGTTGCGCTTCTAAGGCGTGCACTGAGGAGAGCCAACATCTTGTGGGCTGGCGATTGGTCAGCCCCTTTGATGATACTGCTGGGGTATCAGGGTTTCCAGATGGACGGGCTGGATGGGTTCCCACATGACCAGAAACCCTTACAGCATTTGCAGGATACTGTCAGTAGTCTCAACAGCCTGGAGCCTGTAATCTGCAGGTAAGGGGTGGGTTTGAATGAATTTATGCAGCAATGGGGGTCTCAGCCAGAGCACCAGGATCCTGAGGAGGACACCTCGAGTCCACATGTTTTCCACCAAGTTGTTCCCCACTACTCCCTGAGGCCCAGGTATACAATCCCCAACAAGCCCAAAATGTTTGAAAAGTTTGCTTACCTCCTTGCTCCCCATCTACGGCCACAGTGCCCTACTTCTATGTACTTGTACCAAATCATGCCAGTGTGACTCCCGGCTGTGAGGGCAGGAGCATCATGGAGGGATGGAGTATCGGACTTCCAGTCCGCTAATCATATTGAAATGCATGCCAATCCTGCGGGATGTGTGGCTCGCTGCTGCCGTCGGCGGGGGATCGGAGCATCGCAACAGATTTGGTGCCTGGCACCGACCAACCTTTTTGGCTGACACTCCGTTCTCTGCCTGATTGGAAAATTGGATACTGGCATCGGGTAATGGTGAATCCAGCCCATTATCTATTTCTAAATTGCCAATATACTGTACTGTAAATGTATTTTCGCAATGTTGCTGACGGCTAGACTACAATCTTATCTCCAGACTCGAAGTTTAACACTGGTACAAAGGTTCAAACAAAATGGCTCATTTAAGAATTCCGGCAGTGATTTGAAATAATTGACTATGATGAATCTGCCGTAACCTACAAATAGTCCAAAGATTAGGTATGTAGCGGCATATTTTCTAGTTCCAGTAGGTCTAAAGGTCGAGGTTCATCCACAACATTAAATGTACGACGCCAAACAATCTAAACCTAAAATCATGTACAAATGAACCCACTGAATATTGTAATCAATTGAGTTACCACTAAATAGTGAACATAGATACAGGGGGCGGGATTCTCCGCAAACCTGCGCGATGTCCGCTACCCGGCGGCAAAAACGGCGCGGATCACTCCGGTGCCGGGCCGCCCCAAAGGTGCGGAGGTCTCCGCACCTTTAAGGGCCAAGTCCTCACCTTGAAGGGCTAGGCCCGCGCCGGAGTGGTTTCCGCTCCGCCGGCTGGCGGGAAAGGCCTTTGGCGCCACGTCAGCTGGCGCCGAAACGACTTCGCCGGGCGACGCATGCGCGGGAGCGTCAGCGGCTGCTGACGTCATCCCCGCGCATGCGCAGGGGAGGGGGTCTCTTCCGCCTCCGCCATAGTGAAGACCATGGCGAAGGTGGAAGAAAAAGAGTGCCCCCACAGCACAGGCCCGCCTGCCGATCGCTGGGCCCCGATCGCGGCCTGGCCACTGCGGCGGCACCCCCCGGGGCCAGATCGCCCCGGTGCCCGTCCGCGCCGCCTTGTCACGCCGTTCACAGGGTGGTTTAATCCACGCCGGCTGGAGTGGGTTGACAGCGGCGGCACTTCGGCCCATCGCGGGCCGGAGAATCGCCGGGGGTGGGCCCGCCGACCGGCGCGATTCCCGTCGACCGGCGCGGCGTGATTCCCGCCTCCACCGAATCTCTGGTGGCGGAGAATTTGTGACACGGCGTGGGCGGGATTCACGCAAGCCCTCGGCGATTCTCCGACCCGGTTGGGGGTCGGAGAATCGCGCCCAGGATTCCAGTTGGTAAGAGGTGAAAAGATTTGTATACATCTGAAGAATCGTATTCTACTCCAACAATGATTTTCCCGAATCCCTTAAACTTTCGATTGTCTGCTGACTTTCTGTTGAATGATCGACCGATTACTTGATTCTGTTAAACAGTCCCTGGGTTCTTCATTACCTTTTCAGTCAAAATTTTACAATCTGCTTTCAAATTCAAGAATAATTCTTTTTAAAAAAAAACATTTTTATTCAAGGCGTTTTCATTTGAATGCAAAGCACAAAAGCACAACCATCTTTATACAAATATCATATAACCGAACCACCCCACTCCCTTAAACACCCTACACGCCTTGTTTTATAGCTAACCAATAAAACAGTAATAACTATGACACAAAACAATAAACAAAATCCAACTCCCTCCACTCCCATCCCCATACATTGACGTTCACAGGTCTTGAAAGTAGGAGATAAACAACCTCTACCTCAAGAGGAATCCCTCCTCCGACCCTCGAATGGCGAACTTTATCTTCCCCAGATGCATGAATTTCGCCAAGTCACCCCACCGCTTTGGGTGGCTCCGGAGCCTGTCACCCCAGCAAGATCCGCCTCCGGGCTATCAGGGAGGCAGAGGCCAACTCATCAGCCTTTCTCCCCACCTACACTACTGGATCTGCTGAAACCTCGAATATTGCCACCTACTGGCCTGTAGTCACCCTAACTCCCCAAAATCACTGACATGGTCCCCGAGAAGGACTCCTAGAACTCCACCAATTTCGGACATGACCAAAACATGTAGCATGATTTGCCGGCCCTCCTAAATACTGCCCACACCGGTCCCCCGCCTCTGGAAAAAAACGACTCATACGCGACATTGTCAAAGAAACATAGAAAATAGAAGCTGGGAGGAGGCTATTCGGCCCTTCGAGCCTGTTCCTCCATGGCTGATCATCAAATTCAATACCCTGATCCCGCCTTCCCCCCATATCCCTTGATCCCTTTAGCCCCAAGAGCCATATCTAATTCTTTCTTGAAATTACACAACACTTTGGCCGCAACTACTTTCTGTGGCAGTGTATTCCAGATTCACCACTCTCTGGGTGAAGAGATTTCTCCTCACCTCAATCCAAAAAGGTTTACCCCTTATCCTCAATCTATGACCCCAAGTTCTGGACTCCCCCACCATCGGGAACATTCTTTCTGAATCTACCCTGTCTAATTCTGTTAGAAGTTTGTAAATTTCTATGAGATCCCCTCTCACTCTTCTAAACTCTAATGAATATAATCCTAACCGATTTAGTCTATCCTCATATGACAGCCCTGCCATCCCTGGAATCAGCCTGGTAAACCTTCACTGCACTCCCTCCATAGCAAGAACACCTTTCCTCAGGACACCAAAACTGCACACAATACTCCAGGTGTGGCCTCACCAATTCCCTACACAATTGCAGTAAAATATCTCTATTCCTATACTCAAATCCTCTTGCTCTGAAGGTCAACATACCATTTGCCTTCTTTACTGCCTGCTGTACCTGCGCGCTTACTTTCAGTGACTAATGCATGAGGACACCAAGGTCTCGCTGAGTATCCACCTCTCTCAATTTACACCCATTGAAATAATAATCTGTCTTCCTATTTTTGCGACCGAAATGGATAACCTCACATTTATCCAAATTATACTGCATCTGCCATGCATTTGCCTGCTCACTCAGCCTGTCCAAATCCCGCTGAAGCATCTCTCATCCAAATCATTAATGTATAATATGAACAATTGGGGTCCTAGCACAGATCCCTTTGGTACCCCACTAGTCACTGCCTGCAAATTAGAAAAAGACCTATTTATTCCAACTTTTTGCTTCCTATCTGCTAACTAGCTTTCTATCCATCTCAAAACATTACCCATAATCCCATGTGTTTTAACTTTACATATTAATCGGCTATGTGAGACCTTGTCAAAATCCTTCTGAAAGTCTAAATAAACCGCATCCCCTGGTTCTCCCTGGTCAACTCAATAGTTGCATCTTCAAAGAATTCCAGTAGATTTGTCAACATGATTGCCCTTTCATAAATCCAGACTGACTTTGTCTCATTACACCACTGCTTTCCAAATACTGTGCTATGAAATCCTAGAAGAGACTCCAGCAACTTCCCTCACTGCCTACCTAGACTCACTGGTCTATAGCTCCCTCTTTTCTCTCTCGCTCCCTCTTTTCTCTCTCCCTCCCTTTTTCAACAGCGGGGTTACATTTGCTACTCTTTAATCTGTAGGAACTATTCCAGAGTCCAAAGAGTTTTGGAAAATTACCTACAATGGATCTACTATTTCTTGGGCACTCCCTTAAGTATTCTGGGATGATGATTATCAGGCTCTGGAGATTTGTCTGCATTCAATCCCATTAATTTTCCCAAATCCATTTCTTTACTTTTAAAAAAATGTTTTATTTTTTATAAATTTAGAGGACCCAATTGTTTTTTCCAATTATGGGGCAATTTAGCGTGGTCAATCCACCTAACCTACACATCTTTGGGTTGTGGGGTGAGACTCACGCAGACACGAGGAGAATGTGCAAACTCCACGCAGACAGTGACCAAGCGCCGGGATCGAACCCGGGTCCTCAGTGCCGTAAGCAGCAATGCTAACCACTGAGCCATCGTGCCGCCAAACCATTTCTTTACTAATACTAATTTCCTTCAGCTCCTCAACAAAATTTGTGCTTCTCAAAACTTTTTGTATATTATTCATGTCTTCCTTTGTCAAGACAGAAGCAAAGTACAAATTTAGTTCCTCAGCCATTTCTTTGTTCCCTGTTAAGAATTCATCCATTTCTGACTAAGGGGCCTACATTAGGTTTAATTTTTATTTTTCTCTTGACATACCTATGGAAACTTTTACAGTCAGTTTTTATGTTCCCCGCCAGTTTATTTTCAAATTGTATTTTCCCCTTCTTAATCAATCCCTTGATCCACCTTTGCTGAATTTTAAACTGTTCCCAATCCTCAGGCCTATTGCCTTTTCTAGCTAATTTGTATGCCTCTTCTTTGAATCTAATACTATCTCTAATTTTCCTTGAAAGCCATGGTTTGGCCTCATTCCCTTTCTACCCTTGCACCAAATAGGAATAAACAACTTTTGGAGTTCACCTATTCGTTCCTTGAATGCCTGCCATTGCCTATTCACTGTCCTTTCTTTCAGTAATGTTTCCCAGTCCGTCATAGCCAGCTGCCTCATACCATCATAGTTACCTTTATTGAGGTTCAGGACCTTGGTCTCAGAACCAACATTCTTGATTAAGAATTTTACCATAGTTTGGTCACTCATTCCCAAGGGTTCTCACACAACTAGATTGCCAACTAGCCCTTTCTCATTGCACAACACCCAGTCCAAGATGGCCTGCCTGTTCTCTTGTTGGTTCCTCAACGTATTGGTCCAGAAAACCATCCCGTATATACTCTAGAAATTCCTCCTCTATTGTACTGTGATTAATTTGAGTCACCCAATCCAAATGCAGATTAAAGTCACCCATAATCACAGATGTTCCTTTATCACATGCATCTCTGATTTCCTGTCTAATGCTATTCCCAACATGACCACTGCAGTTTGGTGGTCTGTATACCTCCCCTACGAATGTTTTCTGGCCCTTGATTTTCTTAATTCGACCCAGACAGATTCCATACCATCTGTACTAATGTCTTTCCTCAATATTGCATCAATATCTTCTTTAATTAACAATGCTACTCCACCACATTTTTTTTCTGTCTGTCCTTCCTAAAAACTGAATAGCCCTCAGTTTAGTCCCCATCTTTGTTCACCTTAGAGCCATATATCCGTAATCCAACTATAGCATATCCCCTTTCATCTATCATCAATTTTATTTCGAATGTTCTGCATGCTCATGTACTAAACCTTAGGGCTAGTCCTTTTAACGTACCTTGTCCCATTCCTACTATTTTTAACAGTGCTTTTATTTGATATACGCCCTTGATTTCTCTGCCTACCACTTTTCTTATTCTCCTTTCTGTCTTTTTCTCTTGGTCATGATTCCCCCTGCTTTGATTCCTTACATAGGTTTCCACCCTCCTGCCATATTAGTTTAAACCCACCCCAACCGCTCCAGCAAGTACCTCCCCAAGGACACCAGTCCCGGTTCTGCTCACGTATAACCCATACAGTTTGTATATGTCCCACCTCCCCCAGAAACGGTCCCAGGAATCTGAAACCGTCCCCCTCACACTATCTTCGGCCATGTATTTGTCCAATATATCCTGCTATTTCCACTCTAACTAACACGTGGCACTGGTAGTAATCCTGAGATCACTACCTTTGAGGTCCGACTTCTAAACTTTCTTCCTAACTACCTATATTCTGCTTTCAGGACTTCATCCCTCTTTTTTAAAATCTATTTCGTTGGTACCAATGCGCACCACGACCACTAGTTGTTCACCCTCCCCCTCCAGCTGTTTAGCACAGGGCTAAATTGCTGGCTTTGAAAGCAGATCAAAGCAAGCCAGCAGCACGGTTCGATTCCCGTAACAGCCTCCCTGAACAGGCGCCGGAATGTGGCGACTAGGGGCTTTTCACAGTAACTTCATTTGAAGCCTACTTGTGACAATAAGTGATTTTCATTTCATTTTTCATTTCATTTTCATTTCATTTTAATTTTCAGAATGTCCTGTAATCGCTCCGAGACATCCTTGTTCCTCGCACCAGGGAAGCAACATACCATCCTGGAGTCTCGTATGCGGCCACAGAAACGCCCATCTATTCCCCTTGCAATCGAATATCCAATAACTAATGCATTCCCACACTTTTTACTCCTCCCCTCTGCAGCAGAACCAACCATGGTGCAACAAATTTGGCTGTTGCTGCTTTCCCCTGAGAGGTCATTCCCCTCAACAGTATCCAATAAGATATATCTGTTTTGGAGGGGACTGGCCACAGGAGATTCCTGCACTGCCGGCCTAGCTCTCTTGCTCTGCCTAGTCATCACCCATTCCCTTCCTGAGCCTGCTGTGTGACCACCTCACTATACCTGCTATCCATCACACTCTCCACCTCACGGATGCTCCACAGTGTCCCCCGCCGCTGCTTCAGCTCCGAAACCCGGACTTCCAGGAGCTGTAGCTGGAGACACTTCCTGCACACATGCTGGCTTTGGTTACTGGAAATGTTCCCGGCTTCCTACATGCAGGAAGAGGAACAAACCAAGGCTCTGAGTTCCCCTGCCATGACTGACCCTTTTAAATTAAAGCTTTTGAAGATGCTTGCTATTAGATTAAATCCAATTCTCTGTGACTCCTTTTTGCTTGTGTGCTCTATGCACCACTTTAAATTGAATTAAACTTAATTGCAAACAGGAGAATGTCGCATTTACTCTCCACAAGGCCTCACTCCAAACCCTTCCATCAAATACCCTACCCAGCTCCTCCTCCCACTTTCTCTTAACTTCCCCCAATGAAGCCTTCTCCCCCTCCATCAACTGCCATAGATCTCAGAGACCTGACCCTCCCTTATATCATCCTGGGACACAATCTTTTTGAGCAACAAAGTGGGTGGCAACATAGCCAGCTCCTTCCTAACAAAATCCCTAATCTGTAAGAACCAACAACAATCCCCCCCTCCCCCACCCACACTATACGTTGCATCCAACCCTCCTGGAATAAATCTGTGATTGCCACTTATCGGTGCCCACAACGACATGCCCTCAATCTTAAAATGTTGCTTGAACTGATTCCGGGCCCTACTGGGCACGTGGAGTATTTAGCCGGCGAGAACGGAAGGGGCACCATCACCAATGCCCTCTGACTTGTTCCCCTACAGGAGGCTTCCTCTATCTGCCCCCATGCCAACCCCTCCTCCATGACCCACTTCTGCACCTTTTTAGCGTTCAGCGCCCAATAATACTTCGAGAAGTTCGGCAGATATTGCCAAACACCGCCCCCCCCGCCTATTCATCTCCAAAAATTCTCTGAATCCAGGGCGCCTTCCTTGCCCTATTGAAGTCGGTGATTATCCTGTTTACCCTCCTGACAAATGACTGAGGCACGAAAATCGGGAGTTTCTGAAAAATCAACTAAAACTTCTGGAAAACCGTCATCTTCACGGTCTGGGTCCGCCCCATCAGTGATAACAGGAGAACAACCCATCTCTTGAAATCCTCCCTCACCCTGTCCACCAGATTAGCCAAGTTCAATTTATATGGCTGAGTCCAACTATGCACCACTCATACCCCAAAATAACAAAAGGTCGACTTGACCAGCCGAAACACTAACTTCTCCAGCTCCCTCCCCTGTACCAGAGCATAGGCCACAAACACCTCGCTCTTTCCCACATTAAGCTTATACCCTGAAAACGAACCAAATTTTGTCAGAATCCCCATAATACTACCTGTACTAGCAATTGCGTCCACGACATATAGCAGGAGTTCATCTGCGTACAGGGACACTCAATGTTTTATCCCCCCTCTCTATTCGTCTTCACTCCGTTGAAGCCCTAAGCGCCATCACCAATGGCTCAATCACCAATGCAAAAGCAATGGGAACAGTGGACACCATTCCCTGATGCAGATTAAAATACCCCAAACTTATAGGGCGGGATTCTCCGACCCCCCGCCGGGGGCGGGAATCGCGCCGCGCCATTCGGGGGCCCGTTGGGAGCGGTCCCCGACGATTTTCCGAGTGGGCCCCTGTTTTCGTCGGGTCCCGCCGGCGTATATTACACCAGGTCCGTACTGGCGGGAACTGAGTGTGGGCGGCCTGCAGAGTCCTCGGTGAGGCGCGGGGGATCTGGCCCCAGGGGGGGCTCCCACGATGGCCTGGCCCGCGATGGGGCCCACCGATCCATGGGCGGGTCTGTGCCGTGGGGGCACTCTTTCTCTCCACGCTGGCCAGTGTAACGGTCCGCCATGGCTGGCGCGGAGAAGAACCCCCCTGCGCATGCACTGGGATCGCGCCAGCCGCAGAGGCCCTTCGGCGCCAGCTGGAGCAGCGCTGACCCCGCCGGCGCCGGCCTAGCCCCTGAAGGTGCGGAGGATTCCGCACCTTCCGGGCGGCCCGACGCTGGAGTGGTTCACTCCACTCCTCGGCGCCGGTACGGCCCGCCCACTGGTTAGGGGAGAATCCTGCCTATGGTGTTTGTGCATACACTCGCAGTGGGGGCCCTGCTCAACATCCTAATCCAACCAACAAACCCCGGCCCCAAACCAAACTGCCCCAACATTTCAAAAATTTACCCACTCATCCAGTCAAACGCCTTCTCTGCATCAATTGATATTATTACCTCCATTTCCCGACCCATCGGGTGCATTTCTATATTCAACAACCTCCTAATGTTCGACGACAACTGTCGCCCCTTTCCGAACCTATCATCCCCGGCACACAATCCACAATCCTCCAGGCGCATCACCAAACCCTTAGCCAACAACTTCACATCCACATTCGGAAGCGATATCAGCCAATACCACTCACACTCCGGATCTTTATCATCCTTTAAATTAAGTGAAATCGATGCTTGGCCAGCATGGATGGAAGCTCCCCCTTATCAAATAAGTCATTAAACATTTCCAACTGTTCTGTAGCAAACTTTTTGTAAAATTCCACTGGGAGTCCATCCAGGCCTACGGCCTTCCCAGACTACATCGACCCAATGCACCTCATCGCCTCCTCCAACCCAAATAGGGCACCCAACACCGGCACTTTCCCCTCCTACACCACCGGAAAATCCAAGCCATCCAAAAACTGCTTCATGTCCAAGTTCCCTTCTGGGGACTCCGACCTGTACAGTCCCCGGTTGAAGGCCTCAAATACCCCGTTCACCTTCCCTGAAGTGTTGGGTACTCTGCTACACAGACGAATCAACACGGTTGCGAATGGTACAACTCAGTTTTATTTCAAACATCTATTTACAGTGGTAAACTGTTTACTGAGGTTCGATCATAATCCTTGAATCTGTGGACCTATTCCTAATTATATCTTGTCGTGGCACTCAGCACATGGTGGATGTCTGAGTGGCTTGCTATGAGCTCTGTGCCCTGAGCCGACTCCTGCTCGAGTGCCCAGGAAGTGTTGTGTTCCCTGTTTTGTACTGTGTATGCTCTTGCCTGTGATTGGCTGTTGTGTTGTGTGTGTGTTGATTGGTCCGTTGATCTGTCCATCAGTATGTATGTATGTGCTATGATGTTTACCTGAATATCATGACACCCAACACCTACACTTTCCCCTCCTACACCACCGGAAAATCCAAGCCATCCAAAACTGCTTCATGTCCAAGTTCCCTTCTGGGGACTCCGACCTGTACAGCCCCCGGTTGAAGGCCTCAAACACCCCGTTCACCTTCCCTGGCTCGGTGACCACCTGCCCCCGGAGTCCTTAACCTGTTCAATCTCCCTTGTCGCCGCCTGCCACCTCAACTAGTGTGCCAATAACCTACTGGCCTTCTCCCTATGCTCAAAAAACTCCCCCTAACCCGGTCGAACTGCCCCACTGCCTTCGCCGTTGACACAGGTCATCCTTCCTTCAACAACCCCTCTCCAGGGATGTCAAATACTGCCGATCCACTGCTAAAATGTCCTCCACCAACCTCTGCTTCTGCAACCAACTTTCCTTATCCCTATGCGCCTTAATTGAAATTACCTTCTGGAGCATTGCATTCTACGCCTCCAACATCTGTTCCACTCTCTCCAGGGCAGCCCGCACTGGCTCTGCCACTCTTGCCAAATCCTCGGAGGCCGCCAGCCTCTGCTTCTCAGATTTGGCTGAGAGAAATTAAGCCAACGGCTTTGTCGACCACTGTGCGGACAACAACGCCATCTTTTCCTCAGCAGCGTGTGTGTCCTCCTGGTCCGAAGAGTGTCCCTTATTCGACACACTCCTTGTTTGGTAACACCTCGACATCACTTACTGAAGGAGAATATCTTGTTCAGTACAGGGAATAGTTTCTTCACCTAAAGCACCCCTGTAAAACGGGCAAAAAGGACCAAATTGTCCATCCCCAGCCAGGAGCCACCTTACGTGCGACCACTCACTCCATGGCCACCACCGGAAGTTTTCAAGAATAATTCTTTATATGTTGGGATCTCATTAATACAATGTCTGTACTACTGCAGTAATATTTGTATTTTCATTGATCGCATCTGGATATCATGGTGTGCAGCGTACATCAGCTGAGTATTTTCTTCTTAATGATCACACATCAGTAAGCCTATGTTTTGTGATCTTGAATGGAGAAAAAAATCGGACACTGGGGGTGAATTTCAGCCTGTGTTGACTGTCAGCGAGAATAACGACGCGGGTGCAATATACAGCAAGAATCGGCAAACATGAATCTGGTTAGTGAGACCACATTTCCCGATTTTCCAGGCCCCTTGCCGGTGACAATGAGAATCCCGCCACGGAAGGTTAGGAACCACAGTTAAATATACCCGCATAATATTAGTGAGACGTTCTCATGGTACTTCCCTCCCACATTGAATATCCATCATGCGCGATTTACAACAGCTGTATAAAAACAAGAATGTGCAACCTCATCTCTGAAGGGGATATCCAAGGTGAGCACTCATTTCACCATCATCCTCCAGGGTGCCAATTGCAGAGGGGCACTGGAGAGGATGCGGGGGATCCAGATAAGTGCAACTTGGGGGAGGGCAGGGGGATGTTCAGTCTCAGCATCACAGGGGGTGGGGGTCACCCGCAGGCCTTTAAAGGGGTCTGACGGCTGGTTTTTACACATCACTTCCTGTGTCCTCCTTGCTTGACTTGTGGTGATATAACCGCTGAGAGATTGCCCTTTCAGAATGCAGCTGGAAAGTGTGTGGGAGCGGGTGAATCCATAGGGTCAGCACAGGGGGCAACTGTGAGATCCCTGGGTGGGGTCCTATGAGATACCAGGTTGCACAGGCAGAGTGGGGGTCTCTGACAAGGGATGGTTCCCAGGCTCAGGAGGACTGAAGATCCTCACACAAGGGGGAGGATGAGTGCAGTCAGAATGAACCCCCACAATCAGGGCCTGAGATGTCTGGAAGGCCAAAGCCACTGGTTATGGAGGCCAGGTTGCCAGGGGTTAATAAATGGGTCACTGGCGACTCAGGTTGGAAGGCTTGTTTAATCCACAGCCCGTGAGAGCTGTGGGAATGAGGATTGTAGTCTTCACATGTCTCACATGTGCCTCGCCTGCCACAAGGGGAAGCCAGTTGCCTAATCAGCTCCCTGACCTTCCATGATGAGACAATTGTGCCAATTTAGTCCTCATAGCAATGCTTGAATGTTCCACTGATGGCACTCAATTGTTAATCCTTTGAAAACGTCATCCTACCCTACTATCTGCCCCTTCACCGTGGCTACATTCATGGCTGGGTGCCCCTAGAGAGGAAGCATGCGGTGTGCACTGGCATCCTCAAGACCTCCCGTGCCCGTTGAGCACCACAGGGTCTGACGTGCCCAGTTGACCCTTTTAATCACCTTTTGATTTGATTTTTTAAGACTTATTTGTGATTAAGGCAGTTTCCTTTAAGAGTCTCCCTTCAATTTGGCCCTCAGTTTATTTGATTTAGTTTACTTGGTTACTTATATTGTTGAAAATAGTTGGAAGCGTTGCCCCCAAGCATTGAACTCTAAGGCTCATACTCACATTGCAGGCATGCCCCAGCTGCACGGTGTCATCGGCTGAACCAACATGGCTCTGTACTTCCCATGACAGCATGTGTCACCATTTGTGAACTGCAAAGGAAAGCACTCTCTCAACACTAAGATTACCCGTAATCATGTGATGCTCATCATGCAGCTGTGTTTCATCTTGGGGCACTCGCTGATCTCAGCCATTTTTGAGGTAGAGCAGTGAATGGAAGGATGGCTCTTCGGGGATAAAGGGTACGCACTCAGCAGCTGGTTGATAACGCCAGTGTGGAAGCCACAAACACCCGCTGAGATTTATTACAGCGATGCACATGTGTCAGTGTGTGCACTGGTTGAGCAGGTGATTGGACTGCTCAAGATGCGTTCTGGTGCCTAGACCGGATGGAGGGAGCCCTCCAATAGAGCCCCCAGAGGGTGCCCTGCATCATAGTGGTCTGCTGTGCTCCACATAACCTGGCCTTGCAACGGAGCGAGCAGCTGGAGCAGGAAGAGATGGAGGAGTACCACATCTCCTCAGATGAGGAGGATTTCGGGGAGGGTGGCGAGGGGAAACATGTGGAGGAAGGATCTCAAGCATTGGCCAAGGCCTGAATGGGGCGAAGGGCTAAGGGTATCCTCATAGCCACTCGGTTTGGGAACAACTAGGACTAGTGAGTGAAGACCTCTCGCACCCTGGTTATCTGACATCTGCTCACTTCTGTGGCTAACTTAAATGGCAGGGCGGAGAAGTGGTTGGCCGGACACTGCACGAGAATGATGATATCTTGCAGTGAGGACAGAGCGATGCTTCTCTTACCTTCTGTGAAATGTCTGTCTCCTGCCTGACAGGGAGCAGCATTTGACCTGGGGGGGGGCGGGGGCGTGAGGAGACTAGGGGATTGCGTGAACCTTCCATGGAGGTTTGGGAGGGACTGGGGGGAATGCGCCAGGAGTGTGGGATGGGAGAGACATACCATTACCATTCTCTCACTGCACAGAGATGAAGCACTGAGAGCATGGTGCCATAGCATGACATCGTTGAGGATCACTTTTGCAATGGTGACTTAACTCTACTAGTGCCTAGCTTCACCCGTGCCCACGAGTTGCTAATCGTTTCTTGCTCTTCCTCACCATCCCACTATGTCTCGGAGTCTCCCCAGAATCCATAGCTGAGGTTGAGGCGGCCAGTTGATTTCTATCCCCTGTTGCCTGAGATGACCTTTGCGGGCATCCCCTGGGGAGCCTAGATCTTGAGGGTCCCGGCATGCTTTCGGGCAGCATGGGTGTTACAGTGCTGCTCTCCTCGGTGTGCAAGGCTGTAGATGTGTCGCTCACAAGGAGGGGGATGTCAGATGGGCTGAACACCCCAGGGTCTCTTGGGTGGAAGACCCCTGGCTGTGTTCATGCTGAACCTCTTCCCTTCGGATTCCCAGGGGCCCCCTAGGTTCCTCTATGGGATAAAGGGGCAGCAGGAGTGAGATACAGAAGTCCCACCGTCCTCTGGTGCTGATACTCGTGGATTTCCACTAGTGCCTGCACCGTGCAGTTGAAGCCCTGCACCAAGGAGCTCATGCCCTCAGCCATGGAAGTCATGAGTTGAACTATAGAGCAGACATCTCCCACCATGAAGTGCATGCCCTGTACCAAGGTCTCTAGTGCGGACACTACCCTTACAATGTAGGCCTCATTACGCAGGCGGCATTGGGACTCCTCCAGTCGGCCTTGCAGTGTGAGGAGCATTGCTGTCATCTCTTCCTGATGCTCGCAGCTCTGCCTTTGTAGCCCCAGCAGCTCTGGGATGACAGTACCCAGGGGCACGTCATTGGCCTGGAGCTCAGCAGGTTCCTGGGTTCCGGCATCCCTCCAAGTGCTGGATCCCTAGAACATTCCTTCCTCTGCCTGCTGTGGATCGTCATCTGAGTGGTGCTCATCAGTCAGTGACCCAGAAGCCTGCCTACAAGTTATTCCCACCGAGGTGTGAGTATTTGCGCTGGTGGAGGCTGCGGGTGACGGCTATGGTGCCGCCCCAATGCTTATCTCTGAGATACCTCACTCGGAGTTGCTCGGATCTGTGGTCTCCAGAGAGCAAGAGGATGGTCTTGGCAGTTTGAGTGATTGACCTGCAAGGGAAGTGAGATGTCATTAGTGCATCACAGGGCAGACTGATGGGAGAAAGTTAACTCACGTGAGGTTTGCACCATGGCTGCATGTGTTGAGGGTTCTCACTTTTGCCCCTTGCCCCCACCTCATCCTCTGCATAGCTGCGGTCCTGCTCCTTGCTGGCGAGCCCAAGGGCTCACTCCTCAAGGGGAATTAGGGTTCTCAGCTCGGGCATGACTCTGGCAGGCTGTGCTCGAGTTTGTCCTGCGATGAGACAGATAGGGAGAGTGTAGGCATGAGTCCTGCCAGGTGAGATGGCGATAAAGTCTGGCATGCATGGGACGTGAGTGGGAGCGTGGATGTGAGGAGCAGATTATCTACTGTGGGAACATGGGGAGCAGTGGGTGGGTCTTTGGGGAGGGCAGCACGACAGTGGGACTCTGTGAAGTAGCTGGGAGAGAGATCTCCATGGAGGTGTGATAGGTGTGTTAAGAGGTGCAGCAGGAGTCACGAGGTGGCAGACTTACACTGGGTGCACGAAGAAGGTCATTCATCTTTTTCCACTCCTGTAGCCCCATCCTCTGAGGGAATGAGCTGGCCCTCACTACCGTGGCCACAACCTCCCAGGCAGGGTTGGTGACCTTGCTTGCTGGATGTTTAGACAATCACAGGTACATGTGCTGGGGAGGCATTTAAAAGGAGTGCCCCACTGATTACAGAGATTTTGTTTTCCCGGGGCGAGCGAATCAGAGACAAGCCACCATGAGCGTGCCGTGAATCATGTGAAGAAAAATATATATCGTTAAGGAGGCTGGATATACGCCAAGTTTTCCCACCGTTGGCGCCGGCAGGATTCTCCCCAGTTTTCCTGCCGGGACCGACACTGAAAAAATATAGGGAAATTATGTCCATTGTAAGGGACACCTCCTCAAATCTACTATATACCACAGTGACAATGAGTAAAATTATATATATATCAATGAATGAGGTTCATAACAGATTGTGGTACTGTGAATGTTTCTCTCTATTCTTCATTTTTCTCCATTTCTGTTTGTTGGTGCATGGAATACAGCATGAGCATGTCAACAACTCTTGTTACTTCTGCTCTCCCCTGTTCTTCCTCATTGCATATTACTCTCACATTGCTAATTGCACCTTAACCACTCATACAGAATAACTGTTTTTTGTTGAACACAGACAATATTTCACCTCACATGGGTGAAAATAGCTGCACAAATGATAGGGGAATACAGTCTCTTCTGGACAGTAGACTAGGATTCATATTATAGCTTTAACTACAGCTATCCATTGATACTACATTAAACTGAGCAACCTTATAATAGGACCTTTGATACATTATATGTATGGAGGCCTGAGGCCCAGTTCCAGTTTTCAGCATTTAATATAATGTGTTCAAACATTTTTATTGAAACATTCTAAAGAAACTGCATTAAGCTTTCCAACTCCCTTTGAAACCCTGTAAACTCTAAAATAAATGTTGGAAGACACAGAAATAGTTTCAGATAATTCATAGAAAATGTGCAGTGGTAATTTGTAGCCATTATTCAAAATTGTTCACTGAAATCTTCTAAAGTGTTGAAGCATTTGGAAAAAAAACCCAGCAGAACATTTAGGTCTGCAGGTTGCTGTGGAAACTTGTTATACTCTGCTTGAAATGGTACATCACTGGAAGCTCTGAATCCATTGAAAGTGTTTCCGAACAATGCAAATTAGCACTCTTGATGCTTCGGGACTGTCAGTAGCTGTTTTAAAGTGTTTGTTTTATCGCTGTTCCTGCTTTTTATAGTAGCAATGTGTGGAGATCAGTGCCTAAATCATGCCTCATTTCACAGTATAATTTTTTTTAACCATTATTAAAGTAGGGAGAAAAAGGAATGAAGGCCTAGAACTTTCTTCAAGCGAGTTGCACTGGTGTTGCTTCTTTCTAAAAACGTTACCCCACTGGTAGTGTGGTGGCTCGAGATAATGCACTGGAAATCTCCAGTAACAGTAAGAGGGGGTTTATTAACAATAGTGAGAGATAACTATGTACAGACACAGAGCAACAATGACTAGGTCTTAACTCTCTGTCTCTGGAGTCCACACTGGCTGAGGCCTGTGCTTTCTCTCCATTGGTCACGGTTCACACGCTCCTGTGCAATTGGCCCTGAGTTAGTCACGTGGACTGCAAGGGCTCACCTACCACATCCCTCCCCGTTTAAGTCTCTTTTTAAAAAAAATGTATTTTATTACAAACAAGTATCAAAACAGGTTACAGTGAATAAACACTCCGGGAAACATACTTCCCAACAATTAGCTATACAGTCTGTACAGATTTTTCCCCTTTTTCACCCTCCCCGTGACGAGCAGCCCCTCCCTCAAACACGGTCATAAACATCCCCCATCTTTCTTCAAACCCCACTGAAGAGCCCCTTAACTGATACTTTATCTTCTCTAATCGCAGGAAGTCGTACAGGTCACCCAACCAAACCGCTATGCCCGGTGGCAATGCCGACTGCCACTCCAGCAAAATTCGCCACCGTGCAATCAAAGAGGCAAAGGCCATGACATCGACCTTCCTCCTCTCCATGAGCTCCGGCTTCTCTGAAACCTCGGATATCGCCAACAAAGGGTCCGTGTCCATCTCCTCCTCCACTATTCTGGCTAAAACTGCGAACACTCCCACCCAGAACCTTCCCAATTTTTCGCAACCCCAAAACATGTGCGCATGATTCGTTGGCGTCTGCCCACACGTCTCACACTCATTTGCTACCCCCTGAAAGAACCCACTCATTCTTGCCTGAGTCATATGCACCTTGCACCATCTTAAACAATATCAGGCTCATCCTTGCACAAGAGAAGGTTCCATTTACCCTACGCAGTGCCTCACTCCATACTCCCCAATTGATCTCCCCTTCCAACTCCGCTTCCCATTTCTCCTTGTCCTTCACCACCCACTCGGCTCCCTGCTCCCCCAGCCACTTGTATATATCCCCATTTCTTCCCTCCCCTTCCACATCCGGAAGCAGCAGTCGCTCCAGCAGGGTGTATCCCGGCAACCTAGGGAACCCCCTCCAGACCTTTCGCGCCAAGTCCCGAACCTGTAGATGCCTGAACTCACTCCCCCCTCGGCAGCTCAACCCTCTCCCTTAGCTCCTCCAGACTGGCGAACCCTTCCTCCAAATATAGATCCCTCACCTTGACCAACCCCATTTCCCTCCACCTCCTGTCTCCACTATCCATCCCCTCCCGGCTCCCGCTTAAGCCTCTTAATTACATTTTACAAAACAAGCTACATAGTAGTGTTACATGCATGTGAAAAGGTCAAGAGTTCATCCCAAAGTCAGTCTGTTTGAGGACCTTTGAGTTCTCGTGGACCACCTCAGTCCCCCAACCATCTCCTCCACCACTGAGGCAGCCTTATTGTCTGCCGATGCCAGTCCAGGAGATTCCACAACTACACTAGAGCCGCTGGCTGAGTCATCTCTGAACTGCTTATCTCCACCTGCTCTGGGACAGCTATGGGTGCACTGCTGGCACGTGTTGGACACGTATGCTGAGGAATGTGGTTGTCACTCCTTGGCTTCTCATGTGTTCGACATGCTTCCTCACTGTCCTGCCATCTACATTTACCACGTATGAGATGGGTGCAGATTTGCACATGATCCTGCCTTGTAACCAGAGTGGGCCCAAGGCAAAATTTCTAACAAGAACTAGGTCACCCATCTGGAATGACCTGTCACCTTTTTGCAAAGTAAGTTGGTTCCTCTGGGAGGTCTGACATGCCTCCATCCTCTCTGCCAAATTTGGGATATCAAGTCCAGTCTGGAGGTGACAGCCCATAAACAATTCAACCGGCGTGGCCAACCTATGGCACAATGAGCGGTCTGACTGATTTTTCATAGCATTTTAAAAAGTTTTATGGCTCTTTCCACCAACTCGTTTGATATAGGAGGATTTGGAGCTGTTCTGTTATGTCGAATTCTGTTAGTTTGAAGGAAGTGTTGGAACGTTTCCCTGGTGAAAAGAGGGCCATTGTTGGTCACTGTGACTTTTGGGAGGCTGCATATAGAAAATACCTGGTGCAAGGCTTCTACTATGGCCACCAAGGTCATCACTCCCACCTCTAGTCTGGATAACCATTTGGAATTAGTGTCTACCAAGACTAGGAACATCCTGCCCAAGAAAGAGCCTGCAAAGTCTGTGTGCACTCTGGCCCATGGACGACCTGGTCACTCCCAGGGGTGGAGACTGGCTGTAGGAGGCAATGACTGTTGTGTCTGACAGGGGATGCACTGGCACACCAGGTTTTCAACATCCTTACCTATCCCCAGTCACCAAATATAACTGTGAGCTAGCATTTTAATTTTCGTTTGGCCTGGATGGCCACTGTGTAATTCTTGTGAATAGGGTTTCCTCGCTGGAGGTGGTATGAAGGATCGAGACCCCGAGATTATTATTCTGTCCTCGCAGGTGAGCTTGTCACTGTGGGTTAAGTAGGGCCTCAACTGTTCAGATGTCTTATGGTGCCAACTTGTCAGTATCGTATGTTTCACCTTGGATAATACAGGATCTCGCTGGGTCCAATTTCTTTTGTGCCTGATGACACTGGCAAGGTGTCAAGGAAGTTCAGTGCCAAGATGATTTTTTGGAGTACAGGCAGTGGCATCAGGCTTTTTGGCAAGGGAAGTCAACTCAATGCGCCCGCATTGGAGATTTAGGTGTAGTTGTAGGGTGCTAGCAGAAAGGCCCATTGTTGCATCCTGGCAGAGGCAATTGGGGTGTCCGCCTATCTTCTCTTAGGAATCCCAACAATTGTTTGTGGTCAGTTATTAATGTAAAGCACCATCCATAGTCATATTGGTAGAACTTTGTAACGCCATAGATAACAGCAATTCCCTCCTTTTCAATTTGGCCGTATTTTTGATCAGCTTCTGAGAGTCGTGGAGACAAATGCAATTGGCCTTTCTGATCCGCCTGCCATTTTATGGGAGAGAACTTCCCATATTCACAAGTTAGGATGATTTGTTTTCCAAGTTCAAAATGAACTAGAAGACTTGAAGAACAAGGTGGAAGACTTGCTCTTGTTGCTTACTCCTTCCAGTGCCAACGCTGGTGCTTTCTCAATAACAGTATCATGGCTAGGTTGGGAATGAACGTACCATAATAGTTCACCATTCCCAGGAAAGAATTTAACTCAGCTACATTCCTGGGTGAAATGAAAATCGCTTATTGTCACAAGTAGGCTTCAAATGAAGTTACTGTGAAAAGCCCCTAATCGCCACATTCCGGCGCCTGTTCGGGGAGGCTGGTACGGATACCGGAACCTCTTGTGTGGCTCTAACCTTTTCTTCGAGTGGGTGCAGACCTGTGGCATCCACTCGGAACCCCAAGTACGTAACTTCTGCAGACTGAAAGGTGCATTTCCCACGTTTAAGATTGACTCCTGGATCTTGGAATCTTTTTAGTACCTCTTCCAAGTTTGATGTGTTCTTTGTGTGTTGTTTCAGTTACTAGTACATCATCTAGGTACACCATTACTTTTGGGATAACCTAAATAGGTTCTCCATGGTGCGCTGGAATATAGTGCCGGCCGAGGAAATGCCGAAAGGTAGCCTAGCATATTGGAATAAGCCCTTATATGTGTTGATCGTGGTGAACTTTTGGGACTCTTCATCTAATTCTAGCTGCAGATACGCATGGCTGAGGTCAAGTTTGGAGTATGTAAGGCCTCCCGTCAGCTTGGTGTAGACATCCTTAATTCTGGGAATTGGATACTTGTCTACCTGAGCTGCTTGGTTGATTGTCAACTTGTAGTCCCCACATATCGTCCCCACATATCTTCACTGATGACTCTGGCTTCAGTACAGGGACTACCCACTTGGAAAATTGTGCGGGTTTAATAAGTCCCAGTTCCTCCAATCATTTGGGTTCGGCCTCGACCATTTGATGCAGGGCGCAAGGGACTGGTCTTGCCCTGAAAAGCATTATTGTTGAGTCTGAATCAACATACATTTTACCCTTTACTCCCTTTATACGGCCTAACTCATTATGGAAGACATCCTTGTATCTACACAGGATCTCCTGGAAGACACTGCTTTAAATCTTAAATATCTCCACTCTGTTTAATTTAATTCACTGCAGCCTGTCCCATCTCATCAGGCTTGGCCGAGGCCCCTCTATGACAATCAAAGGCAGCTGTGCCTTTGGTTCTTTGTAAGCTACTGGTGTACTGCTGGTTCCCAGATTTTTCAGAGTTTCCCCCAAATAGGTCAACAACCTGGCTGTCGTACTGCACAAATTTAGGGACTGAACCCCTTCTCGAGTGTAGTTGAACATCTACTCCCCCATAACCATGACCGATGCCCCGATATTCTTCAAGGGTCTTCCATTCATTTGTGCAATTATCCTGATTGGGGCTGTTGGTTCATTTTGATTACATTTAGTTGGTACATGTTGTGCTCCTCATCAGAATTCGTCTCCACTTAGTTCAGTGGTGTTGCAACTTGCTGTTGCTGTTTTTAAAAAAAATTGACGCGCTCTGCCTAGCATTGCAATGCGGCTGGATTAGACCTCTTTGACTGCAACGAAAACAATGCTCAACAATGGCATGCTTCCTGCATGAGTAGTCTCCCTCACATCGGTAGAAGTCCACTTCTGTCTTCGGCTGACTATTCGTTTTCTTTCCTGTTCCCTGGCTTCGGTCCTGTCCCGAGAACCATGGCTTGTTCTCTCTGTGCTTGTCGATTTTGCCATATACCTCACAGCCATACTGTCCCACGACTTGTTAACTTCCCCTTCTGGCTTTCTTTGGAGCTCAGATGTGCCTGAGCTATGTTGATCACTTTGTCTAATGTAATTTTTGTTTTAGCCAGGATGCTCAGGTTGTTAATTCCATACTCTAAGCGGTCGAGGAGCATATCGGCCAGCGCTACACCAAACACGGCCATTTGGCGAAGCCTGGCTATGAAGGCAGAGATCGACTCCCTTGGGTCCCTTACAGCAGAGTTGAATTTGTACTGCTGTACAATGATCGAGTGCATGGGGTTAAAATGCCCCTTGTCCAATGCTTGTCAAAGGTTTTGGTATCCGGCATCTCCTAGGACAAGATTTCTTATCAGGTTGTTGTCGGTTTGAGGCACACAGCCCATCAATAGCATTACCTCCTGTTTGTCCACCCCTACTATTTCATTTGCTGCAAAAAGGTAGTGGAGCAGTTCACTGTACTGGCTCCAGTTTTCGGCCTCCTGGACGAAAGGGTCTAACTTCCCGATCATCAGCATATTTGATGTGCCATCAATGAACACAAAACGAGTAGTGAACGTAACTGAGGCTTTAATAAACTAAACAGAAAGCCTCCTGGCCTCTGATCCCGAACTGGGTCAGGGGCGGAGACCAGCCATCTTTATACCGGGCCCGAGGGGAGGCGGAGCCATCAGGCAGTGGTTTACCACATTACATGTAATACAGTAGCCGTTTACCACAATACACATATATACTACAGTGGTTTACCACATTTACCCCCTGTTAAAAAAGGAGTCCAGCAGGGGTGAAGTGGACTTAAAGATCAAGTCTGTCGGGGGCCTTGACCTTTCACCGTGATCGCCTCAGTCCCGGCTGTGGTGTGGGCACCTGTGTCGAGACCTGCGCGTCCAGGAGCATGTAGTCCTCTTCTTCACCCAGTAGTTGAGTCGGTGGAGGGGGGGGGGGGGCGGTGTGTGGGCGGGGGTGGTGGTGATGGTCGCCAGAGGGCCTGCGGGTGCCAGATCTTGAAGTAGCTGGGCAGTGGTGGAGGGAAACGGTGTAGGGTCGGGGGTGGTGGTGATAGTTGCTGGGGAACCTGCAGGTGCCAAATCCTGGAGGGAGACTGTGTCCTGTCGCCTGTCATGATGTGCCACGTAGGCATATTGTGGGTTGGCATGGAGGAGCAGGAGCTTCTCGATGAGGGGATCTGATTTGTGACTCCTCGCATGCTTCCGGAGGAGGGCGGGCCGTGGGACTGTCAGCCAGGACGGGAATGAGACCCCGGAGGTGGACTTCCTGGGGAAGGCAAGCATACGTTTGTGAGGGGTCTCGTTGGTGGCAGTGCACAGGAGTGACCGGATGGACTGGAGCGCTTCAGAGAGGACCTCCTGCCAGCGGGAGACTGGGAGACCTCTAGACATTAGGGCCAGGAGCACGGGCTTCCAGACCGTCGCGTTCTCCTTCTGCACCTGTCCGTTGCCCTGGCGGTTGTGGCTGGTCGTCCTACTGGAGGCGATGCCCTTGCTAAGCAGGAACTGACGCAACTCGTTGCTCATGAAGGAGGAACCCCGATTGCTACGGATGTAGATGAGGAACCCGAACAAGGTGAAAAGGGCCTTGATGACAGTGGCAGAGGTCATGTTAGGGCATGGGATGGCAAAGGGGAATCTTGAGTATTCGTCAACAATGTTGAGGACGTACAGGTTACAGTCAGTGGAGGGGAGAGGCCCTTTGAAGTCGATGCTGAGGCGCTCAAAGGGGCGAGAGGCCTTTACCAGGTGCGCTCTGTCTGGCCGATAGAAGGGCGGTTTGCACTCCGCGCAGACCTGGCAGTCCCTGGTCACGGTCCTGACCTCCTCGATGGAGTAAGGCAGGTTGCGAGCCTTGATAAAATGAAACAAACGGGTGACCCCTGGGTGACAGAGGTCATTGTGGCGAGCCCAAAGTCGGCCTACTTGTGCACTGGCACATGTACCGCGGGATAGGGCATCTGGGGTCTCACTGAGCTTCTCGGGTCGATACAAGATATCGTAGTTATAGCCGGAGAGCTCGATCCTCCACCTCAGAATCTTGTCATTCTTGATTTTGCCCCGCTGTGTATTGTTAAAGATGAAGGCAACCGACCATTGGTCAGTGAAGAGAGTGAATCGCCTGCTGGCCATGTAATGCCTCCAATGTCGCACAGCCTCTACAATGGTTTGGGCTTCCTTTTAGAAGGAGGAGTGTCGAATTTCGGAGGCATGGAGGGTACGGGAGAAGAAAGCCACGGGCCTGCCCGCCTGGTTGAGGGTAGCGGCCAGAGCAAAGTCCGACGCATCGCTCTCCACCTGGAACGGAATAGACTCGTCCACAGCGTGCATCGCAGCTTTGGCAATATCTGCCTTGATGCGGTTGAAGGTCAGGCGGGCCTCAGCCGTCAGGTGGATTTAATAACTGGACGGGCCTTGCCGCATAATTGGGGACCCACTGGGCATAGTAATAGAAGAACCCCAGGCATCTCTTCAGGGCCTTGGGGCAGTGGGGGAGGGGGAGTTCCAGGAGGGGGCGCATGCGGTCGGGGTCGGGCCCTTGGACTCCGTTTTCCACAACGTAGCCAAGGATGGCTAGGTGGGTTGTGCGGAAAACGCATATTTCCTTATTGTAGGTGAGGCTCAGGAGTTTAGCGGTGTGGAGGAAGAGCCGAAGGTTTTCGTCATGGTCCTGCTGGTCATGGCCGCAGATGGTGACATTATCCAAGTACGGGAACGTGGCCCGCGGCCCGTACTGGTCAACCATTCGGTCCATTTCTCGTTGGAAGACCGAGACCCCATTGGTGATGCTGAAGGGAACCCTGAGGTAGTGGTAGAGGCGGCCATCTGCCTCAAAGGCAGTGTATTGGCGATCTTCCGGGCAGACAGGGAGCTGGTGGTACCGCGACTTCAAGTCAACTGTGGAGAAGACTCGATGCTGCGCAATCCGGTTGACCATGTCAGATATGCGGGGGAGGGGGTACGCATCGAGCTGCGTGTACCGGTTGATGGTCTGACTGTAGTCGATGACCATCCGGTGCTTCTCCTCAGTCTTGACGACCACCACTTGGGCTCTCCAGGAGCTGGTACTAGCCTCAATGATCCCCCCTCGTAGGAGTCGCTGGACCTCCGACCTGATAAAGGCCCTGTCCCGGGCACTGTATCGTCTGCTCCTAGTAGCGACGGGCTTACAGTCTGGGGTGAGGTTAGCGAAGAGCGAGGGTGGGGCGACCTGAAGGGTCGTGAGGCTACAGACGGTGAGGGGGGGCAGGGCTCCACCGAACTATAAAGTAAGGCTTTGGAGGTGGCACTGGAAGTGGAGCCCCAGTAATAGGGCAGTGCAGAGATGGGGAAGGACGTAGAGCTTAAAGTTAGTGTACTCTACGCCTTATACGCTCCGGGTCGCGGCACAGTACCCCTTGGGCCCCTGCTGGCGTGGCGCCAAATGCCTTTCCCGCCGGCTGGCGGCATGCCATCCACTCCGGTGCGGTGCTAGCCCCTCAAGGTGAGGGCTTGGCCCCTAAAGGTACGGAGAAATCTGCACTTTTAGGGGGCGGCCCAACGCCGGAGTCGTTCCCGCCAATCCATCCCGCCGGGACCCCCAGCCCCGCCGGGTAGGGGAGAATCCCGGCCACGGTACAAATTCTGGACTCTCACTACGTGTAGACAATAATTGGTCAGCATGCCGACACCAAGTTTGTTCATTGTCAGATTGTATAGTATTTGAAATCAGACCCGTTTCGGTTAATGCAATTGCTGGAGTCAATTGTTTGCCTGAGGTTTAATTTTTCGCAAGTACACGTTCCCAACGGTCAAAGACTCTGCTTTTGAACGTGGACGCCAAATTGTTGGCAAAGGTACTGGCATCGAGGATAGAGGACTGTGTCCCGGGGGTGGTGCACGAAGACCAGACAGGGTTCGTAAAAGGGAGACAACTGAATGTTAACGTGCGACGACTATTAGGGGTGATAATGATGCCCCCAGTGGAGGGGGAGGCAGAGATAGTGGCGGCAATGGACGCAGAGAAGGCATTTGATAGGGTGGAGTGGGAGTATTTATGGGAAGTGTTAAGGAGGTTTGGGTTTGGGAACGGGTTTATTAGCTGGGTTAGACTTCTTTATGGGGCTCCAACGGCAAGCGTAGTTACAGGTCGACATAGATCGGAGTATTTCCGACTATATAGGGGAACAAGACAGGGATGCCCGCTGTCTCCATTGTTGTTCGCGTTGGCAATTGAACCTCTGGCCATGGCGTTGAGAGACTCCAGGAAATGGAGAGGGGTGATTAGAGGGGGAGAAGAACACCGAGTCTCGTTATATGCGGATGACCTATTGTTATACGTGTCGGACCCAGCGGGGGGAATGATAGAGGTTATGCGAATTTTGAGGGGGTTCGGGGATTTCTCGGGGTATAGGCTAAACATGGGAAAGAGTGAATTATTTGTGATACATCCAGGGGACCAGAGTAGAGAGATAGAAGGCTTGCCTCTAAGGAAAGTGGAAAGAAACTTCCGATACCTGGGGATTCAGATCGCTCGGAGCTGGGGAACCTTGCACAGACTTAATCTGACACGGTTGGTAGAACAAATGGAGGAGGACTTCAAGAGGTGGGACATGCAGCCTCTATCGCTGGCGGGCAGGGTGCAAGCAATTAAGATGATGGTCCTCCCGAGGTTCTTATTTGTATTTCAATGTCTCCCTATACTAATCACTAAGACCTTTTTTAATAAAATAGACAGGAGCATCACGAGCTTCGTGTGGGCAGGGAAAGTTCCGAGAGTAAGGAGGGGGTTCCTTCAGCGTAGTAGGGACAGAGGAGGATTGGCACTACCGAACTTGGGCGATTACTATTGGGCCGCCAATGTGGCAATGATACGTAAATGGATGATGGAGGGTGAGGGAGCGGCGTGGGAAAGACTGGAGAGAAAGTCCTGTAAAGGGACGAGTTTAGAGGCGCTGGTGACGGCGCCGCTACCGATCTCACCTAAAAAGTTTACCACGAACCCGGTGGTGGCGGCAACATTGAATATCTGGGGACAGTGGAGGCGACAGAGAGGGGTGCGGGGAGCCCTGGTGGGGTCCCCAATCAGGAACAACCATAGGTTCGCCCCAGGAAGAATGGATGGAGGATTTCAGAGCTGGTTCCAGTTGGGAATTAGGAGGGTGGGAGATTTATTTATAGATGGGACTTTTGCGAGCTTGGGAGCATTGGAGGAAAAGTATAAGTTGCCCCGGGGAAATTTCTTGAGATATATGCAGGTGAGGGCATTTACTAGACAACAGGTGAGGGAATTTCCATTGCTCCCGACACAGGGGATACAGGACAGGGTGCTTTCAGGGGTGTGGGTCGGAGAGGGCAAGGTGTCAGAGATTTACCGAGAGATGAGGGAAGAGGGGGAGGAGTCGGTGGGCGAACTAAAAGGAAAGTGGGAAGAAGAACTAGGGGAGGAGATAGAGGAGGGTATGTGGGCTGATGCCCTAAGCAGGGTAAATTCCTCTTCCTCATGCGCCAGGCTTAGCCTGATTCAATTTAAGGTGCTACATAGAGCACACATAACGGGAGCAAGATTGAGCAGGTTCTTTGGAGTGGAGGACAAATGTGGGAGGTGTGGTGGGAGCCCGGCAAACCACGCACATATGTTTTGGGCATGCCCGGCACTGGAAGGGTATTGGAAGGGAGTGACGGGAGTGATTTCGCGGGTGGTGAAGGCCCGGGTCAAACCAGGCTGGGGGTTAGCTCTATTTGGAGTTGCGGAAGAGCCGGGAGTGCAGGAGGCGAAAGAGGCCGACGTTGTGGCCTTTGCGTCCCTAGTAGCCCGGCGCAGGATCCTACTCATGTGGAAGGAGGCGAAACCCCCCGGACTGGAGGCCTGGGTAAATGATATGGCGGGGTTCATTAAACTGGAGCAGATAAAGTTTGCCCTGAGAGGATCGGCTCAAGGGTTCACCAGGCGGTGGCAGCCATTTCTCGACTACCTAGGGGAACGTTAGAGGGAAGACAGATGACCAGCAGCAGCAACCCAGGGGGAGGGGGGGGGGGGGGGGGGTTTAGTTTAGGTCAAAGATAAAGGGGTTTTGTTACTTGTGTATTGTTTAAAATTTCTGTATTGTTATTGTTGCGTTTGCTTTGTAAGAGGGGAAAAATTGTTGTTTGGGAAAAAAATTTCAATAAAACATTTATTAAAAAAAAAAAAGACTCTGCTTTTGGAATGTTGATCCCTTTCTAGCCACTTGTGTTTGATGCTGTTGCCTCACTATCTCTGAAGTTGACGGTGGAGTCAAAAGGTTGAACTGTGTGCGTAGTTTCCTTTTGTACATCAGCATTGGCCAAGCCCCACCTTCTCGTCTGTTTGGGCATACAACCTGGGCCACCAGAATTAGCTTCTCGCCAACTCCTTCATTCTAACTACACTGGGATGGCCCTCGTGCAGCTGTTCCAGGATTCTACTTTGTAGACAAGGCGGAATGATTACTCTAATATCCCACAACTATACTTCATTTTGTACTGTCAACTCAAGATGCCTGGTGAGATAGGGTTTAAGGTCTGGATTCTTTCTGTGCTCTTGTGTTAGAGTACCTGTTTGAATCATGTCCAACACCTTCCCCAACATCTGTTCCGGTAAATATTCACACCTGAGAAGATGTTACCGGAATATTTTCCACATGAGACAAATAGAATATACAGTTGAAGTGTTCATCAGGTTTGTGGTTTTCTTTTTGATGTTGTTGATCTTTCAGCAGCAGTCCAGACAAAGCGTCCGCACTAATGTGCTGGTCAGACCATTGTAATCGACTAGCAAAGAGCAAAGGGATCCCCTTATGCGGCCCAAATATTGTTGTTGAAGGACAATGGTCGGTCAATAGAGTAAATAGACGACCAAATAAATAATGGTGAAACCTTTGAATACCAAAAATAATGCTGAGAGCTTCTTTCTAGAGTTGAGCACAGTTGGACCCAGCACTAGTTAATGTCCTTAATAATAATGATACTCTTTATTGTCACAAGTAGGTTTACATTAATACTGCAATGAAGTTACTGTGAAAAGCCCCTAGTCGCCATACTTCAGTGCCTGTTCGGGTACAGAGAGAGAATTCACAATATCCAATTCCCCTAAAAGCACGTCTTTCGGGACTTGTGGGAGTAAACTGGAGCACCCGGAGAAAACCCACACAGACACGGGGAGAATGTGCAGACCCTGCACAGACAGTGACCCAAGCCGGGAATCGAACCTGGGACCTTGGCACTGTGAAGCAACAGTGCTAACTGCTGTGCTACCGTGCTGCGAGGAAAATAATTCCGCTAGTCCAATTTACACTTCCTCGAGCCCCATCTTTAATTTCGTTAATTGTCCCATTCCCATCACCTTTTGATGTGCACACCAGTCCCTTTTGTCATTTAATCTCCTGATTATCCCAGACTTTTCCTTCTGTTCTTCCCCCTGCCTTGTTTCTGGTGCTGCCTGACTGACCTCCAGGGTATTTCAGGCATATTTTGCTTATTTCGGCAATAATTATTATTTGATACCAGCTTGTTTCTTCATGCATCTTTATCACTTTGCCTGCCTAATTAATATTGCAATAATACTTTCTGCCAATTAAAATTGATCATTTGATTAAGCAGCAATGCCTTGATCAAATTTTGTTTTGATCGTGCAAATCGTGCCCAAAGCAAATGCTGTTGGTCGCTCTTCTCCTGAAGGCATCACAGGCAGCGGGCGGTGTAGATAGAGTCAGCCATGCTATCTACTTCCTTTACTCGAAGTAACATCAAATAGTCATTATTCAATATGTTCATTATTTCCTTATATTCATTAACTATACCATCACTATCAGTGCCCAAGGGATCACATTGCTCCTGATCATACTCTTTCCCTACTTAAATTGTGAAAAAAATTGAATTCTGATAATCTATAATTAAACATAAAATAACTAAACACAATGAAAATAAATGAGTGTGGCACGGTAGCACAGTGGTTAGCACCGTTGCTTCACAGCGCCATGGTCCCGGGTTCAATTCCTGCTTGGGTCACTATCTGTGCGGAGGCTGCACGTTCTCCCTGTGTCTACGTGGGTTTTCTCTGGGTGCTCCAGTTTCCTCCCACAAGTCCTGAAAGACGTGCTTGTTAGGTGAATTGGACATTCTGAATTGAACGTGTCAGCAGGGTGCCCCATGCTAGCGAGTCTGCGAACATTTCCCGCAAGTGCGGGGCTAGTGCCTTTGTGAATTTTCTGTGGAAGTCTGCCAGGAACCCATCGGGTCCTAGCACCTTCCCCGCCTGCATGGAGTTCATTGACCTGAAGCTGTAAACAACGCTGAAGGAATTAGTCATGAGTCCAAAATGGAAAAGTTTAAGGATCAGCTTCCAAAAGACGAGTGTGACAATTGAGAGCGGAGATTACAAAAGTAAGGAGCTGTTGGTTCAAAAGGATTCTGAGACTGGCGGAACCATCAAAGCAGCAAGATCCAACGTACAGCAGGCCTCACTGAAGCTCGTGATGGCATCTGAGCGGGAGAGTTGAGGCAGCATGGACAGTGGTGAAAGTGGAAACAAAAAGGAGGAGAAGCAATAAAATGCCTCTCCCAGTTCTAGTGGTGCTTCCAGCCCCCTCCTCCTGTCATCCCCAACGACTGGCATGTCCAGTTCATCGAGGAACCGTTTAATCCCCGAGTCCCCATCGGGGGGCTCAGAGGTGTACAGTCCCCGGTGGAAAACCTCAAATGCTTCATTGATCTATTTTAGTTCGGATACCAGTCTGCCTCCGCTATCCTTCACCTGCGCTATTTCCCTTGTGGCTGCCTGCTTTCTTAGCTGGTGAGCCAGCAGGCGGCAAGTCTTGTTGCTTTGTTTATTGAAGGTCATCCATGTCTGGCGGAGTTGGTGCACTACTTTCCCGGTGGATAGCAGGTTAAGGTCCACTTGTAGCTTTTTCCTCTCTGCCAGAAGCTCTACAGTTGGGGCCTCGGAGTATCTTCTGTCGACCTCCAGAATGGAGTTGATCAGTTGTTGCCTAGCATGCCTCTCTGCGAGCCTTACAGGACATAATTTTTCCTCTTATCACCTCCTTCAGTGCCTCCCAGAACATAGAGGGTGAGACCTCCCCATTCCAGTTGTTAGTAATATACTCGTCAATGGCCTGTGGTGTTTTCTGGCAGAAGATCTTGTCAACCAAGAGGGCTGTGTCCAACCTCCACATAGGACGTTGGGCATGGCCCGTCTCCAACCTCACATCCACGTAGTGCGGAGCGTGGCCGGAAAAGTCAGTACGGGTATAGACCTTGTGTACTTGCGAAAAGAAAGGAAACTCCTTCACACCTGGTTGCATGCACCTCAGTTCTCAGCCATGCCTGCCATTTTCCCTGTTCTGGGGTTTGACCTGTCTGTCAGTGGGTCCTGTATACAGTTAAAGTCCCCACCCCCCGACCCCATGATAAGTCGTTGCGTATCTATGTCGGGGAATTCTGCCATGGTCTTCTTTACAAATTCCATGTCATCCCAGTTCGGAGCATAATTGTTCACCAAGACCACCGGTGCCCCAACCTGAGCATGACATACAGTCCCCTTGGATCTGTAACCATCTTCGTCGCAGTAAACACGTCCCCTTATTTATCTGTATGTCTACCCACATAGCTCTCGGCCCATAACTTGTATGGTAGGTTTGTCCCACCCACCCCTTCCTTACCCGCAGTCAGTCCTTCTTCCTCAGGTGTGTCTCTTGGAGGAAGATTATGTCAGCTTTCATACTTTTCAGGTGGGCAAAGACTCCTGATCTTTTCATTGGGCCGTTGCGTCCCCTGACATTCCAGGTGACTATACTGATGGGAGGTTTTTGTCGCCCTCCCCTCCTGCAGGATCAGCCATACTTACCTTGTGGATGTGCCCCTGAACTCCAGGATTTCCCTTTGTTAGGGGCCATCCAAATGGCTGTGGTCACTGTACTCACCAGGAGGCTGGGCCCCTGTGCTCCTGGGTTTCCCTTTGTCCAGGGGCCACCCAACACGGCCGTCAACTGTGTGTACGCCACGTGTGTACGTTACTGCACCCGGGGGTTTCCCTTTGTTCAGAGATCTTCCAATGTGGCTGTTTGCAGTGCCATCTTGTTCCATGTTTCCGAGAGTAACCTGCTGAAGCCAGTCTAGAGCCATTCCCCTCCCTTTCTTTTCTCCCCCCTGCAGATTTGTTTCCTCCCCTCTTTCTGCCTCCCAACCTTGACTGCTGCCTTTATTTCGGGCTTAATGCCATCCCTCATCTCCTTCAATTCTCTGATGAGGAGCGTCTTCCATCCATCACCTGGCTGGGGGGAGTTCATTTTTCGGATCGCCGGTCTCCCTCTCTCAGGACTGGCCGAGAACCCTTCATCTCGTGGGTTTGCTTGTTGCTCCTGTCCCTTGCCGTCATTTTTGGTGGTCTCTGCGGCCCCTTGAACTGCTGCTCCCTGGCATCCTTGCTGTATTTCTTGTTGTTGAGGGTGAGGGGATGTTTTATTCCGATTTTGTGGGCTAAATTCGGCAAAATGTGCCTATTATTCTGCCTTTCGAAAGAGAGCCACCTGATGTGCGACTGCTCAGCACAATCCCGTCATCAGAAGGCATTCAGCTTTCACTCGTGCTATCCTCACAAGTACCTGGGCCCTTACTGAATGTGCAGCTTATTTAGTGCTGGGCTGTAAACTGCAATCATGATGAGTTGGAAAGTTGGAATGTACCTTGATCGGGTGCTGGGTAATTATACATTGCAATCCCCATACCTGAAAACTTACTCTATCATGTTTTAAGCCCTATTCCCGCTGGTTGAGAATTCTAGGACCAGAGGATATAGGTAGAATATAAAGCCAGAGTGCAACTAGGAACTCTTTTACACACAAAGGGGAATGGATGTTTGTAACTCTCTTCTGCAAGTGGCATTTGGTGTTCGATCAATTGTCAATTTTAAATCTGAAATTGTTACATTTTTGTTCACCCAAGCAATTGAGGAATATGGGACAAAGGTGGGTAAATGGAGTTAGGTCATACATCAGCCATGATCTCATTAAATGGTGAGACAGGTTTGATGGGCTGAATAGCTCACTCCTGTTCCTATGTCCATAACAGAACAACTGTGCTTTGCTGTTTCACTTCCCTCTCAAATAACTTCACTGTAACTCTTCATTCTTCCCTAATCCTGGTTTCCCACCAACTGTAGCCGACGAGGCTCACAACCATGTCCAACCCATCTCCCGCACCTCTGTCCTCATCCCCTCTCCTCCCTCCCAGAACCAGGATCGAGCCCCCTTGTCCTCAATTTGTCCAGGGGCTGGTTTAGCACAGTGAGCTAAATAGCTGGTTTGTAATGTAGAGCAAGGCAGCAGCGCGGGTTCAATTCCCGTTCTGGCCCCCCCGAACAGGCGCCGGAATGTGGCTACTAGGGGCTTTTCGCAGTAACTTCATGGAAGCCTACTTGGGACTATAAGCGATTATTATTATTATTATTATTATTATTATTATTATTATTATTATTATTATTATTATTATTAATTTTCACCCCATTCCTCCGCATTCAAAGAATCATCCTCTGCCAGTTCTGCCAATTCCAGCATGATTCCACCACCAAAAACATCTTCCCCTCACTCCCCCTGTCAGCATTTCACAGGGACCATTCACCCTGGGATACCCTGCTCCACTTCTCCATCACCCCCACCACCTCACCCTCTTCCCAGAACAGCTTCCCACGCAATCACAGAAGGTGTGACACCTGCCCTTTTACTTCCTCCCTGCTCACCATCTCATGCTGTAAACATTCTTTTAAAGTGAGGCAGCGCTTCACGTGCACCTCCTTCAGTCTGATCTATTGCATTTGCTGCTCCCAATGCGGTCTACTCTACATTGGAGAGACTAAACGCAGACTGGGTGACCGCTTTGTAGAACAACTCTGGTCTGTCCTCAAGCATGACCAAGACCTTCCTGTCGCTTGCCATTTCAACTCACCGTCGTGCTCTCACATCCTGTCTGTCCTTGGCCTGCTACAATGTTCCAGTGAAGCCCAGCGCAAACTGGAGGAACACCACCTCATCTTCCGATTAGGCGCATTACAGTCTTCCAGGCTTAACATTGAGTTCAACAATTTCAGGCTGTGAACTCTCCTCCACCTTCACCCCACCTTTATTTCTAACAGTTTATTTTCACTTCTTCCATTGATCTGTTTTTCCCTCACTATTGTTTCCCCCTCCCCCTACTCCACTTGGGCCATCTGTTTCTCGTTGCCCTTTGACAGACTGTTTACCTTTGTTCTGCCATTCACACGTTCTAATCTTTTTATGTGCCACTATCAGCACCCTTCTTAGCCTTAATCACCCTCATTTACATTCCTTTTGTCTTCTGTTTTCGACATCTCCATCTATCGCTGGTCCCTATCCAGCCCCACCACTCCACTCCCCCCACTACAGTATAAATCTGACCGCATTTCCAGTTACCTCTAGCTTTGACAAAGAGTCATCCTGGCTCAAAATGTTAGCTCCCTTTTCTCTCCACAGATGCTGTCAGGCCTGGTGAGATTGTCCAGTGTTTTCTGGTTTTGTTTCACCGTATGTCTTATTGTTATCTTTGTGTCGAACTTACTGATTCAAGCACCCTGAGGAAAATAAGGGCAGGCACAGCATACAGGACAGGATACCAAAGCCAACTGTGATGCATGGGAACCATCTTCTCTGCCTGCATTGTTTCTAACTCATTGTTCGTTCGATAACTCATCCTCTGGATCTGGATTCTGTGCTCCCCAGCTGAAGGCAGTCGTTTCTCCTCCTTCATGACGGATCAGCACTCTCTCTCTCTTTCACTCCCAAGCCCTCATTTTCACTAGCGCTGAGTGATTTATCGAGTGATGACCCATCTGCCTCACTTCCTTGTGGCTGGCTATGCTTGTGTACGCGAGATTCCAGGCTAGAATTGGAAACATCATGGCTGCAACCTTTGCTCTGGAAATGACTGTCATTTTCCTCCAAGGCACTTCCTGTGATTTGAAATATTACTGAGCTTATTTAGCTGAACCCACAGTGACATTCGACCTTGAAGAAATGGCAGGTGCAATACTGGAAGAAGGTAGAAGACACTGCAAGTACATGCCTTGTCTGGTCTTTACCAACCTTAACTTCACATTTTGGGTGGGATTTACTGACCAACCCGCCGCTTGTTTTTCGTCGGCGGAGGTGGCCCACCAGCGGGATTTACTGATCCGTCAATCGGTACACTCAGCTCGACGCGTACCCTCTCCCACGCATATCTGATATGGTTAATCAGATTGCACAGTACCGGGTCTTCTCGACAGTGGACCTGAAATCTGCCTACCACCAGCTTCCCATCCGTAAGGCGGACCGCCCATACACTGCGTTTGAAGCAGACGGCCGCCTTTACCATTTCCTTAGGGTTCCCTTCGGCGTCACTAACGGGGTCTTGGTCTTCCAACGGGAGATGGACCGAATGGTTGACCGGTACGGACTGCGGGCCACTTTCCCGTACCTGGATAACGTCACCATCTGCAGCCACGACCAGCAGGACCACGACGCTAACCATTCCAAATTTCTCCACACCGCCAAAGTCCTCAACCTAACCTACAACAAGGAGAAGTGTGTGTTCAGCACAAACCGATTGGCTATCCTCGGCTATGTGGTTCAGAACGGAGTTCTAGGGCCCGATCCCGATCGCATGCGCTCCCTCATGGATCTCCCCCTTCCCCACTGCCCCAAGGCCCTCAAACGATGCCTGGGGCTCTTTCGTACTACGCCCAGTGGGTCCCTAACGATGTGGACAAGGCCCGATCACTCATCCACTCCACCGGTTTCCCAGGCCTTCAACCGTAGCAAGGCCGACATCGCCAAGGCCGCGATGCACGCGGTAGATGAGGCGCTCCCCTTCCAAGTCGAGAGCGATGCATCAGACGTCGCTCTGGCCACCACCCTCAACCAGGCAGGCAGGCCCATGGCATTCTTTTCCCGCACCCTCCATGCCTCCGAAATACGGCACTCCTCTGTCGAAAATGAGGCCCAAGATATCGTTGAAGCTGTGCGGCACTGGAGGCATTACCTGGCCGGCAGGAGATTCACTCTCCTCACAGACCAACGGTCGGTTGCCTTCATGTTCAACAACACACAGCAGGGTAAGATCAAAAATGATAAGATCTTGCGGTGGAGGATCGAGCTCTCCACCTTTAATTACGAGATTTTGTATCGTCCCGGTAAGCTCAACGAGCCCACCGATGCCCTGTCCCGAGGTACATGTGCCAGCGCACAAGTGGACCGACTCTGGACCCTGTGTGATGAACGGTTACTGCCTTATCATCATGTAAGGTGATGTCCCCTTTAAGAATGGGCTTGGAACCCTGGGGACTCCGCCTCTGGCTCCGCCCATCTGGGAGCCATACATAAAGGGCTGCCTCATGGTCTGTATAGCAGTCAGCTCTCGGCTCTAGCTGTAGCATAGTTATGAGTCTAATAAAGCCTTCTTTACAGTTTAATCTCTAAGCATCATTATTAAGGGTACCTCAATTTATTAGACTCAACTAGATTCAGGATGGACGCAGGCCTAAAACCAGAGAAGCTCAATCTGGAAGCACGAACGCTGGAGGCGAAGGAAATTTTAAAATACTGGCTGCGGTGCTTCGAGGCCTACCTGGACTCCGCAGAGACTCCCATCCTAGGGCCACGCAAGCTGCGTCTACTCCACGCCCGGGTGAGTCACAGAATCTCTGCCACGCTCGAAAAGGCGACGATTTATGATGCGGCGATTGAGTTGCTCCGCAAGCGGTTTGTCAAACCCGTCAATGAGGTGCACACCCGGCATCTGCTCTCTACCTGCCGGCAGCGCTCGGGGGAATCGCTCGACGAGTTTGTTGAAAAACTCACCGTGCTTGCCAGGGACTGTGACCATCAGGATGTGACAGGGGAAGTCCATATGAACCTGCACATCAGGGATGCTTTCGTGTCCGGAATCCGCTCGACCTACATCCGGCAGCGGCTGCTCAAAAACGGGGCAAAAGACCTCCAGGAGACGCTAACGCTCGCCTCCTTGCTGGCGGTGGCCCGACATAACTTGGGTACGTACCCCGCGGACTCTGCCAGCCCCCCCCGGACTTCCTCAGACTCACCCGTATTACAGGCCTGCGCCACGCGGCGACCCGCTCACCATGAGGGCACACCATGCTACTTCTGCGGGCAGGGCCAGCACCCACGCCCACGCTGCCCAGCCCGCTCCGCGATCTGCAGCGACTGCGGGAAGAAAGGGCACTTTGCGAGGGTCTGCCTGGCCAGACCCAGGGGCCAGAAAAACAAAGAACAGCCGGCCCAAATATCAGGCTCTCAGGCCCGCAGGCCTCGCAATGCTGCTGCGCACCGACCCGACACGCCCTCTTCTGACGCGTCATCAGCCTCGTGCGAATCATGGGAGCAGCCATCTGGTCGGCGGCCATCTTCTCGACCCGACACGTGCGACCGACGGCAGCGGCCATTTTACGAGTCCGATTCGGCTGACACCTCCGACTACCCGCGACTGGGGGCGATCACCCTCGATCAAACTCGGCCAAAACACCTGCAGAACTCCATGATGCAGGTCCAGGTCAACGGGCACGACACTGCATGCCTCTTCGACTCCGGGAGCACGGAGAGCTTTATCCACCCTGAAACGGTAAGACGCTGCTCCCTACGCACCCATCCCGCATCCCAAACCACAGCCCTCGCATCTGGGTCCCACTCGGTACAAATCACGGGGTACTGTATTGCGGATCTCTCGATCCAGGGTGCCAAATACACCCTGTTTCAAATTTTATATCCTCCCTCACCTCTGTGCCCCCCTGCTGCTCGGACTGGATTTCCAGTGCAGCCACCGAAGCCTGACACTGAAGTTCGGCGGACCCTTGCCCCCCCTCACGGTGTGCTGCCTTGCGACACTGAAAGTCGCACCCCCCTCGCTATTCGCTAACCTCACTCCGCACCAGGAGCCGGCGCTACAGTGCCCAAGATATGGCTTTTATCAAGTCAGAGGTCCAGCGTTTACTGGCAGAGGGGGTCATCGAGGCTAGCAACAGCCCTTGGAGAGCGCAAGTGGTGGTAGTCCGGTCCGGGGAGAAGAAACGGATGGTCGTGGATTATAGCCATAAACCGATTCACGCAGCTTGATGCGAACCCCCTTCCTCGCATCGCGGAAATGGTAAATCAGATCGCCCAATACCGAGTCTTTTCCACGGTCGACCTCAAATCTGCCTACCACCAGCTCCCCATCCGACCAAAAGACCGCCCCTATACTGCCTTCGAAGCAGCCGGCCGGCTCTTCCACTTCCTCAGGGTCCCCTTTGGTGTCACAAATGGGGTCTCCGTCTTTCAAAGGGCGATGGACCAAATGGTGGACCAGTACGGTTTGCGGGCTACATACCCGTACTTGGACAATGTCACCATCTGCGGCCATGATCAGCAGGACCATGACGCTACCGTCAAAAAGTTCCTCCAGTCCGCCCGAGCCCTTAACCTGACCTATAACGAGGGCAAATGCATTTTCCACACCACACGGCTGGCCATCCTCGGCTATGTCGTGGAAGACGGGGTCCTAGGTCCCGACCCCGACCGCATGCGCCCCCTTAAGGAACTCCCTCTCCCCCGCAGCCTCAAGGCCCTCAAACGGTACTTGGGGCTTTTCTCCTATTACGCCCAGTGGGTCCCCAAGTATGCGGACAAAGCCCGCCCACTCCTAAAGACCACCACTTTTCCCCTTTCGGCTGAGGCTCATGTATAACAGTCAGCTCTCGTCTCTAGCTGTAGCATAGTTATGAGTCTAATAAAGCCTTCTTTACAGTTTAATCTCTAAGCATCATTATTGAGGGTACCTCACCCTGCACAACGATCTGTCACCCAGGGGTCACCTGCTTTTATTACTTCATTAAGGCCCGTAATCTGCCCTACTCTATCGAGGAAGTCAGGGCTATCACCAGAGACTGCCAGGTCTGCGCGGAGTGTAAACCGCACTTCTACCGGCCAGACCTTGAAGGCCTCCCACCCCTTTGAACGCCTCAGCGTGGACTCCAAAGGGCCCCTCCCCTCCACCAACCGCAACATGCATTTTCTCAATGTGGTCAACGAATATTCCAGATTCCCCTTCACCATCCCATGCTCCGATATGACGTCTGCCACCGTCATCAAAGCCCTCAACATCATCTTCACTCTGTTCTGTTTCCCCGCCTACGTCCACAGCGACCGGGGATCCTCATTTATGAGCGATGAGCTGCACCAGTACCTGCTCAACAGGGGCATTGCCTCGAGCAGGATGAGCAGCTACAACCCCCGGGGAAACGGGCAGGTGGAGCGGGAGAATAGGACGGTCTGGAAGGCCGTCCAGCTGGCCCTATGGTCTAGAAATCTCCCAGCCTCCCGCTGGCAGGAGGTCCTCCGTGACACACTTCACTCCATTCGGTCGCTTCTGTGCACGGCGACTAACAAAGCCCACATGAACGACTCTCGGCCTTCCCCAGGAAGTCCACCTCCGGGGTTTCGCTCCCAACATGGCTGGAAGCTCCAGGACCCGTTCTCCTCCGCAAGCACGTGCAGCTCCACAAGGCGGACCCGTTGGTAGAGAGGGTACAGCTACTCCACGCAAACCCGCAGTACGTCTACGTAGCGTACCCCGATGGCCGCCAAGACACAGTCTCCCTCAGGGACCTGGCATCAGCTGGGTTCCCCCCCCCCCGCTCTGCCCCGCCACCACCCTCCCTTCCCCCAGCGCACCCCACCACAGCCCCCGCTCCAGGACAATCCGTCCTCCCCTTGGTCCCACCTGGGGATGAAGAGGATGTTGACACGCACCCGGAGTCAACGACGACCGAGCCGACGCCTGACTCGCCACCAGCACTGCGGCTCTCTAAACGACGGATCAAGGCGCCCGACCGTCTGAATTTGTAACCTTCTCTGAAATTTTAATGACAACCTGTATGTAAATAGTTTTCCACCACCCCCGCTGGACTCATTTTTAACAGGGGGTGAATGTGGTAGTTACCACTGTTGTATTATATTGTATATGCTGCACTGCATACGAGGGTATTACGGTAGGGCCCCTGTACTACAGATACGGGGGTAGATCTCTGCCTGCTGGCTCCACCCAGTAGGCGGAGTATAAATGTGTGTGCACTCCGAACTTCAGCCATTTCGGCGGCAGCTGTAGGAGGCCACACATCCCTGTGTAATAAAGCCTCAATTACTCTCTACTCTCGTCACGTCGTAATTGATAGTGCATCAATATCTAAAACCTCCTCTTTCTCAACACTGATGGGCCTAGAGGTTCAGCCACACAGCTCTTATTTTTCAAGAATTAAGTGGCCTCTTATACCTTTAATATGGTGTGCAGGGAGTGCCAGCTCACGGTGGCCTGGAAAATGCACTATTCACCATGAAAGGAATAAGCCTGACACAAGCTTTAATACCTTTTGACATTTCTCATCTGCAAGACTGGTTCATCGTGTGGCAGCCGGTGCCCGGAGCACTCAGGACGATTAGATCTACACATGGCCTGACAGTGGTCATTGAAGGGAGAAATTCAACTTACATTTGTTTCCCACATGGAATAATCATAATGGTGCGAAACATGGCCAAAGATGTTGGCCTCAGCCCCTTTCAAAATTTGGCCTAATTTACACGAAACCATTGAGCTTTAGATGCCAATTGGGCATTCCCACCGAAGCTGGTGGGTTGGAACCTAAATAGCTTCAGTTGGCTTCAGTGCCTCCTTCATGCTGGGGAGGGCAAAGTGGGGGAGCTGGACAGGAGACAGCCATGGCCCCACACTTTTGTGGAGTCAGTAGAAAGACATTTAAAATGATTTATAAACCATTGCTAGTCTCTTAGTGGGCCCTTCCACAGTCCCTTTCAGTCTGCTGGTTCGGCTTCTGAAGGCCTGGATTAACCAGTTGTGCATAGTGATCCCCAAACTGTCCAAGGATCCCAATATCCTATTGTAGGTATCTAATGATTCTTTTAGGTGGGCACCCTGCACACTAAGGAATTATTTTATGGGGCCTGCAGGAGTGGGATAGGAGATCCAAATGTAGGGAGAGGGCGGTGTGCCTGTCACCTTCCTGCTTCAATGGCATTCTGTCAGTTGTGAGGAACATGGAGAATGGCCCTCATGTACAGAGGCCAATTGTGACACTTAATTGGCCCATTGAAGGGCCTGTTCCCTCCGCTGCTAATAGGGAATTCTGTGGCCCATGGAAAGGAACCTTGGCAGCAATGGCCTCCCCGCATCTTCAAAAATCAACCTCCCACACCAGGATCTGACCCTGGTAACTTCTGGCCCCATTTACCTTGCTGTGAGGCTGATGTCAGTCATTGGTTCCCTCAGCTGGGTGCAGGCACAATAGTGGCCACTGCTTTTGGCAGGTTGATTGGCAGCTCTTGGAGGTGGACGCATATCCCATAAAGGAACAGGAGCCCCAATGGCAGCTCACAATTTGAAAGATTACAGTGAATTAAAATGGCGGAGGCAGAGCTGTCCCTGGCTTTGTGACCCTTTGTTGGGCCACAAACACACCAACAAAATCCAGCCGTAAGCATTTAAAATATAGCTGCCATCCAATCTGTCAGCAGATGCATTTCTGTTGAAGATCAGTCTTGAAAGATCACCAGCCAAAATCCACCCTTGTGCCACAATTGGACTTCTTCCCCTGAGACAGAGGCAAGAGTAGTTCAAGTGGTTTTTGAGGAAACAATGCAGCAAAGGCTGCAATATGGTTAAATGGAAGATAAGTAATCTGACATAATTTTAAATCAAAGTATCTAACCTGCAGATATGGGAAGTGTAGTGCGATCTTTATTTTGTCTTATTGGGTAAAAACAGATGTATTAATAGCTTCACAATTTGCATTAATTGTGTCTCCCCAAATGTTAAATTGATTTGAAGAGATTGGAGAATCACCCATGACAATTTCAGTAATGTCCAATTTAGATCTTAAGGGCTTACTTTTGATACATCTCTTGGCTGTGTTATCATACAAGTTGAAATTGGTTAGTGCAATTCAATTTCCAAACAAAATGCCAAGACTTTTTTTGGAGGACTATTGAAAGTCTCTACAGCAGACACAAATTCATAAGCATATTCGTTTGAACGGGTACAATACTGATTAAAGATTTAATAGGTGATCCAGAATTGTTGAATGAGCACCATAAAATTCTACAAGAGTGCTTCTCATAATATACTTTCTATTGTCTAAGAGAGTATTTATAAGTGTAAAATGAAATTATTTGCTTGATTGTTCCAATAGTAATTACCTAAAACACATATTAACATTTTTATATTATCTTAAACTATTTTTAGAGTTACAATGTGTGAAATGAAAAAATAATTGATATAGCTATTCATTTTCTTGCAGAAGATGTCATCGCATGAAATAATGTGCAGTCTTCTTTTAGTTCTTTCCTTATTTCTGAAAGGTATGATATTAAATTAAAATTGAGAACTTAGAGAATTAAATTGTTTCTTTACAGTAGATTACAGCAGACCAATGTAGTGGTGATGTGCAGCCAGAAGATGGGAGAACAGTAGTCCTTGGTGTTTTTGGACACAATTTAAGTCGCACTTTGTAATGGAAATGGTCTAGAAATTGTATGCTCAACCCATGCTTTTCAAATGAAGAAAGGACACTCATAAGTTCAATGTCACAAGCTGGCGTGTGATCCCGATAAGAAGCATGCTTGCAGCCATATTTGACCATGCTGCTTCCAGCATTCCTGTAGCCATTTGAAAGCAGTGCTGACCCACATAAATGTGCATAGAAGGACCTTGTGCCTGTTGCACCGCCCTTCCACTGTATTGGGAAATAAAAACTCTTGGAGCCTGTGTTAAATAAGCTTTGACAGATCACTTTCGGAAACAATCTAACCATTAAAAAGATTGTAGTATAAACAGTAAGACAAGTGTTTAAAAATCTAGCTGAATGTGGAGTTAGGAGGAGTGGAGTGTTTCTCTTGGCTCTACATTAACATTACAGGCTTTTACTGGTCTGCTCCTGCTCTTCGCCTCCAGCTACATCTCTTCCCCCCCTCCAACCCTCCCCCCGGACTTGGCCAGTGTTCCAGCTGATGAGATCCTCGTTGAAATAGTCAAACTGCCTCTTGGAGCATGATGATCATCTCTTGATGATGATAGAACCCCAAAATTGTGTTGCCCTCTTGCCCTCAGTTCAGACATGTCAAGTGTTGCAACCACATGATTTTAACCTGACAATGGTCACAAATGAATTTCCAGCCACAATTACATGGAATTGCCATCATCAAGATTTAAATTTTCATCTTTAGGTGAAAGCCAGTTCCACGTTGACCACAACAATTGTTGCAGGTAGTTTGTATATTTACCTTTTGATTTACTGTAAAAATGCCTTATTTACATTGAAGTAATATTTCTGGCAGTTACCCATGTTTATTTTTAAATTTCAGCTTCAGCCCAAAGTACACCAGAATTCGCCTCCAATATGTCTGTTGTATATGTTGCTGAAGACACAATGAAAGGTAGGTTCAACTATCGTCAACTATTCATATTGATACGAACCAGTTTCACTTTACAACAGCAGCAAGAGGAGAAACATTCTTCTGAGTAGAGAGTTCTCTGCGAGATGACAGGAATTACAGTGGGAAGTTATTTTCCTTCATTGCTCAATTCATATCTTCCAAGCAATTTCCAGTTAGTCAACTACCAGAGCAGCAAAATATTTACTTGGAAGAAAAGTCAACAAGAAACTGAAATCCTAATGCCTAAGTAGATATGACCAGCAAATGCATACGTGTGAAATACAGTTATGAGTCAATAGATATCATATGAGAAATGAAGGCTCCTTTGGACATTGTGTGAGGGTGAGGTAAGAGGCTTGATGAGGGTAAGGCTGTATATGCAGTGGGTGTGGACCTGGAAGGCATTTGATAAAGTGACACAGGCAACAGACTTGTGAACAATATCTTGGAGTTCATGCAGTAAAATGGACAATAATAACACGGGTACAAAATTGGCTGAGTGGCAGGAAACAAAAGATTGTGGTGGACGGACTGGAGGAAGGTTTATAGTGGAGTTCCCCAGGGATCAGTGTTGGAACTATTGCTCTTCCTAATTTATATTGATAAATTTCAAGATTTGTGGATTTTTGACGATGTTTGGAAATTGTGAACCATGAGGAGGACAATGTAGAACTTCAAAAGGACGTAGACAAATTGCTGGAATGCCAAGTGGCAGATGACATTCAATGCAGAGATGTGTGAAGTGATTGATTTTGGTACGAAGAACATAGAGAGACAATATAAAATAAAGGGCACAATTCTAAATGGGGGGCACTTGGGCATATATGTGCATAAATCATTGAAGATGAAAGGACAGGGTGAGAGCACGTAGCATCCTGGGCTTTATCAGTAGGGGCCTAGAGTACAAGAGCAAGGACATTGGGCGGGATTCTCCCATACCCGGCGGGGCGGGGGGTCCCTGCGGGACGTAGTGGCGTGATAGGGGCTTGGCGCCATGCCAACCGGCGCCGAAGGGCCTCCGCCAGCACGAGTTGGCGCATGCGTGAGAGTGCCAGCATGTGCTGGCGCCATCCCCGCGCATGCGCGGGAGGGTTCGTCTCCACATCGGCCATCGCGGAGGACCACAGTGGCCGGTGCGGAGAAATAGAGTACCCCCACGGCACAGACCCGCCCGCGGATCGGTGGGCCCCGACCGCGGGCCAGGCCACCGTGGGGGCACCTCCCAGGGCCAGATCCCCCCGCGACCCCCAGGAACCTCGGATCCTGCCCACGCCGCCAGGTCCCGCCGGTAAGGGACCTGCTCTGATTTACGCCGGCGGGACCGACTACAGACGGGCGGGACTTTGGCCCATCGCGGGCCGGAGAATTCGGGCGGCCCTGGCTCCCATTGAGTCGCGCCGGACCCCGCCATTCTCCGAGGCGGGCAGCGCGACTCACGCCAGGCCGGTTTTGGGGGGGACGGGAGAATTGGGAGGACAGCGGGGGCGGGATTCATGCCGACCCCCGGCGATTCTCCCACCTGGCGGGGGGGGGGTGGGTCGGAGAATCCTGCCCATTATGTTAATCTTGCGTACAACATTAGTAAAGGTATATTGCATCCAGTTCTGGGCACCACACTTTTGGAAGAATGTAAAAGCATTGGAGAGGGTGCAGAAATGATTCACGAGAATGGATCCAGGAGTGAGGAAACTTCAGTTACGTAGAAAGATTGAAGAATTTGAGACTGTTCTCCACGGAGAAGAGGAGGTTGAGAGGAAATTCGACAGAGGTTTTATAATCTTGAGATGCCTGAGCAGAGTAGGTGGAATCAATTCCATTGGTGGAAGGGTCAAAACCTAGAAGGCACAGATTTAAGGTAATTGGCAAAATAAGCAATGGTGACATGAGGAAAAACCTCTTCACGTAGTGAGTGGTTAGGATCTGGAATGCACTGCCTAAGAGTGTGGTGGAGGGTCAGTTGATGCTTTCAAAAGAGAATTGGATCATTATCTTACAAGGACAAATATGCGGGGTTACAGGGAAAAGGCAGTGTAGTCGCACTGGGTGAATTACTCTTTCTGTGACCCAGCACAGTCACACTGAGCCATGCTAGAACCATTCTAGGATTCTTTGATTCTTCAATGATTCTGTTGTTCTCCTGTTTACGGGTTGGGTGTGGAGTATGAATTGTACCACCCATGTAAATTAATGGTTAAACTTCGACCTTTTTCACATATAAATCACATTATCAATGCAGGACAAATTCAGAGCAGTAACATTATGACTAAAAGACACTCTGCTACGAGAAGGCAGGGAAATTCAGTCTGGGTGCAGCTTTTAAAAGGTTTACAGGGCTCAAGATTATGATGGAATACTCTCCACTGGCCTCGATGACTGCAACTCCAACAACACTCAAGTGATTGGACACCATGCAAGACAAAGCAGTAGGGAGGAAGATGTCCTAAGGATATTAGTGACTTTAGAGTGGTGGGTGCCACTGCTTTTGATGCCTTGATGAATACTACATGTGTAAAGGTTATAAGAACATATCAGTGGCTGGGTATACTGTAGCGAGGATCTCATTTCTTTACTTCCCAAAACCTTTCCACCAACCACAAGGCAATAGTAAAGGAGTGTGATGAAATATTTCCCAAATGCCTGTATGAGTGCAGCTCTGACTGCACTCAAGGAATTTCACATCATACAAGACAAAGGATGCAGATTGATTGGCACTCTATCCATCACTTTAAATATCTATTTTCCCCATCACTGACACACAGTAGCAGTATTATGTACCATCTTCAAGATGCACGACAGCAACTAAAAGGAACATGCAAAGAAAGAGAAGTGGACCATTTAACCTCTTGAACCTTCTCTGCCAATCCGTCAAATAACATGCAGCTGGGGAATTGGAGAATCCTGCCCAGAGAGTTCCAAAGTCGCCCAACTCTCTGAGAAAAAAATAATCTCCTCATCTCTGTCCTATGAGGGCGACCCCTAATTCTAAAACAGTGTGCCCTCATTCTAGACTCAACCACAAGAGGAAACATCCTTTCCATGTCCACGTTATTAAGACCATCCTGTCTAACCTTTCCTTATAAGACAACCTGCTCATTCCAGGCATCAATCTAGTAAACCTCCTCTGAACCGCCTCCAGCACATTTACATACTCATGCACGAGAACACCTAGGTCCCTCTGCACATCTGTTTATTCTTCTTGCCAAAGTAACAACTTCACATTTTCCCACATTATGCTCAATCTGCCAGATTTTTGTCCACTCACTCAATCTATCTATACCTGTCTGCAATCTCCTTATGTCTTCTTCAGGACATACTTTCCTAGTTATCTTTGTGTTATCTGCAAATTTAAAAAAATCTTTATTGTCACAAGTAGGCTTTCGGGACTCGTGGGAGGAAACCGGAGCACCCGGAGAAAACCCATGCAGACTCCACACAGACTGTGACTCAGCCAGGAATCGAACCTGGGACCCTGTGAAGCCACAGTGCTAACGACTGTGTGACCATGCTGCCTAATTGAGCTATCTTGCCTTCACTCCCCTTATCTAAGTCATTGATATAAATTTTAAATGTTGTGGATCCAGTCTTTGCAGGACTTCATTCGCCACATCCTGGGCGGCAAGGTAGCTTCACAGCTCCAGGGTCCCAGGTTCGATTCCCAGCTTGGGTCGCTGTCTGTGCAGTGTCTACACGTTTTCCTCATATCTGTGTGGGTTTCCTCCGGGTGCTCCGGTTTTCTCCCATACGTCCCGGAAGACGTGCTGTTAGGTAATTTGGACATTCTGAATTCTCCCTCTGTGTACCCGAACAGGCGTCGGAATGTGGCGACTAGGGGCTTTTCACAGTAACTTCATTGCAGTGTTAATGTAAGCCTACTTGTGACAATAAAGATTAATATTATGTCCTGCCAATCAGAAAAAAACCCTATTTGTGCATACTCTCTGTTTTCTGCCAGCCAACCAGCCAATTTTCTATCCAGACTAATATGTTGCCCTTTACACCATGAGCTTTTATTTTCCACAGTAACCATTTGTGTGACAACTTACTAAATGTATTCTGGAAATCCAAATCCATCTACAGGCGTCCCTTTATCCATGGCGAATGTTACTCCTTCAAAGAAGTCCAATGAATTGGTTAAACATAAAAGCTTCTTCAAGAACAGCTTCCAAACCCATGATCTCTACCACCTAGAAGGCCAAAGGCAGAGGTGCTTGGGAAAACCACCACCTGCACGTTTCCCTCCAAGTGCCACACCTTCCTGACTTCACTTCGTCATTGCTGAGTTAAAATCCTGGAACTCCCTCCCTAACAGTGTTCTGGGTGTACTGTCAAAACATGGTTTGCAGTGGTTCAAGAAGGTGGCTCCCTACCACCTCAATGAGGGCAATAAGTATTGGCCTTTCCAATGATACCACATTGCATTACACTTGTCACAGTGCGATGTGAATGTTGGAAGAGCATTGTTCCTTTAAATGAATGTTCTTGAAGATTAGCAGACATTTTTGTGAGTTACCAGAATGAGTTTTAGTAAAGGTAATGCTGGAGGATTTACAGATATTACTCTTTGCATAAGAGAGTTTCCTGATACCCATGCTCTGGTAGAAAAAGAGGATGATAGATGAGAAATTCAGTGAAGTCTGTATGAATGATATGAAGCATATGGAATGAAGCATTTGGATTGACAAGAATGCCTTGACTTACCTTATCTATCCTTCAGATGTTATTGAATCTCAACTTGCATTATGTGGCATTTATTGCGGTAGAGAAGATTCCCATCACTGTTTCTACTCTTTATTTTGAAACAGCTTGAATAATTTCCTAACTGGCTCCCCTGTTCCTGTTCTTGGTGCTCAAAAATCTCTTCTTACTAATTCTGATTTTAACTAGCAATACTCCTACAGATATATCCAAAAATCTGGGAGCAATTGCCGCTGCTTCTCCTGGAAACATCTGGCATTCTGTGATGCTTGAAAATGGCTATACCCCTTTGAATGTATCCAGCCTCTTCAAAGGTACATTAGGACTGAATTTCTCTCCTGTCCCAGGAGCAGATGTCCATTAGTCGCAATAGCACTTCTGTAAGTTTTTCCCTGCATTGCTAATGAGATTCCGGGAAGGAAAGTTAGAAGGTTAACTGTTGATTCACATGGGAGGCTCAATTCATACTCCAACTCCAACCCAGCAACAGGAGAACAATACACCCCTACATCTTGAACCTATTAGTCAGACAGTCCGGAGGAGGCTTTTTTACTCTTGTGAAATCTACTGACTCATATTATTATTTCACTCAGAGCCATTTGCTGGTCATATCTACTTAGGTGTTAGGATTTCATGCAGTTTCTTTGTTGGCTTTTCTTTTGAGTAAATATTTTTCTGCCCTGGTAGCTGACCAACTGTGCAAGTGTTTGGAAGATATGACTTGAGCAATGAAGGGGAAATGAGGTTCCCATAGTAATTCTTGTTATCTAGCAGAGAGCTAGCTACCTTACCCCTGTTATGAGGAAGACAAGGGAAGTGCCGAAGGGTTACTGAAAATGCTTCTTGTCAGAGTGCTGATATTTGCCGCTCAGCTGGGCTTTCAATAGCTGTTTGAGAGAATTTTTTTTATAACCTGCTGATGCACTTGTTCACATTGGTAAAACAAACCAAATTTCACTGCAGGGCTGTTAATTTTGACGAGCAGAATTGTAATGCGAAGTGAATGCCTTAAATGTTCTACTTAACCCCTGAAGTCCATTAGTTATGAATGCACTCTTTATTAATTCACAAAAGCTACTATGTCATAATTAAGCATTACAGTTCATTTGTGTAGAGTTGCCATGGATAGTGCTGCACTATCTGTGGTATTGATGCTGTTCAGCTGTCCACGTACTGCACTTTAATTTTCCCCACCAGAAATGATGCTGTTCTAATTGGAGCAGGACAAGTAAATTTCCATCAATGCAGCATCTGATGTACCAACAGGTCAATTGTGAAAGATTTCTGTGCCACGTGCAGTGGTTGGGGGTGGCATTCAAACTAGAATTGTGAATATGTTGGTGGTTCCTATTAATCTGCTTCTGAGGTTTATGTTCTAACAAACCCATCCTTGCTTTCATTCTACGGATTTTTTGCATTAAAGGCGTGAGGGGTGTATTTTTCTTTACCCAGCCTCTAGCTGTTTCCCTCTGCTCCTGAAATCCTAAAAACAATGCCAGTCTAGATCCCTGGCTCATGCTGGATGGAATCCTTGATGGCATTCCCAGCAGCGTGTGGAACCTGCCAGTGGTACCGCAGTGGGAATGCCACTGCAGCACCTGGAGAGACAGGAGGCCAGGTTAAAGTCTGCTCCGGGGCAGCACGGTGGCGCAGTGGTTTAGCCCTGCTGCCTCACGGCGCTGAGGTCCCAGGTTCGATCCCGGCTCTGGGTCACTGTCGTGTGGAGTTTGCACATTCTCCCTGTGTTTGCATGGGTTGCACCCCCACAACCCAAAGATGTGCAGGGTAGGTTAATTGGCCACGTTAAATTGCCCCTTAATTGGAATAAAAAGAATTTGATACTCTAAATTTTAAAAAATAAATAAATAAATAAAGTCTGCTCCATGGCTGCGAGAATGCAGACCTTGTTCAAGACGGCAGCGACCCTCCAGGACTGGCAGCGGCAGGTGGTGGGGGTACCTCCGGGTATAGCTCCGCTCAAACCCGCGTCCCATGGAGTAGCCCGGGAGCCATCAGGCACCCTGAGGGAGGAGGTAGGGCCCATGCCGGTGACTCCCACAGGGGGGTTGCCGGAACACCCCAGCACCTTGGACTCCCCTCCTCTTGTCCCTGGCGCATCTGCTGGGCAGCAGGCAGAACAGGGCGGCACCATGCCACCTGGGACAACCGACCAGCAGCCGGGCCCATCCAGGCCCAGTAGTCCCAGAGGACGATCGCAAAAGGGGACCCAGGTCGCAGGGCGGGAATCACAGCAGGCCGCCTCCACTCCTGATGCACCGTCTGGAGATCCATAAAATTAGAATCAGTTAAGTTGGCATGGGTGCAGGGCACAGTTTAGCGATAGGGGCTAGGGCACATATTTGTATATATGTTGTCACATTAAACACCTGTGCACAATGTTACAACCCGCATCGGTGCTCTGTCAGAAGGGTGTGAGCGGTGGGATGGTCTAGGCTGGCCGCAGAGAGAGCGCGGGCGGGGCGGAGCATTGGCAGACATTGGGGGTGGGCTTTGTTCGGGGACTGCAATTCAGTCATCGCTCACAACTCTGATATCCCTCCACCACCTTTCCAGCCTCCGCCATCCCAGGGATTCATGTGATGGAATGGCTTAACTCGCATACATGGATCACCCAGGTGGATGGTGGGATGTGCTACTATGGGCAGGAGTCGGATGTTGTCAAACAATGGGGAGCACCAGAGCTCATCGCAGAGCAGGTTGTCATCATCCTCCATCCCATGGACCATAGCCGCTGTTACTGCCACCCACCGCCCGCATCCCATAATGCGGCAGGTAGGTATCATGGAGGGGGTTGCAGATGGGGGAATGGGCGGGGGGGCGGGGATGTGTGTGAGGATGGGATGCGGTGTCTGTGCCCCTGGTCAGTTCCCCCCACCCCAGTCGGTGAACCTGGAGGCGAACAGAGCGTCCAGTGCACGTTTGCCATGGCGCACACGTCGTGCACCCTCCCGTGCCTGCCTGGACCCCATGTCCTGTCCATCCTCGCCCTCCCCGCATCCTCCTCGTCAGACGAGGCCTGGCATTCATCCTCCTCCTCCAGCACAGGCCACAGCAGGCCGCCATGATGCGGGTGACCCTCTCAGCGTGATACCGGAGGGCCTCTCCAGAGCGCTCCAGGCACCTGAACCTCATCTTCAGGAGGCCGAAGCACCGCTCGATCACGCCCCTGATCGCTCCATGGGCGTCATTGTAGTGGGTCTCCGCATTGGACTATGACCTCCGGATAGGCATCATCAGCCGTGACCACAGAGGATAACCCCTGTCACCCAGGAGCCAACCCGCCAGCCAGAGGTGTGCCTGGAAGAGGCAGAGAATCGTCGAGTATGCTTGTCGTGCACACTGCCCGGATATCGGGCGCAGACGTGCATCTGATGGTCACATATCAGCTGCACGTTCATCGAGTGGAACCCCTTTGATTTTGTGTAGAGTGGCCTGTCACCTGCAGGTCCTTGTAGAACGACATGAATCCTGTTGATCACCCCGGACCTTGGACATTTTGGTGATGGCTGCGATCCCTGCTGCCCGGGAATTCTGGTGTGCTCGATCCACACTGAAATGGATGTATTGTGCCGACTGGACATATAGGGCCTCCATGACAGCACAGGTGCCCCTGTGAACCAAGGTCTGTGAGGTCCCGGACAGGTTCCCACTTGGCGCCTGGAAGGACCTTGGAAGGACCCCTTCGCGTAAAAGGTCAGGGCAACCGTCACCTTGATGGCCACTGGGAGCGGGTGTCCTCCCCCATTCCCCTGCGGTGCCAGGTGCACCATGATCTGGCAGATATGTTGCACTGTCGCCCTGCTTAGCCGGAGTCTTTGACGGAATGCCCTGGTCATGCAGGTCCTCGACTGACAGGCGTAGCCGGTACGCACGAGATCTCATGTTGCGCCTCCGTTGTACCGCCTCCGTGACCTGTTGTGCGGTCAGCTCTCCATATCCTCAGCGGCTGCCCCCTGTTCCTCTGGGGATGTCTCTGCTGGTGCAGTTTCCTCCTCCTCGAGCAGCGCCCGCTAGTACAGCCGCAGGGCATCCCCCAAGGCTGCAGTGACCAGCAGGAAGGCCACCATTACTGGTTCAATTCCAATATCCATTGTCTGCAAGGGGTGAAAAGCTGATATGTTAGCATGGTGCATACCCACATGCTCAACGAGGTCCACCGGCTACATGGTGACCCCGGTTGGTGCTGCGGATCCTGCACCCGCATGTCACCCCACACCCATGGCCCCATTGGTGTCCGACACCATGGGGGTCTCTGACCTTGGCACCCAGCCAGGTGCCAGGGGTACTGTCAGGTAGCGCTGCTCTTGGCAGTGGTATGTTCCGCAGCCCCCATCGGCGCCCCCCATGGGTGGGTCACGTGATACCCAGCCGGTGGGTGCCAGCCGGTTGGTTGGTGACTGCTATAGCAGAGGACAGGGTGCGGGAGTTCTGGGGTGGGGGTGGGGGCACCCATACGGCCTGTGTCACTCTGCAGAATCAGGGACCAGGGTGGGTGGTCAGTGGGGTAAGCAAGATGGCTGCTGTGGAGGCCGCAGAAATGGTGATCCATGCCTGGACACCCCGACCCCACCTCCCAACCACAGGCAGCCCAGCCAGTGTCGGTCCTGCAGCCCATGGTCGCCCCTCTCCGTGTCCTATCTCCTCTCTCTCCCTCATCAGCCACAGCACCTGTTTGATGATTTTTAAAAGCACAGGTTCTCTTGCCATTGGGAATTCACCCCGATGGAGGCGGAGAATCACGGAGGATCCGGAGAATACCAGGTCAGGCCAGCTAATGATATGCCTGGACGTGCGGAGTGGAATGCATTGAGGCTGCAGTCGAGGCTCCGGAGAATTGTGATTTGGCATGAAAATGGTACCCGCCACGATTTCTGCGTCAAATACAATTTGCTCTAATGAGCAGATTCCTGAGGTACCTGAGGCTTTGGGATTCATCCCTTTCTCCTTAGAGACCTGGGGCGAGCACCGTTCAGTACTGGTCTCCACAACTGGGGACCTAACGGAATGGCACTTGTGGGATTATCCCAGGGGATTGGAGGTCCCCAGCTGCATACACTTTCATTAGAGTGGAGCCCTGGCACTGTTGATGCCACCTGGGCACTGCCAGCCTGTCACCCTCGTTAATAGCCCGGAGACAAATTCTGTTTGGGTCGAGGTCTCACACTCTGCCCAGCACCTCAGCTTGGTTGGGTTACCTCATGTCGTTCTTACATTTGAAGAATGTCGAGTACACCATTAAGGGGTCGGTATAAGGGTTGTACCTAAGATGGCATCCATTAATTTCCTTTTTCAAAGAGTTAGTTACCGTCAGTTGTTAAGAGATTTTAGTTTAATGTTGGGAGGTTAAGTTTAGTTGTATTCTTGATTATTGATTGTGTTCTTCTCACATTGTAACTTGAAGTAACTATTCTATATGATTCTGTCTATCATAAAAAAATTTCAATAAATATTTCAAAAAAAGATTGAGGTCATTCTGTGCAGCCCAATTTGCAGGTTTTGCACCAATAGCGATACCATCCCGCCGTATCCGCATAGAGCAGGCATACAGCTTTTCTGGCGTAAAACGTCACTTTCCCATGCCGGCGTGGAGACATAGCCCCAGAATCGGAGAATCCAGCCCCCTCCCCGACAAATGTGCTTCTCTCCCTTAACACTACGAGGAAACTGGTGACCCAGATGTAGCTGATCACTTGATGGAATCCTTGGACTTTGCCTGCCGAGCTGGATGGGAAGAGACCACCAGAAACCTGAATTTCACCCGTTCCAGCCAGAAATACTGAAGGCTCTTACATCACCTTGTAGCAGCCCAGCAACCACGAACACTGAGCTGACCATCTATAAATGCAAACATAGTAGTGACCCCTCACCTCCTGATGGGAAAGCCACCATGAGGAAAGGAGTGAAAAAACAAATAAATACTTCGCAGAGAGCCTATTGAAGACATTACAATTTCTGATCATGCCCTGAACCCATCATTGCAGTGGAGTTGGACAAAGTGCTACAAATAAAACGAAGCCCGGCACTGCTTGCAGCACTGCTGCCAGCTATGACAACATTCTGACTGAGTTCCTCAAACACTTTGGCCCACCTACCTGCTGCTGTTTGGCTCATTTCCTCACAAGGACTATCTGTGAAGGAATACGGCCTAAACGCTGGCGCATGTCCAAAATCGTCAGCCGCTCAAAACCGGGCAATGACCCAAATTTACCTTCAAGCTATCGACCAATATCTCTGCTTTCTGTGTGCGGCAAGGCCCGAGAACATTCCACCTTACGGCTGAGGATGGAGAAAATTGTGAAAGCAGAATAAGCTGGCTTTCGGTGACGACGGAGCACATGCGACCAGGTCCTTGCCCCAACCACCTTCACTGAAAATGGCTTTGAAAATAACCTCAAAATAGGTGTTCTCTTTCTCAATTTCACTGCAGAATATGACACAGCCTGGGACACTAGTCTCCTTGTCAAAATCTCAAGGGTCCTTCCTTTGTGTTTACTGACACCATCAAAATATTACTCTGCGATAGATGGTTCATGCTGCACGTGGGTGATGAGACAAACGCCTAGAGTAAACAGTCCAACGGGCTTCCCCAGGGATCTGTTCTAGCCCCAACCCGTTTCAGTCTCCATGCCAATGATTTACCTCCAATCCTGTCTCGGGGTTCATCCATGCTGGCGATATCTGCGATGCCCCTCAGGCTCGGACTTTTTCTAAACTAGAGCCAACACTAAACGACAATATTGTAAAGCTGACCAATTACTGTAAGACATGGCGTCTTCAGCCCAGCAACAACAAAACAGTCTTGAATATATTCCACCTCCACAGTGCCAGAGCCAAGAGGGAAGTCAACGTCTCCTTGAATGGCAAGAGACTGAATCACAAACAACATCCTGTTTATCTTGGTTTTACCCTTGACAGAATACGGACATACGGATAGCAGCATAGATCAAAATGTGAAATAACCTGTAACATCCAGCACGGGACTTACAGGGTGTGAATGATTATCTTCCCCGTGATCTTTGCGGAGTATGAGCTCCCCTGCTGGAGGGGGGGGAGCTCTGTTCACCATTGTATAAAAAAATCAGCCAGTAAGGCGCCGACTGGCAGCGAGGAACCCTGTACCGTATTGTAAATAAATCTTTGTTCTTTACTTTATTCAGTGTGGACTCCCCATGTTCTTATTAAACAACTTCCTCAGCAAACCTGCTGATTCTTTATGGGGTGCAGATGCTCAAACATTAAGGACCTCAGCTCTTGCTATTGTCCATTCAACTGCAGAGTACTGTGCACTAGTCTGGTGCACCAGTCCTGAGCAACACTCTGCCTCCTCAAATAAGGAGGGGCATTGCACCAAGAAAGCTCCTGGAGGATAACATCAACCCAAGCCTGCCGCTACACAAGGCCCTTACCAATCCGCGACACGGTGGCACAGTGGTTAGCACTGCTGCCTCACAGTGCCAGGTTCCCAGGTTCAATTTTGACCTCGGGTATGTCTGTGTGGAGTTTGCACATTCTCGATGTGTCTGCTTGGGTTTCCTCTGGGTGCTCCGGTTTCTTCCCACTGTCCAAAGATGTGCAGGCTTTGTGGATTGGCCATGCTAAATTGTCCCTTAGTGTTCAAAACGTTAAATGGGGTTACGGGATAGGGCGGGGGAGTGGGCACCCTAGGGTGGGTGATCTTTTGGAGGGTTGGTGCAGACTCGATGGGCCAATTGGCCTCCTTCTGCATAATAGGGGTTCTATGATTCTATGTTGTTATAACTATGCCGTGAGTGTCTGGGCGGTACAATCACACACAGACCTCCGTCCAGAAACATAGTTGTTCATGCAGTTTCAGTCCTGAGTGCTCCTCCCACCCTGGATCGATGTTGCAGCTAAAATGTAAAGGCCGCCTGGCCAATTGGCTCAATCATCAACCATTGAAACTGACGTGCCTGCCCCTTAATGGACTAAAATGCTTGCGAGTCTCGTGCTCCCACACACTGAAATACAGCTCGAGTGCACAACACTGTCGGGGTCATGCGGCCGAATCCTTCTTGCACAGTTACACCCACTTCTGTGTCAGACATGCTCCCAACCGAGCATCGTAAAATTCTGGCCCTTGTTTTCTGCTGAGGCAGACGCAAAACAAGATACAATATATGTAACATGTGGATTAATGTAAGAATATCTATTTTCAAACTTGAACAATGGAATTAATTATTAATTTTAACATTTTATCATTTCCAGGTGCAGAAGCATATAAGCTTTTAGCATTTGACAAAGATAACGATTTATTGACCTATTCAATGTCTGGAGCAGATTCTATTTTCTTCAAGTTGAATGAAACTACTGGCATTGTCACAGTTGCACGGACATTGGACCGTGAGGTAATCTAGTAGAAATTAAGTTTGATTGCCATTGTAAAGCACAAGAGTTCTGGTTAAATATCTGAACGGTGTTTCGGTGTAATTTACCTTTCCAAAACATGTCAACGGACCCAGAGGTGGCCCTCCCACCCTAGAGGACACTTTAGCCACTTAAGTGGCCGATTAAAGGTCCCCATCTGTCACCACTGGCCATTTACCAGTGGTACGTTGGCCTCTCACCAGGGACCCGGGTTCAATTCCAGACTCTGGGTGACTGTGGAGTTTGCATGTTCTTCCCTTGTCTGCAAGGGTATCCTCCGGGTGCTCTGGTTTCTTCCAAAGATGTGCAGGTTAGGTTGATTGGCCATTTGAAATTGTCCTTCGTGTCCAACGGTTGGGTGGGGTTATGGAGGTACAGGGATAGGACGGGGAAGTGGGCCTAGGTGGGGTGCATCTTTGGAGTGTTGGTGTAGACTTGATGTGCCGATTGGCCTTCTTCTGCACTGTAGGGATTCTATGACTGGCACCTACTTATTCAATAATCCCTTGGTCCCCATGCATGTCTGTAATTCCCAGAGCTAGAGGTCCTGGAACTCGCTACAACTGGCACTGAACTGACTTGGAAGCTGGCTCTCATCCTGCACCCACTTACCCGAGGACCACTGTAGTACTACCAAGGGAAGAACTTGCATAGGTCTTCATTGACGAGGTGTGACCCCATTACAGTAAGGTCTAAGGTCTAACATTGTGGGAGCCTTGACCTTCAAAATCAGTTGGGAGAGGATGTGAATGAAGATATTAATTGTCTGAACCAGTGAAGGGCTAGGTAGATTTCATCGGTCCAAAGCTTTAATTAGTTTGACAGTCTGATTAAAACCATAAATATCATTTGCAAATTGCTTCAAATAATAAGGTTCAGCTTGCTCTTAAAAACCTGTCAGCTTAGTCATATCTTAGCACAAGAGATTTGGTGCAACAGTTTGTCATGTTTAGTTTTATGAATAAAATGTGTTCAAAGTAGTATTTTTTACTAGAGCTAAATGTGGTCTTCTATATTTAACATTAGACTCGAGCTATTTTGCAAGTTACTATTGGCGTTACTGATGGATCAAATCCGAATGAGATGGTGAGTTTTGTGATATTTATTTAATATTAAAAATGTTTAAATATTGTGGAAAATCGAACTGAGAGAGTAAATGGAGCAAGTTTTAGAATAAGATCATGGGATCATAAGAAATAGGGACAAGAGTAGACCATTTGGCCCATTGGGCTTGCCCCATCATTCAGTAAGATCACGGCTGATCTCTGATTGTGGCTTTAACTCCATTTTTGTGCCTGCTTCGCATGATCCTTTACTCACATGGAGTTCAGACATCTGTCTAGCTCAGCCTTGAACAAACATTAATCAGTTTGTTTGGAATCACTAGCTTTCGGAGCGCAGCTCCTTCATCAGGTGAGTGAAGAGTTGGGTTTCACAAACACATATATAGACCGAGTCAATGATGCAAGACGATACTTTGAATGCGAGTCTTTGTAGGTAATTAAGTCTTTACAGGTCCAGACGGTGCGGCTAGAGGGATAATCACAGGTTAAAGAGGTGTGAGTTGTCTCAAGTAAGGACAGTTGGTAGGATTTCACAAGCCCAGGCCAGATGGTGGGGGGGTGAATGTAATGAGTCATGAATCCAAGGTCCCGGTTGAGGCCGTACCCATGTGTGCGGAACTTGGCTATCAGTTTCTGCTCGGCGATGATTCTGCGTTGTCGCGCATCCTGACGGCCACCTTGGAGAACGCTTACCCGAAGATCACAGGCTGAATGCCTTTGACTGCTGAAGTGTTCCCGACTGCAAGGGAACATTCCTGCCTGGTGATTGTCATGCGATGTCCGTTGATCCGTTATCGCAGCATCTGCATGATCGCGCCAATGTACCACGACTCGGGACATCCTTTCCTGCAGCATATGAGGTAGACAACATTGCCGAGTCGCACGAGTATGTACCGCATACCTGGTGGGTGGTGTTCTCACGTGTAATTGTGGTATCCATGTTGATGATCTGGCACATCTTGTAGAGGTTGCCATGGCAGGGTTGTGTGGTGTCGTGGTCGCTGTTCTCCTGAAGGTAGTTGCTGCAAACAATGGGTTGTTTGAGGTTGCACAGTTGTTTGAAGGCAAGTAGTGGGGGTGTGGGGATGGCCTTGGCAAGATGTTCCTCTTCATCGATGACATGTTGAAGGCTGCGAAGAAGATGTCGTAGTTTCTCTGGGGAAGTATTGGACGACGAAGGGTACTCTGTCAGTTGTGTCCCTGTCAAATCCCAAATTTCTTTACCCGTCAGTCTGGCCTCAATAAAAGTCGAGATGGATTTGCAGGTACAGCATTAGTTATTTTATTTGGCTTGCAAGCCTGATTCATCTCAGAGGCATAAGACACATCCAGTCTCCTACACCCCAGAAAGTGAATGAACAAAGAGACAAAGGGATCTCTGCAAATCAATTCAAATGGTATCAAGTTTCACATACACGATTCCCATAGGTCATCCTATACCCCTCCTGACCTGGTCAGACATTCTGATTGGCTCACTTCCAATCCCTTCCTCTGGTCCCTATTACCCAGCATCCTTTCCTCCTCCTTCGGTGGACACACCTCCTCCTTGCTTTGACATGCGGTCTGAAATCCTTTGTCTGTGAACTCACCAGAATGAGACTGGCCTATCTCTACATTACAGTAACTAATATCTCTAAAGTAACTATTTTATATCACATTTGTCATTCCCTCCTTTTATCATTCCATGATAACCGAACTATCCAATCCATAGCTACCGTCCCTCATCTAAAAAGATCCGTCGCTGCATTTCCAATTCCTGGCATAGCCCCCCTTCATCTGCTGCACCCTCATGGATTTTGACAGCTAAGATTTTAGGGGCGTTGATCTGTTCCAGTACACCCCGCATTCTACCCATCACACATTTAAGGATGGCTAGGCCCACAAAAATGCAGCCGATAGCCACCACTAAATACATGACCATATTTATCAACCAGTCCTTCCAACCTCCAAATCCCCAGTTACCCCAAGCGCCCGGATCCTGCATTCCGTCCAGGTGATCCCGTATGTGATCCATAAATTTAGTGATGTTAGCGGTCAAGTCCTGAACTCCCATGATACACTTGCCCTGTACTATGGTGCATACCCCACCCTCATGGGCCAGAAGATAGTCAAGAGCATACCTGTTCTGCATTGCAAACAACCGTAGCTGAGACAATTCCTTGGTTATTGCCCCGAGGGCTCCCAAGGTTTCATTTCCCAAGATGGTAAGGCCACAAATAAAATAATTCCTATTGCTGACAGCCAAGGAACCCCCCAGTAGCCCAGTTTATCCAGTTTCGAAACGCCCATTCGGGCCGCCTAGCAATGCGGAAAGCCTTAGTCCCAACAGTGATATGAGAGACATTCGCCCAGCCACAAAGGAGCTGGAGGCCGGCATTCAATGGAACGCAAGTGGTGTTGTAACAAACGCATTGGCCAGGCGCCTGGGTGATATGACACCTCCTGTCCGTACAGGTGGGGAACAGACATGTTATATTCGTTTCCAGCTCTACCAGCAAACAGCCGTATCCTTCACTGCTGAAACAATTTTTGTACGACCGGGAATCCCTATTGGGAGCGAAGTGGCTAGGTATGTACGCCCTCCACCGTTGCAGTCTATCATACTGTGAGTGGGGATTATCCCGAGGAAGGGGAAGGCAAATAGCCGGTGGTGCTGAACCCGGATCGTAAGGAAGAGTGACTTGCTCGGGCGGTGGCTCAGAACGCTGACAATGAACCACCGTTTGGGGAGTGCCCCAAAGTGGTGAAACAGAAAATAACCTAGACACCGCTGCGGGGTTCGGGTAGCAGACAACCCGTCCGTGGCCATACAAACGGTGGTAAATCTGGTAGAAGTGATTCATACTACCCAGGTTTTCCTCAGTTTGGCCTTTAACTAAATTAAGCGTATCTCCCGATAACCTACGTTCTAGCTGTACTTCCCTTCTCACACGCCCCGTCCTCTCTCTAGTCCCTCTCTCTCTCTCACAGCCTCTTCCTACGCTCTCCTGACGGCCTGATGTTGCCTTTATTGCACCAATCTTAACACATCCAAAATCAAATTTACATGTACTCCAAAAACAAGGCAATGTCCATATAATGTTCCCTTCCCATCGCCGGGACCGGTGCAAATGCTTCATGAGTCCTGCATTCTCCTTAACTTTGACGACCTTCCATGAGTCGATACCATGTCCTCGTATATGGGGGCAGCGAAGAACATCACCTTTGCATACTGAAATATCCTTGTAGCTTTGTTGGGGTTACAAATGTAGATAATATTTCCCTTTCCATGTCCGTCGCCAATAACACTCCAAGTGAGGTGAGGCCGAATACCACACAGACGGTGCGTAGCCACCCCATCATGCTCCACACCTGTAAAATAGCACTGGGGAAGGGAGGCAGGTTAATCTGTCCAAGAAAATGAGGCCCGTTATCAGAACTCAACTGAGCTGGTATACTGTACCGGGGAATGATTTCCCGCATCAGAACTTTAACCACAGTTGCAGCTTTATTATCGGTAGTCTGATACGCCTCAACCCATCTGCTGAACCCATCCACAATGACCAAAACATATTTATAACATTGACACCTTTCCAACTCAATGTAATCCATTTGTAGCGTCTCAAAGGGACCACTGGGCAACGGGGTTTGCCCCATCCCACAAGGGATACCTTTTCCGGTGTTATATTGCTGACAAATCAAACACCGATTACTGATACTCTGGGCCAACCCCTGCATTTTAGGGTGCCACCAAGTGTCCAGCAACAAATCACTAGTCCCCCGAGCCCCACAATGAGTTGCAAAGTGTACACATTCGATGACCCATAAAGCCAGTACATCAGACATACAAGTCTGATGTGCTGGCGTGGTCCATAAAGAGGAAACAGAATCAGATGTACAACCTAACCGTTTCCACATTTGTTTATCACTCTCAGGAGCGTCCTCCTGTAACCTTATGACGTCTTGGATGGTTGGCATTGACTTGTCAGAAGCAGACATATTTATAGTAGATCGTTTAGTCTGACTTAACATTTTAGGCACCATCACTTGCTGAATTTGCGCGGCTGTCCGCGCTGCACAATCTGCTTGTTCATTACCAACGTCAACTGGGGTCTTACCATTTGTGTGGGCAGCGCATTTAATGACGAAAATCTGCGCGGGCATAAGGAGGGCCTGCAGTAAGTCATTAACTAAACCCCGGTGGGCTATTTGACCACACATAATCATGTCAGGTTGTTCTGACGAAATGTCACTCAAATCGTCCCTTATTGTGGTAGTTTCCTGAATCAAGGCTAAACAGTCGTGGCCAGGTGCGTCTTCATGGACAGGGGGACCACTAAGAAAACAGGCTGGCTTGATAGTGGTACAGTGTTTAAATGTCAGGCGTGGATTGTTCAAAAGGTATATCTCATACCTATTCTGACGAGCTGCGGTAAGATGCTGAGTCTGCAGTTGCCTCAGTAGTGCGATGACCGAGTGGGAGCTATACATCGTAATATCCTGTTGGAGAGTGAGAGCATGTAACGGCTATGCGGTGGCATTGATTGAACGTAAATCCTGTACTAATCAGTACTGGTCTGGCTTGGCTGGTTTAGGCACAGCAAGTATGGGGGTGTTACATTCTGATTGGCAAGGGACCAAAATACCCTGTTGCAACAGCTCTCGGATTAATTTGTCCATAGACGGGGCTGCAGTCGAGTGTTAATCGTTTCAGGGACCTCAAAATATTTTATGGCAGTGCCGTCTGGCGTGACTTGAAGTGCGTACTCTGTTGGATCTGAATGATCCACTGCCCTCCTTACCATTTGCCCCAGATCCCTGGCATGGTACTGGTCGTGGACCTGACGTGTAATATGAGGGCTTACCGAAGCTGACTGTGGCCATAAATGTGGTGGTATTGTAACAAAATCGGCTGTACCTTCTTTTCCCGTGACTGTGGCTGTAACTTTGACTGGCCATTCGGTCCCAATTAATGGCCGGTATTTGTCCTCCAACTCCCTGTTTTGTCCGGTTCTGTCATAGGCCAGGGTAACGTGATGCAGTGAATGTTCAGTGTCTAACGTCCACCACTGGGGGTGATAGAAATATAGCACTGTTGTCCCATCCTCCATGATTGGACCGTTACCCCTTCGTCTCCGTACTCTAGCTGTAGCTGGAAGATACACAGTAAATCTCGGGCCAACAAGTTACAGTCCAATCCAGTAGTCACTACAAACTGATGATCTGCAGACTTATTCGCGTAAGTGACTGTCACAGGTTCAGAAATAGGATACTCACACACCTGTCCTTGGAACCCCGACAATTGCTGCATGTGGTCGGATAATGGTAGTCGAAGTTCTGATTGCACAGAAGACATGGCTGCTCCAGTGTCGATTACAAATGAGTGATGTTAATCTCCTATCTGCAGAGAGATAATAGGTTCCCTGTCCGATTGGAGAGTCCTTATGACTGAATTAGCTAGTCAATCCTGTGTTGGGAAAGGGTTTGCCTGGGTGAAGTCAGTGTATCTCGTCTGTCATCCCCTTGGTGGGTACCCCCTCCTTTGGGTCGGATAATCTCCTTCTGCTGCCTGTCTTTTAAAGGGGCATTCCTGTTGCCAGTGATCTGCACGGCTGCAATTATAACATGCATTGCTCCATCTGTATCTGCCCTGTCCTCGTCTCCCAGTAGACCAATGGCCCCTCAGAGGGGGCGGCAGTTGTAAAGCTGTTGATGCATATGGTGGGCCATAAAAAGGAGCTGAGGGTCCCTTTGGGTGGGTTTGATATCCTCCCCCTCGCTGATCCACCCACCCAAAGTCACAATATTGGGGCTCCTGCTGGTAAACTACCATTTCTGCCGCTTGTTGGGGTCGCAGATCATCCTTTTTTATTACATACTCAGTCTTAACCTTTGTAACTGAGCCTCCTTCCTCGCCTGCACCCTCCTTCCAATAAAATCTGACTGCCCTTGCCATCTGGGAAGGGTCGTTCTCTGTCCAATTCATGTTATTACATTTCGCAGCAGTTGCCACAGAAGGTGGTAGGCAATGCATTAACATAGCACAATATTGAGGGGAATTCCGACCATTTTGATATGGCAAGTCGCCTGACTGCCCACGGTAGATTTCATTAAAACACTCCAGAAATTCCTCTGGCTCTTCAGTCTTTTTAGCTTTTAGGTCTAAGATAGCAGAAATATTTATGGGCTTTTGAAATGTGCTATTCAACGCATTCAGGATCTGTGTCCGTCTATCGTCGTGTAACGCATGGGCTTGCTGAAGTGCGGTGTGGCTAGCATAATTCAAGTGATTAAGATAATTGCGGTACTCTGCTGGGGTTAAAACCTGCTGGACTAGGGCCCAGAGGTCCCTAGAATCAGCGTGATAAATTGAGATGGTAGTTCTCAAGGAATCCACGAAAGCAGCAGGAGATTTTTTTCTATCTGGGATTGTAGCCATAATAGCCATCATCTCACTGGGTGTCCATGGGAAGTAAACGTCTATCTTGGGTTGCGCCCCGGCAGTCACCGCGTCCGGGTTTGGTATCTTCCTAATCGGCAACTGTCTCCGAATCTCATCAGGGGGCACTCTAGCTATTTCCTCTGGTTCTTCCAAGACTTCGACGTCCCTCCCTGTCACTAGAGGGAGTTCTTTCTCTTCAAAATCATCTGTTGCATCTCCCTTTGTTCTCGAAATTTGCGGTTTCCCCTTGGTCTGGAGGGATTTAGGTGGTATGCTTAATTGTTTCTGGTTAGGATCAAGCCCTTCTCTCGCTGTCCGAGATCTGGTCCTAGAGCTAACTGGGCTTGCGGAACAAAGCTCCTCTTCTCCTTGATCGTGAAGATGGTAAATCGGGACCCACACTATCAACCAAAAGGGCTGGAGTTACTGGCATGATTGGAATCTGGGGAGCAGTGACTGGATATAAATTATAATACTCTGGTGGTTCTGAAATTAGTGCAGACAATGCTACAGGTGCAGTCGGAACTTTTACTGACATTTTTAAATTATTGAATTGATCATTTTCTGTCAATTCAAGGCCAGCCATTGAACTACGTAGCTCATCTTTTGTTTGACCCGAGCCTTTCCTGTCTCTACTTGCGTGTTTTTTTTTTGAATGCACATTCCTTTTTCAAGACCTGTAATGTTTTTTGGTTACCCTGTTCACTAATTGGAATTCCCATTTTAAGGGCATTGTCCTGCCAACTTTATAACATGATCTTATCTCTTTCCTCTTGACAATATTGTCTCCATAATCCAATTAATTCTTTAGCTTTCATATTTTGGCTCTTTCTTTTTTAAAATTATATATATATATTTTTTTATTTGCTTATTAATAACCAATGGCAATTTTTTTTTTCCTTGGCAAAACGATTGAAAATGTTCTAACAGTGTTCTTTTAAAACTTAAAAATGTTTGAAAATTCAAATTGAATTACTGCAACTTGCAAGCTTAGCTCTGATCTCAACTCAGAACTAAATTTACGATTTGCTTAACACAAACTTGTATAACATTTACAACTTAATTAATTCTTTATCTTAACAATTTTTCTTTTAACAAGTTTTTCTTACATTCTCAAAAATGTTGGCAAAGTCAATTGTCATCTCCAGATTTACATTTTTAAAATGATGTCAGTGATCTTCTTTAAGTTTCTATTAATTCACAAATAAAATGAGATAAACATTATTTCAAGTAAGTAAAACTTAAGATTCTGGCAATTTCAATCAATTGCTTTCAAAAATAATAACTTTTATCAACGAGGTGGAGACACCCACTGGTTTCCTTTAATTAATTCAAAACGTAACTTTGCTGGAGTTCACTGACTCAAAGGAAAGGTATCCGATTACACTACAGGCTGCTGCTGTTATCTCAAGGCCTGAGTGAGAAGCACTGTCTGTCGTCTTTAACTTTGGCTGCTGCTGTTAACCCTTTGAGAGACTTCTACTTCAACCAATATGCAGCATTCCCCACAATCTCAACTAGTCCTCAGAACTGTGCCCTTCGCCACCACAGTCCAAGGGTACAATTTTAGCTTAATCAACCATAGATTTAAAACACTCACACATGGAATTGAATCATCTGTTTTAGATATCACATCACCCCATAACCTAACCCAAGCCGAATCAGAACTCACACATGGAGTTGAACCATCTTCAATTTTAGATGTCCCATCAACCCATAACCTAACCCAAGCCGAATCAGAACTCACACATGGAGTTGAACCATCTTCAATTTTAGATGTCCCATCAACCCATAACCTAACCCAAGCCGAATCAGAACTCACACATGGAGTTGAACCATCTTCAGATTAAAAAACACTTATTTAACTGACCCCTCATCTGCTGAAATCACATCAGTCGTCAACAACACAATTAACCCAAAACTGAACTATCAATTATGATATCCCATCAGTTTAATTTGCTAATCCCCAGACTGACCTTTGATTTTGTCGAGACGATCTTTCCGTACCAACCGCGAGTGACCAGACTAATCAGACGCTAAGAAGAGGGGAAAAAGCAATGCGCGGTGATTTTCCAGCTATACATTGTGGGCCCCTTCTTCCCACTCTCCCTGTTCATAATCAGTCTAATTCTGATTTCGCAGTTGGTCAGAACCGTCTTGAGAAATCCCGGGTTTCGGCACCAAATGTCAAATCCCAAATTTCTTTACCCGTCATTCTGGCCTCAATAAAAGTCGAGATGGATTTGCAGGTACAGCATTAGTTATTTTATTTGGCTTGCAAGCCTGATTCAGCTCAGAGGCATAAGACACATCCAGTCTCCTACACCCCAGAAAGCGAATGAACAAAGAGACAAAGGGATCTCTGCAAATCAATTCAAATGGTATCAAGTTTCACAGACACGATTCCCATAGGTCATCCTATACCCCTCCTGACCTGGTCAGACATTCTGATTGGCTCACTTCCAATCCCTTCCTCTGGCCCCTATTACCCAGCATCCTTTTCTCCTCCTTTGGTGGACACACCTCCTCCTTGCTTTGACATGTGGTCTGAAATCCTTTGTCTGTGAACTCACCAGAATGAGACTGGCCTATCTCTACATTACAGTAACTAATATCTCTAAAGTAACTATTTTATATCACATTCGTCATCCCGTGTTTGTCTTCTGAGGAGGTCGGTGCCATCGGTCAGCATCCACCCTAAACACATTAAAGAAGCCATCCCCTATGGATAAGACCTCCGTGTACACAGGATCTGCTCAGACGAGGAGGAACGTAACAGACATCTACAGATGCTGAATGCCGCCCTCGTAAGAACGGGATATGGTGCTCGACTCATCGATCGACAGTTCCAACGCGCCACAGCAAAAAACCGCACCGACCTCCTCAGTAGAAAAATTAGAATGCTGAACTGAGAGACCAAGCAAGGCACTGAAAGAATCAGGGCAGAGAAAAGCTGTCCCATTGGTGAACTGTTTGGGAAAGAAATTCATGTTCCAGCCAGAGTCTCCATTTGACAGTTGCCATTGCCACCTCGGAGCTTGTGACCCATGATTTAGGAATCCCCCATCTACCCTGTTGAGCCGTCACAACCTGTATGTTTCAATAAGATCACCTGTCTTTCTTCTAAACTCCAATTATCCTGAGAAAATTAGCATAGTCTCAAGCTACTAAACCTTTCTTCATAAGACAACCCCTTCATTCCAGGAATTCCCGTTAAACCATCTTTGTATTGCTTCCAATCCGAGTATGTCCTGTCATGTGAGAGTACCTTTAAGAAATGGGTGTTTAGAAAGTGGGTGTGTATATAAATATCTGTAGTGAGAGTATCTTTAAGAAATGGGTGTTTATTACTGCAGTGATGTCAGAGAGTGGGTGGAGCTGGGCTGTCTGTCATCTTTTTACTTTCGCTTTAGGCTTTTTGCTGCAGGGTGGGTGTGGTTTCATTTTAATTTTGGAGAAGCTGCAATCATGGCAGGATGTGTGTGAATCTCTGCAAGCTTATGAGTGTCCATTTGCTGATTTTAACATAGTAACTGTTCTCAGTAGTGAAGTTAAACTTGATGTCTTTCTGTTAAAAGGTGTTTTTAAGTCTTATGGATGTTAAAAGGAAAGTAAGAATTACTTAGTGTTGTATTCTTTGGGGGTTGTATTTAAATTGATGGTTGCTAAGATGTTCACTGTATGTTTTAAAAAGGTTAACTTGAGTTCATAGAATAAACATTGTTTTGCTTGAAAAGATACTTTTCCATTTCTGCTGTACCACACCTGTAGAGTGGGCCGTGTGCTCCCCATACCACAATCTATTAAAAGTTGTGGGTCAGGTGAACTCTATGATACACTTTGGGGTTCTCGAAACCCTGGCCCATAACAGTCCCTCCTTAAGGAAGACGACCAAGACTGTACACAGTGCTTTAGGTATGGTCTCACTAATGCCCTGTAATTGTAGCAAGAATTTTCCCACTTTCAAACTTCATCCCCATTGCAATAATGGCCAACATTTTGTGTGCCTTGCTAATTACTTGCTGTTTCTGCATGCTAACGCTTTTGTGATTCATGCACAAGGGCACCCAGATCTCTCTGTACCATAGCTTTCCGCAGTCTCTCTCTAATTAAATAATATTATGTTTTTTAGCCAAAATGGACAACCTCACATTTTCCCACATTATATTCCATCTACCAAATTTTTGCTCATTTGCTTAACCTATCCACATCCCATGGCAGACTCTGTGTATCCTCCTCACAACTTGTTTTCTTATCTATCTTTGAATCGCCAATATATTTTTTCTACAGGGTAGTTTGTCCCTTCATCCACGTCATTTAGATAGATGTTAAATATTTGAGTTCCCAGAACTGATCCCTGTGGCATTCCACTTATTGATGTTTGCCAACCTGGAAATGATTTGTATCATGTTAGCTAGCCCATCCTCAATGCTAATATGTCACCCTCCCAACATCATCAACTTTTATCTTGCGCTTTTTATGTGGCATCTTACTGAACGCCTTTTGGAAATTTAATAAGGTAAAATCGGCACTCTACAAGAGCAGAAAGCGGAGGGCGAAACAGGACGAAGAACTATTGTACTGACTCTGTGTTTGCACGGGACAATGCTGCCTCATTCTCGGATTAAAGTAGGAAGACAGAGAGAAGGAAGCGAGGGAGGCCATGCAACAACTGAACGACTCCATCTTGGAGGTCGACAGAAAGTATTCCGAGGACCCGATTGTAGAGCTGCTGGTGGAGAAGAAATAGCTACAAATGGACTTTAACCTGCTATCCACCAGGAAAGCAATGTACCAACTCCGCCAGACACAGGGGAGCTTTTATGAACATAGAGCCTACTGGCTCACCAGCTGAGAAAGCAGGCAGCCACGAGGGAAATAGCGCAGGTGAGGAACAACAAAGGCAGACTGGTAGCGGAACAAGAGGTCAATCAAGCATTTGAGACCTTCTACCAAGGGCTGTACACCTCCGAACCCCCCAATGGGGGTGCGTGGATGAAACAGTTCCTCGATGGACTGGAAATACCAGTTGTGGGGGAGGACAGACGGGGGGAACTGGATGCACCAAAGATCTGGGAGAGATCATGGAGAGCATCGGCTCCATGCAGGCGGGGAAGGGACTGGGACCGGATCGGTTCCCGGCAGACTACTACAAAACATTTGCATTGGCCCTGGCCCCACATCTAAGGGACATGTTTGCAGACTCGCTGGCAAGGGGCACTTTGCCACCTACGCTCACGCAGGCAACAATTTCATTGATACCCAAAAAAGACAAAGACCCGACGGAATGTGAATCATATAGACCCATTTCGCTGCTGAATGTGGATGCGAAAATACTCGCAAAAGTCCTGGCTAAAAGGCTGGAGAACTCTATACCAGAGGTGGTCGCTGAAGACCAAATGGGCTTTGTCAAGTGAAGGCTACTCACTGCGAACATCAGGTGGCTGTTGAATGTAATAATGACCCCCCCTGGGGAGAGAACACTAGAGGTGATCGTGTCCCTGGGCGCAGAAAGGCCTTTGACAGAGTCAAATGGAAGTACCTCCTCGAGGTACTGGACCGGTTTGGGCTAGGAGCAGCATTCACCATCTGGGTAAGACTCCTAAGGTGAGCGTTCGAACCAACACCACCAGCTCTGAATACTTCTGGCTACAAAGTGGCACAAGGCAGGGAGGCCCATTGTCCCCGCTCCTGTTTGCATTCGCAATCAAACCCCTGGTGATAGCCTTACTGTGGTGGTATGTATTAGGGGTAGTACGGTACCCTGTGATGCTGAGAGGCTATTGGTAGACAGACACTGGGTCCTGATTGGATCTGCCGCCTGCTGGCTCCACCCAGTAAGGCAGAGTATAAGAACCCGGGTACTCCCAGCAGCCGCATTCTGTAACTGAGCTGCTGGGGAACAAGTCTGCTTAATAAAGCCTTCTATTGACTTCATCTCTTCTCATCTCGTGAGTAATTAATTGTGCTACAATTTATTACGCAGACTTAAAAGTCTATGGCACTCCGGATCGTCCCGGAGTGTCTGCGAATCAGCCCCCATGCAGCAAACCCAACGGCCACATTTAAGCACTGGCTAGCGTGCTTTGAGGGATACCTCCGAACGCCCCCCGGCCGGCCTACAGTAGACCAGAAAATGCAAGTCCTGCATTCCAGGGTGAGCCCGGAGGTCTACACGCTCATCGAAGACGTGGAGGATTTCCCGACAGCGCTCACCATGCTGAGAGGGATCTACATTCGGCCCGTAAACCAAGTCTACGCATGCCACCAACTCGCGATGAGACGGCAAATCCCCAGAGAATCGCTGGACGAGTTCTACAGTGCACTGCTAATATTGGGAAGGAGCTGCAACTGCCCATCGGTGACCGCAAACGAACATAAGGAGCTCCTAATCAGGGATGCTTTTGTGGCAGGTATGACCTCATCCCAAATTCGACAGCGACTGCTGGAGAGAGACTCACTAGGGCTCACGGAGGCAAGGGCCCTTGCGGCGTCCCTCGAGGTGGCCTCACAAAATGCCTGCGCGTACGCCCCCGACCGCGCGGCAGCCCCTTGGGCTCTGTGGACCCCCGCTGCGACGGACTCCCCGGCACCCCCCATGCCCCCGCAAGCATGCGCGGCCAGAGCACCAGACCACTCGGGGGGGCCCCGCTGCTATTTTTGCGGGCAGTCGAAACACCCCCAGCAACGCTGCCCGGCCCGCTCGGCCATCTGTAAAAGTTGCGGCAAGAAGGGGCACTATTCAGCGGTGTGCCAGTCCCGGGGGGTCACCGCAATCTCTGGGGGAGAACTGGGACAGCAGACTTAACCCCCCCAACGATCCATGTGCGGCCAACGGGCGCTGCCATTTTGGGTCCCGGACTCCACGCGGGGGGGATGGGCGTCGCCATCTTGTGACCCTCCGGCCACGTGCGATCCATGGGCGCGGCCATTTTGTCCGCCCCCAACCGCGTACGATCCGTGGACGCCGCCATCTTGGCTGATAGCCAATGACCCCAGCATGGATGGCTCCACGAGGCCTGAAGAAAACGCCCCGATGCAGCAACCACGACTGGCTTTGGTGACCCTGGACCAGTCGCGGCCCCGGACGCTCCAAACGGCAACAATGACGGTGCTGGTTAACGGGTACGAAACGCCATGTCTGATCGACTCTGGGAGCACAGAAAGTTTTATCCATCTGGATACGGTAAGACGCTGGTTTCTTTCAATCCATCCGAGTACCCAAAAGATTTTCCTGGCAGCGAGATCCCATTCCGTAGAAATCAAAGGGTTCTGCATCGCGAACCTAACAGTGCAGGTAAGAGAGTTTAAGAATTATCGGTTTTATGTCCTCCCCCACCCCTGCACTCCCATTCTCCTGGGGTTAGATTTTCAATGTAACCTCCAGAGCTTAACGTTCCAATTCGGCGGCCCTGCAGCCTCGCGACCCTCAAGGTTCAACCGCCTTCCTTGTTTGCGAACCTCACCCCGGATTGCAAACCCGTCGCCACTATGAGCAGACGGTACAGCGCCCAGGACCGAACGTTTATCCGGTCTGAAGTCCAGCGGCTGCTGAAGGAAGGCATAATCCAGGCCAGCAATAGTCCCTGGAGAGCTCAGGTGGTAGTTGTAAAGACCGGGGAGAAGCAGAGGATGGTCGTAGACTATAGTCAAACCATCAATAGGTACACGCAGCTAGATGCGTACCCTCTCCCCCGCATATCCGACATGGTCAATCGGATTGCACAATACAAGGTCTTTTCCACCATGGACCTTAAGTTCGCATACCATCAGCTGCCCATCCGCCCGAGCGACCGCAAGTACACTGCCTTTGAGGCAGACGGGCGGCTCTACCACTTTTTAAGGGTCCCATTTGGCGTCATTAACGGAGTCTCGGTCTTCCAACGGGAGATGGACCAAATGGTTGACCAGCACGGTTTGCGGGCCACGTTCCCATACCTCGACAATGTAACCATCTGCAGCCATGACCATCAGGACTACGACGGCAACCTCCGCAAATTCCTCCAGACCGCTAACGCCCTGAACCTCACCTACAACAAGGAAAAATGCGTGTTTAGCATCGACCGTCTAGCCATCCTTGGCTACGTAGTGCGTAATGGAGTGATAGGCCCCGACCCTGAACGCATTCGCCCCCTTATGGAGTTCCCCCTCCCCCACTGCTCCAAAGCCCTGAAACGCTGCCTGGGCTTCTTCTCTTATTATGCCCAATGGGTCCCCCAGTACACGGACAAGGCCCGCCCGCTAATTCAGTCCACTACCTTCCCCCTGTCGACAGAGGCCCGCCAGGCCTTCAGCCGCATCAAAGCGGATATCGCAAAGGCCACGATGCACGCAATCGACGAGTCCCTCCCCTTCCAAGTCATGAGTGACGCATCCGACGTAGCTCTGGAAGCCACTCTCAACCAAGTGGAACCTTACCAGCCTGGTGAAGGAAGTTAAAAAGGACCTAGAGAGGTGGGACGCACTCCCACTCTCCCTGGTGGGGAGAATGCAGACGATCAAAATGAACTTGCTGCCGAGATTCCTCTTCCTGTTTAGGTCCATACCGATCTTCATCTCCAAGGCCTTCTTCCAGAACCTAGATACAAATCAACATTGCAAAGGAGGACAATTAAGGGAGACCTGGCACTGCCAACCCGGCAATATTACCACTGGGCAGCAACAGCGGAAAGAGTGAGGGGATGGGTGCAAGAACCCAACTCGGAGTGGGTACAGATGGAGGAGGCCTCCTGCAAGGGAATGACCCTCTAGGCCCTGGCCACGGCAGTACTCCCATCCCCCTCGGCGAAATACACATCGAGCCCAGTGGTAGTGGTGTCACTGAAAATGTGGGGCCAACTAAGACAGCACTTTGGGCTGACCAAGATGTTCCCCATGGCCCCCATCTGCGGTAACCACAGATTCCCGCCAGCCATGCTAGACGCAACGTATAAAAAATGGAAAAAGGACAGGGGAATGCTGACAGTTAGGGACTTCTATGTAGGGCACAGACTAGCGACGCTGAACGAACTAACGGAAAAATGGGAACTACCGACAGGACAGGAAATGAGACACTTACAAACAAAACACTTCCTCCGCAAAGAGACCACACTGTTAGAGGACCTGATGACCATGGACAATAATCAAGGGGACTCTGTGGGAAAATATACGGACAGCTACCGGACAGAGCGCGAACACCACTGGACGAGACCAGATGGAAATCGGAGGACGAACTGGGGACAGAAGTGGTGTGGGGACTCTGGAGCGAAGCACTTGAGCCGGGCCAACTCCACTTCCTCCTGCGCAAGGCTCAGCCTCATTCAAAGTGGTGCACAGAGCACACCTGACCAGAACCCGAATGAGCAGGTTCTTCCCAGAGGTGGAGGACAAATGTGAACGGTGCCAGAGGGGCCCAGCCAACCACACCCACATGTTTTGTGCTTGCCCCAAGCTTGCTGGGTTCTGGACAGCCTTCTCCGAGGCAATGTCCAAGTTTATGGGGGTGAGGATGAAGCCATGCCCAAATGTGGCAATCTTCGGGGTATCAGAGCAGCCAGAGCTCCGCATGGGGAAGAGGGCCGACGCCCCAGCTTCCGCTTCCCTAATCGCACGCCGGAGAATGCTGCTTGGCTGGCGTTCAGAAGCACCACCTACAGCTGCGGACTGGCTAGCTGACCTTCCGGAATTTCTCCACCTGGAGAAGATCAATACGCCATCTGAAGGTTGGAGGAAGGCTTCCTTACTGCAAGGGGGCAATTTGTCGGTCTGTTCCAAAGCTAACAAAAGCCAATTGAGAGGGAACTGGAAGGATTAGAAAGGGAAGAGGGAAAAAACAGAAGACAAGGAGGAACGCCAGGGACGCACAACCCAGGGGGAGCCGGGGGGGCGGCGGGGGGGGGGGGGAAGAAGGCAGAGAGCCTGAGGCGGACAAAGAGGGACAATACTGGGGGAGGGGGGAGGATGTGGGGGCAACCCCTACCTCATCCACAAATATAACACGGCTGAAGCCAACAAAGGGAGAAAAGAAGGTTTGGGGGGGGGGGGGGGGAAGGAGGGGGGACAAGGAGAAGGGGGAGCACCCCCTGGATTGACCAGGGAGGACAGCAAAGGGGGTGGGTGGGGGAAACGAGGAGGGGTTAGGTAAAGGGGGGCTATGGGGGGCATGGGGGGGAGGACACGCAGAATTAGACGGCAACAATTTGTAAATAAAGTAACATAAGACTTTTTTACACTGTACAATAAATAAAAACGAACGTCAATGTACATAATGTTTAAAATGCCAATAAAAGATTTTAAAAAAAAATTATCTTAATTTAGCGCCTAGCTGTTTAAACTCCCTCAGCGGAAGCTCTTTCTTTGTAGGGTCAAACTACAAAGCAAGAAAGTGACATGAAATGCTGAAATTATATAACTTTAATAAATAATCAACAATGAGCAATTAAACAAGTTGTAACATTAATAGGTTACAAATTGTCTTTTAGCCAGCACAAGATAAATAAGTCAGTATGGCAGTTTTGTGGGAGGGTTGGCGTCAGGTGAAGTGATTTTTAAACCAACCATAAATATCACAGAAACCCAATCTGTGCCTGATGAAACTTATATTTAAAGCCGGCTAATCTTTTGTGCTGGCTTGGCTAATTTTGCCTGGACTAATGCTGATAAATCCAGAGCAAACTCTGTTTTGTTCAGCTTCTAAAACTGATGATTCATACACACGAGAGAAGGGTTTTAGACAGTGGATCAGCACTCCTCATATGTACGTTCTGGTAAAGCGATTTGCTTCATCAAATTGATGTTGTGATTGCACTGACTACTGAACTATGCATAATTTTAAAGATATCAAAGCCACAATATAAATTTGCCACAACGTACAATTTCTAGGAGACCCCAATTTGGTAGGTGCAAATATTTTGGGGGAGGCTGGTCTATGACTCTTCAGGGAAGGAGCTTACCTGAAAATTCTCTAAAAATCAGATGATCATAGTGGTATAGAAATGGCTTGTGATTAAATTTCATTAAAAGGTGTGGAGTAGGATTTAAAATGAGATATCCTGATTCCTTCAATTGTAGGCCATGAACCGAATCTTCCAAGGAGTGGTAATCGTTGTTGGATTGCCACTCTATTCCTATTCTTTTACATTAAGGTGGAACTCCGCAATTCTGTCTCGGACTTTTGTAACCAGGCCTCTTCAGAAACACAGAACATACTTGTTCACAGACTCCTTCTTCGTAGTTCAGGATCATCAGGATAAGCCAAGCTTTGCCCTTTTTTTAGAGCACTAGCTGTTGTATTTTGGCAAGTCTTTGTTCACGAACATAGTGGAAAGCTTTGGGACATTTAAATAGTTTTTCAGCATGCTAGTAAATCAATGTGAATGTGGTAAGTAGGTAGTTTGATAGGTGGGAGAGTGGCAGACTGGATTGAGTGGGAAGTGGTAAGTGGCAGGGTGGGTAAGGTGGTGAAGTTGAGACAGGATGAGTAAGGGGAGTCGGAGCATCAGGAGCAAATAGGAGAGTTGGGGGAATTGGAGAGTCAGGATGGAGTCAAAGAGTTGGGGTGCGGTCAGAGGGTCAGGGCAAGTCAGAGGGTTGTGGGGAATTTGGAGGACGATCAAGAAGGAATCAGAGTGTCATGGGGAATTTGGAGGACGATCAAGAAGGAATCAGAGTGTCATGGGGGTCGGAGGGTCAGGGTGGTTTGGGATTGGGTCGGGGGAATCAGAGGGTATGGTGGACAGTTGGGGATGGGATCAGTGAGGAGTTGGGGAGGTCAGTTGTTTAGATACCCAGGAGATAGACATGCTTTTAACTTGTCTATCATTTCCTGGTAATTATTCAGGTAAGTAAGACGGAACCCTCTGACTCTAATTCAGAGTTCGAGACTTTCTCGGAGAGTCCCAGAAGCAGGTGAATTGCCAATTGGGAGATTAAAGTTTCTGTGCACTTCCTGAGGAATCCTTGCATTGGGAGTTCTGAGGAGTCAAGTAGCACATCCTCTGGAGTATGAATGGTTTCCGTCCCTCTGGAGACTGAATCCCCCCAATTTTAATCAAGCGTACCTGTCAGGAATGTTTGGGTTCAGATCAGACACCTGTTTTACATCCCTTCCCAATGGACAGATTGAGTTAGATTTGGAGCTGTGTTTTTTCATTTCAATAGCTGCCTATTTTGTAGTTAAAAAAAGTGTTTCTTGTTTTGAACTCCAGGAACAAACAATCATTCTTGAAGATGCCAATGATAATCCACCCGTATTTCTAAGTGCTTCCTACACAGGATCTGTTTATGAGGTGAGTCACTTTCAGTTTTTCAGGAAACATTTCGAGTAGTATGTCATGTAAATAGCCAGTAACACCGTTCTTTCAGCTTTGTGACTTGGTTTCAATCCAGATCTAATTGATGCCATGGAATAAATATGGGTGTTTCAATCGATTTTCAGTGTCATTAAACTGGCCATACTGATACACTATCAATAATAGACGATGAGTGATAAACGTAACTGAGGCTCCAATACACTAAACAGCAAGCCTCCTGCCTCTGGACCCGAATTGGGTCCGGAGGTGGAGACTTGCCACTTTTATGCAGAAGCCCCGAGGGGAGGAGCCACAGGCAGAGCCAGCCTAGACAAGCCCAGGCATGTACAACACAGCACAGTGAATATAATACAATGAACACAATAACGTGGTTTACCACATTCACCCCCTGTTTAAAAAAAGTCTGGCGGGGGTGAAGTGGTGTTAAAGGTCAAGACCTTCTGCTGTGACCACCTCAGTCCCGGCTGTGGTATTGGTGCCGGCGTTGATACCTGCGCGTCCGGGAGCGTGTTGTCATCTTCTTCACCCAGATATTGAGTCGGCGAAGTGGGGGGGGCGGTGCATGGGCGGGAGTGGTGGTGCTTGTCTTCGGTGGACATGCGGGAGTCAGTTGGTGAGGGAGGTGGGCAGAGGTGGGGGGAGACGGTGTAGGGTGGGGTGTGGTGGTGATTGTCGCTGGGGAGCCTGCAGTAGCCAAATCCCGAAGGGAGACCATGTCCTGCCGCCCGTCCTGGTGTGTCACGTAGGCATATTGGGGGTTTGCATGGAGCAGCGGGACCTTCTCGATGAGGGGGTCGGTTTTATCGCTCCTCGCATGCTTGCGGAGAAGAACGGACCCTGGGACTGTCAGCCAGGATGGAAGCGAGACCCCGGAGGTGGACTTCCTGGGGAAGGCAAACATACGTTCATGAGGAGTCTGGTCACTCGCCGTTCACAGAAGCGACCGGATGGAGTGGAGCGCATCAGGGAGGACCTCCTGCCAGCGGGAGACTGGGAGACTTTTTCGACCGTAGGGCCAGGAGGACGGCCTTCCAGACACGTTCTCCCTCTCCACCTGTCCGTTTCCCCGGGGGTTATAGCTGATCGTCCTGCTGGAGGTGATGCCTTTGCTGAGCAGGAACTGACGCAACTCGTCGCTCATAAAGGAGGAGCCCCGATCATTGTGGATATAGGCGGGGAACCCGAACAGGGTGAAAAGGCTGTGCAGGGCCTTGATAGCGGAGGCAGAGGTCAAGTCAGAGCAGGGGATAGCGAAGAGGAATCTGGAGTACTCATCAACGATGTTGAGGAAGGACACGTTACGGTCAGTGGAGGGGAGGGGCCCTTTGAAGTCCATGCTGAGGCGCTCAAAAGGGCGGGAGGTCTTTACCAGATGTGCTCTGTCTGGCCGATGGAAATGCGGTTTGCACTCCGCGCAGACTTGGCAGTCCTTGGTCACGGACCTGACCTCCTCGATGGAGTAGGGCAGGTTGCGAGCCTTGATGAAATGGAAAAAGCGGGTGAGCCCCGGGTGACAGAGGTCGTTGTGGAGTGACCTGAGTCGGTCTACTTGTACACTGGCACATGGACCGCGGGAGAGGGCATCTGGGGGCTCATTGAGCTTCCTGGGCCGATACAAGATGTCATAGCTGTCATTGGAGAGCTCGATCCTCCACCTCAGGATCTTGTCGTTCTTGATTTTGCCCCGCTGTGTATTGTTAAACATGAAGGCAACCGACCGTTGGTCAGTGAGGAGAGTGAATTGCCTGCCGGCCAGGTAATGCCTCCAATGTCTCACAGCTTCTACTATGGCTTGGGCCTCTTTTTCGATGGAGGAGTGTCGAATTTCGGAGGCATGGAGGGTACGGAAGAAGAAAGCCATGGGCCTGCCCGCCTGGTTGAGTGTAGCGGCCAGAGCAAAGTCCGATGCATCGCTCTCCACTTGGAAAGGGATGGACTCATCCACAGCGTGCAGCGCGGCTTTGTCAATGTCTGCTTTGATGTGATCGAGGGCCAGTCGGGCCTCAGTCGCCAGGGGAAACGTGGTGGACTTGATCTGTGGGTGGGCCTTGACTGCGTAGTTGGGGACCCACTGGGCATAGTAAGAGAAGACCCCAAGCATCTCTTCAGGGCCTTGGGGCAGTGGGGAAGGGGGAATTCCAGGAGGGGGCGCATGCGGTCGGGGTCGGGCCTAGGACTCCCGTGTTCCGCGACGTAGCCGACGATGGCCAGGCGGGTTGTGCGAAAGACGCATTTCTTTCTATTATAAGTGAGGTTCAGGTGTTTCGCGGTGTGGAGGGAGTGCCGGAGGTTCTCGTCATGGTCCTGCTGGTCACGGCCGCAGATGGTGACGTTGTCTAGGTACGGGAACGTGTCCCGCAGCCCGTACTTGTCAACCATTCGGTCCATTTCCCTTTGGAAGACCGAGACTCCGTTGGTGACGCCGAAGGGAACCATGTGGAAGTGATAGAGGCGGCCGTCTGCCGCGAAGGCAGTGTATTGGCAGTCATCCGGGCGGAGAGGGAGCTGGTGGTACGCAGAATTCAAGTCGACTGTAGAGAAGACTCGATACTGTCTGATTGACCATGTCAGATATGCGGGGGAGGGGGTAGGCATCGAGCTGCGTGTACCGGTTGATGGTCTGGCTGTAATCAATGACCATCCGGTGCTTCTCCCCAGTCTTGGCGACCACCACTTGGGCTCTCCAGGGGTTGTTACTAGCCTCAATGATCCCGTCTCGCAGGAGTCGCTGGACCTCTGACCTGATGAAGGCCCTGTCCTGGGCACTGTAGTGTCTGCTTCTGGTAGCGACGGGCTTACAGTCCGGGGTGAGGTTTGCGAAGAGGGAGGGTGGGTCGGCCTTAAGGGTCGCGAGGCTACAGACGGTGAGGGGGGGCAGGGGTCCGTTGAACTTTAGGGTAAGATTCTGGAGGTGGCACTGGAAGTCGAGCCCCAGTAATAGGGCAGCGCAGAGATGGGGGAGGACGTAGAGCCTAAAGTTGGTGTACTCTTGCACAGTGAGGGTCACAACACAGTACTCCCGGATCTCCACTGTGTGGGATCTGGAAGCCAGGGCGATTTTTTTGGGTCGCGGATAGGATGGGGAGGGAGCAGCGCCTTACCGTATCTGGTGTATGAAGCTGTCCGTGCTCCCAGAGCCGAAAAGGCAGGCCGTCTCGAGCCCATTGATCCGGACGGTCATTGTAGACTTCGCGAGGTGGTGTGGCTGGGACTGGTCCAGTGTGACAGAGGCGAGTGTCGGAAGACGGTCGGTGGACCGGTCGGCGGTAGTGGCGGCCAACGTACGGTCAGGCGAGCTGGGTTCCCGGGAGGCAGCGGAGGGGTCCCAAGATCGCGGCCCCCATGAGTTGCACGTGGCAGGCGAAGTGCAAGGTGGCATCCAAGATGGCGGCCCCTGTGGGCCGCACGTGGCGGGCGAGGTGCAAGATGGCGTCCAAGATGGCGGCCCCCATTGGTGGCACGTGTTGGCTGAGATTAAAGATAGCAGCGGCCATGGGTCGCACACGGCGGGTGGCACGGCAGCTGGGTGTGGCCCCTGTGGTGATTGTATATCTGTATAGATGCAATACAACTGAGCACGCACTAGAGGGAGCATGGGAGGTATAAAAACACACGAACAGGAAGTCAGGACAAACTTCACAGGAACGGGAGCTGGGAGCAGAACAGGCAGGCAGCTCAGATGTAACATTAAGTTAAGCACTGAAGAGAGAACAAACTCACAATAAAGCACCTACTTCAACTTTTAAGACTACGAGCTTTATTAAGACACAAGGAACAACACATGGTACCAAGAGTGGCTTCAGAATGCTTACTACAAGATTACACAAGTTGCAGACACAGAAAGACCAAAATGGCAAGAAAGACGTTGGAAGATTTAGCTGATTTACTGCAATTTGGACCGCCACTGCAGCTGGAAACAACCGGTAATTTAAGTAATAACTGGAAAAGCTTTAAACAAACGTTCGAGATATGTATCGTAGCAAATGATATGAAAGCGGTCTCTAATGCAACAAAAATAGCGCTGTTACTTGCAACAGCGGGACAGTAAGCTAGAAAAATCTATAATTGCTTTAAACACTTGAAAGGTGAAGACAGCACCAAATTAGAAGTAATACTGAAAAAATTTGAAGATTACTGTAACATCAGTAACAAAGCAGCTTTAAAACATTCAATGCCCAGAGACCAAATTGCACAGGGAATGAGTGATGCAAAATTCAAACAATCAAAACCAGAACAGAAAGGGTTAACTCTGAAAATCGCGATTGAAAAGTCCAGATCGAAAGGAAAAAGTAACTTGAGCTTTTTACAAAGCAAAAACGCTGAAATCCACTGTAAAATAGCATCTGAGCACATTTCACAGTCTGCGGGGAACAAAAGACGAAAATCTGCGACTGTGCATGCGCAGGAAACCGAAGCCAGACATGCGCAGTGGACAAAAAAGCATACTAGAAAGGAAGATCGATGTGCGCATGCCCAGTTCAAAGAAAAGATCGCACCATTCGAAGATGGTTCTGCACATGGGCAAGCCGCGCATGCGCAGTGTACAAAAAACCGCAGAGTAAAGGAAGATCGATTTCCGCATGCGCAATCAAGCCGTCATGACATCAGAGGACCCAGACCACACCCACTTAAAAGGGAAATGCCCGAAAATTGAAAACAAGAAACTTAAAGCTGTGAAACCCAATTTTCTAACCTCAAAAGACAGAACAATGCCTGAACTTATACCAGCAGTGGAAGATAACTGTCACAACACCCTGGAACAAGCAGTCTGCACCACCCAAAGTGAAGAGAACGATAACAAATCCAAAACAAAAAGAAATGAAGAGAACGATACCAAATCCGAAACAGAAAAAGATGATATGTTTTTCGAACAATACTACCCAGACATGGCTGAGTTATTCGGATATGCGGATCACAGCATCAGCAACACGGTTGCAAAGCTCAACACGACTCTACTCATGGTAGGTGAATCCAATACCATGATGCCATGGCAGATCGTCAAGACATTGGATGACAGCAATACCCAAGAAGAAGACGGCGCCACACAGAACCACTCCGTTGAGAAAGCACAGATTGACTCCACAGAGAGACCACTGCATGACTCCACAAAGAGAGTGATGAAAGACTCCACAGAGGGAGCGTCGCAAGCCTCCACAGACATCTCGTTCACAGACTCAAAAATGGAAGCAAGCAAACACTCCATACCGAACGCCATGCATGATCAAGAACATGAAGGTCAACCCATCGTATCTGAGCAACCACAAGCAGACTATGAAAGTCTACCAAGCTCACATATTCAACAAGAAGACAAAGTAAGGCTACCAACTGGATGTGAAAACAGTGACAATGCAATCACAATTGACACACAGGATGTGCAGGATCACAGCGAGACTGACAGAACTCAGCTCGTCTGTACAGAAGCACTCAACAATCACAGTAGGGCTACCCAAGAGTCCAGAGAGACCACAACAATTGCAATCTTGAAGATTTTGACTCCAGAAGAGGAGCACCAAGACCCACAAGAGAATTAAATCGTGAAGATTTTGACTCCAGAAGAGGAGCACCAAGAAAGCAAAGAAGAGGAATCAAATCCACCACAAATGACTCCAGAAGAGGAGCACCAAGGAAGCAAAGGAGAGGAATCAAATCCACCACAAATGACTGATCTCACCAACATCAATGCAACATCAGACCATTCTCTAGACAAAACACTCAATGCAACAGATACCACTCGCACCAATAACTGTGACAATTACGCAAATTATCCACACGGAATATTCATTGAGCGCAACAAGAAAAACAAAAACAACATGAAGCGCAACAAGAACAAAAAAAAAACAAGAAGCACTGCAGAAACAAGAACAACAACAGGAACAACAAAAACTACAAACGCAACAACAAAAACTACAAGAACAACAACAAAAGCAACAGGAAGCACGACAAGAACAACGACGAAAACAACAAAAAAAGAAACAACAAGCGCAACAAGAAAAACGACAAGAACAACAAAAACCAAAACAACAAGCATGACAAAAACAACAACAAGAACGACAATGAAAACAACAAAGATAGATACGACAGAAACAACAACAATGAGACAACGACCTGTACAAAATGATACAACTCTGCACATGAAGGACAATGCCACAGTACACTGCAAACCAATGACAAGGCTACAAACATGCCATGGCATGACAACGAATCGCACAATTTCACATCTGCTCCAGAACAAGCAAGCACACCAGCTTTCAATGCAGATGACACACTAAATCGATACCACAAGCACAGAACAAAGTCCATGTCAGTCAACATCAGTGGTTCGACCACTCAAACAACTCGGGATGACTTGTTGGTTACTTAAAAACAAGAACAGCAACAACATTCACAACAGAGTTGCAATATCAATATCACCACGTCAACAACGAAAAAATAAAAAACTCAACGAACAAATTCATCAAGTTTGGACTCATGAATGTTTTTATTAAGATTGGATTCATAAATATTAATTGGTTTTGTAAAATATCCAATATCATCATCACTTGTACAGATACACATATCATAAGTAATTAACTGTTTTGTACAATTTTCTTTAACACTGTGCAGAAGCTATGTAAAGAAAAAAGGGGGGGATGTGGTGATTGTATATCTGTGTAGATGCAATACAACTGAGCAAGCACTAGAGGGAGCACGGGAGGTATAAAAACACATGAACAGGAAGTCAGGACACACTTCACAGGAACGGGAGCTGGGAGCAGAACAGGCAGGCAGCTCAGATGTAACATTAAGTTAAGCACAGAAGAGAGAACAAACTCACAATAAAGCATCTACTTCAACTTTAAGACTACGAGCTTTATTAAGACACAAGGAGCAACACAGCCCTGAGCGGCAGCAAGCAGCGCTGCTGGACCTAGAAGATTTAGGGGGGGGTCGGACCTGGCAGGTTTTTGTGAAGTGGCCTTTCTTCCCATAGCCATTACAAGTAGCGTTCCGTGCCGGGCAGCGTTGTCGGGGGTGAGTACCCTGGCAGCAGAAGTAGCACTTCGGGCCTCCGGCATTGGCGGGCAGCTGCGCGGCGCAGGCTTGCGTCACGCCCGGGTCAGTTGATGGCTGCACCCACGAGGCCCACGAGGGTGCCGCGTGGTCGGAGGTGTAGGCCCCATGTTCTGGGAGGCCACCCCCAGTGAGTTGGAGAGCTGGACTGTCTCTGGGAGGCCGAGTGTCCCCCCTTCTAATAAACGCTGGCGGATATAGTTTGAGTGCATGCCCGCGACATAGGCATCCCTGATCAGCAGCTCCGTGTGCTGGGTAGCCGATATCGCCCGACAGTCACAGTTTCGACAGAGGACGCGCAAGGCGCACAGGAATTCCGCGAGTGATTCCCCAGGGCGTTGGCGTCTCGTGGCGAGGAGGTGCCTAGCATATACCTGGTTGACGGATTTCACATAAAGTCCTTTTAGCTGTGTTATCGCTCCTGCGTACGAGGGGGCATCCCTGGTGAGGTTCAAGACTCTTGGGCTCACCCGTACGTGGAGGACATGCTTCTTCTGGAGGTCTGTGAAGTCTTTGTTGAAAGATGCGAGGTACGCCTCGAAGCAGTTTAGCTGTAGCTATGTCTTAGCTAAGCTTAGCTAAGTCTCTGTAGCGTCAGCTGCTTGTGGGTCCAGGTGCAAGCGATCAGGCTTGAGTGAGGCGTTCATCTTGAGCGAAGAGTCCATCTTTAGAAGTTTAGTGTATTAAATTGATACACCATCAATAATAGACGACGAGTGATAAACATAACTGAGGCTTTAATACACTAAACAGCAAGCCTCCTGCCTCTGGACCCGAACTAGGTCCGGCGGCGGAGACTTGCCACTTATATAGAGAAGCCCCTAGGGAAGGAGCCACAGGCGGAGCCAGCCTGGACAAGCCCAGGTATGTACAATACAGCACCATGCATATAATACAATGAACACAATAACGTGGTTTACCACACATACTATGGCACACATTAGTAAGAGTTAATAAATTGGCAAATCTTAGTCCAAGAAACCACATGTTTGACGACTGTAGGTTTGGAAAAAAAATCCTACTCATACATTGGGAGACATTGTGATATTTTCTGGATTTACTCAGTTATTTCTCTGATATTAGTTAACAACTGCCATTTGGTGATCCCTTCCTCTCCATGAACTGGAATGAAACTTCCTGGGTGGGAAGTCCCCACGGCCGTCGGAAAACGGGCGGGAATCACGGAGGAACATAGGCTGTCCCCCGGAATGAGCGCGCCCGCCGATCGGTTGCCACCTATCGCGGGCCTGGCCACAGTGGAGGCTCCCCCTCGGAGTCGGAACCCCCGCCCCCCCCCCCCCCATCAGGACAGCCCCCACAGCCAGGACGTCGGGGTCACGCCGGGTGGGACCACATGTGATCCACGCCAGCCGGACTCGGCGGAACTCGGAGGGCACTTGGCCCGTCGAGCGCGTAGAATCGCCGCGGGGGCCGCTTTAAATGGCCCCTGACTGGCGCCACGTCGATCGCGCGTGCGAGAGTGGTGGCGATTCACTAGAATCGTGTGCTGGCGTGGGAGCCTATTTTGGGTAATTCTCTGTCCCCGCGCTGAGCGCGATTTCGGCGCAGAGGGTCGGATAATTCCGTCCCCTATGTACAATATCTGGCAAGTTAGAGTTGCCCAGAGAACATCTGTTGCTCTGATTGACTGAATTGACCCAAGCTTACTCATCTTCATCTTTTAATATTAAAGGGCTGTGAAGGAGATCATTCAGACTTGTGTTAGATAAGTGTGTAAATCGATCATAGAATAGAATCATAGAATTCCTACAGTGCAGAAGGAAGCCATTCGGCCCATCAAGTCGGCACCGACTCTCTGAAAGAGCACTTTACCTAGGCCCACTCCCTCGCCCTATCCCCATAACCCTGTAATCCCATCTAACCTGCACATGTTTTGGACATGAAGGAGCAATTTAGCATGGCCAATGCACCTACCCTGCACATCTTTGACTGTGGGAGGAAACCGGAGCACCCGGAGAAAACCCACACAGACATGGTTGGAGAAAGCGCAAACTCCACACAGTCACCCAAAGCTGGAATTGAACCCTGGTCCCTGGCACTGTGAGGCAGCAATGCTAACCACTGTGCCACCGTGCCGTTCATATGGGGCAAAGGCAGGAAAATGGAGTTGAGGACAGATCCACCATGATCTAATTGAATGTTGTAGCCAGACCGAATGGTTGATTGGTCTACTCCTGTTCCTAATGTTGGAAAAATAAACATTCTATCTAACTAAAAGCAAGATGCTGCGAATGTTGGGATTCTGAAATAAAAACGGAAAATGCTGGAAAACCTCTGTAGGCCTGGCAGCACCTCTCTAGAGAGAAACGGGGTTAATGGGGGAGATTTTCAGGCGGGGTTGCACTTGGTGCAAATCCCACTGTTGGGAGAATTCCGGAAGGGACCCGAAACGGGATTTGTGCTTGGTGCCAAACAGTGCGCGCCGAGCCTGATCCAGCTCACATAATTTGGTTCATATCCTTGCTAGGCGTGAACCAGTCTCACATATTTAAATCCTCATTTAAAAATGCCGGAACTGTTTGAAACCGGATTCTCCTGGCTCCTGGTCTTCTCCTGCTGGTGCAACATGAAGCTGGTGTGAATCACTGCTGGTCTCCACAGGGACCGGACGTGATGACAATGCCAGGTGTTCAGAGGTCATTGTAGCCCCCGGGTGGTCGGGGACATGGCAGGACAGTGCCCCGGCACTGATCCCTGGCCCCTGACTGCATGACAACCTGGCAGTGCCAACCAGGGTGCCAAGTGGCAGTGCCTAGGGGCACGGCTGTGGGACGGAGCCTGAAGGTGGGAGGGCCAGAATGGGGTGGGGCCTAAAAGGGTGAGGGCCTGCAGGAACGGGGAATTTGGAGACCCCAAAGTGCGGTGTCGCTCATCTGGGGGGGGTTGCTGCTGGTAACGGCGATGAGGGAAGGGGGCTGATGTCAGCGATCCTAGGCAGGGGTAGGGGTGCACCCTGATGCCTGTTTGGTGTGGGGGGGGGGTAACCTGAATGTTTAGTAGTTGGGGGAGGCTGCCCCTCTATGGGCAAGGGGTAAGGTTTTTTGTGCGTGTGGTCGTGATGTCTGTGAGGGAGTTTTTTTGTTAAGCTCATTCTGAGATCGGGCGCATTTTAAGATGGAAGCCCATATTTCTGCGAGGCCAGTCTTGCCGGCATGTTTAGGCCCTGCCCCTCTCAATGTCTGGCAAAACATGCTCCCCTCCAAAAACATTTCTAAGTGTGGGTGGATTACGATCAGGATCGCGATGCCCCACCCGGCGGGAATCACCCTGTGTTTTCCGCTGGAGATCACACTTAGAAATGATTTTGGAGAATTGTGCCCAATTTTTTGAGTCGTCTGTATTCTGCTCCTTCAGAACTGAGCAGAGGAAAAAACAAAATAGATTATATGCTGTATAAGAGGGGTGGGGCAGTTGGAACTGTGTGAAGGTCAGTGATAGAATAGAGCTCGGAGTGATTGCAACAAAGATATGTAGGGCCCGTGACAGAAGGAACACTAATTTCAATATGATGAGTCAGAGATGGTGCTGATAATGGCTTAAAGATAAGACAGCGGAAAGTGTTGATGGGAGAACAAAGGTCAGAGCTCAGTGAAAGCAAAACTCAGTAACAAGTGATGGTGGGGTGGGGAGGGGGTTGTGTTGGGACAAAATGGGCAGGATTCTCTGAAATTGGGGCTCTGTCCCCACAGCCGGCGGGAAAACTGGCGCCAACCACTCCGGTGTCAACAGCCCCCGAAAGTGAGGAATTCTCCAATTTCTCATGGGCTAGTTTGACGTCAGAGTGGTTGGCGCCGCTCCAGCCGTCATATTTCCGCGCATGCGCAGTCCGGCCGGCGTATTTCCACGCATGCACGGGGGTTCCCTTCTCCATGCCGGCCCCTGGGCAATATGGCGGAGCCCTACAGGGGCCCGGCGCGGAGGAAAGAAAGCCCCCACAGAACCAGCCCGCCCGCAGGATCGGTAGGCGCCGATCGCGGGCCAGGCCACTGTGGAGGCCCCCCCGGGGGTCGAATCCCCCCGCGCCCCCCCAGTACTGCCCCTGCACACTTAGCTGCCAGGTCCCGCCGTGCGTGAGGTGAGTAATTTACACCGGCAGGATTGGGCAAAACTACATCGGGGCCCGGAGAATCGGCGGGGGGGGGGGGGGGGGGGGGCAGCTGTCAATGGCTCCCAACCGGGGCGGCGGGGCGGCGGGTTGGGATTCGCGCCTCCCCTGGGGATTCTCTGACCCGGCACAGGGTCGAAGAGTCCCGGTCAATATGTTTGGGATGAAGTAAAAGGGTCACGATGGGGGGGAAAGGTCATAGTTTAACATTGGACTCGCGAGGGTGTAACACACCTCATCGGAAGGTGAGGTGCTGCTCCTCCACTTGTATCAGTGTGTTAGACTATAAACTGTGAATCAGGGGTTTGTTAAAATTACAGGTTAAACAGCCGTTTAAACTCAATTCAGTCAATTTCACTTGGTTATTGAATATTCAACTTGTAGCTCTTCAAAAAAGGGCAGCACGGTAGCATTGTGGATAGCACAATTGCTTCACAGCTCCAGGGTCCCAGGTTCGATTCCGGCTTGGGTCACTGTCTGTGCGGAGTCTGCACATCCACCCCGTGTGTGCGTGGGTTTCCTCCGGGTGCTCCGGTTTCCTCCCACAGTCCAAAGATGTGCAGGTTAGGTGGATTGGCCATGATAAATTGCCCATAGTGTCCAAATTGCCCTTAATGTTGGGTGGGGTTACTGGGTTGTGGGGATAGGGTGGAGGTGTTGACCTTTCCAAGAGCCGGTGCAGACTCGATGGGCCGGGTGGCCTCCTTCTGCACTGTAAATTCTATGAAAGCAATTTGTCTTTTATTATTTCTCTATTTATCATAACATCGCTGGTGAGGCTTTGCCCACCTACGCAATCCAATCAAATATTGCTTTCCATCTCACCAACATAATAACCAGCTTCGGAGGTAAATCAAGGAAAGCATTGATCTCATTTATGTTTCTCTTTGGTGCCTGGCAGCCTCAAACTACTGGACACCACTAATAATGAACGAACAGATCAAATAAGTTGTGTATTCCAGTTTGAGCATGGTTATAATCAGATTTTAATGATACTTTCATTGTATGTGGAGAAGAATTTGGGGTGGCAAGCATAAACTGGACGACCTAAGTGTAATCATGCCACAAAGTAAATATGACACTGTCATTTGCATGTGAGAGTCCCTTTAGTAGGGTTACTGAGCAAATAATTCAAGGTGTGGGACAGGGTTGATGGAGCAACTGGTCTTTTCTTGCTTGCCAATTTTGTATGCTTGTAAGTAACACAGACACCACCAAGTTGGTTCGTTTTACAGCCATGCAGATAATCTAACTTGTGTGCCCTAATGAGGGCTAATTCGTTTCAAAGAGTATCTCCGTTAGATATTAAATGTGGAAAGTTGCCATAGTCCCAGATGATCACAGGCTGGCTTTCGCTTTTGAGGGGGAGAGCTGACTGGTGGTGATTTAACCTGAAGATCTCAACACCACAGGCAAGGGGCTAGTTTGAGAAAGCAGGGCCGTCATGAATAACCTCAGCCGGTACAAGAATTGAACTTGTGCTGCTGGCCTTGCTCTGCATCACAAACCAGCTGTCTAGCCAAGTGACCTAAACGTTGAAAATGAATTGAATTCTTTGTAATGAAAAACTAAATCAATAATGTGACGAAAGTGTATTAATTATTACTTTATTTCATAATTAATTTTGCATCATTTTGTTGGACAGAATGAAACTGAAGGTGCAACATTATTTACTGTTAAAGCAGTGGATAGCGATCTAGGGGCTGCTGGAGCAGTCCGGTATAAGATTGTGGAAGTAAGTATTATTGCATGCAATGTGAGAAATTGCACCTGATCTGATTTAATTTTTATTACCTGAGCAGAGGGTATTGTAATCATGGCTGTAATTCTGTACATTATGCCGCTAATGGAAATTTCCTGTGAGCAGGCTTTAAGGGGTGTAATTGTTAGTACTGCATAATAGGCTCATAGTCAATCAGTAACCTGTTTTATACTGCACATATTTTTCAAGAGTCTTTCCAGACTTCAATCTTGTCCTATTTGTCTACTTACATATTATCCAACTCTATCTTGATGCTTTTATGAGTTTTTGTGAAGTACTGAAATATTGTGATATAGTTGTATTGCATCGTCGATATTAAAAATATACTGCAGTGAGAAGCAACAATTAGCAGGGTCTTCTTCAGACTTTCTGATCAAGAAAACACAGATGCAATTCTGAACCAGTCAATGTTTGTCCCTTGGCCTTTTAAAAGTGGTATCACAAAGAGACACCTGAAGGTTTCAGTGCTTCTCACTAAGGACCAATGTTGTTCCATAATTCAACTGTAGAAAGGGATCTTTCTACTTTGTGTGAATACTGTTAAAATAGAATCCAGTTACATACCTTGAATGAAATAATTCATTTTCAACAGTTTTACAATTAATTTAAAAAACCTCGCGCACAAAGTCAAGACATTTACCTTCCGCAGCAGCTCGCACTACAGGCTCTTCTCCAGCTCCACCCCAACTCCTCCTCTCACTTCGCTTCAACCCCCTCCATGGACACCCTGTCCTCCTCCAAAATCCTCCCGTAAATGGCCGAGATGACCCCCCCTCTCCAACCCCCCCCCCCGCTGACAGCACCGCCTCCAGCAATGAGGAGGCAGGAACTATCGGGAAGGCTTCTTCACAAAGTCCCACATCTGCATTTACCTGAAACGCCAGTCCAAACTTCTCGCGCAACTCCTCCAAACTTGCAAATTACCCTCCCGGATACTTCCTTAATCCCCCTCCCTTCCCATACCCGCAACCTGCATCCATCCTCCCGGCTCAAACCCACGATTTCCCCTAATCAGCATCCCCCCCGACCCAGCCAGCCCCCAACCTAAGATGCTGCCTAAACTGCCTCCAGATCTTCAACATGGCCACCATAACCAGACTCACCGAATACTTCCCTGGGGTAATCGGGAGCGGCCCCATTGCCAGCGCCCGTAACCCCAACACCCTGCAAGAGCCCACCTTCATACTCACCCTCAAAGCCCTCTGCTCCATCCTCTCTACATTTGCTATCCAGTAATAATACATCAAATTTGGGAGGCCTAACCCCCCCGCCTGCCGTCCCCTCTGCAGTATCATCTTCCTAAACCTAGCTACCTTCCCCGCACAAACAAATGAGGAGATCAGCCTGTCCACCGCTCTAAAAAACGCCTTGGGCAAAAAGACTGACAGGCATTGAAACAAGAATAAGATTGGCAGCAAAACATTAATATTTATTGCCTACACCCGGCCTACCAATGACAGAGGGAGATTGTCCCACCTCCGCAAATCAGCCTTCACCCTCCCCACCAAGCGAGTAAAATTAAAATTCTGAAGTCCTGCCCAATCCCAGGCCATCTGCACCCCCAGATACCTAAAATGAGATGCTGCCCGATGAAATGGCAGCTCCCCCCTCCCCTCCATCCCCCCCCCCCCCCGCCCCCCACTACCCCCCTCCACAACCCCAAGCTCCTCAGCGCAATGGCCAAGGGCTCTATAGCCAGTGCAAACAGAAGTGGGGACATAGGGCATCCCTGCCTCGTACCACAGTGCAAAGCAAAATACCCTGAATTCATGCTATTTGTGTGCATGCTCGCCATTGGTTCCTTATATAAAAGCTGCACCCACGTCACAAACTTCGGCCCAATCCCAAATTTTGCCAATATCACCATCAAATAAATCCACACACCCTGGTCAAATGCCTTCTCCGCATCCAGCGCTACCATCACCTCCTTCCCTCTGCCGGAGAAAGCATAACATTCAACAGCCTCCTTACATTCGAGGACGCTGTCTTCCCTTTATAAACTCTGCCTGGTCCTCCCTGATCACCTTTGGAAGGCACCCCTCCAACCTTAACGCCAACACCTTTGCCCATATCCTGGCATCTACATTCAGCAGAGATATGGGCCTATTCGACCCATAGTCCACCGGATCCTTGACCTTCTCACTCACCCATTGTCTGCGGCAAGACACCCCTGACCACAATCAACAGCGCCAGCCTATCCTGAAATTGTTTATAAAATTCGACTGGGAACACGTCGGGTCCCGCTGCCTTCCCTGCCTGCAACCACGCAATCGCCACCTTCACCTCCTCCACCCCCACCGACTCCTCCAACCCTGCCCTCTCCGCCTCCCCCAACCTCGGGAACGCCAGCCCACCCAAAACCTCCCTTATCTCCCACTCCTCCTCTGGTGGTTTACAGAGAGTGCAGCTGACTGGGAGCAGAGTCGGAGGGCGGAGATCCAGTTGGTCCACAGGGCAGCTATATTCTGTAAGGTAAGAGGGGATGGAGGCCAGGCCAGTTGCATGCTCCTCCTGTAGGATGTGGGTGGTGAGGGATACCACCGGTGTCCCCGCTGACTATACCTGCGGGAAGTGCACCCAACTCCAGCTCCTCAAAGACCGTGTTAGGGAACTGGAGCTGAAGCTGGATGAACTTCGGATCATCCGGGAGGCAGAGGGGGTGATAGAGAAGAGTTTCAGGGAGGTAACCACACCCAAGGTAAGAATAGCTGGGTTACAGTCAGGAAAAAACAAACAAACAGGCAGACAGTGCAGGGATCCCTCGTGGCTGTTCCCCTTCAAAACAAGTATACCGTTTTGGATGCTGTTGGGGGGATGACCTACCGGGGGAAGGCCCTAGCGGCCAGGTCTCTGGCACTGGGTCTGGCTCTGGGGTTCAGAAGGGAAGGGGGGAGAATAGAAAAGCAATAGTTGTTGGAGATTCAATGGTTAGGGGGATAGATAGGAGATTCTGTGGTCGCTAGCGAGACTCCCGGAAGGTATGTTGCCTCCCGGGTGCCAGGGCCAGGGATGTCTCGGATCGTGTCTTCAGGATCCTTAAGGGGGAGGGGGAGCAGCCAGAAGCCGTGTGCACATTGGTACCAATGACGTAGGTAGGAAAAGGGGTGTGGTGGTAATAAATGAGTTCAGGGAGTTAGGCTGGAAGTTAAAAGCCAGGACAGACAGAGTTGTCATCTCTGGTTTGTTGCCGGTGCCATGTGATAGCGAGGCTAGGAATAGGGAGAGAGTGTAGCTGATCGCATGGCTGCAGGAATGGTGTAGGAGGGAGGGCTTCAGGTATTTGGATAATTGGAGCGCATTCTGGGGAAGGTGGGAGCTGTACAAGCAGGACGGGTTGCATCTGAACCAGAGGGGCACCAATATCCTGGGAGGGAGGTTTTCTAGTCCCCTTCGGGAGGGTTTAAACTAATTTGGCAGGGGAATGGGAACCGGATTTGTAGTCCAGCAACTAAGGTAGCCGATATTCAGGACGCCAAAGCGTGTAATGAGGCAGTGGGGAAGGGAACACTGACAAAGGAGAGTACTTGCAGGCACGGAGATGGGTTGAAGTGTGTATACTTCAACGCAAGAAGCATCAGGAATAAGGTGGGTGAACCGAAGGCATGGACCGGTACTTGGGACAACGATGTGGTGGCCATCATGGAAACCTGGATAGCAGAGGGGCAGAAATGGTTGTTGGAGGCCCCTGGTTTTAGATGTTTCAATAAGAATAAGGAGGGTGGTAAAAGAGGTGTGGGGGGGGGTGGCATTGTTAATTAGAGATAGTATAACAGCTGCAGAAAGGCAGTTCGAGGAGTATCAGTCTACTGAGGTAGTATGGGTTGAAGTCAGAAATAGGAAAGGAGCAGTCACCTTGTTAGGAGTTTTCTATAGGCCCCCCAATAGTAGCAGAGATGTGGAGGAACAGATTGGGAAACAGATTTTGGAAAGGTGCAGAAGTCACAGGGTAGTAGTCATGGGTGACTTTAACTTCCCAAACATTGAGTGGAAACTCTTTAGTTCAAATAGTTTGGATGGGGTGGTGTTTGTGCAGTGTGTCCAGGAAGCTTTTCTAACACAGTATGTAGATTGTCCGACCAGAGGAGGGGAAATATTGGATTTAGTACTTGGTAATGAACCAGGGCAAGTGATAGATTTGTTAGTGAGGGAGCATTTTGGAGATAGTGACCACAATTCTGTGACTTTCACTTTGGTAATGGAGAGGGATAGGTGCGTGCAACAGGGCAAGGTTTACAATTGGGGGAAGGGTAAATACGATGTTGTCAGACAAGAATTGAAGAGCATAAGTTGGGAACATAGGCTGTCAGGGAAGGACACAAGTGAAATGTGGAACTTGTTCAAGGAACCGGTACTACGTGTCCTTGATATGTATGTCCCTGTCAGGCAGGGAAGAGATGGTCGAGTGAGGGAACCGTGGTTGACAAGAGAGGTTGAATGTCTTGTTAAGAGGAAAAAGGAGACTTATGTAAGGCTGAGGAAACAAAGTTCAGACAGGGCGTTGGCGGGATACAAGATAGCCAGGAGGGAACTGAAGAAAGGGATTAGGAGAGCTAAGAGAGGGCATGAACAATCTTTGGCGGGTAGGATCAAGGAAAACCCCAAGGCCTTTTACACATATGTGAGAAATATGATAAGGTTCCCCATGGTAGACTTCTGCAGAAAGTAAGGATAGTGGGAAATTTGGCCAGTTGGATAACGAACTGGCTAACCGATAGAAGTCAGAGAGTGGTGGTGGATGGCAAATATTCAGCCTGGATCCCAGTTACCAGTGGCGTACCGCAGGGATCAGTTCTGGGTCCTCTGCTGTTTGTGATTTTCATTAATGACTTGGATGAGGGAGTTGAAGGGTGGATCAGTAAATTTGCAGACGATACGAAGATTGGTGGAGTTGTGGGCTGTTGTCGGCTGCAAAGAGACATAGATAGGATGCAGAACTGGGCTGAGAAGTGGCAGATGGAGTTTAACCCTGAAAAGTGTGAGGTTGTCCATTTTGGAAGGACAAATATGAATGCGGAATACAGGGTTAACGGTAGAGTTCTTGGCAATGTGGAGGAGCAGAGAGATCTTGGGGTCTATGTTCATACATCTTTGAAAGTTGCCACTCAAGTGGATAGAGCTGTGAAGAAGGCCTATGGTGTGCTAGCGTTCATTAACAGAGGGATTGAACTTAAGAGCCGTGAGGTGATGATGCAGCTGTACAAAACTTTGGTAAGGCCACATTTGGAGTACTGTGTACAGTTCTGGTCGCCTCATTTTAGGAAGGATGTGGAAGCTTTGGAAAAGGTGCAAAGGAGATTTACCAGGATGTTGCCTGGAATGGAGAGTAGGTCTTACGAGGAAAGGTTGAGGGTGCTAGGCCTTTTCTCATTAGAACGGAGAAGGATGAGGGGCGACTTGATAGAGGTTTATAAGATGATCAGAGGAATAGATAGAGTAGACAGTCAGAGACTTTTTCCCCGGGTGGAACAAACCATTACAAGGGGACATAAATTTAAGGTGAATGGTGGAAGATATAGGGGGGATGTCAGAGGTAGGTACTTTACCCAGAGAGTAGGTGGGGGCATGGAATGCACTGCCTGTGAAAGTAGTTGAGTCGGAAACATTAGGGACCTTCAAGCAGCTATTGGATAGGTACATGGATTACGGTAAAATGATATAATGTAGATTTATTTGTTCTTCAGGGCAGCACGGTAGCATTGTGGATAGTACAATTGCTTCACAGCTCCAGGGTCCCAGGTTCGATTCTGGCTTGGGTCACTGTCTGTGCGGAGTCTGCACATCCTCCCCGCGTCTGCGTGGGTTTCCTCCGGGTGCTCCGGTTTCCTCCCACAGTCCAAAGATGTGCAGGTTAGGTGGATTGGCCATGATAAATTGCCCTTAGTGTCCAAAATTGCCCTTAGTGTTGGGTGGAGGTGTTGACTTTGGGTAGGGTGCAGACTCAATGGGCCGAATGGCCTCCTTCTCCACTGTAAATTCAATGATAATTTATGATTAATCTAGGACAAAGGTTCGGCACAACATCGTGAGCCGAAGGGCCTGTTCTGTGCTGTATTTTTCTGTGTTCTATGTTCTATGTTCTATGGTGGCTCTGACTTATACAAGTCCCGATAGAACTCTCGAACACCTAATTCATCTGTTCCGGAGCCACCACCAGCTCCCCTGACTTGACCCACACCCAAACTATCTCCCCCACCGTGGCCCCCCTACGGAGCTGACCTGCCTTCTCCCGTACTCAGGGACAGCCCCCTTGCCCTTCTCAGCTCACGCACCGCCTTCCTCGTGGACAATAGGTCAAACGTCACCTGCAACTCCTTCCTCTTTGCCAGGAGCCTAGGGCCTGTGTCCCCCGCATACCTCCCATCCACCTCCAAGATCTCTTCAATCAGTCATTATACGCTTACCAGCACCACCAACTTTCCCTTCCAATGCACCTGTCACTATCACGTACGTGCCCCCCTGGTCACAGTTTAAGTAATCTTCACAATGACAGGACAACCCAAAGCACTTTGCAGTCAATGAACTACTCATGAAGTTTAGTCACTGCAGTGAAACTGGCAGTTACAATTTTTTGTCTGGCACAAAGCTGACTGCTGGCCTTTTCCACTAGCAACTGTTCAGGTAATTTAAAAATAAAATTGAATGTGAGTTAAACGGCCAGTTGCTGAGAATAGGAACTGATAGCAGAGCAATAATAGGAGGAGCAGCAGGCACGGGAAAGATAGAGTTGTTTCATCAACCATAGATTCTGGGGGGCATACTCAGCCCGCACTACGCCTGGCATACATCCCAGAGAATAGCGGGAGAACCCCTAAATGGGACTCACGCCAGGTGCCGATGGAGCACGATGCTCCCGGCCCATGGCACCAGATTAGCATATTTAAATAAGCATTTCAATATGCTCAGCCTGTTTGAAGTCGGAGTCTCCCAGCTTCTAGGATTCTCTAGCGTTGCTGCAGTGTGAGGCTGTTGGGAATCTTTACTGGTCTCCACCAACAGAGACCAGACATGATGACCACGCCGGGGGGCCTGGACGCCATTGGAGTTTGAATACAGCTGCCAGATAGTTTGTTAATTTATCTTTCCCTTCATGCTTGAATGCATCTGAAGTACTCTCCATTGATCCTAACCCACAATGTTTATAAACATACTTGTTCTGATTGACAGACGCTGGCCACTTCAAAGCAGCTAAGTGCTTTCATTTAAGCTGTGTTTAAACCATTCAGCTGACAATCAAAGTATAGTTGAAAGGGACTGCACTGGTAAATTGAATGAATGCTTGGCATTTCAAAGTGTCTCAAGGGATTTCTAGGTAGGCTCTGACACATCAAGAGGAAGCAGTTTTAAAAGCATAGGGTTGAGAGAGCAAATGTGAGGAAGGGAAAGACTTCCTGGCTTGAATCTTCAATGAACTGTCTGATCTGCTCTTCAGGGGGTAGATTCTCCATTACTTGATGCTGGTACTGGGATTACCGATCAGGTGGAGAGTGGTGGATTGCCCGAAGACGGGAATGGCGTTGAGTGCCAGACCCGTTGCAATGCTCTGTTGCCCCACGCCGGCGGCACCAAGCAAATCTGTGATTTGCATGTATTTAAATCTGATCAATGAGCTGGAAACCCGAATCTCCAACTCCCCCTTGCGCTCCACCTCTCACAGCTGGGAGTCATGCGGGTGTGAATTGGTGCAAGTATTTACAAGAGAGTACCAGGTGCCATGGCTATTGAGGGGGAGCAAGGAGTTAAGCAAACTTTTGAAGCTTTTCGGGCTTGCTGGGACGTATATGCCTGGACCTCAGGGAGTAGCGAGGAACGACTAGATGGTAAGTGTGCGTACTCAGGGTATCCCCCTCAGGATCGTGGTGCTATGGCTGAGACCCCCATTGCTGCATAGATTCATTTAAACCCACACTCTAGTTGCAACTTACAAGTTCCTGGCTGTTGAGATTGTTGATAGTATCCTGCAGATGCTGTGAGGGCTTCATGTGGGAATCCACTCAGCCTGCCCATCAGACCAACCCATCAGACCCCCCCCCAATCAGACCCCACCCCCCCATTAGACCCCCCCATCAGACACCCCCACCAAGCACCCCCATTAGAGACCTCCATCAGACCCCTCCATCAGAGACCTGCATCAGACCTCCCATTAATGCCCTCCTGCCTGAAAGCTGAAGAGCAGTCCAGACAGTACAGTGGAAATTTTCACTTACCCCTTCCTAATATCTGCTGCCTCAGAGGGTTCCTCAAGCCCAGAGCAGGTTTAGCACAGGGCTAAATCGTTGGCTTTGAAAGCAGACCAAGGCAGGCCAGCAGCACGGTTCATTTCCCGTACCAGCCTCCCCGAACAGGCGCCGGAATGTGGCAACTAGGGGCTTTTCACAGTAACTTCATTTTGAAGCCTACTTGTGACAATAAGCGATTTTCATTTCATTTTTCACTTGAAAGGGCTTTGAAACCACTGACAGTCTTTGAAATGCAAATTTTTCTATTGAACTTCACACAGCAATTCATTTCACTAGCCAGTGATCGACAGTTTTATTGGTCCAGCCACAGGCGTTTGGTGAATTGTTTATTTATTTTTCTCTTCAAGCCTTGAATGCTGCTTTGGTGCTAACCACAATATTTATAAATACTCTTGCGATGATTGATAGCTCCTCACCAAGTCAAGAGCAGCAAAGTCATTTTGATTCCTCTTTATTACAGCAGAAACCACTTAGCTGCTTTTGACTTGGTGAAAAGCTGTCAATCATAGCACGGTGCTGTCTGTTCCTCTTTCAGCTTATTCATAGAATTCCTACTGTGCAGAAGGAGGCCATTTGGCCCATCGAGTCTGCACCGATCCTCCGGAAGAACACCCTAACTAGGCCCAATCCCTGTAACCCCACGTAACCTTTTGGACACTGAGGGGCAATTTAGCATGTCTAATCCACCTAACCTACACATCATTGGACTGTGGGAGGAAACCGAGCACCTGGAGGAAAGCCACGCAGAATGTGCAACTCCCAGGGAACTGAAACTTCACATCCAGTAGTATTGAGTTATCTTAGGCCCAACCATCTTCAGCTACTTCATCAATGATCTTCCATCCAACATAAAATCACAGTGCAGAAGGAGGCCATTCGGCCCATTAAGTCTGCACTGCCCCTCTCTGTACTTAGGCTCACTTCCCCGCCTCATCACCTGTAACCCCACCCAACCTTTTGGCCACTAAGGGGCAATTTTCCTCCGGAAACCCAGAGGAAAACCACGCAGACATGGGGAAAACGTGCAAACTCCACACAGTCACCCAAGGTCGGAATTGAACCCGGGTCCCTGGCACAGTGAGGCAAAAGTGCTAACCACTGTACCATCGTGCCACCCAATAATGTCAGTTGTGGGGATGTTTGCTGATGATTGCACACTGTTCAGCACAATGCTCGACTCCTCAGGCGCTGAAGCAGTCTACGTGCAAATGCAGCACGACCTGAATAATATCCAGGCATGAGTTGACAAGTGGCAAGTAACATTTGTGCCACATGCAAGGCAATGATGATCTCTAGTAAGGGAGAATCAAATCATCACGTCTTGACATTCAGTGGCATTACCATCACTGAATCCCCCACTATTGATCCTGGGAGCTAACATTGACTAGAAACTGAACTGGACTAACCATGTAAATACTATAAGTACAAGCGTAAGTGTGGCAAGTAACTCATCTCCTGAATCCTCAAAACTTCTCCCCCACTTTCAAGGCACAAGTTAGGAGAGTAATGGAATACTCCCCACTTGCCTGGATGAATGCAGCTCCAACAACACTCAAAAAGCTTAACACCATCCAGGACAAAGCAGCCCACTTGATTGCTCCTCCTTCCACAAACATTCACTCCCTCCATCACTGACAAACAGTGGCAGCCTTGCATACCATGTACAAGATGCACTTCAGAAACTCACCAAAGTCGCTTAGAAAGCACCTTCCAACCCCATGACCACTACCATCTGGAAGGACAAGGGCAGCAGGTACCTGGGAATACCACCACCTGGAAGTTCCCCTCCAAGTCCCTCGCCATCCTGACTTGGAAATGTAGCGCTGTTCCTTGATTGACGCTGGGCCAAAATCATGGAACTCCTTTCCTAACAGCACAGTGGGTGCACCTCCATCACGTACTGCAGCGGTTCAAGAAGACAGCTCACCACCACTTTCTCAAGGGAAATTAGGGATGGGCATTAAATGCAGGCCAAGCCAGTGAAGCCCACATCCTGTAAAAATGTATTTTAAAAAATCTTGAACGAAGCGAGTGCTGTGTTACTGTGAGGGAGGTAGAAGAGAGTTCAGGCAACTGCGAGGAAATGGGACTACCCCCTCTCCTCCTCCCCTCCCTCCCTCTTTCCTTTCTACAACTCTCCAAAAATGTATTGTCCATACCCAACCGGTAGTTGAAATATATAAAATAAAACCCGAAAGACTTTCTTTCAATCAGTGCTGCGGGTATTGAATCATTTCCCCAAATATGAATTTGCTGACACCATACAGATATGGTGTAATATGCAAAGCATGTTCATGAGGGCTGAGGCAGTCACCAAAATCAGTCTTATCACCTGCACAGTTTTGGAAATAATAATAAGATTGTTTCCTGACTAGCTAAAAATATTGCATGATGCTGTTAAGATAAAATTTGTACTCACTTGTTTGTTCAATAATCGTTGTAGGATCACCTATCGGGTGCACAAAAACCACCACTGCATTCTCTCATTGCTACTGTCAAAAGTAATGACCCATGCTGCAAATATATCAGATGATATTTTTAACCAGATGCCAACAATGAATATTATCATTTTACGAGGACCTTTCTGTGATTATTCGGGGAATTGATGAATGAATCTTGAAAGGGGAAATACAAACATGCATGATTGAGGGGAAAGGCTAAAGGAGCATAGGGGAAGGGAGAACGGGCCCAGGAACCAAGAAAAGCACCAGGCTCATGATTTCTCTCCCTGGCCCTGTTAAGTGAACTGCCAGTTGATCTGATCCAACTTTATTTTTGGAAGAACTGCCCTATTAGCTATCAACATAAATGTTTGGCTTTTGATTTGAAAAGGGTGATAGAACAGCTGAAAGGAAAAATAGGCCATCCCATTGCACCAATAATATTTCTTCGCTGAGTTTGTGACAACATTCTAAATCAATAAACATTGCACGCTCCCTCTGGCTGCGTTATATCTGAATTGGGAATATGTAGTTCTGCAAAAAGGTGGAAAATATCCTGAAGAATGAAAAATATTTCAGCACAAAAATCACTCACTTAGTTGATCGTAAAAACCGACCCATGACTTAATAATAGACCAAAAGAAACACCTCAATCAAAGGACAAAGCTGTGAACATGCACACCACATGACAACATTATTTAGCAACTGACTCCCCTCACTCAACTCCAATATCATTATGTGATTTAACCGCTAAAATTAAGTAAGAGTCTCTGGTTACATAATTATTGTCCCTTAAAAACATTATTTTTTGTTTTGTTACTAATGTACAGCAATTTTCAACACCAGTACCTTAGCCATTGTTTAAACAGAACACCACACACAGTGTCAACCGAAGACTCATGACCTTGCTGCAGTTGTGTTACATGACTGGTCTCACTCATTGTATGAGTCATATAACAATGACTCATTAATCATTTGATATGCTCTAAATTGCTGAATAAACTCAATTTCTTACCATGTTACAGGTCCTGCCAGGTGCCCCTACTCTCTTTGGAATTCAACAGAATGGAAGTGTTATTTTGAATGGTACACTGAGCTACGCAGAGAAAAGCACATATTATCAGTTAAAGATTGAAGCTTCAGTAAGGTTGAATTATTTCTTTATTTTAAAATAAATTTAGAGTACCCAATTATTTTCTTTCCAAATAAGGGCCAATTTAGAACAAAGAACAAATAAAAATTACAGCACAGGAACAGGCCCTTCGGCCCTCCAAGCCTGCGCTGATCCAGATCTTCTATCTAAGACTGTCGCCTATTTTCTAAGGATCTGTATCCCTCTGCACCCTGCCCATTCATGTATCTGTCTAGATACATCTTAAATGACGCTATCATGCCCGCCTCTACCACCTTCGCCGGCAATGTGTTCCAGGCACCCACCACCTTCTGCTTAAAAAACTTTCCACGTATGTCTCCCTGAAACTTTTCGCCTCCCACCTTGAACTCGTGACCCCTAGTAATTGAGTCCCCCACTCTGGGAAAAAGCTTCTTGCTATCCACCCTGTCTATACCTCTCATGATTTTGTAGACCTCAATGAGGTCCCCCCTCAGCCTCCGTCTTTCTAATGAAAATAATCCTAATCTACTCAACCTTTCTTCATAGCTAGCGCCCTCCATACCAGGCAACATCCTGGTGAACCTCCTCTGGACCCCCTCCAAAGCATCCACCTCCTTTTGGTAATGTGGTGACCAGAACTGTACACAGTTTTCCAAATGTGGCCGAACCAAAGTCTTATACAATTGTAACTTGACCTGCCAACTCTTGTACTCAATACCCCTTCCGATGAAGGAAAGCATGCCGTATGCCTTCTTGACCATTCTATCGACCTACGCAGCCATCTTCAGGGTACAATGGACCTGAACACCCAGATCTCTCTGTACATCAATTTTCCCCAGGAATTTTTCATTTACTGTATAGTTCGCTCTTGAATTGGATCTTCCAAAATGTATCACCTCGCATTTGCCCGGATTGTCGCCAGCAACTTAGCATCCACCTTGAGGAGCGAGATTGGTCTGTACGACCCACATTGCAGTTGGTCCTTGTCCCGCTTCAGGATCAGAGAGATCAGCGCCCCGGACATTGTCGGGGGCAAGGTCCCCCCCCTCCCTTGGCTTATTGAAAGTCCTCACTAGCAACGGGCCTAGCAGGTCCACGTATTTCCTGTAAAACTCGACCGGGAACCCATCTGGCCCCGGGGCCTTCCCCGTCTGCATGCTCCCCAATCCTTTAACCAGCTCCTCCAGCCCAATTGGCGCCCCCAAACCAGCCACCTCCTCCTCCTCCACCCTTGGGAGCCTCAGCTGATCCAAAAATCGTCGCATCCCCTCTTCCCCCACTGGGGGCTCAGATCTGTACAGATCCCCATAGAAGTCCCTAAATACCTTTATTCTCACCGCACTCCGCACCGTATTCCCCCCGCTATCCTTAACTCCACCTATCTCCCTCGCTGCCTCCCTTTTACGAAGCTGGTGTGCCAGCATCCGATTTGCCTTCTCCCCATACTCGTACGTCGCCCCCTGCGCTTTCCTCCACTGTGCCTCTGCTTTCCCTGTGGTCAACAGGTCGAACTCCGTCTTGAGGTTCCGCCCCTCCCTAAGTAGACCCTCCTCGGGGGCCTCTGCGTATCTCCTGTCCACCCTTAAGATCTCCCCCACCAACATCTCCCTCTTCCTGCCCTCTCTCTTCTCCCTGTGGGCCCTGATGGAGATTAACTCTCCCCTGACCACCGCCTTCAATGCCTCCCAGACTACCCCCACCTGCACCTCCCCGTTGTCATTGGCCTCCAAATATCTTTCAATGCACCCTCGCACCCTCCCGCACACCTCCTCATCCGCCAATAATCCCACATCCAGACGCCACAATGGGCGCTGGTCCCTCTCCTCTCCTAACTCCAGCTCCACCCAGTGCGGGGCGTGGTCTGAGATGGCTATGGCCAAATACTCCGTTCCCTCCACTTTCGGGATTAGCGCCCGACTCAAAATAAAAAAATCTATCCGTGAGTAGGCTCTATGGACGTGGGAAAAGAATGAAAATTCCCTGGCCAGGGGCCTGACAAACCTCCATGGATCCACTCCCCCCATCTGGTCCATAGACCCCCTAAGCACCTTGGCCGCAGCTGGCCTCTTACCCGTCTTGGACCTAGAGCGATCCAGTGCTGGATCCAGCACCGTGTTGAAATCCCCCCCATTATCAAGCTTCCTACCTCCAGGTCCGGAATCCGACCCAGCATGCACCTCATAAATCCGGCATTATCCCAGTTCAGGGCATATACGTTTACCAGTACCACCCGCACCCCCTGCAACCTACCGCTCACCATCACATATCGACCTCCATTATCCACTGCAATATTCATTGTCTCAAACGACACCCGCTTCCCCACCAGTATTGCAAACACTCTGTTCTTCGCATCCAGCCCTGAATAGAATACCTGTCCTACCCATCCCTTTCTCAGCCTGATCTGATCTGCCACCTTCAAATGTGTCTCCTGGAGCATAACCACGTCTGCCTTCAGTCCCTTTAAGTGCGCGAACACTCGGGCCCTCTTGACCGGCCCATTCAGGCCCCTCACATTCCAAGTTATCAGCCGGATTGGGGGGCTTTCCCCCCCCCCCCCCCCCCCCCCCCCCCGCCGACTAGCCATCTCCTTTTCTAGGCCAGCCACGTGCCCGCGTCTCCCGCATCCTCCAGTCCCCAGGACGGCGGACCCCCGCCCCGACCGCGTCTCCTACTTCCAGCTCCCCTTTGGCCAATGCAGCAGCAACCCTATGCCCCCCTCCCTCTGCTAGATCAACATCTAGCCCATTTGCTCCCCCCATAACACTTACGTAAGTCAGCTGACTCCTGCTGACCCCGGCCTCTCCCGCCATTCCATCGACCCCACCCCCCCCCCCAGTGTGAGAATCCCCCCTCCCCCTCCCTGGCAGTCAGTGTGCGCTCCTTTCCAGCAATCAAACCCAACCAAAGAAACATTCCCTAAACGTGATAAACACCATATACACAGTAAACATCCCCCACAACAAACCCTCAATTTGAGTCCAACTTTTCAGTCCGTATAAAGCTCCATGCCTCATCAGGCGTTTCGAAATAGTGGTGCCGATCCTGGAACGTGACCCACAATCGCGCTGGCTGCAGCATACTGAACTTCACCCCCTTCCGATGGAGCACCGCCTTAGCCCGATTGAAACCAGCTCTCTTCTTAGCCACCTCTGCACTCCAGTCCTGGTAGATTCGGATCTCCGTGTTCTCCCACCTGCTGCTCCGCTCTTTCTTGGCCCATCTCAGGACACACTCTCTGTCCATAAAGCGGTGAAACCTCACCACTGCAGCTCTTGGCGGCTCGTTGGCCTTGGGTCTCCTTGCTAGGACCCGGTGAGCCCCATCTAGCTCCAGGGGCCTCGGGAAGGCTCATATATGAGCATCGTGCTCATATTTGCCCCGGCATCAAGCCCCTCCACTCCTTCAGGGGGACCCAGAATCCGAAGATTCTTCCCCCTCGACCTATTCTCCAGGTACTCAAATTTTTCCTGCCACCTCTTGTGCTGCGCCTCCACCTTCACCGCCAGGCCCAAGATCTCGTCCTCGTTCTCCGAGGCTTTTTGCCGCACCTCCCGGATCGCCGCCCCTTGGGCCTTCTGGGTCTCCACTAGCTTCTCGATCGCCGCCTTCATTGGCGCCAACATTTCGGATTTCAGCTCCTCAATGCAGCGTTTAAGAAACTCCTGCTGCTCCTGCGACCACTGCGCCCATGCTGCTTGGTCTCCACCCGCCGCCATCTTGTTTTTTCTCCCTCTCACTTTTCACTGCTCCAAGATCACTTTTTTCACTGCTCCACTCCTGGTCCAGTCCATATAATGTCGGGGGGACCTTGCTGTCACCTTCCCACACTGGAAGCCGTCAAACAATTGCCGTTGGGGCCCCTCTAGAGAGCCCAAAAGTCCGTTCCCAGCGGGAGCTGCCGAACGTGCGACCTACCTAGGCATAGCCGCAACCGGAAGTCCAAAGGGTGGTGGTTGATGGGAAATGTTCAGACTAGAGTCCAGTTACTAGTGGTATACCACACGGATCTGTTTTGGGGCCACTGCTGTTTGTAATTTTTATAAATGACCTGGAGGAGGGCGTAGAAGGATGGGTGAATAAATTTGCGGATGACACTAAAGTCGGTGGAGTTGTGGACAGTGCGGAAGGATGTTACATGTTACAGAGGGACATAGATAAGCTGCAGCGCTGGGCTGAGAGGTGGCAAATGGAGTTTAATGCCGGAAAGTGTGAGGTGATTCATTTTGGAAGGAATAACAGGAAGACCGAGTACTGGGCTAATGGTAAGATTCTTGGCAGTGTGGATGAGCAGAGGGGTCTCAGTGTCCATGTACATAGATCCCTGAAAGTTGCCACCCAGGTTGAGAGGGTTGTTAAGAAGGCGTACGGTGTGTTAGCTTTTATTGGTAGAGGGATTGAGTTTCGGAGCCATGCAGCTGTACAAAACTCTGGTGCGGCCGCATTTGGAGTATTGCGTGCAATTCTGGTCGCCGTATTATAGGAAGGATGTGGAAGCATTGGAAAGGGTGCAGAGGGGATTTACCAGAATGTTGCCTGGTATGGAGGGAAGATCTTATGAGGAAAGGCTGAGGGACTTGAGGCTGTTTTCGTTAGAGAGAAGAAGGTTAAGAGGTGACTTAATTGAGGTATACAAGATGATCAGAGGATTGGATAGGGTGGACAGTGAGAGCCTTTTTCCTCGGATGGTGATATCTAGCACGAGGGGATATAGCTTTAAATTGAGGGGCGATAGATATAGGACAGATGTCAGAGGTAGGTTCTTTACTCAGGGAGAAGTAAGGGTGTGGAATGCCCTGCCTGCAACAGTAGTGGAGTCGCCAACACTAAGGGCATTCAAATGGTCATTGGATAGACATATGGATGATAAGGGAATAGTGTAGATGGGCTTTAAAGTGGTTTCACAGGTCGGCGCAACATCGAGGGCCGAAGGGCCTGTACTGCGCTGTAATGTTCTATGCTCTATGTTCTATGTTCTATGAACTCCATCTGCCATTTCTCCGCCCAACTCTCCAATCTATCTATATTCTGCTGTATTCTCTCACAGTCCCCTTCACTATCTGCTACTCCACCAATCTTAGTGTCATCTGCAAACTTGCTAATCAGACCACCTATACCTTCCTCCAGATCATTTATGTATATCACAAACAACAGTGGTACCAGCACGGATCCCTGTGAAACACCACTGGTCACAGTTCTCCATTTTCAGAAACTACTCTCTGTCTCCTATTGCCCAGCCGGTTCTTTATGCATCTAGCTAGTACACCCTGGCCCCCATGAGACTTCACTTTCTCCATCGCCTACCATGGGGAACCTTATCAAACGCCTTATTGAAGTCCATGTATATGACATCTACAGCCCTTCCCTCATCAATCAACTTTGTTACTTCCTCAAAGAATTCTATTAAGTTGGTAAGACATGACCTTCCCTGCACAAAACCATGTTGCCTATCACTGATAAGCCCATTTTCTTCCAAATGGGAATAGATCCTATCCCTCAGTATCTTCTCGAGCAGCTTCCCTACCACTGACGTCAGGCTCACCGGTCTCTAATTACCTGGATTATTCCTGCTACCCTTCTTAAACAAGGGGACAACATTAGCAGTTCTCCAGTCCTCCGGTACCTCACCCGTGTTCAAGGATGCTGCAAAGATACCTGTTAAGGCCCCAGCTATTTCCTCTCTCACTTCCCTCAGTAACCTGGGATAGATCCCATCCAGACCTGGGGACTTGTCCACCTTAATGCCTTTTAGAATACCCAACACATCCTCCCTCCTTATGCCGACTTGTCCTAGAGTAATCAAACATCCATCCCTAACCTCAACATCTGTCATGTCCCTCTCCTCGGTGAATACCGATGCAAAGTACTCGTTAAGAATCTCACCCATTTTCTCTGACTCCATGCATAACTTTCCTCCTTTGTCCTTGAGTGGGCCAACCCTTTCTCTAGTTACCCTCTTGCTCCATATATATGAATAAAAGGCTTTGGGATTTTCCTTAACCCAAGTTTGCTAAAGATATTTATGAGCCCTTTTAGCCCTCTTGATTCCTCGTTTCAGATTGGTCCTACATTCCCGATATTCTTCCAAAGCTTTGTCTGTCTTCAGTCGCCTAGACCTTATGTATGCTTCCTTTTTCCTCTTAGCTAGTCTCACAATTTCACCTGTCATCCATGGTTCCCTAATCTTGCCATTTCTATCCCTCATTTTCACAGGGACATGTCTGTCCTACACTCTAATCAACCTCTCTTTAAAAGCCTCCCACATATCAAATGTGGATTTACCTTCAAACAGCTGCTCCCAATCCACATTCCCCAGCTCCTGCCGAATTTTGGTATAGTTGGCCTTCCCCCAATTTAGCACTCTTCCTTTAGGACCACTCTCGACTTTGTCCATGCGTATTCTAAAACTTACGGACTTGTGATCACTATTCCCAAAGTAATCCCCTACTGAAACATCAACCACCTGGCCGGGCTCATTCCCCAACACCAGGTCCAGTATGGCCCCTTCCCGAGTTGGACTATTTACATACTGCTCTAGAAAACCCTCCTGGATGCTCCTTACAAATTCTGCTCCATCTAGACCTCTAACACTAAGTGTATCCCAGTCAATATTGGGAAAATTAAAATCTCCTATCACCACCACCCTGTTGCTCCTACATCTTTCCATAATCTGTTTACATATTTGTACTTCTATCTCACACTCGCTGTTGGGAGGTCTGTAGTACAACCTCAAAATTTGTTACCACACCCTTCCTATTTCTGAGCTCTGCCCATATCGCCTCACTGCTCGAGTCCTCCGTAGTGCCCTCCTTCAGCACAGCTGTGATATCCTCTCTGACCAATAATGCAACTCCTCCACCCCGTTTACCTCCCTCTCTATCCTGCCTGAAGCATCGATATCCTGGGATATTTAGTTGCCAATCATGCCCTTCCCTCAACCAAGTCTCAGTAATAACAATAACATCATACTCCCAGGTACTAATCCAAACCCTAAGTTCATCTGCCTTACCTACTACACTTCTTGCATTAAAACAAATGCACCTCAGACCACCAGTCCCTTTGCGTTCATCATCTGCTCCCTGCCTACTCTTCCCCTTAGTCACGCTGATTTCATGATCTAGTTCCTTACAGGCTTTAGTTACTACCTCCTTACTGTCCACTAACCTCCTCATTTGGTTCCCATCCCCCTGCCACATTAGTTTAAACCCAGGTTAGGTGGATTGGCCACGCTAATCTGCAGATCCTTTGGGTTGTGGGGGTGAAACCCACGCAGACACGGGAAGAATGTGCAAACTCCACACAGACAGTGACCCAGGGCCGGGATTCGAACCCGGGTCCTCAGCGCCACAGTCCCAGTGTTAACCACTGCGCCACATGCCGCCTATCGTTGAATTATTTCTATTGAAATGTCTTATTTTTTCTTCTAATTATTTGACTTACAAATGATTTATTATTTGTTTCATAGGACCATGGTGGAATGTATCTTGGAAAATATGTTATTCGAAAAAACTTTGCATTTGCATTTATTAATGTAGAAGATGTCCCTGACCGGAATCCTATTTTTCTGAACATTCCTTATCAAACCACAGTCCCTGAGAATTCTTCAGTGGTATGTATGAGAAACTAAATCACGTTGTCCAGATCAGTAGAACCAGAGGGTCCAGCTTCTATTTGTTGTTGTTTCAGTTCCGCACCTAGTGATGCACAAGGCAGACTTTCATCTGTTCCCATAGTGATTTTCTTTCTGGAACAGGTCGTTAGCACGTCGCTAAAGCTGATAGCGTGAGGGGCACCACTCCGCGTCAAGCATGGCCGATCAGGAGTCTCGCCTGCTCTTACCACCTGCCATTGGTGTGTTGGAAGGATTTTGCAGGTTGATACTTAAATCAGTTTGTCTGCGTTATAAACGTACCTTCATTGGCCACCGAGTCCGGGGGTGAGTCTGAACCCGGCGCTTCTAGCTCAGAGGCAGGGATGCTACCACTGCATCACAGGACTTTTAACTTGTATTTGAAGAGGGGTAAATGCAAAATAAATCAGTGGAAGCAGTGGCCCCAAATATTCACAGGAAGGGTGGACGGCAGTAGCATTGGGGAGTGATGGGAAAGGCCAGGAAACCTGGATATTCGGTAGGCATTGCCTAATTTAATGGCAGGGTCCTGTTATTTTCTTTTCCCTCATTTTCCCGCCAGCCAGATTGAAAGTCGAGTTAGCTGTTCAGCTGGAAGGTCAGAGCAGTCAGGGTAAGTACCAGAGAGACCATGGGTGGAGGGTTGGAAGCGGGACGGGGATGGAGGGTGGAGATCATGAATGGAAGTTCAGAGAGATAGAGAGTCAATAGAATGGGGGAGATCATTGATGCAAAACCATGGGAGAGATAGTTGATGTAAGTTCATGGCAAAAAATGTGGGTGGAAGGGTGAGGGAGAGATTGTGGGTGGAAGGTAGAGGGGAGATTGTGGATGAAATGCTGTAGGAGAAACTGGTTAGAAGGTTGGGTGGAGAGTGCAAACCTGGTGGAGATCAGGTTATGGGCAGCATCCCTCCTAGAATCATCGAATCCCTACAGTGCAGAAGAAGGACATTTAGCCCATCAAGTCAGCACCGACCCTCTGAAAGAGCATTCTACCCAGATCCACATGCCCGTGCACGCCACCCTATTCCTATAACCTAGCCTGGACACCAAGAGGCAATGTATCATGGCCAATTCACCTAACGTACACATCTTTGGACTGTGGGAGGAAACCAGAGCACCCAGAGGAAGCCGTCTCTGAGACGGGGAAAATGTGCAAACTCCACACAGTCATCCAATGTCAGAATCAAACCCAGGTTCCTGGCACTGTGAGGCAGCAGTGCTAACCACTGTGCAACTGTGCTGCCAGGATCATAAGGAGGGCAGCAGGCTTCCTTGAGGGATCATGGTGAAGCACTCCTACTCCTTCTGGCCCATAAGCAGTTTAGGAAAGACACTTACCTGCTGGGTAAGAGACCTTCTTTCCTTTGTTCAGCTGTTGAGTTTTCCAAGTTATGGGAAGCTTGTGCTGGAGATGTTAAGTTTAAAGCTAAGTAAAATTCAATGTTAAAATGACCTCTTTAACAATAATCAGTAAACACCCACTTGTGTGAACTTAATTAAGATCCTGACTGCAGCAAGCAGACGACTTGCAGACATCTAGGGCTAGATTCTCTGTTATTGGGACTATGTCCCCACCCCGGCGTCAGAACTGTGGCGTTTCACGCCAGAAAAACTGGCATGAAAGGGCCACAAATTCCTAGCCCTGCAGGGGGCTAGCAGGGACCCGGCGTAGTTCTAGAAACCTTTGCTGCAGATACAGGTCCCCGCACTTTTTGGCCGGTCGGGGGCGGAGCGGGCCTCTGGCAATGGCCCCAGGAATGTCCGAGGCGGCGCAGCGTACTCCCTGAGTAGGCCGTTTTCGGGGCCCGCAGAATCGTGGAACCGGTGCCGGTCCCGATTCCTTGCGGGAAAATGGATTCTCCGCCCCCGCGCCGGCCACGATTTCGACGTCAGCGTGTGGAGAATCCAGCCCCCAAGCTCAGCTCAGTTAAACCCAGGCACATTGGAGGAGTGTTGTAATCATAATGCAAAAATAACTTATTTTTTTACCTTCCAGGCCTAATTCATCCATTCTTGCAGGGGTTAAAATTCCTCTCAATATTGGTGTAATGACTTAGGCCAGACCTTTGAGATTAACCAATTAGAATATGAGTTCCCTGATTAGTGGCCCAATCAAGGAACCCCTTTCTCTGTATATAACAGGGAGTGTCAGATTCTCTGCACTCCCAGTGTAGACAGCAAGTGGAATGCAGTTGGTTGGTTGGTTGGTTGGTTGGTTGGTTGGTTGGTTGGTTGGTTGGTTGGTTGGTTGGTTGGTTGGTTGGTTGGTTGGTTGGTTGGTTGGTTGGTTGGTTGGTTGGTTGGTTGGTTGGTTGGTTGGTTGGTTGGTTGGTTGGTTGGTTGGTTGGTTGGTTGGTTGGTTGGTTGGTTGGCTGGCTGGTTGGTTGGTTGGTTGGTTGGCTGGCTGGCGGGCGGTTTTGTAAACAAAAGGAATTCTGGTGAAGGGACTTCTGCCTCTGTGAACTTATTACAATTCCAACTATGTTGATGGAGACAATGGAAGCAGTTTGTATTGCTTCAGCCTAATGCAAATCAGTTGTATTCCTGTCAGAAAATAAAATGTTGTGGTACAGTGTATAAGTGATTGAGACATGCCATGTCATTCATAGGCCTAGCATGCTTGGGAGAGAAAAAGTGACTTCAGCCCTCTAGTTCCCAAAGTTCTCCTGCGCTGGAGATTTGCTCATTTGATTTCTGTGTCTGTTGTAGACTAATTAAGATTGATTGTTATGATTCAACAACAACTCCATTCCTGTTGTATTAGGATGCTAAAAGGCTAACTAGTTTGATTTTATTTAGTTTTTTGTTCAGCAATTCCTATGACTCAATTTCCATTAAAAATGGAATTATAAATTCACATTCTTCCAATGAAATATGCTTGAAACTGCACCTTAACGCAGGCAAAATTATCCTCTGAAGAGAATATGTAGAGAATAGAGAATATGCTCTCCACAGTGAATAGTGACTTCTCTGTGGAGTACCAATCCATTCTTAGTCTGTTCAGTGAAATCTAATTCTTCGACTTGTGAAACTCATTATTCCTGGTTCTTAATTTTAAAGGATGTATGGAATTGAAGGCCATTGAACTTTGAAAACTTCAGTACTCTTTCATGATTAATTTCAGAAGCGAATTTTTCTGAAATGTATTGAAAAACATCAAGCCCACAAGATCATATCAGATAGCCAACATGACAAGAGGCACTGAATGTTAAACTTGGCGTCAATTCAGTGATTAAACCATACCAGAAACTCTGACGTTTTCATCTTATTAAACAGGTTTATTAACATGTGTTTACAATTTGGCTCTCATTTGGGGCTGGAATTTACAGTGCACCATGATCGCCCCCCCCCCCCCCCCCCCCCCAAACTAAAAAACTCAGTGGGAAGCCCGCCCAGGGAAAAGATGGCACCTGCCACCATTTCATAGAAATTGACAACAATAGGTTGGAGGTGAGGTTTCTGGCCCTCAAGGATGCGATGTAACGCCTCAGAGAGCTGCCAGCCAATCAGATGGCCAGCAGCTCCATACTCCCAGCAGTGCCAGGCAGGTGTAGTGGCCACTGCTGGGACTACAGGCAGGCCCCAATGCAGATCGTCACTGGAGCTGGACACTAATGTAATTGGCATTTTGCCTGGGTCAGGTTGACAGGCCCTGGTGAGGAAGGGGGGTTAAGGAGGGAGGAGGGTGAGTTTGAGAGGCCAAGAGAGGAGAACAAAAATGAAATGGGGTGGTGGGGGGTGGCGTGGTTCTGATAAACCCTAGATACCTGCATGAAGGTCCTATCTTTACCTGCCTGACACCAGCTGTAGTAATCCAGGAGACACGAAGAGGAAGATGTAAACAGATTTATTCTGGCCACAAAAGTAAAGCCGCACCCCGATATATGACACAAGTGTCCCAGTCCAGGACTAACGGGGCTCCTAGTCTGGGTCTGGGACTGCATTTAAAGGGCTCGGTAATGAGTCCCAACTTGGTGGGCCTTTGCCCGTTACCATGGAAACTCGCACTCCACGAACCCCCATAGGGAAATTGATAAGTGATTCCCCATGGTCCTTGTGAGGGTTATCACACGAGCCCACGTAGCTAAATCTGGCAGACTACTTACTTGGCGCATACCAACCCCTGCTGCAGGTAAAATAGTGGCAGAGGTGGGATAAGGCCTCATGTGACCATTAATTTTCCATTGAGAGCCTCAATTGACCTAAGGGGAGATGGCTATCAAATTCCCCTGCTGCCTCCTGTAAAAGTTCACATCAGGGCAGGTGAGTAGGTGGGTATTTTACATTACCCTGCCCGCCTCTTTAAACCCATTGACAGGGGAATGAAAAATTTAGCCTTTGGTATTAATGCCTATTCTGGTGATGTGATGTCCTGCACTGAACAGCCTAATATCAGAATGAGAAAATTACGTGATAATTATAGAATGGCTGGGGAATGGAGAGAAGGAAGGAAGCGATCTTAGGTTTAGGCCTGTGGAGTGACCCGGGGGTCCGAAGACATTAAAAGGTTGGCAATGTGACTTCCAGTTGCGGCTATGCGGAGCTAAGCCGCACATTTCGGCGGCTCCCGCTAAAACGGACTTTTGGGCTCTCCAGAGGAGACCCAACGGAAATTTTTTGACGACTTCCCGTGTGGGAAGGTGAGAGCAAGGTATCCCCCTCCATAGTATATGGAGTGGACCAGAAGTGGAGCAGTCAAAAAAGCGGTTTTGGAGCAGCGAAAGAAGCGAGGGAGAAAAAAAAAGATGGTGGAGGGCGGAGATCGAGCGGCATGGGGGCCGGAGCAGCAGGAGTTTCTCAGGCGCTGCGTGGAGGAGCTTAAGAAAGAGGTGGTGGCGCCACTGCTGACGGCGATCGAGGGGCTAAAGGAGACCCAGAAGGCCCACGGGGCGGAGATCCGGGAGGTGCGGGAAAAAGCCGCAGAGAACGAGGACGAGATCTTGGGCCTGGCGGTGAAGATGGAGGCGCACAAGGCGCTGCACAAGAGGTGGGCGGAAAGATTCGAGGACCTGGAGAACAGGTCGAGGAGGAAGAATCTTCGGATTCTGGGTCTCCCTGAAGGGGTGGAGGGGGCCGATGCCGGGGCATATGTGAGCATGATGCTCAATTCGCTGATGGGTGCGAGGCCTCTCCGAGTCCCCTGGAACTAGATGGGGCTCATCGGGTCCTGGCGAGGAGACGCAAGGCCAACGAGCCGCCAAGGGCGATAGTGGTGAGGTTTCATCGTTTCATGGACAGAGAGTGTGTCTTGAGATGGGCCAAGAAAGAGCGGAGCAGCAGGTGGGGGAATGCGGAGATCCGAATCTATCAGAATTGGAGTACGGAGGTGGCAAGGAAGAGAGCTGGTTTTAATCGGGCCAAGGCGGTGCTACATAGGAAGGGGGTGAGATTTGGAATGCTGCAGCCAGCGCGGCGGTGAGGGGGGGGGGCGGGGGGAAGCCCCCCAATCCGGCTGATAACGTGGAATGTGAGGGGCCTGAATGGGCCGGTTAAGATGGCCCGAGTGTTCGCGCACCTAAAGGGACTGAAGGCAGACGTGGTCATGCTTCAGGAGACACATTTGAAGGTGGCAGACCAGGTAAGGTTAAGAATGGGATGGGTAGGACAGGTATTCCATTCGGGGCTGGATGCAAAGAACAGAGGGGTGGCAATACTGGTTGGGAAGCGGGTGTCGTTTGAGGCCAAGATTATTGTAGTGGACAATGGAGGTCGATACGTGATGGTGAGCGGTAGGCTGCAGGGGGCGTGGGTGGTATTGTTAAACGTATACGCCCCGAACTGGGACGATGCTGGATTTATGAAGCGTATGTTGGGGCGCATCCCGGACCTGGAGGTAGGAAGCTTGATAATAGGGGGGATTTCAACACGGTCTTGGACCCAGCATTAGATCGTTCCAGATCTAGGACGGGGAAGAGGCCGGCTGCGGCCAAGGTGCTTAGGGGGTTTATAGACCAGATGGGGGGAGTAGATCCGTGGAGATTTGCTAGGCTCCTGGCCAGGGAATTTTCTTTTTTTTCCCACGTACACAAAGCCTACTCCCGGATAGATTTTTTTGTTTTGAGCAGGGCGCTGATCCCGAAAGTGGAGGGAACGGAGTACTCGGCCATAGCCATCTCAGACCATGCCCCGCACTGGGTGGAGCTGGAGTTGGGAGAGGAGAGGGACCAACGCCCGCTGTGGCGTCTGGATGTGGGATTACTGGCGGATGAGGACGTGTGCGGGAGGGTACGGGGGTGCATTGAAAGGTATTTGGAGGCCAACGACAACGGGGAGGTGCAGGTGGGGGTAGTATGGGAGGTGCTGAAGGCGGTGGTCAGGGGAGAGTTAATCTCCATCAGGGCTCACAGGGAGAAGAGAGAGGGCAGGGAAAGGGAGAGGTGAGTGGAGATCCTAAGGGTGGACAGGAGATATGCAGAGGCGCCTGAAGAGGGACTACCGAGGGAGCGGCGAAGTCTCCAGACGGAGTTCGACCTGTTGACCACAGGGAAGGCAGAGGCACAGTGGAGGAAAGCGCAGGGGGCGACGTCCGAGTATGGGAAGAAGGCGAACCGGATGCTGGCACATCAGCTCCGTAAGAGGATGGCAGCGAGGGAGATAGGTGGAGTCAAGGATGGCAGGGGAACTACGGTGCGGAGTGCGGTGAAAGTAAATGAGGCATTTAAGGCCTTTTATGAGGAGCTGTACAGATCTCAGCCCCCAGTGGGGGAAGAGGGGATGTGACGATTTCTGGATCAACTGAGGTTCCCGAGGGTGGAGGAGGAGGAGGTGGCTGGTTTGGGGGCGCCAATTGGGTTGGAGGAGCTGATTAAATGACTGGGGAGCATGCAGGCGGGGAAGGCCCCGGGGCCAGTTGGGTTCCCGGTTGAGTTTTACAGGAAGAATGCGGACCTGTTAGCCCCGTTGCTAGTGAGGACTTTCAATGAGGCAATAGAGGGGGGGACCCTGCCCCTGACAATGTCCGGGGCGCTGATCTCTCTGATCCTGAAGCGGGACAAGGACCCACTGCAATGTGGGTCGTATAGGCCGATTTCGCAATTACGCCCAGTGGGTCCCCCAGTACGCAGACAAGGCCCGCCCCCTAATACAGACCACGACCTTCCCTCTGTCGACAGAGGCTTGCCAGGCCTTCAGCCGCATCAAAGCGGATATCGCAAAGGCCACGATGCGCGCCATCGACGAGTCCCTCCCCTTCCAGGTCGAGAGCGACGCCTCCGATGTAGCTCTAGCGGCCACCCTTAACCAAGTGGGCAGGCCCGTGGCCTTTTTCTCCCGAACCCTCCGCGCCTCAGAAATCCGCCACTCCTCAGTGGAAAAGGAAGCCCAAGCCATAGTGGAAGCTGTGCGACATTGGAGGCATTACCTGGCCGGCAGGAGATTCATTCCCCTCACGGACCAATGGTCGGTAGCCTTCATGTTCGATAATGCACAGCGGGGCAAAATTAAGAACGACAAGATCTTAAGGTGGAGGATCAAGCTCTCCACCTTCAACTATGAGATCTTGTACCGTCCCGGAAAGCTGAACGAGCCGTCCGACGCCCTATCCCGCGGCACATGTGCCAACGCACAAATTAACCGCCTCCAAACCCTCCACGAGGACCTCTGCCACCCGGGGGTCACTCGGTTCTACCACTTTATAAAGTCCCGCAAGCTCCCCTACTCTGTGGAGGAGGTCCGTACAGTCACAAGGAACTGCCACATCTGCGCAGAGTGCAAACCGCACTTTTTCAGGCCGGATGGTGCGCACCTGATCAAGGCTTCCCGTCCCTTTGAACGCCTCAGTCTGGATTTCAAAGGGCCCCTCCCCTCCACCGACCGCAACATATATTTCCTGAACGTGGGGGACGAGTACTCCCATTTCCCCTTCGCCATCCCCTGCCCTGACATGACAGCAGCCACAGTCATTAAAGCCCTTAACACCATATTCACACTGTTCGGTTGCCCCGCATACGTCCACAGCGACAGGGGGTCCTCCTTTATGAGTGACGAGCTGCGCCAGTTCCTGCTCAGCAACGGTATAGCCTCGAGCAGGACGACCAGCTACAACCCCCGGGGGAACGGGCAAGTAGAGAGGGAGAACGGCACGGTCTGGAAGACCGTCCTACTGGCCCTACGGTCCAGGGACCTCCCAGTTTCACGGTGGCAGGAGGTCCTCCCGGACGCTCTCCACTCCATCCGGTCGCTACTGTGTACTAGCACTAACCAAACGCCTCATGAGCGCCTCCTTGTCTTCCCCAGGAAGTCCTCCTCTGGAACGTCGCTGCCGACCTGGCTGGCGGTCCCAGGACCCATCTTGCTCTGAAAACATGTGCGGGCGCACAAGTCGGACCCGTTGGTCGAGAGGGTTCGCCTCCTCCACGCGAACCCGCAGTACGCTTACGTGGAGTACCCCGACGGCCGACAGGACACGGTCTCCCTGCGAGATCTGGCGCCCGCCGGCAACACGCACACCCCCCCGACACCAATCACCCCCTCCCTGCCACCGGCGCACCCCGCGAGTGCCCCCTTCCCGGGGGGATCGGTCCTCCTCCCAGGTCCGACCAGAAGTGAAGCGGAAGCAGAAACCGTAAGGCTCCCGGAGACGACAACACGGGAACAAGCACCACCACCGGGGCCGAGGCGATCGACGAGGACGACCAGACCACCCGACCGACTCGTGGCATCGATGTAACACTCCTATATTGTGGACTGTAACGAGAACGTTTTCCTTTTCTCCCTTTTACTGTAAATAGTTCAAAACAAAAAAAAAACTTCTGTACATGCTGTGATGACATGCAAAAGTTTTCCTCCCAGGACCAGCCTTGTAAACCCTTACCACCATACGAAGCACCACCCCGCCGGGTTCATTTTTAACAAGGGGTGAATGTGGTAGTATGCATTAGGGGTCATGTGGGACTGTGAAGCCGTGATGTCATTGGCTGACAGATCCCGGGTCCTGGTTGGCTGTTGACCTCTAGCTCCGCCCTGAAGGCGGAGTATAAGAACCAGGAGTTCTTCCCCGCAGGCCAGTCTGCTACTGAACTGCGGGGAACAAGTCACGCTTAATAAAGCCTCATCGACTTCATCTCTATTCATCTCTCGTGAGTCTTTGTGCGCTACAATGTGGATGCTAAGTTGCTGGCAAAAGTGCTGGCTGCGAGGATTGAGGACTGTGTCCCGGGGGTGATCCACGAGGACCAGACGGGATTTGTAAAGGGCAGGCAGCTAAACACCAATGTGCGGAGGAGGCTCCTAAACGTGATTATCATGCCATCGGTGGAGGGAGAGGCGGAGATAGTGGCAGCTATGGATGCGGAGAAGGCCTTTGACTGAGTGGAGTGGGAGTATCTCTGGGAAGTGTTGGGGAAGTTTGGGTTTGGGGAGGGGTTTATCAGCTGGGTTAAGCTCCTATATAGAGCCCCGGTGGCGAGTGTGGTTATGAATCGGCGGAGATCGGAGTATTTTCGGCTATATCGAGGGACGAGGCAGGGGTGCCCCCTGTCCCCCCTGCTGTTTGTATTAGCAATTGAGCCTTTGGCCATGGCATTAAGGGAGTCCAGGAAATGGAGGGGAGTGGTCCGAGGGGGAGAGGAGCATCGGGTGTCGCTGTATGCGGACGACCTGTTGCTGTATGTGGCAGATCCAGTGGAGGGGATGGTGGAGGTCATGCAGATCCTAAGGGAGTTTGGGGACTTCTCGGGCTATAAGCTCAATGTAGGGAAAAGTGAGCTCTTCGTGGTGCATCCAGGGGACCATGGAAGAGGGATAGACGACCTGCCGTTGAGGGCGGAAAGGAGCTTTCGGTACTTGGGGATTCAGGTAGCTAGGAGTTGGGGGGCCCTGCACAAACTTAATTTGACGCGGCTGGTGGAGCAGATGGAGGAGGACTTCAAACGATGGGATGTGTTGCCGCTCTCGCTAGCGGGCAGGGTACAGGGGAGGGAGGTGGGGGGTCTCTTTCGGGGGGAGGTAGATGGGTGGGCGGGGAAGGGGGTTTTCCTAGGGGCACTTGAAAAAGGAAAAACATAAACATATGGGAGTGTTAATATGGGCGGGAGGAACCCATGGTACAAGTTCTGAATTATGTTCGATTGATATGTTTATGTTTTGTTATGTTCTTTCTCTTTTTCTTTTCTGTTACGGGGGGGCCGCTCCACTGTGCTAAACTAGCCCCTCCACTGTGCTAAACTAGTCCCTCCACTGTGCTAACCCAGCCTCTCCACTGTGCTAAACTAGCCCCTCCACTGTGCTAAACCAGCCCCTCCACTGTGCTAAACTAGCCCCTCCACTGTGCTAACCCAGCCTCTCCACTGTGCTAAACTAGCCCCTCCACTGCGCTAAACTAGCCCCTCCACTGTGCTAAACCAGCCCCTCCACTGTGCTAAACTAGCCCCTCCACTGTGCTAAACTAGCCCCTCCACTGTGCTAAACTAGTCCCTCCACTGTGCTAACCCAGCCTCTCCACTGTGCTAAACTAGCCCCTCCACTGTGCTAAACCAGCCCCTCCACTGTGCTAAACTAGCCCCTCCACTGTGCTAAACCACCCCTCCACCGTGCTAAACTAGCCACTCCACTGTGCTCAACTAGCCCCTCCACTGTGCTAAACTAGCCCCTCCACTGTGCTAAACTAGCCCCTCCACTGTGCTAAACTAGCCCCTCCACTGCGCTAAACTAGCCACTCCACTGTGCTAAACCAGCCCCTCCACTGTGCTAAACTAGCCCCTCCACTGTGCTAAACTAGCCCCTCCACTGCGCTAAACTAGCCCCTCCACTGTGCTAAACCACCCCTCCACCGTGCTAAACTAGCCCCTCCACTGTGCTAAACTAGCCCCTCCACTGTGCTAAACCACCCCTCCACTGTGCTAAACTAGCCCCTCCACTGTGCTAAACCAGCCCCTCCACTGTGCTAAACCAGCCCCTCCACTGTGCTAAACCAGCCCCTCCACTGTGCTAAACCAGCCCCTCCACTGTGTTAACCCAGCCCCTCCACTGTGCTAAACTAGCCCCTCCACTGCGCTAACCCAGCCCCTAACCTGTCTTCAGTGCATTGTTCCAATTTCCAGTAAAAAACACCCCAAAGTGTCAAGTGAAGGATGGATTGAGTTTTAAAACATGATAGCCTTGCACTTTAATTGGTTTTCCTTCCCAGAATTTCTGAGATACTAGGTTATGTATATCTCTACATGATTACAAATATTGATGATGCTGCCTCTCTCTAAAATAGGTTTGTTGTGGGTGCTTCAACAATACTCCAGTGATGGAGCTGTCTGTAATATTGCTTCTAATATATGATTATGTTTTGATAAAGTAACAGAGCAGGTCTGGAGCAATAAAATGTGAATAAACATCTTCAAGCGTATAATTAAACAATGTGAAAGCTAACCCAAATAGAAATGCTCTACTACAAAGACTAATATATTGAGTTCTTTAATATCGCATAATGTTGTCAATCATTGTAATTCATGCTATGATCTGAACTAACTGCAGAAATGTATTTTGCTTATGAATTTCTTTTTCAGGGAACAACTGTATTTCAGGTTTTAGCCACTGATGGTGACCAAGGAATTAAAGATGAAATTACATATTCTATTCAAAGGCAAACAAACAGTTTAGTAGCGTATTATTACAATTATTTAGATTTTAAATGTCAACTTTTTTGTGCAATTTGCAGTGGAACCAAAATTGCCCTTTGCGTTTTGTTATGAAAAATATAAGACTGTTATTTGGGCAGCACAGTAGCACAATGGTTAGCACTGTTGCTTCATAGCTCCAGGGTCCCAGGTTCGATTCCTGGCTTAGGTCACTGTGTTGAATCTGCACGTTCTCTCTGTGTCTGCGTGGCTTTCCTCCGGGTGCTCCGGTTTCCTCCCACAATTCCTGAAAGCCGTACTTGTTAGGTGAATTGGACCTTCTGAATTCTCCCACTGTGTACCCAAACATGCGGCGGAATGTGGTGACTAGGGGCTTTTCACAGTAACTTCATTGCAGTGTTAATGTAAGCCTATTTGTGACAATAAAGATTATTATATTTGTGTAAAACTTTTAGCAATGTTTATGTCAGATGTTACTTTCTGTATGCAGGTTCAAAACTTCAACATTTATTTAACATTGATGCTCGGAGTGGAGATATATATGTATCTGGCTTTCTCAACAGAGAGGAGCTTCTTGACTTTAACACAGTTGTAGAACTACAGGTTACAGTAAGTAGAAATACAATATATTGTCGACAATACAGTTAACATGCCCCATTAAAAAAAATTATTGAGGTGCCTTTTGAGCGATTTAACGTGCAAAAAACAGAGTCCTGTTTTGGGCGCATAGAGCGGGGTCCTTCTCGGTGCCTGCAGCGCCCAGAACGACCCTGCTATCAAACGGGGCTCTGTCATTTTTCTAGCCTTGGTTGGAATGCCCCGCCGTCACCGCACTTACCTCACTTCCTGAGAGATCAGGGCACATTTTTAAATGTCGCCCCAATATCTTGACCCCCCCCCCCCCTTGGACATCCCACCAGGCCTCTGAACTCCCAACATACCCCTTAGGGGTCCTCAAGCCCCCTGTCATCCCACATCTGAAGGGCAGGGTACCCCTGGGACCAATCCCTGGCATGGGCAACCTGGCACTCAGGTACCATGGCACTGCCAGCCTGGCACCCTGAAAGTGCCAGGGTGGCAGAGCCAAGGTGCCCAGGTGCGAGCATGCGTGCCAGGGTATCACTCTGCCCTGAGCCTGTCCACCGGGGGGGGGGGGCTCCGATGATCTGGAAGACCCCCTCAGGTGCCGTTATGCCTGCTCCACATTTGTGTAGACGAATGCTAAATGGCACCATGGCGAAGACGTTCCTTCCCAGGCCTCGGGAGAATTCGGCGCTGACATGTAATGAGCCTACTGGCTCACTTGAATATGTAAATCAGGATCTTGCCCAGCAAGACCCAAATTATGACGTCTTGCGAGATCATTAACAATATCAAAAGGTTGAAAAGTAGAATGGGATCTTTCAGGTGATCAGAGGACCCCATGTGGTTGGCCACCTGCACCACCCTGTCACTACCAGGATACCCAGGTGGCACATCCCGGCCGACAGTGCCAAGGTGTCAACCTGGCATTTTACCCACACTGGGGATTGGGCCCAGGGGTGTCCTGCAAGTATGTGTTGGGGTGCAGGGGGTGGGGGCATTGGGGACCCCCCAACAGGTGAGTTGGGGTATTAGGTGGGTCCAGGGGTCGCATCATAGTCTCCAATCTCTTCCTGCACTGAGGAGCTCCGCTTGTGGGAGCTCCTCTGTGCAAAAAATGTGACTGAGTGCAGCCTCGGTGGGGCGTTCCCTGCCAGGCCATGAAAAAAACAGTGCTGACGATAGCGCGGTTGTTCCATTACTATGAACGTCGGAACAACCCAGTTAATCCCGCCCAGAACGCACTCTGATTTTAAAAAATTAAATGGCGCCCCAAATTACTATCATCCTGATTTGCAATTGCAAGTGTTTTGTTTTAAAAAGATATTGTTTTATCGTACCCAATTATTTCTATTTTCAATTAAGGGGTGATTTAGCGTGGCCAATCCACCTATCCTGCACATCTTTTGGGTTGTGGGGCGAAACCCATGCAGACACAGGGAAAATGTGCAAACTCCACACGGACAGTGACCCAAGGCTGGGATTCGGACCCGGGTCCTCAGCGCCGTAATGCTAACCACTGTGCCGCCATGCTACACTGTCATTTTTGATTTTACTCGTGACTACCAGCTTGCTGGATGAATTCTTTGCCATTATGTTCAGCACTTTTCACTCTATCCTTTTTCAGTTCGGCCTTGGCACCTCAATCTAGCCTTTCACTTGTTTTTCTTTTCATTCTTGCACTTGACCCAGCGGTAATAGTCTCCCCTCTCTCTGCAGCCATTGTAAACCTTTTGTCAGGTGAAGTGCATCATTATATTGAATCACTAACTTCTTCACCGGTGTATCTGTGTTGCTTCATTTAATCAAACAAAAGGTGCACTGAGTAGGGTATATTAAACCATCCTGATTGTCCCCTTTCCCTGAATGTACCAATACAAGGCACAGAACAGCCCAACTAAGAACTAATAGAGATCAGCTGAGTTCAAGTGCCAACTAAGGCTAGAATTTGAAATCTGACTTTCTATTCCTGGAAGATTAACTCTGAATGGAAACTACAAGTGAATGCGAAATTGATGAAGAAAGCTAAACTGCAATGGCAAACCAGCAGCCCATGAATGGATAAACTTTAGCAATTCTTTATTTTTGGATTTATCTCCAAAGTCCCAGCTTTGAAATGCATCTAATTTATGGGGCTAGTTTAGCATGGGGCTGGTTTAGCACAGTGGGCTAAATCGCTGGCTTGTAATGCAGAATAATGCCAGCAGCGCGGGTTCAATTCCCGTACCAGCCTCCCCGAACAGGAGCTGGAATGTGGCGACTAGGGGCTTTTCACAGTAACTTCATTGAAGCCTACTCGTGACAATAAGTGATTATTATATTGTTATTATTATTATAATTTCTGTATGAATGTGTTTTTTTTTTCTAGGCCAAAGAGCAACATCTCGATATCAATGGAGCTGTTGCCTCTGCAGTTACAAGTGTATCCATCACGGTGACCGATATCAATGACAACACACCTGCTTTCTATAACTGCAATCTTGATTTTTGTAATTTTACTGAAGGTGCAAAAGTAAATTCATTTAAGACTTCAATTCCTGAGCATATCTCTGCAGGAGTGCCAATCGAGAGTTTAACTATAGTGGCTCGTGATCCTGATCAGGTACACAATTCTAATGTCACTTGAATTCATACATTTTTAGACTTTGTAACCTTTTGAAACTCACACTATGTACCTCAAGATTATATCAGAAACATCCAGTTAATAGATTTGCATGTGTTTCTGGTAACTTTTAAAATGACCCCGGGAGATTGCATGAAATTGTGAAGAAAACATTTCAATAGTTTAATTTCCATTAGAGCCACAAGTGCTCCTCCTGGCTGTTCAGAAATATTGCGGGCTGTTGCTGGTCTGGCCTCATCCTGCCTCCCTCTGCTTTGGTTCCCTTCTCCGCCCCTGCTTCACTAACCACGTCCAGTGACCTAATTGCTCAGTATCTGTGCCAGCTGCTTTTGGTCAGGTCCCCACAGATGAGCTCGAGTTAAACTTCTGTAGCATCTGCTAATTTTTTGATACTTAATAGTGTTAGCCAGTTAAAAGTAAACTGCTGTAACACAATGTCTAGTCTTTTTGTAGCAAGTAATGTGAGACAATGTTACATGTAGTAAACCTCCAAAAGCTAAGGGCAGAATTGTTGACTAACTCTTGGATTTGCACTTCTGTGAGAACAGAGCACTGAACAGATACAGCTTCTGGATATTGGAGACAAACTATGCTGAAGGGAACTTCAGTTAGATTGTTGATGGGGAGGACTGTTCTGTACAAAACCAAATTCTGCTATTTGTATTGTCCAAATGGGGAAATATGTGATTATGTTTTAAATCTCTGTTCAAAACCCAAGCTGCGATTTTGTTTCATCTTTGTTTCTGCATAACATAACATTGTTCTTACTATAGGGTATGAATGGGACCTTCATTTTGTTCCTCCATGGAGAAGGTGCATCAATTTTTACTGTTCACCCACAAGATATCAAAAATATGGGAATGGTACAGATAATTGTGAGAAACTCATCTGCCATTGATTACGAACAGAGGCATGATATAAACATTACGGTAATTTTTTTCCCCAAATAATATAAATATCATTTTCAGAAAAGTTGCATCGTTGTAGGTTTCTCCTACCAATAATATTGTTATTATTTCAAGTGAACAACAATTAGGGGGATGAAATTATGTTCTGCCAAGCGCAAAACAGGTGGGAGTGAATCAGCTGCCATTTTACATCACACCCCATTTTCAGATCAGGCGCATGTAAAACAGACTGCCAATTCATGAGCGCCAATTTTGTGCTTCTGCAGAAAACCAGTTTTTGCATCTTAGAGCTTTCTCGGGTCTCATTAGAGTTTATGCAAAGTAGAAAAGTGCAAATCTTTCAGGCTAACTTGCAGATAGTACAGCAGCACTTTCTATGTACACCATATAAAGCATAAACCATATAAAGTACCAAGGTACTCTATGAAAGGGAAAGGAGTGCTCGGTCAAGAGCGAATTTAAAGATGAGCTTAACTGTGTTGTGTGGGGGGTTGTTAAAGCTGGAGACAGAGATGTTGAGGAGTTCAAAGGAGTAGGACGGAGGCAACTGAAAGCTGTTCCAACAGTGGTGGTGCAAAAGAAAAGGGAGGAATGCCCGGAATGCCAGAGCCAGAGGAATGCAGTGTTCTGGAGCGGCGACAGAGATAGAGGAGATTGCCAAGATAAGGTTTGCAAGACCTTGGAGAAATTCATAGCTGAGTTTCAGGATTCAAAAACTAAAATGTTGTTGTGGTAAACCATGTTATTGTATTATCTGCATGGTGCTGTATTGTACATACCTGGGCTTGTCCAGGCTGGCTCCGCCTGTGGCTCCTCTCCTCAGGCTTCTGTATAAAAGTGGCAAGTCTCCGCCTCCGGACCCAGTTCGGGTCCAGAGGCAGGAGGCTTGCTGTTTAGTGTATTAAAGCCTCAGTTACGTTTATCACTCGTCGTCTATTATTGATGGTGTATCAATTGTGAAGCAGGAAATGGGTATAAATCAGCAACAATGGGATTCCTGGATGAATGGAACTTTGTGTGGGATGGGGTGTGGGCAGTTGAATTTTTGACAATTTGGAGGTTGAACGATGGAAGGACAGTGTGGTAGCATAGCCCCTATAAAGGCGTTGGCACTACGGACCACATGACCGGGTTCACCAGCTTGCTGAGCACGGTGAGTTTGGGACCGCGCTGTGACATGTTGCACGATCGGCTGGTTTGTGGGATCCATAACCTTAATGTTCAGAAGAAGCTTCTAGCGGAGACCACAGTTACATTGGAAAAGGTGATCGAGATAGCTCAGGCCACTGAGTGCGGCAAAAAAGGTGCACTAAGCTTCAAAGCGTGGCTGAAGGAGAGATTAACCAGGAATGGCGGTATGCCGCGAGGTCAGCACTGACACTCTGAAACAGCACTGTACCTAGGGATCAACAGGCACAGTGCAGAACCAGAAACAGGACCAGAACCCAAAGAGCGGGAAGGAGTCGGGTATCCAAATCCGAGGTGGACTGCTATCGTTGCAGGAGAGGGACCATATCCAGGAGACCTGCCTCTTCCAGGGGTTTGTGTGCTTCTGATGCAACCAAAGGGGGCACATTCAAGCACATTACCGCATGAGGCAAAGTGCGCCAATGCAAAAAAAACAACAGCAGCCGCAGCAGTCCACAGCGGCACTGAACATAGTGCAGAAGAACTTTGAGAAGAGCATGCAACATATCGGTTTAATGCAGACCAATAGAATAAGACTGCTCAGATTGCAATTGTCTTGGGGATAAATGGTAGACAACTTAAAATGGAGGTCACCATCGGGGCTTCGGTGACCATTGTGGGTGAGCAGACTTTCTAAGACTTCATACATAAATGCAGTCTTTAAGCTTGAAGAGTACTACTGCCTAGCTTTCAGCATACATGTTGGAAATTGGGAAGATCCTGGGAACAGCCAATACCCCAGTGGCACACAGAGGGCAGGAGGCCAATCTGACTTTCGTTGTCATGGAAGGACATAGACCCAGTTTTTTAGAGAGAGACTAGTTACAGAAGATTTGGTTCAACTGGCAGGAAATCTTCAAAATATCTAACGGCATCCTCCACGATGTCTCAGTATCCAATTCTCCTAATATGCAGGTTAGGTGGATTAGCCATGCTAAATTGCCCATTAGTGTCCAAAAGGTTAGGTGGGGTGACTGGGTTTCTGGGATTAAGTTTGGGGCATGGGCCTAGGGAGGCTGCTAGGTAGAGAGTCGGTGTAGACTCGATGGGCCAAACTGCCTCCTTCTGCACTGTAGGGATTTTATGATTCTATGAAGCAGAACAAAACTATGCTCAGATTGAGAAGGATGGCTTAGCAGTTATATTCGGTTTGGAAAAATTGCACCAGTATGTTTATGGTCGATGGTTTGACATAGTGACTGACCATAAGCCATTACTGGGCCTGTTAAAGGAAGATAAGCTCATACCGCCCATAGCCTGGGAGAGGTTGCAGCGTTAGGCCTTGTTCGTGACCTTTTCAGCACCAGCCTGGGACGCATATTGCTAATGGGGATGTATTAAGTCACTTGCTCCTATCCAAGAGCATTCTGCCACCACCTATACTCCAGGAGATCATTCTAGTTTTAATCCTCCGAGGCACTTTGCCAGTGTCCGTGGGGCACACCTGCAACTGGACCTAAAGAGACTCTGGCCGGGATTCTCCGTTGCCCGATGCCGATATCGTAAATGGTGATTGGACAGAGAGTCGACTCTGACGCCCAAATCGGGTCCGGCGGCAGTTTGACGTCGATCAGCGGTGCTCCGCCCCTTGGAAATGGCATAATTGTGTTGTGCACCATTGCAATGGCATTGGCGGATCATCGACCAGGCCTCCCATGATGCTCTGCCCTCGATGGGCCGGGTTCCGACAGCGCGGGACACATGTGGTCTCAGCATGGCGACTGCTGGCTGACTGTGTCCAGCACCGTCACACTCGGCCGGGATCCGTGCCGCTGGCCATGGGGGCTTCCGCGAAGGCTGGGGGGACTGTTTGCGGATGGCCAGGCGGTGGGCTGTGTGGTCACGAATGGCGGATCGGGTCCGCTACTGGCCAGCACCATGTTATACGGCATTACCGCATGCGCAGCCAGGGACACGGCCATTCTCCGTACGTTTTCGGCGCGGGAGCTGGGTGTTTCGCATGGCACCGCTGCTAGCCTTTCACCGGTCCCGGAATCGGATAGGGGTCAGCGCTGATATTTTCATTGTAAACCTCCCGCAAATTCTCCATTTGAGCCGGCAGTTAGCCGCTGAAATGGAGAATCCAGAACCCTAAATGAATGATGCAGTCCGGCTAGTGTTATGAGAAGTCCGAACAGCTGATGCTCTATTTCGCTTGTTAGGGCAAGTTGACATGTGAAGATGGCATGACTCTATGGGACAACAGGTGGTCGTCCCGCCTCAGGCCAGGGTGCCGCAACTTCAAGAGCTACATAGCGCCCACACAAGACAGTCAAAGATTAAAATGGCGTGGAGTTACGGGTCTGGTTGCTATCAGTTCACGAGATAGGGACCACTACCTCGGCAGCCCCTGTAGATGCCTCGCGCCAAGTGTCTGCCATTCATGGGCTTCCCATGTCACTTGTTTTGGACAATGGCATCCCCCTCACCGGTGATGATTTCCAGGTTTTTGTACGAGTCAATGGCATGAGACACATGAGGACAGCCCCCAAACGTCCTTTGTTGAACAGTCTGGATGAGAGGGCCATCCAAGCATTCAAGAATGTCATGAAAAAGCAATCCAGAAGATAAACTTCTTCCCCAGTGAATGGCTAATTTTTTGCTGTTGGACAACTCAGCTGCTCATTTAATCTCAGAGGTCGCACCAGCTGAGCTTCTCATGGGCTGCTGGTTTAGAATCCATTTGGATCTTGTGTTTCCAAATGTGGCGGGGGAGGGTGGAGGCATGTCAGGCCTCCCAGAAGAGTCAGAACAGAGGGGCAACAGGTGGTTCCAGGTGGGAAATCTGGTTTAGGTCTGTAATTTTGCCTCAGGTTCACCTTGGTTAGAAGGACGGGTTGTGACCCAGTAAGGGCCAATGTCTTATGTGGTCGATGTGACTGGGAAGACCATGGAAAGCACACCGACCACTTGAGGAGTCAACGGGTGGTGACCCTCAACTTGGCGTCAACAAGTCCAGCTAGCGTAGTGAACAGTCTTGTAACTCTGTCTAGCCAAGGGGAGCTACGGACTCCCATTTCTGTTCAACGTGCTGTGCCTGTCGAGGCCGTTGAGGCCAGTTTGCCTGTCGCTGAAGTCCTAACTCCTGAGGAGGTACCGATTGTTGACCACTCGATCACCAAAAAGTGTGGTGAACCTTTGGCAGGTCTGCGGAGATCCGGACGGACCCGGAGGCCTCCGGACAGATTGACTTTTAGATGGACTCTCTTGCCCCTGTTAACATTCGTGACTTCTGTATATAGTATTTGTGCAGTGTGTTATAAGGGACTTAAAAGGTGGGGGGTGGTGGTAGCGCAGCCCTTATAAGGGGGTGGGCTCCATGGACTATGTGACTGGCTCAGGGCTAATCTTGCGGGAACGTATGAACCCTGGCCATTGGGGAGTTTGCACCGGCTCCTGGAGCAGGATTCCGGGCAGTGTGGACCAGGGAGCTGAAGTTAAGACCGGTTGTATAGTTTTTTGTGCCTGTTACTTAACTGCCTTTGCCTTTCATCAATAAACCCCTTTGTTAACACCTGGAATCCTCCAGTGTATGGCTCGAGCCATCACAGGCAGCAAGGACAGCATTAGAGCAGTCATGTCTGGAGGTGGCAAAAGAGGTGGAGCTGACGTAGGGATAAAGTTCAGCAATGCTTTGAAGGTGGAACTATGCAGTGATGAAGAGCTGGATTATAAAGAATTGTATAGTATGAGGGATAATGTATTCATTTATTCACTTGCAAACTTTCACCTTTTATCCATAATTATATCGGCATATTGTTGGATGCAGTCAGTGTAGACACACCTTGTCTATAATATTCATACATTCAATAGTTCTGCAGTAATTCAAGCTTTTACAACTCTTCCCAGCTCGAATGGGATTTCACAAGATGCATGTATTGGAAAGCAACACATTAAAATTCGGATTTGGGCAGCACGGTGGCACATTGTGTTAGCCCTGATGCCTCACGGCGCGAGTTCGATCCCGGCTCTGGGTCACTGTCCGTGTGGAGTTTGCACATTCTCCCCATATTTGCATGGGTTTCGCCCCCACAACCCAAAGATGTGCAGGCTAGGTGGATTGGCTACGCTAAATTGCCCCTTAATTGGATAAAAAATTAATTGGGTACTCTAAATTTTTTTTTTTTTTAATTCGCATTTGAATTTTTCTGACAAAGATTTTTTCCAAATTATTCAGAACTAGTCACTTACATTTCCTAGTCAAACGTAGCTTAAAAAGTTCTTTACTAATACAGGGGGAGGATCTGTTATCTGAAATATCCGGGCCGATTATGTTTCCGATTTCAAATAACATTGGTTATTGGATCGTGCATATAGGAGTAGGCCTACTTACATTTCAATAGCCTAAGCCGTGTCTATTTATAGTGTAAAGTAAATACAATAGCTAGAAAATCACGATGTATCACAATAATAAATACAGGATACCTGTATTAATTCCCACCCATGGCTCCATCTGCAATTTTGCTGGTAGGAGAAAGTTCAGGGTGTAAATGTGCAGATAAACAACTGGGCTTCCCGCGCTAAAGGCTGGTATAGTCGGCAAGGTTCATGTCGGCTTGGGTTGTTTTCTTATGAGGTAAAAAAAAAAATCTGGTTTTGGATACTCAAGGATACTCAGCTTGTACCATCATCATGATGCATCTTTCAATGCAGCAGCAATAGCACTTGAGCAGGTTTTGTATCTCTATTGAGGTGAAGGAAGACAGCGTTTTGAATGCTCACACGTAAAGTCCTGCACAAGGCTCTGAATTTACAATTACTTTAAGGAGCTGATGAGACAGTTTACATTGGAAGTTTTATAACTCCCTTTGCACGCCAAATCCATGCGCATTTTCCCTGCAACTCCTTCTTAATCTCCTCGATCAGGTTTCTGCATGGCCACAGCTCTGAAGTAGCCCTAACCAAAGTCACAAACAAGATTTTCTGTAACTGTGGCCATGATCATTATTCTTCCTCCTCCTCAATGATCTCTCATTGCTTTTGGCACATCTGACCACATCCTCTTCCTCCAATGCCTGTCCTCCATTGTCCAGCAAACTGAGCCTACTCTTACCTATCTGATCATAGCCAGAGTATCTCCACCAATGACTTTCTTCCCCTCCTGGCCTGCATGATTATCTCTGGAATCCCCCTTAGATGATCCTTACCCTCTCCTCTGCCACAAGCTGCCACTCGTCAACACCATCAGCAGAGATGATATCAGCTTCCACATTTATGCTGACATCCAGCTGTACTTCTCCACCATCAACAGACTATTTGTCTGACATCAAGCTTGGAATGAATCATTATTTCCTCCAGCTAAACATGAGCAACCAAAGCCATCATCTTCAATCTCCTTCATAACCTCCTTATCCTGGACATTGATTCCATCCCCTGCCATATACCAGTGTCTCAATCTGAACCTTATACGAGTTTAAAAGCAAATACTGCGGATGCTGGAATCTGAAACCAAAGAGAAAATGCTGGAAAATCTCAGCAGGTCTAGCAGCATCTGTAGGGAGAGAAAAGAGCTAACGTTTCGAGTCCAGATGACCCTTTGTCAAAGCGAGTTTGACTTGAGATACCCTCCCAAATCTTTTTCATCATCGGGATTGCCTACTATTACCAGTAAAGTAGCAGCTACCCCCTACCCCAGTTCACCTGTTCTGCTGCTGAAGCCCTCACCAAGCCTTTTTTTACTGTTTCAATGCTCTCTTGGTCACCCCTACCCCTTTACCCCATCGTCCACTTTCCCTAACTTCAGCTTTGTCATAACCTGGGGTTAAGCAGGTCATGAGACACTAATGAAACCTTCAGCAGGTCATGGGACACTTATGAAACTGAGGGATTGATATTCCCAAATAGACACTCCCCCACTGAGGGGCGGGGCTCCCCCTTCTATATCCTATGTAAAACTATGACCTGTGAGCTAGCTCCTGTAGTAGAGTAACTGTTCTGTACTCGTGTTCTGTTGCATAAAACCTTTTTCCTTTGACTCAACCTGTTTGGTTCGGTGTGGACTCCTTTCTGGACCTTATAATAAGCTCATTCGGCAAAACTGCTGCCCCTATCCTAACTTGCATCAAGTTCCACTTGCCCATCACCTTAGCCCTCACTGACTTACAATGGGTTCCAGTGCCACAGCAACTCAATTTTAAAATGTTCATCTGTTTTTTCTTCCTGGTTAACCGAATCTCTGTAACTTCTTCTGCCCAACTTCCTGAACTCTCTGCTCTCAGACTTGCTCTCTTTTGATCCTGTCTTCCCTTTGCCATGAGCCATCTACAGTGCATGCCCTGGAATGGCCTCCAAAAGATCTCCGTCTTTCCATCTTACACTTCTCCAAAAGCTCCTTCAAACATACCCCTTCACCCCTGCTTTTAAAAACCTTTCCTGTGTTTCTCCCCAGAGTGAAACGAGTGTCTTTTTTCTTGGTGTACGGTCCATTTCTCCATCCTTTTATGAAGCACCTTGAGATACTTTTTCAACATTAAATATCTTTGTGCAAGTTGCTTCAATTATTATACTTTGGTAACAGCATGTCAAAATTTATCGACCTGGCAGAGGAGACAAAGGGTAATTTAATGACAGAATAAATTCCCATTAGAGAGCTAAAATAACTCCGAAGTGGTCATTCATGTGAGAGAGGTGAAATCAAACAAGAAAATTATTTGACATGTACAGGTTGAGTACCCCTTACTGGAAATTCCCAAATTTGAAAAGCTCTGAAATCTGCACTTTTTTCACAACTACACCTATACAGGTATTCCAAAACTCCCCTCTTGATGAAGGACACCCCCGAGGCTGCCTTCAGTCTCTTTTACATCATCCTGTCTTTCTGCTTCATCTTCACTGCAACCGAGTTCCGCTCAGCGGGGGTGGCGGTGCAGAATCTGCTGTCCGACCAGCTGGGCAGTGAGTATCTGGCCTTCGTCCATTACCACACCCACAGGACAACGGCCAGCACGGTAGCACAGTGGTTAGCACTGTGGCTTCAGAGCACCAGGGTCCCAGGTTTGATTCCCCGCTGGGTCACTGTCTGTGCGGAGTCTGCACGTTCTCCCCGTGTCTGAGTGGGGTTCCTCCGGGTGCTCCGGTTTCCTCCCACAGTCCAGAGACGGCTGTTAGGTGGATTGGCCATGATAAATTGCCCTTAGTGTCCAAAAACAAAGGTTAGGAGGGGTTATTGGGTTACGGGGATAGGGTGGAAGTGAGGGCTTAATGGGTCGGTGCAGACTCGATGGGCTGAATGGCCTCCTTCTGCTCTGTATGGTCTATGTTCTATGTCACCGTGCACTCGCTGCTGCCGCTAGGTGTAGTGTGTGACTCTACTCCACTTCTGCATTTAACAATTGCCAATTGGGAGTACAATCAATCCAGTGTGCAGAATGATAGCTGAATAATAGTTTATTTTTATATTTTTTTGCTAGATTGTTGCAAATGATACGACGAATCCAACCGAATGTTGTTCCAGTGCGACTCTTATAATCTACATTGTTGACATCAATGATCACAGTCCAGAATTCCCACAGCAAGCATACATCCTCAGCGTAAAAGAACATGCAAACATTGGAACTAAAATTGCGACTGTTAGAGTAAGTTTTATTTTACCTGTATTTAATCATAGCTGAAATAATGCATCTTTATTCTAAATCTCTGAAATAATATATTTATGTGCTGGCCCAAATTAACATACCAGAGACTACTTTTCCCGGGTACTTTAAACCCCAACTAGTGTCCAAAATGGTTACGATAGCTATTGAGCTGTAATGGAGGAGGAGATGGGGCTAGTCAGAGGAACCCAACTTCAGGAGGATAGAGGGAGAGGAGGGTCAGGAATGCGAGAAGGGCTTCAGGTTCACGGTTACTTGCTGGATGCTGATCATGAGAAACCAGTCATAACCAGCTGTGGAATATGCCAGAGGGTCAAGTTCAGGAGCCACAAGCAAACAAAGGAAAAGGGAGATGCTGGGGAGGGGGGAATGGAATGCATGGTGGGGAACGGGACCAGAGGCTTTCGGGTGGAAGGGCTGTATTTGAGAGACATACTCCCCATCAGACTCTGCTATTTTGTTTTCACCCAATGTGGTTTCCACAACTTCAGAATCCATCAGGGGGTCCATCTTCTGCAATCAATAGTTTCAATTCCTTCTCCATAAAGATCACAATTAAAAAGACCGATTCGCATTGAGAATTGGGTTCAGCTGGTTTAGCATAGTGGGCTTAACAGCTGGCTTGTAATGCAGAAGAAGGCCAGCAGCACGGGTTCAATTCCCGTATGGCCTCCCCGAACAGGCGCCGGAATGTGGTGACTAGGGTTTTTCACAGTAACTTCATTGAAGCCTACGTGTGACAATAAGTGATTATTATTATTATTTATTATTGGGTGTAAATTTGGGAGAAAATGTGAAAAAGGAGGAGAATAAAAAATATTTTACAAAAAAAGACCGACAGTGGTGGTGGTTGATGCAGTACCTTCTTCTCCTCCTGCACCACCTGAAGTGATAAGGGTAGAAGAGTTAGGGTGCATTGTGTCAGGTCACTATAGGATAATATGTCTGATGAGACCATGTGGAGCTTTATGAGCATTGATAGGTTTGGGGAATTAGGAATCATGAATAGTTATGTGTATGTAAGGAAGTTGAAATGGCCACATAACATCCAGCTGATATATCTCCTCCTCTGCCTGTGGTTATAAGGGGGCGAGATTCTCTGGTATCGGCGCGATGTCCGCCGACTGGTGCCAAAAACAGCGCAAATCAGTCGGGCATCGTGCCGCCACAAAGGTGCGCTGGACGGCGCATGCGCGGGAGCGTTAGCGGCCGCTCACGGCACCCCGCGCATGCGCAGTGGAGGGAGTCTCTTCCGCCTCCGCCATGGTGGAGACCGTGGCGAAGGCGGAAGGAAAAGAGTGCCCCCACGGCACAGGCCCGCCCGTGGATCGGTGGTCCCCGATCGCGGGCCAGGCCACCGTGGGGGCAACCCAATGGGCCAGATCGCCCCGCGTCCCCCCCAGGACCCCGGAGCCCGCCCGCGCCGCCTTGTCCCGCCGGTAAGAGAGGTGGTTTAATCCACGCCGGCGGGACAGGCATCCTAGCAGCGGGACTTCGGCCCATCCGGGCCGGAGAATCTCGGGGGGGGGGCCCGCCAACCTTCTGAATAACATTTGTCTCCCATGGAGAGACATAAATGGCTGCCATGCTGTGTATTTAAATATCTGAAGCTCAAAAATGGAAGTAAGAATGGGATTTGGATGCTGGCTTTTGACAGAGCTTTGCAGAAAGTCCACTGAAATATTAACATCATGGGCGAGATTCTCCGACCCCCCCGCCGGGTCGGAGAATCACCGGGGGCTGGCGTGAATCCCGCCCCCGCCGGTTGCCGAATTCTCCGGCATCGGATATTTGGCGGGGGCGGGAATTGCGCCGCGCCGGTTGGCGGGCCCCCTCCCCGCGATTCTCCGTTCCGGATGGGCCGAAGTCCCGCTGCTAAAATGCCTGTCCCGCCGACGTAGATTAAACCACCTACCTTACCGGCGGGACAAGGCGGCGCGGGCGGGCTCCGGGGTCCTGGGGGGGGGGCGTGGGGCGATCTGGCCCCAGGGGGTGCCCCCACGGTGGCCTGGCCCGCGATCGGGGCCCACCGATCCGCGGGCGGGCCTGTGCCGTGGGGGCACTCTTTCCCTTCCACCTTCGCCACGGTCTCCACCATGGCGGAGGCGGAAGAGACTCCCTCCACTGCGCATTCGCGGGAATGCCGTCAGCGGCCGCTAATGCTCCCGCGCATGCGCCGCCCGGAGATGTCATTTCCGCGCCAGCTGGCGGGGCACCAAAGGCCTTTTCCACCAGCTGGCGGGGCGGAAATTCGTCCGGCGCGGGCCTAGCCCCTTAAGGTTGGGACTCGGCCCCCCAAGATGCGGAGCATTCCGCACCTTTGGGGCGGCGCGATGCCCGACTGATTTGCGCCGTTTTGGGCGCCAGTCGGCGGACATCGCGCCGATACCGGAGAATTTTGCCCCATATGCTTTCAAAGTTTTTTTTAAAATGCATCAGAATCACCTAGTTGTCCTCTACTTGATCATGTCTGTATTGTTCTCGTAAATAACTTAAACTCATTAGTAATTATTTGTGGTTGGGCTAAATTCATTTCCACTAATTAAATAATTTGTACTTTCAGTTAATTTGATGATTAATTTTATCCTTAAAATTAATTACATTTCCTTGCAGACTTCACAAACCAAATGTTTGGATTAACAAAAATGTTCTTTGACTCTTTGGGATAAACCTCTTGAAGAAAGCTTAATGCAAAAGTGTAGAATATTGGTACTAATGTCATCATTAATAGCTATTGTTTAAACTTATTCGACAGGCAACTGATCCTGACAGTGGCAGTTTTGGTAGAATTACCTACAGCCTGTTACCAAAGAGCATGTATGTATTCATTATGATTCTTTGGAATTAGTAGCTATTCTAGTTGACTTTGATAGATTTTACAATAAATTAATCAAATAGATCTACTTATAAAATTCTTGAGCTATGAAAGTCATAGGTGGGTATGTCTGCACTTGTGGAAAATAAGGGGCCATTTTTAAATGTCCCCATTGGTAAAAGAAAATGAGTATTGGTTGTAAAATTGAAGACAAACCTGCTGCCACTCATTACTTGTCTGGTAGGAACAGTTAAAATGGACCCTGAATATTAACTTGCATTTATAATGTGCTGGAAATGCATTGCAATTTCATCAGTATCATCAAGAGATGAAGACAGAATATGACATTTTGAGCATGTACCCTTCAACAGAACTGGGATAAAAGGTACATATCTGAAATCATAAGCTATCTTATGAAAGACTGAGCAATGAAAAAAACCCTCTCAATTTCTATCTATAGTCTGTTTCAATCTGAATGCAAAGTGACTGATGGCAACAGACTTTATCTTAGCCATACTGCTTCCATTGTTGAGTAACCTCCTGCAGCAATCATATATAAATAGGGAAGGAGGCTATCGACACCCCAGAATTGTGAGCCGTGCAATATTCAGTATCTTCAGGAGAGGAAGAGAATAAATATGAGGGTGGAAAAAAAGCGCAAAAATGTTTGCGCAAAAATGAAAGCTTCTAACTTTGCTTCCCTTTTGAAGCAGAAGGCAGTCACCCCAGGAACTGAAGAGTGAGAAGACGGGAGTAGCTTTTGTTTCTGATAGGACATCGCAACCTGCTCAGCCCTGCGATGATTTCTGACCGAGAGGAGATGGAATGTGACATTGGACAGGCAGTTCTTCCACCCATTCTCTTTGCATCCCCAACTCATCTTGATCTAATCTCATTTTATACAAATGCTTCAGTTATAGCCACAGTGTGTATATTTGTAAGAAGCAAAAATACCTGCTGTGGAGTGTTGCATATGGGACTCACTGTGCAGTGTTAAAACTGCAGTCATTCCCAAGCAAGTATGTGTTCACGTTGAGGGGGCATCAAAATATGGCCTTGGGAATTCTTGCCGATTTCAACCTGCGCACTCACCCCCTACATTGGAGTGTCAAGATGTCATTGAAAAATGGTGGCAGACCCATTGGGATAATTCATTTGTAATGGTGAATTGGAGGTGGGTGCCCGTTGAAATGAAATGAAAATGAAAATCGCTTATTGTCACAAGTAGGCTTCAAATGAAGTTACTGTGAAAAGTCCCTAGTCGCCACATTCCAGTGCCTGTTCAGGGAGGCTGGTACGGGAATTGAACCCGCGCTGCTGGCCTTGGTCTGCTTTAGCCAGCTATTTAGCCCACTGTGCTAAACCAGTCCCTATAAATGCATGTAAATGTCTTCACATCTGGGATTTAGGATGGGGTTAAGGTGGGGGGTGAATAACAGGTGGAATGCACAATGGACCACTGGAATTTTTGCTATGGTATATTACTTGAATATTACTGATCTAACTTTGACAATGTTTTCCTGAAGAATGTGTATGTGAATTCCAGACTGCTGACGGTTCACTTAATTGTTGTTTTAACAGAAGAAATGACTTTAAAGTTAATAGCACGACAGGTGTAATTACAGTTGAGAACAACATAACACTGGACAGAGAGAAACGTCCTATTTATTATGCGACCCTTCAGGCAACAGATGGTGGAAACCGTATAGGTACAACTGCGCTTGAAATTGTCCTGGAAGACATAAATGATTTTCATCCAGTGATGGCAAGAGACTCCTACACTGCATTCATCACGGAAAACAAAGACAATGAATTAAACATTAGAATTGAAGTAAGTCCAAATCCAACGCATTTTTATTTATGCTTTTGCTCCAATTTTGCAAATTTTGTCTTCAAATTGAGTGAAGCCAGTTCTAGAGACAGGATAATTTTGATTTTAGGGGATGCAGCAAATATTATTAGGTCAGATGTTGCACATGGGAGGGGGTGGCATATTGTTACTGGATTAGTAATCTAGAGACCCAGGTTAATACTCTGGTGACCTGCATTCTAATGCTACTGCCACAGATGGTGAAATTTGAATTCAGTAAGAATCTGGAATTAAAAGTCTAATGATGAAGATGAAGCTGTTGTTGATTGTTGTAAATCCCCTCTGGTTCATTGATGCTCTTTAGGGAAGGAAATCTGCCATCCTTCCCTGGTCTGGCCTATATGTGACTTCAGAGCCACAGGTTGACTCTCAAATGGCCTAGCAAGCTACTCAGTTCATAGGCAATAAATGCTGGCTCAGCCAATGGTGCCCGCATCCAATGATTAGAACAAAGGGCTAGTTTGCTCTAATTTTGCACCCAAAATGTGCTATTCCCCAACCTCAAAAAGAGCAACTCTATTACATCAGTGTAACGTTTATCTGTTTTCCCACGAGAGCCATGTCGAATGAGATTTGGAGACAAATTTGTGCTGAGAACATATATGTTTCATTGACAGTATTTTTTTAGATTAAGAGACAGATTCAAGATGTCTTATCTGAGCATAATCAAAATATATGTGTTCCACTACTTGCGGAAAATGTCACGAGGCATCTGCTTTTTAACTGATAAAGCAAATATTGTTTGCTGGTCAAACCTTGAAGGTTGACCAGGTATACCTATGTTACTAATACCAATCAGGACACAAGATTTAGTGAAATATTATTAAGATGAGACAGAGAGAGAGAAAATCTTTAACAGCATGATAAAGAGTCACATTGTTCGAGACGATGAAGTCTTGAAATAAGAATTAATTTTAAGACGAAAATCAGAAATCACCTCCTAATTTTGTTTTGAATGCTTTTTTTTGGTAAAGGCTTTTGACAATGATCAGGAAGGCACCAATAACAGTGAGATTCGCTACACTATAGCTGCAGGTGACTACCGACAAAATTTTACGATTGATCCGATCACGGGTGTTCTCCGTTCAGTTGGCCCTATCGATCGAGAGGATATGAAATCTTCTTTAAATGGAAAGATTATCCTAATTGTGGAAGCGTATGATTTGGGAATTCCTAAACTTTCAACAACGGTCAATGTCACTATCAATGTAGAGGTAAGCTTTTAAACTTTGTGACTTTTTCATATTTGGTTGTAATGTAGAAGTTTATATCTGCACTATTAAAGTACCCAGGAGGGTGGCACGGTGGCGCTGCTGCCTCATGGTGCTGAGGACCCGGATTCGATCCCGGCCCCGGGTCACTCTCTGTGTGGAGTGTGCACATTCTCCCCGTATCTGTGTGGGTCTCACTCCCACAACCCAAAGATGTGTAGGGTAGGTTGATTGGCCACGCTAAATTGCCCCTTAATTGGAAAAATTTAAGTACCCAGGAGCATGTCCATAAAAATACCTTCTTGTGGATTCAATTTCAAAAGAATACACTTTTCTTCATTCTTTGCATTGACGTCTAAAATAGGACTCTTGTGTTTTTTTCCAATTAACCCTGTAACATAATATGATGTAGCGGAGCATGGCTTGAGAGCTTATTACTTTGCTTGGTTATGGCTTAGTGTATGAGGCTTGCTGAGAGAAATCATTTTTATTCACTGTGCACAAGAGGCAGAATTAATGGCAGACCAATTTGTTGTTGAGGCACGATCAATTGGACTAAAGACGATAGTTGAATCCAAACTGAGGCTTTATTGCTATCAGATGTGTGGCCTCCCACAGCAGCTGGCGAAATGGCTGCGAGCTGGAGGACACGCATATTTATACCCCGCCTCCTGGGCGGAGCCAGCAGGCAGGTGCTACAGGCAATCCTGTAGTGCAGGTTCCACCGTACATCCTCTAATATAGGTACAACAGTGGTTTACCACATTCACCCCCTGTTAAAAATTGAGTCCGGCGGGGGTGGTGGATAACTATATACAATAATGAGATAATATTTACAAAGCAAACAAATGTCCATTGACGTCCGGTGGACCAGTCAGAGGTTTAGCCGGTCCGGGGCCTTGATGTTCCTCTGGGAGCGACAAAGTGGTGTCGGCAATGTGTTGGTGCTGATCTGGTCGAAGGTGACTCCGGGAGGGTACCAAAATCCTCTTCATCAGCGGGGGGGGGGGGACAGTCCTGGGGGGTGGGGGGTGGGGGGTGCTGTTGTGAGCGACGGGGGAGGGGAGGGTGGCGGGGGGCAAAGGGGGTGGTGTGGGGGTGGAACCTGCTGGTGCCAGGTCCCTGAGGGAGACAGTATCCTGGTGGCCATCGGGGAACGCCACGTAGGCGTACTGGGGGTTTGCGTGGAGCAAGTGCACCCTCTCCACCAATGGGTCCGCCTTGTGGAGTCGGACATGTTTACGGAGAAGCACGGTTCCCGGAGCTGTGAGCCAAGTCGGGAGCGACACCCCAGATGTGGACTTCCTGGGGAAGGCAAAAAGATGTTCATGAGGTGTATTGTTAATGGCAGTGCAGAGTACTGAGCGAATGGAATGTAGTGCATCAGGGAGGACCTCTTGCCAACGGGAGGCTGGGAGATTTCTGGACCATAGGGCCAGCTAGACGGCCCTCCATACCGTCCCATTCTCCCTTTCTACCTGTCCGTTTCCCCGGGGGTTGTAGCATGTCGTTCTGCTGGAGGCGATACCCCTGCTGAGCAGGAACTGACATAGCTCATCACTCATGAATGAGGATCCCCTGTCACTGTGGATGCAGGCGGGGAAACCGAACAGAGTGAAGATCGAATTGAGGGCTTTAATGATGGAGGCAGACGTCATGTCGGGGCATGGGATGGCGAAGGGCAACCGGGAGTATTCGTCGATCACACTGAGGAAATACGTGTGACGATCGGTGGAGGGGAGGGGCCCTTTGAAATCCACGCTGAGGCGTTCAAAGGGGCGGGAGGCCTTCACCAGGCGCGCACGGTCCGGCCGGTAGAAGTGCGGCTTGCACTCCGCACAGACTTGGCAGTCCCTGGTGATTGTCCTTACTTCCTCAATGGAGTAGTGCAGATTTTGTGCCTTCATGAAGTGGTTCAACTGTGTGACTCCTGGGTGACAAAGGCTGTCGTGCAGGGTCCGGAGTCGGTCTACCTATGCGCTGGCACATGTACCTCGGGATAGGGCGTCTGGGGGCTCGTTGAGTTTGCCAGGGCGATACATAATCTCGTAATTATAAGTGGAGAGCTCGATTCTCCACCGCAAGATTTTATCATTTTTGATCTTGCCCCGCTGTGTGTTGTTGGACATGAAGGCTACGGACCGTTGGTCAGTGAGGAGAGTGAATCTCCTGCCGGCCAGGTAATGCCTCCAATGCCGCACAGCTTCACCAATAGCTTGGGCCTCATTTTCGACAGAGGAGTGCCGTATTTCGGAGGCATGAAGGGTGTGGGAAAAAAATGCCACGGGCCTGCCTGCCTGATTGAGGGTGGCGCCGAGGGCGACGTCTGATGCGTCGCTTTCTACTTGGAAGGGCAGTGTTTCATCTTCAGCGTGCATTGTGGCCTTGGCAATATCAGCTCTGATCCGGGCGAAGGCCTGTTGGGTGGACTGTATGAGTGGGCGGGCCTTGTCCGCATAGTTCGGGACCCACTGGGCGTAGTATGAAAAGAACCCCAGGCAGCGTTTGAGGGCCTTGGGGCAGTGGGGGAGGGGGAGCTCCATGAGGGGGCGCATGCGGTCAGGATCGGGCCCCAGAACTCTGTTCTGGATCACATAGCCGAGGATGGCTAAGCGGTTCATGCTGAACATGCACTTCTCCTTGTTGTAAGTGAGGTTTAGGAGAGTAGCGGTGTGGAGAAATTTAGCAAGGTTGGCGTCATGGTCCTGCTGATCGTGGCCGCAGATGGTGACATTGTCTAGGTACGGAAAGGTGGTCCGCAACCCGTACCGGTCAACCATTCGGTCCATCTCCCTTTGGAAGACCGAGACCCCGTTAGTGACGACGAAGGGGACCCTAAGGAAGTGGAATAGGCGGCCGTCTGCCTCGAAGGCGGTGTATGGATGGTGTGATTAACGAATGGGGAGCTGGTGGTAGGCGGATTTCAGGCCTACCGTTGAGAAGACCCCGTACTGTGCAATCTGATTAACCATGTCAGATATGCGTGGGAGGGGGTACGCGTCGTGCTGCGTGTACCAATTGATGGTCTGGCTGTAGTCCATGACCATTTGGTGCTTCTCCCTAGTTTTAACTACTACCACTTGAGCTCTCTAGGGGCTGTTGCTGGCCTCGATGATGCCTTCCCGAAGCAGCCGCTGGACTTCGGACCTGATGAAGGTCTTGTCCTGGGTGCTGTACCGTCTGCTCCTGGTGGCGACGGGTTTGCAATCTGGAGTTAGATTGGCAAAGAAGGTAGGTGGGTCGACCTTTAGGGTCACGAGGCCGCACACAGTAAGGGGTGGTAAGGGCCCGCCGAATTTCAGGGTTAGGCTCTGGAGGTTACACTGGAAATCCAGGCCGAGGATTATTGCAGCGCAGAGGTTAGGGAGAACATAGAAGCAGAAGCCGTGGTATTCTACGCCCTTGACCGTGAGCGTGACCGTCGACTTTCACGCTAGTGGATGCGTTGGTCAGGTTCTGCGGGCGCGACTGGTCGATTGACATGGAGGCGAGCCTTGGTTGGTCGTCGGGTAATGGGGCGGCCGTTGAGCTCCGGTCCTGGAACGCCGGTGGTGCCCATGTGCTGAGGGGTAGACAAGGTGGCGGCGCCCGAAGATCTTGAGGGTTACAAACTGGCGGTGCCCTAGGAACGCACGTTGCGCGGGCGGAACAAGATGGCGGCGCCCATGAAACGCACGTGTTGTGTGGAGGGGAAGATGGCGGTGCCAACTGGTCGCACGTGGTCTGGGGGGGGGAGGAGGAGGAGATGGCGGCGCCCATTGTCCGTGACCGGGGTGGGGGGGGGGGGGGGTGGGGGGGGGGGGGGCGATAGTGCCTACTGAGTGGGCCTGGCACACAGCAGCGAAGTGGCCCATCTTCCCTTTACAAAGGGCAGAGCGGGCCAGGCAGCGCTGGCGGGGGTGCTTTTGCTGGCCGCACAAATAGCATCGGGGCCCCCCGGGGTTCGCTGGCTGGCGTGTAGTGCAGGCATATTGGGTGGGCAGCGCCCCCGCTGGGGCGGCTGTCTGTGGGGTCCACAAAGCGTAGGAGGGGTGGGCCGCGCGGTTGGGGGCGTAGGACTGGACGTTGTGCAGGGCGACCGTCATGGAGAGTGCTAGCGTTTTAGTCTCTGCGAGGTTGCGCGTGGCCCCTTCTAGGGGCTGCTGGCGTATCATATCTGACCCAATTCCAGTCACAAATGCGTCCCACATAAGGAGGTCTGAGTGCTCCTTGGCTGTGACGTCCTGGCAGTCACAGTCCCGGACTAGTGGGATTAGGGCCCTCCAGAAGTCTTCTATGGACTCACCAGGTAGTTGAGAGCGAGTGGCGAGCACGTGTCTGGCGAAGAGCGTGTTCGGCTTTTGCTCATAGTTGTCCTTGAGTCAAGTCATGGCTTCGGCATAGTTCGGTGCATCCTGGATTAGTGGGAAGACTTTGGAGCTCAACCTGGAATATAAAATCTGGATCTTCTGAGCCTCCGGAACAGGGGTTGGCGCCGCGTTGATATACGTTTTGAAGCAAGCACGTGGCTCGCGCCGTCGGGAACTCAGCCCGTCGAGGGTGGAGTATCGCGGGCGGGCAGGCCGATGACAAGCAAACAGCCTCGCGACTGCGCGCGGTTCGTGTCCCGATGGCATCGGTTTGGAGGGGGTGGAGCATCGCAAACCGGCATCAACCCAGCGCCTGCCCCAATTCCGCCATCGGAATCCATTCTCGGCCCGATCGCCAATCCCCATTTCGCCGTCGGGCTATGGAGAATCCAGCCCAAAGTATTTCATTTTATGGCTCTGCTGCTTTAATCATCTCTGGTTGAAAAGAATCTACTGCAGCCTATGCAGCACGTTTAATATTGTGGAATGCGCCAAGCTCTTGGTCAGAATGACCTGGCTCATTGGGCACTGATCAGCAATTAGGAGGAGTTAGGTGAAGTGATTAAAAGTTATAATCAAAGAGGCATTTTTGAAGACAAGCAGAGACATAGCAGGGTGCGGGATGAAAGAATGGGATCCAGAATGCAGAGCTAGAAGTTCTGTTATTGATAGTAGTGGTGTAGAGGGATGCAGTAAGGTGCAGGGGTTGAGGGATGGGAAGAGATGCACAGGAGTTAAAAGAGTGGAGGATACAGGTTGGGATTGGGGGCTGGAAGAAGTCACAGAGTTAGGATGTTGAGCCTCACCTGAAGTGCGCAAATTTCATAACTTTTCTGTTTGATCTGTGTGTACCGCTATGTTACCTCAGTCGATGACTCACCATAAGGCAGACGCATTTGAAACATGCCCACACTGCAAATTCACTAAGTGGAGGCATTTCAGCAGCGTAATTAATAACACCGCCAACATGTAATTAATCTGTCTCATCATTTACTCTCCAAAAGTGGGACGTTCATCCTCATGCACCCCTTCAGTTTTATGTCCCACATCAGACTGGAAGAGGTACTCATGGAGTTTGAACCCCTTTATTCTCAGTTGTCCCGCCACAAACCTGCATCTAGTGAAAATGCTGAGCACTTAAAAGCACACCTAGTGATCTAGCACATGGACATTGTGGATTACCAAATGACTTGTCCAATTTTCACAAGTAGCATGTCGCGAGGCCTCAAGGCCAACCCAGACATACATATCTGCAAGCCTGACAAAGGGACTAGAACAGTTATTCTTAACAAACATGATAATATTGACAAAATGTACACTGTTCTTAATGATGGATCCAAATTCATATTCTCTAGACCTGCCACAAACTTTAAAATTTTTTTTTACTGTACCCAATTAATTTTTTCCAATTAAGGGGCAATTTAGCGTGTTCAATCCACCTAGCCTGCACATCTTTGGGTTGTGGGGGCGAAACCCACGCAAACACGGGGAGAATGCGCAAACTCCACACAGCAGTGATCCAGAGCCAGGATCGAACCTGGGACCTCGGCGCTGTGAGCCAGCAGGGCGAACCCACTGGGCCACCATGCTGTCCTGACCTGTCACTAACTTGACCACACAATCTGCTTGGAAGCATGTTACAAAAATGTTTGTAGACTTGGATAAGAGTAATGAGTTGCCTTGTAATGTCTATCATTGGGTTTGCCCACTTGGTTCACTACATCCACATATGTATGGGCTCCCGAAGACACACAGAAGTGATGTCCTACTACATCCTATGTTATCTATGACTGGTTCTGTATTTCATGAATTGATCATGGGTTCGATTATTCGGCCGTGCCTGCCACAAGATCGCCATGGACGGGACGGGGACTATGTAAAGGTCCGTTGACCTCGGGCAGGAATTTACAGTTGCTGCGTGGACACGGCCGAAGAATCCCACCCCATATGTTTTATAAGTTACTACAACCTGTTCACCTTGCGAAGACTATATAAGACCTACATATTGATAGCAATGCTGTGTCTATGTGCTCCTTTGACATTGTGAGCCTATCCACTAATGTGCAACTCAAGGAAGCTGTAGACATTAACACTGCATCACTATATCCTGGTAATCTACATGTGCTGCCTTTTTTTGATTCTGCATTTATTGAACTTATGACTGAGCAATATACGCTGTTGAGTTCAGCTTTAATGACAGTGTGTACTCAAGTAGATGGTGTTGCCATGGCATCACCTCTCGGCCCAGCTCTCACTGACATTTTTGTTGGTTTCCATGAGAAACACTTGTTTGATGAAATGACCCCTAATCTCATAACCCTTGCATACTTCCGATACATAGATGATGGGCTGGATTCTCCGTCCCTGAGGCTAAGTGCTGGCGTGAACGGAACATCCGTGGGAGTTTCACGACAAGAAAATCGGTGCGAACCATTCACCGATTCCGGTACTGGTGAGGGGCTAGCACCGGCACCGCGTGAAAAGCCCATGGATCACGACGAAAATGGCCGGAGAATCGCGGGTCCTGGGCTGCGCTTGCGCAGGGCTGACGACCTGCACCGGTCACGCCGTAAAACATGGCGCCGCTGTGCTCGAACCCTAACCCACCGACCACGACCCCACAGCCTACCCCTGGCTACCCTCTCCCAGTTCCACCAGCCCTAGGAGAAGGTCCCCTGGCCAGCGGCACGGATCCCGGACGAGTGTGGCGGCACTATCTGCAGCCGGCACGCCGGATTCCCGAACGCTGGGACCACACATGGCCCGCGCCGTCGGGTGCTTGGCCCATTGGGGGCGGAGCATCGCGGGTGGGCCAGCCGATGACACGCCACGGCGTTGCAATGGCGTACAGCGCGCGAACCAATGACGGCGGTTTGGAGGGGGCAGACCGTCGTCACACCGGCGCCTGCTCCGGCTCCACCGTTGGAATCCATTCTCCGCCAGATCGCCGATCACGATTTTGGCACCGGCTACGGAGAATCCAGCCCGATATGTTTGATCTATTTGAATCTGCAGCTACTTGGTTTTTTAAAAAGTATTTTTGCTCAAAATTTTTAACATTTTAATAAAGTAAAACCAACTCCAAACCTGCCACGCCCCACCACCCCCAGCAGCCACCCCCAGAAGCTGACGGTAACCAGCTCCTTGAAATGTACGAAAAACAAACCCCCATCTCTTATGAAACCCTTCACTTACTCCTCCTCAGAGCAAATTTCACCTTTTCCAAGTGCAGGAATTCCATGAAATCCCGCAGCCACATCGAGGAACAGGGTGGAGAAACTGACCTCCACCCCAACAGGACCCACCTGTGAGGGATCAATGAAGTGAAGGCTAAAACATCTGTCCCCACTCTTGCATTCAACTCCAGCACCCAAGGATATGGCCCCCAGGGGGCTGGGTTCTAAATCCACATGCAAGATCGGCAACATGGTGCTGAAGAACAACCTCCAAAATTTCTCCAACTTCGGGCAGAACCAAACATACATAGATGATTGGCTGGCCCCTCCCACACCGCTCACAAATATCCTCCACCCCCTCATACAGCCGGCTCATCCTTGACTTCATCTGATGCGCCCTATGCACTACCTTTAGCTGCATCAACCCCAGCCTCCCGCATGAGGTTGAGGGATTCACCCTCCGCAACACCTCACACCACAGCCCCTCCTCCAGTGCCAATCCCCGACTCCTCCTCCCACTTGGCCGTAAACCCCTCCAGACATGCCATATCCTCCCCAAACTCCTCCCATAGATCGCTGAGATGATCCCCCGCTCCCGCATCACTGACAACATCTCGTCCAAAAACGAGAAGGGTGGTACCATCAGAAAAGTAGGAAAGACCTTGTTTTGCGAAATCCCGCACCTGCATTTACCTGAAAACCTCGGTCTATGGGATCCAAACTTCGCCCCCAGCTCCTTGAAACTCACAAACCACCCTTCTAAAACAAAGTCCTCATTTCCATCACCCCTCGCTCCTCCCATCCCCAAAACCTAGCATCCATCCTTGCTGGCTCAAAACCATGGTTCACTCGGATCAGCATCAACTTCGGCCCTGCCCCCAACCTAAAGTGCTGCTGAAATTGCATCCATATTTTCAGCGTGGCCCCTACCCCCAGGCTCCCTGAGTACTTTCCTGGGGAAAACGGGAGTGTTGCCGCTGCCAGCGCCCGCAACCCGGACCTCTTACAAGAGCCTGCCTCCATCCTGACCCACAGAATCTCCGTTTCTCTGTGTCAGCACCGTACCGTCACAGCGTTCCCAGCCCAATTATAGTATAGCAGGTTTGGAAGGGCCAGGTCCACCGACTGTCACCCTCTCTGAAGTACCATCCTCCTAATCCTTGTCACCTTACCTGCCCACACAAACGGTGAGATCTACCTAACCACCCCCATAAAAAAGACTTCGGCAATAAGACCGGTAGGCACTGAAATAAAAATAAAAACTGTTTCATAATATTCTTCTTAACTGCCTGCAGCCGGTCTGCCAATGATAGGGGAAGGCTCTCCCACCTCAGTAAATCCGCTTTGTCCTACCCGAGTCCCGAGCCATCTGCACTCCCAGATACCTAAAGTGAGTAGTCGCCACCTGAAATGGTAACACCCCCCATCTCGACTCCCGCCCCTGGAGAAGACACCACAAAGCACTCACTTTTCCTGAATTTAACTTGTAGCCTGAAAAAGCCCCAAATCTCCTAAGTAGCCCCAGTATATCCCCCACTGAAGAGCCCGGTTTGGAGATATACAGCAGCAGATTATCTGCATACAGGGACACTCTATGATCCACCCTCACCCCCGTCACTATCCCCCTCTATTTATCCGAGCACATCGGCGCTATGGTCGAGGGCTCTAATGCCAGCGCAAACAGAAGGGGGGACATCGGGCACCCTGCCCCATTCATGCAACGGAAAGTACCCTGAATTCATCTCATTTATGCGCACACAGGCCACCAGATCTTTAAACAACAGTTTTGCCGATACCACAAACTTAGGCCCAATCCCAAACCTCTCCAACACCGCAAACAAATAGCTCCATTCCACACGATTAAATGCCTTCTCTGCATTTAGCTCCACCACCACCTCCAACTCTCTCCCTTCTGTCGGAGAAAGCGCCATATTCAACAGATGCCGCATATTTCACGACATCTGCCTTCCCTTAACGAACCTCGTCTGATCTTCCCCAATCACCTTCGGGAAGCACTTCTGCAAAATGAGCGCGAGCATCTCTCGCCGCTGCCTGCCGTCGGAGCTGGCCCGCCAACAAGTGGCTGGTCTTCTCCCCATACCCGTACATGGCCCCCCTTGTCCGCCTTAACTGCCGAACCGCCTTTCCTGTGCACAGAAGGTCAAACCGCATCTGTAATCTCTTCCCCCTCACCAGAAGATCCGGTGTTGCATCCTCCACATACCTTCCAGCCACCTCCAAACTTTCCTCTACCTACCGTTGTCACTTCTCTCTTGCCTCTCTCTCCACCTGAGCATTAAACAAGATGACATCGGCCCTCACTACTGCTTTTAACACTTCCCACACCACTGATGGTGAAACCTCCCCGTTCCTATTAAACCCTGCATAATCCTCAATCATAATTCCCATTTTGGTACAAAAATTTGGGTCCGTCAACAACCCCACGTCCACCCTCGACCCAGGCCCCTTCTCTGAGACCACATCCACCCAATGTGGAGCATGGTCCGAGATGGCAATCGCAGAATATTATGCCTTCATCACCCTAGCCAACAGTGGCTTTCCCATGACAAAGAAGTCAATTCTCAAATACACATTGTGTACTGATGCAAAGAATGAATACTCCCTAGCAAGGTGGCCCCTGCCAGACTCCCCTCCCCCAAATAGAGAAAACCAACACAAAGGCCCCCCCACCCAAACCTTCAGAACTCCCAACACAGTAATCCCTCACACCCAAGAGAAACAAATCCCAACCAATCCCCACACCATCCTTTCCCAAACACAACTTGAGAAGAGATAAAAAATCCAAGAAAAAAGAAAAAAAAGAGAAGAGAAAAAAAGAAAAAAGATTAAGACAATCAAAATCCAAATTCATTTCAGTCCCAATCCTTCAGCTTTCACGAACGCCTCCGCCTCCTCCCCCATCCCAAAGTAAAAGTCCTTAAAGTTATGTGTAACCCTTAACTTCGCCGGGTAGACCAGTCCAAACCTCACATTACTTTTGTGCAACGCTGTCTTCGCCCCACCAAAGGCCTTCTTGCCAGCTCCATCATGAGATCCTGGTATATACGCATACCATCTCCCTCCCACCTCATCTCTTGGTTCAGCTTCACCCATCACAGCACCTTTTCCTTCACCTGATACCTATGGAAGCTATCATGTCTCTTGGTGGCTCATTCACCTTTGGTTTCGGCCAGAGCGACCAGTGAACTCTGTCCAGCCATAGATGGAGGGGTCCTCCTCCTTCTCCATCAACTTGCCGAACATCTCTGCAAAGTATTCCATCGGCCATCCTGCCCCTCAGGCAGTCCCACGATCCTCAAATTCTGCCTCTGTGATCTGTTCTCCAGGTCCTCCACCTTGGCTCTCAGCCCTTTGTTACTCTCCATCACCCTCCGCAGCTTCTCACCCAACGAGGTGAACTGGTCGCTGTGCTGCGACAATGCCTCCTCCACTCCTTTCAACATCTTTCCTTGCTCCCGCACTGCCATCGATGTCTTTGCCAAAGCCTCCTTCATCAGGGCAAGAATCTCATCCACCCACTCCTTAAGCGATGTCATAATATCCTTGCAATTCTTGTCAAAGTGCTTGGAAAACAGTCGCTCAAACTCCCCCGCCGCCACCTCGGCCAGCTTATCCACCATGATGGGCGTGACCCCACTCGGCAAGCCTGCTCTTGCCATCTTTCCTCCCGCGGAACTCGCCATCAAACTCGCCGGCAGGCTTTTGCTCGCCCCCTTTTCCCCAGATTCGTTTTCTGGGTGAATCTGCAGCTACTTGAAAGAATTTCCTCACACACCTGAATGTGCTCCACCTTGTGCTCAAATTCACCTGTGAAATGGGGCAGTCTCACAAGCTTCCTTTCCTTTATGTGCTCATTAAATAACTTGTTAATGCGTTCCCCACGAATGTCTCCTGCAAACCTATCTTCACTGTTCAAAATACACATTGGGATTCCTAAAACCTGACCGCTATAGGATTGGTCTTATCAGCAACCTCATAAATACAGCCCGTGCCATCTGCTCACCTTGCAAGCTTGATGCCAGAATAGGACATATCTCAGCAATCCTGTGGAATAAGGCTGCTCCGATCAGATTGATGCTCACTGTGTATCATGCATACACATGAATGAGCCTAAGGCAGTCACTTTCAGACCTGAAAGGTGTCCAGTCTACCTAAAATTATCCTGCAAGTATAAGTAACTCAAACATTTGAGTAGCTGGTGAAGCTAGCCATTTCACACACAAGTGGTATTTTCCACTTACAGGATGCTGCCATCAAGTCAAAAAGACATTTCACCTAACATTCAAATGAGTAACATGATACTTGAATTTCAATGCGGGTGTGATGCCAGGTACATAGGTCGTATGTCCCAATGGCTGTCAGATTGTAGCAAACAGCATGTTCCTTCAGCAGTTCACAATAGATAGAATATTGACCATATTCAACGAGCCCATGTTTTCAAATCTCAGAACATAATGGGCGCAATCTTCACAAAAGGGAACAAAGTCTCTGAGCGAGCGCATTTAGCTGCATGTTTCCTGGCACTCGCAGTGCTCAGAAACACATGGCTATTCAACACGACCCGCATTGAATAAGGGGCCTGATTGGGTAAGTATGGCCGAGGCCACACATAGCCCCGTTCAACGGGGAGCCCGCTTGCCGGAACTCTCCATTGTAGCGAGAGATCAGGACACCATTTTTAATCCCTGACCTTCCCCCACCCTCCCCAGCCCAAATGCAACATGGGAGGGTCCCTGGCCCTATCCCCCTCATACCACTCAACAGCCACACCGAGCAACCCCAGCCCAATCGCACTTGCTTGTAAAAATACCAGCATGGCACATTGGCAGTGCCCCTGCCAATGTCACCTGTGCACCTTGGCAGTGCCAGGCTGGCATCCAAGTGGCACTGCCAGGGTGTCAGGCTGGCACTGCCAGGGTACCAAGGAGACACCCATAGTGCTAGGGCACCACCCTTCCCAAAGCACATGCAGCTGGGGGCCTCCAATCCCCTTGGAGACCGCCACAAGTGACGATCCCTCTGGTCCCCGTTTGTGGTGACCAGTACCAAACGGCACTTGCCCAAGGTCCCTGAGGCGAAGTGATTGAATCCCAAAGCCTCAGGTACCTCAGGAATCTGCACATTAGAGTAAGGCTTACTGCCTCGCTCTAATGTGCAGATTTCCTAAAAGGTGATCCCGCCCATTGTAGATCCTGGGAGCGGGGTCTCCCAGCTTTCATCGGCCAGCTGCGCCACCGTGAGTTGCTTTTCCTGCGCAGCGTGGCCAGAGGGTAATGCCCAATGTCTATCGTTAGGTGAAATTCCTTGATTGGACAGCAGTTCTTGAACAATCCTGAGTGTGCTAAGAATTAGAGTAATACAAAATTTAAGATTACCAGTCAAGCTCTCAATGTGGCTTATTTATGCTTGGTAGAAGCTGTGTATATTCATAAGCAGGTGCCTTTCCTCTGCAGGCAAAAGGAACATGTAGGGGACAATAGTCCCTGGTGTATTCTCCATGGCAAAGCCTCAAACAATCAGAATTCATTTGCCAACCAATCAGCACACTATTCTCATGCAATATAAATTGTTGCTCCCTTTGAAACTTGACATTCTTGCATCCGTCCCGATGAGTGCAAGAGAAAAAGCTTTGACAGCATGTCACTGTTTTTAGCAATGCTACCAAGTGACATCTCAAGTTTTAAGACTTTTGCTGTAACAAACAAACTAAGATGAACATTGACTAAGATTCTCTGCTGGTTCCTTGTATTTAATCAGACGACAAGCTTTCACTGGCATTCAGCCTAGTAGCTAGCAGAGAACAGCTTTTCCCTTGCTGCTTGCAATGGCTGGTTGCATTTGTGCCTCCCCCTTGCTCTCTGTCCAGGATTTCTTCAGTCAGACTGTTTGACAGTCTGTAAATCTACACAAAGCGAGAACAGCTGTCCCAGAGTCTGTAATTATACCCATAGCAACGCCAGATGCTCTGTTCTTTGTTTTCAGGCATTAAACTTATCACGCGGATTTCAAGTATATCTAACCTGGGCCCTCTATCTCCATGGTAACTAGGTCACAACGACTCATTGCCAGCAGAACTAGCAGCAGACCACATGCACTTGTTCATTATGTCACTAACCTTGAATTAAAAAGACAATCCAATACATAATTGTCTTTTAAGATCTCACATTTGTAAAGGTTGACAATAAGTGACTCTTCCTTTGATTTGTTTTGTGTGAAATGATAAAAGTGGGTCTTTGCTAAAAATGAACTGGAGCAAGAGTTAAAATAATGATAGACTGGGAGAGGTCACAGGGGGATTTTTGATTTCCCAAAATAGATGAATTTAGGTTGAGTGGGATGTAAAAGTATTAAAAAATCTGAATACCTACCCATCCCCCTCCAGCCCGTCAACATCCAGTTCTAACAGAGGTGGGACACGGTGGATGGATGGTTTTGGAGAGGTCACCCAACCATCCCACAAGAACTGGGTTGCTCGCTCATTTAAGTGTTATAAGGAGGCTGCATGTCTCAGATATGACTGCCATTTTAAATTCAACCGATCAGGTTTCCTAGGCCTTCATCGTCATGATCTGATACCGCACAGATCTTCCGATCTCTTCCTAGCCCTTCTAAACTGTCCTCTGGCCTCTGATCGTCCCTCTACTCCAGACCCTGATCTTCCTCTGACCCCAGCCTCCAATTTTCTCTCTGTTCTGGACCCCAATCTTCCTCCGATCCCAGCATCCCATCACACTTCTGGCCTCTAATCTACTTCCCACCTCCCTCCTGCCATTCCAACCCCCCTTCTGTCTTTAGTCCCCAGCTGCAGCATGATGCTGAGAGCCTATACTCACCCCACAGCCATCCGATCTTTCAACTTGGCTGGCTGCCATGAGGAAACAGAGACGAAAGATGATAATCAGGTCCTGTCGTTTAAATTTAGCAGGATCTGAGAAAAACCTGTTCTCCTGGATTTCCCACTGTAAAATTGCACCACTCCCCTTCTCAGCCTCGGAGACAAGATCAGAACAATACAATCAATTGTATGTACTTACTGGTCTGTGATCAAATATTTTGCAGCATTGAAATCTAATTTTACAAACAAGTCGTCAGACAGAGAGACAAGAACAGAAAATGGGAAAATAGTTCACGTCCTAATTTTGCAGTAGGAAGTCAAATACACTCGGAATTATGGAATAATTCAGCAGGTCTGGCAGCTCCTGTGGGGAGAGAAACAGAGAAAGGCTGGGAATCAAAGCTCTTTGGTTACATTTCTAACAGAATTTTAAAATATTGGTAACACTTAATGAATTTAAAAGTAGTAAGGAAAATAATTTGGAGCCAGCACATATTTACAAAAGACAAGCGATAACTAAACAATTATTGGAATTATTTTAAAATTTAACACATTGTTTTATCTGAATCATGGAAATGTATTGGATCTCTCAGTTTTGAACAGACAATTTATGACGTGACCCCAAATTCAACCCAGCCCAACCTCCAGTTAAAATTGGAACTTGCGCTTAAACTTAGCGATCAAAATATAGCATTAAGTTAAATTGAGGCCTATGACTCAAATGCGAACATTGGTTAAAGTGAACCATGTGGATTACTTGTGGGACAATGCAAATTGGATAATGAGCTGATAAAATAACAGGAAAGATAATGTACCGATTAATGTCCAGTGGACAGTGATGACCGAGGATATAACAGAGCTCAATCATGGGACTTGTAAATATGATAGCATTTATAAATAATCTAACTAATGATACCAAGATGTGTGTTCAATCAAGACGTTTAAAGGAAACTAGTATGGGTCAGAAATCAATATAGGTATATCAATTAGTTACATAAATTAAGATGGTATTTAGTGAAATTACTACATTTTCCAGTAAGAAAATCAGAATACCCTTAATATCAGAGATACTTAGGGTAGGATTTTCTGGCCCCTCACACTGATGGGTTCTTCCATTACGCCAATGTCTGTCCCCCCTGCGGTGGGTTCCCCGGTAGCAGGGCGGGCGAGCCATGCAAAAGCCCATAGACGTTGGCGGGACTGGAAGATCCTGCCGACAGCCAATGGTTCACCCATTCCACTGCCATGGGTGGCCTGGAAAATCCTGGCCTTGGAATCAGAGAACATTATAGATCAAGGCTGTTCTAGCTCTTAAAAGAACTGGCTAATAGCTCCCTCGCTTATTGTCCATTCCCTTGCAAATTAGTAATTGTAAAGTACATGTCCTGTTGCCTTTTGGAAGTTCCCTTGAAGTTTGGTGTAGCACTCCTTCAGACAGTCTGTTCTTGAACTTAACAGTCCTCTGTGTGCAAAAATCGTATTCTTTATTATCCCCCAAGTTCTTTGGCCAATTATTTTAAATCTATTTTTGTTACCAACCTACTCATCATAGGAAATAGTTTATCCATCAAAACCTTTCATGATTTGAATATTTTGATAAAATTTCTTCTTGGCTGCAATCTGCCGGCCTCGTTGTGCCCGACTCAGGACGCACAAGGCCGTTAAATCTAACGAGAGGCCTCTTGCGGGGTTTAACGGCCTTGTTACGAGTCATCACATGGGCGGGATCTAGATTTGCATATTCAAGCATGCAGTCAGGCTCACTTGAATATATTCATGCCGCAGTTACCCAAGGCGCGGGATTTAAAGCCTGTGCCTCAGAGAATTCAGGGCAGCATGGTAGCACAGTGGTTATCATTGTTGCTTCACAGCTCCAGGGTCCCAGGTTTGATTCCCGGCTTGGGTCACTGTCTGTGTGGAGTCTGCATACTTTCCCTGTGTCTGCGTGGGTTTCCTCCTGATGCTCCGGTTTCCTCCCACAATCCAAAGATGTGCGGGTTAGGTGGATTGGCCACGCTAAATTGCCTTTATTGTCCGAAAAGGTTCGGTGGGGTTATGGGGATAGGGAGGAGGTATGGGGTTGGGTAAGGCGCTCGTTCTAAGGGCTGGTGCAGACTCGATGGCCCAAATGGCCTTCTTCCGCACTGTAAGTTTTATGGACCCCGAGCAAGCACTGTTTAGCACTGGTGACCACCAACATGGACCAGGCGTACCAGTACATGGGGGGTTTCCCAGGTGATCGGGGACCCCTGAATGGTCGGGCTCTGGGCAGGGTGGGGTGGGGGGGGTGCGCAGATGCGTAGGGGGTCCTGTCTCCATGGGGAGGGTCCTTTTTTAATTTTTGGATCACGATCTCTTGAAAGCGGACGTTGCTGGCGGGATGAGTTCAAGGGGCTGGTTTAGTACACTGGGCTAAATCGCTGGCTTTTAAAGCAGACCAAGGCAGTCCAGCAGCACGGTTCAATTCCCGTACCAGCCTCCCCGAACAGGCGGCGGAATGTGGCGACTCGGGGCTTTTCACAGTAACTTCATTTGAAGTCTACTTGTGACAATAAGCGATTTTCATTTCATTCAGAGCCTACCCCGTCCTCCAGGATATATTTCAACTAAGTGTCAAAACATCTGGCGGGAAAAGTTGGCAGTGAAGCTGGCAGGCTACACTTCACTCTTCCTGCATGACTTGACACTTAGTCTAACATTCCACCCTATGTTAAACTTGATCAGATTATGATTGCTATTAGATAGATTTCAATGCATCATTAGGGTGGTAACTAAATCTGGCTCATTATTCATTGCTAAATGTAATATGGCAGGTCCCTTGTTAACTCCAGGATACATTGCTGCAGAAAACTATTTCTGATATATATCAGTCCTTTTACCGCAATTTCTATGAAAGTTAAAATCTCCCATTAAACCGCTTTGCCTTTCCTGCATGCTTTCCTAATCTCTGCATTTATACAAGCTTCTTAGCGGCTACCAGGGAATCAACACAAAACCCCGACGATGGTCTTAAATCCTTTTCTATATCTTAATTCTATCCATAAAGTCTCCACTACCTGCTCACATCTCATTATATCCTCCCTTATCCTTGAAGTTATTTCATTCTTCATCACTGAAGGTTACTCCTCCCCTCTTCCATTTCCACTTACTTTCCTGTACACCTCATAACCTCACAGATTTCATTCTTAGTCCTGATGGTCTTGGTTCGAGCCCTGTCTCAGTAATGGCTACCAAGTCTTACCCTCAAAGCTGAAATTGTGTTTGCAATTCATTACATCCCATGTTTTTGAGGGAAGCAAGGATAGGGATGTCAAAAGCGCTAACCACAATCTTTCAATCCTCCTCAAAAAATGGGAGTAGTGCCAGAGGATTGGAGCACTGGAAATGTAACACCCTTTTCAAAAAAGGTTTATACAGTCATTCATTGAAATCTCTTAGCGAATGCGCGGCTGACTGCAAAACCCACTCATTAATTCTGACAAGGGGATTGTAAACTTTGATCATTTTTATAGATTTATGATCTGTTAAGGGAATCATGGTTTTTAAGTAGATTTCACACAATGTTGGTTTTGACAAAATTATGAACTTTGTAAAGACATTCCAACATTATTGCAGGGGCTGATGAGCTTTGTTTATAATAAATAATGGGTGAGTAGGTTGGGAGCATATGGAGGTAGGGGGTGGGGGTGAGGAGGAGGTGAGGGTTATAGGGCCTTGCACCCATTCCCAGAGCTGGAGCTATGTCTCAGCGAATGGAGGTAGATATTTTAGCCTGGCCATCTTAGCATCGGCCTAACTCCGCCTCCAACTTGAGCCTGAGGTGGCAGGCCTACTCCAGCCCATCCCTGACTCCAGTAAAAGAGCATTGACAGGTACTGTTAAACAGGAGCTTGGTGCATGATGCCGGGAAAACCCAATTTCCACCTCCCAAAAATCCTAGAGTAGCTGTGAAAGGATGCTTTTTCAAATTGTAGCGTCACCCAGGGATCAATATCAAAATCATTGCTTACCTTCTTATATATAAATGAGCTGCTCCTGAATTTTGGGAGCACAATTTCAAAATTTGAAGATGATGCAAAAATTTGCAATGTACTGGATAGCGAGAAGGATATTAGCAGCCTGCAGGAGAATTAGATAGAGTGGTGAAATGGGCAGTCAGATATAGATACAGTTTAATCTGGATAAATGTGAAGTAATACGCATTGGAAAGAACTACCTGGTTAGACAGCATAATCTTAATTTTGAGAGGTGCACACAATTAGAGGGGCCTTGATACATGTTCGAGTCTCTGAAGGTGGCAGAGCAAATTGATAAGGTGGTTAAGAAAGCTTATGGGTTACCTGACTTTGTAAATAGGAATATTGAATGAGAAAACAAGCAGGATGCTAAACGTTTACAAACTGCTGATTAGGTTGCAGATGGAGGATTGTGTACAATTCTGGCCACCACATTTTAGGAAGGATATTTTAAAGAGGGTGAATAGAAGATTTACCAGGTTGATAACAGAGATGCAAGATTTCAGATATACATTGAGATTGAAGAAGCTAGGATTGCCCTGCTTAGATCAGTGAAGGTTAATGGGCGCGATTTAATGGAAATAAAACAGAGTGTGCCGTACCAGGCACTTTTAACGGGGTGTTTCCCGGCGCTGGCAGCACCGGGAACAACCCCATAATTAGATGGGATTCTGCTATTCTGCTTCTTTTTCGGGCCACGGCGAGGAATGTCCTGCCATGGCCACACTTAGCTCCATTTTCTGCACTAACGATCTCCACTCACCAATGCTGGAAGAGATCACAAAGAGAGTGGTAGATGTCTGAAACTTTCTATAACAAACGGCATTTAATGGAGTATCAATTGTTAATTTTAAAACTGAGATTTGATAAAATTTTGTTCATCACAGATGTTACTGGATATGTTGCAAAAGCAGGGATATGAAGTTAGGTTTCAGAGGGCTATTTAGCACACTGGGCTAAATCGCTGGCTTTTAAAGCAGACCAAGGCAGGCCAGCAGCACGGTTCAATTCCCGTACCAGCCTCCCCGAACAGGCGCCGGAATGTGGCGACTAGGGGCTTTCCACAGTAAAAAAGTCTACTTGTGACAATAAGCGATTTTCATTTCATTTTCTCATTTTTCATTTCATTCCCTAATGTATCCTTTTAATGTCTGTATTCTTATCAGAGATTTTTGAGTTGCGATATATCGTACCATTTCCTCACTTTACTATTCTTATGTCCTTCTTAAATTTCACCCTGCACTCTGTGCTTGTGTGGCTAGATTTTACAGCCATTACCACTGGATGTTTTTAGCGGAGGGTGGGAGGTGGGGGGGGGGGGGGGGGGGGGGGGGGGGGGGGCTGGGAGCAGGGAGCGGGGAGTCTAGTTAAAATACGAGGGTTGCAAGTCCACCACCTTTTTGCTCACTCTCGAGCTGTCCCCCCATAAAATGGTAGGTGTTAAATCGGCTGCCCATCAGCCATATTTAAATAAAATGTTAATGGTCATTGAGCATGTTAACAAGCCACTTGATCCAGATAATATGCTGCCCATGCCACAAAATAGTTGGCGTAGGCAGGCTGTTTATAAAACAAAGTTGTAAAGGTGGGGGGGTGCCATTTGTGCATCGGAGAACCCCCCCAGATATTACCCCCCTGTCTTTGTTCCTCCCCATCTGACCTTCAGAACATGCCCTCCCACCTCCACACCCTGTGTAGTTGTGCTTGGTTTGGGTATGTGGTACCCAAACTATCTTCACCTTAAATGTTTGCCATTCCTCATTTACCTCTTCGCACCAATCTTTAATTCCAGTCGAGCTGTGCTGGATCCCTCCTCAAAGCACCAAGTTTGGCTCTCACATAATTGGGCATGTTCCTCTTTCGATTTCCTTTGTCCTTTTCCTAACTGCTTTACATCTAATTCATTGGAGGTTGGGGGCAGGTTTGATCAGGATGAAATATAGCCTGGTTGTTTGTCTGAGAAAATACTTCAGAATAGTGCAAGTTGCTTGTGTCAGATGAAAATACCATTTTCTGTAAGGAAGAAAATTTGCACATGTTTCAATCTTCTTTTCCTTTAAAACAGGATGAAAATGACAATTCACCAGTGTTTACTAAGTCTGTCTATAATGCCTCTGTGGTGGAACACACATTAGGTAAGTTATGACTTTGAAATAGCTACTGTATGGGGATGATCTTTATTGGAGCACAAGTTTCCTGCCCTCCCTCTGGCCCTGAGCCCATTGGCTTGATAACAGATTGAATTAGTGGCTTCCTAAATGAGGTAATGTACTAAATTACTCTAAAACATTGAATGAAAATTATATTTGTTTTGGATGGTTGCAGTTTGAATCACTAAAGACAGAATTTCAATCAATGATTGATTTTCCTTTGATAGAATCCTAGAATTCTTACAGTGCAAAAGGAGGCCATTCGGCCCATTTGAACCTGAAACGATACTGAAAGAGTACTCTACCAATGCCCACTTGCCTGCCCTATCCCAATAACCCTGCAACCCCATCTAACCTTTGGATGCTAAGAGCGCAATTTAGTGGTCAATCCACCTGACCTGCACATCTTTGGACTGTGGGCGGAAACCACAGCACCTAGAAGAAACCCACGCAGACACGGGTAGAACGTACAAACTCCACACAGGCAGTCACCCGAGATCGGAATCAAACCTGGGTCCCTGGCACTGTGAGGGAGCAGTGCTAACCACTGTGCTGTCACAGATGAGCAATAACAGTTCACAAAGGCAAAGGAAAACTGGTTGACAGGAATCTTATGGGAGCAGTGGACATTGTTGAGGAACACTACCTACCTCAGTGCAACCTGATGGGAAAAATAGGTGAATTACCGATTGATGCACTGACACAGTGCTGGGCAACCTGCGGTCCATCAGCATTTTGTTGACTTTGCTCACAGACAGGGTTTCCAGATTCCACTGGTTTCTAACCACGTGGCTTTTTTCCCAGCGATACTACTGAAGGGATGTGCATGAAAAGCAAGGGCACATGAAGTGAGGTGCACGCTGATTGCACTTGACATTGACTGTGACATTGACACTTGACTTAACCATCCACCTGACTGCTTCCACGATGCAGGTAGGTTTGTAATCAACCCTTTAATGCCACCAGCATTACTTTAAGTCCATAAACTTTGTCATTAGAGTAGGGAGAGGGTGTGGCTGATGGGGGAGGGGAAAAGGCATTAGACTCGCGATGAAATGTTACAGCTGCTCACAACTGTCTAGAGCTTGGTGATTGAGATCTCAATATGCTGTGTGGGAGTTGGGTCATTGGAGGTAGAGGGAGATACAGGTCAGCTCAACTGGACAACTGAAGGGAAACCCCAGCATGTAGTACTGACAATGCTGAGACATTGGGACAGATGAGAGTGCAAAGATCAACAGCTCAGCATGCATGGAAGACTTCCTGCACAATTCCTGCCCGGGCCCTAAAAGACCTTTGCCTCCCTGCACATTCCAGGGGGCGTAGACCCAGCCTGAGGTGTTCCTCAGAAGCTAGTGAGTGGGGGTGAGTGCACACAGGACTGTGACAAATAAAACACATCGGACATGATTAAAGTGGAAGTGAACTGTATTTTCAACAATGTGAGAAGTTTAACAATGATGGTGCACCTGTGCAACCGCATGTGAAATCAAAATTTCTGAAGTTTTCTTTCCGCAGCTGGGGTAGAGGAAGCTTGCTGACCAGTTTGCCTTCTTGCCTTGGATGACCTTGGCGGCCATCTTCTGGCGACCTAAGGCCTGGAGGGGCCCAGCATACTTTGGCTGCTGTTAAAAACCCCATGAGACCCATGGGACGACCTGATTAATCTCGCCATGAGCCTCGTGGAATACGGGCTCCCCCACTGAGGGGCGGAGGCCCATTGGCAGGCTTGTTAATTCATTGCCATAAGAGCCGGCCCGGGTAGGAGCCAAGCTGCAGAGCAGTCCGGGCTGGGACCTGGGCTGTTGCATGTAAATACTTTCCTTTTGGAAATAATCCATTGCTTGACTCTCCTTTCTTGACTCCTCCTTGACTACTAAAGCTGTCCTGCTGTGGGGAAGCTGCTCTCTCTGCGGCCACAGAGGATGAGGCTAAAGGGGTGACAGAAAAGGGGCATTTGAAAGATCCAGACTGCCTCATAGAGTCCAGAGTGGAGATCCCAGGGTGTCCAACAGCTGCTCCTCCTCCCTTTGGGTGCCTGAGAGCCCCTGCCTGACTCCTTGAGGAGAAGGGCACCAGGAGGGAGGTCGAGTTGCTCTTTTCCCTTCTCATGTAGCCACTGTGAAAGCTCACCCATAACTACAGCAATGGAGTGCAGGTCTGCACGAATCTCTGGCAGAATCTGCTCAACCAGATTCTCCATGATATCTATCACCCTTCCCATGGTGACCTCGATGTGCGCACAGGTCAACACCACTTAATCAGGCAGCTGATGGACAGACTCCTCTGTCTTGCGTGCTATCACTGTTGAGGGCCTGCCTCTGCCTCATGTTCTCCCATGTCTCACCAGATTCTCATAGGTGACCAATTCCAGAGGTTCATAATCTGACTCAGACATCACAAATGCCTCTTCCCCAGCAGTCCTCCAAGTGCCGGTGAGCTTGGCAGACCCTTCCTCCTCCTGCAGTGGAAATGTGTCCATGTAGTGACCACTAGAATGTGAGACCCTTCCTGAACTAGATCTAATAGTCCCTGAGGTGTGTGTCTCTGGGCTGGTGGAAGGTGCAGGTGACTGTTGTGCAGCATCTGCAGGTAGACCTTCTACCTCTGTGGTGCTCTCTGGACTTGCCTCATTGCTGGACAGGGCTTCATCTTCTTTGGGCCTTGACCTCTTCCTACTGGAACTTGGAAGTGAGAGAGAAGAGAGCGAGTGACTGCATGTGCTGCCTTCAACATGGAGGAATGTGTGACCCTTAAGTTTCAATATGGCATGCATGACTCCTTAATAGATGGAGGCCGCCCGCTGACCTCGCCATCTCCACAAACTGTGCCCCATTCGACATCTGCTCGCTGGGCTGCCCGCTCATTGAAATCGGTGAGGTCTTTGGGGTGTGGCCTTCCCCCTCCCGTCCTCTGCCTCTCGCCTATTGTGGCTTAACTTCTCCTGCACAAAGGGAGACAATGGGGTTGAGAGCAATTGGGTTTCAGGTGTCTAACTCATTCTTCCAGTCTTACAAAGAACCCACTGTATTGTGCGCCTTGTGATTGATGCACTTCAGGTTCTCCACAAGGATTCTGGGGCAGCATCCTCCAGAGCAGTGAGGCTATGCAGGTAAAAGGATAATGCTCACAGAGGCATGTCATTAGCACTGCTTCCTGGTGCCCTCCTCCCTTTGCCTGAACCCCTTCTCTACCCACTCGTGATCCTCCATCTCCTAGACAGAATGTGAGCTCTCTGTGTGGAAGGGTGAAGGACCCACAGTGGCCCTCTCAACCTGCAGAGTGGATGGACTGCATTAGGTCAATGAAGTATCAACTTATCACGTTGCCACTGAGGTCCGGGTCCCCTGTATCATTCAGTGAGGTGAGCGTAAGCAGTTGACAGTTCACTTAACTTGGTAATGTAGATGATGTCATTCATCCACTTGTGACATTACTGGGCAGTCCTTTGGTGGAAGCCCTGGACTGCTGTGGGACGTGCTCCCTTGCCAGGGTTATCTTCCAGCTCGGCCTCCTCCCACCCCATCCTCTGGATAGAAGACATCCCTCCTAGCCTCCACTTCGTTCAGCAGAACACCCAGGGAGGCATTACAGAATTTGTGAGTTGGAGTTGGAGCTCCCTGTCCTCTTTGGGTCATCTCCTCCCTCAATGGGTAGGTTGTTTCCCAGAGCCTTTTAGATATGGCCATCCTGCCACCCTACTACGTGATATGTCGGGAACCTCCCAAATACATTATTAATGAGGCCAGGATCACGCAATATGATGCAAATTCCCAGCAGGCTCCATGGCAGGAAACACTCCCGTTCCCACCCCAGCCGCGAGACTTTGTCCCAGAAGATTCGCCCAATGTTTGTACTTTGTTTCTGCAATTTTGTAATTTTATTATCTGTTTGATTGTTGTTCAGCACTTGATTGATAATTGCATACAGAAATTCGGGAGAACGCAGCCTTCAATCAAATAAAAACATTTAACAGCAAAATGAATCATCCTGTCTACATAACACTGGAGATTAATAATTGTATATGTTTTGAGTAAATTATCATCAGCTTGTTTTACCATTTTATTTGTAATTTAAAGGCTACAAAATAAAGCAGTAATGCCTTCAATAATTTACAGTTCAAAGAAATGTGACATACAAATGTTTTCCTTGATTGACTGCATTAATGGTAGCATCTCTTCAAGCAATATGGTCACCTTTTAAATTTATTCTTGCCATTCATACAGGAGCCTTTGTGACATTGGTTAAAGCAAGTGACAATGATGCAACAGAAATCAACAACCGGGTGATATACCGTATTGAAACTGGTAGCACAGGAACCTTTCTGATAAGAACAATGTTAATCAATAAAATCGATCCGAAACAGTACCAAGGAAACATTACTGTCGATCCAACAATAGCACTGGACTATGACAAAGGACCAAAATCTTACACTTTAGGAATCAGTGCCTCAGATTCAGGATTTCCATCTAAATCAGCCTCTGCAACTGTTTATGTGTCTGTACTGGACATGAATGATGAGACTCCTGTACTAGATCCGGATTCACTGAAGGATTTGGATGTTATGGAAAATAACACCCAGCTTGGAATAGTGAGGAACATAACTGCAAGTGATATTGATACGAATCACTCATTAATTTATCAACTGGTGTCAGTGGTTTGTTTGAAATCTAAAATTATTGATGCTCGACCGAATGCACCATGCCGATACTGGTTTGGACTTTATGACAATGGATCACTCTATGTGAATGAATCTTCGGTTATTGACTACGAGGTGTATGATCAGGCGGACATTACAATTCGCGTTACTGACCTTTACACAGAAAAAAATAATCCATCCACTACTGGTAAGACAGTTTTCTCATGCTCAAGTCTATTGTTGTATGTGTTTCCTTTGTCTTTGAGACAAAGTTGTTTTCAGAGGGATCACCTTTTCACCCAGCCACTTTGTTCCCCAAGTGAAGGAACAGAAATTGTGGAGACGTTTTTCTTTGGGCCTTCACAGTTTCCCTGTCGGAGTAGTTGGATGCTGTTTTGATTTCAATCATCTCATTTCAGCAGCTACTTTGTTGTATCTTTAAAGGTGAAAATGTTGCACTCCAACGTTGTAAATGACTGTGCCACTAGAATTTGGACAGTGTTAACAGCAGGACACAGTGGTGCTAAAAGATATAACCCCCTTTTCTCACCCACCCCCACACACGCTACCTGTCCACCACAATTAGATGCTTTTGTTGCAGAGATTACTGGATTTCCAAAGCTTTAATAAACTGCCATATTGATTCAGTCAGGTACCGGGACCTTCACCATGCAAAGGGACTAATGCCTGTTTCAGGAAAGGGCATTGCACACCAATGTTTTTGATCTTTACCAATATGTCTGGTGGCACACTTCCAGTTTGTAACGGCATTCCACTTCTGATGGCAAAGCAGCAATTGGAACCCTAGAGTCTTTTATATGTGCAGTATATCAGGAAGTGAGAGCTCTGTTCAATTTAATATATTTTGAATAATTGGACTATATTTATGATCATTGTGGAAGAAGTACAGTGCAAAGGTCTGAGTAAAGGAGCTGAGAACCAAAATTGGCTTTGGCTGTGTCAACTCCACCAAGACCCAAAATCCCGATCTATCAACTGACATCGACACAACACCTCAGGCCTAGAAATCCAGCAGTGCAGCACGTGTTTTTCAGGTGCTAAGTGGCCCCAGAAGTTCTGGTAAGTCATACAGGAAGTGCACACTCATTACAAGCTGGAAGTGTGTTGCCAGCCATATTGGTAATGACTAATATCATTGACGTGCAGTGCCATTCCTGAAACAGGCATTCACCACTTTGCATGATGAAGCCCCTGCACATGTCTGACTTAATATTGTCTTTATGAATGCCTTGGAAATCCAATAATCTCTTCAGCAAAAGCATCCAATCTTGGTGGGCACTATGGTGAAACTGGGGGAGAAGCGAAAAATAAATATTTTAGGTTCTAATATAATTTTAGGAGAATAGGTTTATTAGAGAAAGGAGCTATATTAGTGAAGGAGGGACTATATATGTAGGGAGTACAGATATCATCAATAAAGATATTCAGTATGGTATACCTACCTGTTTGCTGATGTTGCCACCCTGGCATCCCATACCGAAGTTCAGTTGCAACACCTTGCAGATCGATTCTTCTGGGCCTGCAAGGGGTTTGAACTGACAGTCAGCCTCAGGGAAATTATGGGCCATGAGTTAGAGACTCCAACTTGCATCAACATTGACAATCTCAGTCTGGAGGTTATTGACAGCTTCACATACCTTGGATCAACAATTACCAACAATCGGCCGTTGGCTGTTGAAATCCGCATCAAGATTACTAAGGCCACATCAGTCATGTCAAAGATGAGTGTGTACGAACAGCAGAGTAACCAAAAATACAAAATTCCATATGTACCAGGCTTATGTCATCAGCACCCTTTCATACAACAGTGAGACAGGGACAACTTATTCGAGTCAAGAAAAGCAGTTGAACAGCTTCCACCTCCACTGCCCCAGACAAATATTGGGCATCTCCTGATGGCCAATGTGAAAGTACACCAGCGTGCAGGGATCCCCAGCCTGTCTGCCCTCTTGACTCAACGCTGATTCCGATGGCTGGGTCATGTGAGCTGATAGACGACAGCCGCATCCTCAAAGACATGCTCCATGATGAATGGCAGGAGATCAAAAGGTCACCCACGCATCTGTGATACAAGGACATCTGTAAGTGAGAGCTCAGCTTAACCAGAGTCTGAGTCTATGCTAACCAGAACTAGGAAGGGCGTGGGAAACGCATAGGACAAAAAAAATGACCAGATGGCGGAAAAGAGATGGCTGGAAGGAAAAATCATCATGCTATTCATCTGTGTCAGCTGTATAAGGGACTGCCACTCACAAATCGGCTTCTATATCCACAACAGATGATGTTCAACCCAGAAGTGGCATTCACCCTGGGTGAAGTCCATTATCTCCTGAGACAGACAGAAGCCATTATCATGTTAGAGAGCAAAGCTAAGAAAGGGATTGTTGCATTAGTAATAGGCCCCCTAATTGTGGGAGTGAAATGGAAGTTAAAGCTATTTTGTGGAGTAACATAACAAATGGGGTTGTACAGCACAGACAGAGGCCATTCAACCCACCATGTCTGTGCCGGCCATCAAGCACCTAACTATTCTAAACCCGTTTTTCAGCGCTTGGTCTGTAGCCTTTTATGCAATGGCATTTCAAGTGCTCATCTAAATGCTTATTATTCTAGGAGATTTTAATTGTTCACTCAGTCATTTGGTACAAGGAGCAAGTCCAGTTTGGAATAAGACCTTTTCTATATTAAAGACACCATGTAAATATTATTGTTGCCGTTAATGTTGCCTGAAAGCAGGCTTCTGCTAAATTAATCATCAAGTATTTATAATTTATAGTTCCTCCTTTCTGTCTCGTCATTTGCCAGCCCCTGTTGGACAAGGTGGGCAATCTCCCGGGGGTCCCTGCCACTAATACTTTTCAGCCTGGCTAAGCTTTATTGATTAGAAAATTGTGAGGTTTAACGTATATCCTATCATATATACTGTGTCTTGAAAAAAAGAGCCTTCAGTGGCTTAGTTTAATAAATGAATTAGAATTGGAGTTCCCATATGAAGCATTTTTAACCTGGCATTTTTAACCATAAACAGGCAAACTTACAATAAACATTGTGGATGTGAATGACAACGTACCTGTGTTTCTTGCCTTTGAAAGAGTATCTGGTATGTCATCTTATTTTGAAATAACATTGTATGATATTACTTAAAGCTAATTAATGTATTTGTTTAAAACCTTGTTTTGCTTTATAACAAAGATGTTGACCCATTCATTTTATTCATATTGTAATCATTTTAAGGACCTGCAATCAAAACTGGTGTTGTCAATCATAACTGGTGTTGTCAATCATTGCCCACAGCCAGAGTGGTCTGATCGTTTCACTCAAGTTCTGATTGAAACAATGAGTCCTGCGTTTTACTGGGCTTCAAATTGCTCACGCTGCTGGAAGCAGGCTGACTGATTTAAAATAATGCTAATCTCTGCAGTAATTTGCTGCATTTCCCATAACTGTACTGAATTCTACAAAAGGTGTTAATTGCAACCACATGCCGCGGGCACATGATGATGACACAAGCATAATACACAGGTTCTTCCCCTTATTCAACATCAGATAATATTAATTTGTACTATGTCTACTGTCTAATTTTTTTGACTTATAGCGGATAAAGCTTGGGAGTAATTTTCACTTGGCGAAAGATGGTGGTACCCGCGCTGCCCAACTTTCCTTTCCCCTGAAGTCAATCTAAAGGAAAATTGTGCACTATGTATAGGCAGCCAATCCGATGTACCCAGTTCGCTGTTGAGTTCCCAAGTGTAAATTATTTCCTTTCCCTTCAGTGTTGCAGGTACAGTGATTTTTAAGTATACATTGTAATATTATTAGTTGTATTTGCTACTGAAATGTGGACAATACAGATGAAAGACTGTTTATTGCCAACCTTTTGATGCCCTGAAGACATTAAAGTCAACAAACAGTTTTTAGAAAAATACAACAGCTTTTGCAGTTAACTTTCTGGTACGAGTCTAAGGTTTCACAATGTGGGGTTGATTTTCACCAGGTCTGGCTGGCATCACAAAGTGAGCAATGTCAAAATGAAGTTTGCAGCATTGCTACTCTGTTAACATACTCAACTATGTCCGACTCTGTTCTGAAAGGAGCCTATAACTGGGTGGCCAAAGTGCCTATCTGGTTCAAGTGATAGGTGTCCGAGGGGCAAGAGTAATCCTCAATGTCGCACAAATGTAATCTGCTCCTCTGCCACCTGAGGAGCCTCCCCAGCTCTGGAGTTTACCTCCCCAGTGACTGCCGCAGCCCAATTTTCAGGCCTTAATTGGTGCGTTGCATTGGGATACGCAACGTGCATGACACCCTGCAACATGCCTCCCGAATTTAACCACGGTGGCAGCCTCTATGCTGCAGGAATAAGCAGAAGGACCAGTGAACTCTGTCTGTTGGGTCACCCAAAGTAACCAAAAGTGACCTCGGTGACTGCACAATGTGATGGCCACTAAGGAAAAGGTGTTTCCTTTTTAAGATACATGAAATCTGTTTTTGAGATGCAGTCACTAATCAAACTATCTTGCATTTCAGTTATCGTGCCAGAATTAGCACCAATTTCTGCTGAAGTAGCAACAGTCAAGGTACATTAAAATTACGCTAAATGTTGTTCATCTTTTGTAACGTACTGTGAGTACTAATAAACATCATTGTTGGTGTAGAAGTGGCACTGTACTTGCAGTTGAAGCACCATTCTGAAAATGGTGCAGATTTATGACTACCCTGAGTCTTCACAGAGTGTTTACTTCCCACGTTTGTTGAAGCCTTTCTAATACCAAACTATCACGAGCACCAAACATACTCTCGTACTAACCCAGCTCAACTATGAAACCTGAACCAGAAGTGCTTAATTTGTGCCAAAATAAAGCAAAATAGCCGCACAGATTATTTCTGACATTGTCACCATTCAAATCTGAAGGAACGGTGCCCATTTTCACTGCATTAATATACTGTAGTGCAAAGCTGTTTTCTGATAGACACAGGAAACAATGCTTTATCATGAAACCTATGCTGTAAAGAGAACCCTTGGCATGTGACCTCTTTTAAAGAGAGTCTTTTTCATATTGGAGGTCGGCACAGGTTACAGTCACCAGCTACTGCTGTAGACAGTGGAAAAACCCCAAAATGTTGGAAATATTCAGCAGGTCTGGCAGCAGCTGGGGAGAAAGAAAAACAGAGTAAGTGCTTCAGGTCAAGGATCTTTCTTCAGAACAGCTTTGTTTCAGATTTCCAGAATCCATAATATTTTGCTTCTGTACAAAATTAACCACATTAAGAAATGATCATCCCATCAGCATGAATATAAAGTTGCTTTTGGAGTGTTTTCAGACTGTGGATTTGATTAGATTTTTCTGGCTTTTGTGAAACAATTATGTGGTATAACAATTCAAAATGACACTCTAGAGCCTGATAACAACTATGGTGAATGTAAATACAGTTAATTCACCAGTTATGTTCTATGTTATTAACCCTGTGGGTTTTATCTGTGGGCCATTGTATGGCTTCACCCACAGGGGGAGATGTTGGAGGATGTTGGAGCATGTATGGGCTCCGCCCATGGCTCCACCCCTTTGAAGGAGTATAAGAGTAGCTGGCCTGTGGGACTGCCCTCAGTATGTACCAATCGCAGGCAGACAAAGTTAATAGTTAATTAAAACCACTGTTTTACTCCGACACGAGTCCTTGAGTGGTCGCATCAATTTAATTAACTATCTGAACAAAACCGATTTTGGAGTCAGCCCTCAAACCTGACAGGCTGGAGCTCGATCCACAGGCCGCGGAGGCGAAGGAAATGTTTTCACATTGACTGCGGTGTTTCAAGGCCTACCTTGCCACGTCGTCGGCGCCATCCGTCACGGACGAACAAAAATTGAGTCTCCTCCACGCACGGGTGAGTCACCGCATTTCTGTGCAACTCGAAGAGGCCACCTCATATACCGCCGCTCTCGCAATCCTCGAGCGCATCTACGTACGACCTGTGAATGAGGTCTATGCGTGACAGATTCTCACTAATCGACGCCAGCGCCCCGGGGAGTCACTCGACGACTATCTGCGCGACCTCAAAGCCCTCGCGCGCAATTGCAACAATCAGGCAGTTACGGCCACTCAGCACATGGAGCTTGCCGTCCGAGAAGTCTACGTTGCGGGGGTCAGATCAAATTACGTGTGGCAGCGACTGCTCGAGAAAGGGGCCCAGGACCTGGACGAGATGGTGAAACTGGCGACTTCACTGGAGGTCGCTTTCCAGAGCCTCACTGCATTTCCGGCCGAACACTCGACCCCTTATGGGCTCCCGACCAGAGACTACCCCAGGCCTGTGCTGCGCGTCAACCCGCTCATCATGCCGCTCGACGCATACGACCTGCTCGGACAGTCACCGGGGGGCCGCCCCAGCACAGCCGACCATGCCGCCGGTTACCCTCAACTCAGCGCAGTCACCTTGGACCAGGTGCGACCCAAGCACCTCAAGAGCTCAATGCTGGCCATCCGGGTTAACGGGTACGAGACACCTTGCCTGTTTGACTCCGGGATCACCGAGAGTTTCATCCACCCGGATCTGGTAAGCCGCTGCTCGCTCCCGATATTCCCGGCGCAACAAACAATTTCCCTCGCCTCCGGGTCACACTCGGTACAAATAAGAGGGTGCACTTTGGTAACCTTAGCGGTACAGGGCGCTGAGTACACTAATTTCCAGCTGTACATGCTCCCAGACCTCTGCGCCCCCCTCCTTTAAGGGCTCGATTTTCAATGTAATCTCAAGAGCCTGACGCTTAGCTTTGGCGGACCCCTGCCCCCACTCACTGTGTGCAGCCTAGCCACTCTGAAAGTTGACCCTCCTTCCCTCTTCGCTAATCTCACCGCTGATTGCAAGCCAGTAGCCACTCGCAGCAGGCGATATAGCATGCAGGACAGAATATTTATTAGGTCTGAGGTCCTGCGTCTCTTGCGGGAAGGAATCATAGAGGCCAGCAATAGCCCCTGGAGAGTTCAGGTGGTGGTCGTCAAGACCGGGGCGAAGCTTCGGATGGTGGTTGATTACAGCCAGACCATTAACCCGTTTACGCAACTTGATGCGTACCCCCTTCCCCGGATTGCAGACATGGTCAATCAGGTCGCTCACTACCGCGTGTTCTCCACGGTGGATCTGAAGTCTGCATACCACCAGTTCCCAATCCATCCGGAGGATCGCCCCTACACGGCGTTTGAGGCAGACGGCCTTTTTCATTTCCTCCAGGTCCCTTTTAGCGTCACGAACGGGGTTTCAGTGTTCCAACAAGCAATGGACCGAATGGTGGACCAGTACGGGCCACGTTTCCGTACTTGAACAACTTCACCATCTGTGGCCATGATCAGCAGGACCACGACGCCAACCTCCACCGATTTCTCCAAACCGCCCAAAAACTTAATCTCACCTATAATAAGGAGAAATGTGTTTTCCGCACCACCAGCCTGGCCATCCTCGGCTACGTCGTGGAAAACGGAGTCCTAGGGCCCGACCCTGACTCCTCCTGACAGGGAGTTACCTGCAACTCCCTCTCCCTCACTGTCCCAAGGCCCTCAAGAGGTGCCTTGGATTTTTTTCCTACTACGCCCAGTGTGTCCCCCAGTATGTGGACAAAGCCCGCCCACTATTTAAGGCCACCCTTTTCCCTCTGGCAGCTGAGGCCCGCCAGGCCTTCAACTGCATCAAGGTGGACATCGCCAAAGCCGCGATGCACGCGGTGGACGAGTCCGTTACCTTTCAGGTGGAGAGCCATGCATCAGAGGTCGCTCTCGCTGCCACTCTCTATCAAGAAGGCAGACCGGTTGCGTTTTTTTTCACGCACCCTCACCGCCTCTGAACTGCGACACTCCTCGGTCGAAAAAGAGGCTCAAGCCATCGTGGAAGCCGTGCGGCACTGGAGGCACTACCTCGCTGGTAGGAGGTTTACCCTCATCACCGACCAACGATCGGTAGCCTTCGTGTTCGACAATATGCAGTGGGGCAAAATCAAGAACGATAAGATCTTGAGGTGGCGAATCAAACTCTCCACCTATAATTACGATATAGTATATATCTGCTTCTGCCACCCGGGGGTCACCCGGCCCGCCCATTATATCAAGGCCCGCAACCTGCCCTACTCCACCGAGGAGGTCAAAACTGTAACCAGGGACTGCCATATCTGTGCGGAGTGCAAACTGCACTTCTATCGACCAGATAAGGCCCACCTGGTGAAGGTGTCCCGGCCCTTTGAATGCCTCAGTATCGATTTCAAAATGCCCCTCCCCTCGAATAAGCGCAATACCAATTTCTCAATATTATTGATGAGTTCTTCCGTTTGCCATCCCGTGCCCCGATATGACCACCCCCACTGTTATCAAAGCCCTGCGCAGCGTCTTCACCCTGTTTCACCACAGCGACGGGCTCTTCGTTCATGAGCGACGAACTGCGTCAGTACCTGCTCAGTAAAGGCATCGCCTCGAGCAGGACTACCAGTTACAACCCCCGGGGAAACGGACAGGTGGAGAGGGAGAACGCGATGGTTTGGAAGACCGTGCAATGGACCCTACGCTCCAGGAATCTCCCGGTTTCCCACAGGCAGGAAGTTCTCCCCGATGCGCTCCATGCTATTAGGTCTCTCCTTTGCACGGCCACAAACCAGACTCCTCATGATCGCTTGTTTATTTTCCCTCAGGGGACTACCTCAGGGGCCTCGCTCCCACCCTGGCTGATGACACTGGGTCCGGTTCTCCTTCGGAAACACGTTCGGACCCATAAGACCGATCCCCTGGTAGAGAGGGTCCAGCTCCTGCACTCAAACCCGCACTACGCATATGTTGAGCACCCCGATGGTCGACAGGATACCGTCTCCCTCCGAGACCTTGCGCCTGCAGGCTCTGCCACCACTACGTCCACAGTACCCCCCGCACCGTACCCTGCTCTTTCTCCCATGCCCAGCACCCCTGCGCCCATTTGGCTCCCGCGCTCCCTTCCACCCGGCACACCAGTCCGCAGGAATGAAGCTCAGGAAGAGCCGCTCGCGGAGTCCACCCCTGGGGCTGCACCAGACCCACTTCCCCAGCCACCTGAAGCGGCTGCAACACCAGTGCTTCGGCGGTCGCATCGTACGATCCGGGCGCCGGACCGGCTGAACTTGTGACCCATCACCCCCGCCGGACTTTATTTTTTTACAGGGGGTGAATGTGGTGAATGTAAATACAGTTAATTCACCAGTTATGGTCTATATTTGTAAATACAGCTAATTCACCAGTTATGTTCTATGTTATTAACCCTGTGGGTTTTATCTGTGGGCCATTGTATGGCATCACCACAGGGGGAGATGTTGGAGCATGTACAGGCTCCGCCCATGGCTCCGCCCCTTTGAAGGAGCTTAAGAGTAGCTGGCCTGTGGGACTGTCCTCAGTATGTACCAGCCGCAGGCAGGCAAAGTTATTAGTTAATTAAAACCACTGTTTTACTCCGACACGAGTCCTTGAGTGAATTGATGCTCGCATCAACAACCACAGCTAACCGATCCAATCATGAGATAAAGGGTGTGATTTACTGGCTGGTAGATCCGAGGAGGAGCCTCTCCTGGGATCCCTGACGGTCATTGCGCCTTGCGAGATCTATCAAGATCTCATGAGACATTGCGATCTGGATAGACTTGCAAGACTTGCAGAGTTAATGAGAGTTTAGTAACACACTTAAACCTGTCAAATCCAGACCGAACCGGCTCCCAGGATCTACCACCCTCGCTGAGCAGACTCCAGTCGGGCGCTATTCAGTCCTGGTCCCCACCCCTGAAAGTATCAAATGTTTATAAAGAATGTAAATCTCAAATGTTGGCATCCTTAGTTTTAAAGGATAATAGTGTTGAACTACTCATAATCACGGAAGGCAAATAGTTACCTAAATAAAGAGGTTCAAATATCTGGGGCATTATTAGAGACAGAGAGAGAGAGAGAGAGCATTACGATTAATGAAGGGTAGAACTCGCAATTGGGAAAGTTCACACTCAGATGTTTAATGCACTTGAAATATATACTATTGTTGTACAGGCATTATGCTATTTGTTTTAAATGTTTGTTTTAAACAGGTTAATGCCTGTGTAAAGTAGCATTCACAAGAATAATGCATGTGTGCATTAGGCATATGCATCCTTCACTGACTTATTATCCTCTGACAAAACAGTAGGTTGGTGGGTTTGTATCAATGAAACAAAGATGGATTTGTTAGATTGAAGGGTATTTTTCATATTTAGAAATATGCCCCAACATACCATGTTTGCGGTACTTGTCAGTCTGACTTGTTCTCTGTAGGATCAGTGAGAACTGTCCGTTCATGAAACAGATCCGAGAATAAGGTTCCCTTATTCAGTCAGTGGTCTGCATGAAGACTGTTTTGTTCAATGATCACTGCTGCATATGCTGACAAGAAGATATCATTTTGTAAAATCATAGAACAGCCTAACACTGAAGGAGGTCATGCAACCTAAGGATGCGACTCTTTGAAGAGCACTTCAGTTAGTTTCACATCCCAAGTATTAATCAAATTCCCTTGTCAAGGTTATGATTGAATGTGTATCCAGCACTCCATCAATCAGTGTATTCCTCTTGATACAAAAAGAAATAACGCATTTTCCTCCAGTTGCCTCTGGTTCTAAGGCAATGACTTAAATCCGTGGCCTCTGGTCATTGACCCTTCAGTCTGTGAAAACAGTTTCTCTTTTTTTCCTCGCTCAAAACTCTTCATGATTTTAAACAGATCTGTCAGATCTTCTCTTAGCCTTCTCTTCTCTAAAGGGAAGAACTCCAACTTCTCCAGCCTATCCACATAACTCATTACAGCAAAGATTTTGCAAGGTCCGCTGTATTTCCTGTTGGTTTTTACTCACCTTAGCTGATGAATATTCTTTGATTGCTTGAATCCCCATCAAGTATCCTAATAGTAACTAATATAGAGATTTGAACCTGAACCCTAGCAGTTTAGCATTGAAAGGCTAGTGCCTTATTAGAGCAGCTACTGAGGAGACCATTAAAATCAATTGTAAGCCTGTAGTCGGTATCAATTAAGATGTAAACTAACACAAAGCTTTTCTTGACAGGCAAGTGACAATGATACCGGAAAGAATGCAGAAATTAATTTTGTTGTCACCAAAGTTCTCTTCATTTTTTCGGATGGGCAAGAAAACAAATTGCCAGATGTATTTGAAGCTTCAAGAGCTACCCTTGTTGGTGGTGAATACACAGCAACTATCAAGTAATGTCTCTTTCTTATTATTTCATATAATGAATGATTGCAAGACAACAATGCACATTGCAAAACTGCAGCAATGTGACTATAATAACAGGAAACTATTGGTAGCACAACTAGGCCGTTCTTATATTGTTAAAAAATCCATGCTAGATTTTCTGTACAAGGCCCTGCTGCCTTTGAACAGACATACAACATGCACTCAGGAGGAGATAATCCGACTTTCAGCTCTGATATGATTCTACAGGGTGGGTTAAGCTGTGACAGGAGTGATAAATTCAAAGAGATGGGTACTTCCTTTCTGTCTCTATTCAGGGAATGCCCATTTTTGCAGACAAATAATAAATGTAAATTCAGCATTACGAGGTGATGAGAAGAGGTCATTGCGTTTGGACTAATGTTAAGGTTATTGCCACTTAGCCATTCGTAGGGCTGAATTATGTCAGGGTGGCAGTGGTATTGATGGCAGGTTGCAGTGTTGACAGCAGCCCTGTCCTAGCCTTTTCCAGGATCCCCAAGCAGATTCCGCGGTAATCAAATAATTAACTGTCCAATGTCAGGGCTCCTGTTCTTTTAAGGGTGCTGATATTACCTTGGCGAGGGGTGGTGGGGGTTTTGTGTTTCTGTGGAAATATTCCTTGCCAATGCTAAGGACCATCTGTGGGCCACAGAGTGCCTGATCAGGAGGGAGCCCATTCCTGATCCAATTCGCCCCTGCAGGCAGGCTCTCCATGTGAAGGGAAACCCAGTGTGTTGGGGCTTTGGTGGGTCAGGGGTCGCTTTGGGGGCCTCTTGTTGCACAGAAGAGTTCCGGCGAGTGGAGCTCTTCAGTGGACAAAATGTGGCTATGTGAGGCCTCGGCCGCATGTTTCCGACTAGGCCCCTTATTTAACACGAGTGGCGTTTTATAGCCATGTGTTTCTCGGCACTGCGAGCGCTGGGAATCACATGGCTAAAAGTGTTCGCTATGGGACTTTGTTCCCTTTTAGTTGAATCGAGCCCTATGTTCTCCCGCTGAAGGTGAATTGCTACTGGTTTACGATCCCTTTGGGAGCAAGCAATTCAGTGTCCCTTGTCTTGCAAATTTATGCATGGAGTGGAATATGAGGGATTCCCAAGGGAATCGAACTGGGCTCGAATGGTTTCTACCAGTGTGGCCCTGGCGTGGCGGCCCTCATGATGGGTCAAGGGGGTAACTCCTGTGGTGGGGGGGGGGGGTACTCCCTTGGCCTACTGCGAGGCCCACCATGCTAGGGCCATGCCCGTGAGACCAAAAGTGATCGGTGCCCATGGGATTCCTGACCGCGGGACCGGAGAATCAGAGAGGGCTGGAGCATAGGGTGGCGGGCCTACTAAATGGATGCAAATGGGCCACTAAGACATTTGCATCCTTCTGCTGGCACATGGTTCTGGGCCTTGATCCCACCAGCAGCACAGGGGGGGGGGGGGGGCGATGGGGGGTGGCGGGGTGGATGTCAGAGCATCGCGTTTGGATCATTGCCCGACTTCAATCCCGATTTTGCCCCATGCCCGATTTTCCGACCCATCAGAAAACGTGATCCGGGCATCCCAGAATGGAGTTTCCAGCCCAATATGTCATTCTTTAGGTGACACTGCATGAAAGAAGGCATGCTATTGTGATTAAGGGCTAGCATAGCCTGTTTGGCTGAGTCCAAAATGCTGGCAACATTTTTGCAGCCCTTACATAGGAGTCTGTCAGTGAATTACCTTCTCAGATTCAGAGTCAACAGGAAATTAGATGAAGTTGTGCTATTTATTACAAAGGTCACATACAGCATGTGCTGGCACATGCAACAACAGTACTGTTCAGCTGTGATCTGAAGTTTGGCTTGTCCTTCTTGTAGGGGTGCTACAATGCCAACATAATGAGATAGCACTGTACAGTTGCGTAGAGGACTACCGTCCTTGTGCCAACCTCATGAAAAGACATTTCAATTTCAGCAGCCATTAAACTCTGCACTGCGCCATCACTTGCTTGAATCTTGGATTTCCTTTCTCTTAACTTTTCCCAGTTTTTTTCCCCCAGTTTTTTTTTCAGTGGGTGCACGGTCTTGTCAAAATGCTGGTAATGACTGGAGGTGCCTTTGAAACACTCCAAAGATTTGCAGAAATTTTGTCACCTTATTGTGATATTTCTCATTAATTGTTCTCATCACTTTAAAATTCACCGACACACAATTCTATGTTAAAGTCCTTCCTTTGGATTTACTACGATTGTTTCAGAAATAACAAATAAACAGGACATTAGTCGATGCAAAAAAAGCATTTGAATTTATGTACTTTCTTAGTTGCTATCCCGTCCGTCCCTGGTGTTACAACCTTGATATTTGTTACGGGCCAGGACTTAGAGAACACCAAAGTATATCATGGAATTCACCTGACCTACAACTTTTAATAGATTTTGGTTAAGGGGAGCACAAGGGCCCACTTTCCAGGTGTGATGCAACAGAGACCTTAAGTATTTTTAAAACAAAACTATGTTTATTCTATGAATCCAGTTAACATTTTATAAACACACAGTAAACAGTTGATGAACTACCAACACAAATAATCCCCACAGATACAATACTGTATCGATAACCCTTTAATAACTTTTCTAACAACATCCATAAGTCAAAGAACCTTTTAAACAAAGACAGTAGGTTTGAATTCTTTACAAAGAAAGCAGGTATCACTTTTAAATTATCAAGCGGTCTGGAGACATTCTTTAGCCTGCAGAGAGAGAAATCAAAATACACCTCCTTGCTTGAATGCAGCTCCCAACTGCAAACAAAACCAAGACACAAAGCAGCTTCCAGCTCAAAACGAAAATAAAAGCCAAAATCACATTCCGTCTCCACCCACACAATGACATCACTGCAGCTATTTGATAAACACCCATTTCTTAAAGGGACCCGCAAATGACAATATGATGCCATCAGCAAACAATGCATGGAGATCAGAGACCCGTATCTTTTTTTGATTATTGCTGTTCAGGATTCTTTCCAAAGTTACAAATCCATAATAATAATTATACGTTTTACTTTAATTGATCAATCAGTTCGCTAAATATCATTCTTGTGATGAAGGCTGGAACTCTCCAGCTGTTGTAATTCTCTTTTCCCACCGGCAACACACCCCTGTCTGCGGGTTTCCTGACGGCGTGGGGTGGCTTCAATGGGAAAGCCCAATGACAAGGGCAGGAGTATAGAATCCTGCCACCAGTGAATGGCACGCACCGCTGAGAGACACATGACTGAGGAACCAAGGAATCCAGCCCGAACTTCGAACTACTGCCACTCTCCCTAACACATGCAGTAACACACAACCTCACAGCACATTTACTCTTTAAAATATGATTTCGAACTTTCTTGCCTCATGATTTTAAAGTGGTCCATTGTTATGTTTTTACAGGATTAAATCTTCACTCGACAAAACATTAAGAGGACAATACAAAGTAACCATCGAAGCAAGAGATGGAGGCAAGCCCACTTTATCTGCAACACGTGACCTAAATGTAAGTATTATAAAGTTTATTCAATTTGCTATGATATTCATGTCACCTTTAGTGCATTGAATGGTTAAATTAGTTAATATATAGAATGTTGGTCAGTTTTGGTTCAGACAAAGAAAACAGCAAACAAATGGTTTCCCGCTCTCTAGCAACTTGAAATGTCTTTTTCATAGATAATCATAGAATCACTATAGTGCAGAAGGATGTCATTTGGCCCATCGAGTCCGCACCAACACTCTGAAAGAACACTCTCCCTAGGGCCAGACCCCCACCCTATCCTCGTAACCCAGTAACTCCACCTAACCTTTTGGACACTAGGTGGCAATCCATATAACCTGCACATCTTTGGATTGTGGGAGGAAACCTGAGCACCCGGAGGAAACCCACGCAGACACGGAGTGAAAGTGCAATCTCCACACAGTCACCCAGGGCTGGAATTGAACCTGGGTCCCTGGCGCTGTGAGGCAGCAGTGCTAACCACTGTGCCGCTTTTTATCTTGCTGGTACTTTTTGCAAAGAAAGCAGGCTTGGCTTGGTTCCCAAATCGTACTGACACTTCAGCTGAGTGAGATTCTCCTCCTGTTTTCCTTCTGGTTTGCAGTGGAGTTGGGTCAGGTAGTGAAGGGAGATGAAGTCGGAAGCTGCTTGCATCCATTTCTTGCCTGTTCTAAACACCATCAGAATTTCCCTCTCTCTTACTAATTTGAGTGACCTGCAGTTTCTGTTCGGGAGACTAAGTTCTCCTGCCAGAGTAGAATCGCTCCTGTTCTTTTCTGACACTAGGAGTGACGCCCAGAAGTGATTCACTCTCCCTTGCAATGCAAATGTATGCATGGGGGAGCTGGAATCTTGCTATTTGTTCACCATTTTGAGCAAGCGGCCTGATACTGAGGTTTGGCGGCTGGCCCCCTTCCTCCCCACAATGCAATTCCTGCCCATCACCCCCCACTGACAAGTAGGGGCATCCTCCGTCCCCCCCCATCCCCACCCCCCATCCCCCTAGCCACCACAGGAATTACGGTCACCTCTCCGACAACACGTACGCATGAGGGCGCCTACGTTACATACTCACCACTTGACCCACTGAGGGATCGTCCATGACAGAGTCAAGATTGAAAATACTTCACAGTGAGAACCTTGGCCGGGAGGGTGAGAGCATCACGGGGCAGTGGAGAATCAAGCTTGCAACCTGTTAACCGGATGAAAATGTGTCCAAATGACCCATTTGCATCTTCCCTCCAGTGCGAAGCATGTAACTCGCTGCAGCCACAGGCGGAGGCTGGTGCATTCGTGGGCGCCAATCCCATTTTTAGCGTGACGCTCAATTTGCTGCCGAATCGGGAGTATCCCTACCGGTGGTGGGCTGGGGAGAATCCACCCCATTGGCTCCCAATGGCAAATTCCATTTAAATGACTAACTGACATACATTACTCCATTTATCTTCCTGACCTCCTTTGTTGCATTTCAAAAAGTGCACCAGTCTAAAAATAGCACTTTGGGTTGCTCGGAAGTAAGAGGCCATTTTGATTATTGTGCCTTGTTTGTTTGGGCCAAACTTTGAAAGTAAAACCTCTTATGCCAGCATTTTGGACCTTTAATCAGTTAAGTGAAAGGCACTAATTCTGGGACTGTATCCCTAATATTTGGTCCTGGCAGCCATTAAAAAATAGCCCTTTTCAAAATCAGCCGGTTAATTCTTCAATGCTCCATGTGAAGCTTTGTTATGTGAGCTGCCCAGTTCCTATCATTCTATCTAGTCCTTATGTCAACCTGAAAGGGCTTTCGGGGAGAAATTCAGCATTAGTACAAATGTTTTATGGATATGGAACAAAGGCAATGATGAGAAATTTAGAAAGGCAATGAATGGCTGGCACTAATCCATGCATGAATTTGAACTGCTGCTAAATTGTTTTTTTTAGGCACCCCTGGTAAGTCATTTGAAATTAGCCTTTGAAATGAATACCCTGCTGTAATGACTTAGACCAGGCCTTTGAGATTGGCCAATTGGAATACGGTTCCCTGATTAGTGGGCCAATCACGGAACCTCTTCTTTGTATATAACAGGGAGTGTCAGCTCCTCTGCACGCCCGTGAAGACAGCAAGCTGAATCCACATGGTCGTACTGTTGTTGGTTTTGTTAATAAAAGGAATTCTGTTGAAGGCACTTCTGCCTCCGTGGACTTATTACACCTGCATTTGTTGTCGGCCTTGTTTTCTATACTTGTAAGTTCTAGACAGAGCATGGATTGCACATGTTTTGACGAGATTTCCCGGATCTACAATGGCCTAACCAGCAGTCCTTGAGGCTGCAGATCAAGCCTGACGCCACATTAATACAGTGAACTGTTGCTGCTGACCCAGGGTAGCCCCCTCTTCTTGTCTCTTCCTTCCCTCTTTGTCTTACCTAAATGTTATGGCCATCTTAAAGCTGGCGGGAATTTGTCAGGTCCTCATCAGTGAACTCCACAGAGTTGCACAATTGGCCCGCACAGCTCGCTGACCTTAAGATATTGTGGCACCAGGACATATGTCTTTTGTTGGTGAACATGGAACTGTAATACTAAGATTGTGCTTGTTGGGCAGCACGGTGGTGCAGTGGTTAGCACTGCTGTCTCACGGCGCCGAGGTCCCAGGTTCGATCCCGCCTCTGGATCAATGTCCGTGTGGAGTTTGCACATTTTCCCCGTGTTTGCGTGGGTTTCACCCCCACAACCCAAAGATGTGCAGGCTAGGTGGATTGGCGACAGTAAATTGCCCCTTAGTTTGAAAAAATGAATTGGGTACTCTAAATTTAAAAAAAAATGATTGTTCTTGTTGTAACACTTTCGTCTTTACAGTTAATTACAGTGGATGAGAGTTACAAGACCCGATTAGAGTTTGGTGTAACACCCGATGAAGTTCAGCGAAACATGAATGAAATAATTGCGTAAGTTATCAAGCCTCTTCTCAAAATAGACGCTGGTTGCACTAAAGTGTAACTAAACATTGCGGCCGCGATTCAGCAGATGAAAGTTAAAGTCCACTTTTGGGCATGTTTAGCGGATCGTTTCTCAGCAGCTACAGCACCGAGAAATACTCTGCTGTTCAACGCCACTTTGACATTTATTTTCGGCATTGGTGAGTTTCTCTCCACTGAGGCTGCACTTCGAGATTTCCTGCTGGCGACATTAGCTCGCCGGCAGCAGCAGCTGTTCGGAGATTGGGGAGCCATTTTGAGCGGCAACCCAATCTACGCCCCCTCCCCCCCCTTTTCGGGCCAGCCTCCTCCTGCTTTCGGCGCCACTCCCCCTCACCCCAAAACTTTGTCGAGGCCCCTGGGAATCCCCCTCACTCCCCCTCCAATTGGCAACCCCCTCCTGGGGCCAACCCCTGGCAGTGCCAACCTGGCAGTGCCTGTGGCACCTGGCAGCGGCACCCTGGCGGTGCCAGGGTGGCACTGCCAAGGTTATCGGATGACACTAACAGGCCGCCTGAGTGCCAGGGAGAATGCCAGGATACTACTCTACCCTGTCCCCAACCACCAGGTGTCGCTAATGCACTGCAGGGCCCCCTGAGGTGCCGTTAAGCCTGATCCACATTTGTGTAGACCAGTACTAAATCGTGCCCTGGCGCGGTCTCGCAGGTGTGGCCGTTGAATCCCGGGTGCTGGTGTCTGGGTATTTAAATGTGACATTAGGCTCATTTAAATATGCAGATCTGGATCTTGTCCAGCGAGGGCGAGATCCATATCGCTCCGGGTTGAGCGAATCAATGTCTCGAGATCAGCCCGGCGCCCGGCGTGGAGTCCGATTTGGGGCTCTCGCACGATTCCCCCTTTGTACACGGATCCACTCCGGGTGCAACGGTGTTGCTGAATCAGGCAATGTATTTAATTCCTTACAAATATTTCAATACGTGTTTTATTCTGTTTATAGGATCCTTCGGGAAGCTACATATTCAAATCCATATGTGGCAGGTGTGAATGCTGTCAGCAATGAAAAAGTACAAAGATTAGCCAGGTATAGTGTAGATATTCTCATATTCTATCATCAGAATTTACCTAAAGGGTAGCAACAAATTAATTGGAGATCGGAGCTCAGTGAAGAAGTTTATAAAAAAATGTTAGATGGATGAATTTTGCTTTGACATGTTTCATATATACTTGACAACATATGTCAAATGTACACAGAGTTAATTTTGTAAAAACATAAGAACTAGGAGCAGGAGTGGGCCATCTGGCCCCTCGAGCCTGCTCCGCCATTCAATGAGATCATGGCTGATCTTTTGTGGACTCAGCTCCATTTTCTGGCCCGAACACCATAACCCTTAATCCCTTTTTTCTTCAAAAAACTCTATCTTTATCTTAAAAACATTTAATGAAGGCGCCTCGACTGCTTCACTGGGCAAGGATTTCCATAGATTCACAACCCTTTGGGTGAAGAAGTTCCTCCTAAACTCAGTCCTAAATCTACTTCCCCTTATTTTGAGGCTATGCCCCCTAGTTCTGCTTTCACCCACCAGTGGAAACAACCTGCCCGATCTATCCTATCTATTCCCTTCATAATTTTATATGTTTCTATAAGATCCTCCCGCATCCTTCTAAATTCCAACGAGTACAGTCCCAGTCTACTCAACATCTCCTCGTAATCCAACCCCTTCAGCTCTGGAATTAACCTAGTGAATCTCCTCTGCACACCCTCCAGCACCAGTACATCCTTTCTCAGGTAAGGAGACCAAAACTGAACACAATACTCCACGTGTGGCCTCACTAACAGCTTATACAATTGCAGCATAACCTCCCTAGTCTTAAAATCCATTCCTTTAGCAATGAAGGACAAAACTCCATTTGCCTTCTTAATCACCTGTTGCACCTGTAAACCAACTTTTTGCGACTCATGCACTAGCACACCCAGGTCTCTCTGCACAGCAGCATGTTTTAATATTTTATCATTTAAATAATAATCCCTTTTGCTATTATTCCTACCAAAATGGATAACCTCACATTTGTCAACATTGTATTCCATCTGCCAAACCCTAGCCCATTCACTTAACCTATCCAAATCCCTCTGCAGGCTTCCGGTATCCTCTGCACTTTTTGCTTTACCACTCATCTTAGTGTCGTCTGCAAACTTGGACACATTGGACTTGGTCCCCAACTCCAAATCATCTATGAAAATTGTGAACAATTGTGGGCCCAACACTGATCCTTGAGGGACACCACTAGCTACTGATTGCCAACCAGAGAAACACCCATTAATCCCCATTCTTTGCTTTCAATTAATTAACCAATCCTCTATCCATACTACTACTTTACCCTTAATGCCATGCACCTTTATCTTATGCAGCAACCTTTTGTGTGGCACCTTGTCAAAAGCTTTCTGGAAATCCAGATATACCAGATCGTATACCAGATCGATTGGCTCCCCATTATCTACCGCACTGGTAATGTCCTCACAAAATTCCACTAAATTAGTTAGGCACGACCTGCCCTTTATGAACCCATGCTGCGTCTGCCCAATGGGACAATTTCCATCCAGATGCCTCGCTATTTCTTCCTTTTGTGATAATTTCTCCAGGTAAATTGAGATTTCAGATAATGCAACGCCTAACTTTTTCAAAATAAATGTCACAAAAAACTACATTTATAACAACGTGATAAAAATTATTTTGAATACATCTTAGAATTTCAATATGCTGAAGATGGACTTTATCAAATTTTTCTTACAGAAACACGGCAAAAGCTATTATGGAGGTGTATTTTGTATATAACAATGGAACAGCCATTCCTCCTGAAAATATCAATAGGTATGTTTTACATGTGCATCTTTTGTCACTTGTGTGTACTTAAGGTGAGGAAAATATTCCACATGAAAGGGGAGATACCGAGCACGGGATTTTCTGCATCCCCCATGGACTGTTTCATGGCAGTGGGGGGGGGGGGGGCTGCCATTATGAGCCCGCCACTGTCAGTGGGGTTTCCTGTTTTATGCATCTCCCGCTGTTGGGATACCCGCGGCAAGGGTTCACTGTTGGTGGAACTGGAAGACCCACTGCTGAGAATGGCTGGAAAATTCTGGTCAGGTAGTGACTTTGACTCAGCACTTTCTTTTTGGAAATCTGTGCTCCGCAAAACATTCACAGCATGGAAATCGGAGCAGGGTTGAAGGGAAGAGGGAAATGGGTAGCATTGAAGGAAATGGAGGACCAGATGGCAGTGCACAGGGAGAGGAAAGACAGAAATTCATTGAATCCCGAAGGTGCAGCCACCGAGTCTGCACCGACCCGACCAAGAGCTCCCTGCCTAGACCCACTCCCACACCTTAACCTGCACATCTTTGGTCACTAAAGGGCAATTTTATCATGGCCAATCCACCTAACCTGGGCATCTTTTAACTATGGGAGCAAATGGAGCTCCTGGATGAAACCCACGCAGACACTGGGAGAATGAGCAAACTCCACACAGACAGTCACCCAAGGCCATAACTGAACCCGGGTCCCTGGTGCTGTGAGGCAGCAGTGCTAACCGGTGGCACAATAATGACATGGCAGAGAAAGGGAGGCAGGAATAATTTAATAAAGGCAGGAATGGATGTTGCTTGTTCTCTCTTATTAGGATTATAAATCTACCAAATGTATAAATGTGCCAAAACAAAATAAAAATATATCACATTTAATGTCAAAATTCAAAGTTTGAGGGCAACACGGTGGCATAGTGGTAAGCACAGTCCCACAATCCAAAGATGTGCAGAGTAGGTCGATTGGCCACGCTAAATAAAATTGCCCGTTAGTGTATAAAGATATGGAGGTTAGGTGGGGTTACAGGGATAGGGCAAGGGAGTGAGACAAATTAAATTTTTCTTTTAAATTACTATTCATGTGGTTATTACCTTGACACACAAGTAATGACTTACCTAAATCTGCATCACATGACTCCTCATCCTCCAGAAAGAAAGAAGGGTTTGGGGCTCGAGTTTCCGCTTTGTGTGCAATTGGCAAAATTGTGTCCAGTTTGAGAACAATTTTTATTTCTTGAGTGTCTGTTCAAGATCATCTGCGTACCTCTGCATGCAAAATCTGACATGAAATTTAAGAAGAAAAAGACACTTTAAAAAGATCCCAGGAGGATTCTCTAATCCCGCGGCAGAGTGTCCACGCTGTCGTAAACGGCGTGAATGGGCCGACCCGACGACTAATTCTGACCCGCAAAAGGGGCCAGCACGGCACTGGAGTGGTTCACGCCGCTCCAGCTGCTGATCCCGGCGCGTACTGGGTGCCGCGGGATCCACGCATGCGCAGTGGCTTCCTTCAGCGCGCTGGCCCCGACGCAATATGGCGCAGGGCTACAGCGCGGAGGAAACGAGGCCCCCAGCCAGAGAGGCCGGCCCGCCGATTGGTGGGCCCCGATCGCAGGCCAGGCGACATCGGAGGCCCACCTGGGGTCGATCGCCCCCTCCTCCCCCACTGGCCGCCCCCCGACCCTTCCACGATGAGGTCCCACCGCTGAGAGTAGGTGTGCACAGCGCTAGCGGGACTCGCCGTTTTTATGACGGCCCATCCCGGGCCGAGAATCGGCGGAGGTGGCTGTGCAGAGCGGCCCCCGGCCCCGGGCTGAGAGAATCTCACCCCTCTTGTTATATTTCAATGGGTGTGGTTTGATAACAAAAAGGTTTGCAATTACAATATCGATCCACCACGGATTTTAATCATTAAAAATGCCTTTTATAAGAAAAATAGAACCATTTGCTAGTTGCTTGGTTAGTTTTGTAGTAAAATAAAGAAAATCACATTCAAAAACATTTAAAACCTGCCTATTAGTGTCCTGGGGCCCAAAGAAGCTGTTTAATTTTTTTTTAGAGACTCCTTGAAGGCCAGAAAATTAGAACAATTCATAAAAAGCCCCAATGGTGATTCATTCATTCTGGGGGGGGTGGACAGTTTTGTGAGTACTGTCAAATGGCACGCAATTTTCTTAAACTAGTTCGGAAATTGCAGAAACTCAATTTACACCACATCAATTGCACTTGAAATTCTGTTGATTTTGGGTGAATTGTGACAAAACGAGCAGCAGAGAAATATGGAAACTCTATCCCTATGTTTACATAGCGCCTTCATATCCAATACAACCAAGTATCCATTCAGCAGTTACTTTGTTTGCAGCATCAAAAGCAAATGAATAAATGACCCGTTAACCTTTATTTGGTTGTGTTATTTGAGAGAGGTATACTGGTCAGGGCTTTGACAAATCTCCTAGGGCCGGGGTCCTGCTGGTGGCGCCGGTCTCGGAGAAATTCAGGACATGCTAATGGGTCAGCACTCCTACCACGTGGAATTCCAACTCACGCTGGCGTCAGATTCGCTAACGTCGGTATTGGCACTGGAGAGCCTAACAAGCTGGAGCTGCATCTAAGCCCTCCACTCCCCACACACTCTCATTCCAGCTGATAAGGTGCCACCCCGGAGAGCTGCCCCATGATCCGCAGGTGCAGAGCTGGTGACACTGCTGGATGCCGTGGAGGAGAGGCGGGACACCCTGTTCCCCGGGGTGGGAAGCCGGCTGCTACCCGCCGACATCAACAGGGCCTGGGTGCAGGTGGCAGAGGCAGGGAGCGTCGTGGGCCCCATCACAAGGACCGGTCAGCAGTGCCAGAAAAAGCTACATACCCTCCTCAGGGAGGCCCAGGTGTGTCACCACATCCGTGCCCCTGGCACCACCCCCCTCCCACACACCCGCACCCACATCCAGCCCCCACCAAGCGGATCGGTAGGCAGTGCTGGGTTATGATTGGTAACCCTCCAGGCCAGACATGCTGGGTCACCACCTGCATTCCCAGCGGCACCACCCCCGTCCCACACATCCCTCACCCCCAAACTCCCAGAGGGCAACTGCATCCCACCTGCTGGCAGCCACCCTTGCACCCCACCCTGCGCCACATGCCAACACTTGTACTGTGGCTGGGGGTGAGGGAGGTGTGTGTGTGTGTGGGGGGGTTGCATGGGCCCGGTGATGTGGGGTGCGGGTGTTGGAGGATAGCATGGGCCAGGGCCCCCAGGGCAGTCAGAGATAACCCTAGTGGCCACCGTCATACGCAGCAGGAGCGTGGGGGCCAGAGAGGCGAGGTTGCCGTGTAGTTGGGCCTACCCAGTACGTGACCCATCACTACTCACCGTGTGATGGAATGGCTAGCAGCATGCAGGGATCACCCAGACGGACAGTGGCATGTGACACTGGAGCGGGAGTCAGATGTTGCGGAGCACCAGAACTCATTGCGGAGCAAGTCCTCATCGTTCTCCGCCCATGGGGTAGACCTACCGATGGTTCCACTCAGGGCCACCACCCTGTGATGCAGCAGGTGGGAAACTCGCAGAGGGTGGGGGTGCAGTGATTGTGGGGGGCGGTTGTCCATTGGGGGGAGGGGGCATGTAATGGTTGGATGGGACGGTTGAGCTGCCAGTGGCCAGGCCACTAGCTACCGAACCTGGAGGCCATCAAGTTGTCCCATACACGGTGGGCCTGGTGCAAATGTCGTGCAACCTCCTATGCCTGCCCGGCCCCATCTCCTGCCCATCCTGGCCCTCCTCCACATGTTCCTCATCGGACGGGAAATGCCATTCCTCCACCTCCTCCTCCAGCATGTCACCCACCTGCAGAGCGATATTGTGGAGGATGCAACAGGCCACCACGATGGAGGAGACCCTCCTAAGGATGTACTGGAGGGCCCCTCCAGAGCGGTTCAGGCACCTGAACTGTGTGTTCAGCATGCCAATGCACTGCTCGATAATGCTCCTAGTCGCTGCATGAGCATCGTTATAGCTGTTCTCTGCGTCGGCCTGAGATCTCCAGATCGATGTCCTCAGCCACAACCGTAGCAGATAACTCTTAATAATAATCTTTATTGTCACAAGTAGGCTTACATTAACACTGCAATGAAGTTACTGTTAAAAGCCCCTAGTCGCCACATCAGGCGCCTGTTCGGGTACACAGAGAGAGAATTCAGAATGTCCAAATTACCCAATAGCACATCTTTTAGGACTTGTGGGAAGAAACCGGAGCACCCGGAGGAAACCCACACAGGGAGAATGTGCAGACTCCACACAGACAGTGACCCAAGCCGGGAATCGAACCTGGGTAACCACTGTGCTACCATGCATTCTGGAGCCAGCACCTCACTTGGGGGAGCGCCTCAAAGGTGTCAGGCACTGTCGAGTGTGCCAGGACAAAGGTGTTGTGCATGCTGCCTGAATACCGGGCGCAGATGGTCACACACCAGCTGTACATAGAGGGAGTTGAACCTCTTCCGATTGATGAAGGGCAGCCCTTCATGCTCACCACGGTGCCCATAGGGGGACATGTGTCCGATCAATCACCCCCTGGAGCTGCGGCGAATCTTGCTGCCAGGGCAACCTGGGCTCAGTCCACGCCAAATGCAATGTATTGAGCTGTCTGGGCATACAGGGCATCGTTATGGCATCTCTGCACTGAGGTCTGGGAGATCCCAGACAGGTCCCCACTTGGCGCCCAGAAGGACTCTGTGGCATAGAAGTTCAGGGCCAGCGTCACCTTGATGGCCACCGGGAAGGGTGTCCTTCCTTATACCCCTGCATTTCCAGATGCTCCATGCTCTGGCACAGATGTCGCAGGGCCTTCCTGTTCAACCGCAGGCATCGGCGACTGGTTCGGTCTCGCAAGTCTTCGTACGACATGCACTGCCAGTATACACGAGGCCTATTGCGACGCCTCCTTTCCACCTCCTCCTTGGCCTGTTGGACAGCGGGCTCTCCACTGACAACAGCTGGCTCCTGCTCCTCTGGGGCAGGCTCCAGTTCTGCGGTGTCCTCCATGAGCTGCTCCTGCTCATTCAGCCTCATTGCATCTGGCAGCGCTGTGGCAGCCAGGCAGATGCCAACCACACCCGACTGTACACCAAAACCATTTTCTGCAAGGGGTAAAGGGCAGATATGTTAGCATGGTGCGTACTCCTGTGCCCAACCAGATCCAACAGGCTACACGGTGGCCCTGTCCTGCACTGCAGCCCCTGACCCCGCATGTCCCCGTCCTGATCCTAGCCCTACCCCCCGGGTGTTTCCCTGACACTCTTCCCTTCACACTGTGCCTTTGACCCCGCTCGTGCTTGTCACCAGGGGGGCCTCCTGTCCCGCCACCCACCCCTGCCAGCATTACGTTCTCGGGCCTTTGTCCCACACTCTCCTGTGGGCTTTACTGTGGGTGCATCCTTGGGTGGGCCGCATGTTACCATGGCAGCAGTGCGCCACCAGTTTGCAGGTTGGCACCACGTGCCAGAAACCCACACCATGACTAGTGGCATGCTTGCGGGCAGGGATTGCGAACGGGGCTGGTCGGGGGAGGGTGGGCACCTGTTGGTGCCGTAGCTGTAGTGTGCCTCGTGTCCTGTGTGCAATGCACAGGTTGTGATTACCTGTCCAGGGGCAGGATGGAGGGGAGCAGTTGCGCAATGGGCAGGCTGGGCTTCATGACGCCAATGGTTCTGTAGGGTGGACTGACTGATGGTGCCACTGGTGGTGTACCCGCCCTGGGGAGGCAGTGTCCCAGGGGGTGATGAAGGCCACAGTGAATGGGTCCACTGTTAGGGCTACGCTCTGCACCCTACCCCTCCACTCGCCCTGCAGTGGGTCAGCATCCGCGATGGGTGCACTGAGGGCTACTATCTGGACTACGCCTATCCCATTGATGGGTTAGCTGGGGGTCAGAGGGTTCCTGTGAGGGGGGGTCAGAGGGCACCCATAGGGCCAGTTTCGCTCTGCACATTTACAGGTCACAATAGGCACAGTGCGATGCGCATACAGATGGCTGCCTTGTAAGCCATGGCAATGCCAATATGTGCCCGGATACCCCAGACCCGTGGGGACACCCCAGGCCCACAGCCAATCTTCTTGTCTCCCCCCACTATGCCCCGTGGCCCTGACAGAGGACTCCCCAACCAGTGACATAACTGGTAGCCTACTGTTGCACCTTTGGAAACGTGTCTCACCCTTAACATGCCACAGCACCCGGTTCCCATTTTTAAACACCACAAGTGAACCACGTTGGTGTCCCTTCCGCCTGATGGAGGTGGAGCATCGCAGTAGGTGGAGACTATCGCGTCGTGCCCGTTAATGATATGCTAAGGGCCGTTTCAGTAGAATTTCTATGCCGGCATGGGGTGTGGAACGCATTCATGCCGCTATCGAGGCACTAGAACATGGCGTTCCATTGCCGACCTTGTTTTTCCGCCGACGTGCGATTCTCCGTCCGATCGGGATTTACGATTCCAGCGTTGCTGCGCGCAAACTCCCACCCCTTGTTCCTCATTCAACCTAGACATTGCATCTTTTTATGTCATCCGAAAAAGGCTATTGGTTCAACGTAATTGCTGGGATTGTAATTTTGCTCCATGATATTTCTAATCCAGGGTTCACATTAAACTTTTCAATATTCTTTTGTTCCTTCTTTATTGCTATTTAGCATTATCACAAAGTTACTAACCTGTTTAATTAATATCCTCATCAAAGTCTCCTATTTTCTGCCTCAACCAATTTGTTAATCAATTTCAATTAAACATGTGAGCGACATTACAAATATCATGCTCTTTATTTCTCTATTTAACACATGCATAACCGATGAGTCTCCCTGTTGTCAAGAAGGCAGACTTCATTCAATGTCAGTATTGTTAGACTTTCACTGCAGTAGTCACCAATCACTTCAGGACTGTGATTACCATTCTGTATCATCTAGTTAATTTCCAAATTTAGCTCACTCTGAATTTGATTTTCTCCTTTCCAGCATTCTGCAGTTTAACCCTGAGGCTGTGAAGGAACTGATAGATATTGGTCTTTTGAATATTGTAAGTACTGAAATAAGTTTGGAAAATAAATGAGCACAGAGGATTTATTTTAACCTGGAAATTGGAAGTGTCAAAATTGGACATATTGGGAGTATGACATTTCCAGTCATGAGTTATGTATCTGAGTTATTCAGTTGCCTGAAGAGCAATAACATTGGTTAAAAAAAAAATGGCAATCTACGTCAGTCACATTTGGGCATATTTTCATTTTAGTGAGGGCAGAATACTGGCAGGAGCTGGCCGGCTGCCTGTTATACAAAGTCAGTGGAAGTGGAAATTGGGCTGTTCCTGAGCCAGAATTCTCCATTTCATAGAATTTACAGTGCAGAAGGAGGCCATTTGGCCCATCGAGTCTGCACCGGCTCTTGGAAAGAGCACCCTACCCAAGGTTCACACCTCCACCCTATCCCCATAACCCAGTAACCCCACCCAACAGTTAAGGGCAATTTTGGACACTAAAGGGCAATTTTTAGCATGGCCAATCCACCTAACCTGCACATCTTTGGACTGTGGGAGGAAACCGGAGCACCCGGAGGAAACCCACGCACACACGGGGAGGATGTGCAGACTCCGCACAGACAGTGACCCAAGCCGGAATCGAACCTGGGACCCTGGAGCTGTGAAGCAATTGTGCTATCCACAGTGCTACCGTGCTGCCCTAACCATAACCCTAACCCTAACCCTAACCCTAACCTAATTTGAAAGACTATGGGCGAGATCTACCAGACGTGTTGGGTGGGATTCTCTGATCATGAGGCTAAGTGTTGACGCCGGCATAAACGCCGTCGCGTTTTACAATGGTGTCAACAGACCCCCAGGAGAAGCGATTCTGACCCCTACAGTAGGCCAGCATGGCACTGGAGCGATCCACGCCGCTCCAGCTGTGGTACACCGCTGGTAACTGGTCTCCAGTCTGACTTTTTTCCATCCACCACCACCCTCTGTCTTCTGTGCAATAGCCAGTTACTTATCCAATTGGCCAAATTTCCCTCTATCCCACACCTTCTTACTTTCTTCATGAGCCGACCATGGGGAACCTTGTTAAACGCCTTACTAAAATCCATGTATACGACATCAACTGCTCTACCTTCATCTACACACTTAGTTACCTCCTCAAAGAATTCAATCAAGTTTCTAAGGCAAGACTTACCCTTCACGAATCTGTGTTGACTATCCCGGATTAGGCTGCATCTTTCCAAATGGTCATAAATCCTATCCTTCAGGACCTTTTCCAGTAACTTACCGATCACCGAAGTAAGGCTAACTGGCCTATAATTACCAGGGTCATTCCTATTCCCTTTCTTGAACAGAGGAACAACATTTGCCACTCTCCAATCCTCTGGCACTATCCCCGTGGACAGTGAGGACCCAAAGATCAAAGCCAAAGGCTCTGTAATCTCATCCCTTGCCTCCCAAAGAATCCTAGGATATATCCCATCTGGTCCAGGGGACTTGTCGACCCTAAGGATTTTCAAAATTGCGAATACGTCCTTCCTCTGAACATCTACCTCCTCCAGCCTACCCGCCTGTATCACACTCTCATCCTCAAATACATGGCCCCTCTCCTTGGTGAACACTGAAGAAAAGTATTCATTCAACGCCTCTCCTATCTCTTCTGACTCCATGCACAAGTTCCCACTACTGTCCTTGACCGGCTCTAACCTCACCCTGGTCATTCTTTTATTTCTCACATAAGAGTAAAAAGCCTTGGGGCTTTCCTTGATCCGACCCGCCAAGAACTTCTCATGCCCCCCTCCTAGCTCTTCTAAGCCCTTTTTTCAGCTCATTCCTTGCTACCTTGTAACCCTCAAGCGACCCAACCGAACCTTGTTTTCTCATCCTTACATACGCTTCCTTTTTCCTCTTGACAAGACATTCAACCTCTTTTGCGAACCATGGTTCCCTCACACGGCCGTTTCCTCCCTGCTTGACAGGGACATACCTATCAAGGACATGCAGTATTTGTTCCTTGAACAAGCTCCACTTTTCATTTGTGCCTTTCCCTGACAGTTTCTGTTCCCATCTTATGCTCCCTAATTCTTGCCTAATTGCATCATAATTACCCCTCCCCCAATTATAAACCTTGCCCTGCCGTATGGCCCTAGCCCTCTCCATTGCAATAGTGAAAGACAATGAATTGTGGTCACTATCTCCAAAGTGCTCTCCCACCAACAAATCTAACACTTGGCCCGGTTCATTACCCAGTACCAAATCCAATGTGGCCCCAGCTCTTGTCGGCCTATCCACATATTGTGTCAGGAAACCCTCCTGCACACACTGTACAAAAACTGCCTCATCCGAACTGTTCGACCTACAGAGGTTCCAATCAATATTTGGAAAGTTAAAGTCACCCATGACAACTACCCTGAGACCTCCACACCTATCCATAATCTGTTTTGCAATTTCTTCCTCCACATCTCTATTACTATTTTGGGGCCTATAGAAAACTCCTAACAACATGACCGCTCCTTTCCTATTTCTAACTTCAGCCCATATTACCTCAGGAGGCAGATCCCCCTCGAACTGCCTTTCTGCAGCCGTTAAACTATCCTTGATTAACAATGCTCCTCCGCCACCTCTTTAACCACCTTCCCTACTCTTACTGAGCTTCTGACCATATATTCACAACATCACCAAGCCTAGGCCCTAAGCTCTGGAATTCCCACTGTATACATCTCCGCCTCCTTACTTTGCTTTCTACCTTTAAGACACTCCTTCAAACCCACCTCTTTAATCAAGCCGAACATCTCCTTATGTGGCTTCGTGTCATATTTTGTTTTATAATGTTCTTGTGAAGCACCGTGGGTATTTCAAGTAAAAGTTGTTCATTTCACAGTTCCCCACATTATAGTCACCTTCTACCCAATCTTTTAACTGGTTTATATCCCTTTGCAACATCTTTGCATCCTCCTCATACTTTGCGTGCAGTATAATAGTATAATGAGGCTGGTTTAGCACAGTGCTAAATCGCTGGCTTTGAAAGCAGAGCAAGGCAGGCCAGCAGCACGGTTCATTTCCCGTACCAGCCTCCCTGAACAGGCGCTGGAATGTGGCGACTGGGGGCTTTTCACAGTAACTTCATTTGAAGCCTACTTGTGACAATAAGCGATTTTCATAATAAAAAAGAAAGTCCAGTTTGGGCATGTTTACCGGGGTGTTTCCCGATGCTTGCAACACTGAGAACGACCCCCCCAATTAAATGGGACACTGCTTCATTCCTTGGCCTTGATGAGGAACTTAGACTGATTTCTTGTACTGATGAGTTCAGCTCCAATTAGGGGGTCCTTTAGCTCCCCCCGCACTCCACCTCCAGTCCCTGCACATTGACACCTTGGCCCCAGCTGGCAGTGCCCATGCCAGCCTGGCAGTGCCACTGCACCCAGGCAGTGCCACTGATGTACCCAGCCAGTGCCCATGGCAGCCTGACAGTTCCACCTGGGCACCCTGCCCAGAGCCTGACCACCAGAGGGCCTCCGATCGCCTGGGCGACACCCTCCTTCCTCAAGTGTGGAAATCAGTGCTTAACGCCACCATGGTGGGTCTCCGAGGTGAGGCCATTCGATCCTATACCTTGAGTAACTCTGAAATAGACATATTCAAGTGAGACTAACGACCTACTGGAATATGCAAATTTGGATCCCATCAATTGAGGGCGAGATCCAGATTGCAACGAGAATCGTAAATCTTGCGAGGCTTAACGGCCTTGTCGCATCACTGGTTCGGCGCGATGAGGCCGGTAGATCGCGCCCTTTACTTCTTCACCTAACTTTGCATCATCAGCAAACTTGAACACATTAGACCCAGTCCCTCATCTAAGTTACTGATATAGATTTTAAGTAGCTGTAAGCCAAAAACGGATCATTGTGGCACCCCATAAGTTACGCCCTGGCATCCCAAATATGGCCTATTTATTCCAACTTTCAGTTTCCTGTCCCCTAACCTATCCTAAATCATTCTCGGATGGGATGACAGGAAACTGTGATCTTGAATCAAACGTGGGAGAATTGATGGTCTATTGGAATCATTGTTAGGATTTCTCTTATGTCCATCTCCCATTGCCTTCCATCCCATTTATATTTGTCAAATGATTGTTTTGGTTGATTTGCTATAAAATTTAATTGTGTTAATATGATGTTACTGAATTTTGTATCTTTCAGAAAGAACCAGCTGAACCTATTGATACAGCCAGACCGCTTCTTTTTACTATAGGTGGTTTAGTAGCAGCTTTCATTCTTTTGGTAGCCATCATGATAACTATTGTGGTTTGCAGTCGACAAAGGTATTTGCATCAGCATCACACAGACCATCAGGGACACCTACATGTGCATTTCCTTTAAAAGGTTTTATTTAAGCCCTTCCAATGGTTCAGTGAGTTTATTCAATGAGCAGTTGAGCTACTGGAAGATTTTAGGCCGGACTCCTGGTTTTTGCTGACTTGCTGATGTCAGCTATGATGGGAGGAATTCTACAAATAGCCCACTTCTGCTCCTCCAGGTTCACAGAAATAATTCCAAACTTACCTGGGCTCCATCTTCCTCTTGGCTGAGATGAGCGTACATGGCCCACATCCTTCCCATTTCTAACTTAAATTTACAACCAGGCTATGTCCCCAATTTGCATATTAAAACCACCTGAGACATGATGGCCCTTCAGCATTCAATGGCACGCTCCTATGAAAATGTTCTTGGCCGTATCATCAGTGTTGACAGACAGTAAGGCTACCATTTTGAGGCAGTTAATGACCTGTCAATGCCAAGCAAATGACGTGAATATTGATTCCCACAAAATGTTTAAAAAATCGATCTGTTTGGGTGTCTTCTTCCCTCTAGTTTGGCCCGGCAGGAAAACCAGAACAGTTTTGCGTGCAGGCCTTTGACTAAATTGCATTATGTTAAAATTTTTCATCGGAGCCCAGGCTGTTTTTATGCCCCCCTGTTGCCTGCTGAGACGAGGAGGTTGAAATCAAATGCAGCAGGCTCTGTTGGAGATGTCGGTGGGCGAGTTGCACAGATGATTTGAACTGCTTTCCCACATATTAGGCGGGGGTATAATTGCCCCTAATATATCTGTTGTCACATGCTTGATTTTTCAGCCAGGACTCAGTGGTGTTCAGTGTTCCACTGTATACATAATAGAATATCACAATGTCACCTACATTACACAATGCTACTTTAAAAATGATCATCGAGGAAATGGTAGGTGATAACTTCCTGACTTCCTACTGTGAAAATATGCTTCCAGACTGTAGCCTTCTGATCACGTACAGGCTGACACAGGTGCTGTGCTGAAAGTGTCAGTTTGCAGTGATTAATCATTATTCATATATTATCACCCAAAAAGCAGACCAATCTGTCGACAACACTTAGAACTGTGGTTCGGTGATCTGAAGATATTCTGACTGGAACAAGTACATATATCTGAGTATTTGACAGAAAATATTCTCAATTCAGACTCCAGGACTTCTCCCAGTTGCCCTTGGAGTGGACTCTGAAGTTTTCGACATATGGCCAGCTGGACCATTTTCAAAAACATTAACTCTGTAGAAAATAATTCTTTTTAGAAATATGTCAATTCAAATACATTAGGCAAAATTCCCCCCCAAAAATGACTAAGTGTCATTTTGGGCAGGAATCACAAGGTGATATCCCCGTGTGTATGGGCTTGATCCATATCGCAATTCATCCACATAATAAATTTTTTGGAGCTTGGAGAGATTCTCATAGAAATATTCCACACTTAGGGTGCAATCTAACTGAATTCATTCTAAGTGTGTAGCGAGTGGGATTCTCCGTTTCTGTGACTAAGTATTGACGCCGGCGCAGAATTCGCGGGGTTCCAGACAGCAAAACTGGTGCCATACCTGGACCGATTCAGCGATTATTAAGGGGCTAGAACTGGCGCCATGTGGAACACAATCGATTCCAATGAGGAATGGTGTGGGATTCGCCGGTTTTGCAATTGACACTCAGGAGGCTGACAAGCTGCAGGCACATATACACACTGCACTCCCCACATTCACCATCCAAGCCAACAAGATGGCAGTAAGACGAGCAGCCCCACGCTTCACGGATTCTGAGCTGGAGATCCTCCAGGACGCAGTGGAGGAGAGGAGGATGACCCTGTACCCTGACCCGGGAAGGAGGCTGCCTACTGCTGCCATTCACCATGCTGGTGCTGGTGGCAGAGGCGGTCAGCGCCGTGGACAAGACTGTCCGGACCGGCCAGCAGTGCCGGAACAAACTGCACAACCTCCTCAGGGTGGCCAGGGTGAGTAGGCAGCACTGTGCCTCTGGCACTAACCCCCGTCTCACACACCCATCATCTGACTCCGCCTTCCCACTCCCAGAATCCGGGGGGCAGCCGAATCCCCACCCTGCACCACATGCCGGCACCCATACCGGCCGCCATGGCCAGGTGTCCTGGCCACTGAGGCCACCAGCTACCCATCTCCTGGCCTGCATGCGTCAGACTGTGTAACACTGTCGCTTTCTGTTTGCGGCCCCCCCATCCCCCTGACCCCAGAAGGCTGCTCACAACCGCCGGGAGAAGACCAGAAGGGAACCGCTGGACTTGCGGCCACTCATCATGGCAGAGTAGAGGGCCCTGGACGTGGGCGGCAGCCGGGAACAAAGAGATGTCACTGGGGTGGAGTTTGGCTGGGGGGGTAGGAAGAGAGACCCTGCTGAGTTGCGGTTCCCCGTGACACGTGTGTCAACCTGAAACCCACCAGCCGCACTCCCCGGGCTGCGGTCTAATCATGTGTCTTGTGTCTTGCAGGACCTGCTGGTTATGGGGCGGGCCCATCTGGTGTGCCACAGCTGGAGCCCCCCTGTGAGCTGATCAAGGATGCTGGGAGCAGCTCGGATGCCAGCCCTCCACCCGAGATGCAGGGCACCTCAGAGCTCGAGTCTGAGGATGACACAGATTTCCTGTCACAGGTGTATTCAACACCTTCCACCATCCCAGACACTCACCTCAGTTGGGCCCTTTAGTGAAGAGGCTCCTGGGACACTTTCTGGTGCACATCACACAGCTGATTCGGTACAGCAGGTGGAGGTAGGATCATCCGAGGGAGTGGACAGTCGGAGGGCAGGCCGACCCAATGGACTAGCTGCTGTCCAGGCGGGTTTTGGACTTCTGGAGCATCCAATCCCAGCGATCGTGGAGATGCAGTCACAGGGACTACATGAGTGGTTGTCAGCGAGCATGCTGTACCTACAGGTGCAGTTGGAGGAGTCCAACCGAGTGAAGGAGCAGGAGGTGATGCCAACCATGCGAGCCACCCACGCCAACACCACACGGATAGCGTCCGCGATGGTGGCATTGGGGCAACAGTTTTGGCTATGGATCAGCTTGTCCTGGGGCATTCTGCGAAGGCCTTGGCTGAGTCCCAGGACAGGATTGCTGCCTCACAGGCAACCATGTGCCAGAACCACCTGGAAATTGCAGCGGCGCTCCTGAGCATGGCCCAGTCACAGCAGGCCATGGCTGGGAACGTCGGCGGCATTGCCCAGGTGCTGGCCGATGTGGAGCAGACACAGGGAGGTGGCCCAGTCCCAGAAGGAGATGGCGCAGTTACTGCTTGATGTGACACAGACGCAGAAGGTGGTGGCACAGTCAATGGCTGATGCGGTGCAGTCCCAGCATCGATGGTCCATGTCCTGTGCTCCATGGCCGCGAACATGCACTCATATGTCCCCCGCCATGACCCCACCCCCGATGCCTGAAGTGTGCAGCTCACAATGTCCCCTCTGTGTCCCTGTAGGAGAGGTTGACCCACAATAGACAGGAAAGGGCCCAGACAGGCGCCGGGGTACAAGACGTCAGCGTCCTCACCCCCAACTAGAAATGGGCCCCAGAGGTCGCAGAGGTGGCCGAGGGCAAATCGGTTACCGACGTCGAGATCATGCTTACGCCACAGAGGTGAGTATCCACCGGCCCCCACCCAGATGACCTGTCACCAGACATGGACCCATTGCATTTCAATCTGTTTGCGATTATGTAGCTCATCTAAGATCCTTACACTTTGACATATCTTTGTGTCACATGCAAATTTGAAGGCTTTAATCCAGATTATTGGTAAAAATAATGAAGGACAACTACATTAAACAAGTCCCCGTGGGACTCCACTACTGATTGGTTTCCACTGAGAACTACTACGATCAGTAATTGCAGGACTGACCCGTATATAGTGACCTTTTGTGTTACACCTTGGAAAACCTTTTTGAAAACCAAGAAATGCATTGTTGAATGGATTTCTGATATCCACCAATGTTATAACTTTCTCAAAAAGTTCAACCAGATTGATAAGGCAGGACCTGCTTTCCCAGAAGCTGTATGAAGATTTTCAAATGTCCCTATGTTGTCAGGTGATTGTATGGTGTACCTCTACATAACCCCGCCTAGCAACTTGCTTACAGCCAAAACCCAATGAATAGGTCTGTAATTTCCTTGTTCTGACATTGTTCTGCCAGATAGAGGGCACCTAGCTAATCGACAGGCACAACCTTGGAGTAAATGGTTCTCAGAGCACAGCCTGGAAAACTTTGGGCAGTCTCCAATGAATGCCATCCATGCTGGCAGCCTGACCTGTTTAGAGGTCTATTCCAGCCAGGATTATATCTGCATCCACTTTGAGACATTCAACCTTTTATTGGTAACTGAATATCATTGTCTTTAGTGAAGGCTTCTGCAAAGTAGCCATTTAAAACTTATGTCATAACCTGGGAGTTAATTTAAATCTGCCCTGACGAATACTTTAATGGCCCAACACAGTCCTTAATGATCCTCTCACTCCTGAAAAAAACCTTAATATTACCAAGCTTTCGATTAGACTCTTCTCTGGTGTGCTATTTGTTACAATGGCAGCTTTCATTGCCTCCAACTGAGTTTGATTCCTTTCTCTGTCTTCCTGCTTGTCTAATTTGTTTTTGAACATAGAAACATACAGGACAGAAGGAGGTCATACGGCCCATCATGTCTGTACTGACTATGATCTGTTAACCAGTTTTGTTTTGTTTTTCTATGATCCCTTTTATTTCTCAGGACATATGTGGCTTCTTTTTTTCATGAAAATGGGTTTGAAGGCTTTTCACGTTTCTGTTGTGTTGCTCTTACCCCTGACCATTGGACTATCCAATCCATTTTCTTTAACCTTTTTAAAATCTTGAATTTGTTCTGATTTTTTGGCTGGAAGTTTCTGGCCGTTAAGGCCGCCGGAATCTTCCAGTCCCGCCGATGGCACGTGTAATAGTGGTATCCATGTCGATGATCTGGCACGTCTTGCAGAGATTGCCATGGCAGGATTGTGTGGTGTCGTGGTCACTGTTCTGAAGACTGGGTAGTTTGCTGCAAACAATGGTTTGTTTGAGGTTGCGCGGTTGTTTGAAGGCAAGTAGTGGGGGTGTGGGGATGACCTTGGCAAGATGTTCATCGTCATCAATGACGTGTTGAAGAGACAAAACACCCCCGGCAGCGCTGCCCGGCGCGGAGCGCGCTCTGCAAGGCCTGTGGTAAGAAGGGACATTTCGCTGCAGTGTTCCAGGCCTGCTCAATCGGCGCTATTGTCCCAGCACCTCCCACGTGTGGCCATCTTCCTCTCCTCAGACCACGTGCGGCCTGTGGGCGCCGCCACCTTGCTCCACTCATAACATGTGCGGCCTGTGGGCGCCACCACATTGCTTGCCTCAGAACCAATGGGCACCGCCATCTTGCCTGCCCCAGGACACGTGCGGCCTGAGGGCGCCGCCATCTTGCCTGCCCCAGGACATGTGCGGCCCGTGGGTCACCGCCATCTTACCCGCCTCAGGACCCCTGCCCGTCGGGCACCTCATCGAGCCGCTTATCGCCTGCAACCGTCGCCACCAGGAGCAGACGGTACAGCGCCCAGGACAGGGCCTGCATCAGGTCTGAGGTCCAGCGGCTGCTGCGGGAAGGTATCATCGAGGCCAGCCACAGCCCCTGGAGAGCCCTAGTGGTGGTGAAAACCGGGGAGAAAAACAGGATGGTCGTTGACTACAGTCGGACCATCAATCGGTACACGCAGCTCGACGCGTACCCCCTCCCACGCATATCTGATATGGTCAATCAGATTGCACAGTACCGGGTCTTCTCGACAGTGGACCTGAAATCTGCCTACCACCAGCTCCCCATCCGTAAGGCGGACCGCCCATACACTGCGTTTGAAGCAGACGGCCGCTTTTACCATTTCCTTAAGGTTCCCTTCGGCGTCACCAACGGGGTCTCGGTCTTCCAACGGGAGATGGACCGAATGGTTGACCGGTACAGGTTGCGGGCCACTTTCATGTACCTGGACAACGTCACCATCTGCGGCCACGACAAGCAGGACCACGACGCTAACCTTTCCAAATTTCTCCACACCGCCACACTCCTCAACCTAACTTACAACAAGGAGAAGTGTGTGTTCAGCACGAACCGATTAGCCATCCTCGGCTATGAGGTTCAGAACAGAGTTCTAGGGCCCGACCCTGATCGCATGTGCCCCCTCATGGAACTTCCCCTCCCCCACTGCCCCAAGGCCCTCAAACGATGCCTGGGGTTCTTTTCGTATTACGTCCAGTGGGTCCCAAACTATGCGGACAAGGCCCGCCCACTCATTCAATCCACCGCTTTCCCACTGACGGCCGAGGCTCACCAGGCCTTCAACCGTATCAAGGCCGACATCGCCAAGGCCGCGATGCACGCGGTCGACGAGACGCTCCCCTTCAAAGTCGAGAGCAATGCATCAGACGTCGCTTTGGCCGCCACCCTTAACCAGGCAGGCAGACCCGTGGCATTCTTTTCCCGCATCCTCCATGCCTCCGAAATTTGGCACTCCTCCGTCGAAAAGGAGGCCCAAGCAATCGTTGAAGCTGTGTGACGTTGGAGGCATTACCTGGCCAGCAGGAGATTCACTCTCCTCACTGACCAACGGTCGGTTGCCTTCATGTTTAACAACACACAGTGGGGTAAGATCAAAAACGATAAAATCTTGAGGCGAAGAATTGAGCTCTCCACCTACAATTATGAGATTTTGTATTGCCCCGGTATGCTCAACGAGCCCCCTGATGCCCTGACCCGAGGTACATGTGCCAGCGCACAAGTGGGCCGACTCCAGACCCTGCATGACGATCTCTGTCACCCGGGAGTCATCCGCTTTTACCACTTCATTAAGGCCCGCAGTCTGCCTTACTCCATCGAGGAAGTCAGGGCTATCACCAGAGACTGCCAGGTCTGCGCGGAGTGTAAACCCCACTGTTGTGTTGGGTGCTCTGGATCCGTGGAACACATACAGGTCAGCAACACTTGAAATAGTGTAACACCATTTTATTGAGTCATTAACAGTTTAACATACTCTCACTGTGGGTTAACACGATACTAGCTTTAACTAAAGACCTTTGTCTTGTCCTAACCAGTCGATGCACTCAGCACATGGTGAACGTCTGTGCTGCAGGCTGTGAGCTCTGTGCTACTCAGAAGCTGCAGCTCGAATGAGCGGGAACTCTGATGCCCCCTGTCTTTATAGTGCGTGTGCTCTAACTGGTGATTGGCTGCGGTGTTGTGTGTGTTGATTGGTCCCACTGTGTGTCCATCAGTGTGTGTGTCTCCACCATGATATACTGGTGTATATTATGACACGCACTTCTACCGGCCAGACCGTGCGCGCCTGATGAAGGCCTCCCGCCCCTTTGAACGCCCCAGCGTGGACTTCAAAGGGCCCCTCCCCTCCACCGACAGCAACACGCACTTTCTTAATGTGGTCGACGAGTATTCCCGATTCCGCTTCGTCGTCCCATGCCCCGATATGACACCTGCCACCGTCATGGAAGCCCTCAACACCATCTTCGCTCTGTTCGGTTTCCCTGCCTACGTCCACAGCGACCGGGGATCCTCATTTATGAGCAATGAGCTGCGCCAGTTCCTGCTCAACAGGGGCATTGCCTCGAGCAGGACGACCAGCTATAACCCCAGGGGAAACGGGCAGGTGGAGCGGGAGAATGGGACGGTCTGGAGGGCCGTCCAGCTGGCCCTACGGTCCAGAAATCTCCCGGGCTCCCGCTGGCAGGAGGTCCTCCTCGACGCACTTCACTCCATTCGGTCGCTCCTGTGCACCGCGACCAACGAAACCCCCCAAGAACGTCTTTGCCTTCCCCAGGAAGTCCACTTCCGGGGTTTCGCTCCCAACGTAGCTGGCAGCTCCAGGACCCGTTCTCCTCCGCAAGCACGTGCGGCTCCACAAGGCGGACCCGTTGGTTGAGAGTGTACAGCTACTCCATGCAAACTCGCAGTACGCCTAAGTAGAATACCAAGACACAGTCTCCCTCAGGGATCTGGCACCAGCTGGGTCCCCACACACTCCCCCCCCCCTGCCCCGGCGCACCCTCCCCTCCACCGGCACACCCCACCGCAGCCCCCGCTCCAGGACAATCCGTCCTCCCCTTGCTCCCACCGGGGATGAAGAGGATTTCGACACGCTCCCGGAATCACCGAAGACCAAGCCGATGCCTGAGTCGACACCAGCACTGCGGCGCTCTCAATGACAGATCAAGGCACCCGATCGTCTAAATTTGTAACCTTCTCTGTAATTTTAAAACCAATCTGTATGTATATAGTTTTCCACCACTCCCGCTGGACTCATTTTTGACAGGGGGTGAATGTGATAGTCACCACTGTTGTATTATATTGTATGTATGGATATTATGGTAAGGCCCCTTTACTACAGGTACGGGGGTAGATCCCTGCCTGCTGGCTCCACCCAGGAGGCGGAGTATAAATGTGTATGCTCTCCGAACAGCAGCCATTTCGTAAGCTGCTGTAGATGGCCACACATCTCTGTGTAATAAAGCCTCGATTACATTCTGCTCTCATCTCGTCATAACTGATAGTGCATCACCCACCATTTTGTATCAATACGTTTCTTTCACTTAGGATTCATCTTACTGTTTTCCCTCTTGTAGCTCAAAGCCAGCTCATGGCTCTTCCCTGCATTACTTTGAGGACTCAAATATTTCCCTTTTGCCTCATGGCGAAAACCGACAGTGATCATAGAACTATTAACATAATTCAAGTTAATATTGTGCTGTTCCTGTCAAGTTGTTTTCACCCATGTAAGACATCATTTGAAATACTGTGGAAGAGATTGAATATGTATCTGTTACACACTGGATCTCTTCTCTGTTATGCATATAAAATCTATGATATCTGAATATTACTTCCACAGTTACGAAAGAAAAATAAAATCTATAACTGCAATGAACACAGCTAAAACGATTACAGTTGGTGCACTGCAGAATGGACCTGTTGTGCCTGGTACAAACAAATATACTTCGGAAGGGTAAGTGAAGGAAAACTGTGGTAAAATTGGCTTTAACATGAGAAAGAGGAAATATTTGCATTTATATATGGTTCATTTAGAAAGCTGAATTTTATGGCATAACAGTGGAGTGTATAAATCTTTGTGGCAGCATGTTGATGCTGTTTTTGGCTAATTTTCTCCAATCGTCTTCCCCTCAGGCCTTTTGGCCTTGGTGTTGTTAGGAACTTGGCCCTAGTCTAGGGTGATGAATGGTAGGCAACAAGATAATGGAGGGGTTTGCAGCCAAGTCCAATGCTGTTCTTGTCCAGCCTTTATCCCCATTTAGAACCACCTAGGTTCATGTGGCCATATCCCTTTAATGGTAGCAATCATCTTTTATAGTTCATTCTGGAGTGAGAACTTGTTCACACTTTGAAAATTAAGCTAACTCTTCACAATCAGGTGTTGTCCACTTACTAATGATCATTATACATTACCCAATGAATGTTTGATTGGAGATCCAAGTGGAAAATCTACCTCAGTGGCTTTTTCACTAATCCTGATACTAATTTTTTTTTTTTAATTTAGAGTACCCAATTCATTTATTTCAACTAAGGGGCAATTTAGCAGGGCCAATCCACCTCGCCTGCACATCTTTGGGCTGTGAGGGCGAAACCCACGCAAACACGGGGAGAATGTGCAAACTCCACACTGACAGTGACCCAGAGCCGGGATCAAACCTGGGACCTCAGCGTCGTCAGGCAATAGGGCTAACCTACTGCGCCACCATGCTGCCCCAATCCTGATACTAATAATGATTTGTTTTGTTTGTCAAAATTTGCCTTTTGTATACATGTTATAATCAATAGTGTGTAATATGTGTAAATGTAAGATGCTTGATCACTATCTATTAAGTGGAGATGCCGCCGTTGGACTGGGGTGAGCACAGTAAGAAGTCTTACAACACCAGGTTAAAGTCCAACAGGTTTGTTTCGATGTCACTAGCTTTCGGAGAAGGAGCAGCGCTCCGAAAGCTAGTGACATCGAAACAAGCCTGTTGGACTTTAACCTGGTGTTGTAAGACTTCTTACTATCTATTAAGTAAAGGCAATCATTTTAAACTGGACATTGGTAGTTTGTGGTGAAATGAATTGTGCCCTATCCACAACTATGGAATACATGAACAGTGATGCACTAGTATACCAGTGAGTAGAATTCATCATGTCACTAAATTTATTGAAAGTGTGATTGTGGGTTTAAAGTTGAGAACACTGCTTTGCACTAACCATTACATTTTTTGAAAATATTTCTTAACATTGGGACATTAGGAACAGGAGACACCAGGCGCGATGCAGCCGCTGCATCGTGCCCGGTGTGAAATGGAACGCACTGGGTGAATAGCGGGAAAGGCCAAAATCGAGATTTGCGCCAGCGCAAACCATTTTTCAATTCACTCGGCCCGCTCCTGATGGCAAATTCCAGATCAAACCCAAAAATTGGGAGAATATCATGAGCCCACATTTGCATTCAATACAATCTCATTAACCAGATTAACCCACCCCTGAGCCAGGGGTTGAGGGGTTTTGCATCTGTGAGGCCTTCAAGTCATCTTTAAATATTGTGGAGTACAATAACAGGGGCAACCACAGCTGCAGCCTGTCTGTCCTACCAAACACTTCCAGGACCGAGTCCTGCTGCTGCTTCTATCCTGAATGCCAATGTCACTCCTTTTGACTGTGAGCAGCCTCTGGCTTCACAGCCAAAGGCTATTTCAATTGAGGAACTAACCTTGTTTGTTGTGAGAGCACTTCACACGCCTCAATTCTCAAATGCATCCTCGAGGGCACACTTGCCATGCCTCAGAGGGTGATTATTGCTTGCGTGTCCAGCAAACTTTGAAGCATGAACAGTGTGCTTGAACTCTAGGAGGGTCAGCTGCCAACAATCAAACACTAAGGAGCTGGGCTTCAGCTCTGTTGATCTTCTCGTGACCACAGGGTAAATGGGTGGAGGACAGCTGAGAATGTACTCCCAAATGCTCCCGGAGGAGGTCTGCGGTCCGGGGTCTAAGGATTCCTTATGTGGCCGGCAGTGAATATGCAGAGCAAGGTTTGCCAGCACAAGAGGCTCACTGGATGGTACTCTGAGAGAAGTCGGGACATGTAAGGGAGGGTGAGTCTTGGGGGAGTTGAGGGTACTGGGGTGGAAATCCTAACTGATTGTCAGTTGATAGGAATTCAGGACCGGCATGTCCCTGTGAGGAAGAAGGATAAGTATGGCAAATTTTGGGAACCTTAGATAACGAGGGATATTGTGAGCCTAGTCCAAGAGAGAAGGAAGCATTTGTAAGGGCTAGAAGGCTGGAAACAGACAAAGCCTGTGTGGAATATAAGGAAAATAGGAAGGAACTTAAACAAGGTGTGAGGTGGGCTATAAGGGGTTACGAAAAGTCAGTGGCGAACAGGATTCAGGAAAATCCCAAGCTTTTTATAAAGAGCAAGAGGGTAGCCAGGGAAAGAGTTGGCCCACTCAAGGACAGGGGAGGGATTCTATGCATGGAGCCAGAGGAAATGGACGAGGTACTAAATGAGTCCTTTGCATCAGTGTTCACCAAAGAGAAGGACTTGGTGGATGATGAGTCTGGAGAAGGGTATGTCGATAGTCTGGGTCACATTGAGATCAAAAAGGAGGAGGTGCTGGGCATCTTAAAAAACATTAAGGTATATAAGTCCCCAGGGCCTGATGGGATCTACCCCAGGGTACTGAGGGAGGCACGGGAGGAAATTGCTGGGGCCTTGACAGAAACCTTTGTATTCTCACTGGCTACAGGTGAGGTCCCAGAGGACTGGAGAATAGCCAATGTGTTTCCTTTGTTTAAGAAGGGTACAAGGATAATCCAGGAAATTACAGGCCGGTGAGCCTTAGGTCAGTGGTAGGGAAATTATTAGAGAGGATTCTTTGAGACAGGATTTACTCCCATTTGGAAGCAATTGGATGTATTAGTGAGAGGCAGCATGGTTTTGTGCAGGGGAAGTTGTGTCTCACTAACTTGATAGCTTTTTGAGGAAGTGACAAAGATGATTGATGCAGGTAATGCAGTGGATGTTGTCGATATGGACTTCAGTGAGGCCTCTAACAAAGTCCCTCATGGCAGACTGGTACAAAAGGTGAAGTCACACGGGATCAGAGGTGAGCTAACAAGATGGATACAGAACTGGCTCGGTCATAGGGGTAGCAGTGGAAGGGTGGTTTTCTGAATGGAGGACTGTGACTAGTGATGTGCCACAGGGATCTGTGCTGGGATCTTTGCTGTTTGTAGTATATACAAATGATTTGGAGGAAAATGAACTTGTCTGATCAGTAAATTTGCGGACAACACAAAGGTTAGTTGCAGATAGCAATGAGGACTGTCAGAGGATACAGCAGGATATAGATCGATTGGAGACTTGGGCGGAGAGATGTCAGATGGAGTTTAATCCAGACAAATGTAGGTAGTACAGTTTGGAAGGCCTAATACAAGTGGGAAATATACAGTAAATGGCAGAACCCTTAAGAGTATTGATAGGCAGAGGGATCTGGGTGTACATGTCCACAGGTCACTTAAAGTGGCAACGCAGGTGGAGAAGGTAGTCAAGAAGGCATACGGCATGCTTGCCTTCATCTGCCGGGGCATTGAGTATAAGAATTGGCAAGTCATGTTGCAGCTGTATAGAACCTTAGTTAGGTCACACTTGGAATATAGTGTTCAATTCTGGTCGCCTCACTACCAGAAGGATGTGGAGCCTTTGGAGAGGGTACAGAAGGGGTTTACCAGGATGTTGCCTGGTATGGAGGGCATGAGCTATGAGGAGAGATTGGACAAACTTGTTTGTTTTCACTGGAACAATGGAGGTTGAGGGGTTACCTGATAAAAGTCTACACAATCATGAGGGGCATAGACAGAGTGGATAATCAGAGACTTTTTCCCAAGGTGGATGAGACAATTATTAGGGGTCATAGGTTTAAGGTGTAAGGGGCAAAGTTTAGAGAAGATGTGCGAAGGAAATTTTTTTACACAGAGGGTATGGATGCCTGGAACTCGCTGCCGGAGGAGGTGGTGGAAGCAGGGACAATAGTGACGTTTAAGGGGCATCTTGACAAATACATGAATAGGATGGGAATAGAGTGATACGGACCCCGGAAGCGTTGATGATTTAGGTTAGACTGGCAGCATGGTCGATGCAGGCTTGGAGGCCGAAGGGCCTGTTCCTGTGCTGAAATTTTCTTTGTTCTTTGTTGGTCTGTCTCCTTCTCCAGTTCCTTACGGATATAACAATGTCTGGTGAGGCTACCCTCACATTGCTTGTGGCACCCGAAGCAGGCAGATGTCAGAGTGCAGGAAGGCCAACACAAGCTTGAGGCGGCACCCCATGAAGGTCACCGCAGCCCTCTAATTTTATGTCAATGGGTCATTTCAGGACTCGAGCAGGGGCCTGTGTGGCATATCACAATCTACAGCCCACTGGTATATTCGGGAGGTTATGGATGCTCTGTGTGCCGGGCATCCAACTATATCAACATCCAGTTGGTCCGAGCCCACCAATATGCCCAGGCTGCAGGATTTTCTGCCATTGCCGGGATGCCCAGGTCCAGTGGGCTATCGACGACATGCATGTCACGCTCTGAGCACTAGCGCATCAGGAGTGCCCAATATTAACAGGAAGGGATTCCACCCGCTGAATGTTCAGATTGTGTGCACCACCGCTTCTGAATCATGCACGTGCGTGCCCACTATACAGGGAGAGAGCATGACAGCTACATCCTGGGGCACTTGGAGATCCCTGGTGTCTTTGAAGACCACCCAAGGATGACGGGTTGGCTCGTGGGCGGCAAGATATACCCTCTGAGGTCATGGCGGAGACCTGTTATAATGAGGCTCTCACTGCCACCCATATTCCCCCCTCTCAAAGAGTCTGTGTGTAACATCACTGCAGGGTGATGGACCTGTGTTGGCACTGTCAGCAGGTCACCATACAAGGCAGGAGACTGATGATCACTCACTATGAGGAAAGCTCTGGTGCTCTTCAGTTTCTGCTACAGTCTGACTCCTGTCTGTCTGCTGATAGCGTGCTCACAAACATCCTCTGAAAGGGGCCTGCATCAGAAAATTGAGTTCCTGCACCACTGTGCCCCCAGGGCAGGTGGGGGGGGGGGGGGGGGGGGGGGGGGGGGAAACCGGGGGCGGAGGTACAGGCAGGTCAGCTGTGAAGATTAACGTGACAGAGGCATCACCTGTATGAAGTGTGACATGTTTTAATAGTGAACATTTTACTCTGACAGATTTCTATTTCCCCTAGCTACGGATAGTGATCCTCACCAGTGCCCACTCAATGCTCCTCACTCTTCTTGATCTTCTAGGTCTACTGCGATATCTCGGTGTGTTCTCAGGATGCACATCAGAGGTGGAGGCAGCCTGCTGCTTTCCATGCCCTGTGGCCTTTGATGGCCTTGGTGGATGCCCTCGATAGGAGGGCCTGGCAAGGGATTTGCATGGCAAGAGATTGGGAATCACTTCCTGATTTGGGAGCACAAATCAAGTCCAATTCAGCTCCGGCGGGCGAACATAGGGCTGGATTCTCCGATTTTGAGGCTTTCTCCGGAGGAGGTGTCTAATTTTACGATGAAAAAATCGGCAAGGCCCCAGCCGCGACCCTCCGACCGGTGAGTGGCTAGCAACTGTGCCACATAAAACATACGGCCTTCACAAAATAAACGGCCGGAGAATTGCCGGGGCCTTAGCACGGGGCCGCCATGCAGCGGTTGTGCAGTACAACATGGTGTCGGCCGCGCACTATCCGCCAACCTGCCAGATAGTGCCCCCCTTGGACACCGCCAGGCCACCCCCCCCCACCAGTCTCCCCAGCCCTCGCCGAAGCTCCCCCCACCAGTAGCACGGTTCTCCCCTGACTGTGGCGGCTCTGGACAAAGTCCTCAGCCGCCATGCTGGGATCCCGACCGCTGACACCAATGAGTCAACCGTGTGGATGGGAACTTGGCCCATCGAGGGTGGAGCATTGGGGGAGGGCCTTCAGGCATACTCCTCTGACGCCGTTTTGGAGGGGGTGGAGCATCGGAAAACAGGATCCGCCCGGATTTTAGCATCAAAAGGGGTTCTCCGCCCGATTGCCGATTACGATATCAACGTCGGGCAATGGAGAATCCTGCCCATAGTCTCCCAAATGGAGAATTTCACCCTATATGCCTATGCCTTTGCCTTAATTTTCCGGAGGCCTCTTGGTCTTGATTCACTCACCAGAGGATATCGCTTGTCTGCATTTATCCTGTCAAATAGTTTTAACATCTTAATCACCTATACTCAAGGGAATACAGAACAATTTTATGCCACCTGTCTTCATAATTTAATCCTAAACTCTGGTAACAATCTAGTGAATCTATGCTGCACCTGCTAATCCAGTATACCCTTCCAGTGATGCAATGCCCAAAAGTCTTCAAACGAGTGCTCAAATAGAAATATTAACTGTAATTAGTTTAGTAGTCATTGTGAATATATTTTCCAACAGAAAAGACTTAAGAAAATATGTTGACTATTGATGGTAAAATAAAGTTCTGAAAGAAATGATATGAGTAAAGCCAATTTCATATTTCAATTCCATGCATCAGTTTTTATTCTTGTTTTTCTAGTGCTAATCCCGTATGGAATACTAATATTGAGGTGTCTGCAGATCTTGGTTTTGAAGACGCTAATTCAGACCGTGTAAGGTAAATTTGAAAAAACAAAGCTTTTGCAATTTTTAGAAACCTACTGTGTACCTGGTATTAGGAGCAAGTTCTAGCTTTACGTTTAATTTATATTTCTGTATTCGTGTGTTGAGAAAGGGTGAAACCTGAGTTTTGGTTTCACTTTAGACTGAATCCTGCATGTCTGTGGGTTTGTTTGTACACCTATATTTTTAATGAGGTTTTACGACTCTTAAAGGAAATAGAGAAAATGCAGAAGCAGGAAAAAATCTGGGTGTCGCCCAGCAGCAGAGGACCCATTGGGAGAGGGAAACAGAAAAGTAGTTTTAGTTCAGTTGGGAGCAAGTGGTAGGATGACCTGGATGGGAACTGCAGAAAGCACATTTCCCAAAAGAACAGGAGAAGTTCCCAAAAATCAGGAATTGGGTAAAAAAAGAAAGGCCCACAAAGACACTTAAATTAAGGGACAAGAACAAAAATCTTACCACCTGTTCGGTGAAGTTAAGTGCAGAGCGGTGGAAAAGGCTCAATCCGGGATTTTGTGCTCCCATTCGCAACAGGAATGAATGGCGACAGGAGCACAAATTATTGCGAGAGGCAAAAAACGTGATTCGCGCCAGAAAGATTTCTCGTTGCGATTGTTCCCACTACTGGCCAGTGACATTATGCTTGATAGGCTGGGATATATGCCTGATAATCCCCCCGTTACATAATCCATTTACATTGGAGAGAGGACATGTCAAATGACAGGTTTCCCATAGGGTGCACCTGGCAAACAAAACATGCCAAAGAAGTTCAGGTGAGGGCATTTCTCAGAGGTGGAGGGGTGGGGAAGTCATGCCTGGGCACTGCCCCTGTTGGGGGTGCTGTATTTTAAAGTTTTTGTATTGGGAGCTCTTTTTAAAGGGTGTTCCGATTTTTTGAAATCTAAGTTGCTGGAGGGGTGAGCTCAATCAGAGCCCGCAACACCAGTGTTTCATCGTGGGACCTGCCCCTTCAATTTTTTTGAGCTAGCAACCAAAGGATATGGCTGAGAAAGCCACCGGCCACATCATTTTTCCTACCTGTTGTGCCATTCTGCTGAAAAATGAGAAAATTCTACCCTCCAAATGAAAGAGAGAAAGCTACAGGGAATGGAATCAAGGCAAAGTGGGTCTGTGAGAAGCCTGAAGATTCAAAGAGACAGCCAGATTTTGGTGACCCCTTAATATGGGCCTGTGATGCAGTGGTGCTCTGTTGGTATAGCTGAGTATCAGACTGTGCGCGTAGAAGGTGAAGCTTAAGTGCAGGTGGTGATCCAGGGAGAGGATGTGTTGATGAGAAATGCATAGAAGTTGCTCTGGGTAACATTTGTTACTTGGTTTCAGAGGGTCGTGTGTCTGACTACAGGTCGCCAATTAGTTTACATGGACTGTAGTTACTGTGAACATTACACAATAAGGTGGGCTTTGTAACTTGTGTTTTCCTTATGAATGTAAAGGTTAATTTGGGGTGAATGAGTAGCGTAATATAGATCTTTTTTCTTGTTTGATACATGTTTTATTCTAAAATTCATCAGCAGACTCCTGTGCCTCTGTTCAGTAGCTGGCCTCCACGTTTCTAAACAAAAACTAAAAGTGAGAACCTATCAAGTCAGGTTCCACCCTGGAATCTGTAACATCAGTTGTAACATCAGCTCGAATCATAACACTGGAGAGGGGAAAGGAGAGCTATATGGAGATCAAAATAATTCAATTTAAAATCTGAAGTAACCCTTGAGAGTTAATATTGATATAGAGATTTTTTTTTGAAAATTCATTCATGGGATTCATTCATCGCAGACTGTGCCAGCATTTATTGCCCATCACTAATTGCCCTTGAGGGGGCAGTTAAGAGGCAACTATGTTGCTGTCGGTTGGTCTGGAGTCACATGTAGGACAGACCAGGTAAGGACGACAGATTTCCTTCCCTTGAGGGCATTACTGAAACAGATGGGTTTTTATCACAATTGACAATGGCTTCATGGTCATCATTAGACTTTTAGTTCCAGACTTTTATTTAATTCAAATTTCACCATCTGCAGTGGTGAGATTTGAACCTGGGTCCTCAAAGCATTTCTCTGGGTCTCTGGTTTACTAGTCCAGAAACAATACCACTACGCCACCGCCTCCCCACATTTGCATTGCTGCCATTGGGTGGATTCAGGACATTAGTGCCTTGAAAATGGGAGCACACACCTTACAGCTGTGTTCCCACTTCTGATCTGGCCAATGTTTACTTTCAAAGGACCTCTACTGGGCAGCTAAAATATCTGCCTGTACTATGCAAAGTCATGGATGGATTTGAAAACATGGATGAAAATTTTAAAATCAGTATGACTTAGCATGGGGAGCAGTTTAGGTTGGTGTTAACAGGATTTTATGCAAGTTAGGACTTGGGAAGCAGAGATTTGCATGAGCAAATTTTTGGAGGGTAGAACATGAGAGGCCAGTCAGCTGTACATTGGAAAAGTCAAGACTAGATGTAATAAAAGCATTGATGAGCTGTTCAGTATATGAGCTGAAGCAGGAGCAGAGTTGGACAATGTCATGGAGATGGAAAAAGGCAGTCTTAGGCTCTGCCTCACTCAGCTTCCCCGATTCCATGAATCCTTTCTGTCCCAAGCAGCCCCTCTCCTGTCCCACCGCCAGCATCTGTATTGAGTTTCATTGAGTCAGCCTCACCACAGCCAATGATGGAAGGCTGTTGTGAGGCACCTTTTTTGCCACCTGAAGCATTTTGTCTGTACTATTAAATATAGCATATCACGCAAATCTACATCCCTCAAAATCGACCGGGCCTCCCATTAACAACAATCCAAAATGCACAAATGATTTCCAGAGGGGTAGAATGATTTAAAAATATATATATGTAATGCATTATTATATAGCCGTTAAGAAGTGGAATAGAAATGTATTAACTCTCTTTTATGGTAGAATTCAATCTGCAATTTGAACGAAAGAAGGTAGAATCAGATATAAAGGTGTTACAGTTAAATAAAGGTAACTACAGGGGCATGAGGGAGGAACTGACGAAAATCGACTGGGAGCAGAGCCTTGTGGGAAAGACAGTAGAACAGCAATGGCAGGAGTTTCTGGGCGTAACTGAGGACACAGTACAGAGGTTCATCCCAAAGAAAAGAAAGGTTATCAGAGGGGGAATTAGGCAGCCATGGCTGACAAAGGAAGTTAGGGAATGCATCAAAGCAAAAGAGAAAGCCTATAATGTGGCAAAGAGTAGTGGGAAGTCAGAAGATTGGGACGGCTACAAAAACAAACAGAGGATAACAAAGAGAGAAATAAGGGGCAAAATTCTCCGACCCCACGCCGGGTCGGAGAATTGCCGGGGGCTGGCGTGAATCCCGCCCCCGCCGGTTGCCGAAGTCTCCGGCACCGGAGATTCGGTGGGGGCGGGAATCGCGCCGGTTGGCGGGCCCCCCCGCGCGATTCTCACGCCCGGATGGGCCGAAGTCCCGCCGCTAAAATGCCTGCCCCGCCGGCATAAATTAAACCACCTACCTTACCGGCGGGACAAGGCGACGCGGGCGGGCTCCGGGGTCCTGGGGAGAGCGCAGGGCGATCTGGCCCCGGGGGGTGCCCCCACGGTGGCCTAGCCCGCGATCGGGGCCCACCGATCCGCGGGCGGGCCTGTGCCGTGGGGGCACTCTTTCCCTTCCGCCTCCGCCACGGTCATCACCATGGCGGAGGCAGAAGGGACTCCCTCCACTGCGCATGCGTGGGAAGCTGTCAGCGGCCGCTGACGCTCCCGCGCATGCACCGCCCGGATATGTCATTTCCGCGCCAGCTGGAAGGGCACCAGAGGCCTTTTCCGCCAGCTGGCGGGGCGGAAATTTGTTCGGCACCGACCTAGCCCCTCAAGGTTGGGGCTCGGCCCCCAAAGATGCGGAGCATTCCGCACCTTTGGGGCGGCGCGATGCCCGTCTGATTTGCGCCATTTTGGGCGCCAGTCGGCGGACATCGCACCGTTTCGGGAGCATTTTGCCCACGGAAAGAGAGGATCAAATATGAAGGTAGGCAAGCGAGTAACATTAGGAATGATAGTAAAAGTTTCTTTAAATACATTAAAAACAAACGGGAGGCAAAAGTAGACATTGGGCCGCTCCAAAATGACGCTGGTAATCTAGTGATGGGAGACAAGGAAACTGCTGAGGAACTAAATAAGTACTTTGCGTCAGTCTTCACAGAAGAAGACATGAGTAATATCCCAACAATTCAGGAGAGTCACGGGGCAGAGTTGAATATGGTATCCATCAGAAAGGAGAAAGTGCTAGAGAAGCTAAGAGGTCTAAAAATTGATAAATCTCCGGGCCCAGATGGGCTACATGCTAGAGTTCTAAAGGAGATAGCTGAAGAAATAGTGGAGGCGTTAGTTATGATCTTTCAAAAGTCACTGGAGTCAGAGAAAGCCCCAGAGGATTGGAAAATCGCTGTTGTAACCCCCCTGTTCAAGAAGGGAACAAGGAAAAAGATGGAAAATTATAGGCCAATTAGCCTAACCTCGGTTGTTGGCAAGATTCTAGAATCCATTGTTAAGGATGAGATTTCTAAATTCTTGGAAGTGCAGGGTCGGATTAGGACAAGTCAGAATGGATTTAGTAAGGGGAGGTCATGCCTGACAAACCTGTTAGATTTCTTTGAAGAGATAACAAATAGGTTAGACCAAGGAGAGCCAATGGATGTTATCTATCTTGACTTCCAAAAGGCCTTTGATAAGGTGCCTCACGGGAGACTGCTGAGTAAAATAAGGGCCCATGGTATTCGAGGCAAGGTACTAACATGGATTGATGATTGGCTGTCAGGCAGAAGGCAGAGAGTTGGGATAAAAGGTTCTTTTTCGGAAAGGCAACCGGTGACGAGTGGTGTCCCGCAGTGTTGGGGCCACAGCTGTTCTCTTTATATATTAACGATCTAGATGACGGGACTGGGGGCATTCTGGCTAAGTTTGCCGATGATACAAAGATCGGTGGAGGGGCAGGTAGTATTGAGGAGGTGGGAGGCTGCAGAAAGATTTAGACAGTTTAGGAGAGTGGTCCAAGAAATGGCTGATGAAATTCAACGTGGGCAAGTGCGAGGTCTTGCACTTTGGAAAAAAGAATAGAGGCATGGGCTATTTTCTAAACGGTGACAAAATTCATAATGCTGAAGTGCAAAGGGACTTGGGAGTCCTAGTCCAGGATTCTCTAAAGGTAAACTTGCAGGTTGAGTCCGTAATTAAGAAAGCAAATGCAATGTTGTCATTTATCTCAAGAGGCTTGGAATATAAAAGCAGGGATGTACTTCTGAAGCTTTATAAAGCATTAGTTAGGCACCATTTAGAATATTGTGAGCAATTTTGGGCCCCACACCTCAGGAAGGACATACTGGCACTGGAGCGGGTCCAGCAGAGATTCACACGGATGATCCCAGGGATGGTAGGCCTAACATACGATGAACGTCTGAGGATCCTGGGATTATATTCATTGGAGTTTAGGAGGTTGAGGGGAGATCTAATAGAAACTTATAAGATAATGAATGGCTTAGATAGGGTGGACGTAGGGAAGTTGTTTCCATTAGCAGGGGAGACTAGGACCTGGGGGCACAGCCTTAGAATAAAAGGGAGTCACTTTAGAACAGAGATGAGGAGAAATTTCTTCAGCCAGAGAGTGGTGGGTCTGTGGAATTCATTGCCACAGAGGGCGGTGGAGGCCGGGACGTTGAGTGTCTTTAAGACAGAAGTTGATAAATTCTTGATTTCTCGAGGAATTAAGGGCTATGGAGAGAGAGCGGGTAAATGGAGTTGAAATCAGCCATGATTGAATGGTGGAGTGGACTCGATGGGCCGAATGGCCTTCCGCTCCTATGTCTTATGGTCTAAGATTTATAATGCTATACCACAGAGAATTTTCCTTGAGCACATTCTGTAACTTAAGATGACAATCAAATATAGCATATCACGTAAATCTACATTTTGATATAATAAGAATACTTGTGATGGATCTTTAAATTTAGAATCTAGATTTTAATTCTTAACCTAACAGCCTGTTCCATTATTAGTATTTTTGGTATTAATATTTGACCATATTTACTGGAACACACGAGAGGCGTTGCTGAATTTGATTTGAACTGTACAAATTGAGGGAAAACTGGGTTAATTGAAATTGATTCACAGTTTGAAATAACTTTGAGGTCTTGAGAGACGAGCTTAATTTTTTTGTCTACTTAGTAAGAATGAATGTTCCTTTTCTTGCAGTATTAATTCTTTGGATGTGAATATTGTTGATGGAATGCAAGAAACGCCTACAAGGAAATTAAATGTGGAAGTAAGTTAAAACCATGTCATCCCTCAAAATGTGTTATACAAAAATGTGCATATTTGTATTAGGGAAATGAAAAATCCGACTGTGCTTTTTAATTTAATAGCAATACAAATGTTGCTCTGAGGTGTGTATGTTTTTTATAAAGATTTGAACAATGATCTCATGAAGGATCTATGTTGATTAAGTGTTACTGTCATCATAACACTGTATCTATCCGCCAGAAAACAAAAATTCCACCCAGGTGCTTTGAATGGCAAAGGACTGGGTGATACACTGTTTTCCACTCTGTCTTTTCACTTTAATCTTTATCTTTCATTAGTTTCACAAGTAGGTTACATTAACATTGCAATGAAGTTACTGTGAAAAGCCACACTCCAGTGCCTGTTTGGGTACATTGAGGGAGAATTTAGAATGTCCAATTCACCTCACAAGCATGTCTTTTGGGACTTGTGGGAGGAAACCAGAGCACCCGGAGGTAACCCACTCAGACACGGGAGAACATCTTGACACCGCACAGGCCAGGAATCGAACCTGGGACCCTGATGCTGTGAAGCAACAGTGATGACCACTGTGCTACCATGTCGCCCACAACATCTGGACCTAGTTCAAATCTACAATACTGTACTGTCTGTTGTTTATAAGGGTCTGGCATTACAGCAGTGAATATACTTCAGACGCTGCTGTTGACCGCTTTTGGGCATCCTGAGGTCATGAAAGGCATTGTATAAAAACTGAAAGATTGTTTTTCTTTCTCGCATGAGGAATAATTAGTTTTATCAATTCAGCACTTGGTAATGTAGGTCCACATCATAGAATAGCCCTTAATTTGTACCAAATTATCTACATCACCTACGAACATCAGAAGGTACTTGAAGTACCTTGAGGTGGGAGTTAGTCGTTCCAATGGGTACAAGTTCCTCAAACAAGAGACATCACAAACATTGCCCACCCATGACCTAATCACCAATGTTTGCTGCTAGGACATTTGGTGAAAACTCCCAGTAGTGGCAGAAGGCCCGTAAGTGGCCATTGATTGACCAGTTAAAGGTCTCAATGTGCCAAAGGCAAACAATCTGCACAATACCTCAACCTCCGTGACTAAAGTAAGAAGTTTTTACTCCGTGATTCAACACATACCAGGATGGGTAGGTGACAAGTAGGAAGGGGATAAATTGGCACCCAATTTTATCCCCTTCCTACACCTGCCATCTGATGTGTTGGGTGCTCTGGATCCGTGGAACACATACAGGCTACCAACACTTAAAATAGTACAACACTATTTTATTAAGTTAGAAACAGTTGAACATACTTTCACTGTGGGTTAACTCAATGTTAGATTAAACTAAAGACCTCTGCCTGTCCTAACCAGTCTATGCACTCAGCACATGGTGAAGATCTGTGCTGTACGTTGTAAGCTCTGTCCTTCTGAGAGGCTGCATCCCGAATGAGCGGGAAAACTGATGCCCCCTGTCTTTATAGTGAGTGTGCTCTAACTGGTGATTGGCTGCGGTGTTGTGTGTGTTGATTGGTCTTGCTGTGTGTCCATCAGTGTGTGTGTCTGCACCATGATATACTGGTGTATATTATGACATCCCCCCTTTTATAAAAAACATGTATGTTTGTGGCAATAAATAATGTGTGGTGATAATGTTCCTAACTACATGTGGGGTGCGAAGACATAGTTACAGGACTATGTACGTGAGAACTAAGCTATTTACATGGAAGGTTCCTGGTGCAGAGAAGCAGTATGCAACTGGAGTAACGAGATCAACACTATATACAAACCAGGGAAACGATCAAACAAAGCAACAAAACAATTCAGAGAGTCCATAAATTCGGAAAGTTCATAAATTTAGTCTCTGAGGTGGGCGACAAATTCTGGTTGACCGCCTCAAGGGTGGGTCGAGAGCCGCCGGTTCAAGAGCGGGCTGGACTGGTCAAAGTCAGGGAGAGGCAGAGTGACAGGGAGCTCTGCAAAGTCTGTGGCAGGGTCAGCAGGAAGGCGAGGTGACACTGGAGGATCACGTGGTGAGCGTGTAACGAGACGAAGGGCGTGTTGATTGCGGCGCAGAATAGAGCCATCCGGTAGACGAACCAGGAACGAGCGGGGGGCCACCTGCCGAAGGACAACAGAGGTTGCAGACCAGCCACCATCCAGAACTTGGACGCGGACGTTGTCATCTGGAGCCAGAGCAGGGAGATCAACTGCACGGGAGTCATGAGCCGCCTTGTGCTGTCAACGAGACAACTGCATCCGGTGAAGGAGCAGAACGTGGTCGAGGTCTGGGACATGAATGGACGGCACCGTCGTCCTCAGGGTGCGACTCATGAGTAATTGGGCTGGCGACAGGCTAGTGGACAGTGGGGCGGAGCGATAGGCCAGCAAGGCAAGGTAGAAATCAGACCCAGCATCGGCAGCCTTGCATTGGAGCCGTTTGACTATATGTACTCGCTTCTCCGCTTTGCCGTTGGATTGGGGGTACAGGGGACTGGATGTCACATGGGCAAAATTGTATCGCCTGGCAAAGTTGGACCATTCTTGGCTGGCGAAGCAGTGGCCATTGTCCGACATAACCTTGAGCGGGATGTCATGTCGAGCAAAGGCTTCTTTACATGCACGAATGACTGCAGACGAGGTGATGCCGTGCAACCGTATCACTTCTGGGTAATTCGAAAAGTAGTCCACGATCAGGACATAATCTCTACCCAGCGCGTGGAACAGGTCGATGCCCACCTTGGTCCATGGTGACGTGACCAACTCATGGGGCTGCAGGGTCTCACGTGGATGGGCCGGCTAGAAGCGCTGACAAATGGGGCAGTTGAGCACTGTGTTGGCTATGTCCTCATTAATGCCGGGCCAGTACACTGCCTCTCAGGCCCGTCGGCGGCACTTTTCCACGCCAAGGTGGCCCTCGTGTGGTTGTTCCAGGACAAGCTGGCGCATGCTATGCGACATGACAATGCGGTCCAGTTTTAGAAGAACCCCATCTACTACCGCCAGATCATCTCTGACATTATAGAATTGAGGCCATTGGCCCTTGAGCCACCCGTCCGTTAGGTGGCACATGACACGCTGTAGCAAGGGGTCAGCCGCCGTCTCGTGGCGAATTTGGACGAGGCGTTCATCCGAGGCAGGTAGATTGGAGGCCACGAATGCCACATGGGCTTCAATCTGGCATACAAATCCCGCTGGGTCATATGGAGTGTTGGCTGCCCTGGAGAGAGCGTCAAAAATGATGAGTTCCTTGCCTGGCGTGTATACCAGCTGGAAGTCGTATCGCCAGAGCTTGAGAAGAATACGCTGGAGGCGAGGCGTCATGTCGTTCAAGTCTTTCTGTATTATATTGACCAGCGGGCGATGGTCGGTCTCGACGGTGAACTGAGGAAGTCCGTAGACATAATCGTGAAACTTAACAACACCGGTCAGAAGGCCCATGGCTTTGTCCTTCTGAGAGGCTGCATCCCGAATGAGCGGGAAAACCGTTGCCCCCTGTCTTTATAGTGAGTGTGCTCTAACTGGTGATCGGCTGTGGTGTTGTGTGTGTTGATTGGTCTTGCTGTGTGTCCATCAGTGTGTGTGTCTGCACCATGATATACTGGTGTATATTATGACACCATCCTGCCCCTTGGGCATTCAGCCCACAGTGCCTGAAATTGGAAACTGTTCCATTTTGCAATACAAATATTTCTAACATTGATGAACACAAAAATTAATGAAAAGTGATAAAATACTAGCAGTATGATTGTTTTTGCACTGGAGTGTGGAAGTATATTTGCTTTACAATGCTACACATTTAGTAAAATTTCATTTGATCCCGATCTAACTTGATCCCTGAACTACTTTGAGGGCTCAGTTGAAATGCCATAGTATCTCTCGTGAGAGTCTAGTGAAGGCTGCTGGAAAATGTCAGAGACTCAGTTGTACCAGATACCTGTCGACTTTGAGATGCCTTGGTTGGCCTTGTAAGGAGCAGGACCTCCAGCAAACCTTGTGAAGGCAATGATGAAAGGTGGTGGAGTCAGGGGAGAAGACTCTGAGAAATCCCACTTTTCTGACTTATAGGGAACTGGTCATATCACTAGAGGCACACTAATCTCCAGAAGTGCACAGCAGGTCCCACTGGAGGCATCCTGGAAAGAAAAGTAGTCAAGAACCTAAAGAATATGCCTGGCTTTAAAAAGAATTGGACTGGTGCCCCTTCTCTCATTCCAACCCCCACTTCCCCTCTTTCTGAACATGGCATGGACAATTAATGTGGCCTTGCCTGTGTTTGTTGCATCTTGTTTACAAGTTAAAACAAGTAAGGTGAATTGTGTGGTAAATTAAAATCTGACTCTCATGATACCTGTGACGAAGGTAGTTCGAAATATTTACAAAAAGGTTCACTAATAATCTGGATGGAGCATGTTGATCTTTTTCTGAACCTGCTATTAGAAAAGTAAAGATTATTTTCTTCTCTGGCTTCCTGGTTTAAATATTTACATTTTCTTTCTTGCATAAGATGGCTGAGCAAACAATTAACAGTCACCCAGTTGATGAAAAGACCAAACCGCTGAGTGTCGCACTGGATGACCATGACAACAATAAAGAGAAAACCTCAGGGGAGACTGGGAATGGAATTTACAACAAAGCTATACTGAACAGCACTGATATCTGAGCATTAGACGGGTGCCTTCAATTCTTCCTTCAGTTTTAATTTTAAAATTTGCATTTAAAACCTTTGATACAAGAAAAGTGGAATCTTCTGTTGATAATAGTATGCTTGTGCCTTTGCTGCCTGGTAAGCACTTTCTCAACATATTGTGCATGTGTGAAGATTTATTCCAGCTAGCATTGTGCTGTCATGAATACATATTTTGAATTCAGTTTTGTTTGCTGGCCAAAATGATGTTATGACATATGTTTATGTTTTACCACCCTTCTGTATTCAATGCTAATTATTGTACTATTGACAGCACTAGTGAAAGCTGTGTTTAAATAGTAAAAGAACAATGTTCCATGTATGGAAATTGTTAGCAGCAACATGGCTAGAAGTAGGATGATACTACCTATATCCTGTATAATTAAATGCCACTGCAAAAGTTCTCATTATCCATCATTTTTCTGGTTAGAAAAATTCTTCAAACTAATTTCCTGCTGTAAATTCTGTTTAACCATTTACCTGGTAAGATTTTACGCTTTGATTAAACAACCTAAATTAATTTTATAAGGACCTATTGTGTGGAAAATTGTACAAATTTCCAAAAATATCAATGTCTAAATTCCCCTGCAGAATCAATGAAGTTCGATTTATATAAACACCGTAAGGTGATGACCTCCAAGAATGGCACAGCAATGAGGAGAAATGAATTATTACCTGAGGCATTAGAAATCGTGAGGAACTTGCTGAGTGTTGGGAGGGCATTATATGCTATGGGGAACAAGATTGTGGGTGGAAGCTGGGCAACTTGCTAGACTTACCTATTGGAAAAGCACACTTTGGCAAAGAGAAAAGTAAAAAGACAGAGGTCTAAGGCAATTTCTTTGCAATTCTTCACAGTTGTTCATTATGTTTGCAAATTATTTTAGGAGAATAACTGACTTGGATATTGGTAACTTAACTCAATAAATGAAAGAGAAACAGAATCCTGGGAATGAGAGAACATTAATGCAAGAGTCAGAAGGATTCTGTAAATAGACAGTTGATCTTGGAGGCAAGCAGACAGCAAAGAAACTATTCTCAGAAATTTGGGAAATCTATTCTATTTCCGCAGAAGAGAGGAAATTCTCAGTTGTTTTATTGAAATAAAACCCATTGGAATATGTTTGCAAGTCATTTTATTTGTGCAGTTATTTAATATAGGACAAGTTTTAGTCAGCTGTGATGTAATGAAAAACTAACATTAAGGCTTTTTAAAACTAAGGTTGTGAAAATACAATTGAACACATATTTTGTTCCAGAAGGAAATATAAAAATTACGTCGTGTTAAATTTGTAAATTATGCCAATTGGAAATTTGAATGTTTTGTAAATGATTATCTACAATGTTCATAAACTATAATAAATAATTTTCTATTTGCGAGCAATGGTTTTATTTTTCAGCTTCTAACTCATTGTAATAGGCCAAATGAACAGGAGCCGGAGCCAGACATTAGGGATGATCTTGATCATGCTTGGGGTGGGGAAGATGTGTGTGCTAATACCTCTGCTGTGTATTGGAAGTACACCAGTCCAGTTGGAAAGTAGTTAGCAGGTCCCTATGCTTAACATCAACCGAGTGTGTTTCAAGCAGGCGTGAAGTGCAACCAATTCATAGATTCATAGAATTTACAGTGCAGCAGGAGGCCATTCAGCCCATCGAGTCTGCACCGGCTCTTGGAAAGAGCACCCTTCCCAACCTCACACCTCCACCCTATCCCCATAACCCAGTAACAGCATCCAACAATAAGGGCAATTTTGGACACTAAGGGCAATTTAGCATGGCCAATCCACCTAACCTGCACACCTTTGGACTGTGGGAGGAAACCGGAGCACCTGGAGGAAACCCACGGACATGGGAAGAATGTGCAAACACCACACAGACAGTCAGCCAGGGTCGGAATCAAATCCGGATCCCTGGCACTGTGAGGCAGCAGTGCGAACCACTGAGCCCCCATGCTGCCCTTAGCATCTTGTACTAAAGGCAAGTTACCTGGGCATTGCAACTCAAGACCCTACCTTGACCATCTCAGAAACTCTTTAGCTTCAACAGCCCTATAAACAGTTTTTTTTGTTTCTTTGCTAAAATACATTCTCTTCCGTCTTGTCCACTTGATTTTAAATTTGGATTTCCATTATCTTCCAGGTTTACTTATGTTTGTTCTGGCATTCGTTGCATAGCAACTATTTGTTTCTATATTTATAGGCTCTCCTTCAGTTGTGTACATGAATTGAAGCATTCAATTCACTGTTTTGGATTATTTATTTACTTTGTTCTTAACCCTCCATTGCAATAAAAAGGAATACATTTTGCTTCACTGCAAATTATTAGGTTCTGTTTGTCATTTGATAGTACAGAACTTGAATATTGCTGAAAAAAAGAGACATTTTGGAAGCTTCTCATCCTGAATTCATCAAGACAATCACAAGACTAAAATGTAAGGGAATTCAACTTTTTTGCTTATGTACTGCTAACAATTATGCTGACAACCAATTTAAGATTGTCCATTGTGCTTGCAGTATGGTACATTTGTATGTACTGGTAGCTACATATGTTGATATACAGGACCATATTATTTTCGCACACCTGTTTCAGCTAAACAAGTGACAGCTACTCGCTGGTTCATTCTTCAAGGCAATGCCTTGACCAATCAGAGTCAAGCTGCCTGGTTTAAATTCAAACAATGTTTGGCAGTTAACTGTCAGTTACCAGCACTGGTGCATTCTCCATACCAAGACCGTTCCCAATCAGAGTCCACTTGCCAACCAAACAGCATTCCCTTCCTGTATAGTATACATTTATTGAATTCCTGTACATTTTCTTACTGTGATTGTCCTGATGAGTGCAAGATGAAAAGCTTCAGCTAATGTCTCTTTTTTCAGCAATATTGAGTTCCATTTCTTATTTCTAAACAGTAATATCCTACCTTAATGCCTTATCACATAAGTACAATTAATATGTCCCAAACCTCTTGATTTACACTTGTGAAATTATAATCATTCACTTGAAACGTTCCTTCATTAATAACATTTCAGAGGAAAAGTCCATCAAGGGAAAGGGGTCATGGTGCATTATGACCCCACAGCTGGTCCCATGGAGACAGGCAGGACACATATTTTGTGCTGCCTCCTCTTCAAAATGGTTTCAGCATAGCCCAGTGCGTAAAGCATGGCTGACTGGCTGCATGCTAAAGAGGAGCCAATAGTGCGCATGGCTAGCACATGTTTCACCAAGCTGGCACACCTTAAAGGCAATCTTCCCTTCTTAATGGGGAGCTGCACATATTGTGTGGGAGCTGCTGCAGACTGTGTGGAAGACCTGGATAGAAGTTAATGCACAGAAAAGGTAGCCCCAGGGAAGGCAGAGGGCCAAGGTTTTCTGTTGCAGTGCTGGAGGCATTAGTTTTCAAGCTGGAACGGAAGAGAGATGCAATGTTTCCAAATGGAACCAGGAGGCCCTCAAAGCAAACTCCAAGAAGGGATTGAGAGCAGGTGGCCACCAAGATCAATTCACAGAATCTGACCTGGAGGGTGTGGTAGCAAAATAAACCTCACATAAATAGTCAATAACATTTAATGTATCTTCGCATGATGCTTGCTAACTTCTGCACCACTAGCCTGCTCAATGCACCACGCCCACATCACTAACCCAGCAGCAATCAGGACTCAGACTTCACATCACATACTCCACTGTACCCACACATACCATTCGCTGCTGCCAGCCTCACACTTCTCAGTGCATTGCATGCCAGATGATAGGCAGGTACATCAGAAAAAATATATCACAACACACCCAATGAGATTCTTTCCTATCTTGTAGAGCAGGCATTGTCAAACTCGGGGGCGCGACCTGCGGGTGGGTCACGGGCGGGTGTCGGGAGGGTCACGGAGCTGATTGTCGCGGCGCTCCCGATCGCGGAAATCTGCACGCAATAGCCGCAGCAGCCGGTTTTTAATAACGGCAGCTGCAAGCGGCCTTCAAAATGACCGCGAACATGTAAAAATAATGCGGTCGCACTCCACACGCATGCCAGATCATCAGCCGATGATCGGGCACGCATGCGCAGTGCGCCCGCTTTTTCTTTAAATGGTCGCAGCTTTTGTTTTACAAGTCCGGGGGGGGGGGGCGGAGTTCTTCATTTTATTCATTTATTTTATTCATTTAATTTTTACTTTTTTCATTTATTTTATTCATTTTTTTTTTACAAGTTCGGGGGGGATTTATTTGATAAAATTTTAAAGGAACTTTAGACAAATGGCGACTCCATACTTTCTGACACCGGATCGCTTCACCTTCACCCAACGGGTTCCATTGGAAGAGCGTGTCCGAGGGCCAAAGGGATCCATTTCCTCCATTTTTATCAGCAGCAAACAAGGTAAGAGAAAATGGGGGGTCGTGCAGGTCGGCCGGCATGGATCTCGAAGGTCGGCCCGCGTGGGTTGGGAACGTCGGCCGGGTTGGGTCGCGAAGGTTGGCCGGTTGGTGAAAATAGGCCCCCGGAAAAAAAGTTTGAAGAACACTGTTCTAGAGGAGAAGGTCCATAACTGGAGGGAGCAGAGCAGAACCAGTGTGGGGACAGGCATTCCTGCATCTCTTGAACACACCAGAGGAGATGGTTCCCTGCATGGGACCAGCTGTGTTTGAGACTGTTCTCAGTGGAATTCAGGGTGACAACAAGTTCCCAACTTATTCCCCATTCTCAAATTCCACCTCACCTTCATTCTGCTATCTGGCATGAAGTGCAAACAGTAGACCATGTGACTATGGGCCTTTTGATTTCCACTCCAACCCCTTCGCTCATCATAATCCTCCCTTTTGCATTTTATGATTTCTTATATTCCAGGGACTGCCCTCCCGCTATCCATATTAGCCTCACATGAAAGGGTGACAGCTACATCTGCCCACTAGGGAAGAAGCATTATCATGTGCTGACACCTTGTAATGAAGCCCACGGGGAAACTGTAATTGATCTCCCCATGGGGCTCGTGGAATATGTGGGCGGCATGGAGGAATGGTAATTAGCACTGCTGCCTCACGGTACCAGGGACCTGGGTTCAATTCCGGCCTTGCGTGACTGTCTGTTCGGAGTTTGCACTTTCTCCCATGTAACCATGGCTTCCTCCAGGTGTTCCGGTTTTATCCCACAGTCCAAATATGTGCAGGATAGATGGATTGGCCATGTAAAATTGCCCCTTAGCGTCCAAAGGTGTGTAGGTTAGGTGGAGTTATGGGGTTAGGGTGATGTAGTGGGCTGAGGTAGAGTCCTCTTTCAGAGGGTCGGTGCAGACTCGATGGGCCAAATGGCTTCCTCTGCACTGTAGAAATTCTATTCTATGGTTCTGATATGAGCTTCCCCAGTAGTGGGTGGAGGCCCACTCAGCTTGGGCTCGTAAGATCGAGCATAAAAACCAGCCCGAGCAGAGACCGGCATGTTGGTTATCCAAACATGGACTGTGTAGTGTAAATAGTTACTGACGTGGGAAAACTTTATGTTAAGTTAAATAAATCCTTTGTTATTCCTACCGCTGGCTTCCTGGTTATTAAACTGGCGACAAGGAAGAAGCAAAATCCAGACTTTACTTCAGTACGCCCAGCCATTCCAGAAGATTGCTGTGCCGCAGCATGAGGAACTAGATTTCAAAAAATGTCGCTTTTTGGTAAACTGGAGGCCTTTGACACAGGCCTGAAAGATTGGGCTCAGTACGTAGAGAGATGAGGTACTTTTTCCAGGCCAATAGTATTTGGGGAAAAGACTGGCAAAAGGTGATCCTCCTAAAAGCTTGCGGGGCCCCGACCTTTGGCATTATAAAGAGCCTGACTGATTTCTTGGCCCATCTCCAGTGGCTGGTGGAGCACGTGAGTATGGGCCATCCCTATCCGAAATGCTGAGGAATAGGCTTGTGTGGGGGATCAATAACATGGCAACGCAAAGGAAGTTGCTGTAGAACCCACATTAGATTTAAAGTGGGCGAAAATGCAGGGAAAGCAATACAGGAAGTTCAAAGTTCCATGGACAATTGGGTCAATAGTGTTAACTGACCTTTGTACTGGACTTCCGTGACATCGCAGGGCAGTGCCCGAATGACCAGGTCGCCTCCAAAGCTACAACCAAAGGTACAATGCTGCAATCGGGCTTAGTATTCGGGAGCCATTACAGATCAGCGGGACACCTCCCCTGAGGACGAAGGGAAATTCTGACAGCATTGCCACTCGTGGGCTTAGGACACGTGGTCATCAGGGCCGGCAGAATCAATGTAGAGAGCGCCGCCCTGAGCAGGCGATGAGGTCGCCGCGAGCCAGGGAATGGCAACATCATGCAGCAAAAATGCATCATGACCCAAAGGTGGCGCCAATTCAAGTCTCACTGCAGGTGAATGGATGCCCCTGGTGATGGAGATGGACACAGGAGCTGCTGTTGTCTCCATCATTGGACAGCAGATGTTTTGCCGACTCGCACAGGAATCGTGCAACTAACACTGCATGGCACCATGGCCAGATTGGCGACTTATACGAGTGAACCACTCTGCATCATAGGAACCACCATGACCCCGGTAACCAACGGGGAACAAGCTGTAAGGCTACCTTTGGTCGTGGTGCAAGGGCTGGTACCTAACCTGTTGGGGGTTGATTAACTATGAGTCCTTCGTTTTGATTGGCAGCAGATTTTCCAGATGGTCACTGGAAACGTGGATGAGTTCCGTGGCAAGTACCCAAAGGTATTCCAAGAGGACCAGGGCAAGATAAAGGGAACCAGGGAACATATCTACGTAGACTCTGAGGCTCAGTCCAGATCGTTTAGGGCATGGCCTGGTTCCTTATGCCTTACTCACTAAGGTAGATGCAGAATTGTGGTGCCCGGAAGACCTATGCATCATATATTCTCAGTGCGATTTGCAGAGTGGGCCACACCCATTGTACCGGTGATGAAGCCGGACAAGTTTGTTCACCTCTGTGGGGACTACAAACTAATGGTGAACAGGATGTCCCGCCTGGACCTTTACTCTATGCCTAGGGTACAAAACGTATAGGCAAAACTGGCTGGAAAGTGCACTTTTACAAAACTTGATATGAGCCATGCATATCTGCAGTTGGAACTGGACTCATCCTCTCGAATGTATGCGACTATAAACACCCACGGGGGATTATTCAAGTATACTCGCCTCTCCTTCGGGGTCTCCAGCTCTTGGAATCTTCCAAGGGGTGATGGAAGGCATACTCCAGGGACTGCCAAAGGTAGCAGTGTATTTGGATGATGTGCTCATTACAGGAACCACTATCAAGGAGCACATAGAAAACCTAAAGGAGGTTCTCAGGTGATTTTCCCAGGTTGGCGCTCGCCTGGAAAGAAAGAAATGCGTTTTTACAGCAAAAGCTGTGACACGCTTGGGTGATAGGTTGGATGAAGACGGCTTGCACCCTGTGGTGTGGAAAGTTCAGGCCATAAAAGGGGCTACAACTTGACACAGAGCTTGGACTCCATCCTTTCCACTGTGGAAACTGTGGCCGACTCCAGGAAAACACTTATGGATCCATCAATGATATAGCGTCTTGTGGCAGATGTCTCAGCTTATACTACAGCACAGATGGAAAGCACCCAGGGCTGCTGCGGAGTCATGAGATCTATGCTTACTGTCATACAGACTCCAATTGCTGCTATCATGGTTGCAGATCTCAGTGCTCAATGGGGCTTGCAGACTTTCACAGTCATCCTCCAATTGATTACTAATATTGCTGAGGGGCTACCTGGTGGGATTGACACAGACTTGCTGACCTCTCTCAGGATGATAGTGTTCAAGCCCCCGTCACTGCCACTCCACCACTGCCATTCCGTTCATGCCTTTCAGCCAGCCAGCCTAGACTGCAGCTACTCCATAATGGGGAGGTGTCGTCCGACCCTCAGAACCTCAAGCAAATTGAAGCTGTCCTGCTCAGTCCGCTGGAGTCTATCACAGTGAAAGTCAACAACCTTCCAGAAGCCATGCTGCACCCACTGGGGTAGCATTGCATAGAGGCACTAGGACAGATAATGGCACCTGCAAGGCAAGCACTAAGGAATTGCATAAGGGCAAAAGTTCATCTTCGTACGTATTATTGCAATTGTTGCTAAATAAAGATGATATGGATTTTCTTTTGTTGATGCTTTACATGACAGGATTTTGGCCAAAAATAATTATGGGGGTGGATTCTCTGCTGCCCGATGCCGGTAGTGGAGATCTCGATGCAGCGGAGAATCCAGCATGGGGAGAAAAATGGAGTCATCAATCCATTTCCGATGCTCCAGACCCCTGCTATCGGTGGTATCATGGTTCACGCCCTGTGCCTGCGGGAGGATGCAAATAAGTCAACATGATCCATTTGCATCCTCTTAATGGGCTGTGCATCTCCAAGGCTGCATGATTCTCCGCCCCTCTGGGCCAGGATTCAGGTGGACATGGATTGGTATAATTATTTTCCAGCGTGGCCCTGCACGGTGGGCCAAGGAGGTATGTATTTAGGTCGGTGCCCCCAAGTCCATCAGAGAGCCCCCCCCCCACACAATGCAAGTCCTGCCCCCCCCCACCAGAACCACCAACAGACCCCCACCCCCCACACCAGAGACTTCCCCAGAGACTCCCAAAAGATCCCTCATTAAAAACCTCTGCTAAAAGACCCACCCCCCAAAGACCCCAAGCAGAGACCCTCCCCATAACAGGGAACCCCCATATCAGAGAACCCCCCATAACTTTGGGGCATCATGGTAGCATAGTGGTTAGCACTGTGGCATCATAGCACCAGGGTCCCAGCTTCGATTCCCTGCTGGATCACTGTCTGTGTGGAGTCTGCATGTTCTCCCCACGTCTGCGTGGGTTTCCTCCGGGTGCTCCGGTTTCCTCCCACAGTCCAAAGACATGCAGATTAGGTGGATTGGCCATGCTAAATTATTGCCCTTAGTGTCCAAAAAAGTTCGGAAGAGTTATTGGGTTAGGGGGATAGAGTGGAACTGAGGGCTTAAGTGGGACGGTGTAGACCCGGTGGGCCGAATGCACTGTATATTCTATGTTCTAACTTGGAACGAGTGTATCAGAGACCACCCATAACAGAGACCCCAGCATATCAGAGAACTCCCATATCAAAGAACTCCCCATGACAGAGACCCCCCATAACAGAGAGCCCCATATCAGAGACCCCCCATCGCCCAACCATCCTGAAAAAAAACCATTGCTTTAAAACTCACCTGTCCCTTACAGCTGATGCATCAGGCAGAGGAAGCATTTCATTATCCTCCATGCTTGAATGGATCTCAAGTACCCTGCTTTGAAACTGACCGCAATGTTTCTAAACATCTCGGAGTGAAATGCTTTCACTTCCTCTTTTTCTCAGCAGAAAACATTTAACTGCTTTTGATGTGGTCATGGGCTGTCAATCACAGCTAGATGTTTGTGAACATTGCAGTTAGTTTCATCCATACCATTTCCTTACAAATCCAAAAAGTTTGGAAACCATCCTCCGATAACAATCAAATAGAGTACTTCCACTGACATTAGACTACAAGGCATCTCACCTGGAACTTGACTGGTAAGCACTTTAAATAGCGATAATGGCCTCCATATGCATGTTCAGTTGTAAGTGTTTAAGAGGGAGTGTTAACAGGACCTGTACGTTCTTAAATGACAGATCATGCATCAAATCAATGTTAGAGAGTTTGATATCATGACCTGCCTATTCTAGAAGCTTCTGGTGCACTAGCACCCTGACAGTCTATTATGAACAGTGCTATTTTTGTGGCCTTAATGATTCTCTTTAACTTTTCAGCCAGAGAGTCAATCATTCACCAGCTGTGTAACAGTTTTCTTTTGCATTGCTCACTGTTTAATAAGTTGACTTTCACACGTTTCAGCGCTCTCAGCGGTTCAGAGTCTTTCCCTCTAGTCTCACCATGCTGTCATCGGCCTCCACCCTTGATCCAAAGGTTGCAGCTCGCCACAGTAGGTTAGCTGCTGTGTTGGAAATATTAGATTCAAAGTTCAATCAACAATGACTTGCACTTATGGAACAGTTTAAATCTAATAAAATATTCAAAAACGCTTCACAAAGAGGGAAGAAAATAATCAGATACTGAACAATGGTGAGCATCCTTAATGGAAACGCAAAGACACAGGTTGTATGGAAGTTTTTTTTGTCAAGGGGTTCGAGGTAGCAAGGCAGGTTAATCAACGATGTCTGTGGATTTTGGAGTGCGCGTGGATTTCAATGTTTCCCAGCCTGTGAGAGTGAGTTTGTCTGAGTTGAGGTACTTGAATGTCATTAACTAGTTATTCTGGTTTTATATTATATATTATTCCTTTTCGGCTACCTCATGAAGTGGAACTGATGAACAGCATATTTTTTGTAGCAATTAAATGGTCATGGTACACAAGACAGGTGTGATGATAGTTCTAGGAAGTTGATATTATTTCATGCAAATTTTTCTGCTATATGGACCACTCAAGCATATTTTCTTAGCTATCCGGAGTTTATAAGGCATTAAATGGACTGGCCTTCCTTATTTATTAGCCAAGGTATTTATTGCTGAGTAAAAGTAGAGATTTAAGAAAGGATTGCATCTGTATTCAGTGTCCATGCACAGGCTGCAACAGCACAGGGCATATGTGTAGCAGTCTGTGTACCTTTCTTATGCTGTTAAGTATGCATGATTCTCCTGATGCCATTAGCCAATGATCATGTTGTCAATGGGGGCGGGGGGGGGGGGGGGGGGGTGCGGGGGTTAGCACAACAGTATTCACTGCTTGACCTGGGTGCAAAAACAAAACAGCACAGAAATTATTACTGATGCTTCTTTTGTTGAAAAACTCTAAACTGAAATATGGTTTGCTGGTTTTCGAACTTTCAAATAAATGTGAATCTATACTATAAAACTTTGCAATTTACTAAAAGACAAGGCGATGAATACTCTGTGCCCCCCAGCCACGTGTTCCTTGGGGACGTTGGCAGCGGGAGTCTCCGTGGCGGGGATTTCGCCCCAAGGCATGGTATGGGGAAATGCCACAGTGACAAAACAGAATATATTCTTGTAAGACACAATTTCAGATTGCTTGATACGAATCCTAATGTTTAAAAAAATAACAAAAGTGAATTTTCAGAAAATATCATTCTTGGATATATGAGTAATTTAAAATATAGGCTAGAAATTTACACTCTCTGAGCAAGTGTGTGGCTGAGCTCATGTCAAAAGACATGTGCTGAGCAGCCCAATGACATCACATGGTCAGCAGATGCACATTGGAGACAAAAGCACACCCACAATTAAAAGGGCAGTCAAGCACAGTAAAAAAAGATTGTTGCCTTGAATTTTACGTGGCCTCTGTGATTTTGTGGTTGGTGCACGGACCACAGAGGCTGGTGGCCATCCTGTTTTTAATTCAAACTCAGTCCAGGGATAAAATTTGAATAGAGCAGAGACATTGTGAGGAGATAGGAGTTTAGGTAGCAGTTGGTTGTAGGTGCTTTTCTGACAGTTCATTGCATTTCCTGTGTTTTCTGGAGGAGTCATATTGGCTGGCATTCTCCAGCTGTAGGGATTCTCTTTTTCCTCCGGCAGTGCATCCCCACTTGTGGCTTTCCCGGCTGCATGACGTTGTTTCAATGGGAAATGCCATTGACAAGCGACGGGAATTGATGATCACTGCCAGCGAACGGCACTCTGCCTAGAAACACACGGCTGGGGGAACAGAGAATCATGCCCATGGAGTTTAACAGCATAAAAATGACCCTTCAGCCCATCATCTGTACCGTCTGTCAAGAACCTATCCTAATTCCATTTTCCAGCACTTGGTCCATAGCCGTGTTACTATGGGTTTCAAGTGCTCATCTAAATGCTTCTTAAATGTTGTGATGGTTCCCGCCTCTACCACTCATTCAGACAGTGAGTTCCAAATACCCACCACTCTCCGGGTGAAAACGTTCTTCTTCAAATCCCCTCTAAATCTCCTGCCCCTTACCTTAAATCTATGGCTCTTGGTTATTGACCCTTCTACTAAGGGGAAAGATTTCTTCTTATGCACCCTGTGGTCATTTTAAAATCATACTGCAGTCAAACCTCAGGAAGTCTGTTGATCGTAGCCCAGATCGAGCCAGACTTTCCGTCACCGAGAGTATCTACTGTTGCCTTATATGGGAACAGGTCACGTGCAGCCCACACCACCATAGATGTGACACCTGGGGCGGGCTCAGGTGGCCTGTCAAACAGTCATCAACTGGACCATTGGCTGCTGGGACCCCAGTCCCGAGACCTCATTAGCCGGAAGCCAGAGAGGTTGCTGGAAAAGCGAGTGGAGGGGGGATAAAAGTAGACATCTCAGAGACAGCAGTGGCAGAAGAAGAAGAAGAAACAAAAGAAGCAGAAGAAACAAAGCCTCGAAGCAAAGTCTCATTGTGTGAGGTGACCCTGACCAGACCAGAAGGAAGCAAGCAAGCAAGAAACAGCCAGCGAGAATCACCTTTGCAAAGAGGAACCAGAGGGACTCCGGGAGCGGATCTGCAGCTTACCAACCCACCTTTACGGGTAGTATAGTCGAATCCTGGGTGTTTCTTGTATGTTTCGTGGATAATTTACAGGTTAATATTTGTGTCCGTACTTTGTTCACCTCATAAATAAAGACGACCCGGGTAAACTTTAATTAAGGAGCTGGTTGAATTGGACAGATAGAACAACCCTATTTATGGCCCTCATAATTTTGTCCACCTTGATCATGTTTCCCCTCATCTCTGCTCTAAGGGGAAGACCCCCAGCCTAGCCAGTCTCTCTTCACAGCTGAAACACGCCAGCATGGGCAACATTCTGATAAAGCTCCTCTGCACCCTTTCTAGTGCAATCACACCCTTCCTATAGTGTGGGGCGAGAACTACACACAGCACTCTATCTGTGGCCTAACAAGCGTTTTATACAGCTCCATCACAACCTCCCTGTTCTTATATTCTATGCTCGGCTCTTAAAGGCAAGTGTCCCATATGCCTTCTGAACCACCTGATATACCTGTCCCGCTGCCTTAAGGGATTAAGGGCATGCACTGCAAGGTCCCTCTGATCCTCTGTACTTCCTAGCATCCTAACTTTCATTCTGTATTCCCTTACCTTGTTAGTCCTCTCAAAATTCATCACCTCACACTTTTCAGCATTAAATTCCATTTGCCAATGTCATGCCCACCTGACCAACCTGTCTATGTCGCCCTGTAATAAGGCTTTCCACTTTTCTATTTACCACACCACGATTTTTGGATAATTTGTCAACATACTGATCACACCCCACACATTCTTGACCACAGCATCAATGTCCACGACAAACAACAGGGGACCTAGCACTGATCCCTAGCACTGGACCCAGGCTTCCATTCACAAAAACAACCTTAGAACATCACCTTCTGCCTGCTGCCAGTAAGCCAATTTTGGATCCAATTTGCCAAATTGCCCTGGATCCCATGCGCTTTTACCTTCTCGATCAGTCTCCCACGCGGGACCTCCGTCAAAAAGCTTACTGAAGTCCATGCAGACTACATGAATTGCACTGCCTTCATCTCCACACCTAGTCACCTTCTTGAAAAATTCAGTCAATTTTGTTAGACATGATCTCCCCCTTGACAAAGCAATGATGATTATTCTTGATTAATCATTGTCTCTCCAAGTGGAGATTAATTCTGTCCCTCAGAGTTCCTTCCAATAATTAACCAACCACTGATGTTTGTCTCATTGGCCTGTAATTACCTGATTGTTCCCTAGTTCTCTTCTTGAATAATGGTACCATATTAGCTATTTTTCAGTCCTCTGGTGTCTCTCCTGTAGCAAGAGAGGATTTGAAAATTAGGGCTGGATTCTCCATTGTCCAATGCCGGTATTGGGATTCCTGACTGGGCAGAAAATGGAGGATCCCCTGGAAAACATGTTCCGCTGCCCCACCACCGTCCTCAGTGACTTGCCTGTCCCAAGCCGGTGGCAACATCAAATCCACAATTTGCATGTATTTAAGTCTGATTAATGAGCTAGAACCCCAAATCTCCAACCCCCCATTATGCTCCAAACGCCACAGCTGGTGGGGTCATGTGGCGTGATTTGGTGCAAGTATTTACAAGCTCCATTTAATGTGGTGAGGAGCTGTCAATCAGAGCAAGGGTGTTTATAAACAGTATGGTTAGCATCAAAATAGTGTAATCAAGATACTTTCAAGCATGAAGGGAATAATCAATAAACAATCCACTGTCATGTGAGAGTACCTTTAGGAAATGGGTGTTTATAAATGGGTGTGTATATAAGTATCTGTAGTGAGAGTACCTTTAAGAAATGGGTGTTTATTACTGCAGTGATGTCAGAGAGTGGGTGGAGCTGGGCTGTCTGTCAGCTTTTTACTTTTGTTTTTGGCTGTTTGCTGCAGGGTGTGTTTTAGTTTCGTTTTCAGAGCTGGATAGCTGCAGTCACAGCCAGAAGGTGTATTAGAGTCTCCCTCTGTAATCTAAAGAATGTAAATCGATCCTTTGGTGATTTAAAACTAATAACTGCTCGCAGTAGTGATTTTAACCTGATGTGCTTCTGTTTAAAGTTTTAAAAAAAAAGTCTTCTGGATGTTAAAAGGACAGTTTACGGATTACTTAGTGTTGTATTCTTTGGGGGTTGTATTTGAATTAATGGTTGCTCAGTTGTTCACTCTATGTTTTAAAAAGGTTAACTTGAGTTCATAGAATAAACATTGTTTTGCTTTAAAAAATACTTTTTCCATTTCTGCTGCACCACACCTGTAGAGTGGGCCGTGTGCTCCCCATACCACAATCTATTAAACGTTGTGGGTCAGGTGAACTCCATGATACACTTTGCGGTTCTCTAAACCCTGGCCCATAACAAATTGGGGGCTCAAGGGGGATAAAAGTCTATCTATTGGATTGGCTGAGTGAACTTAAAGACAGTGAGGGGTGAGCATATTGTGGGTGCTTTCAGGTGTGGTATTTTAGTTTAAGTAGGGCATGTGTTGTGGACAATGGCTCTTTCAGAGGCTCAGAAGTTTTTGGGGGTGGAGACGGTCACACGCAGTACCTTACGGACAGAGACTAAAAGCAGACTGTTAGATTTGGCAAAAACATTGCAGTTAACATTACCTGACAAAATGCGAAAAGATGAGGAAATTATGGCGGTGGCTAAGCATTTAAAATTGCCTGAGATACAGTTTGACTCATTGGAAATGGCAAAAATTCAGTTGCAAATTAAACAAATGGAATATGAGAAAGAATTAAAGCTGCTTCAATACGAAAGAGAGAGAGAGGAAAAAGAACGAGAAAGGGAGAGAGAGGAAAAAGAGAGTGAAGAAAGGAAAACTGAAAGAACAGCCCTAGCAGAACAAAAAGAAAGAGAAAGGGAGATACAGATCAGGGAAAAAGATAAAGAGAGAGAGTTTGAACTTCAGAAAATGGCCATGAAAGATGACAGTCAGATAAAATTGGCAGGCGTAAAGGGAAACGTACAGTTGGATGATAGTGATGAGGATAGTGAGAAAGAGCGTCATAGTCGAAGGCTTGGTGGGAATCTATTTAAATATGTCCAAGCATTGCCAAGGTTTGACGAGAAGGAGGTAGAAGCCTTTTTCATTTCATTTGAGAAGGTGGCTAAACAAATGAAATGGCCACATGACATGGGTATTACTGATTCAAACAAAGCTGGTAGGCAGAGCTAGTGAAGTGTTTGCATCACTACTGGAGGAGGTATCTGAGATGTATGAGGAGGTGAAAAAATCCATATGAACTAGTGCCTGAAGCTGACAAACAAAGGTTTAGAAATTTAAGGAAAGAATTTGGTCAAACATCCATGGAGTTTGAAAGGATCAAACAGAGTAATTTTGATAGGTGGGTAAGGGCTTTGTAAATAGACCAAACATATGAAGCTTTCAGAGAAATTATACTTTTGGAGAAGTTTAAAATTCAATTGCTGATGTAGTGAGAACTCATGTGGAAGAGCAGAGGGTTAAAACTGCGAGATTAGCAGCAGAAATGGTAGATGATTATGAATTAGTTCATAAATCAAAGTTTCCGACATCAGTTTCAGCCTGTGAGGGATAGAAACTGGGGACATGAGAAATACTCAAGTGGTAAAGGTAAAGGTGATCTGATGGGAGATAATAAGGAGAGCGTACCTCAGATTAAAAAAGAAATCCAGGAGGGTGGAAAAGAAATGAAAAGTTTCAAATGTTTTCACTGTAATAAACTAGACCATGTAAAGTCACAGTGTTGGTGGTTGAAGAAAAGCACTGGGAAGGCTGATGTGGTAAAACAGGATAAGACAGTAGGGTTTGTTAAAGTGGTAAAGGAGAGCCCAAGTGAAGCGAAGGAGATGCAACAGATTGTACAGCCTGATCAAGAGGTGATTGACAAGAAGGTGCCAGATCTCTTTAAAGAATTCACTTGTGTGGTTAAAGTTTATTCATGTGTATCAGGAGGAGCAAGTAAAGAAGTCAAATTTTAAGAGATACGGGAGCTAGTCAATCTTTAATGGTAAGAGATGAGGAGTGTAGCCACCTAAATTGTCCAACTCCCGATTTAAAATGGCGAATGGCAAAGGTTGATGGGAAAGTCAGCCAACACAGACAGAAACCAGCAGGTGCAGGTTTGCTGTGTATTTAACTCTGCAAAAGGCCAGACAACATCGATACCAGCGACCATCAGCATAACAATATAGCAGCCATCTACATACTGATGAGCAATCCCCGGGAACAATAAGTAACATTTGGGACACAAAAAGCAAAGCCAGACTCCCCGGCGCCAGCAGGAGCCAACACAAAGGAGTTGAACGAACACCTCAAGACCGCCCATCGATCAGCGAACCGCTCCAGTATTGGAGAAATCGAACCAAGCGATTGGGACGAAGTCCAATCACTTGTGACCAGGTACAGGGTCTGCCCCGAAAGGCAGGAAGCCCCTGGGGACCATAAGAGTTAAGCCCCAAGTTCAAATCTCGCTCTCTTCGTCCTGCCCGGGTAACCCAGCAACACGAACCAACATTGACTGTGACCGGTGCAGTGACCACCGGAAAGAAGTAAATCTTAATTCAACGCTTGCTATGAGATAGGCGCTCCTAGCTACCAATCCGTACCAACTTCGAATCCCGCAGACTCAGAACCCGAACGAAAGGCCATTTGTTCCCCTGACCTGGTGGGCCAGTCCGAAGTTAAGTATAGGCCTGTTAGTTATAGAGGTAGCTTAGATGTAGAATTTGTGCATGAGTAGCGATTACTGTGTATAATAAATGTGCTTTGGTTTAAATCTTACTAATCGGTGTATTGAGTTATTGATCATTACTTGGACTTGAACCTCGTGGCAGTATCATAAAGATATCTGGCGACTCGAGAGCAAAGGTAATAAAACAGAGCAATTGAACCAACCGGAAAGTTAGCAACAGGAGTTATGTAGTTTGGGAAGAATGTTGCCAGAAAAGATGGTAATATGCGGAATTCAGGGTGAGAGGAGTAGTGTTCAATTATATAAGGTAAGGTTGGAAAGTCCAGTGAAGAGTGGTGAAGTGGTAGTAGGAGTAATAGAGAAACTATCTTGTGCAGGAATACAGTTTATCTTGGGTAATGATATAGCTGGATTGCAGGTGGGAGTGATGCCTACGGTGGTTGATAAGCCAGTGGAAAATTAGACAACTGAAGTGTTGAAGGACGAATATCCTGGGATTTTTTCTGGATTGTGTAGTAACAAGGTCGCAAAGTCACAGGTTAAGACAAGAGGAGAAATCAAAGAGTGAAGATGAAGTTGAAGTGCAATTATCAGAAACGATTTTTGATTTGATGGTTGAAAAAGAACAAGAACACGTGGAGGATGAGGTGGATATTTTTAGCTCAGGAAAATTGGCGGAGTTACAACGAAAAGATATAGAGATAAAACGGATGTATCAGAAAGCATACACGGAAGAAGAATCTAAGTGTATACCAGAGTGTTATTACCGTAAAAGTGATGACTTGATGAGAAAATGGACACCTTTACATATGCAGGCGGATGAAAAGTGGGCAGAAGTTCATCAAGTAGTATTGCCGGTAAGGTATAGAAAGGAGGTGTTGCGAGTTGCACATGAGGTACCAGTGGGAGGTCATTTGGGAATAAGGAAATACAAAAACATTTTTATTGGCCTGGACTACATAAAGATGTAGTTACATTTTGTCAATCATGTCACACATGTCAAGTGATAGGGAAACCTCAAGCAGTGATAAAACCAGCGCCCTTAATACCCATTCCAGCAAGGGTCCTAATTGATTGCATAGGACCGCTTCCTAAAACGAAAAGTGGGAATCAATATCTTTTGACTATAATGGATGTGTCTACTAGGTTTCCAGAGGCCATTCCAGTACATAATATTACAGCTAAAAGGATTGTGGAGGAGTTACTTAAATTCTTTACTAGATATGGATACCCACAGAAATACAATCGGATCAATGATTGAATTTTACCTCAAGGTGATTCAAAAAAGTTATGAATAGCTTAGGAATAAAACCATTTAAATCAACTGCGTACCATCCAGAATCGCAGGGAGCGTTAGAAAGGTATCATCAGACATTAAAGAAAATGTGGAGCGCTTATTGCCAAGATTATCCAGAGGATTGGGATAAAGGAATTCCATTCGTACAGTTTGCAATTAGGGATGCACCTAATGAATCAACCAAATTCAGTCCTTTTGAACTAATTTTTGTTCATGAGGTAAGAGGACCACTTAAATTGATTAAGGAAAAATTGGTGAGTGAGAAATTGGAAATTACATTATTGGATTATGTGTCAAATTTTAGGGAACGATTAAATAGAGCAGGTGAATTGGCTAGACAACATTTAAATGTAGCACAAAATGTGATGAAATGGGTAGCGGACAAGACACCCAAAGTTCGTAGTTTTGCCAGTGGAGATAAAGTTTCAGTATTGTTACCAGTGGTAGGTGAACCTTTAAAAGCAAGGTTTTGTGGACCTTATCAGATTGAAAGGAAATTAAGTGAGGTTAATTTTGTGGTAAAAACACCAGATAGAAGGAAGACTCACCGAGTGTGTCATGTGAATATGCTTAAAAGGTACTTTGAAAGGGAAGGAGAGAAAAAGGAAGAGGTTTTAATGATTCTAACTCAAAGTGACGAACCACATCCAAATGACTGTGAATTTGACATACCTCAAATTAAATTGGAAAACGAGGATGTTCTTAAAAATTGGGATAAATTGTTGAGTTACCTTCCAGAGGAAAAACTGACTCACCTGAAAAGATATTCATGTCACATGTGCAAGTTTGTAGAGATAAATTGGGAAGTACTAAAATGGCTATACATGATGTAGATGTGGGAAATGCTGTTCCAATCAAACAACATTCATATAGACTTAACCCTTTAACATTGACACAGGTTAACAAAGAGATTGAGAGTATGCTTAAAAATGGCATAATTGAAGTGGGTTGCAGCCAATGGAGCTCACCCATAGTGATGGTACCAAAACCAGACGGTACACAATGGTTGTGTGTGGACTATAGAAAGGTTAATGCAGTTACAAGAATGGACTCTTATCCTATATCACGTTTGGAGGATTGCATTAAGAAAGTGGGACAATCAGCTTTCATTTCCAAACTGGATTTACTTAAAGGTTACTGGCAGGTACCTTTATCCAAAAGGGCGACGGAGATTTCAGCTTTTGTGACTTCGAATGGTATATACCAATTCAAAGTTATGCCATTTGGCATGAAAAACGCCCCAGCCACATTTCAACGGTTAACAACAAAGTTGTTTCAGGATTACCCAATTGTGCGGTATACATTGACGATCTGGTAATTATCAACCAGACATGAAAAGAACATTTAAAACATCTGATGGAGTAATTCAATAGACTTCAGGAGTCGGGTTTGGTGATAAACCTAGCCAAAAGTGAATTTGGAAAATCCCAAGTCACTTCCCTTGGCCATACAATCGGAAGGGGTTGAATGGTCCCATGGGATGTGAAAACAAAAGTTATTGGGGAGTTTCCGATACTCTCAAGACAAAGGGAAATAATGCGATTTCTTGGCATGAGTGAATTTGTTCGGACATTGGTGCAAAAGATTTGTAGCGTGATTGCTTCACTGATGGACTTGCTCAAGAAGCGTAACAAATTCCAGTGGACAGTGGAATTTCAACAGGCATTTGACTGCCTGAAAGCTGTGATAACCAATGCTCCTGTGTTGGAGAATTATAAGGGGCTCTGTTATCAGATTGAACTAAAGTATCTGACTTTAAAGAGAACTGCCGAGGTGTAGAGAAATAGACGTAACATGCGGAGACCTTCTTGTTCAAAGAGACTGTCAATCAAGAAGGTTTTCAGCTGGGGGTAGAAGAACAAAAAAAAAATGGACTATATTATTGTACCTGTTTGCATGTGTTGTTTTTTTTAAATCATAAAGTATATTTCATAGATAGAATTTACAGTGCAGAAGGAGGCCATACGGCCCATCGAGTCTGCACCGGCTCTTGGAAAGAGCATCCTACCCAAGGTCAACACCTCCACCCTATCCCCATAACCCAGTAACCCCACCCAACACGAAGGGCAATTTTGGACACTAAGGGCAATTTAGCATGGCCAATCCACCTAACCTGCACATCTTTGGACTGTGGGAGGAAACTGGAGCACCCGGAGGAAACCCACGCACACACGGGGAGGATGTGCAGACTCCGCACAGACAGTGACCCAAGCCGGAATCGAACCTGGGTCCCTGGAGCTGTGAAGCAATTGTGCTATCCACCATGCTACCGTGCTGCCCGGTATTTACTGTGTGCATTTCTTAAAGGATGGTAAAAAGGTGAAAAATGAAACCATCTTGAAGTTGATGGTTTATTTATTTTTTCTTAGGGGGGGGATGTGTCATGTGAAAGTACCTTTAAGAAATGGGTGTTTATAAATGGGTGTGTATATAAGCATCTGTAGTGAGAGAACCTTTAAGAAATGGGTGTTTATTACTGCAGTGATGTCAGATAGTGGGTGGAGCTGGGCTGTCTGTCAGCTTTTTACTTTTGTTTTAGGCTGTTTGCTGCAGGGTGTGTTTTAGTTTCGTTTTTAGAGCTGGATAGCTGCAGTCACAGCCAGAAGGTGTATTAGAGTCTCCCTCTGTAATCTAAAGAATGTAAATCGATCCTTTGGTGATTTAAAACTAATAACTGCTCGCAGTAGTGATTTTAAACTGATGTGCTTCTGTTTAAAGTTTTTTTAAAAAGTCTTCTGGATGTTAAAAGGACAGCTTACAAATGACTTGGTGTTGTATTCTTTGGGGGTTGTATTTGAATTAATGGTTGCTCAGTTGTTCACTCTATGTTTTAAAAAGGTTAACTTGAGTTAATAGAATAAACATTGTTTTGCTTTAAAAAATACTTTTCCATTTCTGCTGTACCACACCTGCAGAGTGGGCCGTGTGCTCCACATACCACAATCTATTAAAAGTTGTGGGTCAAGTGAACTCCATGATACACTTTGGGGTTCTCTAAACTCTGGCCCATAACACCACCAAACAACTAGCCCACAAAACTGGCAATCACACGTTAGTGAAAGGTTTTTCTCAATGAAATTGAATGGGAGATTTGCATTTCAAAGGCTATCAGTCGATTTGAAGCCTTTCAATTGTACTGGGCCTCCCAGGAAGCCCCTGACACTTGTAACCTAGCCCACAAAACTGTCAATCACAGGCTTGTGAAAGGTTTTTCTCAATGAAATTGATTGGGAGATTTGCATTTCAATGGCTTTCAGTGGATTTGAATCCTTTCAATTGTACTGGGCCTCCCAGGAAGCCCGTGACACTTGTAACAGCTGCTGCTTTAAAGACTTGTCTCAGCAGCAGATGTTAGAAAAGGGTAAGTGAAACACAGTGATTTTTCACTGCACTGCCTGGACTGCTCTCAATCTTTTAGGTGGGGATCTATGATGGTGGTGACAGAAGGGGCTCTCTGTTGGAGGGGTCTGATGTGAGTCTCTGGTGGACATCTCTGATGGTGATCGGATAGTGGGGCTGGGGGGTGTTGGGTCGCTCTCATGGATGCGCCTCCTTATCAGCAAGGGGAGGCAGGATTAGCAACATGGGGAGCAGTGCTTGGGAGGGGCCTGTCGTCAGACCTCAGGATTGGGCCGCTCACTCAAAATGGCGGCCTGATACTGGGATTCAGATGGAATCCGGTGTGCTCTCCACCATGCATATATTTTCAGTTCAGGGGTGAGACTCGCAACAGGGCTCCCAGCATCAGTGGAGAGCAGTCGCAAATCTCCGCTGGTGGTAGCACGTAGGCTCCAGGATGGAGAATCCTGGCCTTAGTGATAGCACCCTTGCAATATTCTCCCTTGCTTCACACAGCAGCCTAGGATACATCTCATCTCAGCCTGAGGATTTTTCCAAATTTAAAACTGCTGACACCTCCACCCTCTTAATGTTAATCTGTTCAATTATATCACAGCCCCCTTCCTTGCTTTCTATTCCTACATCGTCCTTTGCCATAGTGAACAAAGATGCACAATACTTATTTCTTACCTCACCTACATCTTTCGGCTCCACACACAGACTGCCATTTTGGCCCCTCATAAGCCCTACTCTTTCCCTGGTTACCCTTTAGCCCTTAATATACTTTCAAACACATAGGGATCTTGTTTTATTTTTCTCAACAGTATTTTATCATGCCTTCTCTTCGCTCTCCTAATTTCTTTTTTTAAGTACTGCCCCTGCATGGGAAGCACAGTGGTTCAGTAGTTAGCACTGCTGCCTCACAGTGCTAGGGACCCAAGTTCAATTCTGGCCTTGGGCGACTGTCTGTGTGGAGTTTGTAAATTCTCCCCATGCCTGCGTGGGTTTCCGCTGGGTGCTCCGGTTTCCTCTCACAGTCCAAAGATGTGCATGTTAGGTGGTTTGGCATTCTAAATTGCCCCTTAGTGTCCAAAGATTTCCTTCTGCACTGTGGGGATTCTATGCACTTTCTAAACTCAGTGTTTTCTAAAAAGTTTTTCCCGTGACCCACTTTTGCCAACCTGCCGGCCTTCGCAACCTACACTGGCTGACCTTCGCAACCCACGGCGACTGGCCTTTGCAACACACGCCATGTTCGCTTACCCTTAGTGCGAAAGGGGAACCTTCTTGGTCCTCATGATCCCACTCCAATCAGGTTCACAGGAGGAGAGAGCAATGTGCATATCAGGTGCAGAGTTCAGCCAGTTCCTGTCTGCCTCATCTTCGTGTGAACGGAAAATCCAACCTCGCACATATAGTTCATTGTGAAGGACAATAGCTGCAAAATGCTTGTTTTACTCAATACTGTATACTCCTGGGAGATGCTACTCTAGATTGCTGACAGCATTATGGACTTTTGGTATGTTTTTAATGTGCTATCACAAGTACAGTAACTTAATCTTTTCATTTGGAGTCAGCTGGAAGTTAATAACTGACTCTGGGGTCTCAACCTCACAAGGAATTTTTCACCCATCACTTCTCTTTCAAAATTGAAACTTTTCCCCTCATTTGCCAATACTTCCCTGACTATAACATACATGGGCTTTGCACCTTATTTGTCACAATTGACAAAACCATATCTCAAGAAATCATCTTTATCCTTTGTTCCCAAGTTAAGTTTCTTCTTTGTAGGCTGTTCGCCAGAGGCACTGGAGCTCTATATAGAGCTAATAACACTGCTCTGTCCTGCCCTCGACTCTCCTGCACAGCTCTCTCCAGCAGATTCAGATGTGAGATCCTGACCAGTAGGTACACTACCTATTTGTGTCTCTGGCCATCTCTTGCTTCTAACAAAATGGTCCATCTTCACAGTCCTCTTGCCTTGCTTGCCAGAAGCTAGAAAATGGAAGATGCTCTCCTCTGTGATTTGGCACCAAAAGCACATACATACAGGCCGCTTGACATCAGGTGTATGTGCAGGGCCTGTGACATCCTCATTGCTTCTGCTTGTTGATCTCCAAATTTCTTTCTCTGTCAGTCTGGCCTCAATAAAAGTTGAGACGGATTCGCACGTAAACAGAAGTTATTTATTTAGCTTGCAAGCTTGAATCATCTTACAGAAATGTAAGAGACATCCAGCTTCTTACATTCCAGAAAACGACTGAACTAAAAGACAAAGGGATCTCTGCAAAATCAATTCAAATGGTATCAAGTTTCACATACTCGACGGACATAGGTCAGCCTATGTCCCTCCTGACCTGTTCGATCTATTCTGATTGGCTCACTTCCAATCCCTTTCTCTGGCCCCTATCAATGAAGCATCACTCTCATAGACACACCTCTTCCTGCTTTTTCCATGCGGTCTCAAATTCCTTTGTCCCTAACTGCAAGAATCAAAGTGGCTTATTTCTACATTACATTAACTAGTAACTCTAAAGTAACTATTTTATATCACATTCGTCATTCCCTCCTTTTATCATTCCATGATAACCGAACTATCCAATCTATAGCTACGGTACCTCATCTAAAAAGATCCGTCGCTGCATTTCCAATTCCTGTCTTAGCCCCCCTTCATCTGCTTCACCCTCATGGATTTTAACAGTTAAATTTTTTTTCTCGGTGATTGGGGCGGTGATCTGATCTAGTGCACCCCGCATTCTACCCATCACACATTTAAGGATGGCCAGGCCCACAAAGATGCAGCCGATAGCTACCACTAGATACATGGCTATATTTATCAACCAGTCCTTCCATCCTCCAGATCCCCAGTTACCCCAAGAGTCAGGATCCTGCATCCCGTCCAAGTGATCCCGTATGCGATCCATAAATGTAGTAATGTTAGCGGTCAAGTCCTGAACACCCATGATCCACTTGCCCTGTACTATGGCGCATACCCCAGCCTCACGGGCCAGAAGATAGTCAAGAGCATACCGGTTCTGCATTGCAAACAACCGTAGCTGAGACAACTCCTTAGTTATTGCCCCGAGGGCTCCCAAGGTTTCATTTCCCAAGATGGTAAGGCCGCAAATAAAATAATTCCGATCACTAACAGCCAAGGAACCCCCCACACCTCCCAGTGTCAATACGCTCAGAATGCCCCACCCGGCTGAGTGGCCCCGGTTGGGTGCGAGAACCTGAGGTTTTTTCCAGTTCTCGCAAAATTCAGCAGAGACTGCCCGGCGTGCTAACTGATTATGCAGGTTCCACGCCGAAGAGCAGGGGACTGTGGTAGGGACTAGAGTCCCAATAGCAATTCGGCGGGGAAATGGGGTGACAAAACGTTGGTCGCCGTACCATTAAATAAAAAGTAGTATCCTTGTTCCGTGTGGAGACTAGCATCACAATCAGCATATCGGTTGCGTAAGGACCTCCCAGTAGCCCAGTTTATCCAATTTTGAAATGCCCATTCGGGCCGCCCAGCAATGCAGAAAGCCCTATTCCCAACAGTGATATGCGAGACATTCGCCCAGCCACAAAGGAGCTGGAGGCCAGCGTTCAATGGAACGCAAGTGGTGTTATAACAAACGCATTGGCCAGACGCCTGGGTGATATGGCACCTCCTGTCCGTACAGGTGGGAAACAGACATGTTATATTTGTGTCCACCTCTACCAGCAAACAGCCGTACCCTTCACTGCTGAAGCAATTCTCGTACGACCGGGAATCCCTATTGGGAGTGAAGTGGCTAGGTATGTACGCCCTCCACCGTCGCAGCCTATCGTACTGTGAGTGGGGATTACCCCGAGGAAGGGGAAGGCAAATAGCCGGTGGTGCTGAATCCGGATCGTAAGGAAGAGTGACTTGCTCGGGCAATGGCTCGGAACGCTGACAATGAACCACCGTTTGGGGAGTGCCCCAAAGCGGTGAAACAGAAAATAACCTAGACACCGCTGCGGGGTTTGGGTAGCAGACAACCCGTCCCTGGCCATACAGACGGTGGTAAATCTGGTAGAAGAGATTCATACTACCCGGGTTTTCCTCAGTTTGGCCTTTAATTAACTTAAGTGCAACTCCCGGTAACCTACGTTCTAGCTGTACTTCCCTTCTCACACGCCCCGTCCTCTCTCTAGTCCCTTTCTCTTTCTCATGGTCTCTTCCTACACTCTTCTGACAGCCTGATGTTACCTTTATTGTACCACTTTTAACACATCCAAAATCAAATTTACATGTATTCCAAAAACAAGGCAATGTCCATATAATGTTCCCTTCCCATCGCCGGGACCGGTGTAGCTGCTTCATGACTCCCGCATTCTCCTTAACTTTGATGACCTTCCATGAGTCGATACCATGTCCTCGTATATGGGGGCAGTGAAGAACATCACCTTTGCATAGGTGATGTATCCTTGTAGATTGGTTGGGGCTACACAGATACATAATATTCCCCTTTTCCATGTCCATCGCCAATAACACGCCAAGCGAAGTGAGGCCAAATATCAGACAGACGATGCGTAGCCACTCCATCATGCTCCACACCTGTAAAATAGCACTGGAGAAGGGAGGCAGGTTAGTATCCGACCTTTTACAGTAGTGGAGATGGACTCAATTTACAGTGATGTAGGTGGACCCAAGCACTTCGCCCCTCCACTTTAACTGCTGTGGGGGTGGTAAGGAGAACTTGGAAGGGCCCGTCCCATCGCGGCTCCGACCCCTTCCTAGTCCAATTTTTGACCATGACATAACTACCGGGCTGGACTGAAAGTGAGCTAGGTACTGGGGCAATGGCTGGTGAGCCGCACGGACTGGGCCATGGAGTTCCTTGAGCACTTGCGTAAGGGCTAGAACATAGGTGGTCATTTCTTCAGTCATCTGATGAAACTGAACCCGTCTGGGAACCTGCAGGCTCCAAGGAATTCTAAGAGGCCTGCCATAAAGAATCTCGGCGGGAGAGAGCCGGGCTGGTCCCGCAGGTGTAACCCGCAGCTGGAAGAGGGCAACGGGGAGCAACTTAAGCCATGTCAGTCCCGTGTCTGCTCTTAATTTAGCCAATTTAGTTTTGAGGGTCTGATTGTGTCTCTCAACCACCCCGGCTGCCTGCGGTCTGTAAGCACAGTGTAACTGCTGGCGTATGCCCAACTGGGAGCAAAACTCCTTGTTAATTTGTCCAATAAAATGAGGCCCATTATCAGAACTTAACTGAGCTGGTATACCGTACCGGGGAATGATTTCCCTCATCAAGACTTTAACCACAGGAGCAGCTTTACTATAGATAGTCGGATACGCCTCGACCCATCTGCTGAACACATCCACAATGACCAAAACATATTTGTAACATTGACACCTTTCCAACTCAATGTAATCCATTTGGAGCGTCTCAAAGGGACCACTGGGCAACGGGGTTTGCCCCTTCCCACAAGGGATACCTTTTCCGGTGTTATATTGCTGACAAATCAAACACCGATTACTGATACTTTGGGCCAACCCCTGCATTTTAGGGTGCCACCAAGTGTCCAGCAACAAATCACTAGTCCCTCGAGCCCCACAATGAGTTGCAAAGTGTACACATTCGATGACCCATAAAGCCAGTACATCAGACATACAAGTCTGATGTGCAGGCGTGGTCCATAAAGAGGAAACAGAATCATATGTACAACCTAACCGTTTCCACATTTGTTTATCACTCTCAGGAGCGTCCTCCTGTAACCTTATGACGTCTGGCATTGGCTTGTCAGAAGCAGACACATTCATAGTAGATCGTTTAGTCTGACTTAACATTTTAGGCACCATCACTTGCTGAATTTGTGCGGCTGTGCGCGCTGCACGATCTGCTCGTTCATTACCAACGTCAACTGGGGTTGTACCATTCGTGTGGGCAGCGCATTTAATAACGGAAATCTGCGCTGGCAGAAGGGGGGCCTGCAGTAGGTCATTAACTAAACCCCGGTGGGATATTTGACCACACATAATCATGTCAGGTTGTTCTGACGAAATGTCACTCAAATCGCCCCTTATTGTGGTAGTTTCCTGAATCAAGGCTAAACAGTCGTGGCCAGGTGCGTCTTCATGGACAGGGGGACCACTAAGAAAACAGGCTGGATTGATAGTGGTACAATGTTTAAATGTCAGACGTGGATTGTTCAAAAGGTATATCTCATACCTATTCTGACGAGCTGCGGTAAGATGCTGACCATTCGCCCCATATCCCTGGCATGGTACTGGTCATGGACCTGACGTGTAATATGAGGGCTTACCGAAGCTGACTGTGGCCATAAATGTGGTGATATTGTAACAAAATCGGCTGTACCTTCTTTTCCCGTGACTGTGGCTGTAACCTTGACTGGCCATTCGGTCTCAAGTAATGGCCGGTATTTGTCCTCCAACTCCCTGTTTCGTCCAGTTCTGTCATAGGCCAGGGTAACGTGATGCAGTGATAGTGGCTGTTCAATGTCTAACGTCCACCACTGGGGGGTGATAGAAATATAGCACTGTTGTCTCATCCTCCTCTTCGCTGATCCACCCACCCAAAGTCACTATATTGGAGCTCCTGCTGGTAAACTACCATTTCTGCCGCTTGTTGGGATCGCAGATCATCCTTTTTCATTACATACTCAGTCTTAACCTTTGTAACTGAGCCTCCTTCTTGGCCTACACCCTCCTTCCAGTAAAATCTGACTGCCCTTGCCATCTGGGAAGGGTCGTTCTCTGTCCAATTCATGTTATTACATTTCACAGCAGTAACCACAGAAGGTGGTAGGCAATGCATTAACATAGCACAGTATTGAGGGGAATTCTGACCATTTTGATACAGCAAATCGCCTGACTGCCCCCGGTAGATTTCATTAAAACGCCCCAGACATTCCTATGGCTCGTCAATCTTCCTAGGTTTTAGGTCTAAGATAACAGAAAGATTTATGGGCCTTTGAAATGTGCTATTCAACGCATTCAAGATCTGTGTCCTTCTTTTCTCTATTTGCTCTCTTTTTTTTTTTTTAAACTTAAAAATGTTTGAAAATTCAAATTGAATTACTGCAACTTGCAAGCTTAGCTCTGATCTCAACTCAGAACTAAATTTACAATTTGCTTAACACAAACTTGTATAACATTTACAACTTAATTATTTCTTTATCTTAACAATTTTTCTTTTAACAAGTTTTTTTTCTGTTACATACACATAAGTATTAGCAAAATCAACTATCATAAGTATTAGCAAAATCAACTATCATCTCCAGATTGACACTTTTTAAAATGGTGTCCATGATCTTCTTTAAGTTTCTATTAATCTCCAGATAAAATGAGATAAACCTTATTTCAAGTAAGTAAAATTTAAGATTCTGGCAATTTCAATCAATTGCTTTCGAAAATAATAACTTTTATCAAAGAGGTGGAGAAACCCACTGGTTTCCTTTAATTAATTCAAAACGTAACTTTGCTGGTGTTCACTGACTCAAAGGAAAGGTATCCGATTACACTGCAGACTGGTGCTGTTATCTCAAGGCCTGAGTGAGAAGCACTGTCTGTTTTCAACTCCGCCTGCTGTTGTTAACCCTTTGAGAGACTTCTGCTTCAACCAATATGCAGCATTCCTCACAATCTCAACTAGACCTCGGAACTTTACAGTCCAAGGAGACAATTTTAGCTTAATCAACTATATATTTAAAACACTCACACATAGAGTTGAACCATCTTCAGATTTAAAAACAGTTATACTGGACTGAACCTCCATCTATTGAAGTCCCATCAGCCCCTGAACCCATATAATAGACTGAACCTTTATTATTTAAAGTCCCATCAGCCTCTGAACCCTGATAATAGACTGAACCTTTATTATTTAAGTCCCATCAGCCTCTGAACCCTGATAATAGACTGAACCTTTATTAATTAAAGTCCCATCAGCCTCTGAACCCTAACCCAAGCCGAAACAACAATATGAAATCCCATCAATTAAAGTGCTAATCCCCAGACTGACCTGTGATTTCGTCGAGGCGGTCTTTCTGTGCCAACCGCGAGTGACCAGACTAATCAGACGATAAGAAGAGGGGAACAATCAATGCTGGTCGTTTTCCATTTCTACATTGAGGGCCCTTTGTTCCCGTCCTCCTGTTCATAATCAGTCTAATTCTGATTTCGCAGTTGGATCAGGATCGCCCAGAGAAATCCCGGTTTTCGGCACCAAATGTTGATCTCCAAATTTCTTTCTCTGTCAGTCTGGCCTCAATAAAAGTTGAGACGGATTCGCACGTAAACAGAAGTTATTTATTTAGCTTGCAAGCTTGAATCATCTTACAGAAATGTAAGAGACATCCAGCTTCTTACATTCCAGAAAACGACTGAACTAAAAGACAAAGGGATCTCTGCAAAATCAATTCAAATGGTATCAAGTTTCACATACTCGACGGACATAGGTCAGCCTATGTCCCTCCTGACCTGTTCGATCTATTCTGATTGGCTCACTTCCAATCCCTTTCTCTGGCCCCTATCAATGAAGCATCACTCTCATAGACACACCTCTTCCTGCTTTTTCCATGCGGTCTCAAATTCCTTTGTCCCTAACTGCAAGAATCAAAGTGGCTTATTTCTACATTACATTAACTAGTAACTCTAAAGTAACTATTTTATATCACATTCGTCATGCTTATTTAAAAAAAAACATTTTATTAAGGCATTTATGATTTTATAACAATAAACAATACAAATACAAATGTACACATAGTTCAGTGCGTAACACATCCCTCCACCTCCTCTAAACACAAAATAGCCTAACTCCCCCCTATCCGCTAACTGCCCCTCTTATTGAATCTGCTGACAGTTTAGTTTTCTCCGAGGAAGTTGGTAACCGGCTGCCACCTTCGGACGAACCCTAACGTTGATCCTCTCAGGGTGAACTTAATTTTCTCAAGTCTGAGAAACCCAGCCATGTCACTAACCCAAACCCCTGATTTTGGGGGCTTTGAGTCCCTCCACGCCAATAAGATCCATCTCCGGGCTACCAAGGAGGCAAAGGACAAAACGTCAGCCTCTCTCGCCCCCTGGACTCCCGGATCGTCCAACACTCTGAAAATCACCACTTCTGGACTCGGCGCCATCCTTGATTTTAGTACCGTCGACATGACATCCGCAAATTCCTGCCAGTATCCCCTAAGCTTCAGGCATGCCCAAAACATGTGGACATGGTTTGATGGCCCTCCTGCACATCTCATACACTTGTCCTCTATCCCCGTAAATTTGCTCATGCGGGCCACCGTCATGTGTGCCCGGTGAACCACCTTGAATTGTATCAGGCTGAGATTGGCATCTGAGAATGTGTTGACTCTGTTCAGAGCATCCTCCCACAGACCTGCCTCTACCTCCCCTCCCAGCACATCTTCCCATTTATGCTCTAGTTCATCTATCTGAGTTTCCTCCCATTCCATGAGTTCTTTATAGATATCCAAAACCTCCCCCTCCCCCGCTTTAGAAACTACCTTGTCCGTATACCCTGTGGCGGTAGAAGCAGAAGGGTCGCAACCTGCCTTCACACAAAATCCCTTATCTGCAGATATCGAAACCCATTCCCTCCCGGCAATTCAAACTCCTCCTCCAAATCCTCTGAACATGGAAAGCACCAGCAGATTCAGATGTGAGATCCTGACCAGTAGGTACACTACCTATTTGTGTCTTTGACCATCTCTTCCTTCTAACAAAATGGTCCATCTTCACAGTCCTCTTGCCTTGCTTGCCAGAAGCTGGAAAATGGAAGATGCTCTCCTCTGTGATTTGGCACCAAAAGCACATACATACAGGGCGCTTGACATCAGGTGTATGTGCAGGACGCGTGACATCAATAAATAGATCCCCCAGCCTCTCAATCCCTGCTCTCTACCACCTGAAACCCCCCATCTAGTCTCCCTGGGACAAACCGGTGATTACCACAAATTGGAGCCCACACTGACGCTCCCTCCACTCCCATATGCTTCCACCACTGCTCCCAGACTCTCATGGCTGCCAATACCACCGGGCTTGTGGTGTACCGGGCCGCCTAGAACGGCAGAGGAGCCGTTACCAATGCCCCTTAACTTATGCCCTTACATGATGCCGTCTCTACTCGCTCCCCCCCCCCCCCCCCACTACCCACTTCCTGATCATGGCTACATTTGCCGCAATGTAGCAATTACGGAAGAACGGATTGTACATACCACTGTCTTAATATAATTACTTTTTCTGTATCTGAAAGTTTGTTTCTTTCAAAGCCAGTCCCTTCAATAGTTTAATAGAGCCAGGGATAGTTCCTTTGACTGGAAGCCTCATGCAGTTGCAATTTTCAAAAAAAGTGACAAATAAGAACCAGGAATCTACAGGCTTACTATCTGATACCTATTACTCGAAAGTTCATGGGCTGGTTCATAAATGTGGTATTTCTAAAGGACAGGCTTGCAGACTATGCAGATACAAACACACAAGAACTTTATTGGAAAGGTGTCTTCCCTACAGGTTGCTAGACCAGACTGACAGTTTTCAGTTTAACTTGATTCTCTCCAGCCAGGTTCTCCCCATTAGCTGCACATTTACCTTGAGACAGACCCTTAATGGAACCACTTCTCCGGTATAGGTTTTGAGTATTATCTTTGAGGGTTTCAGGCAATAACTTGTAGTTTCGTTTTGTAAACTGTTTCTGGGACTAATGAAACAACTGTGCCAGTGTCCACTTCCATTTTCACTAGGTGTCCAAACAGTAAAGGAGTGATCCTGGAACGGTTCATTTCACCCACAATAGTCAGTATGTTCAATGACAATTCGTCATCTGACTGACTTTGGTCCCTTTTTGCGCCCTTTTCGTATCACATCTTCCCTCTATTCACTTGATGTATTTGATTCTTGCTTTTTATAATTCTTTTTTGATACTTACTGTTTCTTCCTCCAACAAGCACGTTTGATGTGCCCCTTTTTACCACACTTCTTACATTTTGCACCTTTACTCCAAAAATCAGTTGCCCAGTTTTTGCACATCTATGGCAATTTCGAATCTGTGTCAGCTCTCAGCCAACTCTTCATGAATTGTAGTGCTCGAGCCTAATTGCTGTGTTTCCTTAGCTGCTAGTTCTATAGAGATCACGACTTCTAAAGCCTTTCTTTAGGTCTAGTTTCTCTCTGTTAACAGCCTTTTCTGGATAGACTCGCTCTTTAACTTACATTCGTCTGTCTCTAATGGTGTCATTCAAGACATCTTCAAATTCACAGTATTCAGCTAATTTCTTCAAAGTAGTTATGAACTGTGTGATTGATTCACCTTCTTTCCGGTTACATTTGTGAACCTCTCGGCGATGACTCAGGGGTTAGGTGAGAAGTGGCCTTGCAGTATCTCCACTATTTCACCATAGGTTTTCGAGACTGGATCTATTTTTTCCTTTCAAACAAGGTAACCCGGAGCTCAGCCTGTTGCAAGGGGCATAGCAAAACTGCTCAAGCTCTCAAGTAATTGTTGCAGGGTATTTGTTACTTTACTGCTACTTACAGAAGAGGGAGCATGTTCCAGAACCTTCCAGACAGAACTTGTGGCAAGTTTCTTTTGATGCTGTTTTCACCAAAATCTTTGTTCAAATTTTGGTTCCTTCGATGGTTGCCGCTATTATTCTGCCAGCTTTGATGTAGCAATGTTTTTATCTTCTTAATTCTTTTTGGACGGCTGACATTTCTTACTCCTCTGCATTTCTGCAGTTCTTTTTTGCATATTTGCAGTGTGGAACAACCACCTCATCGCAGTTTCTTTGCTGTATTTTTAAAGGATAGGCTTGCAAGCCACACAGATCTGAACAAACAAGAGCTTTATTGGAAAGGTGCTTTCTGTACTGGCTGCTAAATAGACTGACTGCTAGCCCGCCCAAACTGCTGATTACATCACCAATACATCATGTGATCAAACTCTTAAAAAGTGACCTTCTTCCAACTCGGAACAAACATGAAAGCACAATAGTAAGAAATGACCTTTAAGATCACTGGGAAAGGGAAGACTAGTAAAAATTCACAATATGGTTGCTGAGAAGATTTAATCATTTTTATGGAAGTCAGTAGGTGTTATAACCCTCCAAGAGGTCACTGCATCAGGACTATCAGGTTCCCCATAACTTCCACTGAATACAAGCTCCCCCGGTGATGAGGTGGGGGAGGGGGAGGCTCCCCCTTAACAGGGGGGTTAGATCACTAGTACAAAAACCCTGACTTGGGTGCAGGTCGAGGAGGGAGACCCTTCGGGGAGTGGCGATGTTGCATATCGCATATAAACCTAACCTTGTTTTCTATCTGCTTGGTCAACGCGTGCTGCTTTAGTGGATTCTACAGTTGGGTAGTGGATCAGGAAAATCCAGTAAACATGATAAACATGGATAAATTACTTCACAAAATGGAACATTGTGGGATCAGTTAAAATTTGAAATGCTGCATGACAAATTGGTTCCAAATTTGCAGCCAAAAAATTGCCATAAACATCTTGGAGGCATGTGGTGCCCCTCCGGCATCATTCGTAGTCACTCTTCAGACTTAAATGGTATGGAGAGTGAAGTTGCGAATATGGTAACTAAGTTTGCAGATGGCGCCAAAATTTGAGCGAGGGCTTAGATGGTGGAGAAGTGCAATCACATCCAAAAGAATTAAGGTGTGCTGGGGCCATCTAAGAATTTAGATGGACAACACATTGACAAATGGCATTACATTTAAGCATATGCTACATGGATTTGGTCTCTATACTAAACCACAGAGTAAGAAAATTCTTGTCGAGGAATAACCCGAGTGGCAAAAAGAACAATCACTAATTTAGAATACAAACTAATTAGGTTTATTGGACAAACACACATTGCTATTGTAATAACCCTCACTAGACCAACGGGGATGACACAATTGATCTCTTCACGGGCTCATGGAATAGGACTTCCTCTGCCCGGAGCTCGTAAAACTAAATCTTAAAAGATCTGGGGTTGTTTTTTCATTGTTCCTTGAATCTCGCCTCGACTCACAATGTCTTTTGAGATTTTAGCTCAGCCAACTCAACTCTGACACGCATACAAATCCTTTTGCAACTTAGCTGAAAGGCAGACCGAGTCACCCTCTCGGCCCAATCTGGAACTCGCCCTCGTTGGCCTTAATCTAAATCAGCATCTCATTTAAATATCCGGATACCGCATTCACCTGGCACCTGGGTATCAATGGCTGTGCCTAAGAGACCTCAACCAGGTGACATTTAGCACTGTTTCCCGCAAACCTGGACCAGATATAATGGCACCTGGGGGAGGGGGGGGGGGGGCGTCTCACAGGCCATTAGAACTTCTGGGTGGTCAGGAACATGGTAGTACCCTGGGACTGCCAGCACTGCCCAGGCACCATGGCAGTGCCATGGGCCAGGCCCGGGGGGGGGGGGGGGGAAGCGCTTCCGAATTGGTGGGGTGGGGGGTGGGTTCCAAGAGCCATGAGAAGGTTGTGAGGATCCTGAAAGCAGTGGGTGGGGGTGGGGGGCTGAAAGGGGGAGGGAGCAGTGATCGGGGTTAACGGTCAAAATGGCACCTGGATCTGCGAGGAGCCATTCCTGCTGGGGAGTTCAGCTCATTCATGCAGTCTGTATCATACTGGCATGGTGGAACCTTCTTTGGACCATCAACCCCATTCTTCCACCATGCTGTGGCACACTTTCCTGACAGACGCATAAAATATTTAAGCCAACGTTGAAAGAAAGTGTAAAATTCTTCAATGGTCAGTGTAACAATCTTTTTGATTTAGTCTGTAGATTATACTTTATTAGATTAATACCAACACCACAGTTCAATCTTGAGATATTCTTGTGCCCAGTGCAAAGTGCATTTCCACATACCAGCTCAATCCCTGTGACAGAAAATGTGACCTTGCGTATTAAGTATTTTTGTTACAGCATGTCAGGGTGTACTACTATTTACACACTGGAATCTAAGCACTGGACATAATACATCTTCCTAAACTATAGTACTGATCACCATGACTAATGGCAAGTCCAACAGTAACAAACTATGACCCCCCATTCCACTAAATGTTAGGAATCAAGCTTTTTTTTAAAACAAGAATTAACAGATTAAAACCAGCTGAATTTGAACGCCCTGAACATAAATATTCCACCACCCGGAATAACGAGGACAGCAGGTGCATGGGAACGCCACCATGAGCAAGGCCCCATCCAAAGTATCACACCACCCTAACTTGGTAATGGTCTGTCGTCCCTTCATCGTTACTGGGTTAAACTCCTGAAGCTCCCTACCCATCAGCACCGTGGGTGTACCTACCCAGCATGGACTGCAGAGGTTAGAGAAAACTGCTCGCCTACCACCAGCAGCTTTCCAGGGGTAATTAAGGATGGATAATAAATGCTGGCCTCATTATTTCTGACTAGATTGTGTGAATGAAAGAAATAATAACACTTCACAATTTTAAAACTATAAAAACCTTGAAGCTGCAGTGATTGTTACAAAGTTGATTTTAAAAATCTGTGAGAAACCACAGAGTATCTCCTAGCATGCATGGTAGCGCAAGTAAGAAAACACAAAAGCATTTAGAGAATTATCATTGATTACAGGTTTTTCTTTGAAGTTCAAGTTAGGGCAAACAAAAATTAAGTATTGTACCCTCACAATTGAATAGAATTGTAAACCACAGTAGGATTCAAAAACATAATGAATACCTGATGAGGTACCGGGTTGCATCCTTAATAACTTTGGAACAATATAATGCTGTTTCCCATTGGATAAATGACCAATATAGATAACACTTCTGCAATATTTGTCCCTCTGAAAGAGACATCAGGTAGGAGCTAGGCATTTATGCTTATCCTCCCCATCTACGTCAATGTCTAACTCAGACTAGGCCTCGCATATTAAAGATAATAAATGCCCCATTTAATCACGGTTAAGAAAATAAAACAAGGGACTAATTTAAATGGATTGCATATACATTTTAAAGGTCTGAACCATAACAAAAAGGTATTACAAAGGATATCCATATTGATTTAACAGTCCACAGGGTGAAATTGCAATGTGGGATGTTTCTGTTTAAAACTCTGAAACAAAGTTTACCACTCAAAGCTATATTAACATTTGGCTCAGTACAGATGGTCAGTTAATTTGTGGTGATTCCTAATAGCTATGTTAAGTAACTATCAATAAATCTAATTTTTATTATTTGCCTGTTTTGAAAATGAGCAAGTTTGACGTACATCGACAGTGGTGTTACTTAGCGCTTAATATCCATATGGCACAATACTCAGTGCACCTATCACAAAGCAAGCAGGACAAAGCAATATGATGTCTTTCATCAGTGCATTAGTAACACAGGTGACACACAAGGAAGTGGCTATTTACTTAAAAATAAACCACAGGATGATGCGAGCCATAAAGAACACGCTCAAAGGTCGGGTGAGTTACGTAGTTCTGTGCCAAGATATGGCTTATTTTTAGATAGATAACTTCTAAGTAGTGGTAGTCATTATATTTATGAAACACTTCAATATCATTACGTACATTCTGTTAGGAAGATTGTTTGCTTTTTAGTCTAAAATGGTGTTCATTCTTTGCATTTAATTTTGCAGAAACGGAATGGTTGGCAATATACACTCGAGGACAGCCATGTGACAGTCCCTTCGAATTCTCTGGAATCTTGAGGCTCCTTCATTAGATATCTGCAAAGCTTGTTGTTTCCTTAGTAAGGAAATAAAAGGGATAGACACGGTAGTGTTTATTTTGAAACTTCAAATAATATATGAAAGATAATTTCCATACAAGCACGAGTAGAATAAAGGCGTTACATTGAGTAGAGACCTTAACTGCTCAATAATTACGAAGTACATGGTTGAGAATAGTAGAAATTGATTTGAAGAGAAAAAGAACCTATGAAACAGGGGTAGAAAACTAAATTTCAATCAATACATCTGAATTGTAAAAGTCATGCAGAAGAGAGATAAAAAAAACAAATGTTAGGATGTGGAGAAATGGTTTTATAGCAGAAAGAATGAGGAACAAATTGGAATAATACTTCATCGTAATTATGAGCAAAAATTGAATTTTAAAAAAGGGAGAATATTTCAGTGTAGGTCCAAAGATGATTCCTGTTGGAATACAAAAATGTCCCAGCATCCTTCCATCTATCAAAGATGATGGACAAGGAGCAAACAATTCAATTCCTCTTCATATGATGCACCTATGCTGATGGCTATAGGGGCCAATCATTGACAGGCAGGTTCTGCCCCAAGTGCTCTACCAAGTGTCATTGTGGGTAGTTGCTTTTGGTGTTGCCATCTATTGCCAAGCCACTGGTCATCATGGTGGTGCATGCCAGCCCACAGGCGGCATCACCATTTTCTTTAGTTGTGAACTAGCAGCTCATTAGGAGCAATAATCGATGTCTAGGACCTTCATGACATGCTTGCAAGTGACACGCTTGCAAGGTGCTGAGAACAGAGGCCTTATAAACTATCATCTTGTTCCTAAAGGGTCAGCTTGATCTTATTCCATGCACATTTCGTGACTCGACCAAAGATGATAGCTGCCTTTCCTCTGCATATAACAAGTTCTGCATCAAGTGATAGATTGTTTGTCACTGTGAATTTGAGCTGGAAGAATTTGCCAAACAGTTAAATGGGGTGTTACCCAACATGATCAGAGGCAGAGATGCAATACCTTGACCTGTAACAATAGTTGAGAGAAGTTAGAAGCATGGGCGAGACTATCCAGGAGTCTTTGTAGCTGAGTTTCAATGTGGGTGACTAGCACAGCATTATCAGTGAAGAGGGGTTCTCTAATCAGGACATGATCCAGTTTTGCTTTGAATCTTGATAGATTTGCAGAGCTTGCTGTCCAACTAGAATGCAAGTGGACCCCTTCCATATCTGTAGGGAAGGCAAGGGTCAGAAGCATGGTTGAGTGTGGGCTAGGACACAGCGCTATTTCAGTCTATTCAACCTGCTGGAAGTGGGACCATCGTGGAAGGAGCAGATGAGACTGATGAGCTGTGGTGGACCACCAATTTTCCCCAAAATCTTGTGGAATCCTGCTCCGCTGATGGTATTGATTGCCTTAGTGAGATCTATGTAAGCAAACCATGTTCCCTGCACTTCTCTTATAGATAGCATAAAGAGAAGATCATATCCGCAGTAGATTTGCCAGCATGGAAACTGCACTATGTTTCCAGGTACATTCGGTTTCCAAGTAGATGGAATCTTTTAAGCATGACTCTAGAAAATGCCTTCTCGCGATGCTAAGGGATGTTCCTGCAGAATAAACCACACATTGTGTAAATGGTAGTGTGGTACACATCACAATGCCACAAATTGTTACACAAGAACAATCCTCACCTGCAGTTTCAGCACCGGAAATGATACAAAGTAAAAAAGATCATAAAAAATTTCATATTTTGGTGTCCTTTTCATATTTTGCTGGGTATTGTGTTGTAAAGAAAAAAATGAACCAACTGCAATGTAACTGTATTCCTGTTATTAGCCCAAAAAAGTGTTTTCACCGAAGAATTTGACTGATATTTTAATCCGTCCAATTTTTTTGTAGTTTTACAACATTTGAGATTACATTATTTTAACAGCCCACGCAAAAAGAAATGTGCATAATAATGGAACATAAAACTGACCTTGACATATCTTTAAGAAGCAAGTTCTGGCATTGAGATTGCTCACAAAACAGCAAGGTTTAATTTCACAGATAGATATCAAGTGAATAAAAGAAGCATTTCCACATAGAAAACAAATTATAGTAGGAAGTTTACAGCCTTTTTCGATAAGAGGATGGAGTAAACTATAATATTGGATGGTTAATTCTATTCATCCAACAAAGAGTACCCAAAGGATTAATTCAAACACGTATTACTACACTCAGCAACCACTTTCCTTCAGATTTTTGCTTGTGGGAATCTAAAGGATCAATAATAACAATATATCATTGTAAAGTGACAAGGTACAAAACCTTGAATATACAATTATGCTACTACACATACCAATCAACAACAGCCAGCAGGTTATTGTATAAGGAAAATTACTTCAGATATTAACTAAACAGGGGTAACTATACATTTGGGGCATTTTTGTATTTGTTCAACGGACAAGTTACACCCATTCCAATTAGAGTAACAGCCACACTGGAAAGCTAGAAATAGTTAGAAAAATAGAAACATAATTGCCAAGAAATAACATGATTCTATTCAGATTCTACAAGTTACTGATCTCAAAATACCCTAGTATAACTATATTAAACAATTTGACTGAAGTGTTCAGTTTTCATACTATTTCAGTTCTGTTGACAAGGCAACATACAACCAATCATTATTTTTAGGTCAAGCTTTAAAATGCTTCTTGGCAAGCCCTTAAGATGAATTTTGTCACTGCACAGAGGATTTAGCAAATTTGCTATGGCATTTTTCAAATAAGGGTCAATATTTTTTCTGATGATACATACATATTAAAAAATAAAACAATAACCACCAAAACAATTTTAAAATCTTAAAGTCCCATTTCCAAATAAGTTTACTTTAAAAAGCAGGTTTGGATGATGCAATGTTTCAGCCCAATGCAAATCAATTAATGGCACCACCAGTTTAAAGCTGGGTTCTCTCTGTTACCACACAGCCGGAGTTGCCCAAACGTAACTACATCATTGTAGGGAGGCACCAACTGGAGACTTGTGATCCCTCAGACTGGAGGTGGGCTGCAAGGAAATAAGAGAGGCTGCATGAAGCCTGAAGAAATGTCATGAAGCCCCTGGGGAGGTTTTTCAGAGCAGTGATGATAGATGCCATGGATCCATTCTCCCAGACATCCGATTGCTAGCAGCTACTCTGCAACTGGCAAAATCGTGTAAGGGGGATAAAAAAAACTATACAATTAAATTGTTAAACCAACGAACCTATGCACATAATACTGTTACACACAATGCTGCAACACTAGGTAATGCAGAAGATTACTGCTGAATAGTTCCAATTTAAAATCAGTTCACAAAAAAGATACTGTAAAATACATTATTAAGTGTGTTCCATATTTCATTTGCTTACACATTTATAATCTTTTATTTATCGGTGATACAACTTAATTGGTAATTTATCAACTTGCCTCGGGGAAAAAGTTAAGAGCTGAAAGAAATTGTATCAAAGAAACACAAACATTTTCAGACTTTGTGATCATTTAGTCAATGGTCCAAATTTAACTTATATTATTCTGCTGCAGTGTTACCACGGGTACAGCACTGTGGACTTCTAATGTTGTGCAAAACTGCTTGAAAAACATTGCTTTGCCTTCTCTTGTTCTCTTCCTTCCTCAAAGATCCTTTCAACGAACTGGATTTATCATTTTGGCACACTTCAGGGTTTTGCTTGCCATGCTCCTCTATTTGCTTTTCCAAATGTTTCTGGATAGCGAGTCCAAGCACTTCAGCATCCACGGATGCTCCATAGACTTCCCATGTCATACCTTTATCATCCCACTGGACATCACGCACTGGCTCTGGTTGCTCTTCTTCCATCACCTCCACATGAACCTCAGGGAGAGTGGCCAGTGGAGTCTTCTCTAATGGAGTCATTGGACCAGTTCCCACTGATTTACATTGCACAGTTATATCAACCTGCATCTCAACATCCTTTCGCGATGCTGTAGTGACAGATGATGGGGTCGCCAGACATGCTGTTGGCTTCTCAACTACTTGATCCCGTAATCTGACATCGGGCATTTTAAATACCGGATAGTTGTCTAATGGAGCCAAGGGGCTAGTGGCAACAGATATCTTTTGCACTTGGATAGCTACCTGCACCTCAGCATCTTGGCTTGTTGGGACAGACTTGGATATCTGTGTCATGCATTCAGCAGTGTCAATGTCTTTAATCTCTTTCTGGCTCTGCTGATGGTTTTCTGGCATGTCGGTGTCTGAATGAATGATTGATTCAACGATTGTAGGTTTTGTTACCTCCACTAGGTGAAGAGGTTTCTGAGGATTAGTACAATTAGATGTTCCCATTGTCCTGCTCTCTGGATCACATCCTGTGAAGGAGATGTCAGGGTTGGGCTCTGAGCTGTCATTGTCCAGTCTTGTGCTTTCTTTTATATTTGGGGGGCTTATCGCTCCGTCAGTGTGATCAGTGCTGTTACCGAAGGGAGCGCCGGGATTTTCCTGTCCCCGTTCCTTGCTTAGATCTAAATCTTTGCCTGGGGTGTTACAGTGATTGGCCATTTCTGCATTGTCATTTTTAGGCACATTAACGCTGATCTCCGCCAGATGGCTGCTACTGAGGTTGTTCAGGTTATTGGCTGCACCAGTGCTGGCACAGAGGCCCTGGTAGTTGGAGTGCACTGCAGCTTCCTCATCTTTCTCTTGGTTGTTACAAAAGGCAGGAATAATGCCAGCCGCTGGCAAACACTTATTCTCCATCTCAACCGAGTCCGATACTGAGAGCTGCAAGCTATCCAGATCTTTTATGGTTCCCATCTTGTTTCATGGTAATGTGATGATTTCACCAAGCTGCCTGGCCTCCCTCAGTTCTTACAATGGGCTCTTTGTGTTATGCTCACATCCCCTGGAGTTTTCCATCTGAAAACTGAAGTGTTCAAGTCTGTAAGGGGGAAAGAAATGTTTAATAAAATGAAAATGCAAATTTGTGAGAAACATTCTAGTCATCTTATCTTAGGTAAGAACAAGAAACATTTTTAAATTGAACAACCGGCTTTAATTATAAAAAGATTCCTGGTTCAGTGCGATATGCATGTTGATTATTTAAAACAGGAATAATGAATAATGGGACTAACAGAAGCTTCTGGTCAGCATTCCTCTCTCATGATGAAAGAATCTGGAGGATTACCTTCACCTCCTGGTCGCTCAGCCAATGACCGTAAATCACCAATCCTCTTGTCTAGCATTCCTTGGCTTGCACTCCTAAAATGACATATACCCAGCAAGATCTCCCTGAACCACATATACACGACAAGATTTCCCTGAATTACATATACGTGGCAATATCTCCCTGCTCTTCCTGAACCACATATACACGGCAAGACTTCCCAGCACGTGCTGGACCACGTATACATGCCAATGTCTCCATGCTCTTCTTGAACCACATATACACAGCAAGATCTCCCTGCTCGTGCATAACCACATGTACATGGTAGCATCTCCATGCTCTTCATGAACCACGTAGGCACGGCAATATTTGTGTCTACGTATTTACATTGTGTATTTTATGTTTGCCCTATGTATTTCCTTTTCATGTATGGAATGACCTGTCTGAACTGTACGCAGAACAATACTTTTCACTGTACCTCGGTACATGTGACAATAAACAAATCCAATCCAATAACCCTGCTCTTCTGGGGCGGATTTAGCACAGTGGGCTAAATAGCTGGCTTTTAAAGCAGACCCAGGCAGGCCAGCAGCGCAGTTTCAATTCCCGTATCAGCCTCCCCGAACAGGCGCCAGAATGTGGCGACTAAGGGCTTTTCACAGTCACTTAATTTGAAACCTACTTGTGACAATAAGCGATTTTCATTTCATTTAATTTCTTCCTGAACTACATGTACACATCTCCCCTACATATACACGGCAACATCTCCCTCCTCTTCCTGAACCATGTACACACGGCAACATCTCCCTGAATCACATATAGACGGCAACATTTCCCTGAATCACATATAGACGGCAACATCTCCCTAAACCACATATAGACGGCAACAAGTCCCTGAACCACATATACACGGCAATAACTATCTGCTCTTACTGAACCACATATGCAGGGCAACATCCCCTGGTTCTTTACGAGCAACATGTACACTGCAATATCTCCCTGCTTTTCCTGAACCACATATCCAGGGCAATTTCTCCTTGAGCCACACAAAAAAACGCAATATTGCCTTGAATCACATATGCATGTCAACATCTTCCTGAACATGCCAATATCTCACTGGTCTTCTTGAACCACATATACACAGCAACATTTCCCTGCTCTGCCTAAACCACATATACATTGCTATATATCCCTGAACCACATATACACGGCAAGATCACCCTGAATCAGCTATACATGGCAGGATCTCAATGCAACACATATACACAGCAATATCGCCCTGCTCTTTCTGAACCACATGTACACATATCCCTGAACTATATTTAGATGACAACATCACCCTCCTCTTTCCGAACCACATATAAATGGCAACATCTCCCTGAACCAGATATACTCGGCAACATCTCCATGAACCAGATGTATACGGCAACATCTCCATGAACCAGATACACACGGCAACATCTCCATGAACCAGATGTACACGGCAACATCTCCATGAAGCAGATATACACGTCAACATCTCCATGAAGCAGATATACACGGCAACATCTCCGAACCAGATATACACAGCAACATCTCCATGAACCAAATATACACGACAACATCTCCCTGAACCACAGGCCCTTCGGCCCTCGATGTTGTGCCGAGCATTGTCCGAAACCAAGATCAAGCTATCCCACTCCCTGTTATTCTGGTGTGCTCCATGTTCCTATCCAATAACCACTTGAAAGTTCCTAAAGTGTCCGACTCCACTATCACAGCAGGCAATCCATTCCGCACCCTAACCACTCTCTGAGTAAAGACCCTACCTTGGACATCCCTCCCATATCTCCCACCCTGAATCTTATAGTTATGCCCCCTTGTAACAGCTACATCCACCCAAGTAAATAGTCTCTGAACGTCCACTCTTATCTATCCCCCTCATTATCTTATAAACCTCTATTAAGTCACCTCTCATCCCCCTCCGCTCCAAAGAGAAAAGCCCTAGCTCCCTCAAACTTTCCTCATAAGACCTATCCTGCAAACCAGGCAGCATCCTGGTAAATCTCCTTTGCACCCTTTCCTTTCCAATGCTTCCACATCCTTCCTATAATGAGGTGACCAGAACTGCGCACAATACTCCAAATGTGGTCTCAGCACGGTCATGTATAATTGCAGCATAACCCCACGGCTCTTAAACTCAAGCCCCCCGTTAATAAACGCTAACACACTATAAGTCTTCTTCATGGCTCTATCCACTTGAGTGGCAACCTTCAGAGATCTGTGGACATGAACCTCAAGATCTCGCTGTTCCTCCACATTCCTCAGAACCCTGCCGTGACCCTGTAATCCGCATTCAAATTTTTTCGACCAAAATGAATCACCTCGCACTTATCAGGGTTAAACACCATCTGCCATTTTTCGGCCCAGCTCTGCATCCTATCAATGTTTCTTTGCAGCCTACAAAAGCCCTCCACCTCATCCACTACCCCAGCAATCTTGGTGTCATCAGCAAATTTACTGACCCATCCTTCAGCCCCCTCCTCCAGGTCATTGATAAAAATCACAAATAGCAGAGGACCCAGCACTGATCCCTGTGGTACACCGCTCGTAACTGGTCTCCAGTCTGAACATTTTCCATCCACCACCATCCTCTATCTTCTATGTGATAGCCAGTTACTTATCCAATTGGCCAAATTTCCCTCTATCCCACACCTCCTTACTTTCTTCATGAGCTGACTATGGGGAACCTTATCAAACGCCTTACTAAAATCGATGTATGCGACATCAACTGCTCTACCTTCATCTACACACTTAGTTACCTCCTCAAAGAATTCAATCAAATTTGTGAGGCAAGACCTACCCTTCACGAATCCGTGTTGACTATCCCGGAATAAGCTGCATCTTTCCAAATGGTCATAAATCCTATCCTTCAGGATCTTTTCCATTATCTCCCCGACCACCGAAGTAAGACTAACTGGCCTATAATTACCAGGGTCATTCCTATGCCCTTTCTTGAACAGAGGAACAACATTCACCACTCTGCAGTCCTCTGGCTCTATCCCCGTGGACAGTGAGGACCCAAAGATCAAAGCCAAAGGCTCTGCAATCTCATCCCTTGCCTCCCAAAGAATCCTTGGATATATCCCATCTGGCCCAGGGGACTTGTCGACCCTCAGGTTTTTCAAAATTCCTAATATATCCTTCCTCAGAACATCTACCTCCTCCAGCCTACCCGCCTGAATCACACTCTCATCCTCAACAACATGGCTCCTTTCCTTTGTGAACACTGAAGAAAAATATTCATTCACCACCTCTCCTATTTCTTCTGACTCCATGCACAAGTTCCCACTACTGTCCTTGACCGGCCGTACCCTCAGCCTGGTCATTCTTTTATTTCTCACATAAGAGTAAAAAGCCTTGGGGTTTTCCTTGATCTGACCCGCCAAGGACTTCTCATGCCCCCTCCTAGTTCTCCTAAGCCCTTTTTTCAGCTCATTCCTTGCTACCCTGTAACCCTCAAGCGACCCTACTGAACCTTGTTTTCTCATCCTTACATACGCTTCCTTTTTTCTCTTGACAAGACATTCAACCTATTTTGGGAACCATGACTCCCTCACACGGCCATTTCCTCCCTGCCTGACAGGGACATGCCTAACAAGGACACGCAGTATTTGTTCCTTGAACAAGCTCCACTTTTCATTTGTGCCTTTCCCTGACAGTTTCTGTCCCCATCTTATGCTCCCTAATTCTTGCCTAATTGCATCATAATTACCCCTCCCTCAATCATATACATGACAATAACTCTCTGAACCACTCTCTGAGGCAACATCTCCCTGATCTACATATACAAGGTAATAACTCTCTGCGCTTGTGGAACAACATATGTACGGCAACACCCCCCGGTTCTTCAGGAGACACATATACACAGCATATAACCTGGTTCTTCCTGAACCACATATACAGGCAATATCTCTCTGACCCACATACTCACGGCAATACCTCCCTGAATCACATACATATGGCACTATCTCCATGCTCTTCCAGAACCACATGTACATGGCAATATCTCTCCCAACCACATATTCGTGGCAATATCTCCCTGCTCTTTCTGAACCTCAAATTCAGGGCAATTTCTCCCTAAATTACATATACAAGGCAATACCTCCCTGCTCTTGCTGAACCACGTATGCTCGGCAATAATTCCTTGAAGCACATATAGACAACAATATTTCCCTGAACCACATATACATGTGATATATCTCCCTAAATCATAAATATAAAGCAATACATCCCTGCTCTTCCTGAACCATATACATGGCAATGTCTCCCTGCCCTTCCTGAACCACATATACACAGTAATATCTCCCTGCTCTTCCTGAACCATATTATACACGGTAATATCTCCCTGCTCTTCCTGAACCATATTATCATGGTAATATCTCCCTGCTCTACCTGAACCGTATTATACACGGTAATATCTCCCTGCTCTTCCTGAACTATATTATACACGGTAATATCTCCCTGGTCTACCTGAACCACATAAACACAGTAATATCTCGCTGCTCTTCCTGAACTATATACACACGGTAATATCTCCCTGCTCTTCCTGAACCATATTATACACAGTAATCTCTCCCTGAACTATAAACACACGGTAATATCTCCCTGGTCTTCCTGAACCACATATACACAGTAATATCTCGCTACTCTTCCTGAACTATATACACACGGTAATATCTCCCTGCTCTTCCTGAACTATATATATATACACACGGTAATATCTCCCTGGTCTTCCTGAACCACATATACACAGTAATATCTCGCTGCTCTTCCTGAACTATATACACACGGTAATATCTCCCTGCTCTTCCTGAACCATATTATACACAGTAATCTCTCCCTGAACTATATACACACGGTAATATCTCCCTGCTCTTCCTGAACCACATATACACAGTAATATCTCGCTACTCTTCCTGAACTATATACACACGGTAATATCTCCCTGCTCTTCCTGAACTATATACACACGGTAATATCTCCCTGGTCTTCCTGAACCACATATACACAGTAATATCTCGCTGCTCTTCCTGAACTATATACACACGGTAATATCTCCCTGCTCTTCCTGAACCATATTATACACAGTAATCTCTCCCTGAACTATATACACACGGTAATATCTCCCTGCTCTTCCTGAACCACATATACACAGTAATATCTCGCTACTCTTCCTGAACTATATACACATGGTAATATCTCCCTGCTCTTCCTGAACTATATACACACGGTAATATCTCCCTGGTCTTCCTGAACCACATATACACAGTAATATCTCGCTGCTCTTCCTGAACTATATACACACGGTAATATCTCCCTGCTCTTCCTGAACCATATTATACACAGTAAACTCTCCCTAAACTATATACACACGGTAATATCTCCCTGCTCTTCCTGAACTATATACACAGTAATATCGCGCTGCTCTTCCTGAACTATATACACACGGTAATATCTCTCTGCACCATATTATACAGGGTAATATCTCACTGCTCTTCCTGAACTATATACACACGGTAATATCTCTCTGCACCATATTATACAGGGCAATATCTCGCTGCTCTTCCTGAACCATATTATACACGGTAATATCTCCCTGCTCTCCCTGAACCATATTATACATGGTAATATCTCCCTGTTCTTCCTGAACTATATACACATGGTAATATCTCCCTGCTCTTCCTGAACCATATATACACGGTAATATCTCGCTGCTCTTCCTGAACTATATACACAGTAATATCGCGCTGCTCTTCCTGAACTACATACACACGGTAATATCTCTCTGCACCGTATTATACAGGGTAATATCTCGCTGCTCTTCCTGAACCATATTATACACGGTAATATCTCCCTGCTCTCCCTGAACCATATTATCCATGATGTGGAGATGCGACAGAATACCCTTCGTCGTCCAGTACTTCCCCGGAGCGGAGAAACTACGTCATCTTCTTCACAGCCTTCAACACGTCATTGATGACGATGAACATCTTGCCAAGGTCATCCCCACCCCCCCACTACTTGCCTTCAAACAACCGCGCAACCTCAAACGAACCATTGTTTGCAGCAAACTACCCAGTCTTCAGAACAGTGACCACGACACCACACAACCCTGTCATGGTAATCTCTGCAAGACGTGCCAGATCATCGACATGGATACCACTATTACACGTGAGAACACCACCCACCAGGTACGCGGTACATACTCGTGCGACTCGGCCAACGTTGTCTACCTCATACGCTGCAGGAAAGGATGCCCCGAAGCGTGGTACATTGGCGAGACCATGCAGACGCTGCGACAACGAATGAACGGACATCGCGCAACAATCACCAGGCAGGAATGTTCCCTTCCAGTCGGGGAACACTTCAGCAGTCAAGGGCATTCAGCCTCTGATCTCCGGGTAAGCGTTCTCCAAGGCGGCCTTCAGGACCCGCGACAACGCAGAATCGCCGAGCAGAAACTTATAGCCAAGTTCCGCACACATGAGTGCGGCCTCAACCGGGACCTGGGATTCATGTCACATTACATTCATCCCCCACCATCTGGCCTGCGAAATCCTACCAACTGTCCTGGCTTGAGACAATTCACACCTCTTTAACCTGGGGTTACCCCATCTCTGGATCTGTAAAGATTTAATCACCTGCTAATGCTCGCATTCCAAACATTGTCTGGCATCTTTGAATTTGTCTATATATGTGTTTCTGGAACAGACCTCTTCATTCACCTGAGGAAAGAGCAGCGCTCCGAAAGCTAGTGACATCGAAACAAACCTGTTGGACTTTAACCTGGTGTTGTAAGACTTCGTACCATATTATACATGGTAATATCTCCCTGTTGTTCCTGAACTATATACGCATGGTAATATCTCCCTGCTCTTCCCGAACCATATATACACGGTAATATCTCGCTGCTCTTCCTGAACCATATTTTACACGGTAATATCTCCCTGAACCATATGATACACGGTAATATCTCGCTGCTCTTCCTGAACCATATTATACATGGTAATGTCTACCTGCTCTTCCTGAACTATATACACACGGTAATATCTCCCTGTTCTTCCTGAACCATATTATGCACGGTAATATCTCCTTGCTCTTCCTGAACCATATTATACACGGTAATGTCTACCTGCTCTTCCTGAACTATATACACACGGTAATATCTCCCTGTTCTTCCTGAACCATATATACACGGTAATGTCTACCTGCTCTACCTGAACCATATATACACGGTAATATCTCGCTGCTCTTCCTGAACCACATATACACTGCAATGCCCCCTCCGCTTTCCGTTCGCTGTCAGCACAACGGTCTGCAATTTTAGATGGATTGCGAATCAAACGCGAAGTATACATAGTTCCTCCCGCTGCTCCTGGCCCGGGATCAGAAATACACCAAACTCTTGTTTGATGACATTTATATTCAGGCTGGAGTCGCGGAGTACGCGGAAAGGGGCAGCGGGAAGCTGAAACTCACCTCCCCGGCCGCGGATCGCCTCTCGCAGCCCGCTGTTCTCCCCCGGCCCTCCAACAACGATTGAAGCGTGGGGGAGGGAGATTGTGGACGGAGGGAGGCTGTGGGCGAGTTCCAGAGACCGCACAGCGCTGTAATCCTGCCCAAGATCAGGGCATCCCCTCACACCACACGGATTTCGCTCGGTTTTGCTGCTGGTCTGTCTTCCTCCCGCTCTGCAGATGGAAGGACAGGTTTTTTTTTCTCTCTCACTCAGTGTGGAGGAGGCATCGGTCTCCCTGGAAACGTCCTCCCTTTTCTTTTTGCGCCGCGTTTCCCTCTTGACACCTGAACCCTTTCATCAGCCTTTCACCGACACATGAGGCCAGTGCCCCACTCCCAAAATAAAGGTCATGGTCGCATTCGTGCTGGGAACCGGGATCACTTAAAATTTAAAACAAGGAACGGTTTTGAAATCACTGCTGCTTGTAACCGCCGTCATGCACAGGCAGAGCCTGCCTGTAACTGCAATGTGTAATCTTGCCAAGTGCTCGTGGGCGACAGCACCCCCTTTAACAGGATCTTAGATTGACTTTGTTCTGACCCGAGTTGGGGGAAGTGCCAACTTCCCTTTTTTCCAAACACGCTGGGGAGGTTCAGGTCGGCAGTGCGGGAAAAGGGAAAATGGAGACAATTAACCCAATAACAAGCAGCCTTTATAATGTCTTCACAATTCATTGGGAATGGCAGATTCTTAAACTTAAAACGTTTAAAGTTGTGTCCGGTGGGGGGCGGGGCACAAAGGGTGCCTGCAAAGTGTTGCAAATTCCGGCCAATCTCCCCGATGGCAGCCAGACGAAGTTCATTAGTAAAGTGATACCTTTTTGCCTTTCAAAGCAGCCCACAGGTCGACGCGCAAGCTTCTAATGCAGGGCTGAATAAAAGTGGGACGTTGAAAGATGAAGGCGTTTAATTCAGCACCGGTTATTTAAAAGGTTTTAATTCCGTGCAGAACCGGAACCTGCTTTACACAATCTGAATTGTTTCGTGTGTGTGTGGTGTGTGTGGGGTTGGGGGGGTGTAATAAAGTGACACATATTTATTTGCAACAGTCCATCAATAATCAGTACCTCGTTTTGAACTAGTTGCCTCAAAATGCTGGGTGCGCGCAGCATCCACACATATTCTTGATGAATATGAAGTTATCGGTCCTTTGTTGGGAGCAGCCGTGGGAAGGTTTGGAAATGTTATAAATATCGGCTGCAGCAAATGAAATAGTAACCTCATGGTTGACTTGACTGTTAGTCTGATTTGCAAGCTCCAATTGCCACGAATCTGGCCTTTAACAGTGGAAGGGATGTAGCAGTCGTGCCCAGCAGGCAACTGTTACACATCAAGTGATAAAATTGTTATATTATTTAGTGCAGGGAATATCGGGCGGAAGAAGCAATTAGAGGGAAATCACACAAATGCTCATGTAATCACTGCGTGTCTTTAAGATACAATAAAACACACTTTACTTTCAATATATTCAGCTTTTCTTGACAGATTTACAACAAATAAGTCCGAGACTGAGAAAGATCATACATATATCAATATGTACAGTTATGTGGATAATTTTAGAGGTCAAACCGTTTGGAAACATAGAAAGAAGGAGCAGGAGAGGCCATTCAGCCCCTCGAGCCTGCTCCGCCATTCTAAATTGGGGCAAGGCCAATTTTGATGGTATTAGACAGGAACTTTTAAAAGTTGATTGGGGGAGTCTGTTGTCAGGCAAAGGGACGACTGGTAAGTGGGAGGCTTTCAAAAGTGTGTTAACCAGGGTTCAGGGTAAGCACCTTCCTTTTAGAGTGAAGGGCAAGAAGTTGAAGTGGGGAACCCTGGATGACTCTGGATATCGAGGCCCTGGCCAAAAAGAAGGAGGCATATGACATGTATTGGCAGCTGGGATCAAGTGGATCCCTTGGAGAGTATCTAGGTTGTTGGAGTCGAGTTAGAGAAATCAGGAGTGCAAAAAGGGGATATGAGATTGCTTTGGTAGATAAGGCAAAGGAGAGACCAAAGGGCTTCTACAAATCCATAAAGGGGCAAAAGAGTAACGAGGGAGAGAGTAGGGTCTCTTAAGTAAAAGGTCATCTATGCGGATCCACAAGAGATGAGTGAGATCCTAAATGAATATTTCTCAATGGTATTTACTGTTGAGAAAGGCATGGATGTACGGGAACTTGGTGAAATAAATTGTGATGCCTTGAGGAGTGTACCTATGACAGAGAAAGAGGTGCTGCAAGTCTTAAAGCACATCAAGGTAGATACATCCCCGGGACCTGATGCAATGTATCCCAGGACATTGTGAGAGGCTAGGGAGAAAATTGCGGGTCCTCAGCAGAGATATTTGAATCATCGACAGCCAGAGGTGAGATACCTGAAGATTGGAGGGTAGCAAATCGTGTGCCTTTGTTCAAGAAAGGTGGCAGGGAAAAGCCTGGGAACTACAGACCGGTGAGCCTAATGTCTGTGGTGGGTAGGTTGTTAAAAGGTATTCTGAGCGACAGGATCTACAAGCATTTAGTGCGGCAAGGACTAATTAGGACAGTCAGCATGGCTTTGTGAGTGGAAAATCATGTCTCAGGAATTTGATTGGGTTTTTTAAAGGGGTAACCAAGAAGGTAGATGAGGGCAGTGCAGTCGACGTTGTCTACATGGACTTTAGCAAAGGCCTTTAACAAGGTACTGCATGGTAGGTTGTTGCATAAGGTTAAATCTTACGTGATCCAGGGTGAAGTAGCGATTTGGATACAAAATTGGCTTGATGATAGAAGACAAAGGTGGTTGTAGAGAGTTGTTTTTCAAACTGGAGGCCCATGACCAGCGGTGTGCCTCAGGGATCAGTGCTGGGTCCATTGTTATTTGTTATTTATATTAATGATTTGGATGAGAATTTAGGAGGCATGGTTAGTAAGTTTGCAGACAACACCAAGATCGGTGGCATAGTGGACAGTGAAGAAGGTTATCTAGGATTACAACGGGATCTTGATCAATTGGGCCAGTGGGCCGATGAATGGCAGATGGAGTTTAAATGTGAGGTGCATTTTGGTAGATCGCACGGAGCAGGACCTACTCAGTTAATGGCAGGGTGTTGGGGAGAGCTATAGAACAAAGAGATCCAGGAGTACAAGTCCATATCTCCTTGAAAGTGGAGTCACAGGTGGACAGGGTGGCGAAGAAGGCATTCAGCATGCTTGGTTTCATTGGTCAGGACATTGAATACAGGAATTGGGACACCTTGCTGAAGTTGCACAAAACGTTGGTAAGACCACACTTGGCATACTGTGTACAGTTCTGGTCACTCTATTATACAAAGGATATTATTAAACTAGAAAGAGTACAGAAAAGATGTACTAGGATGCCATCAGGACATGATGGTTTGAGTTATAAGGAGAGACTGGATAGACAGGGACTTTTTTCCTGGAACATAGGAGGCTTGGGGGTGATGTGAGAGGAGTCTATGAATAATGAATGGCACAGATAAGGTACAGAGTCAACAACCTTTCCCAAAGATGGGGGAGTCTAAAACTAGAGGGCATATGTTTAAAGTGAGAGGGGAGGGATACAAAAGGGTCCAGAGGGGTAATCTTTTCACACACACTGTGGTGAATGTCTGGAATGAGCTGCCAGAGGCAGTAGTAGAGGTAGGGACAATTATGTCTTTTAAAAAGCATTTAGACGGTTATATGGGAAAGCTGGATATAGAAGGATATAGGCCAAATGCGGGCGATTGGGACTAGCTTAGTTGTAAAAACTGGGTGGTGTGGACAAGTTGGGCTGAAGGGCCTGTTTTCATGCTGTAAACTTCTATGACTCTATTTAATAAGATCATGACCGGCTTGATAGTAACCTCAAATTTGCACTCCTCTTGATAACCTTTCACACCTTTGCTTAACAAGATCTATCCATCTCTGCCTTAAAAATATTCAAAGACTCTGCTTTTCACAACCTTTTCAGGCACAGAGTTGCCAATACTCATGACTCCCTGAGAGATAAAATTTCACCTCATCTCCATTTTAATTGGGTGACTCCCCTAGTTCTAGATTCTCCTACAGGGGAAACATCTTCCCCACATTCACCCTGTCAAGACTCCTCAGGATCTTCTAGGCGGGATTCTCCCAAATCGGCGCGATGGCCTGACACCGGCATAAAAAACGGCGCGAACCACTCCGGCGTTGGGCCGGCCGGAAGTAGCAGAATTCTCTGCACTTCCGGGGGCTAGGCTGGCATCGGAGGGGTTGGTGCCGTGCCAGCCGGCACTGAAGGGACTACATGAGTTAGCGCATGCGCAGAACTGCCGGCGTGGTTCCGCGCATACGCAGAGGGGTGTCTCCTCCGCACCGGCCATGGCAGAGCCCTACAGGGGCCGGCGCAGAAGGAAGAAGTGCCCCCACGGCACAGACCCACCAGCAGATCGGTGGGCCTCAATCACGGGCCAGGCCACCGTGGGTCCCTCCCCCCACCTGGAGTCGGATCCCCCTGTGCCCCCCCAGGACCGCACCAGCCAACGTACCTGCAGGTCCCGCCGTGTGGGACCATGTCCAATCCACGCCGGCGGGACTGGCCAAAAACGGGCAGCCGCTCGGCCCAACGGGGCCCGGAGAATTGCCGGGGGGGGCCGCTGCGAACGGCTCCGGAGAATACGGCAGCCGGCATCGGGGCGGCGGGGCGGGATTCACGCCGCCCCCCGGGTATTCTCTGACCCGGCGGGGGGGTCGGAGAATCCCGCCCCAGATGTTTCAATCAAGTTGCCTCTTCTTCTTGTAAACTCCAGCGGGTATAAGCCTAACCTCTCCAACCTTTCCTCAGAAGACAACCCACCCATTCCTGGTATTAGTCTGGAAAAGCTTTTCTGAACTGCTTCCAATGCATTTACAACATACCTTAAATAAGGTACATAGTGCTCCAAATGTGGCTTCACTAGTGCCCTGTAGAACTGAAGCATGACCTCCCTACTTTAGTATTCAATTCCCCTCATAATAATTGATAACTTTCTCTTAACTTTCCTCATTACTTGCTCTACCTGTATAATAGCCTTTTGTGATTTATGCACTCAGACACCCAGATCCCTCTGCACCTTGGAGCTCTGCAATTTCTCACAAATGCACGCAACCTTCCTGTTGGATCACTGCCCACATTTTTAATACAAATATCTTTTTTTGGTGAAATGCTCAGTTTCTGTTAGGTACTGCAGTTGTACACATGGAGAATGAAGAATGACAGAAATGGAAGTATGAATATGTGATCCCAGATCTGAGCTGGTTTTAAGAATATTTCTGAATGTACCAGGGAATGGTCACCCAGCTAATCCAGCAAAAACCCATCAGTCTGTTGCCATCACTGAAATGAATTAATTAGGGTAGTTTTAACACATTCATACTGTGGAGATTAACCTTATAATAATAATAATCTTTTTTATTGTCACAGGTAAGCTTACATTAACACTGCAATGAAGTTACTGTGAAAAGCCCCTAGTTGCCACATTCCAACGCCTGTTTGTGTATAGGCTGGTACGGGAATTGCACCCGCGCTGCTGGCCTTGTTCTGTATTACAAACCAGCTGTCTAGCTCACTGAGCTAAAACCAATACATGATCAAACTTGAAGTAATGCTACCATATTGCAAAATAATCATGGATATTAATATTGGCTCCACCATTGTGCATTTAAAAACCTGAATACCATACACAAATTGTTAAATTTAAAGTAAGGGGCTTGGTCTTATTAAACCAGATCAGGATGAAAATAATTGCACTGAAAACGGTTTACTTAAAATTCTTGACCTACTTTTGTAGTCCTGGCTTCAGTATTGTGACTTAATACATCGATGATGATCACATTCTTGCTGCAAAAAGCTAGAATGTGAAAGTCTTAAAATTAACATTGTCAAAACAAATTGGGCAACATTCTTCCTCCAACTGAGCTAACTCGAAACAGATTAAATTGCCATTCATCTAATTGCTGTTCGGGGACTACTACTTACAGAAATTGTGGGTACAGCTCAAAACCAATTCACTAGCCATGAAGGGCTTTGGGCATAAAGATGTAAGAGCTATTATATTAAAGGTAAGACTTTTAATAGGTTATTTCCTTGCTGGCTATTTCAATTTCCTTTTATCTTGCGTGTTTTCATATTTGGCTACATACATAATGCAGCACTCCAATAATTTTATCTGTCCACTTTCCTGTGATTTTGTATCTGAACAATTGTACCGTTTCCATGATTCCTCCCAAACATTTCCAGATGCTTTCGGCGAAGTGATGTGTGTTGGATTTGCATAGAACAGATTGATAATTGACAGGATCAGTAAGCAAATATAAAAATGTATTATTAAACTATTATTAAAGCTGTGAAAAATATTTATGCAAATTACATATCCTGGTCTTTGGAAAAAACACCTAGAAATTCCCTGTGGTACAGATGTGGGCAGTAAATCCTGTTTGCTTTTGCATCATTTGCATACAACACATGTAGAAAGATGATGCTAACAACAACAGAATCCTAGTAAATCTTGCCCCTGAGTTGCAGACATCTGTTCAGAGAGTGAAATGTAATTTCCATTGCCTACCTGAAAATAACGTGACAGGTTTTGTAGAGATTTTTGACTAAGACCTGTACATCTTCAGGATCATTTTGAAAAACAGGTACACTTGATTGCTGAAGAGTGGGTTAATCCATATTTGTGTGTGCTTTGTAACATCCAGACTTTCACCTAAGGTTCAGTGATGTTACAGTAATTAGTGTGAACAAAATATAAAATAATTACAATTGTATTCATTGCAATTGACCTAATAGTAAATGTATAATTTAACAATGCAGTTGCAAAATGTTTTTAGATCAACCCTATATCTAATTTTTATAGCAAGTCTGCAATGGGTGCTGGGATTTGTAACCTGAGTATTGGCTCCATACTGGAGGGGCGGGGAGGGGGGTGGGGATCAGAAATATGTTCTGCCATGTTTATATATACTATAAACTGAGATGTAACCAGAATCAAAATATATCCTTTTTTAAAACAGTGTAAAGTGGCAGACAGATTCAGTGTTTTCAGCTCCTGCTTTAATCAGGTACTTATTTAAGAAAATAAAGCAAGGGTGAGATGAAGGAAGAGCAATTTCTTGGTATGTTAAATTGTCAGTTACCACAGCTGAGGAAACAAATAAAAATCTACTGAAGTTTGATATGAGCATTTTGTAGTTCGGTATGATGTTCTATTTAGTAACATATTAATTTTACAAAACTAATTTGCAGTTATTTAGTACCTTTAAATGTCCCGACTTGTTTAAAGTTGTCCTCGGATGGATTGTTTTATTATTCCAGATGAAAATTCCACCCTTTGACATGCAATTCTGAAAAGAGAATCTGAGCCCAAAGGCTGAACATTTTGGCTACTGTAACAAATTACTGTCTACGAGTTAAACTTACAAAAAGAAACTATTTGGGGCAAAGTTCACCAAATAAGCAGTGCATTGGCAAAAAGTGAAAGAGGTTTTTGAGTTTGCTCTGTGTACATTTGAATGTTGAAAGAAGACCAAAGTCCTTCTCAGCATTAAAGGAAGAGCTTGAAAATAGAAATTTAACCCTTATTGGGCTATGTTGTATTGCATTTGCTGAGTTGTCAGATTTAATTGTTTAGTTTTCAAATAAACACTGTTGTTAAGTTTTATAACTATCATTCGGAGCAGACTGAAGATTTAAAATGTACTAACATAAAGTTCACAATTTTTTATAATCCTAATGTAGGAAAAAAGAAGCACACTTCCTGTTTATATGGGGAGATGGCCCAGTCAAAAGAAGTATCAATTGATAGGAAAATTAATGAGCCCGATTCAGCGGAAATAATTCTAAGTCCGCTTTCGGGCGGGTTTGGTGGGGTTTTTCTCGCCGGCTGCAGCGCCGAGATTCAACAAAGAACAAAGAACAAAGAAATGTACAGCACAGGAACAGGCCCTTCGGCCCTCCAAGCCCGTGCCGACCATGCTGCCCGACTAAACTACAATCTTCTACACTTCCTGGGTCCGTATCCCTCTATTACCATCCTATTCATGTATTTGTCAAGATGCCCCTTAAATGTCACTATCGTCCCTGCTTCCACCACCTCCTCCGGTAGTGAGTTCCAGGCACCCACTACCCTCTGCGTAAAAAACTTGTCTCGTACATCTACTCTAAACCTTGCCCCTCTCACCTTAAACCTATGCCCGCTAGTAATTGACCCCTCTACCACGGGGAAAAGCCTCTGACTATCCACCCTGTCTATGCCCCTCATAATTTTGTAGACCTCTATCAGGTCGCCCCTCAACCTCCTTCGTTCCAGTGAGAACAAACCGAGTTTATTCAACCGCTCCTCATAGCTAATGCCCTCCATACCAGGCAACATTCTGGTAAATCTCTTCTGCACCCTCTGTAAAGCCTCCACATCCTTCTGGTAGTGTGGCGACCAGAATTGAACACTATACTCCAAGTGTGGCCTAACTAAGGTTCTATACAGCTGCAACATGACTTGCCAATTCTTATACTCAATGCCCAGGCCAATGAAGGCAAGCATGCCGTATGCCTTCTTGACTACCTTCTCCACCTGTGTTGCCCCTTTCAGTGACCTGTGGACCTGTACTCCTAGATCTCTTTGACTTTCAATACTCTTGAGGGTTCTACCATTCACTGTATATTCCCTACCTGCATTAGACCTTCCAAAATGCATTACCTCACATTTGTCCGGATTAAACTCCATCTGCCATCTCTCCGCCCAAGTCTCCAAACAATCTAAATCCTGCTGTATCCTCTGAAAGTCCTCATCGCTATCCGCAATTCCACCAACCTTTGTGTCGTCTGCAAACTTACTAATCAGACCAGTTACATTTTCCTCCAAATCATTTATATATACTACAAACAGCAAAGGTCCCAGCACTGATCCTTGTGGAACACCACTGGTCACATCCCTCCAATTAGAAAAGCATCCTTCCATTGCTACTCTCTGCCTTCTATGCCCTAGCCAGTTCTGTATCCACCTTGCCAGCTCACCCCTGATCCCGTGTGACTTCACCTTTTGTACTAGTCTACCATGAGGGACCTTGTCAAAGGCCTTACTGAAGTCCATATAGACAACATCCACTGTCCTACCTGCATCAATCACTTTAGTGACCTCCTCGAAAAACTCTATCAAGTTAGTGAGACACGACCTCCCCTTCACAAAACCATGCTGCCTCTCACTAATACGTCCATTTGCTTCCAAATGGGAGTAGATCCTGTCTCGAAGAATTCTCTCCAGTAATTTCCCTACCACTGAAGTAAGGCTCACCGGCCTGTAGTTCCCTGGATTATCCTTGCTACCCTTCTTAAACAGAGGAACAACATTGGCTATTCTCCAGTCCTCCGGGACATCACCTGAAAACAGTGAGGATCCAAAGATTTCTGTCAAGGCCTCAGCAATTTCCTCTCCAGCCTCCTGCAGTATTCTGGGGTAGATCCCATCAGGCCCTGGGGACTTATCTACCTTAATATTTTTTTAAGACACCCAACACTTCGTCTTTTTGGGTCTCAATGTGACCCACGCTATCTACACACCCTTCTCCAGACTCAACATCTACCAATTTCTTCTCTTTGGTGAATACTGATGCAAAGTATTCATTTAGTACCTCGCCCATTTCCTCTGGCTCCATACATAGATTCCCTTGCCTATCCTTCAGTGGGCCAACCCTTTCCCTGGCTACCCTCTTGCTTTTTATGTACGTGTAAAAAGCCTTGGGATTTTCCTTAACCCTATTTGCCAATGACTTTTCGTGACCCCTTCTAGCCCTCCTGACTCCTTGCTTAAGTTAATTCACCCCACTATCCACCTGGGCGGCACTGCCAGGGTGCCAGGCTGGTGCCAAGGCTCCCGAGTGCCAAGGTACCGCTCTGCCCTGTCTCCCGGGGGTCTCGAATGGCCTGCATGACCCCCTGATATGCCGTCATCCCTGGTCCACGTTTGTGGAAACCACTGCTAAACAGTGCCCTGTGGAGGTCTCGTGGCACAGCCAATGACTGTCGGGCACCAGGTGAAAACGGCACCTGTATATTTAAATGAGCCCAGTGGCTCATTTAAATATGCAGATCCGGATCACGCCCAGCAAGGACGAGATCCAAATTGCGTCGGGCAGAGTGCGTCAGGTGACCTGCGGTCGGCTTGCTCCCGACAAGGTCTACAAATGTATGAGGGGCATGACAGAGTGGATAGTCAGAGACTTTTCCCAGGGTAGATGGGTCAATTATGAGGGGGCATAGGTTTAAGTGCGAGGGGCAAGGTTTAGAGGAGATGTATAAGGCAAGTTTTTTACACAGCGGGTAGGGGGTGCCTGGAACTCGGTGCCGGAGGAAGTGGTGGAAGCAGGGACGATAGTGACATTTAATGGGCATCTTGACAAATACATGAATAGGATGGGAATAGAGGGATACGGACCCAGGAAGTGTAGAAGATTGTAGTTTAGTTGGGCAGCATGGTCGGCGCAGGCTTGGAGGGCTGATGGGCCTGTTCCTGTGCTGTACTTTTCTTTGTTCTTTGTTCTTTGGCATGGAGCCCGATTTGGGACTTACGAGGGATTCACCCGTTGCACCCGACGTTGCTGAATCGTTATTGCCAGACTGGTAGCCAATGAGGAAAATACAGGGGGTGCAGTCTTAAAATAATCAACAATAAATTAATAAATTAGGCCTTGCTGCCTGAACCAGTGTAAATTCAAAAGTATTGAATTTATATTATACGTTGTAGTCTCTCCAGTGATAGAAAGCTTTTATATTCTATGATAACTATCACTTCTCAAATCTATCCTCAATATTGGAAGCTATTCATGCAGTAATGAATTTATTACATCAATAGCATGTTAGATTATTAGCAAGTCTATTTATAAATAAGTTTACTAAAGTATTAAGTAATTTATAGCTGCTGAGAATTCATTTTCTCTAGAGAATGAAAGAGCTTGTCAGTAATTCTGTCAGGTTTTCCATGACTTCCTATAATTCTAGCAAAATGTTTGTGAACCAGGAGAATTAATGTAGGTACAGGGTTTATTCTGTAAAATTATAGTAGTTGGGGTTGAGGGGAACAGTGTTATATTGCAAATTAATAGATCTTTTCCCTTATTGTCTAAAAGATAGCCATAATTATTTTTGAGAAGCAATTTTATTATCAGTAAAATTGGTAAAATATGTTTTCTGCATCTCAAATTAAATACAATATGCAGGATAATTCATTTATAATGGTATGTAGGCATCAGGTAGGTATACAATTATCCTCCAAATTAAACAATCTGATTATAATAAAACACCATTTGATTTACGACTTTTTAAAATCACTATTCATTGTACCTTTCTTCAGGAGGCTGTCTATTCAATAATACCCAACCAATGAAAATCAAAAAACTGCATTTTGTCATCTGCAACTATAGCTTGCTAATGTATTATAATTTGTTCATGTGGACCAGCTCTAATTCAAACTTATTAACTCATCAGCAGCAGAATTTGCAGTTTGCCATTGAAACTAATTAAAAAATAAAAATTGTGCATGTCAGGTGTTGTAAAGGATTCAGTTTGGTTGTGCAACCAGAAACACCAGGCTGAAGATAAAGTACCTTTTTAATATGACCTTTATATTCAGTTCTGCCCCCACACTGCATGGACCAAAAGAATTCACCATGAAGGTTCTTACAAAACAGTTAAGCTCAGGAGTAAATTATTCAAAGATTATGTATGGAAGTTGCATTTTGTGTATAAGTATGATGAGATACTTATTTATACAGATACTGGAGGTTTATTTTGTATTATACTAAGGTTAGCTAAACTTAATTTGTGATGTGTATTGCGCATTTCAATGGTGAGGCAGTTACAGGGATAGTTTCCCGATAAATGCAATATTGGATAGCTAGAGAGAGATTAAGACGGGGACAACAAAATTATGCTGCATTGGGGTTAGTTTTTATCATGTTTTTAGCCAGTGTTACAACCAGATGAGGAGGGGTTAGATGACTCCCCTCCTTGCCCACTTTCCGTTTCACTGGAACAGACTGAAAAAGTGTATACTTGCTAATTCAGTGAGTGTTTATCTATTTACATGCTATGATCATAAAATACACAATTAGGCAGGTTTTAACAAAAAAAAGATAACTTTTATTTTACTTAACCTGGTCTGAGTAAAATAATGAAATATGCTCTGAATTTTGCACACATACATTCACACACACAAGGTACACACGCATGCATTCACACAAACACACACACACACGGAAAGGCCAAAATCAAGATTTGTGCCAGGTGCGAACCAGTTTGAAATTCACCTGGCCCAGGCATGTGGGAGGGACCCTCCAGGAGTGTTGGGCTTGGTCAGCACCATAGAGGCAGCTGCCAACAATCAAACACTCACGAGCTGGGCTTCAGCACTGAGGATCCTCACCCGACCAAAGGCTAAGTGTATGGATCAGGTGACGGCACTTGAGCATTGTGTCCCTAATGTTCCCGGCAGAGGTCTGTGATCTCGGGGTTCCTGATGTGGCCGGGGTGAGTGTGCAGAGCAAGGTTTGCCAGCAAATCTGGCTCGCTGGGTAGCATTCTGGGCTTGTAGGATTTGAGGGTCCCGGAATGGAAGCCTTAACTGATTGTCGGTCTATCTCTTTCTCCAAATCCTTACAAATACCAAAATGCTTGCTGGAGTTGACCCGCAGCAACTCTACTCACATTGCCTGTGGCATTCGAGGTGGCCGGATGTTATAGAAGGCAGTAGCGATGACGCTGGCTGGAGTCGGCACCCCATGTATAGGGGGCGACCACTCACCCAGAAGACCTGTCTGTCATCAGGCTGAGGAAGGACCCAGAAGGGGAGGCAAGCGATGACCCAAGGTGTACAGGCATCGTTGGTCATTCAATGAGATGATGGACAGCATGTGCCGCAGTAGACTCCGTCTAAGGAGAAAGACAGTGCGGCATCGGTGCCACATCCTTGTGGACATGGCACCTCGAGGAGGAGGGGGACTCCTGCTCCCGGTGGTCAGAAGGTGCCTCCTTCCCCCCCATTTTTCTCCTTCCCCATCAATCCTCTCTCCCCCCAATCTCCACATTCCCCAGCACCCATCATACTGCCCCCTCCCTGAGCATCATGTTTCACCCTCAAAAGGTCTGTGTACCATCACTCCAGGATGATGGGCCATGTGTTGGCACTGTCAGAGAGTCAATGTACAAGGCAGGGGAGTGATGACAAGCCACTGTGAGGAAAACTCAGGTGGTCCTCAGTTTCAGCAAAAGTCTGACTCCTGTCTTTCTGCTGACAGCGCGCTCACACCCATCCACAGAACAGCGTCTGCATCAGGGACTTTTGATCTTGGACCACTGTGCCTGGGGGATGCGGAGCGTGGGGGGATCGGATGGTCAACATAGGGTGGGGGTGCAGGTAGGCCGGCTGTGAAGATTAATGTGAGGCTTCACATGTATGAGGTGGGAAATGTTTTTACAGTGAACATTTTACTGTGCCAGACTTCCAATCCCCCTAATTCACTCAGTACTCCTCACTCTTCTTGATCCTTTGTGGTCTAGTGCTATGTCTACGATGCACATCAGAGGTGAAGGCAGCCTGCTGCTTTCCACACCCTATGGATGCTCTTGAATGTCCCCTGGAGGGCCTGAAACCAGAGGGCTCCGACTGACCTATTGGTGCTACGGTTCCCATAACAGCCTCCCCGAACAGGCGCCGGAATGTGGCGACTAGGGGCTTTTCACAGTAACTTCATTTGAAGCCTACTTGTGTCAATAAGCGATTTTCATTTTCATTTCATTTCACAGGCATCACCATGCCACCCTGTTCTGCCTGCTACCCTTGAGATGCGCCAATGTCAGGAGAGAGGGATTTGGAAGAACAGAAGATCGCTGTTGTCTCCTTGGTGGCAGACCCCGGGTTGTCCTCCAGTGCTTCCTCCTCTCTGACGGTGCCCATAGGGCCCTGGTGGACTCCATGCGACGGAGGGGCAGCTAGAGTGAGCTCTGAGTCATCTGGCTCTGCCAGTCCTGGCAGCTGCCATTGTCTGCATCATGGTGTCGACACGCCCAATGATGCTCCTCAGTGACTGGGCTATGCTCTGGAGTGCCTCAGCAATGTCCACCTGCATCTGGGACATGTCCCTCCATGACTGGGACATGATGCCAAGACCCTTAGCTATGGTCGTCACAAACTGACAACCTTGGGCACCACACTCACGACCCAGACGTTGTGCTCCAGGCCTTCCACTGCGGTTACCACCCTAGCAGTGTTGGCCTTGTTGCTCTTATTAGCCTTAGTTTTATTAGCTCTGATTATGTCACCTTTGCTCATGAGTCGCCAGGTATCTTTCTGATACCGCCACGTGGTTCAAGCTCGAGTTATGATTAATAAGTCAACACACCGCTTAGTAAGATTGAAATCAACGGTCATTTATTATATACAGCAATTAATACTTATACAATAATGCTACTTCTAGACTAATACCTATAACTAACAGGCCAATACATAACTTTAGGAGATGGCCCACCAGGTCAGGGAAACAAATAGTTTATCAAATTGGATCTGGCGTGCGGGATTCAAAAAGGCTGATACGGGTCGATGGCTAGCAATCTCTATCGGGTAGCAATCGCTGGAGTCAGACTTACGGTTCTTTGTCGAAGGTTCTTGCGAAGGTTGCGAGCAGGTGAAGAAGGGAGAGAGAGAGCGATCTGAACTTGGCCCCTTACTTTATAGAGTCCAGGGGCTTCCCGCCTCTCGGCCCTTGACCCTGAGTCCCAAGTGATTGGACTTGTTCCCAATCACTGGGTTCGATATGCTCCAATAATGGGGCGATTCCTCGATCGGGGGTGGTCGTTCACCTGTCTTTGTTTCGGCCACTGCAGGCGCCGACAGGTCTGGCCCGGCATTCAATTGCTAATATGTTGCAATTGTTCCCGGGGATAGCCGATTAAACTGCAGGTGTCTGGGTTGATGTGCTGCTAATAGTCTTGAGTATCGATCTGGGCCGACTTCCCCAGAGCCGAATACGCTAGTCTGTCTGCAGCTGTCCGTTTGTGCCCTGTTGGCTGCTTTTCCCATCAGCCTTTTCGGTTAGCCATTTTAAATCGTGTTTTGGCCAAATTACTAGGGAATCAGCCATTTTAGGTGGCTACAGCCTTGGTGCCACGCATTGTTGGCATCATCCCCTGCTCCCAAAGCCTTTGGGACTTCTCCAATCGGCTATGCAGTCACTGGAATGTTGCTGACATCCTCCCCTGAATGTCACAACTGTGTTATGTCATCTGCATTAGCTCTGGGAAAACCTTGTCCAGAGGCTCGGCATCTAATTTTTGATGAAACAAAATTTCTACTTCCAACTGACTGGAAATTTTGCAATTTGAAATTAGACAGAACAAACTACTTGAAATTGAAGGACACCTCCCAAGGTGAAGGTGAAAAAGCAAATAAGACCTCCTCAGAGGGAGTGTGAAGAGAGGTGCATTTCCTATAATTCAAAGATCTATCAAAAAACCGACGCCGTTCAAGGAAGAGGTATTAAAATGCAGAAGTGATGGACATTGAAACAATTGCTGCCACAGGCAGATCCACCCAAATTCTCTTGGAAATACACAATGGTGCATGACAGACCAGCCTGCAGCCACTACAGGGAGATTGCAAATGACAGAGGGAATGCCAAGCATGTTTCCAGTAGAGGAACAGAGCTGAAAAGCTGTGCTTTTTTTTTGGAAGAAGTGGATTAACCGGTTCGAGAGGTCAACTGTCAGAAACAGACCAGCGAACCGAGATCTCGTAATAATTGCAACATCTGACTGCATCCAAAAAATCAGCGTACCTAAATCAGCTGCAGCGCTTAAAAGTTACACCTCAAGGAAAATAAAAGGAAAGTTGCCCATATAACTTTTAAAAATTCAATTCTAACTTCCCTATTTAAATAATAATCATTATTGTCACAAGTAGGCTTACATTAACACTGCAATGAAGTTACTGTGAAAAGCCCCTAGTCACCACATTCCGGTGCCTGTTTGTATCCATGGGCGTAATTTTACCATATTTTTTCAAAGCTCAGACAGAAAATTGGTGTGCAGCTCTCCAGCTGCACAGACCAGTTTCCTCTCCAGATAGTGAGCTTTTCTGAAATAAAATGTGCCCGCAGTTTACGCCGTCACTTTGGCGGGGCGGGACCTAATAGAGCCTACACCTGGCTCTATACGGATCGGGGCGCCATATTTCAAAGGCGCCTGATCAGCACTGAAGTTTAACTCTTTCCCCCTGCACACCTCACCACTGTGGTATCAGGGGCCCTCCCAATCCCTCTGTCCCACGCAATCATTGGTAGCAGCCCTCGCTCCCCCGAACAATCACCAGGGTTTCCTCCCTACTCCCGCGCAAGTATCGCTGGCATTCCCCCCCCTCAGTGCCCGCCCCCCTGTGCCTGCAAGTTCCCTCCTCATGCCTGCTCTCCTCCCCATCACACATGAATTAAAACCTCCCCCATGGGGCTCCCACATGGGCCCACTCCTGGCACTGTCCCACCACAGGTTGGCATTGCTCGGTTGGCACAGTGCCAACCTGGCAATGCCACCTTGTGCCAGGGACAATGCCAGGGCACAGTTCCAGGGCACTACCCGGGCATTTCCCTCTCCCCCTGGGGGCTGCACTCACCTCTGTGACCCTGAAGGGATCCCCTGAACTGCATCCCATTTTTGTAAAGCTGCTGTAAAACTCTTCGATGTGATGTCACATCAGCGAGGTAGGAATATTCAGTGAGGGGGGAATCATGAGGCAGGGGAGCTGGTTAATAATATCAAAATTTATCTAAATCTATTAAATTGCGGTTCTCGTCCTTTGTGGGTGTGAAACTTGTGAGGTCACTGGGGGGGGGGGGGGGGAAAGGCGATCCCTCTGGAGAGAATCACGTTTCCCCATTCTCTCCAGAATTTCCGCCTGCATCGCTGTTCTCTCTGGTGGCAAACCCGAGATGAAAATCACCCCCTATGTGTATTGTAGCCACCTGAGTTGGCCACTTCCCGACTTAAAATGGAGAACCGCAAAGGCTGAAGGGAAATTCAGCCAACACAGGCAAAAACTAGCAGGCGCAAGTTACTGTGTATTAGACTCTGCAAAAACCCAGACAGCATCGATACAAGCAGCCATCTGCATAGTAATGTAGCAGCCATCTACATAGTAATGAGCGATCCCCGGGAACAATCGTAACATTTAAGGTAAACAAAGCCAAGCCAGACTCCTTGGCGCCAGCAGGAGCCAACACAAAAGAGGTTAACGGACATTTAAAGACCGCCCAACGATCAGGGAACAGCTCCAGTATTGGAGAAATCGAACCAAGCGATTGGAACAAAGTCCAGTCACTGGAAACCAGGTATGGGGTCCGCCCCGAAAGGAGGGAAGCCCCTGCGGACTATAAAGTAAAGCCCCCAAGTTCAAATCGTTCTTCTTGACAGGGTCACTCAGCAATGCGAAGCAACCCTTGACAGTGACCTGTCCGGCGGCCTCCAAAAATGTAAATCTCAAGTCAACACTCACTACGAGATAGGCGCTCCTAGCTACCAGTCTATACCAGCTTTTGAATCCTGCAGTTTCAGAACCCGAACAAAAGGCCATTTGTTCCCCTGACCTGGTGGGCCAGTCCGAAGCGAAGTATAGGCCTGTTAGTTAAGAAATAGCCTAGAAAGTAGAGTTTATGCATGAGTAGCGATTTACTGTGTATAATAAATGTGTATTGATTTGAATCTTACTAATTGGTGTGTTGAGTTATTGATCATTACTTGAACTTGAACCTCGTGGCGGTATCATAAAGATACCTGGTGACTCGAAAGCAAAGGTTATAAAACAGAGCCAATTGAACCAACCAAAAGTTAGCAACATATTACTGGCGACATCCTGACAGGACCTGATCTAGAAGTGGCTTAACCATTCCAGGAAAACCCAAAAATTTGAATTAGAAATCCAATTGGGAACAGAAAAAACCACAAGTGTTCAAGCAGTTCTGATTAATCCTCATTATTCGGAAGTGTGTTAATGCATGCGTAACTAACAGGGCTATAAGGTAAACTGCTAGATTTTTGTTGCGACAAAACTGTCGGGAGTTTGTATTCCGGAAAATAGCAAAAGCCGTACCCGTAATTACAGCACCGCATTAATACCCCTTGTTCCAAATTTCAAGAGAAGCATTTAGAGAGGAAAGATGGCAATGCACGCAATGCAACGCCTCATTAACCCCTAAGAATTTGTGGTCGCAGCGACCAGCAGCAGAGTAGGACAGTGTCCCGTTTGGGAAGAGGAAATCAGAAAGTACCTCATAGGGAAAGGATGGCCCCTTTGGAGCGAATTCTGTGACAATGAGGAAACAGGTCCCGGGAGTATAGGACATACTTGGTGGGAGAACCTGAGCGAGATTCACAAGAAGAGCTTAGGAAAACCTCGCAAGCCGATGGCAATCGTGTCCTGTTTGGCACAATTGCGAGGCACAGAGGAGGTCGTTCGGACGCTCCGTAAAGATAGAGGAGGCACATCGAATGAGCAAGGTCGATGTGAGCGAGATAGAGACAGAAAATGTAGAATTAAGAAGGAAGTTAGCAGCAAAGGATGGAGAGGTGGATGATGCCAAGTGGGCAGACCAGTCTTGTCTGGCGCACCTAAGCAGCTTCCAATCCCAGTACGAAAAGGCCGATCAGGACACACAGCATGCAGTCCTGGTACGAGAGGAAACAGAGAAGCAGGTAGAGGCATTGCAGAGGCAGTGTAGTGACCTGAAGGCAGCGTTAAGAGCACTCCATGCTGCCACCACGGAGCAAAGACAAAGCTCATTAGACCACACAAAGTGCCGGAAGCAGATTGCAGAACTGCAATCTCTGTTTTCAGTTCAAAAAGGATTCCAGGAAACCTTTGGATCACAGTTAGGCGAGGAAGACGCCCCTGATTGGGAAGAATTGAATGAGACAGCGCAGAGATATGTTCAGGGAACATGTGCGCAGGGAAAGCCCCAGAAGAGAAAAGCGCCCCAACCCCCTACAGAACAGATAGTTCAGGCCCAATGAACCCAGTCACCACCCACCACACAGCCACATTGGACGACATGGAATTTCTGTACACCACCCCCTTAACAGTGACCCAATTGCGGGACGGTCCCAATTGCGGGAACTGTTCCTCCCCACCTCAGACCCCCACCACTTCTTTGCTAGAGTAAAGCAGCAGGCGACCATGTACGGCCTGGACGAACGTGAGCACGTGAAGCTCACAGTTTTGAGTTTAGACCCTTCAGTCGTAGCAGCCCTTCCCGACCCACAGAATGTAGGAGGAAGCACCCTTGTAGAAATGCACGCAGCGATCCTAGACGCGATCGGCTACAACAGGGGTGACCCCGTAGAAGGCCTGAATAAGTGCAGGCAGAAAAAGACAGAACACCCCACAGCGTTTGCTGGACACCTGTGGATTCATTTCACAGTAGTTTTCGGTAATCTAGACCGCGCCCATTTGTCCCAAGACGGTATGGCCAAATGGACCCGCACCCTTATCTCCCATGCCACAGAGGCAGGACAAAAAGCCTGTACGAATTATGATCCCTCAGAGGAAGCCCACAATGAGAAATGGGTTTTAAAAAGATTGTCCCGTGCCTGTGAGCAGTCTGTACAAAACAAACCCGCAGTTAGGAAACCCGAGGAACAGCAGGCAGAAGCAGACATCCACACAGTGAAAACGCACCAGAACCCCGCATGAGTGAACAAAGGCAGGAACAGCCCCCACAAAAGCCACAGGAGTGTTACAACTGTGGACAGTTAGGACACTTTGCACGAGAATGCAATGCCCCACGAAAACCACAGAGAGACCAGCAGGCAGGCACTCTGAATAAGAATAGGACAGAGCCCATACATAGTGTGTGCACCCGTTCAGACCAAGCAGACCTGATCGGAATGGACTGACAGTGTTGGGCTCTACCAGTTGGGTCTGCGACACCCTTTGGGATAGGTCCGGCCGACCAGTAGTTGCAGCAAAGATACGGGGGCAGCCCATCGAATTTCTCTGGGACACAGGAGGGTCCCACACCACAATAAATTCCTCCACCATATTCCAGAAAGACACGTGGCTCACTACAGCCACCATCACCCTCAGCGGTTCCACAGGCCACTCACAGCAGGGACACATCCCAGCCCCTGTACATATTCAAATCGGCAACATCACCACCAAGCACCCCATAGTTTTAGTCGATCTGCCCCACACAGCAGAACACATTTTGGGCATCGATTTTATGAATTCCCACAACCTGTCCTTTGATCCAGTCAACGAATGTGTTTGGAGAATGGCAAAATCTGCAAGAGCCCCCGCAACGCACACAATAGGAGAATATGCAAACAAGATTAGCGCAGTCGGCGAATTTTGGTTTGACCCGACCACAATTAGCACAGACAAGCAGATTAGGGCAGTTCTGCAGAAGCACAGGACAGCATTCGCGACCCACAAACACGACTGTGGCCGGATGACTGGTTCCGTTCAAATCACAATCTGACCCCAGACCCCAAAAGCAATACGGATTTCCCCAAGAGGCAGAGGGAGAAATCGCAAAAGTTATCGATAGCTTATTAGAGCAGGGCGTACTCAGATCAGTAGCCTCCACTAATAATGCCCTGATTTGGCCAGTGAGAAAGCCCGATGGGTCATGGCGACTGACCATCGATTACCGGGAACTCAACAAAGTCACCCCAGCAGCAGCCCCCACGGTAGCCACAAGTCCCGAGACCATGCTCAAACAGGGACTCAACTCACGATATTTTATGGTTTTGGACATCAGTAACGGATTCTGGTCCATTCCATTGGCAAAAGCGTGCCAATACAAATTTGCCTTCACTTTTAAATGTCAGCAGTACACGTGGACATGCCTTCCACAAGGATTCCACACCTCCCCTCCAGTTTCCACCGACAGATGGCAAAAGGTTTGTAAAAATTTTCTCGCCCCGAATGTCTGGTCCAGAATGTGGATGACCTATTACTGCAGACAGACACCAAGGCAGAGCACATCGAGCTTCTGGCCGAACTCCTGGAACTCCTCCAGAAAATTGGTTGTAAAGGTAACCCCAAAAAGGCCCAGATTTTGGAAAACAAGGTGACATATTTGGGTACAACTATCACACATGGTAAACGCGAGATCGAGCACAAAATAATTGACTCGATTGCCAAATTGCCCCTTCCCCAGAATGTTTCCGCCCTCATGTCGATTTTAGGACTGGTTGGCTACTGCCGAAACCACATTGACGGTTTCGCCAGCAAGGCAGCGCCCCTCTCAGGCCTCCTAAAGAAAGGAGCCCCTTGGGAATGGCTTCCGCAGCATACGGATGCTGTGGACTCTTTGAAAAGAGCAGTCACAGCAGCCCCCGCACGACAAGTTCCAGACCCGCTTTCCCCCTATGCGATAGAGGTAGTAAGCACAGACCGCACCCTTTTGGTCGTGCTCCTCCAGGAACGGCACGAACAGTTAAGGCCCATGGCTTACGCCTCCAGAGTCTTAGATGCTGTGGAGCAGGGATTTTCAGCCTGTGAATGGCACCTGCTCGCAGTTTTTTGGGCAATACAATATTTTTCATACATAACCGGACTGAACCCCATCACAATTCTGACGGAACACCCCCATCCAACTTTTACTGGACGGACGACTTAAGGACGGTACATTCAGTCAAATAAGAGCAGCCAGATGGACCCTTCTTTTGCAGGGACGGGACATCACTGTTAAAAGGACCAAGACCCACACTGTCTTAGCAGATAACCTTCAGTACCCAGGCACCCCCCCATGAATGTGAAATCATCTCACCGCACCACAACACAGGCCCCTTTATTGCAAAAACACCCCCCAGAAAGATAGGTAGTCCAACCCAGAGCCCCCAGCACACAGACACGTGTGAACCCATAAGAATATATGTGGATGGATCTTCCACAATATTAGAAGGGAAGCGCATAACCGGATGCGGCATTTATGTCAAGGACGCGCAGGGACGCGCCCTAGAAGAAATAGCAATAAAACTTCCAGGACACTTAGGTGCGCAAGCGGCAGAACGAGCAGACGTGGCGTACATTGTGGATCACCCAGATTCCTTCCCCAGCCCAGCAGACGTATACTCGGACAGCCTCTATGTCTGCAATAGCCTTACAAAATTCCTACCCCTGTGGAAAGCAAGAGGATTTGTTTCCGCAGATGGAAAACCCCTCCCTTCAGCCCCATTGCTCCGTCACATTTTAGAAAAAGCACAGGACAGGACTTTTGGAATTGTTAAAGTTCGTAGTCACCATCGTTCCTCCCCCCCCTGGAAATTTAAAAGCCGACGCACTGGCAAAAGCAGGTTTCAGGCACGGATATTTTTGGACACCCCCCGAGAGAGCACCAGTGAATGCAGTTCAGGTCTCGCAGACTAACATCGAGGATTTAGTGCAGGCCCAGGAGCAGGATAGCAATCTCAGGGAGATTTTAAAAGGAAAATTTCCAGCACCTTACGATAGGTTTAAAAATGCACTAACCACGCATGACGGTGTGGTGTTAAAAGACACCCTTTATGTGGTTCCTGAACAGGACAGGAATCAACTTATTTGTTTATTCCATGATGGTCATGGACATCAGGGAATTGATCCCACTACAGCCCATCTCAGGCAGCTCTGTTGGTGACCCAGTTTAAAAGAAGACGTAACACACTACGTTGAGAATAGCCTTACCTGTGCCCAGAACAATCCGGACAGATACGCCAAGAAAGCTCAACTTAGCCACACCCGCCCCGTTAACGGCCCCTGGACTAACCTCCAGATAGATTTTATAGGACCATTGTCCCCTTGCAGGAATGGTTACAAATACGTATTAGTCGTCATAGACACTTTTACAAAATGGGTAGAGGCATTCCCATCCAGAACGAACACGGCAAACACCACAGCCAAGATCTTAACCCACCCCATCTTTACGAGATGGGGACTCCCCCGCAGCATTGAATCCGACCAAGGTTCCCATTTTACGGGACGTGTCATGAAGAAAGTTCTCACGATATTTGACATTACCCAAAAATTCCACATCGCATACCACCCCCAGTCAAGTGGTATCGTGGAGCGCATGAATCGGACCCTAAAAGCTCCCCTCCAAAAAATGGTCCAGCAAAACAACACCACTTGGGATTCAGTCTTCCCTTTTGCGCTGATATTTCTGCGAAATACGGTTTCAACATCTACAGGTTACACGCCATACACCCTCATGACCGGACGCCTCATGAAAGGCACAACATTTTTATTGGGATTAGATTTGACCAGCCCCGAAGTGACGGCTTTCACACACGAGAAAGCAGTAGAACAACTGGTAGAGAATGTTAAAACGGCTCAGCTAGCAGCCGTGGTACAATTAGGCACACAAAAGAAGCAGAGCAAGGCCTGTTTTGACAAGACAGTGCATGCGACTGAGTTTGAGGTAGGACAGCAGGTCATGCTCTCAATTTACAACCCCAGCACATTCCTGTCACCAAAGTATTCGTGTCCGTACTCCATTGCGGACAAAGTAAGCCCCTCCGTCTACAAAATTAAGTACCCCAACGGAAAGACTGCGTGGTTCCATATTAACCAGCTTAAGGCATATGGACCACAGTTGAACCACGCACACCACGTCATGCTCGCGCAGCAGACCATGCCCCGCCCACAGCCAACGTAACCCTCCCCTCCCCCGACACGTCCAGCTCAGCCACGGACTCAACCTCGACTCCACCCCCGAACTGTACACTCCGCCCCGAAACGCCAACAGATTGCAGCAGCAGCGACAGCGACTGTGACTCGGACAATAGCCACAGCACGCCTCCCTACTATCCCCATGCAACAGGACCCACACCCAGCGAATCTGACCACGATTCGAGTGATCTCTTCATGATCACTTTCCTAAACAAACCCCACCACCGACCTACAATGACGACCCCGACTCCATTCCAACAGAATTGGACATATCCTTTTGGCTCCGGGGCAATTCATTCAGACTCATCCGGAATGACGAGATGGATCCCAAATGGCACCATGCAGCCCTATCCGCCCTTATACACTCGAGAGTTTGGCATCCGGCAGAAGATGACGACTTTGAGTCTGACTCCCCAAGCGAGAACCCGTTTGCGACCCTGTTCGCAACCGATAACTGAGATGTCCAGATGATGTTTTAAAAAGGAAGCGCTTGGGAGAAAACGGTGTCCTTTCTGATGGAACCTGCAGCATGTTGTTTAATGTTGTTTGTTAGTGGTATTGGTAAATGTTGATTGTAAGATCGAAATTTTTTCCACAGCCCCACGCCTTATTTGTCTGCCGTAACCTTTGAGGACGTGCCAGCACACTCATCGGCCAAAACCTCTGAGAGCTTGCCAGACCCACGTTCGTAACTGCCCTTCTGGTTTGAAGGAAGAACCAATACGGCAACCCCCCCACGATGACTACATTTCTTGCCCGTTCTTGTCAGTTGCTCAGGCAGTGGAGAAACGGCATTGGGACCCGTCCTGCCTGAGGACCTCCCTCTGGTCAGCTACGCTTGGGTAGAGAACACACGGCATTGGTCGCGGTCCTACCCGGGGATTCCATCCAAATCTTACCTGTCGCGGCCCATACGCACCTCATTTTGGCAATTTTGGTTCAAAAAGTTTTGTTTTGTTTTAGGTTACCAACCCTATGCTATTTACATCCTCAAACATTTGGATGGTAAATCGCACAGCCTGCGAGACGGCTCACACTGTTTCAGTATTTGTTAAGTGTGTCTTGTCCTGAATATTAGGTTTAAAAAAAAATGAGTGAATCACACATGGTGACAAATTGTAAAGGGAGAATTGGCACTGAAGGACAGACATACTAATAGACAAGATATTAAACCAAGATAGTAACAGACACTATGCTTGATCCCACAGAACTCCAGAAGCTCCAGGAAAAGAGACGAAACGGGAAATGAAGAGAAGAGAAAGAAAAAGAACATGAGGACATCCTCCGGTTTGCTCATCACCCTAATGAACATTTGGTTGCACGCGAATGCGAACCCCCTGACCCCAACTCCCTCCCCCCCAGCCGTTAATGATTCACTTCCTCACAGTACCCAGAGCCCAGTCACAAGCGACACCACACCATCTTGGTGTGACAGGTTTATATCCTGGTACTCCCTGTCCTACTTAATAGAGTCCCTACTAGTATTGGCGATACTCTGCTGCATCGTGCAGACTATTTGTCTGAGAAAATGGAGAAGGAGAGCCTACCGCACTCGCACCGCGGTATATAGGATAAGATCCCCTATTTTCGGTTATGACCAGATCCCGACCCCTGCGATCTATAATAAAGAACATTCGTTTGCGTTCTTTTTGTGAATAAAGAAATGTGTTTCATGAGCGATTGTACAATCCTGAGCTTGACAGCCAGGAAAAATGTGAATAATGCTGCTCTGATTTTGTTTGTATCATTAAGGAAGTTAGTATGATTAAATGTTTGAATGAGTGTAGTTTCTGGAGGACAGTTAGAGGTACCGTTTTTTTATTTTGTAATGCATGTCCCTGTTTTGACATAGCGCCACTTAGAATGTTAGTTAAACATTTTCTTGCATAGTTATGGTCAGTGTAGAGGCCATAGAAGAGTGCTTGCCGGGTCAGAGAATGAAGACAACGCAGTTATGTGATCTTTCATGCCTAGCGTTAGGATCACAAGGAGGGAGTGTAGCCGCCTGAATTGGCCACTTCCCGACTTAAAATGGAGAACCACAAAGGCTGAAGGGAAATTCAGCCAGCACAGGCAAAAACTAGCAGGTGCACGTTACTGTGTATTAGACTCTGCAAAAACCCAGACAGCATCGATACAAGCAGCCATCTGCATAGTAATGTAGCAGCCATCTACAGAGTAATGAGCGATCCCCGGGAACAATCAAAACATTTAAGGTAACCAAAGCCAAGCCAGACTCCTCGGCGCCAGCAGGAGCCAACACAAAAGAGACTAACGGACACTTAAAGACCGCCCAACGATCAGGGAACTGCTCCTGTATTGGAGAAATCGAACCAAGCGATTGGAACAAAGTCCAATCACCTGAAACCAGGTATGGGGTCCGCCCTGAAAGGTGGGAAGCCCCTGGGGACTATAAAGTAAAGCCCCCAAGTTCAAATCGTTCTTCTTCACAGGGTCACTCAGCAACGTGAAGCAACCCTTGACAGTGACCTGTCCGGCGGCCTCCAAAGAAGTAAGTCTCAAGTCAACGCTCACGAGATAGGCGCTCCGAGCTACCAGTCTATATCAGCTTTTGAATCCTGCAATTTCAGAACCCGAACGAAAGACTATTTGTTCCCCTGACCTGGTGGGCCAGTCTGAAGCTAAGTATAGGCCTGTTAGTTATAGAAATAGCTTAGAAAGTAGAGTTTATACATGAGTAGCGATTTACTGTGTATAATAAATGTGTATTGATTTGAATCTTACTAATTGGTGCGTTGAGTTATTGATCATTACTTGAACTTGAACCTCGTGGCGGTATCATAAAGATACCTGGCGACTCGAGAGCAAAGGTTATAAAACAGAATTAGCAACATATTACGTGATGTCACATTTTTAATTTTCTTGTCTTTGGTGAAGTATAAATTTGCCCTTCCTTAAACTCAAGAAAACCGTGTTTGATTTGACGCATTGCAGAATAGCTAAATACATTCTGATTTGGAAAAGACATATCCTCATGAAAAAGAAACTTAGACCTATGTTGTGATCAACCAAGGAGGTTGAATAGAAGGGAGCCAGTTCACCCCTTCTTGCTTGATTGTAACACAGAGTGAAAAACTAACTTCATCATTAACCATGTGGAATGTGGGTGAGACATAATCTCATTTTACATTTTGTGAAGGGAGAGGAGATGGAGGTTTGCCTAGTTGGACACTAGTGGAAGAATCTACACAGAGTCTTTTTTTAAAATTCATTTACAGGATGTGGGGGCATCGCTGGTTAGGCCAGCATTTATTGCCCATCCCTAGTTGCCCTTCCGACGGTGGTGGTGAGTTTCCTTCTTGAACCACTGCAGTCCTTCAGGTGCAGGTACATTCACTGTGTTGTTAGGGAGGGAGTTCCAGGATTTTGTCCCAGCGACAGCGAAGAAACGGCGATATATTTCCAAGTCAGGGTGGTGAGTGACTTGGGGGGAGAACCTGCTGGTGGTGGGATTTCCAGGTATTTACTGCTCTCGTCCTTCTAGATTGTACTGGTTGTGGGTTTGGAAGGTGCTGACTAAGGAACCTTGGTGAGTCACTGCAGTGTATCTTGTAGATGGTACATAAGGCTGCCACTGTTTGTCGGTGGTGGAGGGTTTGATTGTTTGTGGAAGGAGGAGCAATCAAGCGGGCTGCTTTGTCCTGGATGGTGTCGAGCTTCTTGAGTGTTGTTGGAGCTGCACTCATCCAGGCAAGTGGAGAGTATTCCATTACACTCCTCACCTGTGCCTCATAGATGGTTGACAGGCTTTGGGGGTCAGGAGATGAGTTACTCGCCTTAGAATTCCTAACCTTTGACCTGCCCTGGTAACCTCAGTATTAATGTGGCAAGTCCAGTTCGGTTTCTGATCAATGGTAACCCCCAGGATGTTGATTGTGGGAGATTCTGCGATGGTAATGTCATTGAATGTCAAGTGGCGATGGTTAGATCCTCTCTTGTAGGAGATGATCTTTGCCTGACACTTGTGTGGCACGAATGTAACTTGCCACTTGTCAGCACAAGCCTGGATATTGTACAGGTCTTGCTGCATTTTGAACATGAGCTGCTTCATTATCTGAGGAGTCGTGAATGGTGTTGAACATTGTGCAGTCATCTGCAAACATCCCCACTTTTGACCTTGTGATGGCAGGCAGGTCTTGTGCCAAAGAAAACAACAAGCAGATTAGCTTGGCAATATTGAAAGTAACCAGAACAAGGGATTGAGGTATACCCACAGTCAGGAGAGGCTAAATGAAAGCGTTACCTCTGAGAATAACTGGAGTTGAGGAAAACTTTCCAGAGGAGTGGGGCATACTTATGGGTGATCCCTACAGAAATAAATAACTTCAAATTTGAGGGGTCATATAAGAGAATTCTTGAGGCACGTAAGAAGTAAACTTGACTACAAAACATAAGTCGTTATAAACTATATTGCTAATAGTGGTTGCTTTGTTTACTCCATTTATAGGTAGAATGAAGTTGGTGTTTTGTTTCAAATGAGTGAAAACGTCTGGCGTAGTTCTATTGGTTAAAACCAGGTGTTCCGATTTCTCTTTAACTGTTAGCAGTCCCTAGCAGGATTGTAGCAAGATATATTAAAAGCCAGATAACCACAGGCTTCTGTCTTGGGTTATGTAAGAATGCCTGAAGCTCAGGGCTGTCTGGCAATACAGTCATAGCTATCCAATTTGAATTTACCAGAAGGATAATGGGAAGCTCTACAGAAAATTTTAAATATCAGAATTAAAAACTGTCAAAATGCCTTTTCTTTTGAAGGCCAAAAATATGGTCTAAACCTCATTCAGATTAATTATAAATTGGATGTAATTTCCATAATAGGATAATTAAAGACATGTCCATGATGCAAGTAAATTCATAACTGGTAAGTTGTGTGATGAAGTAAAATGTTACTTCTGATTAAACCTGAATGTAAGAAAAGGATGTATGTCAGTGTTGAATAAGTAAGAACCAATTGGGATTTTTAATATATTTACATAAACATTGTGAGAAGAGTTAAATTAAATTCAGACATTTGTGAAGAGTAATATAATGTTAAATGCTTTTATTTTTTCATAGTGCTTGAATTATCACATTTATTGATCAATTTATTTCTCCCTGCTCATATTCTAGTTACACTGTTTGCTGTTTTACTTTAAAGTTGTAGAGCAGTTTGCTAACAAGAAGTGTTTCAATTACAGTAAAATATCACTAAATAGTCTGCACTCACTCTGATGCTCAGTTCATAGAAAATATCTTCAAAGGCTTCTTGTCTTTCTTTCATTAGTGTTGTATCAGTTTAGCCCATATCCAAAGGCCGGTGCAGACTCGGTGGGCCGAATGGCCTCCTTCTGCTCTGTAGGGATTCTATGATTCTTTCTATGATTCAATATCAATTATAACACAGAGAAGATGTCCAAAGGATTTCTTTTATGCGAATAATTCAAAAATAAAATGAAGCGGACAGTATCGCAAATTCTACAAAGTACAATGCCATATTTTTTGTACTATATGACTTCAGATTGGATGTCATTGCTAATGTCTTGTTAATTACATTGTTAAAGTTTGTTAATATCATATCAATGATACTGCAAAGGTTAAGGGAAACAGGTGATGAGTGTCTTTGAGCACACATAATTAGGGGATCCGCATTTTGTTTTAGTTATAGTGTCACCACTCTCTTTTGTATTTAATTTATTGATCTTTACTTAATTGTACAAATAGTATGAATAGAGGATAGAGTGGCAGAGCCGAAGCATGCTGGGCCCATAACCCAGAGGTCGATGGATTGAAACCATCCTCTTCTACTGTCATTAACACTTCAAATAAACATTTACTGTCACAGTGCCCCACCAGGGGCTGCCACCTCCCACACCCCCCCCCCAGTTTTGATCTTTTGTTTAATGTATTGATTCTTGTTTTCTCACAAGAGACACTGGGGAGTTGTGAGACCGAGCAAGTTAATGAACACTCTCAATAAAGAAAAGTTCCGTCTCTTGTTTTTGGCTTCACCAAATAGCACAAATCATTTTAAGTCATTAGCTTTAAGATGCAGTAATGCTACAATAAACTCAATTTCATGACCACAGTTGGTATATCTGTCATATAAGAGTTTAAAGTAAGATGAGATGAACTGAGCATTATAACAAACATGGAAAGATTTGTGGCCTAACTCATTTCTAATGAGTTAAATGTTCGCACGCAACCAAATGTTCATTAGTGTGAGTAAAATTATATGGTTAGAATAACATTTTATCTGCAATTTAAGGAAAGGCTTTCCAATTAAGTAGTGGCCTCTTTGAACCTGTATGAAGAAAAATAATTTCCACTTTATACCAGTATTAAATCAGCAGTGTAAGTCCAGATCCAATTCTACACCACAAAAAAATAAAACAGAGTCAGCCTCCTGAAGGAGACACTTGCAAAGAGTGGAATTTCAGTTCAAGGTCAGGCATTTGTCTCATAAAGTGCATGATCTTAGCATCAATGGTTATATTCTCCCATCCCTGCACTCTAATTATTTACATTTTCAAACTGATGGAAGAGAGCTCTGTCTAGGTGTGTTTCATTCATTTACAGAAGTCATTTCTGGACAGTGTAATAAGAATTCCAGCCAGAGAGAAAATGGGAATCTGCATGCTTGGATCCTGAACAACAACCATTAATCTCAAATCTATTGCATATAAAATTTTGGGCTGAAGGTCTTTGTTCCTGAAGTGTTGGCTACTCTGCTACACAGATGAACCAACACGGCTGTGAATGGTACAATGCAGTTTTATTTCAAACATCTATTTACACTGGTAAACTGTTTACTGAGGTTCGATCATGACCCTTGATTCTGTGGACCTATTCCTAATTCTATCTTGTAGTGGCACTCAGCACATCGTGGATGTTTGAGTGGCCTGCAATGAGCTCTGTGCCCTGAGCCGTCTCCTGCCCGAGTGCCCAGGAAGTGTCGTGTTCCCTGTTTTGTACTGTGTATGCTCTTGTCTGTGATTAGCTGTTGTGTTGTGTGTGTTGATTGGTCCGTTGATCTGTCCATCAGTATGTATGTATGTATGTGCTATGATGTTTACTTGATTATCATGATAGTTCCTTCCATAGAAATGCTGCATACACATTAGAAACATCCGCTCTACGTCGCCCTGTCAATCCATTTTAGCATCTTACACACCTTAATTAGATCTCCTCTCATTCTTCTAAACTCCAGCGAGTATAGGCCTAAATTGCTCAATCTCTCTTCATAAGACAAGTCCTTCATCCCTGGAATCAATCTGGTGAACTTTCTCAGAACTGCCTCTAATGCATTTACATCCTTCCTCAAGTAAGGGGATAAAAACTGTGCACAGTACTCCAGATACAGTCTCACCAATGCCATATATAGTTACAACAACATTTTCCTACCTTTATACTCTGTTCCATACACAATTAATGCCAAAATTCCATTTGCCTTCCTTATTACCTGCTGCACTGCAGACTGACGTTCTGTGGTTCATGCATGATGCCACCCAGATCCCTCTGCACCAAATCATTTTGACATTTTTGTCCATTTAGATAATAAGTTACCTTTTTATTCTTCCGACCAAAATGGATAACCTCACACTTTTCTATGTTAAATTCCATCTGCCAGATTTTGGCCCACTCACCTAACCTATCCATATCCATTTCCTCACTGCACCTATTTTAGTGTTGTCTGCAAATTTGGCTATAGTATCTTCTAACCCTGCATCAAAGCCATTCATTTAGATTGTAAATAGTTGGGGCCCGAGGACCGAACCCTGTGGCAAACCACTTGTTACAGCTTGCCAACCAGAAAAATAAAGGACTACTAGGCTCGTGTCAGGAGTCTGAGTTATGAGGAAGGATGGGAGCAATTTGAGTTTTTCAACACTGGAAAAGAAGTAATGTTATAGAGATACATTGGTTAAGGGTGTAGAAACATATTATTGATAATGTTACTTTAAATTATACTGTATAATGTGGAACTAGAACTAGGGAACATGGGTTCAAATTGGTACAGTAAATGAAAAGGAACCTTTAGGACTAATCAGTAATTATTCAGACATTGATCAGTGCATGGAAGACAATTCCAAAAAGGGCTTGGAGGCAAAAACCTTGGAATTGTTTAAGATCTACTAGGATACTCCAGTGGCTGGCGATATTATCCTGGCTTGACATCGCCAGGGTCCCAAGTTCGAATCCCAGCTGGGTCACTGTCTGTGCGGAGTCTGCGCGTTCTCCCCGTGTCTGCGTGGGTTTCCTCCGGGTGCTCCGGTTTCCTCCCACTGGTCCCAAAAGACGTGCTGTTAGGTAATTTGAACATTCTAAATTTGCCCTCTGTGTATCCGAACAGGCGCAAGAATGTGGCGACTAGGGGCTTTTCACAGTAACTTCATTGCAAAGTTAATGTAAGCCGACTTGTGACAATAAAGATAAAGATTATTATTAGGATGGCTCCAGATCGATGAATTAAAATGGGCAGAATGGCGTTCCTCTTCCAAAGTGATCTTGTGAATAGGCTGAGTCTTCCGTTCAGCTAAAGCAAACTTCAAAGTAATGCTTTCAAGACCTAATGGGCAAATATTGCTTTATAGTAAGTCTCCCAGGCCAGAAGATGATGAAACTTCCCTTCCAATTAGATTCTTTTATATGTGTTTGCAGTGTCTCAGATTATGATATTTGTTGCAGTTGCAAAATTTTTATAAAGTGCTAAATATAAGTAAAATTTGTCATGTATTTTACTTGACTGATGAAGAAATTGATGGAACAGGAAATTATTCTGCTTTTGTTAATACATCTGGAAGGTAGTTTTATTTTGCATTTAAGTTATTTTACATTTTTGCATCTAAATGGATTTTGTAGCTGCTGCTTTGATTGACACTTGGCAGATGAAGCTTAAAACATTCAAGTTCTATTCCAGGTCAAATTATAAAAAAGGCTTTCACTGTAAAGCAATTAAGTCTTCAAGCTAAAATAGCCCTCATACAATTTTTATTAAGTGGGACTGACAAAACTATGCCTTTTTGACCTTGTGGTTGATATTCAGTGATTAAGTGTTCTTTTCATATTTCATGTATTTTTTTTCAGCTCCTATATTGCTCCATTCCATTTATTTGGTTTCAAGTACAAGAATTTTCAATGTGCTTAACACTACATAACTTATTAGAGTGGCAATATATTGTGGTACAATGCATTTTAATAATGCAGGAAAGTTATGCTTTCGACCACTCACGACCGAATCCACAAGAATAATTATTACAGGCTGATGAGAATGTTTGTAAAACATCTGCCTTAGTCTTTTCATATCACTGTGTTTTTCCATTGTGACGTGCACAAACTGTTACAAAATATGTAGTATTGTTACAAAATTGCAAATTGCTGCACAGTAACTCCACCAAAAGTTGTGATGCAGGACATACCAAAATAGAACAGTGGCAACATAAGTCACCTGGATCTCTGAGGCAGCCCATGTTAGTCCTCCTGAGAAATCATGATGCAGACTGTTTCATGCATTGCAGCTACGTATCAGAAAAGGTGCTATCAGGGTTGGCAGGCCTCTGAAGCCCATACTTTCCACCCGAGGTTATAGAGACACCTGTGCATGACTTTGGCTTCATGTGGAAACCAGTGTCAGTTGAATGTACAAGGCATGCAGGCTCTGCAGCTGCTTGTAACGTAATATTATTTCACTCTGCAACCCAGAAATTAGAAATATCAATTATTCCGTTTAATTATATTTACTTATTCTTTATACTTAGCACGCTATTTACAAATATTACTTGAAGCAATAATTAATTTGTGAAATTGAGCACTTTCAGATTAGAATTCTCAAAATGCTGTGCAGACCCTGACCTCGCATATTCACAGCAATAACATTAATTTGGTCTATTATGAACTGGAATAGAATCAAGTATAGAAAGAATACTTCTGAGCAACATCATTGACTTGCTTTATTTTCCATGGGGATTTCAATTTGGTTTATTTTGTGGAGAAAGAAGTATCTATTAAGTTAGTGCTGACCAACATTATAACTATTTACAGCAGTTGTTGCATAAGAATTATTTTTCAATAACAAAAATGGAAAAACACAAAATGGAAAGTGTATGCTGCACATTGAATTAAGAGACAAATGTGAACCTTATTTTGTCTTTAGGATTAGGCAACGGCATGCATTGCTATGGTAACCATGGGGCATTGAGTAATTTCTTTGCGCTAGTCAGAACCTTTTGCTTTCGAGCTGGCAGAAATACATTACCTGAACATAATGAAATTCTTGTGGTTACAATGAGCAGGTTATAAACAGAATCAGTAGTTTGTTAGTTTGTGCAACCATCGATATTCTATTCACACCATGTGTAGCCGTTATTCTACAAACAAGAAAACACCTTGAGAATGTCTGTGGAAACTAATGGAAACGTTGGAGTGAAATCCTTGTTTAATCGTATTGTGCTTTGTTCAGTTGCCATTGACCACAAATTCCCAGATCGTACAATTTGTCTCGGAAAGATTAAGTACAAGAAGCCATTCAAGTTCTTCCGATATTATTATTCCAATTAAAATTGGTGGTGGCTAAGCCAATAAATTGGTGGAATCTTCTTCAAAGTATGCATTCTTGTTTTAATAAAACAAAGTCAATTATTTCAAGCAATTGTCATCACTGGCAAAGAGAGCTGGAAAGTGACACCAATTGTGAATCAGCATCCATCATTATAAAAGATGCATGTACAAGCTCATACACTTCCCCTTTAGTCTAGTTTACAATTCATTTAATTCACAAATGTAATCCACAGTACACATTCTTGATGTGATATTTTGATGAGTACGTGAGGTATAGGGTTTGAGCCAGATTTGTGATTTCTTTTCTATATTTTTGGTCAATATAGAACTTGACATCTCCTGGACCTAGCAGAAAAGTTCAGTCCCATAGGATTTTAAAAATTTTCATGTATTCTTTCACGGGACGTCATCATCACTGGCTCGACCAGCAGTTGTTCCTTATCCCTAATTGTCCTTGAGAAGGTGCTAGTGAGCTGCAATTTGAACTACTGTAGTCCCTGAGGTGTGGGTACCACATAGAATACTGTTAGGAAGAGAGTTCCAGGATTTAGACCCAGTGATAGTGAAGGAACAGTGAGATAGTTTTGAGTCAAATTGATACTTTGCTTGGAGGGGACCTTGAAGGTAGTTTACATGCCTGGGCTTGTCCCTGCTGGCTCAGAACAACTGCAGTATGTAATAGGTGTATTGTGGTAAACTGCCACTGTATTATATGTAATGTGGTAGACCACTGCCTGCTGGCTCCGCCTCCCCTCGGGCTCAGTATAAAGGTGGCTAGTCTCCGCCGCTGCCTCAGTTCGGGATCCGAGGCCAGGAGGCTTTCTGTTTAGTTTATTAAAGCCTCAGTTACATTCACCACTCGTTGTGTGTTCATTGATGGCATATCAATTTAATAAACTAAACTACTAAGATGAATTTATCGCTCAAGCCTGATCGCCTGGAACTGGACCCACAGGCAGCCGACACCACTGCAACATTCAAGCACTGGCTAAGCAACTTCGAAGCGTACCTCGGATCCTCCACCAAAGACTTCACTGACCTCCAAAAGAAGCAGATCCTCAACGCACGGGTGAGCCCGCAAGTCTTTCTTCTCGTCAGGGATGCCCCCTCGTATACGGAGGCGATAATGCTGCTGAAGGGACAATATTTGAAGTCTGTAAACGAGGTGTATGCTGGGCACCTTCTTGCCACGAGATGACAACACCCTGCGGAATCACTAGCAGAATTCCTGCGTGCCTTGCGGGTACTCAGCCGGAACTGTGATTGCCAGGCGGTATCGGCTACCCAACACGTGGAGCTGTTGATCAGGGATGCTTATGTCATAGGAATGAAATCGAGCTACATCCGCCAGCGATTGCTAGAAGGGGGTTCACTCGGCCTCCCAGAGACAGTACAGCTCTCAAACTCGCTGGAGGTGGCCTTCCAGAACATGGAGGCCTACACCTCCGACCGCGTAGCACCCTCGTGGACCTCGTGGGCGCCGCCATCATCCGACCCGAGTGTGGCGCAAGCCTGTGCCGTGCAGCAGCCTGCCAATGCCGGAAGCCCGAAGTGCTACTTTTGCGGCCAGCGGAATCATCCCAGACACGCTGCCCTACACGGAACGTGACTTGCAACGGGTGTGGGAGGAAAGGCCACTTTGCGAAAGCCTGCCAGGCCCGATCTCTCCCTAAAACTTCTAGGCCCAGCAGCGCTGTCTGCTGCCTGTCGGGGCAGCCCCCAGATGCCACGCCACCCACCATGTGCGACCCGTGGGTGTCGCCATCTTTGCCACCATCTTCGATTTCGCCCGCCACGTGCGACCCATGGAGGTCGCCATCTTGGGACTACTCCGCAGCCTCCCGGGAGCCCTGCTCACCTTGTCGTACACAGGCCGCAGCTATCTCCGACCAGCCTACTCATCACCTTCCGAAGCTCGCCTCCATCACGCTCGACCAGTCCCGGCCTCATCACCTCACAAAATCTACGATGACCGTCCGGATCAACGGGCACAAGACGGCCTGCCTTTTAGACTCCGGGAGCACGGACATCTTCATACATCCAGATAGGGTAAGGCGCTGCTCCCTCCCAATGTTACCCGCGACCCAGAAAATCTCCCTGGCTTCCGGATCACATTCAGTAGAAATCCGGGTGTACTATGTCGCGACCCTTACTGTACTAACTTTAAACTCTATGTCCTTCCCCATCTCTGCGCTGTCCTATTACTGGGGCTCGACTTCCAGTGCCACCTCCAAAGCCTTACTTTAAAGTTCAGTGGACTCCTGCCCCCCCTCACCGTCTGTAGCCTCGCGACCCTTAAGGTCGCTCCACCCTCGCTCTTCGCTAACCTCACCCCGGACTGTAAGCCCATCGCTAATAGGAGCAGACGATACAGTGCCCACGGACTTTCGGGCTCTCCAGAGGAGCCCCAATGGGAATTTTTTGAAGACGTTCCGTGTGGGAAGGGAAGAGTGAGGTCCCCCTTCACCGTTTATGGACCGGACCAGAAGTGAAACGGCCAAAAAAGCGGCATTGGAGCAGCGGGAGAAGCGAGGGAAGAAAAACAAAATGGCGGCGGCCGCGGATAAAGTGGAGTGCGTGCCGGAGCTGCAAGAGTTCATCAAGCGCTGCTTCGAGGAGCTGCGGAAAGAGATGCTGGCGCCTATGCTGTCGGCGATTGAAGGACTAGGGATGACCCAGAAGGCCCACGAGGTAAAGATCCAGGAGGTGCAGAAAAAAGTCAATGAGAACGAGGACGAGATCTTGGGCCTGGTGGTGAGAGTGGAGGAGCACAAGGCGCTGCACAAGAGGTGGGTGGGAAGATTCAAAGACCTGGAGAACAGGTCGAGGAGAAAGAATCTTCGGATCCTGGGTCACCCTGAAGGAGTGGAGGGGGCCGATGCCGGGGCATATGTGAGCACGATGCTCAAGTCGGTGATGGGCGTGGAGGACCCTTCGAGGCCTTTGGAGCTGGATGGGGCACACCGGGTGCTGGCGAGGAGGCCCAAGGCTAACGAGCCGCCAAGGGCGATTGTGGTGAGGTTTCACCGTTTCACGGACAGAGAGAGGGTCTTGAAATGGGCCAAGAAAGAGCGGAGCAGCAGCTGGGAGAATGCGGAGATCCGAATATACCTGGACTGGAGCACGGAGATTGCAAAGAGGAGAGCGGGTTTCAACCGGGCCAAGGCGGTGCTGCATCGGAAAGGAGTGAGATTCGGAATGCTGTAGCCAGCGCGATTGTGGGTCACATACAAGGATCAGCACCATTATTTTGAAACGCCTGAAGAGGCTGGGACCTTTATTCAAACTGAAAAGTTGGACTCAAACTGAGGGTTTGTGAGGGTGGGGGGGATGTTTGGTGTTTGATGGTTGTTATACATAGGGTGTTAATCACACGCAGGAAATGTTACATGGGCTTGGGGAGAGAGGGGGATGGTGATGGGGGAAAAGAGACAAGGAGCTGCGCCAGAGGGGGCGGGGTAAGGAAAGCGCGTGTTTTTGTCCTGCGCTAGGGAAGAAAGGCGGGAGGGGGAATGGAGGAACGCACACTGATTGGGAGATTCCCACAAGGGGGGGGTCAATGGGACGGCGGGGGAAGCCGGGACAGTGAAAACAGCGCGAGAGGAGAGAGAGCCGGGAGATTTAAAAAGCGCGGGAGGAGAGTGAGCCGGGACATTGAAAACAGCGCGAGAGGAGAGAGAGCCGGGACATTGAAAACAGCGCGAGGGGAGAGAGAGCCGGGAGATTTAAAAAGCGCGGGAGCTGCGAGTCGGAGCGGAGATTTAAAAAGATTGCGGCCTAGTTTCGGGAGCCGTTTGGGGGAGGAGGAGCAGTCTCTGTCAGGGAGAGACCTGAGAACATCTAAGACCCTCAGAAGGTAAGAAGGTAAGTAAGTGATTTTTACTCATTTTTGCTTTTATACCTTTTTCAAATTGTATGTGTGGGGGGGGGGGGAAACTGAAGTGACATCACAGAAAAGCTGTGACCTGAGTGGCTGGTTGGGACCTACACTAAATTAAAAAAATTAAGCATTGGTAACTAATTAAACATAATTACTTAATTATAATTTAGAGGGATATCTAAGCCAGAGATTGGAGAGTACTATATTTAGATTTCACATTTATATTAGAAATCTAGTGCTAGGAAACAGATAGTTAACAGTAACTTTTTTTTTAACCTTTTAATTTTAATTTACTACTTAATTGACGCAATGTCAGTTAGAGGGGTGCAGTGCTCTGACTGTGAGATGTGGAAGGTCCGGGAGGCTTCCAGCGTCCCGGATGGCTTCATCTGCAGAAAGTGCACCCAACTGGAGCTTCTCACAGACCGCATGGTTCGGCTGGAGCAGCAATTGGATGCACTTAGGAGCATGCAGGTGGTGGAAAGCGTCATAGATCGCAGTTATATAAATGTGGTTACACCCAAGGTGCAGGCAGAGAAATGGGTGACCACCAGAAAGGGCAGGCAGTCAGTGCAGGAATCCCCTGTGGTTGTCCCCCTCTCGAACAGGTATACCCCTTTGGATACTGTCGGGGGGGATAGCCTATCAGGAGAAAACAGCAGCAGCCAGAGCAGTGGCAGCACGGCTGGCTCTGATGTTCAGAAGGGAGGGTCAAAGCGCAGAATAGCAATAGTAATAGGGGACTCTATAGTCAGGGGCACAGATAGGCACTTCTGTGGACGTGAAAGAGACTCCAGGATGGTATGTTGTCTCCCTGGTGCCAGGGTCCAGGATGTCTCCAAACGGGTAGAGGGCATCCTGAAGGGGGAGGGCAAACAGGCAGAGGTTGTTGTACATATTGGTACTAATGACATAGGCAGGAAGGGGCATGAGGTCCTGCAGCAGGAGTTCAGGGAGCTAGGCAGAAAGTTAAAAGACAGGACCTCTAGGGTTGTAATCTCGGGATTACTCCCTGTGCCACATGCCAGTGAGGATAGAAATAGGAAGATAGAGCAGCTAAACACGTGGCTAAACAGCTGGTGTAGGAGGGAGGGTTTCCATTATCTGGACCACTGGGAGCTCTTCTGGGGCAGGTGTGACCTATATAAGAAGGACGGGTTGCATCTAAACTGGAGAGGCATAAATATCCTGGCCGCGAGGTTTGCTAGTGTCACACGGGAGTGTTTAAACTAGAATGGCAGGGGGGTGGGCACGGGAGCAATAGGTCAGAAGGTGAGAGCATTGAGGGAGAACTAGGGAATAGGGACAGTGTGGCTCTGAGGCAGAGCAGACAGGGAGAAGTTGCTGAACACAGCGGGTCTGGTGGCCTGAAGTGCATATGTTTTAATGCAAGAAGTATTACGGGTAAGGCAGATGAACTTAGAACTTGGATTAGTACTTGGAACTATGATGTTGTTGCCATTAAAGAGACCTGGTTGAGGCAAGGGCAGGATTGGAAGCTAAACGTTCCAGGGTTTAGATGTTTCAGGCGGGATAGAGGGGCATGTAAAAGGGGTGGCGGAGTTGCGCTACTGGTTAGGGAGAATATCACAGCTGTACTACGGGAGGACACCTCAGAGGGCAGTGAGGCTATATGGGTAGAGATCAGTAATAAGAAGGGTGCAGTCACAATGTTGGGGGTTTACTACAGGCCTCCCAACAGCCAGCGGGAGATAGAGGAGCAGATAGGTAGACAGATTTTGGAAAAGAGTAAAAACAACAGGGTTGTGGTGATGGGAGACTTCAACTTCCCCAATATTGACTGGGACTCACTTAGTGACAGGGGCTTAGACGGGGCAGAGTTTGTAAGGAGCATCCAGGAGGGCTTCTTAAAACAATATGTAGACAGTCCAACTAGGGAAGGGGCGGTACTGGACCTGTATTGGGGAATGAGCCCGGCCAGGTGGTAGAAGTTTCAGTAGGGGAGCATTTCGGGAACAGTGACCACAATTCAGTAAGTTTTAAAGTGCTGGTGGACAAGGATAAGAGTGGTCCTAGGATGAATGTGCTAAATTGGGGGAAGGCTAATTATAACAATATTAGGCGGGAACTGAAGAACATAGATTGGGGGTGGATGTTTGAGGGCAAATCAACATCTGACATGTGGGAGGCTTTCAAGTGTCAGTTGAAAGGAATTGAGGAAGAAGGTTCCTCAACCCAGGAACCCAGGTTGATAGGGTTGTGAAGAAGGCCTATGTGGTGTTGGCCTTTATTGGTAGAGGGATTGAGTTCCGGAGTCGGGAGGTCATGTTGCAGCTGTACAGAACTCTGGTACGGCCGCATTTGGAGTATTGCGTACAGTTCTGGTCACCGCATTATAGGAAGGACGTGGAGGCTTTGGAGCGGGTGCAGAGGAGATTTACCAGGATGTTGCCTGGTATGGAGGGAAAATCTTATGAGGAAAGGCTGATGGACTTGAGGTTGTTTTCGTTGGAGAGAAGAAGGTTAAGAGGAGACTTAATAGAGGCATACAAAATGATCAGGGGGTTGGATAGGGTGGACAGTGAGAGCCTTCTCCCGCGGATGGATATGGCTGGCACGAGGGGACATAACTTTAAACTGAGGGGTAATAGATATAGGACAGAGGTCAGAGGTAGGTTCTTTACGCAAAGAGTAGTGAGGCCGTGGAATGCCCTACCTGCTACAGTAGTGAACTCGCCAACATTGAGGGCATTTAAAAGTTCATTGGATAAACATATGGATGATAATGGCATAGTGTAGGTTAGATGGCTTTTGTTTCGGTGCAACATCGTGGGCCGAAGGGCCTGTACTGCGCTGTATTGTTCTATGTTCTATGTTCTATGTTCTAAGGATAAATACAGCAATTTTCAGGAACCTTGGATAACGAGAGATATTGTAGGCCTCGTCAAAAAGAAAAAGGAGGCATTTGGCAGGGCTATATGGCTGGGAACAGACGAAGCCTGTGTGGAATATAAGGAAAGTAGGAAGGAACTTAAGCAAGGAATCAGGAGGCCTAGAAAGGGTCACGAAAAGTCATTGGCAAATAGGGTTAAGGAAAATCCCAAGGCTTTTTACACGTACATAAAAAGCAAGAGGGTAGCCAGGGAAAGGGTTGGCCCACTAAAGGATGGGCAAGGGAATCTATGTGTGGAGCCAGAGGAAATGGGCGAGGTACTAAATGAATACTTTGCATCAGTATTCACCAAAGAGAAGGAATTGGTAGATGTTGAGCCTGGAGAAGGGTGGGTGGATAGCCTGGGTCACATTGAGATCCAAAAAGACGAGATGTTGGGTGTCTTAAAAAATATTAAGGTAGATAAGTCCCCAGGGCCTGATGGGATCTACCCCAGAATACTGCAGGAGGCTGGAGAGGAAATTGCTGAGGCCTTGACAGAAATCTTTGGATCCTCACTGTCTTCAGGTGATGCCCCGGAAGACTGGAGAATAGCCAATGTTGTTCCTCTGTTTAAGAAGGGTAGCAAGGATAATCCAGGGAACTACAGGCCGGTGAGCCTTACTTCAGTGGTAGGGAAATTACTGGAGAGAATTCTTCGAGACAGGATCTACTCCCATTTGGAAGCAAATTGACGTATTAGTGAGAGGCAGCATGGTTTTGTGAAGGGGAGATCGTGTCTCACTAACTTGATAGAGTTTTTCGAGGAGGTCACTAAAGTGATTGATGCCGGTAGGGCAGTGGATGTTGTCTATATGGACTTCAGTAAGGCCTTTGACAAGGTCTCTCATGGTAGACTAGTACAAAAGGTGAAGTCACACGGGATCAGGGGTGAGCTGGCAAGGTGGATACAGAACTGGCTAGGTCATAGAAGTCAGAGAGTAGCAATGGAAGGATGCTTTTCTAATTGGAGGGCTGTGACCAGTGGTGTTCCACAGGGATCAGTGCTGGGTCCTTTGCTGTTTGTAGTATATATAAATGATTTGGAGGAAAATGTAATTGGTCTGATTAGTAAGTTTGCAGACGACACAAAGGTTGGTGGAATTGTGGATAGCGATGAAGACTGTCAGAGGATACAGCAGGATTTAGATTGTTTGGAGTCTTGGGCGAAGAGATGGCAGATGGAGTTTAATCCGGACAAATGTGAGGTAATGCATTTTGGAAGGTCTAATGCAGGTAGGGAATATACAGTGAATGGTAAAACCCTCAAGAGTATTGAAAGTCAGAGAGATCTAAGAGTACAGGTCCACAGGTCACTGAAAGGGGCAACACAGGTGGAGAAGGTAGTCAAGAAGGCATACGGCATGCTTGCCTTCATTGGCCGGGGCATTGAGTATAAGAATTGGCAAGTCATGTTGCAGCTGTACAGAACCTAAGTTAGGCCACACTTGGAGTATAGTGTTCAATTCTGGTCGCCACACTACCAGAAGGATGTGGAGGCTTTACAGAGGGTGCAGAAGAGATTTACCAGAATGTTGCCTGGTATGGAGGGCATTAGCTATGAGGAGCGGTTGAATAAACTCGGTTTGTTCTTACTGGAAAGAAGGAGGTTGAGGGGCGACCTGATAGAGGTCTACAAAATTATGAGGGGCATAGACAGAGTGGATAGTCAGAGGTTTTTCCCCGGGGTAGAGGGGTCAATTTCTAGGGGGCATAGGTTTAAGGTAAGAGGGGCAAGGTTTAGAGTAGATGTACGAGGCAGGTTTTTTACACAGAGGGTAGTTGGTGCCTGGAACTCGCTACCGGAGGAGGTGGTGGAAGCAGGGACGATAGTGACATTTAAGGGGCATCTTGACAAATACATGAATAGGATGGGAATAGAGGGATACGGACCCAGGAAGTGTAGAAGATTGTAGTTTAGTCGGGCAGCATGGTCGGCACGGGCTTGGAGGGCCGAAGGGCCTGTTCCTGTGCTGTACATTTCTTTGTTCTTTGTTTGCTCAGCAGGTGTTAGCTGACTTACGGGAGTGTTATGGGGGAGCCAAAAAGCTAGACACGGGTCTAGCGGGGAGGGCGGGGTGGCAGGGGGGAGGGGAAAAGGGTTGCTGCTGCACTGGCCGAAGGGGAATGGGACACAGAAGAGATGGTCGGGGCGGGAGTCTCCCGTCTGGGGGACTGGAGGGTGAGGGCGGTGCGGGCACGGGAATGGCCTAGAAAAGGAGATGGCTAGTCGGTGGGGGGGGGGTTGGGGGGGGGGCGGGGGGCCCAATCCGGCTGATAACGTGGAATGTGAGGGGCCTGAATGGGCCGGTAAAGAGGGCCCGAGTGTTCGTGCACTTAAAGGGACTGAAGGCAGACGTGGTCATGCTCCAGGAGACACATTTGAAGGTGGCAGATCAGGTCAGGTTAAGAAAGGGGTGGGTAGGACAGGTATTCCATTCGGGGCTGGAAGCGAAGAACAGAGGGGTGGCAATATTGGTGGGGAAGCGGGTGTCGTTTGAGGCCAAGAATATCGTAGTGGACAACGGAGGTCGATATGTGATGGTGAGCAGTAAGCTGCAGGGGACGTGGGTGGTATTGGTAAATGTATATGCCCCGAACTGGGATGATGCCGGATTCATGAAGCACATGTTGGGGCGCATTCCGGACCTGGAGGTAGGAAGCTTGATAATGGGTGGGGATTTTAATATGGTGTTGGACCCAGCACTGGATCGCTCCAAATCTAGGACCGGAAAGAGGCCGACGGCGGCCAAGGTGCTTAGGGGGTTTATGGATCAGATGGGGGGAGTGGACCCGTGGAGGTTTGCCAGGCCGCAGGCCAGGGAATTTTCTTTTTTCTCCCACGTGCACAAAGCCTACTCCCGGATAGACTTTTTTGTTCTGGGCAGGGCGCTGATCCCGAAAGTGGAGGGAACAGAGGATTCGGCCATAGCCATTTCAGATCATGCCTCGCACTGGGTGGAACTGGAGTTGGGAGAGGAGAGGGACCAACGCCCGCTGTGGCGGTTGGATGTGGGACTGCTGGCAGATGAAGTGGTGTGTGGGAGGGTGAGGGGGTGTATCGAAAGGTACTTGGAGGTCAACGACAACGGGGAGGTGCGGGTGGGGTGGTATGGGAGGCGCTGAAGGCGGTGATCAGAGGAGAGCTAATCTCCATCAGGGCTCATCGGGAGAAGATAGAGGGCATGGAAAGGGAGAGGTTAGTGGGGGAGATTTTAAGAGTGGACAGGAGGTACGCAGAGGCCCCTGAGGAGGGATTACTGAGGGAAAGGCAACGTCTCCAGACGGAGTTTGACCTGTTGACCACAGGGAAGGCAGAGGCACAGTGGAGGAAAACGCAGGGGCGACGTACGAGTATGGGGAGTAGGCGAGTCGGATGCTGGCACACCAGCTGCGTAAGAGGATGGCAGCGAGGGAGATAGGTGGAGTCAAGGGTGGAAGGGGAGCTACGGTGCGGAGTGCGACGAAAATAAATGAGGCATTCAAGGCCTTCTATGAGGAGCTGTACAGATCCCAGCCCCCAGCGGGAGAAGAGGGGATGAGACGATTCCTAGACCAACTGAGATTCCCGAGGGTGGAGGAGCAAGAGGTGGCTGGTTTGGGGGCACCAATTGGGTTGGAGGAGCTGAGCAAGGTTTTGGAGAGTATGCAGGCAGGGATGGCCCCGGGACCGGACGGGTTCCCGGTTGAGTTCTACAGAAAGTACATAGACCTGTTTGCCCCGCTGCTAGTGAGGACTTTTAATGAGGCAAGGAAGGGAGGGACCCTGGCCCCGACAATGTCAGAGGCAACAATTTCTTTGATCCTGAAGCGGGACAAGGACTCACTGCAATGTGTGTCGTACAGGCCGATCTCGCTCCTCAACGTGGATGCTAAGTTGCTGGCAAAAGTGCTGGCTACGAGGATCGAGGACTCTGTCCCGGGGGTGATTCACGAGGACCAGACGGGATTTGTAAAGGGCAGGCAGCTAAACACCAATGTGCGGCGACTCCTAAACGTGATAATGATGCCATCGGTGCAGGGAGAGGCGGAGATAATGGCAGCTATGGACGCGGAGAAGGCCTTTGACCGAGAAGAGTGGGAGTACCTCTGGGAAGTGCTGCGTAGGTTTGGGTTCGGGGAGGGTTTATTAGTTGGGTTAAGCTCCTTTACAGAGCCCCGGTGGCGAGTGTGGTTACTAATCGGCGGAGGTCAGAGTATTTTCGTCTGTACCGTGGGACGAGGCAGGGGTGCCCCATGTCCCCCCCCTGTTGTTTGCATTAGCCCTTGGCCATATCATTAAGGGAGTCTAGGAAATGGAGGGGGGTGGTCCGAGGGGGAGAGGAGCATCGAGTGTCGCTTTATGCAGATGACCTGTTGCTGTATGTGGCGGATCCAGTGGAGGGGATGGTGGAGGTCATGCAGACTCTCAGGGAGTTTGGGGATTTTTCAGGCTAAAAGCTTAATGTAGGGAAGAGTGAGCTCTTTGTAGTACAGGCAGGGGACCAAGAAAGGGGGATAGGCAATCTACCGCTGAGGAGGGCGAAGGGGAGCTTTCGGTACCTGGGGATCCAGATAGCCAGGAGTTGGGGGGCTCTACATAAACTGAATCTGACGAGACTGGTGGAGCAGATGGAGGAGGACTTCAAAAGATGGGACATGTTACCGTTCTCGCTAGCTGGTAGAGTACAGTCGGTCAAAATGGTGGTCCTCCCGAGGTTTCTCTTTGTGTTTCAGTGCCTTCCCATCGTGATCACCAAGGCCTTTTTTAAGAGGGTAGGCAGGAGCATTATGGGGTTTGTGTGGGCGAATAAGACCCCGAGGGTAAGGAGAGGGTTTTTGGAGCGCAGTAGGGACTGAGGAGGGTTGGCGCTGCTGAATCTGGGGAGCTACTACTGGGCAGCAAATGTGGCGTAGATCCGTAAGTGGGTGATGGAGGGAGAGGGGGCGGCATGGAAGAGGTTGGAGATGGCGTCCTGCAAAGGAACGAGCCTGGGGGCGCTGATGACGGCACCGCTGCCGCTCTCGCCGTCAAGGTACACCACGAGTCCGGTGGTGGCGGCAACGCTAAAGATCTGGGCCAGTGGAGATGGCACAGGGGTGCAATGGGAGCCTCGGTGTGGTCCCCGATCAGGGATAACCACCGGTTTGTCCCGGCGAGGATGGCATCGGGCGGGGATTAGAAGAATGGGGGACCAGTTCATTGATGGGACGTTTGTGAGCCTAGGGGCACTAGAGGAGAAGTTTGGGCTACCCCCGGGAAATGCTTTCAGATACATGCAGGTGAGGGCATTTGTGAGGCGGCAGGTGAGGGAATTCCCGTTGCTCCCGGCACAGGAAATTCAAGACAGGGTGATCTCGGGCGTATGGGTTGGAGAGGGCAAGGTGTCGACACTATACCAGGAGATGAAAGAAGAGGGGGAGGCGTTGGTAGAGGAGCTGAAGGGTAAGTGGGAGGAGGAGCTGGGGGAGGAGATTGAGGAGGGGCTATGGGCTGATGCCCTAGGTAGGGTTAATTCCTCTTCCTCGTGTGCCAGGCTTAGCCTGATACAATTTAAGGTGGTTCACAGAGCGCACTTGACGGGGGCGAGGCTGAGTAGGCTCTTTGGGGTAGAGGACAGATGTGGGAGGTGCTCAGGAAGTCCGGCAAACCATGTCCATATGTTTTGGTCATGCCCGGCACTGGAGGGATTCTGGAGGGGGGTGGCGGGAACAATATCTAAGGTGGTGAAAGCCCGGGTCAAGCCAAGCTAGGGGCTAGCAATATTTGGAGCATTGGACGAGCCGGGAGTGCAGGAGGTGAAAGAGGCCGGCATTCTGGCCTTTGCGTCCCTAGTAGCCCGGCGAAGGATCTTGCTAATGTGGAAGGAGGCGAAGCCCCCCAGCGTGGAGGCCTGGATAAATGACATGGCAGGGTTCATTAAGCTGGAGAGGATAAAGTTTGCCTTGAGGGGGGTCTGCGCAGGGGTTCTACAGGCGGTGGCAACCGTTCCTAGACTATCTCGCGGAGCGTTAGATGAAGGTCGGTCAGCAGCAGCAGCAACCCAGGGAGGGGGGGGGGGGGGGGAGGGGGGGATGTTTTGTGAAGGGGGGGAGGGAAGGAGGGGGAAAGGGGGACTGCCTGGGGGGTATTTGAGCAAGAGAACACATGAAAGTTCTGGAGAACTGGCATGTATGGGAGGAATCCAGTGTACAAAGCTTTGTACCATATCGTTTTACCATGTACATGTCGATTGGTTTCACCAGGTTGGTAAAGGCAGCCTTGAGGAGAAGTTTATAGAATGTGTCCGGGATAATTTCTTGGAACATTATGTAATGGAACCTACAAGGGAACAAGTGGTCCTAGATCTGGTCCTGTGTAATGAGGTAGGATTGATTAATGATCTCATAGTTCGGGATCCTCTTGGAAGGAGAGAGCACAATATGGTGGAATTTAAAATACAGTTGGAGGATGACAAAACTAGTGTTTTGTGCTTAAACAAAGGCGATTACAATGGGATGAGAGAAGAACTAGCTAAGGTAGACTGGGAGCAAAGACTTCATGGTGAAGCGGTTGAGGAACAGTGGAGAAGCTTCCGAGCGATCTTTCACAGTGTTCAGAAAAGGTTCATACCGACAAAAAAGAAAGACGGTAGAAACGGGAAAAATGGACCGTGGATATCTAAGGAGGTGAGGGAGAGTATCAAATTGAAGGAAAAAACATACAAAGTGGCAAAAATTAGTGGGAGACTAGAGGACTGGGATGTCTTTAGGGGACATCAGAAAGCTACTAAAAAAGCTATAAAGAAGAGTAAGGTAGACTATGAAACAAAATTGGCTCAGAACATAAAAGCAGATAGTAAAAGCTTCTACAAATATATAAGACAAAAAAGAGTGGCTAAGGTAAATATTGGTCCTTTGGAAGATGAGAAGGGAGATTTAATAATAGGAGACGGGGAAATGGCTGAGGAGCTGAACAGGTTTTTTGGGTCAGTCTTCACTGGAAGACACAAATAACATGCCAGTGACTGATGGAAATAAAGATATGATAGGTGAGGACCTTGAGATGATTGTAATCACTAAGGAGGCAGTATTGGGCAAGCTAATGGGGCTAAAGGTAGACAAGTCTCCTGGCCCTGATGGGATGCATCCCAGAGTGTTAAAAGAGATGGCTAGGGAAATTGTAAACGCACGAGTGATTATTTATCAAAAATCACTAGACCCTGGGGTGGTCCCACAGGATTGGAAAGTAGCAAACGTTCACTACTGTTTAAAAAAGGAGGTCAGCAGAAAGTGGGTAATTATAGGCCGGTAAGCTTAACTTTGGTTGTAGGGAAAATGCTGGAATCTATCATTAAGGAGAAAATAGCGGGGCACCTGGAGGGAAATTGTCCCATTGGGCAGACGCAGCATGGGTTCACAAAAGGTAGGTCGTGTCTGACTAATTTGGTAGAATTTTTTGAGGACGTTACCAGTGCAGTAGATAACGGGGAGCCAATAGCTGTGGTACATCTGGATTACCAGAAAGCTTTTGACAAGGTGCCACACAAAAGGTTGCTGCATAAACTAAAGATGCATGGCATTGAGGGTAAAGTGGTAGCATGGGTAGAGGATTGGTTAACTAACAGAAAGCAGAGCGTGGGGATAAATGGGTGTTTCTCTGGTTGGCAACCTGTAACTAGCGGGGTCCCTCAAGGATCAGTGTTGGGCCCGCAGTTGTCCACAATTTACATAGATGATTTGGAGTTGGGGACCAAGTGCAATGTGCCAAAGTTTGCAGACGACACTAAGATGAGTGGTAAAGCAAAAAGTGCAGAGGATACTGGAAGTCTGCAGAAGGATTTGGATAGGTTAGGTGAATGGGCTAGGGTCTGGCAGATGGAATTCAATGTTGCCAAGTGTGAGGCTATCCATTTTGGGAGGAATAACAGCAGAATGGATTATTATTTAAACGGTAAGATGTTAAAACATGCTGCTGTGCAGAGGGACCTGGGTGTGCTGGTGCACGTGTCGCAAAAAGTTGGTGTGCAGGTGCAACAGGTGATTAAGAAGGCTAATCGAGTTTTGTCTTTCATTGCTAGAGGGATGGAGTTCAAGACTAGGGAGGTTATACTGCAATTGTATAGGGTGTTGGTGAGGCCACATCTGGAGTATTGTGTTCAGTTTTGGTCTCCTTACCTGAGAAAGGACATATTGGCACTGGAGGGAGTGCAGAGGAGATTCACTAGGTTGATCCCAGATTTGAGGGGATTAGATTATGATGAGAGGTTGAGTAGACTGGGACTGTACTCATTGGAGTTTAGAAGGATGCGGGGGGATCTTATTGAAACATATAAAATTATGAAGGGAATAGATAGGATAGATGCGGGCAGGTTGTTTCCACTGGTCGGGGAAAGCAGAACTAGGGGGCATAGCCTCAAAATAAGGGGAAGTAGATTTAAGACCGAGTTTAGGAGGAACTTCTTCACCCAAAGGGTTGTGAATCTCTGGAATCCCTTGCCCAGTGAAGCAGTTGAGGCTCACTCTTTAAACGTTTTTAAGAAAAAGATAGATACCTTTCTAAAGAATAAAGGGATTCGGGGGTATGGTGTACAGGCCGGAGAGTGGAGCTGAGTCCACAAAGATCAGCCATGATCTCATTAAATGGCGGAGCAGGCTTGAGGGGCCAGATGGCCTACTCCTGTTCCTAGTTCTTATGTTCTTATGTTTATATCTTGCTATGTGCGTTTTCTTTCTATTTTGTTACGAGGGGGGGTTTAAAAAAAATTTATTTAAAAAAAAAAGATGCCTGGGGTTCTTCTCTTACTATGCCCAGTGTGTCTCCAATTATGTGGACAAGGCCCGTCCACTCATTAAATCCACCATTTTTCCCCTGACGGCTGAGGCCCGCCTGGCCTTCAACCGCATCAACGCAGATATTGCCAAAGCCGCGATACACGCTGTGGACGAGTCCATTCAGTTCCAGGTGGAGAGCGATGCGTCGGACTTTGCTCTGACCGCTACCCTCAACCAAGCGGGCAGGCCTGTGGCTTTCTTCTCCCGTACCCTCCATGCCTCCGAAATTCGACACTCCTCCGTCGAAAAGGAAGCCCAAGCCATTATAGAAGCCGTGCGACATTGGAGGCATTACCTGCCCGGCAGACGATTCACTCTCCTCACTGATAAATGGTTGGTTGCCTTCATGTTCAACAATACACAGCGGGGCAAAATCAAGAACGACAAGATTCTGAGGTGGAGGATCGAGCTCTCCACCTATAACTATGATATCTTGTATCGAACTGGGAAGCTAAATGAGCCCCCAGATGTCCTATCCCGCGGTACATGTGCCAGCGCACAAGTAGACTGACTCCGGGCCCTCCACAATGACCTCTGTCATCCGGGGGTCACCCGTTTGTTTCATTTTATCAAGGCTCGCAACCTGCCTTACTCCATCGAGGAGGTCAGGACTGTAACCAGGGACTGTCAGGTCAGCGCGGCGTGCAAACCGCACTTCTATCGGCCAGACAGAGCGCACCTGGTAAAGGCCTCTCGCCCCTTTGAGCACCTCAGCATCGATTTCAAAGAGCCCCTCCCCTCCACTGACCGTAACGTGTACTTCCTCAACATTGTTGATGAATACTCAAGATTCCCTTTTGCCATCCCATGCCCTGACATGACCTCTGCCTCCGTCATCAAGGCCCTGCACAGTCTTTTCATCTTGTTCGGGTTCCCCACCTACATTCATAGCGATCGGTGTTCCTCCTTCATGAGCGACGAGCTGCGTCAGTTCCTGCTCAGCAAGGGCATCGCCTCCAGCAGGATGACCAGCTACAACCCCCACGGCAACGGACAGGTGGAGAGGGAGAACGTGACAATCTGGAAGGCCGTCCTGCTGGCCCTACAGTCTAGAAGTCTCCCTGTCTCCCGCTGGCAGGAGGTCCTCTCCGATGCGCTCCACTCCATCTGGTCGCTCCTGTGCACTGCCACCAACAAGACCCCGCACGAATGTATGTTTAAGTCCATCTCCGGGGTCTCGCTCCCATCCTGGCTGACAGTCCCAGGGCCCGTTCTCCTCCGGAAGCATGCGAGGAGCCATAAATCAGATCCCCTCGTCGAGAAGGTCATGCTCCTCCATGCCAACCCACAATATGCCTGCGTGGCACATCATGACGGGCGACAGGACACAGTCTCCCTCCGGGATTTCGCACCTGCAGGTACCCCAGCGACCATCACCACCACCCCGATCCTACACCGTCTCCCTCCACCACTACCCAGTTACTTCAAGGTCTGGCACCCGCAGGCCCACCGGTGGCCATCACCCCCCCCCCACCGACTCAACTACTGGGTGAAGAAGAGGACAACACGCTCCCGGATGCGCATGTCTAGACACCGGTGCCCACACCACAGCCGGGACTGAGGCGATCACGGCGGAAGGTCAAGGCCCCCGACAGACTTGATCTTTAAGTCCACTTCACCCCCGCTGGACTCTTTTTTTTAACAGGGAGTGAATGTGGTAAACCACTGTATTGTATTGTACTATTGTATTGTTACATGCCTGGGCTTGTCCCTGCTGGCTCTGAACCACTGTAGTATATAATATGTGTATTGTGGTAAACTGCCACTGTATTATATATAATGTGGTAAACCACTGCCTGCTGGCTCCGCCTCCCCTCGGGCTCGGTATAAAGGTGGCTAGTCTCCGCTGCTGCCTCAGTTCGGGATCCGAGGCCACGAGGCTTTCTGTTTAGTTTATTAAAGCCTCAGTTACGTTCACCACTCGACGTGTGTTCATTGATGGCATATCACTACTGCCCTTGTCCTTCGAGGTAGCAGAGGTCAGGAGTTTGGAAGGAGCTGCTGAAGATGGCTTGCCGAGTTGCTGAAGTGCTGCTTGTGGTGGACGGACGGATGTTTAAGATGATGGATGGAGTGCTGATCAGATTGTAAGAGTCTTTCCTGTTTATTTCCTTTGTTCCCATTTCTTTTATATTATTTTATTCCATGGACACATATTCGGAATGTGCCTTTAAGCAGAAGACTCAAGGTTAAAGCAGCCTGCTTGTCAGGACACTGTGTGCCCAGGTTTTGTTTTTTGAGAGGAGAAGTCAGACTCCTCGGTACCGAGTGGATCTTCGGAACCAGGTTTTCAGTGAGTTTGTTCGATTGGTTGGCTGGCAACCGGTGGGTTGGCCTGAGACCGTGGGCGGGACTCTCCGTCCCGCTGCACTAGATTTCTGGTTCGGCCAGTGGGGTTTCCCATTGTGGGTAGCCCCACGCCATCGGGAGATCCTCGGGCTGCTGGTGCAACGGAGAATCCTGACAGTGGAGAATCGAGCCCAGTTTTAAAAAAATTTGGAGTACTCAATTCTTTTTTCCTCCAATTAAGGGGCAATTTAGCATAGCCAATCCAACTACTCTGCACACCTTTATTTGTGGGGGGTGGGGTGAGACCACGCAGACACGGGGAGAATGTGCAAACTTCACATGGACAATGACCTGGGGCCGGGATCGAGACCGCATCCTTGGCGCCATGAGGCAGCAGTGCTAACCACTGTGCCACCATGCTGCTCCATGCCAGGGACAGTGTTCTGCCTGACAAGGATCAGTGATTGGTTCCTGTGTGATGCTTTCTGAGAGAACTGGGCAGAAGCATTTGGACCTTGGAAGTGAAAGGAATTCTCTCTCTCCTGCTTGCTGAAGTAAAAGAAAGCAGTGAGTTCTCGGCCCATTCTTTGCTGTGAATCTGGAATGATGCGGAGTCTGCAGAGAAGGTAGACAACTTTGCCAAAAAAAACATCCCAAGGAAGAAGTATCAAAACAAAAGTTAAACTTCAGAAAGCCAATGACTAGAAATCATCCCAGTCCACCATAGATCTTAATCCTTTTATTTTTATTCATATTTTCTTTCCTTTTCCAACTCCCTTTCTCCTCTGCGTTGTTTGTCTGTGTGTGTGTGTATATAGAGAGTGGGGATGATTAAGGACAAAGAACAAAGACAATTACAGCACAGGAACAGGCCCTTCGGCCCTCCCAGGCTGCGCCGATCCAGATCCTTTAAACCTGTCGCCTATTTTCCAAGGATCTACTTCCCTCGGTTCCCCGCCCGTTCATATATCTGTCTAGATGCATCTTGAATGATGCTATCGTGCCCGCCTCTACCACCTCCGCTGGCAAGGCGTTCCAGGCACCCACCACCCTCTACGTTAAAAACTTTCCACGCACATCTCCCTTAAACTTTCCCCCTCTCACCTTGAAATCGTGACCCCTTGTAATTGACACCCCCACTCTTGGAAAAAGCTTGTTGCTATCCACCCTGTCCATACCTCTCATAATTTTGTAGACCTCAATCAGGTCCCCCCTCAACCTCTGTCTTTCCAACAAAAACAATCCTAATCTACTCAACCTTTCTTCATAGCTAGCACCCTCCATACCAGGCAACATCTTGGTGAACCTCCTCTGTACCCTCTCTAAAGCATCCACGTCCTTCTGGTAATGTGGCAACCAGAACTGCATGCAGTGTTCCAAATGTGGCCTAACCAAAGTCCTATACAACTGTAACATGACCCGCCGACTCTTGTACTCAATACCCCGTCCGATGAAGGCAAGTATGCTGTAAGCCTTCTTGACCACACTATCGACCTGCGTTTCCACCTTCAGGGTACAATGGACCTGAACTCCCAGATCTCTTTGTACATCAATTTTCCCCAGGACTCTTCCATTGACCGTATAGTCTGCTTCTGAATTAGATCTTCCAAAATGCATCACCTTGCATTTGCCTGGATTGAACTCCATCTGCCATTTCTCTGCCCAACTCTCCAGTCTATCTACATTTTGCTGTATTCTCTGACAGTCCTCCACGCTATCTGCAACTCCACCAATCTTAGTATCATCTGCAAACTTGCTAATCAGACCACCCATACCTTCGTCCAGATCATTTATGTATATCACAAACAACAGTGGTCTGAGCTCAGATCCCTGTGGACCACCACTAGTCACCTTTCTCCATTTTGAGACTCTCCCTTCCACCACTACTCTCTGTCTCCTGTTGCCCAGCCAGTTCTTTATCCATCTAACTAGTACACCCTGAACCCCATACGACTTCACTTTTTCCATCAACCTGCCATGGGAAACTTTATCAAACGCCTTACTGAAGTCCATGTATATGACATCTACAGCTCATCCCTCACCAATTAACGTTGTCACTTCCTCAAAGAATTCTATTAGGTTTGTAAGACATGACCTTCCCTGCACAAAACCATGCTGCCTATCACTGATAAGTCTATTTTCTTCCAAATGTGAATAGATCCTATCCCTCAGTATCTTCTCCAACAGTTTGCCTACCACTGACGTCAAGCTCACAGGTCTATAATTCCCTGGATTATCCCTGCTACCCTTCTTAAACAAAGGGCCAACATTAGCAATTCTACAGTCCTCCGGGACCTCACCCATGCTCAAGGATGCTGCAAAGATATCTGTTAAGGCCCCAGTTATTTCTTCCCTCGCTTCCCTCAGTAACCTGGGATAGATCCCATCTGGACCTGGGGACTTGTCCACCTTAATGCCTTTTAGAATACCCAAAACATCCCCCTTCCTTATGCCGACTTGACCTAGAGTATCTAAACATCCATCCTTAGCCTCAACATCCGTCATTTCCCTCTCCTTGGTGAATACCGATGCAAAGTACTCATTAAGAATCTCACCCATTTCCTCTGACTCCACGCATAAATTCCCTCTTTTGTCTTTGAGTGGGCCAATCCTTTCTCTAGTTACCCTCTTGCTGCTTGTCTACGAATGAAAGGCTTTGGGATTTTCCTTAACCCTGTTTGCCAAAGATATTTCATGACCCCTTTTAGCCCTCTTTATTGCGCATTTGAGATTTGTCCTACTTTCCCGATATTCCTCCAAAGCTTCGGAAGGGGGTTTGGGAAAGGGATATTCGATAGTCAGTTACATTTTCTGTCTGTTTAATTATAATACTGTACAAAATAAAAGGTTACTTGTGTTAAAGTTACAAACCTGTTGACTGCAATTTATTGGGCTTAAGCAAGGATCTCAGATATTTTAAATAAAATATTATTTCACCTGTGTTGTGACTCTGGGTCAAGTGGGGCTAGAATTGACTGCGCACCTGCCCAGGGTGTCATGATAATATGGGCTGTTTTGGCCTGGGTGGTGGTCATGTTCTTGAGTGATGTTGCAGCTGCACTCATCCAGGCAAATACTACTAATGAAAATAATCTTTATTAGTGTCACAAGTAGGCCTACATTAACACTGCAATGAAGTTACTGTGAAAATCCCCTAGTTGCCACACTCCGCCGCCTGTTCGGGTACACTGAGGGAAAATTCAGAATGTCCAATTTGCGTAACAAGCATGGGTTTCGGGATTTGTGGGAGGAAATGGAGGTACCCGGAGGAAACCCACGCAGACACGGGGAGAACGTGAGACTCCGCACAGTCAGTGACCCAAGTCGGGAATCGAGCGTGGGTCCCTGGCGTTGTGAAGCAACAGTGCTAACCACTGTGCCACTATGAGAATATTCTGTACCTAGAGAGTATTCCATTATCTTCTGACTTGTGCTTTGTAAGTGATGGGTAGGCTTTGGGGAGTTCCTCACCATAGAATTCCCAACTACTGACCTGCTCATGTATGAATACGGTTAGTCCAGTTAACTTTCTGGTCAATGGTAACCCCCCAGGTTGTTGATTGTGGGGGATTCAGCAGTGCTAATGACATTGAATGTCAAAGGGTCAAAGGGAGTGGTGTGAATGTTACTTCCCACTACCAGCCCAAGCCTGATTGTTGTCCAGGTCTTGTTGCATGTGGGAATGCTCTGCGTCAGTAATTTATGAGTCAGGAATAGTACTGAATGCTGTGGGCATCCTCACCTCTTGAGAGCTCCTTGATGGCACACTCAGTCAAATTCTGCCTTGATGTCAAATGCAGTTACTCTGACCTCACATCTTGAGTTTGGCATTTTTGTCTATGTTTGGACCAAAGCTGTAATTAAATCAAGAGCCAAGTTGCCCTGGCAAAATCCAAACTGAGCATTAGTAAGCAGCTTATTTTTGAGTAAGTGCCATTTGGTAGCATTATTGATGACCTCGTCTATCATTTTGTTGATGATCGAGACTAGACTGATGAAGTGGTAATTGTCAGTTTGGATTTTTCCTGTCTTTTGTGGATTGGACACACTTGGGCAATTTTCCTCATTGTTGGGTAGATGCCAATGCTATTGATGTCCTGGAACAGCCTGATTAGGGGCATAGCTGGTTCTGGAGTACAAGTGTTCAGTATTCAGGACCCATAGCCTTTGCAGTATTCAGTGTCTTGAGTCATTTCCTCATATCATGCAGAATGAAATGAATTGGCTAAAAATTGGCATCTGTGATGTTGGGGATCTCAGCAGAAGGTCAAGATAGATCATCCACTCAGCACGTTTGGCTGAAGGTGGTTACAAACGCTTCAGCCTTGCCATTTGCACTGATGTGTGAGGTTCCTTTCATGTTATATTTGTGGAGCGCAGCGAGTGCAGCTTGGGATTCAGGTAGGTGTTTAAACTTGCCCCCAGGTTCCAGTGGCCTTCATTTTTCGGAGCGGGAGAGAGCGAGGGAGCCGGAGCGCAGCGAGTGCAGCTTGAGATTCAGGTACGTGTTTAAACTTACCCCCAGGTTCCAGCGGCCTTCATTTCCGGGAGCAGGAGAGAGAGAGGGAGCTGGAGTGCAGCTTGGGAATCAGGTAGGTACTTAAGTGTTTGATTTTTACCTCTATTTAAGTTGGGCGGTTGCTAAACCCGAGACACTACACTTGTAGTGTCTCCCACCCTTCCACCTCCTCTAACCTAAGGGGGTGAGTGAATATCAGGTAAGCTCTCTCTTTTCTTTTTCATTTATCCGCAAGTTATAGCTTCAGATTTTCAGCGGAGCAGTGGCCAGGGGTCTGTCGGGAAGGTAAGTATACCCTTTAAAAACTTACCTTGCAGGAGAAGCGGCCTTCAGATTTTCGGCAGGAGCAGTGGCCAGGGGTCTATCGGGAATGTAAGGAGCTGGGAGAAATTTAACTTTTCCTGGGTTGCTAAGTATTGTGATTGGGCAGTAAAATCCTTATTCCTTTCACTTATTCCTTCATGTGCGGGAAGTGTGTCCAGCTGCAGCTCCTATTAGACCGCATGACGGCTCTGAAGCTGCGGATGGACTCACTTTGGAGCATCCGCGATGCTGAGGAGGTCGTGGACAGCACATTCAGTGAGTTGGTCACACCGCAGATTAGGGTTGGTGAGGGAGACAGGGAATGGGTGACCAAAAGGCAGAGAAAGAGCAGGAAGGCAGTGCAGGTATCCCCTATGGTCATCTTCCTCCAAAACAGGTATACCGTTTTGGATACTGTTGGGGGAGATGACTCACCAGGGGAAGGCAGTAGTAGCCAGGCTCATGGCACCGTGGCTGGCTCTGCTGCACAGAAGGGCGGGAAAAAGACTGGCAGGGCTATAGTTATAGGGGATTCAATCGTAAGGGGAGTAGACAGGCGTTTCTGTGGTCGAAAACGAGACTCCCGAATGGTATGTTGCCTCCCGGGTGCACGGGTCAGCGATGTCTCAGATCGGCTCAGGACATACTGAAGGGGAGGGTGAACAGCCAGTTGTCATGGTGCATATAGGCACCAACGATATAGGTAAAAAACGGGATGAGGTCCTACAATCAGAATTTAGGGCGTTAGGAGATAAGTTAAAAAGTAGGACCTCAAAGGTAATAATCTCAGGATTGCTACCAGTGCCACGAGACAGTCAGAGTAGAAATTCAAGAATAGTCAGAATGAATACGTGGCTTGAGAGATGGTGCAGGAGGGAGGGATTCAGATTTTTGGGACATTGGAACCGGTTCTGGGGGCGGTGGGACCATTACCAATCGGATGGTCTACACCTGGGCAGGACTGGAACCAATCGGCACCACTCCATTTACACAGGGAGCCCAAACAGCCAAGGTCAATGACCGCTAAGGACACACCCAACCATCAAGGCACCCGCCCCTTTATTGGCCAAAATCAAAGGCAGTGATCGAAGCCTATCGAATTATTGGGTCCAAGTTAAGGACCGCCCCAAAGAGCGCGAAGTCCCAGAGGGATAAAAAGAGACACAGCCATGTGCTCGGTCTCTCTTGGATCCGACCTATGCCAACCCACGTGCAGCATAACGACCAGACAGATAAGTTCGAGACTAACGATCGCTACCAGACGGATGAGCCCAGCAGAAACAGAGCCACTTCTTCCACACAGCCATGCAAACTCCGGACACAGGCCTTGTCCATCTGCATAGAGCCGGTTGCCCTGAAGTTAAGTATAGGTTATTGTAGTTGTTAGGTGTAGTTTAACTTGTAGTGTTTTGTGTTGCATGTCGAAGTAATCCTTGTGTGTAAATAAACCATCTTTGAACTTGAACTGACTAACTGGTTGTGTGGTCCTTTGATTGATATCCGGTAAAGCCTTGTGGTGGTATCATTTGATACTTGGCGACTCTAAAGAGCATCAGTATTAATTGGCAACATTATTGACGAAACCGGTACCGATTGGCAACATTATTGGCGACATCTAATGGGACTCGATTTAGAAGTGATTTTGTCACTCCGAGAGAACCCACAAACTTTGAAATCCAATTGCATGAAAGAGGAAGAACCACAAGTGCAAGACCATATCGACTAAATCACCGAATTTCAGAAGTGTGTACGAACCTGCATGCGTACTAACAGGGATATAAGGTAAACTCGTTAGATTGTGTCAAAACTATCGAGGGAATTATGAACCGGAAAATAGCTTAGGCCACACCTGCAGTTCAAATCGCCGCCTTATCCCCCTGTCCCAAATTAACAATAGGAAACAGAGATTAACGGTTGGAAAAGAGATATTAGAAGCAATGGCCACAAAAGCGATGGAAACGCTTAATGAACCCACAGGAACCCGAGGTCGCAGCGACAACAGAGCATAGCAGTGCCCCATATGGGAAGAAGAGTTGAGGAAGTATTTAAAGGGGAAAGGATGGCCCTTTAGGTCCGATTTTTGTTCAAATGAAGAGTCAGGTCCAAGCACTCATCCCTGTGGCAAGGGGGGAATCACTGTCTTAAACTAATCTTCCTGGGATCAAAGCCGACTTGTGATATAGTGCCTTTGCTGTGCAAATACATCCTGTGGTGACATGAAATCTGTTGACTGATTATTGATGCGTCTATCCATCCTGGGTTCCAATTTTGGGGCAGCACGGTAGCATTGTGGATAGCACAATTGCTTCACAGCGCCAGGGTCCCAGGTTCGATTTCGGCTTGGGTCTCTGTCTGTGCGGAGTCTGCACATCCTCCCCGTGTGTGCGTGGGTTTCCTCCGGGTGCTCCGGTTTCCTCCCACAGTCCAAAGATGTGCATGTTAGGTGGATTGGCCATGGTAAATTGCCCTTAGTGTCCAAAATTGCCCTTAGTGTTGGGTGGGGTTTACTGGGTTATGGGGATAGGGTGGAGGTGTTGACCTTGGGTTGGGCGCTCTTTCCAAGAGCCGGTGCAGACTCGATGGGCCGAATGGCCTCCTTCTGCACTGTAAATTCTATGAAATCTAAGCATAGGATAAACCTGGTGGGACAACCTAACCGAGGTGCAAAAGAAAAATGCAGCGAAAGCTGATGGCAATAGTGTCCTGTTTGGCACAGTTGCGAGGCACAGAGGAGGTCGTGAGGAAGCTCCGTAGGCAGCTAGTTGAGAAAGAAGAGAAGAATGAGGGAAACAATAGTGAAAGCGAAAAGATTATTGAGCAACTCCGGGATCAGTTGTCAGCTAAAGATAAAGAGATGGCTGATGTCAAATGGGTGCACCAATCTTGTTTAGTTCTCCTTAGCAGCTTTCAGACCCAGTACTATAAAGCCTAACAAGATACACAGCATGCAGTCTTGGTACGAGAAGGGACAGAACAGCAGGTAGCACAGTTAACGAGTCAATTCACGGATTTAAAGGCAGCTTTACGAGCTCCACTACAGAACAAAGACAGAGCACAGTAGACCACACAAAATGTAGACAACAAATAGAGAAGTTGCAGTCACTGCTTTCAGTGCGAAATGGATTTAGGTATACTTTTGGACAAAATTTAGATGAGGAAGGCACCCCCAATTGGCAAGAACTAAATGAAACCGCCCAGAGATATGTGGAAGCCACAGAAAATCACAATAGAGTCCTCCATGCCCCGAAAAGGAAAGCACCCGCACCACCGACTGCACAGGAAGAACACAGCCCCATGAACCCGGTCACCACACAGCGCACGTCATTGGATCGGGAGGAGCCCGATTGCGTTTACACCACCCCATTATCCATCACCCAATTGAGAGATGCCTGCGCTAAAATTGATGCATTCGAACCCACCGCAGACCCGCATAATTTCTTTCAGAGAGTACGCCAGAAAAAGGTTATGTACGGTCTAGCCAAAAGGGAAGAAGTTAAACTTATAGTAATGAGCCTTGACCAGTCCGTCCGCTCAGCTTTACCAGAACCCCAGAATGTAGGAGGAGGAACCCTACAGGAGATGAAAACGGCCATTTTAGATGCGATCGGGTACAACAAGGTTTGAACCGTTGTAGGCAAAAGAAGGGAGAGCATCCGACCGCATTTGGATGCATTTTAAGGCAGTATTTGGGGATTTGAACCGTGCACACTTAAATGAGGACGACACCACTAAATGGGCCCGCACCTTAGCCTCGCGTGCCACAGAAGCAGGTCAAAAGGCTTGTGTGAACTACGACCCCGCAGACTCCACACACAATGAAGTTTGGGTATTAAAGAGACTCTCCAGAGCTTGGGAACAATCCCTACACAGGAAGGCAGATCAGGAACAGGTAAAAGCAAATATGCACCCAGTTAGAACTAATCAGGACCCAGCATGGATAAATGAGGGTAGACATAAAGGATAGCACGCCAGAGCACAGGCACCACAAGGTTGCTATAATTGTAGACACATGGGACATTACGCCCGCGAATGCCGACAAAACCCCCCAAACCAGCAACGCCACCAACAACCAGGCCCCCCACCTAGGAACAATGTTAGGCCCATACATAGTGTTAGCGCCCGTTCAGATAATTCAGCAATCAACACCACAGATTTACGGTGTTCGGAGTCCCCAATTTGGGTCTGCGACACACTCTGGGACAAATCAGGCAGACAAGTAGTCACAGGCACAGTCCGGGGACATCCAGTAGAATTTCTTTGGGACACAGGAGGGTCCCGCACCACTTTAAACTCCTCCACAATGTTCCAGCATGACAAATGGCCCACCACAGACACCATCACCCTTAGTGGATTTACCGGACACTTACAGCAGGGATACATCACACATATTCAGGTAGGAACCATCAGCACCAGACACCCCGTTGTTTTAGTCGACTTGCCCCAAACAGCCGAGCACATTCTAGGAATCGATTTTATGAGCTCCCACAACCTTTCCTTTGATCCCATGAATAGATGGCCAAAGCAGCTAGAGCCCCCGCTACGCTCACAATAGGGGACGATGAACATAGGATTTGCTCAGTCGGAGACTATTGGTTTGATCCGCAAACAATTAGTACAGACCAGACAATTAGAGAGGTCCTCAGAAAACATAAAGCTTCCTTTGCCCAACACAAACACGATTGTGGGAAGATCCCAGGAATGGTCACAATTTCAGGTCCTGATCCTAAGCCACAGAACACCCCACAGCATTTGCTGGATGTCTGTGGATCCATTTTACAGCCGTTTTTGGAAACTTAGACCGCGCCCATTTGTCCCCAGACAACATGACCAAATGGACCCGCACCCTTATCTCCCATGCCACAGAGGCAGGACAAAAAGCTTGTACCAATTATGACCCCTCGGAAGAAGCGCACAACGAAACATGGGTTTTAAAAATTTGTCCCGCACCTGGGAGCAATCTGTCCACAACAAACCCGCGGATAGAAAACCCGAAGAACAGCAGGCAGAGGCAGATATCCAAGCAGTTAAAGCGCACCAGAACCCCGCATGGGTGAACAAAGGCATGAACAGCCCCCCACAGAAACCACAGGAGTGTTACAATGGTGGACAATTAGGTCACTTTGCACGAGAGTGCAATGTCCCACGAAAGCCACAGAGAGCCCAGCAGGCAGGCACTCTGAATAGTAACAGGACAAAGCCCATACATAGTGTAAGCACCTGTTCAGACCAGACAGACATGAACGGAACTGACTGACGCCCTGCGACACCCTTTGGGATAGGTCCGGCCGGCCAGTCGTTGCAGCGAAAATACGGAGACAGCCCATCAAATTTCTCTGGGACACAGGAGGGTCCCGCACCACAACTAATTCCTCCACCATGTTCCAAATAGACACGTGGCCCACTACAGCCACAATCACCCTCAGCGGCTTCACAGGCCACTCACAACAGGGACACATCACAGCCCCTGTACCCATTCAAATTGGCAACATTACAACGAAACAGCCCATAGTTTTGGTCGATCTGCCCCACACAGCAGAACACATTTTGGGCGTTGATTTCATGAACTCCCACAACCTATCCTTTGACCCAGTAAATCAATGTGTCTGGAAAATGACAAAGTCAGCAAGAGCCCCTGCAACACTCACAGTAGGAGAGTATGCTAATAAGATTAGCGCAGTCGCCGATTTTTGTTTGACCCAACCACGTTAGTGCAGACAAACAGGTGAGGGCAGTTCTTCAGAAGAACAGGACAGCATTTGCAAGTCATAAACATGACTGCGGCAGAATGGCTGGTTCAGTTCAAATAACAGGACCTGACCCGAGACCCCAGAAGCAATATGGATTTCCCCAAGAGGCAGAGGGAGAAATCTCAAAGGTTATTGATAGCTTATTAGAACAAGGCGTACTTAGATCAGTAGCCTCTACTAATAATGCCCCGATTTGGCCAGTGAGAAAGCCCGATGGATCATGGCGGCTGACCATCGATTACCGGGAACTCAACAAAGTCACCTCCGCAGCAGCCCCCACGGTAGCCACAAGTCCCGAGACCATGCTCAAACAGGGACTCAACTCACAATATTTTACTGTTTTGGACATCAGTAACGGATTCTGGTCCATTCCATTGGCAAAAGCATGCCAGTACAAATTTGCCTTCACTTTTAAAGGTCAGCAGTACATGTGGATATGCCTTCCACAAGGATTCCACAACTCCCCCTCCATTTTCCACCGACAGCTGGCCAATGGTTTATCAAAATGTTATCGCCCCGAATGTCTGGTCCAGTATGTAGACAACCTATTACTGCAGACAGACACCAAGGCAGAGCACATCGCGCTTCTGTCTGAACTCCTGGAACTCCTACAGCAAATTGGATGCAAAGTAAACCCCAAAAAGGCCCAAATTTTGGAAAACAAGATGGTATATTTGGGAATGATTATCACGCATGGTAAACGCGAGATCGAGCATAAAAGAATTGACTTGATTGTCAAATTGCCCCTTCCCCAGAATGTTTCAGCCCTCCGGTCGTTTTTAGGACTGGTTGGCTACTGCCGAAACCATATTGACGGTTTCGCCACCAAAGCAGCGCCCCTCTCGGAACTCCTAAAGAAAGGAGCCCCTTGGGAATGGCTTCCGCAGCACACGGATGCTGTAGATGCTTTAAAGCGCGCACTTATTGCAGCCCCCGTACTACAGTTTCCAGACCCGCTTTCCCCATATGCTATTGAGATAGCTAGCACAGGGCGTACCCTTTCGGCCGTGCTCCTCCAGGAACGGCACGAACAGTTAAGACCCGTGGCTTACGCCTCCAGAGTTTTAGATGCTGTGGAACAGGGATTTTCGGCCTGTGAAAGGCACCTGCTCGCAGTTTTCTGGACAGTTCAATACTTTTCATATGTCACCGGACTAAACCCCATCACAATCCTCACGGAAAACACCCCCACCCAACTTTAACTAGATGGACGACTTAAGGGCGGTACAGTAAGCCAGATCAGAGCAGCCAGATGGACCCTTCTTTTGCAGGGATGGGACATCACTGTTAAAGGGATCAAGACCCACACTTTCCTAGCCGACAACCTCCAGTACCTAGGCAACCCCCACGAATATGAAATCATCTCACCGCACCACAACACAGGCCCCTTTATCATGAAAACACCCCCAAAAAGATAGGTAGTTCACCCCAGAGCCCCCGGCACACAGACACGTGCGACCCTTGAGAATATATGTGGATGGTTCTTCCACTATATTAGACGGGAAGCGCATTACAGAATGCGGCATTTATGTTGAGGACACGCAGGGACGCGCCCTAGAAGAAATCTCATTAAAACTGCCAGGACACTTCGGCGCGCAGGCGGCAGAACTAGTTTCTTGTGTAGTTTCTACACAAATATATCGGTCTCTGCTGGAGGAAGGAGGCAGTGCCCGAGGATATGCTGGATGCAAACATTATGACCCTGCACAAGAACAATGGGGACTATAGTGATTGCAACAACTTTAGGGGCATGCCCCTGCTGAGTATTGGGTGGAAAGTATTGGCCCTTGTTGCCCTTGTCAGCCTGCAGATTTTGGGTGAATGCATCTATCTCGAATTCGAGTGTGGTTTCAGAACTGGACGATCTGCTATCGACATTATCTTCTCAGTGCAGCTACTGAAAGAGAAATGCTGTGAACAAAGGAGACCAATATATATTGCCTTCATCAATCTTACCAAGGGCATTAGACCATGTGAGCAGAGGTCGTCTCTTTAAGCCGCTGGAGTAAATTGGCTGCCAGCTGATACTGCTCAGTCTGATCTATTCTTTCCAGGACAACATGATGGGTAGATTACCCATCAGGGCAACATCGGAACTCTTTGAGGTCTGCAGTCAGGTCAAAAAGGGTTGTGTTCTAATCTCAACATTCTTTGTCATTTTCTTCTCTTTGCTGCTGTCATATCTCTTTGGGTGATTTACACAGTGTCTACTTACATGCCAGAACTGACAGAAAGCTGTTTGGCCTTGCTCATCTCAAATCTACGACAAAGTTGCACCAAATCCTCATCTGAGAATTGTTCTAACTGCTGGTGCTTCATAAACGTTCCATACTGAAGAATACCTGCAGCAGCAAATGGACAGATTCTTTTAAACTTCTAAAGAGTTCAGTTTAACGATCAGCATCAGGATGCCAAAATGTCTTTGCACCAGAATGTTGCCATACTGCCACCTATTAGCATTTACAATGTGACACCGAAGGTTATTGATAGCTTCATATACTTAGGCTCCATCGTCAACAGCAAACCGTCCCTTGTGCTGAAATCAACACATGCGTCACAGAGTGTTAATTGTTCTTTCCAAGCTGCATAAAAGTGTGTGGAGCAACAGCATCCTGTCTGAGAAAATGAAACAGCAAGACCTGCCAAGCCTGCATGCTCAGCACACTCATCTACAGTGGTGAGATATGGCCAACACATGCTCGGCAGGAAAAAAGGCTGAACAGTTTCCAGCTTTGTTGCCTCAGACTTTTCATTGGCATCTCTTGGCAGGACAAGGTCACCAGCACCTAGGTTCTGGAGTGTGCTCATTCCTTCAGAGCACATTGATTGCCAAACCAATAATGTCTGCACTGGCTCAGTGGATGGATTATGTAAAGGACCTTCTGTACAGTGAATTGGCCACTGGGTCATGATCTCCAGGGTGTCCATACCTCCGTTAAAAGGACATCTCTAGGAAAGATCTGAAGATTCACTGATGACTGTACCATCTGGAGGCCGACTATTTGGATGGGCACTGGAAGAGCCATCCAGAACAAAAAAACTCTTTCCGTTTCTTTACTGTTCCATATGGTACAATTTGTTTAACTATATCAGTGCGGAATCTAATCCATAAAGCACGTTCTCATGATGAACAATTAGGGATGTCTATAGTACATCAGAATACTTGTAAATTAGGTCATTTACAAAATGAATAAGACTTTTTAATTAGCACTTTAATAGGCACCGGATGCTTCAGTGAACGATGAACCCAAGAGCAGCTAAGATCTTTCTCTCGGGAAGGGAATTGCTACAATGTAATTGGTGTCAGAAAGAATAAAACCTCCTGGAACAGTATCTTGTTGTGATACCTGAGCCAGTACATTGACCAAAGTACCCTACTATTATGTCCTTTCTTCTTAAACAACGTTAATTATATATACACAATAGGAAATCAGATTACCTTATGTTTTTCAAAAATTCTTTATACACTCTTATCAAACCCCATTCCGAATAATAAACGATATTATTTTTAAGTAGAGTGCATCTGTCCATTCAATGACAGTATTACAATAAATTCTAAATGCAGAGACCCCTGTTTGTGTAGAAATTATGGGTGCAATTTTCCCGAAAAATGACTAAGTGTCATTTCAGGCAAGAAAGTCAGTGCGATTCACACCACCATTGGCAGCGTGATCCGGATCACGATCTTCAGACACTTGGTCAAATTTATTTTCTCTCACATGAAACACGCTGCACCTGCGTGGCCAGGCATCTCATTTGACCATTCCGGGGTCAGCTGAGCACTGCAATCAAAGGGGAGCAGCATTTAAAGAGATCCTCAGCATGGGAAGTGAGTCCTGCAGTCAGCATCGCAATGAAGCAGCCTGGGAAGCTTGCCTTGCAGTCAGATTGCGGGGAGGTAGAGCTGAGATTTCAATGAAAAGAGGGGAGGAAGAGAGGCGAGAATTCAATAAAGACCGCAGAGAGCGAGAGGTGGGCGGCACAGTAGCATAGTGGTTAGCACTGTTGCTTCACAGCGGCAGGGTCCCGGGTTCGATTCCCGCTTGGGTCACTGTCTGTGCGGAGTCTACACGTTCTCCCCGTGTCTGCGTGGGTTTCCTCCAGGTGCTCCGGTTTTCTCCCACAAGTCCTGAAAGCCATGCTTATTAGGTGAATTGGACATTCCGAATTCTCCCTCTGTGTACCCGAACAGGCGGTGGAATGTGGCGACTAGGGGATTTTTACAGTAACCTCATCGTAGTGTTAATGTAAGTCTACTTCTAACAATAATAAAGATTATTATTAGAAGGTAAGATTCCAATAACGAGCATGTAAAGAGAGGCGAGACTTCAATAAAGAACGCAGAGAGAGACAGCACTTCAATAAAGAGCGCAGAGACAGAGGCGAGACTTCAATAAAGAATGCAGAGAGAGAAAAAGAGACAACACTTCAGTAAAGAGGACAGAGAGAGAGGTGAAACTTAAAAAAGAATACAGAGAGGCGAGACGTCAATAAAGAGTGCAGAGACAGAGGTGAGATTTCAATAAAGAAGGCAGAGAGAAAGAAAGAGACAACACTTCAATAAAGAGGGCAGAGAGAGAGGTGAAACTTCAATAAAGAATGCAGAGAGAGAGAGAGAGAGACAGCACTTCAATAAAGAGGGCAGAGAGGGAGGCGAGACTTCAATAAAGAGTGCGGAGAGAGAGATGACACTTCAATAAAGAGGGCGGAGAGAGAGGCAAGACTTCAATAAAGAGGGTGGAGAGAGAGAGATGACACTTCAATAAAGAACGTGGAGAGAGAGAGGCGAGGCTTCAATAAAGAGCGCAGAGAGTGGCGTGACTTCCTTAAGAAAGGGCTGGGTGTGACAGATGTACCATTCTTGCTAAGGGACGAGAGCCAGGGGGTAGCTATACTGCTTAATAAGAGGACAGCATTTACTGTGACGAGGACAGTTATGAACCCAGGGGGACGGTACATCATGGTCAGCGGTGTCCTGGAAGGGGCACTAGTGGTCCTGATTAATGTGTACGCTTCCAACTGGGACGACACTTAGTTCATAAAGAAGATCGTTACGGAAATCCCCAACATAGCCAAGCACCGACTAATCATGGGGGGGTGCGTGGACTTTAACTGTTTATTCGATCCACAGACGGACTGATCAAACTCCAAATCAGGGAAAACCTCAAATATGGCAAAATAACTAAGTGCGTTTATGGAACAGATGGGGCAGTGGACTGGTGGAGGAAAACACACCCAAGGAAGAAGGAGTTCTCCTTCTTCTTCTAGATACACAAGGCATACACAGCCATTGACGTTTCTGAGGTGGGGAAAGTGGTACTTCCAGCGATAGTAAGAGTGGAATACTCCGCGATCTTAATCTCCGACCACGATCGTAATCCCCGACCACGCTCCACAATATATGAATATGAGTTTGGAGACGGGCTGTGCCCAATGCCCCCCATGGAGGCTGGACATGGCCCTCCTTGCCGACAAGGCTTTTTGCGAGAACATAACACAGGCCAAAGATAGGTTTGTTACCAGTAACCAGAATGGGGAGGTCTCACCCTCCCCGTTCTGGGAGGAGCTGAAGACTGTGGTCAGGGGCGAGATTATCGCTTATAAAATGCGCAGAGACAGGCAGGAGAGGGTGGTGAGGCAACAACTGGTTGTTGGACTGACGGTACTCTGACCGTACAGCTTCTGGCAGAGAGGAGAAAACTACAAATGGACTTTGACCTGCTCTCCACTGGGAAGGCAGTGCACCAATTACGCCAGACATGAGGGACCTTTTATAATCACGGAGACAAAAGCAGCTGCCTGTTGGCTCCCAGCTGAGAAAGCAGGCAGCCTCGAGGGAAATAGCACAGATTAGAGACAACAACAGTAAATTGGTAGCTGAGCCGGAAAAGGTCAACAAAGCATTCAAGGCCTTCTACTGGGAGCTGTATACTTCCGAACCCCCGAAGGGGACTCGATGATGAAGCAGTTCCTCGATGGATTGGACATGCAGTCATGGGGGAGGATAGAAAACGGGGGCTGGAAGCACCATTAGAACTGACAGAAGTCATGGAGAGCATTAACTCCATGCAGACTAGGAAGGCGCCCAGACTAGATGGATCTCTGGCGGACTTAAGAAAGAATTAGCGACAGCAATGGCCCCGTACCTGCAGGAGATGTTCATAGTCTCGCTAGCAAGTAGCAAGAACGACCGAATGCGGGTTTTAAAAACCCATCTCGATGCTCAATGTAGACGTGACAATACTGGCCAAGATCTGGGCTAGGTGACTGGAGAACTACGTACCAGAGATGGGCGTAGAAGACCAGGTGGGCTTTGTTAAGGGCAAGCACCTAACATCGAACATCAAGCACCTACTGAACGTGATAATGACCCCATCCAGGGAGAGAACACAAGAGGTGATCATCTCCCCGGACGCAGAAAAGGCATTTGACAGAGTTGAGCGGAAGTACCTCATAGAGGGACTGGAGTGGTTTGGGCGGGTTTGGGCTTGGAGCAGGGCTAACCGCATGGATGAAACTTCCGTACAGCACTCCAGTGGCAAGCGTGCGGACTAACACCACCAGCTCGAAATACTTGCAGCTGCACAGGGGCACAAGGCAGGGATGCCCGCTGTCCCTGCTTCTATTCGCCCTGACAATCGAGCCACTAGTGGTTGCCCTCAGAAAAATGAAAAATTGGAAGGGGATCCAGAGAGGGAACAAAGAGCACAGAGTCTCACTCTATGTGGATGACCTGCTCCTCTTTGTCTTGGACTCCCAAAGCAGCATGAAGGGGATTATTATGCTCTTGAAAGAGTTTGGAGCCTTCATGGACTACAAACCCAACTTGAGCAAAAGTGAAATCATCTTGGTGAACCCACAAGGGAGAGGAGCAGAGCTGGAGGAACTGCCATTCAAACAAGCCGAGAACAGATTCCTGGGGATCCAAATTGCTCATGACTTGACACGGATCCACAAATGGAACCTGACAAGTTTGGTGGAAGAAGTAAAGAAGGACCTGCGAGAGGTGGGACAAAGAACAAAGAAAATTTACAGCACAGGAACAGGTCCTTCGGTCGTCCCAGCCTGCGCCGATCCAGATCCTTTATCTAAACCTGTCTTCTATTTTCCAAGGATCTACTTCCCTCTGTTCCCCGCCCGTTCATATATCTGTCTAGATGCATCTTAAATGATGCTATCGTGACTGCCTCTACCACCTCTGCGTAAAAAACTTTCCACGCACATCTCCCTTAAACTTTCCCCCTCTCACCTTGAAATTGTGACCCCGTGTAATTGACACGCCCACTCTTGGAAAAAGCTTGTTCCTATCCACCCTGTCCATACCTCTCATAAGTTTGTAGACCTCAATCAGATCCCCCCTCAACCTCCGTCTTTCCAACGAAAACAATCCTCATCTACTCAACCTTTCTTCATAGCTAACATCCTCCATACCAGGCAACATCCTGGTGAACCTCCTCTGCACCGTCTCTAAAGCATCCACATCCTTCTGGTAATGTGGCGGCCAGAACTGCATGCAGTATTCCAAATGTGGCCTAACCAAAGTCCTATACAACTGTAACATAACCTGCTGAATCTTGTACTCAATACCCCGTCCGATAAAGGCAAGCATGCTGTAAGCCTTCTTGACCACTCTAGCGACCTGCGTTGCCACCTTCAGGGTACAATGGACCTGAACTCCCAGATCTCTCTGTACATCAATTTTCCCCAGGACTCTTCCATTGACCGTATAGTCCGCTCTTGAATTAGATCTTCCAAAATGCATCACCTCACATTTGCCTGGATTGAACTCGATCTGCCATTTCTCTGCCCAAGCCTCCAATCTATCTATATTTTGCTGTATTCTCTGACAGTCCTCCTCGCTATCTGCAACACCACCAATCTTAGTATCATCTGCAAACTTGCTAATCAGACCACCTATACCTTCGTCCAGATCATTTATGTATGACACAGACAACAGTGGTCCGAGCACGGATCCCTGTGGAACACCACTAGTACCTTTCTCCATTTTGAGACACTCCCTTCCACCACTACTCTGTTTCCTGTTGCCCAGCCAATTCTTTATTCATCTAACTAGTACACCCTGAACCCCATACAACTTCACTTTTTCCATCAACCTGCCATGGGAAACTTTATCAAACGCCTTACTGAAGTCCATGTATATGACATCTACAGCCCTTCCCTCATCAATTAACTTTGTCACTTCCGCAAAGAATTCTATTAGGTTTGTAAGACATGACCTTCCCTGCACAAAACCATGCTGCCTATCACTGATAAGTCTATTTTCTTCCAAATGTGAATAGATCCTATCCCTCAGTATCTTCTCCAACAGTTTGCCTACCACTGATGTCAAGCTCACAGGTCTTTAATTCCCTGGATTATCCCTGCTACCCTTCTTAAACAAAGGGACAACATTAGCAATTCTCCAGTCCTCCGGGACCTCACCCGTGCTCAAGGATGCTGCAAAGGTATCTGTTAAGGCCCCAGCTATTTCGTCCCTCGCTTCCCTCAGTAACCTGGGATAGATCCCATCTGGACCTGGGGACTTGTCCACCTTAACGCCTTTTAGAATACCCAAAACATCCCCCTTCCTTATGCCGACTTGACCTAGAGTATCTAAACATCCATCCCTAGCCTCAACATCCGTCATGTCCCTCTCCTTGGTGAATACCGATGCAAAGTACTCATTAAGAATCTCACCCATTTCCTCTGACTCCACGCATAAATTCACTCTTTTGTCTTTGAGTGGGCCAATCCTTTCTCTAGTTACCCTCTTGCTCCTTATATACGAATAAAAGGCTTTGGGATTTTCCTTAACCCTGTTAGCCAAAGATATTTCATGACTCCTTTTAGCCCTCTTTATTGCGCGTTTGAGATTTGTCCTACTTTCCCGATATTCCTCCAAAGCTTCATCAGTTTTAAGTCGCCTAGATCTTATGTATGCTTCCTTTCTCATTTTAGCTAGTCTCACAATTCCACCCATTCAAATGTGGATTTACCCTTAAACAGCTGCTCCCAATCCACATTCCCTAGCTCCTGCCGAATTTTGTTATACTTGGCCTTTCCCCAATTTAGCACTCTTCCTTCAGGACCACTCTCGTCTTTGTCCATGAGTATTCTAAAACTTATGGAATTGTGATCGCTATTCCCAAAGTACTCACTGACTGAAACTTCAACCACCTGGCCGGGATCATTCCCCAATACCAGGTCCAGTATGGCCCCTTCCCGAGTTGGACTTTTTACATACTGCTCTAAAAGACTTTCCTGGATGCTCCTTAGAAATTCTGCTCCATCTACGCCTCCAACACTACATGAGTCCCATTCAATGTTGGGGAAGTTAAAATCTCCCATCATGACCACCCTATTGCTCCTACATTTTTCTATCATCTGTCTACATATTTGTACCTCTACTTCACGCTCGCCTTTGGGAGGCCTGTAGTAAAGTCCCAACAATGTTATTGCACCCTTCCTATTTCTTAGCTCTACCCACTCTACCAGTGCTCGAATCCTCCATCGTGCCCTCCTTAATCATAGCTGTGATATCATCTCTGACCAGTAATGCAACTCCTCCACCCCTTTTACCTCCCTCTCTATCCATCCTGAAGCATCAGTACCCTGGGATATTTAGTTGCCAGTCTTACCCTTCCCTCAACCAAGTCTCAGTAATACCAATAACATCATATTCCCAGGTACTAATCCAAGCCCTAAATTCATCTGCCTTACCTGCTACACTTCTCGCATTGAAACAAATGCACCTCAGACCACCTGTCCCTTTGCGTTCATCATCTCTTCCCTATCTACTCTTCCCCTTAGTCACATTGAGTTTATTATCTAGTACCTTACTGGCTTTAGTTTCTGCCTCTTTACTGACCTCTAACTTCCAAACCTGGTTCCCATCCCCCAGCCACATTAGTTTAAAACCTCCCCAACAGTGTTAGCAAAAGCACCCCCAGGACATTGGTTCCAGTCCTTCCCAGGTGTAGACCATCCGATTTGTAATGGTCCCACCGCCCCCAGAACCGGTTCCAATGTCCCAAAAATCTGAACCCCACCCTCCTGCACCATCTCTCAAGCCACGTATTCATTCTGACTATTCTTGAATTTCTACTCTGACTGTCTCGTGGCACTGGTAGCAATCCTGAGATTACTACCTTTGAGGTCCTACTTTTTAACTTATCTCCTAACTCCCTAAATTCTGATTGTAGGACCTCATCCCGTTTTTTACCTATATCGTTGGTACCTATATGCACCACAACAACTGGCTGTTCACCCTTCCCCTTCAGTATGCCCTGCAGACATACTGAGACATCCCTGACCCGTTCACCCGGGAGGCAACATACCATTCGGGAGTCTCGTTTTCGACCACAGAAACGCCTGTCTACTCCCCTGACAATTGAATCCCCTATGGCCATAGCCCTGCCAGTCTTTTTCCCACCCTTCTGTGCAGCAGAGCCAGCCACGGTGCCATGAGCCTGGCTACTACTGCCTTCCCCTGGTGAGTCATCTCCCCCAACAGTATCCAAAACAGTATACCTGTTTTGGAGGGAGATGACCGCAGGGGACACCTGCACTGCCTTCCTGCTCTTTCTCTGCCTTTTGGTCACCCATTCCCTGTCTCCCTCACCAATCCTAATCTGCGGTGTGACCAACTCACTGAACGTGCTATCCACGTCCTCCTCAGCATCGCGGATGCTCCAAAGTGAGTCCATCTGCAGCTCCAGAGCCATCATGCGGTCTAACAGGAGCTGCAGCTGGACACACTTCCCGCACATGAAGGAGTCAGGGGCATCGGCCGCGTCCCTGAACTCCCACATTGAGCACGAGGAGCATAACACGGGTCTGGGATCTCCTGCCATTTTTACACTTTACCTTAACTGATTAAAAATATAATATCAAATAATGAATAAGTGAAAGGAATGAAGATACTTACCAATCACATACTTACCAACACACGAAGAGTTAAATTTCTCCCAGCTACTGCTAATTTCTCCCAACTACTGCTAATCCCATTCTCCCTGGCGGGGAGGGTGCAGATGATCAAGATGAACGTACTGTGCAGGTTCCTCTTCCTGTTCAGATACATACCGATCTACATCCCCAAGGCCTTTTTTAACACCTCAGACAAAATGATCATGGCATTTGTGTGTGTGGGGGGATGAATCTGAGGATCCCCAAAAAAGTCCTGCAAAGAAAAAAGAAGCATGGGGGGGCCTGGCCTTCTCAAATCTGCAATAAACAAAACACAGCCGAAAATGTGATGGGATGGGTAAGGGATCCGGAAGCAGAATGAGTAAAGATGGAGGCGAGCTGCTGCATAGGGATATCTCTCTGAATTCTTGCAACAACAGCGTTCCCATCCCTGCCAGCCAAGCACACAACAAGCTCAGTGGACATGGAACCAGCTAAGGTAACACTTCAGCCTGACCGAAATGTCAACCATGGCCCCCAACTGCAACAATCATAGGTTCGCGCCAGTCACAATGGATGCCACCTTCAAAAGTTGGAGACAGGACAGGGGGACATTGACAGTGATGCACTATCAATTACAACGAGACGAGAATAGAGAGTAATCGAGGCTTTATTACACAGAGATGTGTGGACTCCTACAGCTGCCGCCGAAATGGCTGCAGTTCAGAGAGCACACAAATTTATAATCCGCCTACTGGGTGGAGCCAGCAGGCAGGGATCTACCCCCGTATCTGTAGTGCAGGGGCCTTACCGTAATACCCGCATATGCAGTGCAGTATATACAATATAATACAACAGTGGTGACTACCACATTCGCCCCCTGTTATAAATGAGTCCAGCGGGGGGGTGGGGCGGGGGGGCGGGGGGGGGTGGAAAACTATTCACATACAGGTTGTCATTAAAATTTCAGACAGTCGGGCGCCTGGATCCGTCGTTGAGAGCGCCGCAGTGCTGGTGGCAAGTCAGGCGTTGGCTCGGTCATCGGTGACTCCGGGTGCGTGTCGACATCCTCTTCATCCCCAGGTGGGACCAAGGGGAGGACGGATTGTCCTGGAGCGGGGCTGTGGTGGGGTGCGCTGGGAGAAGGGAGGGTGGTGCCGGGGCAGAGGGGGTGTGTGTGGGGAGCCAGCTGGTGCCAGGTCCCTGAGGGAGACTGTGTCTTGGCGGCCGTCAGGGTACGCTACGTAGGCATACTGCGGGTTTGCATGGAGTAGCTGTACCCTCTCAACCAACAGGTCCGCCTTGTGGAGCCGCACGTGCTTACTGAGGAGAAGGGGTCCTGGAGCTGCCAGCCACGTTGGGAGCGAAACCCCGGAGGTGGACTTCCTGGGGAAGGCAAAGAGGCGTTCATGGGGGGTTTCATTAGAGGCCGTGCACAGGGGCGACCGAATGGAGTGAAGTGCGTCGGGGAGGACCTCCTGCCAGGGGGAGGCCGGGGGACTTCTGGACCGTAGGGCCAGCTGGATGGCCCTCCAGACCGCCCCATCCTCCCGCTCCACTTGCCCGTTTCCCAGGGGGTTGTGGCTGGTCGTCCTGCTTGAGGCAATGCCCCTGTTGAGCAGGTACTGGTGCAGCTCATCGCTCATAAATGAGGATTCCCGGTTGCTGTGGACGTAGGCGGGGAAGCCGAACAGAGCGAAGATGGTGTTCAGGGCTTTGATGACGGTGGCAGACGTCATATCAGGGCATGCGGTGGCGAAGGGGAATCGGGAATATTCGTCGACCACATTGAGAAAATATGTGTTGCGGTCGCTGGAGGGGAGGGGCCCTTTGAAGTCCACGCTAAGGCGTTCAAAGGGGCGGGAGGCCTTCACCAGGTGCGCATGGTCTGGCCGGTAGAAGTGCGGTTTACACTCCGCGCAGACCTGGCGGTCTCTGGTGACAGCCCTGACTTCCTCGATGGAGTAGGGCAGATTGCGGGCCTTAATGAAGTGATAAAAGCAGGTGACCCCTGGGTGACGGAGATCGTCGTGCAGGGTCCGGAGTTGGTCCACTTGTGCGCTGGCACACGTACCTCGGGACAGGGCATCGGGGGGGCTCGTTGAGCTTACCGGGGCGATACAAAACCTCGTAATTAAAGGTGGAGAGCTCGATCCTCCACCGCAAGATCTTATTATTTTTGATCTTACCCCGCTGTGTGTTGTTAAACAGGAAGGCAACCGACCGTTGGTCTGTGAGGAGAGTGAATCTCCTGCCGGCCAGGTAATGCTTCCAGTGCCGCACAGCTTCAGCAATAGATTGGGCCTCCTTTTCGACGGAAGATTGCCGAATTTCGGAGGCATGGAGGGTGCGGGAAAAGAATGCCACGGGCCTGCCTGCCTGGTTGAGGGTGGCGGCCAGAGCAACGTCTGATGCGTCGCTCTCGACTTGGAAGGGGAGCGTCTCGACGACCGCGTGCATCGCGGCCTTGGTGATGTCGGCCTTGATACGGTGAAGGCTTGGTGAGCCTCGGCTGTCAGTGGGAAACCGGTGGAGTGGATGAGTGTGCGGGCCTTGTCCGCATAGTTAGGGACCCACTGGGCGGAGTACGAAAAGAACCCCAGGCATCGTTTGAGGGCCTGGGGGCAGTGGGGAAGGGGGAGATCCATGAGGGGTCGCATACGATCGGGGTCAGGCCCTAGAACTCCGTTCTGAACCACATAGCCAAGGATGGCTAATCGGTTCGTGCTGAACACACACTTCACCTTGTTGTAGGTTAGGTTGAGGAGTTTGGCGGTGTGGAGAAATTTGGAACGGTTAGCGTCGTGATTCTGCTGGTCATGGCCACAGATGGTGACGTTATCCAGGTACGGGAAAGTGGCCCGCAGTCCGTACCGGACAACCATTCGGCCCATCTCCCGTTGGAAGACCGAGACCCCGTTAGTGACGCCAAAGGGAATCCTAAGGAAATGGTAAAGGCGGCCGTCCGCTTCAAACGCGGTGTACGGGCGGTCCGCCTTGCGAATGGGGAGCTTTCAGGTCCACTGTTGAGAAGACCCGGTACTGTGCAATCTGATTGACCATATCAGATATGCGTGGGAGGGGGTACGCGTCGAGCTGCGTGTACCGATTGATGGTCTGACTGTAGTCAACGACCATCCTATTTTTCTCCCCAGTTTTCACCACTACCACTTGGGCTCTCAAGGGGCTGTTGCTGGCCTCGTTGATACTTTCCCACAGCAGCTGCTGGACCTCAGACCTGATGAAAGTCCTGTCCTGGGCGCTGTACCGTCTGCTCCTGGTGGTGACGGGTTTGCAGTCCGGGGTGAGGTTTGCAAACAGAGAAGGCGGGTCGACCTTAAGGGTCTTGAGGCCGCATACAGTAAGGGGTGGTAGGGGCCCGCCAAATTTCAGGGTTAGGCTCTGGAGGTTGCACTGGAAGTCCAGGACGAGTAGCAAGGCAGCGCAGAGGTTGGGGAGGACGAGAAGCCGGAAGCCGCTGAACTCTACGCCCTGGATGGTGAGGGTGGCGATGCAGTACCCCCGGATCGCCACGGGGTGGGATCCGGAGGCCAGGGAGATTCTTTGGTTAATGGGGTGCACCGTGAGGGAGCAGCGCCTTACCGTATCAGGGTGGATGAAGCTCTCAGTGCTCCCGGAGTCCAGAAGGCAGGACATCGCATGCCCGTCAACCTTCACCTTTGTCGACGCGGTCGCGAAGTTGTGCGGTCAGGACTGGTCGATCGTGATGGAGGTGAGACGAGGCTGGTCGTCGGCGGTTGCATGCGATGAGCGGCCCGGCCTGAGGTGGGGAAGATGGCGGGCCGAACGTGTCCTGAGGCAGACAAGATGGCGGCGCCTTCAGGCCGTCTGTGTCCTGGGGCAGGTAAGATGGCTCCCCCCATTGGTTGTGAGGCGAGCAAGATGGCGGCGCCCATGGGCCTCACATGTTGTGAGGGGAGCAAGATGGCGGCGCCCACGGGCCGCACGTGGTCTGAGGCGAGGAAGATGGCGGCACCAACAGGCCTCACGCGGGTAATGCAGGGACAATAGCGGCAATTGAGCGGGCCTGGCACACTGCAGCGAAATGTCCTTTCTTGCCACAGGACTTGCAGAGCGCGCTCCGCGCCGGGCAGCGCTGCCGGGGGTGTTTTGTCTGTCTGCAGAAGTAGCACTTGGTCCCCTGGGGTTGGTTGGCTGTCACGCGACGCAGGCGTGGGGTTGGCTGGGGGCGGTCGCTGATGGGGTCCATGATGGGGTGACCGCTGGCGGGTTCCCCAATGCCCAGGGAGGGTGGGCCGTGCGGTTGGGGGCATACGCCTGTACGTTGTGTGAGGCGACTGTGAGCGAGAGCGCTAGTTTCTTGGTCGCCGCGAGGTCAAGCGTAGCCCCTTCTAAGAGGCGCTGGCGGATGTAGGCTGACCATATGCCCATAATGAACGTGTCTCTCATTAGCAGGTTAGAATGTTCAGCGGCCGAAACGGCCTGCGAATCACAGTCTCTCACCAGGGCGAGCAGGGCACGCCAGAAATCTTCCACAGACTCACCGGGAAGTTGGTGCCGTGTGGACAGGAGGTGCCTGGCATAGATCTTGTTGGTCTGCTGAGCGTAGTTCTCCTTCAGTTGTGCCATGGCCTCTGCGTAGGTAGGCGTGTCCTGGATGAGGGGAAAGACATCAGAGCTCAGCCGTGTGTACAGAATCTGGAGCTTCTGTGCTTCTGGGATTGGGTCTGTCGCAGATCCGATGTATGCTTCAAAGCAAGCTAGCCAATGTGCAAAGTCCTTTTTGGCATTGTCTGCTTGAGGATGCAGCTGCAGGCGATTTGGCTTGATGCGGAGATCCATCTTTGTAAAATCTGTTTCATAAATTGTGTACCGAATTCTTTTATTTCCAATCAAAGGGCACATTTAGCGTGGCCAATCCACCTCCGGTAATCAACTCCCTGCTGCTCAAGGTTACTCCACTGGAGGATGAGTTAGAGGAGCTGATGACCACATCACTATGTAGCTCAACGGATACACATGTATACTAGAGCAAGACCAGGATGATCCATCGCCTAGATTGTCAGGGCCAGAGAGCGTTTGTATCATCATTTCCAGTGATAAGGAGCCATTAATTGTGGTATCAGCAAGCCAAGAAGGGACAATACCTGATGTTACAGATGTGACTTCCACCCAGTCACGAGAGAGCGAGGCTCTCCAACCTCCAGATGAGGGCACAGAATTGAGCATGGTGACACAATCCCTTGCAGATACGCCGGCGCCACAGGTCCCAACTGAGAAACCACACACTTCTATGCACAGGGTGCAGACCAGCATTAAAACAGGGGTTGCCAAACCCAAACGTAAAAAGAATAGAATTTGTCAGATGATCGTTACAACAAAAAAAGAGGAAGAGGAGAAGAGTGGGAGAGCTAGCACACCCTACTGACAACAAAAGTGAAAATGTTGATGTGATGATTGACAAGCCAGTGACAGAAGAGACATAGAACATACAATGAAGCAGGAAACTGATTTGTGTGAAGAAATGGAAAAATAAGACGCTGGTGACACACTTTTGACCATTAAGGAGGCATCCCTCCAAAAGGCACAGTATTAAAAGGATACGGAGCAAGAGATCGGCATGCAAACCAGTCTTTGAAAAGGCTGGTAACAGCCACGAGATCACAGGGGCAATCCCGTGAGGGAGGAACCTGTGTGAAAGGGACAAACACTGACTAAGCATATCATGTTTATGGACACCCTAGTTAAATCTGTTTATGCATATTACAAATGTATAAAGTAGAGATAGTAATCATGCTTGTACACAAACATCGATATCTCCTAAGGAAGGAGGATGTGGTGATATGCCTGTAGATAATATTACATTTACTCAGCAATGTGACCTCTCACGAGCAGATGGCCATGAACTCAGCAGTGTTACTTCCCACCAGCAGGTGGCATCAGATCTAAGTCAGGTAACATCCGGCTACCAGCAGAAGGTTGTAAGGCGTACATGGGGACTGTCGCACATAAGGGTGGTTCCAGGAGAGTCTAATGTAACTCTGTAATAACTTGGTCTGTATCTGATTGTTCCTTACCATGTGTACATTAATAAATCCTAGTTCTGGCTAAGTCACCAGCAGTTCTGTAGATTCATTGCTAGACAAGGACACGGAATACAACACAGAGTTCATCTTACAGCAAGCAATCATCATCCTCCATCTCATGGACAATGTCATAATATACACCAGTATATCATGGTGCAGTCACACACTGATGGACACACAGTGGGACCAATCAACATACACAACACTGCAGCCAATCACCAGTGAGAGCACACGCACTATAAAGACAGGGGACATCAGAGTTCCCGCTCATTCGAGAGCAGCTAGCTAGGAGCACAGAGCTCACAACCTGCAACACAGACATTCACCATGTGCTGAGTGCATCAACTGGTTAGGACAAGGCAAAGGTCTTTAGTTAAAGCTGGTATTGTATATACCTACAGTTCAAGTATGTTTAAATAGTTAACCTTTTAATAAAATAGTGTTGCACTACTTCAAGTGTTGGTGACCTGTATGTGATCCAGAACACCCAACACATCAGACAAGACCTGTTGATACTGCCTGTGCTGATGCAGGTAGAACCCTCGGAGGGGGGAGTGGGAGCTGTGGTAGTGGGAAATAGTAGCACATGGTTAGCACTGTTGCTTCACAGTGTCAGGGTCCCGGGTTTGATTCAAACCCATCCCGGTGCCAGGTGCAACACTGCTTAGTCGAAGTCTTCAGTGGCACAGGCGTTCTAGCAGCTCCTTGAAGCACAGGTGCCGACGGTATACACTTGACCTGGTGCAGCGTCTCCTTTGTACCTCATCCTCGGCCTGTTGGACGGCTGGCACCTGAGCCTCACTCGCTGGCCCCTGCCCTTCAGGAGCAGGCTTCTCTTGTGCAAGGTCCTCCCTGAACTGGCCCTGCTCCTCCAGCATCCATGTGTCTGCAACAGCAGCTGTGGACGGATAGATAGTGAACATTCCTGGCTGTACTCCAACACTAATTCTCTGCAAGGGGGTAAAAAAGAAGGCATGTTAGTAATATGAGCATTCCCCTGCCCACCCAGAGCCACCAGGTTACATTGGTACCCTCAGTTGTACTATTGCGTCACCCTCAACATGTCCCCCCTAACTCCATCCCACCCACAGCCTCACCCGGCCCTATAATAGGTTGTCATCTGCATTACATTCCAGCATCCCAGGTTGTCATCTGCACTACATCCCTGTCCTCATCAGTGAGTGGCACTGGGCCTGTGATGTGGGGAACCTCTGTCCTCACCACCCATCCCTGTCAACAGGGGTACCGGTGGCTGGTGCAGCCCGTGTCAGTGATAGGCTCTGTGTGCCCTGTCCTGTTTCCCTCAATGGGGTCTACAATGGGTTTCCCTACTGGGTGGGCCATGTGTTACCCCTTCAGCTGAATGGCACCTGGTTGTGCGGTGGAGGAGGTCACCATATGCCATCAATTGCTTACATGCTTAGAGGCTTTTGTGTGGGCAGGTCCTACAAATGGGTGTGAATAAGGGAAGTGTATGTCTGCTGGGAGCTTAACTGCAATGTGATGTGGCTCCTGAGTGTGACACACCTGATCGGGAGCAGGATGGTGATGCCACCAGGATGGTGATGTTACCCTGTGGGTGAAGCCGTACAATGGCCCATAGGTGGAGCCCACAGGATTAAACACATAACGTAACACGATACAGCAGTAACATGATATCACAGTGCACTGGTGAATTAACAGTCGTTCCATTCACCACATTCACCCCCCTGTTTAAAAAATGAAGTCCGGTGGGGGTGACGGGTTTACAGATTCAGTCAGTCTGGTGCCCGGATCGTACGTTGCGACTGCCGAAGCACTGGTGTTGCAGCCGTTTCGGGCGGCTGTGGAGCTGGGCCCGGAGCAGGCACAGGCGTGGACCTCTGGAGCGGCTCTTCCGGAGCTTCATTCCTGTGGACCAGTGCGGCGGGTGGGAGGGAGCGCGAGAACCATTTCGGGGTAGGGTCGCTGTACATGGGAGGTTGGATAGGGGTAGAGGCGCTGAACATGGGAGGTTGGACGGGACCTAGTGTGGGGAGATGCAGTAGTGGTCGTGGTGTCGGAGCCTGCGTGCACGAGGTCCCGGAGGGAGACGGTATCCTGCCGGCTATTGGGGTGTCTGATATACGCATAGTGTGGGTTGGAGTGCAGGAGCTGGACCCTCGCTACCAGGGGGCCGGTCTTATGGCTCCGAACATGTTTTCGGAGGAGGACTGGACCCGGTGTCATCAGCCAGGGCGGAAGCGAGGCCCCTGAGGTAGCTCTCCGAGGGAAAACAAACAAGCGGTCATGAGTGGTCTGGTTTGTGGCCGTGCAAAGGAGGGACCTAATAGAGTGGAGCGCATTGGGGAGGGTCTCCTGCCAGTGAGAAACCGGGAGATTCCTGGGCCGTAGGGTCAGTAGGACGGTCTTCCAGACCGTCGCGTTCTCCCTCTCCACCTGCCTGTTTCCCCTGGGGTTATAGCTGGTAGTCCTGCTCGAGGCGATGCCCTTACTGAGCAGGTACTGACGCAGTTCGTCGCTCATGAACGACGAGCACCTGTCGCTGTGGACATAGCTGGGGAAACCAAACAGGGTGAAGACACGATTCAGGGCTTTGATGACTGTGGGAGTGGTCATATCGGGGCAGGGAATGGCGAACGGAAAGCGGGAGAACTCGTCTATGATGTTCAGGAAGTACGTGTTGCGATTATTGGAGGGGAGGGGCCATTTGAAATCGATACTAAGGCGTTCAAAGGGCCGGGACGCCTTTACCAGGTGGGCCTTATCTGGTCGATAGAAGTGCGGTTTACATTCCGCACAGATTTGGCAGTCTCTGGTTACAGCTTTAACCTCCTTGATGGAGTAGGGCAGGTTGCGGGCCTTGATGTAGTGGGCGAGCCGGGTGACCCCTGGGTGGCAGAGGTCATCGTGGATACCACGTAATCGGTCATCTTGCGCGCTGGCGCACGTGCCCCGGACAGGGCATCTGGGGGCTCGTTGACCTTCCCAGGACGATATACTATATCGTAGTTATAGGTGGAGAGTTCGATCCTCCACCTCAAGATCTTGTCTGCGTATTGTCAAACATAAAGGCAACTGATCATTGGTCGGTGATGAGGGTAAACCTCCTACCAGCGAGGTAGTGCCTCCAGTGCCGTACGGCTTCCACGATAGCTTGGGCCTCTTTTTCGACCGAGGAGTGTCGAATTTCAGAGGTGGTGAGGGTGCAGGAAAAGAACGCTACCGGTCTGCCTGCTTGGTTGAGAGTGGCGGCGAGAGCGACCTCTGAGGCATCGGTCTCCACCTGGAAGGGAGCGGACTCGTCCACTGCGCGCATTGCAGCTTTGGCGATGTCCGCCTTGATGCAGTTGAAGGCCTTGGCTGCCAGTGGAAAAATGGTGGCCTTAAATAGTGGGTGGGCTTTGTCCGCATACTGGGGGACCCACTGGGCGTAATAGGAGAAAAATCCAAGGCACCTCATCAGGGCCTTGGGGCAGTGAGGGAGAGGGAATTGGAGGAGGGGGTGCATACGGTCAGGGTCGGGCCCTAGGACCCCGTTTTCCACGACGTAGCCGAGGATGGCTAGTCTGGTTGTGCGGAAAATGCATTTTTCCTTGTTGTAGGTGAGGTTGAGTTTTTGGGCGGTTTGGAAAAATCGGTGGAGGTTGGCGTCATGGTCCTGCTGATCATGGCCGCAGATGGTTACATTGTCCAAGTCTGGAAACGTGGCCCGCAGCCCGTACTGGTCCACCATTCGGTCCATTGCTCGTTGGAACACCAAAACCCCGTTTGTGACGCCAAAGGGGACCCGGAGGAAATGGAAAAGGCGGCCATCTGCCTCAAACGCCATGTAGTGGCGGTCCTCCGGGCGGATTGGGAGCTGGTGATATGCAGACTTCAGATCTACCGTAGAGAACACGTGGTTGTGCGCGATCTGATTTACTATGTCTGCAATCCGGGGAAGGGGGTACGCATCGAGTTGCGTAAAGCGGTTAATGGTCTGGCTGTAATCAACCACCATCCGGAAATTTTCCCCGGTCTTGACAACCACCACCTGAGCTCTCCAGGGGCTATTGCTGGCTTCTATGACCCCCTCCCGCAAGAGACGCTGGACCTCGGACCTAATGAACGTCCTGTCCTGCATACTATACCGCCTGCTTCTGGTGGCTATTGGCTTACAATCGGCGGTGAGGATCGCAAAGAGGGGGGGGGGGTCGGTTTTTAGGGTCGCGAGGCTGCATATGGTGAGCGGGGGCAGGGCCCCCCGAATTTAAGAGTTAGGCTCCTGAGGTTGCACTGAAAATTGTGTCCTAATAGGAGAGGAGCGCAGAGGTCTGGGAGCACATATAATTTAAAATTAGCGTACTCAGCGCCCTGGATCGTTAGGGTTGCAGTAGTGCACCTTTGGATTTGCACCGAGTGCGACCCAGAGGCGAGGGAGATAGTTTGTTGCGTCGGGAATATTGGGAGTGAACAATGTCTTACCATGTCCGGGTGAATGAAGCTCCCTGTGCTCCCGGAGTTGAAAAGGCAAGGTGTCTCGTACCCGTTTACCCGGACGGCCATCATGGAGCTCCGGAGGTGCTTCGGTCGCGACTGGTCCAGGGTGACCGCACTGAGCTGGCGGCGTGATCGGAGGTGCTGGGGCGGCCCCATGATGGCTGCTGTCCATGTCATTCGTACATCTCAGGCGGTGTAGCAGATGGCGGCCCCCGTTGGTCGAGCCCTAGGACCCCGTTGGTGGGCGGTGAGGATGATGGCGTCCAAGATGGTGGCCCGGATGGATCACACGTGGCCGGCCGCGTGGGGGAGGATGGCCAAGATGGCGGCCCCCATGAGTTGCACGTGTTGTGCGGAGTCGGCAGACATGCTGCCACTTTGCGGGGTCTGCGGGCCTGTGGGTCTATGGATTGGGTCTGTGAGTTCCAGTTTTTAGACCTGGCGAAGTGTCCTTTTCGCCCGCAGTTACTACAGTTCGTGTTGTGGGCCGGGCAGTGCTGTCGGGGGTGTTGGGACTGGCTGCAAAAATAGCAGGGCAGCCCCCCATGATGGGCGGGCGGCCGCGCGGCACAAGCCTGGGGTAGTCTCTGGTCGGGGGCCCACAAGGGGGTCGCATGGTCGGCGGGGAACGCAGTAAGGCTCTGAAACGCGACCTCCAGAGAGGTAGCTAGTGTTACCGTGTCCTCCAGGTCCTGGGCCCCTTTTTCGAACAGGCGCTGTCTTACATAGTTCGATCGGACTCCCGCCAATTAAACGTCTCGGATAGCGAGCTCCATATGCTGAGGGGCCGTAACGGCCTGGTAGTTACAGTTGCGCGCGAGGGCTTTGAGGTCGCGTAGGTAGTCATATAGCGACTCCCCGGGGCGCTGACGGCGAGTGGTGAAGATGTGTCGCGCGTAGACCTCGTTCACGGGCCGTACATATATGCGTTCGAGTAGTGCGAGGGCCTCTGTATAGGACGCGGCGCCGTCGAGCTGGACAGAAATACGATGGCTCACCCGTGCATGGAAAAGACTCAGTTTCTGTTCGTCTGTGACAGATGGCGGAGACGATGCGGCGAGATAGGCCTTGAAGCATCGAAGCCAGTGCGAAAAAATTTCTCTCGCCTCCGCGGCCTGTGGACGAGTTCCAGTCTATCAGGTTTGAGGGCTGATTCCATAGTAGTATTTTAAGCTGATTAAATTGATGCGACCATCAATTCATTGAGAGACACGCTGAGAAGTAAACCGTGGTTTTAATCAGCTTACAGCTGAGCCTGCCTGTGACCGGTACAACAATGAATGCGGCCCTGTAGGTCAGCTGCCTTTATACTTCCTGAAAGGGGTGGAGCCATGGGCGAGCCCGTACATGCCCCGACATATCCCCCTGTGGGTGAAGCCGTACAATGGCCCATAGGTGGAGCCCACGGGGTTAAACACATAACGTAACACGATACAGCAGTAACATGATATCACAGTGCACTGGTGAATTAACAGTAGTTCCATTCACCACAGATGGATAGGAGCAGGGGCGCAGTGGACAGGCAGGGCTTGGAGATAGCTCATGGTCCTGTGGGGTGGGCTAGCTGACAGTGTCACTGGTGTGGCCTCTGCTCTAAGAGGGGTAATGTGCCAGGGAGGGTGCCAAAGGCCATGGTGCATGTGTCCTTTGTTTGGGATGCGCTCTGCTAATGCCCTGCTTCCCCTGCAGTGGGGCTGCGCTTCTGATGAGTGGCAGCACCTGGTGAGCCACTGATTGAGCTTGGCCATGCCCATCCCATTGATGGGTCAGCTGGAGTCCGAGGGTTTTCTGAGTGGTAGCCTGGGTGGGTTCACAGATGACCAGAGACTCTCTGAACATTCACAGGACACAGTGAACAGTCAGCAGTGTGAACAGCCTGGGGTTTGTAAGTAGAAAGAGTTTTCTTAACTTCTCGCTCCCCCTCAACAGTCATAACTCCCAGGTCCCACTTGTAAATACTTGCGCCAATTCACGCCCTCGTGACTTTCACCTAAGAGGGGCGGAGCATCATGGAGGGGTAGAGCATGAAGTGTCCAACCCGCTAATTGTATTAAAATCCATGCAAATGACAGTTTTACATGGAACTTCTGGTGCGCGGCCCAAACTTTGATTTTGATTTTGCCACCAGTGGAGATCATGACACCGGCATCGACGTCGGGCACAAACCTCAATTTTTTCAATTTCGTGTGATTTTCCGCTCAAACGAGATTCATGCTTCCAGGGTCATGAAGCGGAGAATCCAGCACCTTTGAGGGCAGTCAGCAGCAGGGACGGAGAACAAAAGCCTTTCACTAGAATCTCTGAGGGCAGTCAGCAGCTGTGTAAACAAAGAGCCTTTTCATTCATTCTGGCCGTTGAAGTGCTCTGTGAACAAAGGTTGCGGAATTCTCCATCGGCAGGATCCTCCGGTCCGCTAGCAGCGCACCCACGCCTGCCTGTTTCCCAATGGCGTGGGGTGACCACAATGGGGAACCCCATTGGCCAGCTGCAGGGACGGAGAATACCGCTGCCGGTGGGGACGCGCCATGTCAGAAATCGCAGCTGGCGGACCGGAGAATTCTGCCCAGAGACTTTCACTCATTCTGGGCTGCGAACTACTTTTAAAACAGACAGGCTGCAGAATTCCTCTGGACTGCAAAGGGGTTTTAAAACAGGCAGATTTCATACCAACAAAGACCAACCATGACCCCCTGCCCAGGTGTGACCCCTGACCTTCCCCCTCACCTCCAACCCGACCAGCCAGACACCTCAGTATGCATGAACAACACCCCCCTCCACAGTTGTCCAGTGATTACCGTCCCCTTGTGCACCGTTGGCCAAGATGGAGAGCAGTACTGACCTCCTCTCTCCCGCTTGGAGTCCATGGTGCCTGGTTCACGGTTTTATGAAGCAGTAGTAATTTGCGCCCATGTGACATCACGCTGGTGGGCGGGAAGATTCAGTGAGGCCAGAACATCAGAGGTTAAGTTTACTAATTACATTCAAATGGATTCAAATGCATTTAAATCAGGTTCACATCCTTTCTGGCTGTGATCCTGATTACGTCAGCAGAGAGGGCTCGGGAACATCGTGTTTGGAGTTCTTGCCGGTGCAAATCCTGTTTTTGGCCTTTTGCGTGATTTAGTGGCCATTACGGGATTTGCGCCTGCGGCAAATGGACTCACTAAATCACGGCAGATAGTATTTTGTTGTTTACGGAAACTATTGTGTAAAACCAAGCACTGATTCAAATATAATCTTGCTGAATCTGCGAAACTAAATGTGCTCAATGCAACATGTTGGTCAATGGCTGAGGACGGGGCCTAACAAACAGAGGGGCAATACAAATCTATCCCCAGAGATTTTCTTTGAAGAATAAAATCATTTTCACTTTTATTAACACCTGCTAGCCAGATCTCAGGAAAAGTAGTTTCTTTTTCATTACAGCAAAGTTTCATTGTGTGGACGGGAAGGGAATTCTGTGCTGTGAGCAACAGGAGCCATCGCACAAGGTTGATTAGTACATAACGTTGTACCTCACTTTGAAGCAAGTGATGACCCTCGGGTCATACACCCACTTTACACTAAAAAAGCCTTGAAGCACATGAACTAGCTTCAGCCTAGGTCAAGTCAGGCACTTGCAAAAAGCACAATGGTGAGAATTGGGAAAATGATAATCAGCCCTTAGTCTTCTTCAACCCAAAATATTAATGTGTTATTGTATGAGGTAAAAGCCTGCAACTGAGCTATTCTTGAGGGGGAAAAAAACACTATGTGAAGCCCCTAAAAGGAAAAGAACAAGGATGTGTTAATATGTATTTTGCACAATGCAAGGAACGCTATTAAAATAAGATTCAGAAAATAAACTTTGGTCAAATCAGGGCCAAACTTGAAGTTTTAGAATTCATATTTATCTCTGTTTTAGCTACCAAGTATCTGTTCTTGTTGTTGTTGGCCAGCATGTGGTTGTCTTGATCTTGGTATTTCAGGTAAGGCTGGCGGTCATTCTGTTAGCAAACTCTGTCTTTTATTGAACATTATGGCAACTATTTACAAGGTTACCTCGACACAATACTCAACATGGAACTATCTCTCTCCATGCTCGATTATCATTTGATCTTACATCACTGATCATGGGCGGCATTTTGTCAGAATTCAGAAAAGGGTGATAGCAGGTGGGAAAAGCGATGTTCAAGCCGTTGACAGCAATGGTGGCTTTCTCTGCCATATCATTCGGGACTTAGGCTCATAAACCTCAAAGGACGGATCTCACGACATAACTCTGATTGAGTACACCGCACCAGCAACATAGTTTCTCGAAGACCGGGCTGCCCTCCCACCCACCAAGCGTACACTCCCCCAAACATCTGCCAGAGGCAGTGCCCAGGCATGACCCTCTCTCCCCCGGCTGATCCACTGACCTGAACTGCACTGGGAGGTCTGTTCGCCTGGTGCATGTTTTGGGAGACCAGTTGAATTTCACAACGATGGGCATGGACTTTCTTAAGGACGGGATGATTCAGGCATAGAGGCCTGATAATTATATGCTAATGTATGGAAATAAGGTTATGCGTTGTCACTGGCAAGGAAGCGGATGATCATGTCACGTGTTTACGTTAACATGAAACGCAATTTGGAATTCCCATGACATTTTCTCTTCCCGACCCCAAACCAGCTCCAGAAAGATGGGAACAAAAAATCACACCTTATACATTCACATATTTAACATTAACCCTTTATGCTTCTGTGGGTGGCACGGTAGCACAGTGCTTAGCACTGTTGCTTCACAGCGCCAGGGTCCCAGGTTCGATTCCCGGTTTGGGTCACAGTCTGTGTGGAGTCTGCACGTTCTCCCCGTGTCTGTGTGCGTTTCCTCCGGATGCTATGGTTTCCTCCCACAAGACCAGAAAGACATGCTGTGAGGTGAATTTGACATTCCGAATTCTCCCTCAGTGTACCTGAACAGGCGTCGGAATGTGGCAACTAGGGCCTTTTCACAATAACTTCATTGCAGTGTTAATGTAAGCCTACTTGTGACAATAATAAAGGTGATTATTATTATTAATGTAAGCCTACTTGTGACACTAATAAAGATTATTATTATTATCATCTCTCCCCAAGTCTCTGACTCAATAAATACTAGTTATATTAACCTATATTTCCCCTGGAGAGTTCAACTTCATCTCTGGTTCACAGAGATAAATGTGCGGTGCTTTAATCTGACCTTGTTCGGATCGGATCTCTCTCAGAGGTTGCGTAGATTTCAGATCCTCTATGTTCTCATTTGGACTCTGTGAAGTAGGTTATGAATCGTCAGACCTGGTCCTCTTGTCCAGGTTGTCTTTCGATAATAAGAATAATTAATCTATTCATAGAATCTCATAGAATTTACAGTGCAGAAGGAGGCCATTTGGCCCATCGAGAATCGGCGCGGGAGAATGGGGAAGCCGGCATCGGGGCGCGATTATCATGCCCCCCCCCCCGGATTCTACAAAACCAGCGCCGGGTCGGAGAATCCCGGCCTAGGTTTCTGTGATTGTTATGTTGGAGTTCTGCAGTCGACTTGCCTTTGAGCTGAATACCTCCTGGACCATGGAGTCTTATGGTTGATGACTGGAGTATCTCTACCTTCTCTGTGTCTGACAAAATTGAACCTCTTCCTCCAGTTTCTAACTTGACGTTTGTTTTATGTCCGTTGACCATAACATCAACTTTCCAACAAATTCCACTTGATCCAGTGACTTCTCCGAAGAATCGTACTTTTGATTCTTTTCCTTTTTCAGTTTCCTGGATGGAACATGATCTTGTTTTTGTTCCTCCTTTAGTTGTTTAGTTAAAAGCAGTTGGCTGTGACCAGGGTGATTTAAAATGGTCTCTCTTCCTGCAGGAATGGCACTCTGCATTTTTGGGGAGGCATTCTTTGCACCGATGCAGCCTTATCTTGCCACAACGGGAAACTGAATAATGGAGGCTCCCACGCCCCCTTGTTATTTTCTCGAGATGGGGTTGGGAGTGTTGCACTTTTTTTATGCTTTACATTGGACTGTGTCTGCTTGTTTTGTTCGGGAGATTTAATTTTTGCCTCAAATAAAACTTTTTTTGTTTTGCTTTCACTTTTCTGCCTGATTTGCAATCTGTACCACTTTTGATAGTGTCATGTGTTCCTGTGATTATAAAATTTGGAGCAGGTCTCTTTTAAGACTCACACAATGATGCAATCTTTAATTAATTCATCCTTCAGGGCTGCGTACTCACATATTTCTGGTATTTGATATAGCTCATTCATAAAGGAATCTATGCTCTTTCCTGTCTTTGGGTGCAGCTATACAATTCACTCTATTATGGTATTTTTCTGAAGTATCAAAAGCTTTTATAACTTCATCACCTGATTCTGTGTCTTCATTTATGCCCAATCTGATCATAATGCCATCTGCATTACAACCTATGGTGTATAGCAAGGTACTGACCTGCGTTCTGCTTTTACTCTTTGCTGGTTCCGATGACGTTCTGTATCTGGTAAACCCGCAAAGCCGGTTCTGCCATTTCTGGGCTTGATCTGGGCCTTTCACATAGTCAAAGCGCTCTGGTAGAGGTAGGGCATTTTACATCTCTTCCTTTTACTGTTGCTTCTTCTGAAGTACAGTTGAAGATTTTTCCCTGCTTTCCTTTTACTGCAGTCGGTCCTCTTGTTGCTTCTTCCAGTCACTTGTTGCTCCTTTTGTTGTTAACCATTGCTACCATCTTTTATTGTTGTCTTTGGTCTGGCGTATGATAGATATGATCCTGCACTTACAGATACGGCTGCAGGTGATATTGTTAGCAAAGTCTTTTATTGAACATTATGCTGACCATTTACAAGGTAGTCGCTACACGAGACTCTACATGGAACTATGTCTCCCCGTGCTCTGTTCATCACTGCTGGTGTAGAATATGGGTGGCATTTTCTGGCCCTTCCCCTGGCGGGATCCTCTGCTTCCGCCAAAGCTGAACTTTCCATGGCGGGTGTCCCGTTGCAAGATGAGCAAGCCACGCAAAACGGCATAGATGTCGGCAAGACCGGAGGATCCCATCAGCAGCTCATGGTGAGCAGCCTCCGCCACCAGAAAACATGGCGAGCGGAGAGCTGGAAATGTCTGCCCTGTATATTTATATATTTAATATGAATGCATTTTACTACAAAGTAAAAATTTGGCTAAGCCCAAATTTCTGGTTTGATTTGCAAAAAATGAGAATGTGGTCCTCGCCTGCACAAAGCCACAATTGTTGAGTCATTTGTGCTTGGACTAAACTGATGTAGTTCTGGCTCATATTAAAATACTTTTTGAAATTTCATGTGGCAGCGTGCTGTGGAATTGTAGTCTAGAACATGTTGGACGAGAGTGATCTTTATGCCAGTTGTCAAAAATAATGAATTATAATAATCTTTATTACTGTCAAGGGTAGGCTTACATTAACACTGCAATGAAGTTACTGTGAAAATCCCCTAGTCGCCACATTCCGACGCCTGTCCGGGTACACAGAGGGAGAATTCAGAATGTCCAAATTGCCTAAAAGCACATCTCTCGGGACTTGTGGGAGGAAACTGGAGCACCCGGAGGAAACCCATGCAGACACAGGGAGAATGTGCAGACTCCGCACAGACAGTATCCCAAGCCGGGAATCGAACCTGGGACCCCGGTGCTGTGAAGCAACAGTGTTAACTACTGTGCTACTGTGCCGCGCAAGTGACCTTGTTCAAAGATGTAGGATTTTAAAATACATCTTAAAAGAGGAAAAACAAGTCAAGATTTGAAGTGGTGTGGCAGTGAAGTTTGAAGCTTAGAACCTAGTATGTTGTAAGCATGGTTCCAATTGTGGGGAGAAAGAAGTTGTGTATGTATGGTAGGCCAGATTTGAAACATTATATAAACTGGCTAGGATTTGGGAACATTTTTGCAGGGTGATGACATTGTGTGCGGAATACACTACTTATTTGCTGAAATTCAGCAAGGCTAATATGTTCCATGCATAATCTTTACAACTGTGACACAATCTACAGCAATAATGGTTCGTAATTTCCTCAGTGACAATGTCCAGCAGATTGCTACTGTCGACGGACTAACAAAAGCCCCTGTGACACTCAACTGTCCTCACACAAGCTGGGTGAGGCAGGAATAGCGAAGTGCCCCCCCTGGCTGTATCGACATGGAGTAACTGGGATGCAGTTTTAATGTCACTAGCTGCCGAAAAGGAGGTGTTTAAAGGAACAATTAAAAGGTAAGTGGTTCAGAAAATGGTGGGGGGTTGGGTCAGACTGGAACAGGGATTTGGGAGAGAGGAGAGGGGGTTTGGACTGGAAGGGTAAGTTAGTCCGAGATGGGGGGGAGAGGGAGGGGCGCAGGGCAGAAGGCGTGGTCAGTCTGGGAGTGGGGGTATCAGACCGGAGGGAGGGGGGGGGGAGTCAGTCCAGCTGGGGGGAGGGGGGGGAATGGAAATCAGTCCAGGAGGGGGATTCAGACCAGAGTGAGTCCGGGCGAGGGGGGGTTCTAACTGGAAGAGGGGTCAGTCCGGGAGAGAGAATGTTGGAACAAAGGTGGATGGGTGTCCGTCCTGGACGGTGTTTGCGGATCTGGGTGAGGGCCACTCTGGGAGTAGGGGGTTCAGACCGGAAGGGGGATTTTCAGCCTGGGCGGGCGGCTGTCAGTCTCGGAGGGGAGTGAGTCAGATTGGGTTTCACTGGGAGGTGGGGTGCGTTGGACTGTGTTACAATGTGAGGTGGGTTTGGGCCTGGGGTGCAGGAAGGGTTGCGGCCGGAGGGGGGGGTGGGTGCATTTGATCAGGTTGGGGCTGAGTGTTGGTCAGGGTGGGGGACGGGGGTTTGGCCAGGTACATCTATTTTAGTTGCTTCTGTCGGATAATTCCTAGCCCAGTGCAATTGCCCAGATGAAGTTAGCACTTACATGGGAACATCCTAGAGGAATTCCCCAGTGCATCATTGGGGTACCCCCTAAATGCAATGTTGGGGAATCAGGAAGTTATGGGCCCATATAGCAAAGCATTAGTTCAATCATCAATAATATCTTGAAGATATACAATATTTTTTCTGGAAAATCATAGAAGTAATAAATTACAGATGTTTCATCTCTGCATTATAAATGGTTTATTATGGGGCAGCACGGTAGCCTTGTGGATAGCACAATTGCTTCACAGCTCCAGGGTCCCAGGTTCGATTCTGGCTTGGGTCACTGTCTGTGCGGAGTCTGCACATCCTCCCCGTGTGTGCGTGGGTTTCCTCCGGGTGCTCCGGTTTCCTCCCACAGTCCAAAGATGTGCGGGTTAAGTGGATTGGCCATGATAAATTGCCCTTAGTGTCCAAAATTGCCCTTAGTGTTGGGTGGGGTTACTGGGTTATGGGGATAGGGTGGCGGTGTTGACCTTGGGTAGGGTGCTCTTTCCAAGAGTCGGTGCAGACTTGATGGGCTGAATGGCCTCCTTCTGCACTGTAAATTCTATGATAATCTATGAATTATGACATAATGGATTTAGATTTTTGTCTTTAAAAAAATATTTCTGGCATTTTTTGACTATATTGTGCTTTTGTAATAGTGTAACCAAGCACATCATATTTTTGTTTAATTTCTTAATCTGAGTCTGGGCGCATTGACATCTCTATAGGAACAGGCAGTGATTTGAAGTAAATGCAAAGCCTAGTTCTGGACATATTCATTTAATAGAAACCACTCTTAATTGTATTGCCACAGCTTTTTACTCTTTCATATTTCTTACAGCTTTATATCAAACGCTTCACAGCTGGTTTCCCCACAGAATTTAACCTGGATATAAATGGGTCACTTTCAAATAATATGTTTAGCATCAATACACAATCTTGAAAAAAATAAGAAATGCCATTGAAAACAGACTGTAAAATTGTGAAGAGACTGAACATATTATGTTGAATCCAGTTTATCTAATTATTCAGGTTGTCTCTATGTTTCATTGTGATGGATGTCAGGATGCTGGCGTTAGATGAGTCAGACTGATTACTTCAGCAATAGCATCTGCCCCAATTGTTCTGCTTTTCACTGGATGCATGGTACTCTAATCCAATCAGGATGCACCGTACAGTTAGTTGCCTAGCAACAAACTGAGTTGGCTGAGTACTGTGTCTTTCAGATGTTAAAGAGGGTTATACAACAAATAAAATATGGTAATATCTTTTTTAAAAAACAGGAAGAAAAACAAGGCTATCATGAAGCATTTTAAAAATCTTTTAATGTAGTAATGCAAATTTGATTTGCTAAGTGTTTTCATTTTCTTACTTGGGGGAAGTAAAAGTTTTGTCATGTTTCTGACATTTACAGACATCCTCATTTCTGACATTTTCAGATATCCATCAGCATTTATTGGAAATGTAATCCCCATTCGGAATAAAGCACCATTGGTTAAGTGGTAGATTCCTGCCTCTGTAATAGAAACTGGAGACCGGGGAGTCAACCCCAAATTCTGGTATTACACGAAGTGGGATACTCATGAGTGGTGGAAGGAAGGGTTGAGCCCCACTTCGGCATTTGGATTTTGTAAACTCACAAGTCGCTTCCACCATACGGAATGGCTACCCTAGCGGCTAGTAAAACCACTGTTACAGCAATGGAAGGAGTCATCTCCTCACAGCATGTCACACAGTTAATCAGCTGGAGGATCCCTCCACCACGTCACATGATAGTCCGAGGGTAGAATGTGAAGATATCAAAAGAAGAACAGAGCTTGCATATTTTTCTTTTGGTCGATAGTGTGTGGAGGCTCATTACAAACTTATAATGACACCATGATCACATTTCTAGGGATGGGAAGCAAGCTTGAAAAGAAGTGACTTCACGTCCTACACATTCTGTGATTTATATACGACATTACAATGTCTAAAGTGCAACTATAGTTGACAGCAGGTGTCCATAAGAATACAAGTTGAATCATAGTGAATTCTCACTAGGTTTATGCAGTAAATATTATGAAACATTATCTGAATAATGAGAAGTGCAGATTCAGTCATCTCTAGTTATGTTTTATGACTTTTCAAAAACATTATATCATTATTGTTTCTTGTGAAAATTCTGCATTATAATTTGCTTAAAGCGATTAAAGAATAACTGGATTTCATATTTCAGTATATTAAAAAATACCAATGCCTCAGTGAATTCTGCTATTCTGCTTAATATTTTGTTGAATCTTTTATTGTAGGGAACATACTGGCATATAATTCAAGTTCTCATTACAGACAACAATAGGTCAAAAGATTGCTTTCAGCTTTGCGTTTTGCATTTTTGATTGGAGGGTCCTGAAACCAATGTTTGTCAATCTTGGCAAAAGCCTAATGATTTTTCAGTAATTCATTTTTTCTCTTAAAAGTTCTTAATTATACATTATTAGATGCTATGATTAAATTAAGGAAGGTGTGTGTCATAACTTTAATATTTGCAAGGTGCTCAAAGCAAGGCTTTTAAATAACCCCTTTAAAATGTGAAAATAAACTGATTAGACATTTATTTGGTATATGAAAAGAAAAGAATATCAAATATTTCAATCTAAAATAATTTTATGTTGATTAGATCAGATGATTAACATTGAAATGTTAGGTATTTTATTTACCTGAACTCTTTTTGAAGTATTATGCATGATGCACAGACAAACCTTCATGGTTCAAGATGCAGTCAGTATCCCGCCAATGACAACTTGCTGCATTTTGCATATCTAGTAATATTAACTAACATTTGGTCCCAATTGGTATCAACATTGAAATCCAGTTCTGTGTTCATTTTATTTCCAAATTAACAAATATATCGGGTCTAAGTTAAAATAGTAAGACAAAGGAATAGTATTCAGAAAGGGGTTGGAAACATTTAATCACAGTGATTAGAATGTTTTCTAAGCTTTCATTTACAAATGTGTACTTTGCAACTCTCCACCCATAATTTTATTTTGTTCCTATTTCTAGGAACACTATGAATCCTCAATTAATGCACATCATGTGAACACAATTGTAAGGAAGTTGGAATAAAATGAAATTAACGAATTGGATAAAGAAGAAACTGATTGGGATTTAGCTGCACTGAGGATTTCCGAGATGCAGATTAGCCTAGTAGCAGGGTGAAACAGTTATTTTGTTTAGCAAAGTAGAGACTAGCAGTTCAGAAATCTGGATCATAGCCGTGCCCAGTTGCAAAACAGAGCTCACTCACGGAATCAAGCTATTGTGCAGAAAAGAAAGCAGAAGTATTCTGTTTGTGTCAGATCCCATAAGTCTGATGCAAAACCAGAAGAAAGATTTCCCAAAAGAAAGCTACAGGTTATTTTTTTAAAAAAAATTTAGAGTACCCAAGTCTATTTTTCCAATTAATGAGAAATTTAGCGTGGCCAATCCACCTACCCTGCATGTCTTTTGGGTTGTGAGGGTGAGACCCACGCAGACACGGGGAGAATGTGCAAACTCCACATGGACAGCAACCCAGGGCTGGGATCGAACCTGGGACCTTGGCGCCATGAATCAGCAATGCTAACCCACTGCACCACCATGCCGCCCAGAAAGCTACAGGTCTTGTGTAGTCATTTTTTTGCTGGATTTGACACATAGTTTTAAAACCTTTGGGATGTTGTTTTGGGAAAGATGTATTCTCTGAGTTTAGGAAAGTAGATATATTTAGATTGGGGGGGTAATTCAAATATACTTTCTGGGTAACCATTATTTTTAATTGTAAATGTTGTTCTTTACTGTTACTTTTATTGTGTGTTTGAAAGTCCAATAAACATTTTGTTATTTGAATAATTGACAACAAGACTGATTGATCCCTTTCCTCACCAGGTTTCATCTCTTTTTTCACGTTTTCCCCAAATCTCAAAAATAACTAGTTAAGAATTTGTGTTCTAAATTTCCCTCCTGAATTTTGGGATGCCCGCACATTAAACATCAGTGGGTTTCATGACACAATTAAATATTCAATTATTTATACAATTTACAGACCTCTTCTATCTATTTAAATAGAATTAGTATTTATATATTGAAGGTGATCAACTATTTCCTGAGAGGTAAAAAGGCTATGTTAATGTAAATATTAAAGCCCTGTTTTAATACCCATTTTAAAATAAGGATTTCAGCACTCATAACCTTAGGTCATGACAAAATACATAACTTCAACAGAAGCACAAAAGCCTGACACATCCACAAACTAATTGGAGATAAAAACAACATTTTGCTGACACAATGAACGAACTATTGTTCTAATGAACAGATTTTAAAGTTAGTTTCATATTAAGAAATGAGCTGTACCAGTAATCAAGATCAAGGTCGAAATAAGCACCAAAACAATATGAAGGCACCATTGTCCAGAATATGGATAAAGCAAAGTCAGCAGAAAACCAGTAAAAATCAGTCTTGATAATAGCACAAAATCGCATTCCATAGCATACACAAATATTCAAACATGAAAAATTTAGAACTTATGTTGCACATTGAGGATTGACAGTTAACCATCGAATCAAATGTATTTGATTCTCACCCAAACCAATTAGGACGACAAAGAGGTATAGACAGATGACTGATAAAATTCTCTTTAAACATGAGGGTCCGCACAGCCTTTATTCCGGGATCACTCTATACTTTGATCTAACTATTCGCTATCTCTATTTTCTTATTTTCACTTTTCCACTCTAACTTTTGAAGTTCATGCAAGCTGTTTTGCCGTAAGCAAGAAACCATTTCTGTATTATTTCGAAAGTTAAATTGTTTATAAGTTACTTCTCTTTAAGTCCTTTTGCTAGCCGGACTTTATTGAGAATAGATTTAAGTTTCTCTCAATTGTAATCAATTGTAATCAAGTAGAGGCAATAAAAGATTCTTATTTGCATCCGAGAAGTTTAACCCAAATTTCTACTGAGTTTTAGTTTTGCAAGACTTCACTAGATCTGCATGGTAGATATCTACAATTGGTGTAGTTGGCAGGAGGGGAGGAGCGCTGAGTTGGCGATCGGAAGAAATCGGAAAGGATCGGAAAGAATCGGAACGAGTCGGAAACGATCGGGGAGAATCGAAAGGAATCGGAAGACCGAAGATCGTACCGTTAACGGAAGCCCAGAAGGACGGAAGACCCAAAGAAAAACGGCTAGACTGGGGTAAGAGAACATCTTTTTCACCCATTAAAAGTCTTAAAGCCACATCAAATAGTGCTTTGACCCCTTAGAAAGGACCGTTTTCAGACTGTGTTATTCAATCGGGTGCCGGTCGTAGAAACTAAAATAAAACGGGACTGAATAGTAAATAGTCGTCGTGGTGTAATCAAAGATTGCACAAAAACATAGTTGACAACCAAATAATTGGGTGTAAGGCTGAGTTTATGGCAGACATGAATCCTAAACTAGATTCAGAACTTTCAAACTTTCAAACTACTTCCCACAACTTTCAAGGGAGGTCATGCTGTACCGGATGTCTCTGTTGACGATATATTGCGAGATCTTAGATCTTTGATTTATAGACATTTTGGACTGTCTGAAGTATCCACAAAAATTTAATCAAAATATGACATCCCCAAAGGGAGTGGTCCCTTGACAACATCAAGAGGGCATGGGGAAAAACTACACGTTTAATAGAGGAAAACGTATGAAATGGTCTTTTGCAGTAATAGCACAGCTCCGCAACAGCAAGAGACAATCACAAAAACGAAAAACGATCATGACCTTAAGTTCACTAAAGACCAACTAGCCGCAGTTGTTGAAGAATTACGAGATGCAAAATCTAAACTTGAAAAATGTGACCAGATTAAAACATTATTGGAAAATGAAACCTTTAAAGTTCAACAACAATCATTTCAAATTGGTGAATTACAACGTAAAAATAATGAATCAGAGTCAAAAAACCAACAGTTACAAACAGAAACTGATGAAATCAAAAGTCAAAATTGTCAGTTAGTCGAGGAAAGATGTGTTTTGGAAGGTGAAATGAACAATTTAAAAGGACACTGCAAAATCTTGACAGACAATCTTGCAGCTCATAATTTGAATCAGAGAACAAACGAGAATATTAGTTCCGAAACTAGAGAAAGTACTCTGAGCAATATAGCTCCAACTTTAATTTCACCTCCAACTCCAATTTCACCTCCAACTCCAGTTTCACCTCCAACTTCAGTTTCACCTCCAACTCCAATTCCACAGCCAACTCCAATTCCACAGCCAGCTCCAATTCCACAGCCAAGATCAAGTGCTAGTAATAACTCAAAACCTAGAATTCAAATGCCAATTGAATCAGATGAAGACAGTGATGAAACAAGCGTACCTAGAACGCAAACTTCAAAAGTAATTCGATTAGCCCCATTGCGATGCACACGGGTTAAAATTGGGAGTAAAGAAGTAAAAGAAAATGAGTTGACAACCACTAAAACTGTATTAGGCCATCATTGGGTTCATGAGGTCGCAGACCCTGATAAAATAGACAGGTAGTCTAAAGATCTTCATCACCCAAAAAGGGGTGGTTTGACCACGTGGGAACAGCTCCACAGATTGCAAGTCATTTATCATCTTCACCCATTAGATGGTGTGCAAATCCTGTCTATTATGGTAGGCAGCCGTGACAGTCAAACTCTTGCAGACGAAATAGAAGTTGCCCTTGGAGATGATTTGTAAAATTTAGAAGCTGGTTGGCTAGCAGTCAAAAATTGGCTATTAAAATTTCACCCTCCTAGAACCGATTGGTCTAAAATTACATCTTGCATTCAAAAACATACTGAAGATATACAAGATTTCGAAGACAGATTTTTACATATCTGGATAGAACATTCAGGAATGCAACTCCAAAATGAAACAGACACTTGAGATACAAGCACTTTAGGGCCGATTAAGACGGCTTCTGTGGCTGGCATAAAACCTGAAATATCTAGTGCTTTAAGTCTAATTTTACCAAATTGGGCCACGGCTGGTACATACTGCGAGACAGTTGACCGATGTATTCAGATAGATCATGGCATGCATAACCAGACAAGCAATAACACTCCGGCTGGTCAAAATCAGCCTGTGTCACCTGCTGCTCCAGAAGCAGCTGCTGCAGTCTCTGCAGGGATATCAGCAGTAAATACAACCTCCCCAGAAGCATTGGGTTCCACATGCACCCTTGCTCCATTAAAAGGGCATAAGAAAATTCCACGCTGTCTTTTTTGTGGTAAATTAGGACATTGGATGATATCATGTTATTATAAACAACGACTCGAATCAAGAGATGATAGTGAGGTGTCCAATGACTCATACAATACGTTTCTGCCCCGTGGCCAGTCTGGGCAGACTGGCCAGGCACATAATATGTTCAAACAGGACACACCCAGAGTTACGTTCCAACAAGACACACCCAGATCTACGTACAGGGATTCTAGACCCTCCCAGCCGTCCCCACGGAGGGACGTACGCAATGACGACAATGATATGAATGAAATGCTAAACAGCTTAACTCCAGCTCAAAGATGTTCTCTGTTTGATTCGTCAAAAAACGAATGGACCCCACTCTTGGTGATTCTTTTCATATTTCTTTGCATGCACTTCTGGAACAGAAAAAGGTTGGACTATATATTTTGCTAAGAGTGGGAGGTTTTCGTATCGATTTTCGTTTTGAGACTGGAGCTGAACTTACCTATGTTACTCAAAACTATGCTGGTTTGTTTCCCCTAAATGCAGGAAAAATTAACGCTTTTGCAGCAGGAGGAGATTATTTTACCCTCCATCAGACTGAGGCAATGCTGTTAGAATTTGGACCACATCAATTGATGGCATCAATTTGGGTAGGTCCGGTTACATAATCTAGGTATGGACATCTTATCTCAACTAAATTCTTCACTTCATTTCAATAATGGAAGAATCACCTGGTCCATTAGGCACATCAAAAAGAATGAGATACAAAATCACCCAATTTGGGCCAATGACAAAAATGATTGTGGTCTCTTAAAAATGGAACCAGTTACCTTCATTGGATTTTCACCACTTTGTACCAAACAATACCCCATTAACAAAACTTCAATTCAAGGCATTCTACCTATAATAAAACAACTTGAAGAAAGGGGAATATTAGTTCGCATTCACAGCTCATCAAACAGCCCTGTATGGCCTGTCAAAAAGGCTAATGGCACATGGCGCCTAACTATTGACTATAGAAAAGCAAATCAATTCATTATCAGAAAAGCTCCTTTAGTGGCAGACCCATCTACTATCTTTAACTCCTTAACCCCTGACCTTCAATAGTTTTAAGTCATTGACTTGGCAAATGGTTTCTGGTCAGTACCACTAGCTAAGGATGTACAACCGTGGTTTTCTTTTACCATCAATCAACAACAGTACACATGAACTAGACTACCGCAAGGTTTTCACAATAGCCCAACTGTTTACCACATGGCTTTACAGAACCATCTCAGGCAACTGCCTGATCTACCTTCCACCATTCTCCAGTATGTGGATGACATTCTGATAGCCTCCATTGATAAAGCTGATCATGAAAAAACTTACGTGTGGTCTTGAACCACCTCAGTGATAAAGTACACAAAGCTAGCTTTGCCAAAGCCCAAATTTCCCAGGAAGAAGTTGTTTACTTAGGTCAGAAAATATCCAAAGGCAAAAGGGAGCTTACTCAGGACAGAACGGCTGCCATCAAAGCCGCTAATGAACCCTCAACTGTTCAGGAAGTGAGATCTTTTTTGGGACTATGTAATTTTAACAGAAATTGGATTGATTCTTACACTCAGTTAGCTCAGCCATTGAATGATCTTTTAAAAGGAAACCGGAAATCAAAAGACACAGTTAAACTCAATTCAGAATATAAAGAATCATTCTTAAATTTGAGAAAGGCCCTATGTTCAGCACCAGCTTTAGGTATTCCAAACAACGGAAAACCTTTTACCATGTTTGTCTTTGAAAAATATGGTTACATGACTGCAGTACTAGCCCAAGAACATGGTGATCAGTTAAGACCAGTTGGATACTACTCCATTAAACTTAACAGCGTGGCATTAGCATTTGGCAGCTGTTTATGAGCCATGGAAGCCACATGTCGAGCTGTAATGGCAACATTAGGGCTTGTCCTACACCAAAAGTTAACCATTAAATGTCCACATTCAGTCCATTCTCTACCATCCATGAACAGAGTATCACAAGTTACATCAGCTAGATGGACTAGATGGACAGCAGTTTTGGAAGCACCCAACTTATATTTTCACAGAGCCCTATAAACCCATCAGCTTTGCTCCCGCTTCCCGAGGAACAAAAGGGAGGAGAGGGAGAAGGGCATGACTGTGTGAAAATAATAGAGGAAATGGAAGAAGTACGCTTAGTAGAAGAAGAGCCACTACAGAACCCAGATTTAGTCCTATTCACAGATGGTTCCTCTTTTATTGACAAGGGTATCAGAAAAGCTGGGTGGGCAGTCACAACCCCTCATGAAGTATTAGCTGAAGGAAGTTTGTACCAGGTACATCAGCTCAGCAGGCCAAACTAAAGGCACTAATAGAAGCATGTCATGTGGCAAGAGATAAAACTGCTAACATCTATACTGACTCCAGATATGGTTTTGGAGTAGCACATGATTTTGGCCATCTGTGGAGAAAAAGAGGATTTCTCACAACAGCAGGTACACCTATCCGAAATGGAAAGGAAGTACGAGATCTTCCAGAAGCTATGGCCTTATCAAAAGAAGTATCAGTTTTAAAATGTAAATCCCATATTCATGAGGACACTATGGAAGCAAGAGGAAATGCTCTTGCAGACCAAGCAGCAAGGGAAGCTGCCTCTCAATGGCATAAGGAATTCAATCACATTTACAAATTGGGAGTAACCAGCTTATTACAGGATTTACGTGAAATGCAACATGATTGTACAAAGGAAGAAAAATGGACATGGTCAGAATCAGGTATTCAGTTGTATGATGACAATATTTGGAGACAAGTTCAAACTGATAAACCAGTGGCACCACAAGCACTAATGTCCTTCTTAGCTCAACAAATTCATTCATGGGGACATCTATCACCTCAACAAATGATGGATCGATTCCAGGGAAGTTGGTGTGGTAAAGGATTCAAAAAACATGCACAATTAGTATCAAACCGTTGTGTAACCTGTCAAAAGAATAACTTGGGACCTATAACATCAATGCCTCAATTAAGAGCTCCTGCTCCTGCAGGACCGTTCCAGGATATACAGTTAGATTACATCACCCTTCCTAAATGCCAAAAGTACAATGATGTCCTTGTAATAGTGGATAAATTCTCTAGATGGGTGGAAGCTGCTCCACGTAGAAGAGCGACAGCTGCCCATACAGCCAAAGTGCTATGCAAAGACTTTATCCCCAGATGGGGAGTACCAGCTAGCATTGACTCAGACAATGGAACCCACTTTACCGGTGCTGTTTGTAAGGAAGTCTGTAGACTATTAAACATTGACTGGAATTTACACTGTCCTTATCATCCACAATCATCAGGAGAAGTGGAACGTATGAATTGAACTTTGAAAGAAAGACTGTCTAAATACAACCAGTAAGGCATGAATTGGGTCCAAGCTTTGCCAATAGTATTATGCAGTATTAAGAGCAACACCAAACAGAACAAAAGGCCTAAGTCCATTTGAAATCATCACAGGCAGACCAATGTCTCTGCTAGGAACTATTGATTTGCAGAAGGCAGACTGCCATTTAATGAATGATACTTTGCTGATTTACTGTCAAAATCTAACAAATGTTGTTAGTTCTGCCTCTCAACGGCTGTGTGGGGAGATCCTCCAGAAGGTGGGCACGGCCTGGTGCCCGATGAAGAAGTTTACGTTAAAAAGCTACAGAAAGAACCTCTAGGATTGACGTGGGAAGGACCATTCGTAATCCTTCTCACCACCCAATCTGTTGTGAAGTTAAAAGGAAAGAAAAGTTGGATCCATGTATCACATGCGAAGCGCGCGTTTAAGTATTAAGGTCTGTAAAATGTTTACCGTAATATTCATTTTCAGTTATTTGATTGGCTTTGTAAATGTTGTACCAGAACTGAATGAGAACACATTCCTTTACACATCTAAGATATATACTAAAATTTCAACATTTTTAATTATTGGGTATGCATTGCAACCCCTACTAACTCAGGAGAAGGTATTCCCTTCTTAACTATCCTCTTTAATGCTTCAGAAACAGCAGAATGGTACATCTACCAAAATGTCCCTCGCTCTGTAGTAGTCCGTCTGGAGCATATTCATGTGAAAAAGGGAGGTACAAGATCTATTTAAAGAAATTCATTAACTTATAGAAATCTGCAGGCTGTCCACTAAACACCTTTTCAGGATGGCACCAACTTAAATATAACCCCAACAAAAATCCTAAATATATTAGCCTTCCAACTATTATTAAACAAAAAGGATCAATGTGCCTCATTAGTAATCACTCTAAAGGGATGAAAATGGGCAATAGTGTTTGTACTAATTATTTGGAAGTTAACACAGCTTATAAATGTGTGCAAAATTTATCACAAAGAACTGAACGGTCCTCAACAATAATATTCATACACATCACAATTAACAAAACATTCTCAGAACATTGGTACTTAGAAGATATTTACTTATACTCTGCTTATAATGGAACTTATTTTATTTGTAATGACAAAGCATATTCCTGGCTCCCAAAATACTGGTCAGGATCTTGCTATTTAAAAAAAAAAAAAATATTTTATTGAAAATTTTTGGTCAACCATCACAGTACATTGTGTATCCTTTACACAATAATATAACAGTATAAATAACAATGACCTGTTTTATAAACAAAGAATAAATAATATTTAACAAAAACGAAAACGAAAACTAAATGGCAACTGCCTTGTCTCAGATAAACACTCTCCAAAAACATGATTTAACAGCCCAATATACAATTATTTATAGCAACGACCTATACATATTATACATATATATTAACAACCCTGAGAGTCCTTCTGGTTCCTCACCCCCCCCCCTCCCCCGGGCTGCTGTTGCTACCTTCTTCTTTTCCATTCCCTCTGTCTTTCTGTAAGGTATTCGACGAACGGTTGCCACCGCCTGGTGAACCCTTGAGCCGATCCCCTTAGGACGAACTTAATGCGTTCCAGCTTTATAAACCCTGGCATGTCATTTATCCAGGTCTCCACCCCCGGGGGCTTGGCTTCCTTCCACATCAACAGTATCCTGCGCCGGGCTACTAGGGACGCAAAGGCCAAAACATCGGCCTCTCTCGCCTCCTGTACTCCCGGCTCTTGTGCAACCCCAAATATAGCCAGCTTGGTTCGACCTGGACCCCCACTACTTTCGAAAGCACCTTTGTCACCCCCATCCAGAACCCCTGTAGTGCCGGACATGACCAGAACATGTGGGTGTGATTCGCTGGGCTTCTCGAGCATCTCGCACACCTATCCTCTACCCCCAAAAATTTACTGAGCCGTGCTCCAGTCATAGGCGCCCTGTGTATCACCTTAAATTGAATCAGGCTTAGCCTGGCACACGAGGACGATGAGTTTACCCTACTTAGGGCATCCGCCCACAACCCCTCCTCAATCTCCTCCCCCAGCTCTTCTTCCCATTTTCCTTTCAGCTCATCTACCATAATCTCCCCCTCGTCCCTCATTTCCCTATATATATCTGACACCTTACCGTCCCCCACCCATGTCTTTGAGATCACTCTGTCCTGCACCTCATGCGTCGGGAGCTGCGGGAATTCCCTCACCTGTTGCCTCGCAAAAGCCCTCAGTTGCATATACCGGAATGCATTCCCTTGGGGCAACCCATATTTCTCGGTCAGCGCTCCCAGACTTGCGAACTTCCCATCCACAAACAGATCTTTCAGTTGCGTTACTCCTGCTCTTTGCCATATTCCAAATCCCCCATCCATTCTCCCCGGGGCAAACCTATGGTTATTTCTTATCGGGGACCCCACCTAGGCTCCCGTCTTTCCCCTATGCCGTCTCCACTGTCCCCAAATTTTCAAAGTCGCCACCACCACCGGGCTTGTGGTGTATTTCTTCGGTGAGAACGGCAATGGGGCCGTCACCATAGCTTGTAGGCTAGTCCCCCGACAGGACGCCCTCTCCAATCTCTTCCACGCCGCTCCCTCCTCTTCTCCCATCCACTTACTCACCATTGAGATATTGGCGGCCCAGTAGTACTCACTTAGGCTCGGTAATGCCAGCCCCCCACTATCCCTACTACGCTGTAAGAATCCCTTCCTCACTCTCGGGGTCTTCCCGGCCCACACAAAACTCATGATACTCTTTTTGATCCTTTTGAAGAAAGCCTTCGTGATCACCACCGGGAGGCACTGAAACACAAAGAGGAATCTCGGGAGGACTACCATTTTAACCGCCTGCACCCTCCCTGCCAGTGACAGGGATACCATGTCCCATCTCTTGAAGTCCTCCTCCATTTGTTCCACCAATCGCGTTAAATTTAACCTATGCAATGTACCCCAATTCTTGGCTATCTGGATACCCAAGTAACGAAAGTCCCTTGGTACCTTCCTCAGCGGAAAGTCCTCTATTTCTCTGCTCTGCTCCCCTGGATGCACCACAAACCACTCACTTTTCCCCATGTTCAGTTTATATCCTGAGAATTCTCCAAACTCCCGAAGTGTCCGCATTATCTCTGGCATCCCCTCCGCCGGGTCCGCTACATATAACAACAAATCATCCGCATATAGAGATACCCGGTGTTCTTCTCCTCCTCTAAGTACTCCCCTCCACTTCTTGGAACCCCTCAATGCTATTGCCAGGGGCTCAATCGCCAGTGCAAACAATAATGGGGACAGAGGGCATCCCTGCCTTGCCCTCTATGGAGCCGAAAGTCTGCCGATCCCCGTCCATTCGTGACCACACTCGCCACTGGGGCCCTATACAACAGCTGCACCCATCCAACATACTCATCTCCAAAATCAAATCTCCTCAGCACCTCCCACAGATAATCCCACTCCACTCTATCAAATGCTTTCTCGGCATCCATCGCCACCACTATCTCCGCTTCCCCCTCTGGTGGGGGCATCATCATTACCCCTAGCAGCCTCCGTATATTCGTATTCAGCTGTCTCCCCTTCACAAACCAAGTTTGGTCCTCATGGACCACCCTCGGGACACAATCCTCTATCCTCATTGCCATTACCTTGGCCAGAATCTTAGCGTCTACATTTAGGAGGGAAATAGGTCTATAGGACCCGCATTGCAGCGGGTCCTTTTCCGTCTTTAGGAGAAGCGATATCGTTGCCTCAGACATAGTCGGGGGCAGCTGTCCCCTTTCCTTTGCCTCATTAAAGGTCTTCATCAATAGCGGGGCGAGCAAGTCCACATATTTCCTGAAAAATTCAACTGGGAATCCATCCGGTCCCGGAGCCTTCCCCGCCTGCATGCTCCTAATTCCTTTCACTACTTCCTCTATTTCAATCTGTGCTCCCAGTCCCACCCTTTCCTGCTCCTCCACCTTGGGAAATTCCAGCCGGTCCAGAAAGCCCATCATTCTCTCCCTCCCATCCGGGGGTTGAGCTTCGTATAAATTTTTATAAAATGCCTTGAACACTCCATTCACTCTCTCCGCTCCCCGCTCCATCTCTCCTTCCTCATCCCTCACTCCCCCTATTTCCCTCGCTGCTCCCCTTTTCCTCAATTGGTGGGCCAGCAACCTGCTCGCCTTCTCCCCATATTCGTACTGTACACCCTGTGCCTTCCTCCACTGTACCTCTGCAGTACCCGTTGTCAGCAAGTCAAATTCTACGTGTAGCCTTTGCCTTTCCCTGTACAGTCCCTCCTCCGGTGCCTCCGCATATTGCCTGTCCACCCTCAGAAGTTCTTGCAGCAACCGCTCCCGTTCCCTACTCTCCTGCTTTCCTTTATGTGCCCTTATTGATATCAGCTCCCCTCTAACCACTGCCTTCAGCGCCTCCCAGACCACTCCCACCTGGACCTCCCCATTATCATTGAGTTCCAAGTACTTTTCAATGCACCCCCTCACCCTTAGACACACCCCCTCATCTGCCATTAGCCCCATGTCCATTCTCCAGGGTGGGCGCCCTCCTGTTTCCTCCCCTATCTCCAAGTCCACCCAATGTGGAGCGTGATCCGAAATGGCTATAGCCGTATACTCCGTTCCCCTCACCTTCGGGATCAACGCCCTTCCCAAAACAAAAAAGTCTATTCGCGAATAGACTTTGTAGACATAGGAGAAAAACGAGAACTCCTTACTCCTAGGTCTGCTAAATCTCCACGGGTCTACTCCTCCCATCTGCTCCATAAAGTCTTTAAGCACCTTGGCTTCTGCCGGCCTCCTTCCAGTCCTGGACCTCGACCTATCCAGCCCTGGTTCCAACACCGTATTGAAATCTCCCCCCATTACCAACTTTCCCACCTCTAGGTCCGGGATGCGTCCTAGCATACGCCTCATAAAATTGGCATCATCCCAGTTCGGGGCATATACGTTTACCAAAACCACCATCTCCCCCTGTAGTTTGCCACTCACCATCACGTATCTGCCCCCGCTATCCGCCACTATAGTCTTTGCCTCAAACATTACCCGCTTCCCCACTAATAAAGCCACCCCCCTGTTTTTCGCATCTAGCCCCGAATGGAACACCTGCCCCACCCAACCTTTGCGTAGTCTCACCTGGCCTATCAGTTTCAAGTGCGTTTCCTGTAACATAACCACGTCTGCCTTAAGTTTCTTAAGGTGTGCGAGTACCCGTGCCCTCTTTATCGGCCCGTTCAGCCCTCTCACGTTCCACGTGATCAGCCGGGTTGGGGGGCTTTTTACCCCCCCCTTGTCGATTAGCCATCCCCTTTTTCCAGCTCCACACCCGGTTCCCACGCAGCTGTGTCCCCCCCAGACGGTGCCCCCCCGCCCATCCCACCCCATGCCAGCTCCCCCCTCTCCCCAGCAGCAGCAGCCCAATAATTCCCCCCTCCCACCCCCCCGCTAGATCCCCCACTAGCGTAGTTACACCCCCCATGTTGCTCCCAGAAGTCAGCAAACTCTGGCCGACCTCGGCTTCCCCCCGTGACCTCGGCTCGCACCGTGCGACGCCCCCTCCTTCCTGCTTCCCTATTCCCGCCATGATTATCATAGCGTGGGAACCGAGCCCGCGCTTCCCCCTTGGCCCCGCCCCCAATGGCCAACGCCCCATCTCCTCCACCTCCTTTCCTCCCCCCACCACCTCCTGTGGAAGAAAGAAAAGTTACCACATCGCAGGATTAATAACATAAAACTCCTCTTTCCCCCCTTTTTACCCCCCTCTTCGCCCCCCATACTCGCCCCACCACCTTGTTTCAAACGTTCTTTTTTTAATAATCCGCTCATTCCAATTTTTCTTCCACGATAAAAGTCCACGCCTCATCCGCCGTCTCAAAGTAGTGGTGCCTCCCTTGATATGTGACCCACAGTCTTGCCAGTTGCAGCATCCCGAATTTTATCTTTTTTTTGTGAAGCACCGCCTTGGCCCGATTAAAGCTCGCCCTCCTTCTCGCCACCTCCGCACTCCAGTCTTGGTATACGCGGATCACCGCGTTCTCCCACTTACTGCTCCGGGTTTTCTTTGCCCATCTAAGGACCATCTCTCTATCCTTAAAACGGAGGAATCTCACCACTATGGCTCTAGGAATTTCTCCTGCTCTCGGTCCTCGCGCCATCACTCGGTATGCTCCCTCCACCTCCAGCGGACCCGCCGGGGCCTCCGCTCCCATTAACGAGTGCAGCATCGTGCTCACATATGCCCGACGTCCGCTCCCTCCGCACCTTCAGGAAGACCAAGAATCCTTAGGTTGTTCCTCCTCACGTTGTTCTCCAGCGCCTCCAGCATTTCCACACATCGTTTATGGTGTGCCTCGTGCATCTCCGTCTTCACCACCAGGCCCTGTATGTCGTCCTCATTCTCGGCAGCCTTTGCCTTCACGACCCGAAGCTCCCGCTCCTGGGTCTTTTGCTCCTCCTTTAGCCCTTCGATCGCCTGTAATATCAGGTCCAACAGCTCCTTCTTCATTTCCTTTTTGAGTTCTTCCCCGCAGCGTTTCAAAAACTCGTGTTGTTCAGGGCCCCATATTAAACTGCCACCTTCCGACGCCATCTTGGTTTTTGCTTGCCTTCCTTGCCGCTGCTCTAAAGGATCCACCGCAATCCGGCCACCTTCCTCTCCTTTTTTCATCCGTATCCAGGGGGGATTCTCTTCTGGTTCACCGCACAGTACTTTTCGCCGTTAAAATTGCCGTTGGGGCTCTTATTAAGAGCCCAAAAGTCCGTTTCACCGGGAACTGCCGAAACGTGCGACTCAGCTGGTCATCGCCGCACCCGGAAGTCCCGGGATCTTGCTATTTAGGATACATAGTACCTGCCATCCCTCATCTCCCTAATCTCCCTTATGTTTCAGGACCAACCACTCGAATAAATAAATGTGCTATAACCTTACGAGATGCAATTTATGCTAAACTTATTCCTTTTTATTGGGAGACAAGGGTTGCCAATGAATTAAATAAAATAACAACCATCATACAAAACATAGCCGATTACACCGCCACTGCCCTAGATACAATTTCTGACGAAATGCGAGCAATTTGAACCGTGGCATTACAAAATCGAATGGCACTTGACTATGTGCTAGCCGGAAAAGGTGGCATCTGCGCCCTGATTGGTGCGGAGTGTTGCACTTTTATTCCAGATAACTCACAGGAAGTTAAAGATCTGGCAGCACACATTCAAAAGGAAGTCAAGAAACCTGACTCACCCTCAGATACCTCTATCTGGGAGAAACTTTGCGGGTGGTTGGGACCCACAGGAATGTCCACAGTAAGAATAATCTTTTTCTTCTGTGTAGCAGGATTCATTATTTACATGACATTCCTGGTAATCAAATGCATTAAACAACTATTCACTAAACGCAAGGGCCCAACAGTCAGAATGATTCACACCTACTGCACCATCATTAGATGAAATAGAAATGCAATATTATTGTTGAAATATTACTGATCAATCAATTATTTGACTGTATTATTAACATATTGCGAATAGATTAATACTGAATCAGTAGATTCAATTTCGATTAATTGATTAATTGTTGTTTTATAATAATTCTTTAAGAATTTTAATAATTTTTGCTGTAATGCTTGTAATGCAAAGCTTGCCAATCTATTCTTGAAGATTGCATTGACAATATGAATGAGTTCCTCTTCGCTCTTTTACCTATCCTAAAACTCCTTTGTTTTATCTTATTGTGATCTTTTTCACTTAACCTTTCGATTTATCAAAGGGCAGACTGAAAGTAATCAATTATTTTCTGATAGGTAAAACGGCTATTTTAATGTAAATATTAAAGCCCTGTTTTAATACCCATTTTAAAATAAGGATTTCAGCACTCACAACCTTAGGTCAAGACAAAATACATAACTTCAACAAAAGCACAAGAGCCTGACACATCCACAAACTAATTGGAGATAAAAACAACATTTTGCTGACAAAATGAACAAACTATTGTTCTAATGAACAGATTTTAAAGTTAGTTTCATATTAAGAAATGAGCTGTACCAATAATCAAGATCAAGGTCGAAATAAGCACCAAAACAATATGAAGGCACCATTGTCCAGAATATGGATAAAGCAAAGTCAGCAGAAAACCAGTAAAAATCAGTCTTGATAATAGCACAAAATTGCATTCCATAGCATACACAAATATTCAAACATGAAACATTCAGAACTTATGTTACACATTGAGGATTGACAGTTAACCATCGAATCAAATGTATTTGATTCTCACCCAAACCAATTAGGATGATGAAGAGGTGTAGACAGATGGTTTCAGACTGATAACATTTTCCTTAAACATGAGGGTCCGCACAGCCATCATTATTCCGGGATCACTCTATACTTTGATCTAACTATTCGCTATCCCTATTTTCTTATTTTCGCTTTTCCACTCTAACTTTTGAAGTTCATGCAAGCTGTTTTGCCGTAAGCAAGAAACCATTTCTGTATTATTTCGAAAGTTTAATTGTTTATAAGTTACTTCTCTTTAAGTCCTTTTGCTAGCCGGACTTTATTGAGAATAGATTTAAGTTTCTCTCATTTGTAATCAAATAGCGGCAATAAAAGATTCTTATTTGCATCCGAGAAGTTTAACTCAAATTTCTACTGAGTTTTAGTTTTGCGAGACTTCACTAGATCCGCATGGTAGATCTCTACATATATGCAACCAAATTCTTTTCAAGTGAAATAAAATATGTCTATTTTCTGTGCAAAGCTGTATATTGGAAGACACCCCTCTCTTCGGACCATGAACCATTTCTTTGTACATGCATTAAAACAATCCTACATCTGATGCCGCTGCCCACCCATTTAATTTTAAAGATTTTGTAGCCAATATGATCAATCGATAACCTTTTCAAACTTAGTCTTTTTGTCGAGTGTGCATTATCATACAACGAATGTAAAAACATTTAAGGGTGCACTGGGTGGAATCTTCCCAGAATTTGACAAAGGCCGTAAGGAAAACCCAAAAGCTTTCTATAGGTATGTCAGGAATAAGCGAATGACTAGGGAAAGAGTAGGACCAGTCAAGGACAGGGATGGGAAATTGTGTGTGGAGTCTGAAGAGATAGGCGAGATACTAAATGAATATTTTTCGTCAGTATTCACTCAGGAAAAAGATAATGTTGTGGAGGAGAATGCTGAGCCCCAGGCTAATAGAATAGATGGCATTGAGGTACGTAGGGAAGAGGTGTTGGCAATTCTGGACAAACTGAAAATAGATAAGTCCCCGGGACCTGATGGGATTTATCCTAGGATTCTATGGGAGGCCAGGGAAGAGATTGCTGGACCTTTGGCTTTGATTTTTATGTCATCATTGGCTACAGGAATAGTGCCAGAGGACTGGAGGACAGCAAATGTGGTCCCTTTGTTCAAAAAGGGGAGCAGAGACAACCCCGGCAACTATAGGCCGGTGAGCCTCACGTCTGTAGTGGGTAAAGTCTTGGAGGGGATTATAAGAGACAAGATTTATAATCATCTAGATAGGAATAATATGATCAGGGATAGTCAGCATGGCTTTGTGAAGGGTAGGTCATGCCTCACAAACCTTATTGAGTTCTTTGAGAAGGTGACTGAACAGGTAGACGAGGGTAGAGCAGTTGATGTGGTGTATATGGATTTCAGCAAAGCGTTTGATAAGGTTCCCCACGGTAGGCTATTGCAAAAAATACGGAGGCTGGGGATTGAGGGTGATTTAGAGATGTGGATCAGAAATTGGCTAGCTGAAAGAAGACAGAGGGTGGTGGTTGATGGGAAATGTTCAGAATGGAGTACAGTCACAAGTGGAGTACCACAAGGATCTGTTCTGGGGCCGTTGCTGTTTGTCATTTTTATCAATGACCTAGAGGAAGGCGCAGAAGGGTGGGTGAGTAAATTTGCAGACGATACTAAAGTCGGTGGTGTTGTCGATAGTGTGGAAGGATGTAGCAGGTTACAGAGGGATATAGATAAGCTGCAGAGCTGGGCCGAGAGGTGGCAAATGGAGTTTAATGTAGAGAAGTGTGAGGTGATTCACTTTGGAAGGAATAACAGGAATGCGGAATATTTGGCTAATGGTAAAGTTCTTGAAAGTGTGGATGAGCAGAGGGATCTAGGTGTCCATGTACATAGATCCCTGAAAGTTGCCACCCAGGTTGATAGGGTTGTGAAGAAGGCCTATGGAGTGTTGGCCTTTATTGGTAGAGGGATTGAGTTCCGGAGTCGGGAGGTCATGTTGCAGCTGTACAGAACTCTGGTACGGCCGCATTTGGAGTATTGCGTACAGTTCTGGTCACCGCATTATAGGAAGGACGTGGAGGCTTTGGAGCGGGTGCAGAGGAGATTTACCAGGATGTTGCCTGGTATGGAGGGAAAATCTTATGAGGAAAGGCTGATGGACTTGAGGTTGTTTTCGTTGGAGAGAAGAAGGTTAAGAGGAGACTTAATAGAGGCATACAAAATGATCAGGGGGTTGGATAGGGTGGACAGTGAGAGCCTTCTCCCGCGGATGGATATGGCTGGCACGAGGGGACATAACTTTAAACTGAGGGGTAATAGATATATGACAGAGGTCAGAGGTAGGTTCTTTACTCAAAGAGTAGTGAGGCCGTGGAATGCCCTACCTGCTACAGTAGTGAACTCGCCAACATTGAGGGCATTTAAAAGTTTATTGGATAAACATATGGATGATAATGGCATAGTGTAGGTTAGATGGCTTTTGTTTCGGTGCAACATCGTGGGCCGAAGGGCCTGTACTGTGCTGTATTGTTCTATGTTCTATGTTCTAACTCTCTGATAATGGGGCTTTGTCCCCATGGCCGTGAGAAAACGGGGGCGAATCACTCTGGACATTCCTGGAGCAAGTCCAGACTGATTCTCCACTTCGCAGGTGGCTAACAGGGCCCCGGTGTGCTCCTAACAGCTCCAGTTGCTGATACGGGGCCCTGCACTTCTGGCCGCGGGTCCGCCCATGCACGTTGTGGCGGCCTTTGGCGGCGGCTCCGCTCAACATGGCGTACCCACACCACGGGCCGGCCTGACAATATACGCCCCCCCAGAGATTGCATGCGCCCGCCGATTGGTGGCCCCCGATCATGAGCCTGGCCACATGCCCCCCCCCCCCCCCCCCCGGTGACGAGTCCCCCCCCGCCCCCCACCAGGGCGGCCGCAAACTGAGTCTGTAGCCACCAATCCGAGTGCCTGCCGGGTGGAACCATGAGTGAACCACGCCGGCAGGAACTCAGCCATTTGTCGGCGGAGTATCGCCGCGGGGGCCTCTTTCAATGGCCCCAGACTGGTGCCGCCTTGACCGTGACCACGGGATTGGCGGCAATTCTCTGGTCACTGGAGAACCGCGGGAGCGACGTCGGACCCGATCGTGGGTCTGACGCCCATTCTCTGCTCCCGCGCCGAGCGCAATTGCAGTGTGGAGGCTCGGAGAATCCGGCCAAAGTGTCTGGCTCAGATTGAAAACTGGCGTGCAGCTCTCTGGTTGCACAAACCAATTTTCTTTTACCAAATATTGAGCCTCTTAGAGAGAACAAAATGAGTGGGCATGGTCTATATCATTACTCTGGCAGGGCATAGTATCATAGAATTTATAGTGCAGAAGGAGGCCATTTAGCCCATCGAGTCTGTACCGGCCCTTGGAAAGAGCACCCTACGTAAGCCCAGACCTCCACCCTATCCCCGTAACCCAGTAACCCCACCTAACCATTTGGACACTAAGGGACAATTTAGCATGGACAATCCACCTAACCTGCACATGTTTGGACTGGGGAGGAAACCCACGCAGACACAGACAAAGTGCAAACTCTGCACAGTCACTCGAGGCCGGAATTGAACCGGGGTGCCTGGAGCTGTGAGGCAGCAGTGCTAACTACTGTGCCACCATGCCAGCCCCATGGCCTCATAGAGCAGGGAAACAGCTCCATGGATATCGGGCACCATCTTGAAACGGCATCCTGATCAGCGCTGCAGCCTAAGGGCTCCCAGACCTGGGACGTCATTCTCCGACCCCCCAGAGGGTCGGAGAATGGCCTTTGGCCGCCGTGAATCCTGCCCCCGCCGGTTGCCGAAGTCTCCGAAGGGAGAAAAGTCGGCGGGGCGTTAATGTCGCCGCTGCCGTCGGAGAATGGCACGGGTCTGCGCAAGGCAGCCGATTTTCGGCCTGCCGATATTCTCCCTTCCGAATGGGCCGAAGTCCCGTCGACGTGATGACCGTTCACGTCGACGTAAATTAAACCTCCTTTTCATCGGCGTGACCCGGTGCTCCAGGCTCACGCCGACCAGCGTGGAGGTGAGTGACGGCCTTGGGGGTTGGCTCTGGGCAGGCAATGGCGTGGCTGCAGTCTGAATGCGTGAGGAGAGGTGTGTCTCGGGTTGTGTGTGTGTGTGTGTGCGGTGGGGGGGGGGGGGGGGGGTGGTTAGAGTAGGCTGGGCTCCGGGGGAGTGCCGGGAGGGGGTCCGTGCCGGGGAGGTGGATGGGGGGTCCGTGCCGGGGTGGAGGTTGGGGGGGGGGTCCGTGCTGGGGTGGAGGTTGGGGGGGGGGGTCCGTGCCGGGGTGAGGTTGGGGTGGGGTCCGTGCCGGGGTGGAGGTTGGGGGGGGTCCGTGCCGGGGTGGAGGTTGGGGGGGGGTCCGTGCCGTGCCGGGGTGGAGGTTGGGGGGGTGTTCGTGCTGGGGTGGAGGTTGGGGGGGGGGGTCCGTGCCGGGGTGAGGTTGGGGGGGGTCCGTGCTGGGGTGGAGGTTGGGGTGGGGGGGGTCCGTGCCGGGGTGGAGGTTGGGGGGGGTTCGTGCCATGCCGGGGTGGAGGTTGGGGGAGGTCCGTGCTGGGGTGGAGGTTGGGGGGGGGTCCGTGCTGGGGTGGAGGTTGGGGGGGTCCGTGCCGTGCCGGGGTGGAGGTTGGGGGGGGGGGGTCCGTGCCGTGCCGGGGTGGAGGTGGGGGGGGGTCCGTGCTGAGGTGGAGGTTGGGGGGGGTCTGTGCCGTGCCGGGGTGGAGGTTGGGGGGGGTCCGTGCTGGGTTGGAGGTTGGGGGGGGTTCCGTGCCGGGGTGGAGGTTGGGGGGGGTCCGTGCCGTGCCGGGGTGGAGGTTGGGGGGGGTCCGTGCTGGGGTGGAGGTTGGGGGGGGGGTCCGTGCCGGGGTGAGGTTGGGGGGGGGTCTGTGCCGGGGTGGAGGTTGGGGGGGGGTCCGTGCCGTGCCGGGGTGGAGGTTGGGGGGGGGTCCGTGCTGGGGCAGAGGTTGGGGGGGGTGGTCCGTGCCGGGGTGGAGGTTGGGGGGGGGGTCCGTGCCGTGCTGGGGTGGAGGTTGGGGGGGTGGTCCGTGCCGTGCCGGGGTGGAGGTTGGGGGGGGGTCCGTGCTGGGTTGGAGGTTGGGGCAGGGGGGTCCGTGCCGGGGTGAGGTTGGGGGGGGGGGTCCGTGCCGGGGTGGAGGTTGGGGGGGGTCCGTGCTGGGGTGGAGGTTGGGGGGGGGGGTCCGTGCCGGGGTGGAGGTTGGGGGGGGGGGTCCGTGCTGTGGTGGAGGTTGGGGTGGGGGCCGTGCCGAGGAGGGGGATGGGAGGGCAAGTGAGTTGGTCCACCTGGCCAGGTGCCAGCCTCCAACAGTTGGACCCATGCGGTCCATGCCACCTGGCTGGGGGGAGGAGGGGATATGGGCAATGATGACATGTCGTCGTTCCCCTCCCCCCCACCAGGCCGTCATGTTTTCAGATCATCCAGCGATGTTGGCCGCCGTGGTGGCAGCCGCTCATGTCTATGTTGCCCTGGATGAGGAGGAGGAGGAGGAGGAGGAGGAGCGTGCCAGAGAGGCGGCGCAGGCTGCCGCAGAGGGGCAGGCGGCAGCCGCCCAGGCTGGAGGGACACCTGACCAACAGGACGAGGAGGGGGAGAAGGACGTCGCGGCCCCACGGCAACGGAGGCACCCGAGGGCGCCCCGTGTGTACCGGCCCCGGCAGTCATACCAGGACCTCACGGACCGGGAATGCAGGAGGAGACTCCGGTTGAGCCGGGAAACCGTGGCACACATCTGCCACCTGCTGGCACACCTGTCACCGCGTGGCACTGGCGGGGGACACCCTCTGCCCGTGTCCGTCAAGGTTACGGTGGCCCTGAACTTTTATGCAACGGGGTCATTCCAGGCACCGAGTGGGGACCTGTCTGGCATATCGCAGACATCGGTGCACCGGTGCATCCGGGCAGTGACAGATGCCCTATATGCCATGGCGCACCGCTACATCCGCTTCCCCGTGGACCGGGCCAGCCAAGATGCCCGGGCCGTGGGCTTCTCTGCCGTGGCCGGGTTCCCCATGGTCCAGGGCGCGATAGATGGGATGCACGTCGCCGTGCGGCTGCCTGCAGATAACAGGGCCGTGTTCACTAATAGGAAGGGGACCTATTCGATGAACGTACAGGTGGTCTGCGACCACCGCATGATGATCCTGCACGTCTGCGCCCGTCACCCAGGCAGTGTACACGACTCATTCGTGTTGTCGCGGTCATCCATCCCCGGCATGTACGAGGGACGCCATCCCCGGCTGAGGGGTTGGTTGCTGGGCGACAGGGGCTACCCATTGCGATCGTGGCTGATGACGCCTATACGGAGGCCACGCAATGAGGCGGAGAACCGCTACAATGATGCCCATGTAGCGACAGGGGAGTGACCGAGAGGTGCTTTGGCGTGCTGAAGATGCGTTTCAGGTGCCTGGACCTCTCTGGGGGCGCCCTCCAGTATCGGTCAGATAGGGTCGGCCGCATCATTGTGGTGTGCTGCGTCCTGCACAACATAGCCCAGCAGAGGGGCGATGTGCCGCAGGCAGAGGAGGGCGGAGTGGAGGAGCAGCAGGAAGAGGCCCAGTCCTCCCCAGATGAGGGGGATGGGGGCAATGGTCAGGGCAGACGGGGTAGACACATGCGGGTGGCTGTCCACCATTACCGGCTGGCCCAGCGGGCACGGGACAGACTGATAGACGTCCGCTTCACTGACTAGATGGGCGTGGGAATCGGGTAGTATGGCCACAGACCGCACACCATGGCAACAGCCGACCACCCACACCCCCCACCCATCCACCCACCCAGCACCCTCACCGCCCTCCCCAACCCCACCCACCCCACCCGCATGCACACCACACCTCCCCCCCCATTGCCGATCCACCTGCGGCACAACGGGCCGGGCTCACACAGTTGCGGGTAGACGCGTGTCTATCGCAGGCCATGGAGGATGATGACAACCCGCCCTGCGATGAGCTCCTGGCTCTACATCGTTGGACTATGTCTGACCCATGGCCACAGTACCACCATCCACCCGGACCATCCCTGCATGCGGCTGTGACACTGCAGCGCACGGTCCCGTCCTCTGCCCGGGGGATGTTGATGGCGGCCCAGGGGGAAGGGGGCAGACTCACCTGGGGCTGAGGTAAGACCACCCCTCACACACACACTTGCGCTCAACATACATGACACCCCCGCACACTTTGGACAGAGCACAAAGGCAGCTTCGGTAGGTGTAACATTGACTTTAATAACCAAAGGACTTCATGCATGTGCCCTAGCCCCTAAAACTCATCTGTGCCCTGCACCCGTGTCAACTTACTCAGTGTCTAATTGTTTGGCCTTACGGGCCCTTTGACTACGTCTACGTGGTTCCCCAGACGGTACAGCAGAACTGGAGGTGGACTCCTGTGATTCCTGCCCTCTGACACTGGAACCCTTTGGCGGCCGTTTCCTGGGGCGTCCTGGCCTAGATGGGCCAGGCTGCGGCCCGGGCGACTGGGATGGCGAGCTGCCAGCCTGTCCTGCCCGTTGCCCACCCGATGCACCTGGGACGGAAGGGGGGGAGTCCGAGGTGTCGCGGTGTACCGGGACCTCCCCTACAGAGGGAGCCGGGACGGACCACACCACCTCCTCCTCCCTCGGGGTGCCCAATGGCCCCCAGGCCTCTACATGGGTGGGGGATGCGAACGGACTGGCCATCCGACGCCCCCCCGACATCTGGCGCTGCCAGTCCTGGAGGCCCGTGCTGGTATCGACAGGGGTCTGCAGGTTTGCAGCCATGGAGCCCAGGGGGTTGGCAAACCCTGTCTGTGACAGTGCGACGCCGGCTCGCACATGGCCACTGGCGCCGATGCCCTCAGCGATGGCCTGCAGAGACTGGGTCATGGCCTGCTGAGACTGGGCCATGGCCTGCTGAGACTGGGCCATGGCCTGCAGAGACTGGGCTATGGCGTTGAGCGCCTCTGCCATCTGGCGCTGGCACTGGCTCATGGCCTCCTGTGAGAGGGCAGCCATTTCCTGGGCCACATACGCCGCCTGCACGGAAGGCCCCAGGTCTCGCAAATCGTTCCCCATGTCTGACACCGTCGCACCCATTGCCTCCACCGCGGATGCCACCCGTGCGGTGTCGGCCTGGGTGGCACGCATGACCGGCACCACTCCCAGCTCCTGGACGCGGGTGGACTCCTCCACCTGCGACCGCAGCCGCCGCAAGCCGCCCGTCACCCTCTTCGCTCGTCTCCGGGTCGGTGGTTGCATCGGATCTATGTGTGGGTGTGGTAACTGCAGGAACCCGGGATCCATCTGGGCGGCAGATGTTCGCTTGGGCTGGGCTGCCCTCCGACCGCCCGGTCCCTCTGCTGCTCCTACCTCCACCTGCTGTACCGGGACGGCTGTGTTGTGCGCACCAGTGAGTGTACCAGACGCCTCATCACTAAAGTGCCCAACCGTGGTGAGTGTTTCTGCGATGGTGGAGGGTGTTGGTGACAGCAGTGGCGTTGTGTCGTGCTCTTCGTCCCACTCTGAGTCCATGGCACTTTGGGGTGGGGGTTCGTCTCCACCCATCCACTCTGAGTCACTGTCCGGTATTTCGTCTTCCTGGGTAGTGCTGTCCCGGGTAGGGGTGTCCTGGGTAGTGGTGTCCTGGGTAGTGGTGTCCTGGGTAGTGGTGTCCTGGGTAGTGGTGTCCTGGCTCGGATGTGACGGGGGCCTGTGGCTGCCCCCCTCGTCGCTGGGTGGTCGCTCCCGCACGTGACGGGGGTGTCGTCTCCCTGTTGCTCCAGGTCTCTCCGTCTCCCGTGGTGTGCGAGGGGCATCCTGCAGGCATCGCATGCTGGAGGGTACGGGTCTCTCCATCTCCCGTGGTCTCCGAGGGGCATCCTGCGGGCGTCGCATGCTGGAGGGTCCGGGTCTCTCCGTCTCCCGTGGTCTCCGAGGGGCATCCTGCGGGCGTCGCATGCTGGAGGGTGCGGGTCTCTCCGTCTCCTGTGGTCTCCGAGGGGCATCCTGCGGGCGTCGCATGCTGGAGGGTGCGGGTCTCTCCGTCTCCTGTAGTCTCCGAGGGGCATCCTGCGGGCGTCGCATGCTGGAGGGTGCGGGTCTCTCCGTCTCCTGTGGTCTCCGAGGGGCATCCTGCGGGCGGTGTGCATCTGCGGGGATGGGTGCCTGGACGTTTGGTCCTGCGATACACAATGAAGCATGCATGGTTAGACATCAGGCAGTGATCAGGTGATACGGGGGAGGGGGATATAGGGGAGGGGGGATATGGGGACGGGCTGTCGGTGGCTCACTTGCTACTACGCCCCCGACCTCTGCATCAGCAACCTCCCGGTCCTCAGGTCTGACAGCCAGTTCCAGGGCCCTTTCCTCGTGTACGGTCAGTGGCCTCTCATCAGCGGGCCCTCTTCCAGTCCTCACATGCTCCCTATTGTTGTGTGCGCGCTTCTCCTGTGGGGGGGTGGGGGGCAGGGGTAAAAGGCAACAGTGTTAGGCAGGTATATGAATGCACGCCATTGGTTGTGCGTGCATTGCAGAGGTTAAGGTTAGGGCTGGATTCACTTGGGGATATGGCGGATATGGGGGAGGGGGGATATGGGGGAGGGGGGATATGGGGGAGGGGGGGATATGGGGGAGGGGGGATATGGGGGAAGGGGGATATGGGGGATATGGGGGAGGGGGGGATATGGGGATATGGGGGAGGGGGGATATGGGGAATATGGGGGAGGGGGGATATGGGGGAGGGGGGATATGGGGGATATGGGGGAGGGGGATATGGGGGAGGGGGGATATGGGGAGGGGGATATGGGGGATATGGGGAGGGGGGATATGAGGGATATGGGGGAGGGGGATATGGGGGAGGGGGGATATGGGGGATATGGGGGAGGGGGGATATGGGGAGGGGGATATGGGGGATATGGGGAGGGGGATATGGGGGATATGGGGGAGGGGGGATATGGGGAGGGGGGGATATGGGGGAGGGGGATATGGGGGAGGGGGGGATATGGGGAGGGGGGGATATGGGGAGGCTCACCCTGCCTGCTCTAACGAGGTCGTTCACCTTCTTGTGGCACTGGGTGCCTGTCCGTGGTGTCAGGGCCACAGCGGTGACGGCCTCTGCCACTTCCCTCCACAGACGCCGGCTGTGGCGTGGGGCAACTCTGCGGCCGTGCCCGGTATACAGGGCGTCCCTCCTCTGCTCCACCGCGTCCAGGAGCGCCTCCACATCGCGTGACTCGAACCTCGGGGCTGAGCGACGGCCAGCCATCCAGTCGGGTGTTGCGGTCGGGTGTTCCGGTCGGGTGGGGGGGAGCAGCGCGGCCTTATAGACATAGTACATTACAGCGCAGTACAGGCCCTTCGGCCTTCGATGTTGCACCGACCTGTGAAACCACTCTAAAGCCCATCTGCACTATTCCCTTATCGTCCATATGTCTATCCAATGACCATTTGAATGCCCTTAATGTTGATGAGTCCACTATTGTTGCAGGCAGGGCGTTCCACGCCCTTACTACTCTCTGAGTAAAGAACCTACCTCTGACATCTGTCCTATATCTATCTCCCCTCAATTTAAAGCTATGTCCCCTCGTGCTAGACATCAATGATGGTGGAACCATGACGCTGCACGCCGTGAGCCACTGCGCAAGCGCGGATCCTGTTACGTCGCTGCTAGCCCATTTCGGGCCGGAGACTATCGACCCATCTTTCCGACGTATCGCAAGTCGGATTTGCGCCGTTTTTTGCGCCGATCGGCGGACTTTCCGCCGATAACGGAGAATTTCGCCCCACATCATGGAGATTTTGGGGCTTGCCCCTCCTCCCCTCCCCCATCCCCGACAATCTTCACCAGTAATCAAACTCCCCACCAACACCACAGAAGTATAGCAGGCACTGGGACAACCTGGCAGTGCAATCCTGATAGTGCCACCGTGTGCAAGCATCCCTCTCCCTTGCTCCGCCCCCCCCAGGGGCTATATGGCAAGGGGGCAGTGCCAGGGGGGGCCCGCTGAGGAGACCCTTTGGGAGGGGGTCCCCCTCATGTTTGGTTGGGATGGGGGGGCAATGTTTGTGAAGGGGGGGTGATGGCTGTGAGGAGGGATTGATAGCTGTGAAGGGGAGGAGATGGCTGTGGGGAGAGAGATGGCTGTGAAGGGCTGGGAGATGGCTATGAACGGGAGGGTAGGCGATTGCTGTGAAGGCTGGATGGGTGATCCCTGTGAAGGGAGAGGTCTGTGAGGTGGGGGGGAGAGCGATAACTGTGAAGGAGAGGTGATGGATGTGAAGAGGGTGCAACGGATGTGAAGAGGGTCAATGGATGTGAAGGTTGCAATGGATATGAAGTGGGGGGTGATGGCTGTGAAGAGGGGGTCGATGGACGTGAAGTGGGTGAAGGATATTAAATGGAGGGGTACAATGGCTGTGAGGGGGGTGAGTGCCCACGATAATGTCCTGGTTGGGGGGGGGGGGGGAGGGGGGGAGTATATTTCAAATGCAGATCGCCGCGCCTTTATATGTTGGTGCCTCGATCTCTGTGGATCCGGCCTTGTCAGCTCTATCAGGCTCCACACCACCAAAGTGGCTGTGCAAACCACACCCCCAGATTGCGATCTGCATTTGAAATATGGGCGGTAGGCAGAAAGCGGGTAATTATAGGCCAGTGAGCTTAACTTGGGTAGTAGGGAAGATGCTGGAATCTATCATCAAGGAAGAAATAGCGAGGCATCTGGATGGAAATTGTCCCATTGGGCAGACACAGCATGGGTTCATAAAGGGCAGGTCGTGCCTAACTAATTTAGTGAAATTTTTTGAGGACATTACCAGTGCGGTAGATAACGGGGAGCCAATGGATGTGGTGTATCTGGATTTCCAGGAATCTTTTGACAAGGTGCCACACGAAAGGTTGCTGCATAAGATAAAGATGCATGGCATTAAGGGTAAAGTAGCAGCATGGATAGAGGATTGGTTAATTAATAGAAAGCAAAGAGTGGGGATTAATGGGTGTTTCTCTAGTTGGCAATTAGCAGCTAGTGGTGTCCCTCAGGGATCAGTGTTGGGCCCACAATTGTTCACAATTTACATAGATGATTTGGAGTTGGGGACCAAGGGCAATGTGTCCAAGTTTGCAGACGACACTAAGATGAGTGGTAAAACAAAACGTGCAGAGAATACTGGAAGTCTGCAGAGGGATTTGGATAGGTTAAGTGAATGTCTAGGGTCTGGCAAATGGAATACAATGTTGACAAATGTGAGGTTATCCATTTTGGTAGGAATAACAGTAAAAGAGATTATTATTTAAATGATAAAATATTAAAACATGCTGCTGTGCAGAGCGACCTGGGTATGCTAGTGCATGAGTCGCAAAAAGTTGGTTTACAGGTGCAACAGGTGATTAAAAAGACAAATGGAATTTTGTCCTTTTAAGACTATGGAGGTTATGCTGCAATTGTATAAGGTGTTAGTGAGGCCACACCTGGAGTATTGTGTTCAGTTTTAGTCTCCTTACCTAAGAAAGGACGTACTGGTGCTGGAGGGTGTGTAGAGGAGATTCACTAGGTTAATCCCAGAGCTGAAGGGGTGGATTAAGAGGAGAGGTTGAGTAGATTGGGACTGCACTCATTGGAATTTAGAAGGATGAGGGGGGACCTTATAGAAACATATAAAATAATGAAGGGAATAGATAGGATAGATGCGGGCAGGTTGTTTCCACTGGCGGGTGAAAGCAGAACTAGGGGGCAGAGCCTCAAAATAATTGGAAGTAGATTTAGGACTGAGTTTAGGAGGAGCTTCTTCACCCAAAGGGTTGTGAATCTATGGAATTCCTTGCCCAGTGAAGCAGTTGAGGCTCCTTCGTTAAATGTTTTTAAGATAAAGATAGATAGTTTTTTTGAAGAATAAAGGGATTAACGGTTATGGTGTTCGGGCCGGAAAGTGGAGCTGAGTCCACAAAAGATCAGCCATGATCTCATTGAATGGCGGAGCAGGCTCGAGGGGCCAGATGGCCTACTCCTGCTCCTAGTTCTTATGTTCTTATGTTCTTATTATCTGTGCACTAAGTTGCAGCAAATGATCTGAAAACTTGGCTGTGTTTCTAGAGCGATACACGCTGATTGTCAGTCAGAACTTGACACTCTGACAAATGTTTGGAAAATTCCACCTCTATGGTCCATTCTGAGCAAAGGCAGCATATTTTCTTCCATAAACACCATAAACCACACAGCTGAGAGATTGGTTTTGCAACATTCCGATGGCTTTTGGTCACTTACATTGATACCAGCATGTTATTTTAAGATACTTTTAAACTGAATTGAGATTCTCAAACAGTCATGTTAGGATTTACATGAATGTTCTCTGGATTATTTGTCTGGCTTTGGGCCACTAGCCCTGTACTGTAACCACAACATTACTCTATCCATACTGAAGTAAAATAGCTGGGTATTGATCTTAAGATCAGACAAAGAATATAGCCTTGACATTGGGGGGAATGTTTGCTACAATTGTTAGCTAGATCAGGCTGGCTTTGTGGCATGAATCGGTTTACTGATATCTCTGGGCAATTATTAACTATTATTTAGGCAATATATTCTGAAGAAAATCTCAACGTGATTCTCTTGTGGTTCTGAACTTGTACATTTGGTTGGGCGGGGCGGGGTAGTAGATTTGACAGAGAATCAGGATAAAGGGTTACTTCGGGTTGACAAACTATACCTAGTTGAGTGCCACAGGAGTTAATGTTGGGGCGTCAAATATGATCGTGGCACGGTAGCACAGTGGTTAGCATTTTTGCTTCATGGCTCCAGTGTCCCAGGTTCGATTCCCGGCTTGGGTCACTGACTGTGTGGAGTCTGCACATTCTCCCTGTGTCTGCGTGGGTTACCTCCGGGTGCTCCGGTTTCATCCCACAGTCCAAAGATGTGCCGGTTAGGTGGATTGGCCATGTTAAGTGTCCAACAAGGTTAGGTGGGGTTACTGGGTTACGGGATAGGGTGGGGGTTTGAGCTTAAGTGGGGTGCTCTTTCTGAGGGCTGGTGCAGGCTCGATGGGACGAATGGCTTCCTTCTGCACTGTAAATTCTATGAATCTATGATTCTATGATATTTACAATTTATATTAATGACTTCGATGAAATGATTGAATATATTTTAGCACAATTTGATAATGATACAAAGATAATTAGAAAGCAAGTTGTGAGAAGGACACAAAAGTCCAAATTTTGAAGCAGTAATGGAGACCCAGATTGTTTCCCGACACGATGTTGCCCTCAGCATTGGCGGCTGTCTGGAGCCAGGCCACCACTTTGTAAAAGCAGGAATGGAGGTAGGCAGATGCCAAGATAGCCAGGTTAGAAGGCACACTTCCATTCGCTGGGATATCATCCTAGCTCTCAACCCCTACCCCCCTCAGTGACACCTTGCTCCTCATACACCTTTGCCTCCTCATACACCATGCCTCCTTGATTCTCCATATACCCTCAATACCCACTCCATATCCCTATGTTCTCCATGTTTATCCTGAATATATTATATGGGGTTGAAACTAAGCCAAGCATTCATAAAGGGATTTTATTGCACAGCGAAATTGGCAAAGTCTCAACAACTGAATATATTAAATATTTTGATATCAGGAAAAGAATGCAGCCATCTTTTCAAGCTCGAAAACATGGATCAAATGGTAAGGGTCCTTCCTGTTTTCCCCTTATTTACCCTTTCTTTTATTTTGATATTCTTATTTTGATATATGGATGATTAATGGACATGCCTCTTCAAGGCAAGCAGCCTGTATCTTTAATTCAAGCAGAAGAATCCATAGGTTGCAGGAGAGATTACTTTGCTAGCCTGTGCTGGTTTGAACAGGAGACCACAGACTTGTCGGCACCAGTGAGAGAGATGGGTTGGGGCTCAGTTTGATTGATTGGCTAGTGGCCAATGAATTGGCCCAAAAGGCCATACTCTGCCTAGTAACATGTGGTGATTGGATTATATCCCAGTGGAATGCTTTTCAGAGTCCAAGGAGTTTCAGTTATGATCCTGGCGGCCCAAAGAAAGGTCCTGCTACTCTCTTTCCTCTGAATCTTTTCCCAGAAAGATTGCTGTGAGTTCTCTCTCGCTCCAGAAAGCCTGTGAGTGCTATCACTCTCCAGAACTCCTACTGTGAGTGCTGTATTGCTGAAACCACAGAGGCTTGCATACAAACCACAAACTGAAAGCAACGTTTGAAAAGGAAAAAAAGGGTGCCTCCCCAGGAAAGCTGCTGTGAGCGCTGCATTCTTGAACTTGCAGATAAAACATTGCAGGCTGCAAAACAAAAACCAGAACTTGCAATCTTGCTGTGATGGAAAGGGTGCAAAAAACCATCATCTGAAACAAAGACTCATATTCATTCTGCTTATTTTATTTTACCCCTTTCCACCCTCAGTGTTTGTTTGTCTTGTGTGTGTAGAGAGTGGGGTACAAGTTAAAGTGGGGAGTTGGAAATTAGTTAATAATTAACCAGCTGTATTTGATACATAATACATTATAGTTCTTGTTATAAATAAACAGTAATTGTGTTTAAAGTTACAAACCTGGTGACAGAAATTATTGGGCAGCCAAGGATAAAGACCTTGGATATTTTTATAAGAATTATTGGGTAATTCACTTGTGTTGTGACACCGGGGTAAGTGGGGCTGGGAATGACTGTGCACTTGCCCCGGGTGTCGTAACAAAATGTCTGAGCTGTAACTCGATTAAAAGATTAAATCACAAAGGGAAATGACAGAGAATTCTGAATATGAATACTATTTTATGCAGAAGAGTATTTTTCCACTTTCAAATTGCTGGCAAATTTACCTTTTAAGAACGAACCTTGCGCTAGATTCTCCATTCCTGAGAGTAGGTGTTGATGCCGCCACAGGATTCGTGGACTTCCACAACAGCAAAATTGGCGACGCACCTGGACCGATTCAGCAACTATTAAGGGGCTAGCACTAGAGCCACGTGGAACACAATCAATTCCGAAACAGTGCTGGATTCGCCATTAACACTCAGGAGACACTCAGAGGTTCATCCCAAAGAAAAGAAAGGTTATCAGAGGGGGGATTAGGCAGCCATGGTTGACAAAGGAAGTTCGGGAATGCATCAAAGCAAAAGAGAAAGCCTATAATGTGGCAAAGAGTAGTGGGAAGTCAGAAGATTGGGAAGGCTACAAAAACAAACAGAGGATAACAAAGAGAGAAATAAGGAAAGAGAGGATCAAATATGAAGGTAGGCTAGCCAGTAACATTAGGAATGATAGTAAAAGTTTCTTTAAATACATTAAAAACAAACGGGAGGCAAAAGTTGACATTGGGCCGCTCCAAAATGACGCTGGTAATTTTGTGATGGGAGACAAGGAAATAGCTGAGGAACTAAATAAGTACTTTGCGTCAGTCTTCACAGTAGAAGACATGAGTAATATCCCACCAATTCCGGAGAGTCAGGGGGCAGAGTTGAATATGGTAGCCATCACAAAGGAGAAAGTCATGATGTGGAGATGCCGGCGTTGGACTGGGGTGAGCACAGTACGAAGTCTTACAACACCAGGTTAAAGTCCAACAGGTTTGTTTCGATGTCACTAGCTTTCGGAGGGCTGCTCCTTCCTCAGGTGAATGAAGAGGTCTCACCTCTTCATTCACCTGAGGAAGGAGCAGCGCTCCGAAAGCTAGTGACATCGAAACAAACCTGTTGGACTTTAACCTGGTGTTGTAAGACTTCGTACTGTAAAGGAGAAAGTGCTAGAGAAACTAAGAGGTCTAAAAATTGATAAGTCTCCGGGCCCAGATGGACTACATCCTAGAGTTCTAAAGGAGATGGCTGAAGAAATAGTGGAGGCGTTAGTTATGATCTTTCAAAAGTCACTGGAGTCCGGGAAAGTCCCAGAGGATTGGAAAATCGCTGTTGTAACCCCCCTGTTCAAGAAGGGAACAAGGAAAAAGATGGAAAATTATAGGCCAATTAGCCTAACCTCGGTTGTTGGCAAGATTCTAGAATCCATTGTTAAGGATGAGATTTCTAAATTCTTGGAAGTGCAGGGTCAGATTAGGACAAGTCAGCATGGATTTAGTAAGAGGAGGTCGTGCCTGACAAACCTGTTAGAGTTCTTTGAAGAGATAACAAATAGGTTAGACCAAGGAGAGCCAATGGATGTTATCTATCTTGACTTCCAAAAGGCCTTTGATAAGGTGCCTCACGGGAGACTGCTGAGTAAAATAAGGGCCCATGGTATTCGAGGCAAGGTACTAACATGGATTGACGATTGGCTGTCAGGCAGAAGGCAGAGAGTTGGGATAAAAGGTTATTTTTCGGAATGGCAACCGGTGACGAGTGGTGTCCCGCAGGGTTCAGTGTTGGGGCCACAGCTGTTCTCTTTATATATTAACGATCTAGATGACGGGACTGGGGGCATTCTGGCTAAGTTTGCCGATGATACAAAGATAGGTGGAGGGGCAGGTAGTATGGAGGAGGTGGGGAGGCTGCAGAAAGATTTAGACAGTTTAGGAGAGTGGTCCAAGAAATGGATGATGAAATTCAACGTGGGCAAGTGCGAGGTCTTGCACTTTGGAAAAAAGAATAGAGGCGTGGACTATTTTCTAAACGGTGACAAAATTCATAATGCTGAAGTGCAAAGGGACTTGGGAGTCCTAGTCCAGGATTCTCTAAAGGTAAACTTGCAGGTTGAGTCCGTAATTAAGAAAGCAAATGCAATGTTGTCATTCATCTCAAGAGGCTTGGAATATAAAAGCAGGGATGTACTTCTGAAGCTTTATAAAGCATTAGTTAGGCCCCATTTAGAATACTGTGAGCAATTTTGGGCCCCACACCTCAGGAAGGACATACTGGCACTGGAGCGGGTCCAGCGGAGATTCACACGGATGATCCCAGGAATGGTAGGCCTAACATACGATGAACGTCTGAGGATCCTGGGATTATATTCATTGGAGTTTAGGAGGTTGAGGGGAGATCTAATAGAAACTTACATGATAATGAATGGCTTAGATAGGGTGGATGTAGGGAAGGTGTTTCCATTAGCAGGGGAGACTAGGACCCGGGGGCACAGCCTTAGAATAAAAGGGAGTCACTTTAGAACAGAGATGAGGAGAAATTTCTTCAGCCAGAGAGTGGTGGGTCTGTGGAATTCATTGCCACAGAGGGCGGTGGAGGCCGGGACGTTGAGTGTCTTTAAGACAGAAGTTGATAAATTCTTGATTTCTCGAGGAATTAAGGGCTATGGAGAGAGAGCGGGTAAATGGAGTTGAAATCAGCCATGATTGAATGGCGGAGTGGACTCGATGGGCCGAATGGCCTTACTTCCGCTCCTATGTCTTATGGTCTTATGGAGACTGAGAAGCTGCAGCTACATTTACACACTCCACTCTCCACACACACCATCCCAGCCAATCAAGGTGGCAGCAGAGAGAGCAGCTCCATGATTTATGGACGCCGAGCTGGAGCTGCAAACCTCCATTTCTGGATTACCTGCGATTCTCCGCCCAATCGCGATTCGCGGTTCCGGCATTATGATGCAGAGAATCCATCCCAAGGTGTCTGTCATTTAAGATGTTGCGTCTCCAGCTCGGCGTCCATAAATCATGGAGCTGCTCTCTCTGCTGCCACCTTGATGCGATGGAGGAGAGGTCGGTGACTTTGTATCCCGACCCGGGAAGGAGACTGCCACTCGCCGTCATTTGCCATGGCTGGACGCGGGTGGCAGATGTGGTGAGCACCATGAGCAACACCATCCGGACCGGCATGCAGTGCCGTAAAAAGCTGCACTACCTCCTCAGGGCAGCCAGGTGTGTAGGCAGCATTGGGCCTGTGGCATTGACCCCCATCCCACACACCTGTAACCCGATCTCCCCTACCCTACCAGAGAGCAGTGAAGGCTGGGTCATTGAATATATTGAAGGTTGAGTTAGACAGACTTTTGATCTGCAAAGGGAGTCAAGAAAATGGGTGGGGGAGGGGGGGTTGGAGACAGACAAGTAAATTTGAGGCCACTATCAGATCAGTGATAATCTTATTGAAAGGTGGAGCCAGCTCGAGGGGCCAAATCGTCTACCTCCATACCTATTTCTTACGTCCTTATTCCCACGGTCAAACTCTTCAGTCCAAAAGAACACATCATTGCAGTTAAATGACAAAAGTAATCCAGCCAGGTTTCTAGCTTGCCACCATCACTTATATAATTGTCAAGTGCCTAGGGTTTGTGTGCATCAGTCCAGGTTAGCAGGTACTCACCTTAACATTCCTGAGTGAAACATAGTCATGCTCTTGTGCACAATCCTGAACGGCTGCCAGTTCTTCTTATCTGGTGGTTGCAGTTCCAGTCTGTACATTCAGTTTGACCATCGTCTACTGAATTTCAGGCAAAATGTCATCTGTCATACTTTTGAAAGCTTCTTTGTTGCACCTAGTGGCCAAAATTAAGTACAAAGTTATACAAAATATGTTCCTTGCAATGGATAATAATTCTGTGAAGTTGCCACACAATTTAGCATACATACATACACACACACACATATGTATATAGTACACAGTAATATACTATCCAATTGGATGGTTAACTTATTTTACTTGAGTGTTTGGCTGTTTAGTTCATTCAAAGGATTCTTTTTGCTTATCGGGAATTTGAGACAGACGGGAAGAAGAAGGCTTGAAAAGAATGGGAGAGAACGAATGAGAGGCGAATGGGGCAAACAGCAGCCGGATGACAGCACAGAGCAAGGAGAGAAAACCCAATCTGAGAAAAGCTGGGAGGAAAGCAATTCATAACAGTGGGAGTATCTTGGAAAAGTGTGACAGCACGAGCACAGTAGCAGATGGTGGAGGTGGGTGGCGGGGAAATGGGAAATACAAGTGTGGAAAAAAGAAAATATTTAATGGTACATTGCTGGAGTATAGCAGCGTTTGTGATATTTCAAACGTGTCTGGAAGAATTCCTCAGAAATGTTATAAGCATGAAAGGTCTGATTGCCAAATAAATTTATTTAGGAAGTCTTTACATGTTTGGGGGTCAACTTCGATGAGTGGCACGGTGAAATGAGTGATTGTGAATTAGCTTTTAGCTTTACAACCTGCCCCATTTCCTTCCATTACCTTCAGTGGAAAATGGAATCGGCAGGTTGTAAACCCAGCTGTCTGTTTGCTCCACCAGCAAGGAACAGTTTCACACCAAGTGTACGGTGAGATAATGCTGTTTAGTCTCAACTGTTTGAACAATCATTAGCTCTACTTTATAATATAAATAATTAAATGAGGAGCTTGAACCTCATGCAGGAGAAACATCGGTTGCTAAAAGGATTAAGCGCATGGTTGTACAGGTTAATACAAAAGCAGAAAAATTACAGTTTTGCATATTAAGGCTGATTTACATTTTTAATTGAAATGAAAAATAAGGAAGTTTGATTGTTTGCAAACATGCCTTTACAATTTGCTGGTGTAGCTGGCAGCTCATTGAATCAAGCAGTGCATAGTATAGCTGTGGGAACATTGCTGAGCCAATGTAATTCAGCCTCGGAGCATTAATGTTCCTACATTTTAAGACAGTTGGAGTACAAATAGAATTCCTGCATTGGGGTCTGAATTACACCATATGATCCTGATTTGCTGCATTTCTGCATTTGCTGCTTCTTGAGCGTGCCTCAGTCACCGAAATCAACTCCAGATCTAAAACAGACTGCAGTTGGAACAGGAGTGATAAGTTGAATTGATCAATTTTAAGGAACCCCATTGCCATTGCAATCAGGGAGGGTAGGTTAACATCGATTCTTCTGGCTCTCTTATTTTCTGTTCCTGCAGTCTTTCTTCATATATTGTAAATTGCTGCCTGTTATAACCCGCATGGAGGTCACAGTATAAAGACAATCCAATAACTTCCACAGAATATGGACTTCCCCGGTAATGAGGGAACCCTCTCTTGTATGTAAGGTTGAGGAGGGAGGCCCTTCGGGGAGCAGAGACTTAATGTATATCAAATGAACCTTGTTATTGTTTTCTACCTGCTAGTTCATGCGTGCTACTTTGGAGGATTCTACACTGCCCTATCTCTTTTATGAAATGTGCCACAGTTCTTTGAACATGGCTCTTATAATATGATGAAAAGAATTGTACTTGGTACACTGATTGTAATGTATTATGGATGCAAAGCTTCACAAGATTCTATTAAACACATTAGTATTGGCCTTCAAGACCTGTGAGTTTTTATTGTTGATTACATCAGGAAACAAAATAGTTAAATTCCCCTCCCACCCCTCCTGTCTTGAAAGATTGTGAAGAAGTTCAATTTGCGTCAGAAACCTTCTAATATCTTGCACAATTGTTCATTCTTCATATCTTTGTCCAGTTGGAAGGTGTTAGGGCTTTTTGATTGTGGTCTTCGATACACCATCAATAATAGACGACGAGTGATAGACGTAACTGAGGCTTTAAAACACTAAACAGCAAGCCTCCTGCCTCTGGACCCGAACTGGGTCCGGAGACGGAGACGGAGACTTACCACTTTTATACAGAAGCCCCGAGGGGAGGAGTCACAGGCGGAGCCAGCCTGGACAAGCCCAGGCATGTACAATACAGCACAGTGAATATAATACAATACACACAATAATGTGGTTTACCACAGTCTTATCTTGAGCAGCCATTTACACTGGGTCCAGTTTCTATCACGGATCAGTGGACAGTGATTAGATGAGGGAATTCAGGATAATTTTTGTTTTGGCTTCAGTGCAGGGCCCTGAGACTGACCAGCAAAGTATGCCAAGGTCCGGGCTGCATGCAGGAACTGATGTGTTCAGTTCAATGCCATGCAGGGCAGTGTTAGTGCGCTCTGAGCCACAAAGGGTACACGCAAGAAGATATCCTACACAAATGTTTCACAAATACTGGATTCCATAACACTGGAGTTGTTGCACTAGACCCTGAGGATATCTCTACAGAAATTCTGCATGGGTTGTCCACTGTGCTCTTAAGATCTAAGTGCTCACCTCCAGTGTCTGAGCAGTGAGTTGGTGGAGCAAATTGTCTGTCGGCTTAAGAACAACAAAAATAAAAATTCAAGCACCATCCGCTCCACATGTGACAGCGTCTGCAGATCACACTTTGGGCTTATCAACCATTTCATGGCCCTTGAACTGGAGTGGATGCAAGTCATCTTCAGCTCCTTGAGACTGCCGAAGAGGAAGAAGAGTATCTAATTATATAACCAGGTAGTGCAGTGTTGTAACAGTAACGGTTCCTTGGGATTTGACGGGATATTGCAGGTGCACCTCTGAAGTCAGATTGAAATGTTTTTTCTTAAGTTGGTAAGATGTCACTAAAATGATGTATTGTTCACCTGAACAGTCAAGACAGATTGCATTTAACCTTATCCGGTTTGTTCTGTTTTTTGAAAAAATGAAGTGACATACCTTGTACCTTTTACTAGCTCCAAGCCTGAGGCTCACAGTTCCTTGTTTAAAAAACAGACTGACTACCCATTTGCCCTTTGCCCTTCCCAGCTGGTCAGATGCTGGCTGTCTTCTTTCCCACTGAGTGATACACCAGTAAATCTGGCAATAAAATCAGCTACTTCTCTTCCTCCCTGGGGATGGAGTATTAAACAAAATCTCTACTGTTCTCAGAATAAATAGAGCTAACCTAGTTAATGGCCCTGAATGAAGCAGTTGTCCCTCATTGTAAAAGTTCCAAATAAACTGTGAGCTGTGACATTCACAAACTGGCCTTTAAAGCATTTATGAAACACTGAGAACAATGGGCGGGATTCTCCAATCCTGCGGCCAAGTTCTGACGCCGGCATGAAAAGTGGCGTGAGCCACTCCGGCGTCAACGGGCCTCACCTGACAATAATTCACCCCTTCCTAGGGGGCTAGTATGGCGCTGGAGTGTCTCCGCAGCTCCGGCGCCCGAAAGCCGGCGCGCTGCGACCGGCGCGGGTTTGCGCATGCGCGTGGGTTCCCGTCTCCACCCCGGACCTCTGTAGGGCTCCGCCATATTGCCCAGGGGCTGTGGACTCGGGGTGTCCCCCTTGGGATCGGAGTGGCCTGGCTCAAGCCGCCATTGCTGCAGTATGTGGGTAGCTGGCGGCCTCAGTGACCGGCAGCCACTATTGATGCCGTCATGTGGCACAGGGTGGGCGTTCGGCTGCCCTCCGGGTAGGGGAGATCAGGTTACGGGTGTGTGGAACATAAGCCCCCACGGAAATAGCCTGCCCGCCGATCGGTAGGCCCCGATCGCGGGCCAGGCCACCGCGGAGGCCCCCCCCCCCCCCCCGGGGTGGGATCCCCCCGCCCCACCACCAGGACGGCCCCCGCAGACAGAACCCCGAGGTCCCGCTGTGTGGGACCATACATAACTCACGGCGGCGGGTCTCGGCTGAACTCGGCCCTTCGAGGCCCGGAGAATCGCCGGGGGCACTGCTTTCAACAGCCCCCGACCGGCACGGTGGCATTCCTGCGGGCACCCGAAAATTGGCGCCGGAGAATCGGCGAGCCGGCGTCGGGGTGGCGCGCCGCGATTCCTGCACCCCCCGGGGATTCCCTGACCCGGTGGGGGGGTGCGGAGAATCCCGGCCTATAACTTTTTAAGGGTCTTATTATTAATGACCCCCCACAACCCACAACCTTAGGGAGGCCCCCAGGAATGCCGTGCACCATCCTCCAAGTGGCAAAGCCCTCCCGGATCTGACCCCTGATAATACCAACCTGGCACCTGGACACCGTGGCACTGCCAGCCATCCAGGCACTCTGGTCCCGGGAGCTGGGTGTATCCGTTAACCTAATTTAAATATTCAGATCTGGATCTCGCCCAGCAAGGGTGAGTCGGGGGTGGGGGTGGGGAGGTAGACTGATAGTTACTATTGAGGAAGGCAGCAAAAATTACAGAAGGAAATGAATAAGCTTGCAGAATGGGAAATAATTGGCAAATGATGTTCAACATTGATAAAAGTGAGCTTGTGCATATTGATAGGAAGAATGAGGAGTTCTCTTATTACGTCGAAGGTATATGTCTTTGGGAGACCAAGAAACAAAGGAACCTTGGAGTGGAAATACACCAATCACTAAAATTGCACCACAGGTTAGTGAAGCCATAAAAAAGCAAACTGGATATTATTTCTAGACAGATAGAATTGAAAAGTAGGAAAGTTTCACTAAATCTACAATGAACTTGGTTAGACTGCCCTTAAAGTATTGTGTGCAGTTATTATTGAATCATAGAATTTAGAGTGCAGAAGGAGGCCATTTGTCCCATCGAGTCTGCACTGACCCTTGGAAAGAGCACCCTACCTAAGCCCACACCCCCACCCTATCCCCGTTATCCCACCCTACCCAACTTTTTCTTTGGACACTAAGGGCAATTTAGCATGTCCAATCCACCTAACCTGCACATCTTTGGACTGTGGAGGGAAACCGGAGCACCCGGAGGAAACCCACGCAGACACGTGGAGAATGTGAAGGCTCTGCACAGACAGTAACCCAAGCCAGGAATCGAATCTGGGACTCTGGAGCTGTGAAACAACTGTGCTAACCACTGTGCTACCGTGCCTCCCCACCCCAATACTATAAAATGGAAACAGAGGCACTGGAGAGGGCACAAAGAGGATTGGGTAGTGTGCTCTTTCCAAAGGCCAGTGCAAACTCGATAGACCAAATAACCTCCTTCTTCACTGTAAATTCTATGATTATCATCAGTATATTTACATGTGATAGCATTAGCTTGTGAGTCTTAGCCTGTGAGTCTAACAGTGTTCATTTTTTTCTTTAAATTTTTAAAAACTGGTTTAACAAATATATATATGAACAGCAAGCACAGTATGGACAAATAGTCCAAATCTACAAATTGAGTCGATTAGGTTTTCTTCTGACTCTGGTTGATCTTCCCAAAGTTTGACCTTGCTGCTCAGAACTTGTAGATTCAGTGTTCTCCATGCCATTCTCATGCTCAGGAACTGCTGAACTATCTGACACTGCAGCTGACATTGATTCTGACGAAGATTCGTCATCCATCATGTTGTTGTGAAAGTCTTCTCTGATTTTCAAGAGTGCGCGATGATTTCTTCTTCAATCCTTCCTCTGTCTGTACATTGTAGGAACGAGGTGCTACTTCTTCAAGTACAATGACTTTTTTCAACCAATTGCCTAAATCTTCTATTTTCACAATGTCATCACTACTAGACACCCTGTCATTGAACTGCTTTTGTTTTGCTTTAATGTTTTGCATTTCCTGCAGTATCACTGCATTCTCCTCCTTTTTTTCCAAGTATGGAAATGTAGTACGCAACCTTCTATTCATGAGTGACTCTGTTGGTGATCTACATTTGAAAATGGTAACGCTTTGTAACATGATTTCTCCAGATATGGATCAGATGGGCTGTCCATTGCTTTCTGTAATGATTGTTTTACAATATGTACACTTTTTTTGTTAAGATCTTTGGAATCCATGCCTATGTGAGCATCACCATTCTTTTGTTTCACACATACCATGGAATTTACCCCATTGGTAGGTTCTTCTATCTTCTTGATAACTTGTGGTTTTGTATCTGATACAGGTGGTAGGGTAGAAATGAGACTGACATGCAGATTTACATCTTCAGCAATTTCACTACTAATAGTTTGTATCGGTGCTTTAGGTAATGCATCTTCTTTAAATTGTATCTCGTTGGCGAATAGCAGTGCACTAAAATCAGTGAACATATCGCTGAATTAGCTGATAATGTTCTCAGAATCGTTGGAGTGTTGATCCAATCCTTTGTGGATGCTATGTACCAATAGACCTAATTCTTCACAGGACTGATCACCTAATAATGAATCGAGCCCTTGGATACAATACAGAATGGGACGGAATAAACTGTGTTCTTCATTTCCACACTCAGGTTACAAGCACCATAACATTTAATGTTTGAACCATTATAATCTCTCAGAGATATTTTGTGATTTCTTCGAATCGGCTGAATTTTCAGATTTTTAAAATCAGTCATGCTGATTAAATTGGCTTTGGCATCAGTGTCTAAATTCAATAGGACCACTGTACCGTTCACTTCAAGTGGTAGCAGCCATTTGTCCTCACTCAACCACATTTATTTTAAATGGAGTATCAGTTTGCATTTATTTAAGTGCTGGAGAATTTTTTGTGTCTCCAAAATTTTTTTCTCTATTATTACTCAAACAACAATGATGTTTCATCACTGGAGACAGTCTTCCATTGTGATCTGGGGTTGAGCTTAGAGTAACAATTCTGAGCAAAGTGATTTTTTTCTTTGCATCTGGAACAAAACTTGCCAAACACTGGACACTGCCTTCATTTATGCCTTTGACCACATCTGTTACACAGAAATACTTTGTCCCGAACTTTAATCTGTTTGTTGGTGTTCGAGGAGCTGCAGGAACTTTCCTGCCTTTTTTCAGAATTTTCCTGCCTTTTTGGAAAAAGGGCTGCAACCGGAGTGCTTTCCTCCAAGGTGGCACCAGCATTACTGAGAAACATTTTAGAATGTTGTGCTGCTAGCTCATGAGCCAGACAGCTCTGATTCCCTCAGCAACCATTCTCTCAGCTTATTTTCATTCACATCAAACACAATTTGGTCCCAAATCATGGAAGATTCCACCGCAGCAAAATTACAGGTTTTAACTTTTAACTTTAAATCAGTAATGAAATGATCTATATCTTCTGTAAACGTGATCTAAACACATAGCGTTCATAAATTTCACTCTTTCTGGGGATGCAGTGTTCTGCGAATTACTTTGTTAAAATGTTTACTATCGTCATCGTTTACAAATTTGAACTTATTAAACACAGTAATTGCTTCGGGCCCTGCCGCTGTTAGGAGCATTGCTACCTTACGTGAATCTGATTGATCTCCTTAATTTACTGCAGTAAGAACAGATTAAATTGTTGTTTAAACACACGGACGTTGTTGTCCACATTCCCATGAACTCTGAGCCTCATTGGTGGTTTTAAGGACTCCATGTAGTTCATTCTTACAGTCTGCAAAATCTTCAAATCTCTGTGGTCCTCGTGGCAGGCTGATAATTTTTTCTCAGTTTTAATACCATCCAATCCAGGTACCATGTAATGTTCTTGTCAGATGGCCCGATTTATATTACAAGAACACCTGTAGCTAAAGCTGTAAATGATTTATTAACATTAACTGTGGGTCAAATATATACAAAAAAATAGATGAATAATAGTATGAACATGCACAAGCCACTGTCTCTCTCCCAGCTCAGTAAGTCTTAGGTCACCTGATTCTAACATTCACTTATATACTAATGAGACTCCTAGTGGTCAGTTGGTGAATTACAACACAACCATGATATCATTACATGGAGCATCCTTAGGATTATCATAATATTTCCTTGACTGCTGGGGGATGCAGGTTGAGTTCCACTTTGGTGGTAGACTATTTATAGAGGTGCCTTCAGTTGAAGAATGGGCACTTTTACATGAGGCCCCTCCCTCTAGCTGGAGGACATTGATGTCTGATGTCCCTTGTAGCCCCAAGCCCTTTTTCTGTGTTCTCCTGAGATAGGGCTATCTCAGTGACTTGTTTTAGATCCAGATTGGGCTCTGCCTGAAACATTTGTTGTGCTGTCATATTGTTTATTCCACACACCAATCTGTCTCGTAAAATCTCAGTCAGGGAGGGACTGAATTCACAATGTTCTGCCAATTTCCACAATTTGGTCAAAACTTCAGCGACAATTTTTCCCGGGATTCTCCCCATTGTGTTGAAGCGGTATCGCTGGAGGATAATAGAGGGTTCCATCGCATAGTAATTTCGCACTAGATTGACGAGCTAGATAGGTTTTCGAGTCAGGGTAGGTCGTATCTGGGTCGGTCAAGCTTTTTGTCCCACTGGGCCCCGCATGCTGTCGGCAGAATTACTCTCGGCTTCTCAGTTCCCACAATGGTATTAGATCGGAAGAAGCAACGCAATCTTTTCCTTAACGTGTTAGGGTTCAAACTTACTGAAGAGAGGCATTTTGTTTCTTACCAGAGAAACCGCTCATTTTCAACTTCAACGGTTGCTCAGAAAAACTTGTTTTTAGTCCTCGTTGCCAATGTAATAATTTTGCCAAGGCCAATCTTCCATTAACTAATCTCTTTATTCCAGTGATGAAAAAGGTTTCTGCCACGGCTTACAACACTTGCATCCTCGACCAGGGACCTAGGGAGATACCGGTCTGGATTGGAGCAGCAGGCTTTAAGTTCCTGCCATACATCTCCTCTTGGCAAGTTACTGCCTGCTTAATAGGGGAATTCATATTCCACGAAGCTCACGGGAAGCTCTATTGATAATTTCCCGTGACCTTCGTAGCCTAACAGTGACCTAGGGTCTTTAAAATGATGAAGGGTTTTGATAGAGTAGGTACAGGGAATACGTTTCCTCTTGTGCAGCAGAGTGTGATAAAAGGCCATCAATATAAGATAGTCACCAAGAAACACAATAGGGAACTCAGAAGAAACTTCTTTATCCAAAGAGTGGTAAGGATATGGAATTCGCTACCAACGGGAGTGGTTGAAGCAAATAGTATCAATGCATTTAAGGGCAAAGGCAAGGACAAGCTAGACAGGGGGAAGGGTAAAACTGATTTTGACGGCATATTTCAATGAGGAAAATGACATAAACACTGACATAGATTGGTTGGGCCAAATGACCTGTTTCTGTGCAGTATATCGATTGGAATTTAAGGTGATAATTCCTAAAGGCACTTCCTGTAAATAATTTTATCCACTTGTACTAATTTGAAAAATAACATGCACATTGAAAGAGGATGTTTCTTTGAATTGCTAGGTTTGAATGATTCAAAACCCCAAGTCCCCAGACAGATCCAGATTTTCTACATCTTTTTATTTTCATTTTGTAATGGAAGCTGCAGCACATTACACATTTTCCAATACCTGCTGCTGCTGATGTCTATTAGTTTGTGATGAGAAAGATATGTTCCAAGTGCAACATTGCTGTCTAGACATCTTTATAAATCAGCAGACAATTTTTTCACTCTCCCAGTCTAGGCAGCTACTGGAATTCCCACCAGTAGATTGCCAGGGTGAAGTGATCTTTTTCCAATGTCACCTGTCTGTTTGTGGGGTGGTCCATTGCCACCTTTTGTGCATCAAGACTAGGAACACAATATCTTGAACAATCATTTGTTTCATAGCACATTGTTCACAATGTACTTCAATAGTCCCTTTGACATAGAAAAATGTTTCAAGGCATTTCAAAAGATGTAACAAAAGAATTGGACATTGAGTCAAAGGTTGGCCATAGAGGTGGACCCTTAAAGAAGTCTCAAAGGAGGAGAGAGATTTTGTAGTCTCGGGAAGTAATATCAGTGTGTAGCAATTAGGTGGCTGAAGAAATGACTACTATTGGTGGCAAAGAGAAGGGGACTTTTTCTTATTCATTCATGGGGCATGGGTGTCGCTGGTTAGGCCAGCATTTTATTGGCCGTCCCTCATTGTCATTGAGAAGGTGGTGGTGAGCTGCCTTCTTGAACCTCTGATGTGCATGTGGTGTAGGTACATCCACAGTGCTGTGCGGGAAGAAGTTCCAGGATTTTGACTCAGTGACAATGAAGGAACGGCGATGTATTTCCAAGCCAGGATAGTGAGTGACTTGGAAGGGTACTTCACGTAGCGGTGTTCCCATAGCCAGAATTTTACATGTTATTTGTGGGCACGTAACTGACCTGGGACATCACTCGCACCTCCCTCAATTTGGTCCACTGTATTCCCTGCTCCTAATGCGGTCCCCTCTACCTTGGGGAGACTAAAGACAGATTACATGACCGTTTTGCTAAACACCTTCACTCAGCCTACAAACATGATGGGCCCCACCCTTTCTGTTATTTGCCATTTCAGCACAACACCTTGTTCTCAGGCCCACTTGCCCACCTTTGGCCTACTGCAATGCTCCAGTGAAGCCCAACACAAGCAAAGAACAAGGAACAAAGAAAAGTACAGCACAGGAACAGGCCCTTCGGCCCTCCAAGCCTACGACGACCATGCTGCCATCTAAACTAAAATCTTCTACACTTCCGGGGTCCGTATCCCTCTATTCCCATCCTATTTATGTATTTGTCAAGATGCCCCTTAAACATCACTAAAGAACAAGCTGGAGGAGCAACATTTCACCTTCTGATTAGATATGTCAAAGCCCTCGTGTTAATCAACTCTAGACTGTGACCTTTCTCCTACATCTTAAACCCTTTTTTTTATATCCCATATATTTACATCTCAATGCAAAAATAATCTTTTCACCCCCTTCCCACACTGGGTCATCTATTTCTTGTTCTTAAGTTTGTAACATTTTGTTGAAATATCTCGTAGCTACAGTGTAATACCCATCAGATTTTCCCTTTCTTCAGTTCTGATAGAGTCATACGGACTTTAAACGTTAACTCTGTTTTCTCGACCGACAGATGCTGCCAGACCTGCTGGGTTTTTCCAGCATTCTCTGTATTTGTTGTGGAAGATCGTGAAACCGTGTGAGAAGATGTTGGGTGCGTGTCCCAACATCATCATGCTCTTGCGCAACATTACGGTCAGTGGACGCACGCAGGAGTCAGTAGCTCACCCGCTAAAAAGTAATCAGCCAGTTACGTCAATTAAAAGGGCAATTTTCTGGAATTGAGCACTTCCCAAGCGAATTTTAGGTCAGCGCATGGGCAACATGGGCATACGGCCATCTTTTTTATTCACTCACCCAAGGGCAGGATTAAAGGGGGTTGGAGCATTGGCTGTGTGAGTTGTTAGGAGTTCAGGTGAGAGCTTTCTGCTGCTTTAGTCTTGATATTTCAGACCTTTTCCTTTGTTTTCTTCTGAAGTACTTGATCTGCTCGCCTTTTTCGGAGGACTCTTTTGTTTAGCCAACTCTGTTGGAACATTTCTGCCCATTGCAGCCTTCAGCACACAGGGCAGTGCCATCTGCATTTCAGCAGACATGGATTGTGCACTCCGCTTGGGGGAACCACCTCTGAGGAGGACAAGGAGGGCTGAAAAGAGAAGAGGTCAGGTGTTTGCAGGCAGCGTCATAGGGGGAGGCCTGTGGGAGGGGAGATGCAGGCATAGAGGCTGCAGGGCCAGCAGGGAGAGGAAGGAGGACAGCACCGCAGGACGCCACTATCCTGCTGCCAGAATGTATACGCGGAGATCCAGCTACCTCAACATATCTGAGATCCAGTGCCGTAGGAGGATTCACCCTTTTAGGGACACTGTGATATTATTGTGCCACCATGATTGGGTGGGAGATTGCCTCCCACTGTGTGAGTGGGCATCCAAAACCAATGACACTGAAGGTCAGAGTAGCTTTCAATTTCTATACATTTAGATCATTCTCGGGGTCTATGGGGGATGTGTATGGAGTGTCCTATTGGCTGTCCATTGGTGCAACAAGCTAAGAACTGACACTCTATGCAGACAGGTCTGCACATTAATTGCCAGCCAGACTGTGTGAACGTGAGGCTTTGCAGATAATACTGGGTTACCCTGCATCCACAGTGCCATAGACTGCTCTCATGTGGCCATCAAGGCTCCAGTGGATCAGCCTTTGTGAATAGGAAGAGGAAGGGTTGCCACTCCATGAACGTGCAGATAGGAAACAACTTCTTCAAGTCTGTGCAATGCATCAAGGTAGCTCCCATATTGCATACATTCTTTGACACCCCCAGGTGCCAAGGCTGTTCATGTATCCAGCTCAGCTGGATGGTTGACTGCTGGGTATCCATTGAAAAGATGTCTCATGGTGCCACTCTGTTACCATAGATCAGGAACGGAAGAGAGATATAATTGGTGCCATGCTTTCATAAGGCCAGTGGTTGACAGGACAATCAGGTGACTGAAGATGTCTGGGGGTGCCCTGTATTACCCTTCAGAGCAAATGTCGCTTATCATTGTGGTCTGCTGTTGTCTGCACAATCTTTCACTGGCAATGGGGGACCCAGGCAGTTCCACATAGAGTCATAAAATCATAGAATTTATAGTGCAGAAGGAGGCCATTCGGCCCATCGAGTCTGCACCGGATCTTGGAAAGAGTACCCCACTTAAGACCAGGCTTCCACCCTATCCCCGTAACCCAACCTAACCTTTTGGACACCAAGGGGAAATTTAGTGTGGCCAATTCATATAACCTGCACATCTTTGGGCTATGGGAGGAAACCGGAGCACCCGGAGGAAACCCACGCAGATATGGGGAGAAAGTGAAAACTTCACACAGTCACCTGAGGCCAGAATTGAACCCAGGACCCTGGAGCTGTGAAGCAGCAGTCCTACTCCCTGTCCCATCGTGTCTCCGTATGTGGATGTACCTGCATCACATGGACTGCAGAGGTTCAAGAAGGTCGCACAACACCATTTTTTCAAGGACAATTAGGAATGGGCAATAAATGTTGGCCTATCCAGTGAATTAATGCATTGGATTTTACGTGCCCTTGATCAGTGTGTTTCCCCTGGGGGGCACGTAAAATAGGATGGATGCCCATTCTGCCAACTTCACGATCATCCCTGAGCTCACCACCATATTAAGAGCAGGCAGGTGCTGAAATCGGCATATAGTCTGCCCACGATATTTAAATTAATAATTAAGGGTAAGTTGGGCTTGTTATCAAACTAATTGACACTGACAATATGCTGCCCACACCATAAAACATTTGGCATGGGCAGCAGGGCGGGAGAGAAACCCACATTTTTGTTTAACTTAAATGTTTAAAGGGTGTGAAAGAAGGGGGTGAGTTGCTCTTTGAAGGCTGCCCTTTGCCACTCATGGTGCAACCCCACTTATGTCGAACCTCGAACCTTCCTTCCTACCTGTTCCCTCCCTTAAACCCACCCACTACCCCTCACATCCTGCCGCTCTCCCTAATCGGCCCAAAACCTCCCAACCCAAAACTTCCCTGCTGCGGTGATCCATGGGCCTTGATCTTTCTGCAGTCCCGGCAGTGACCAATGGCGTCTTCCTTCCAGTGCCGGGCTGATGGAGCTGCTGGCTAATCCGATTAGCTGGCAGCTCCAGAGGATGGGACTCCTGCCAAGTCCCACTCGGCCCTCATTTGTCTGCCCAACAATGCATGTTGGTGTTGGGACAGGTCTGTGGAGAACACGTTGTCTCCACTCCAACGTTCTTTCAGGGAGAGAATGGTGATAAATAAGAAAATGTTCAATCAATTATTAATATTCACTGATCTCCATTTAACATCCACTGGACCTGACTCCTCACTATGATTGGGCCTATTCATCGTGGACAAGTTTACCACTGAGTGGATGCCTCGCTGGAGATTATAAAAATTACATTTTGGTCTTAAACACTACATAGGACCACAATTTGTACTGTTAAATAATTCTTGCTTAAAGATTGAATTGGGTCAACCCAGGGCAGGAAGTCAGCAGTAAAGTTTATTTCTAGTATTTTTGTCTTGGTGTTTTGGGCGGTGATGTAGACATCTCAGATGGCCACCTGCAAAGGACCATGGGAATTATGGCCAACCCAGGACTCAGACAGACTCAGAGCTTGTGTGTGTATTTGGAACCCAGATAGCTAGACGCGATCGAAAACCCCGCTCATTTGCATTCTAAAGGCCCATTTCCCCAGAACAAAAGAACTGTACTCAGGTAACCGATACAGATACAGACTAATCGGTGCCACTCCCTTTACACAGGGAGCCCAAACAGCCAAGGTCAATGACCGCTAAGGCCACACCCAGCCATCAAGGCACCCGCCCCTTTATTGGCCAAAATCGAAGGCAGTGATCGGAGCCTGTCGAATTATTGGGTCCAAGTTAAGGACCGCCCCAAAGAGCGCAAAATCCCAGAGGGATAAGAAGAGACACAGCCATGTGCTCGGCCTCTCTTGGATCCGGCCTATGCCAACCCAAGTGCAGCATAACGCCCAGACAGACAAGTTCAAGACCAATGATCGCTACCAGACGGATGAGCCCAGCAGAAACAGAGCCACTTCTTCCACACAGCCACGCAAGATCCGGACAAAGGCCTTGTCCATCTGCATAGAGCCGGTTGCCCTGAAGTTAAGTATAGGTTATTGTTAGGTATAGTTTAACTTGTAGTGTTTTGTGTTGCATGTCGAAGTAATCCTTGTGTAAATAAACTACCTTTGAACTTGAACTGACTAACTGGTTGTGTGGTCCTTTGATTAATATCCGGTAAAGCCTTGTGGTGGTGTCATTTGATACCTGGCACTCTCAAGAGCATCATTATTGATTGGCAATAATGGTATTTGCCAGCCCTTCCTGCTGGCAGGATCTTCCAGTCCCTCCGAATGCGATCGCCCATGGTGGGTTCCCCAGCAACGGGATGGGTGAGCCACACACAACGCCGTGGGCCGTGGACATCATGGGCCAATGGTGACCACCTCTGCCACTGGAAAACATGCCACGCTAGGAAGTGGGGGAGGGGGTGGGGGTGGAAAATCCTATCTTAAGCTGCGGACGGTCTAAGAAGACTAAAATGACCCCAGTGGTGTTCAAAGCTTAGCTTGGAGTTGAATGGGACGCCAAAATTGGGAACATTCTGAGACAATGGCCATGGAGAGTGATGGAAGCAGAGGTGGGGGTTTGTGACAGGAGCTGGTGGTGATGGCTTCAATCTTCTCAATGTTTACCTGGAGAAACTGTGATTCACCAAAGACTGTGATTCACCTCAAGCAGTCTGAAAATGCAACAGCGGATGGGTGGGGCCTGGTAGTGGAGAGGTAGAGCTGGGTGGTATCTGTATACATGAGGAAGGGACCCTTTGTCTAAGGGCAAAATTCCGAATAATAGCATGTAGATGAGAAAAAGGAGGAAAACCAAGGATGGATCCCTGTCGGTTTCATGAGGTAACAATGGTGGGAAGAGAAGACATTGCTGGAAATGTGCTGACTATGAGTAGCTAGCTAAGATAGGTAAGGGACTGTGTCATTGTGCTGAATAACTGGGGAAATGCAGTTTAGGCAGACAATGTGCTTAACCATGTCAAATATTCTCACTGGATTTTAAAAAAATTCTCTTCACATAAAATCATTTGAAACCTGGGATTACTGAGAATAAAGGGCTAAAAATTGGTTTGTGTTGTTACTCTGGTGTAGTGTCACGATTCATGACCTACCCATGTCGCTTCCTTTGGAGAATGGAAGCATGCAAATTTGATGCTGCCGCTTCATGCACCTGATTATAGCATCCTGCATGTTGCTGGCTGCTTCTGGACCAGCAGGGAACTGAGCAATAGGTACTAATAACACATGGTGTGCCCAGTCTTCTATTCTTCAAGACATTCTAAGCCTTTTAAAGAGAAACTGCACTGAATTACAAGGGGATGTTGCTGAATGCCATTATCAGATTTCTAAATAAAGAAAAGGAACAGCAGGAGAGCCTCCAGCAGCTTCTCCAGCAGCTCAAAGCACCACATCCCCATCACTCTCCCAGCAGCACTTGCTGGCACAATGGACTCAGGGCTAAAATACTGGTACTTCATACTCATCCCTCTACCAATTATGAAAGGTTCTCACCCACCTCTCACTGTGTCCCCACATTCAGCTATGGAAGGTACCTCAACCAAACACAGTGCAACACAATTATTGACAATCTCCCCTCTCCCTTGCAGGACAAAATGATTCATAATAGAAGAGAATCGAGTAGAACCTGAGCTCTACAAAGGAGTCAGCGTTCAGCATCATGGGGCCAGAGGTGACACAACCCCCATTATCCAGTGTTACTGAGGAAATTGAGGACGATGGTATGTTCTTGTCGTATGCACCTTTCCAACTCCCAGCACAGCTTCATCATGTTACCTGTCATGGTGAACAAGCTGTAGATGGTGTGACCATGGACCTCCTGCTTTCCACCTCACCCTCTTTTACTCACCCCAACTTTCCCTTCTCCGATTTCCTGCTTTCAGATATCTAAGAACTGACATCTGCCCAGCCACAGTAGACAAAGGATGAGAAGAGAGAGCAACAGAACAGCATTGATGAAGAGCCTTTGTCAATTGATCTAATCTTCAGGCTACCAGCTCAGATACTGACACTGCATGTACCTTAGAGAGTGGTATAGAGTTGGGATCAGGATGTGTTGGGTTACCAGGCATGAGTGGGCTGCTGCCAGGCCACAGTGATGATTGGTTTATGCCAACTCACACAAAGAAATGGTGGTGAGGACCTTAATGCGGTGGTATATAAAATGCTGGTGGGTACAGCACAGCACAACTAAGATCATGGGTGTATAGATTGACTTGCCAGACAACCTCTTGTCACTGTCAAGAAGCATGGGGTAATCCAGCCACAAATTGGCTGAGGATACCATACAGAACTCCCCCTCCACAGCCTTGGTTTCATCTCCCTGTTTTGCTGCAGACCTAGAAGCACTGCCACTGCTGCTCCCATACTTGTCATAGCCTATATGTGGACAGGTCACCTAATCACCTTCCCTCCACATCACAATATAGTAATTCACAAATTGACCCTTACAGGCTATTGCAATTTCTGACGTTCCTCAAATGACCTTGCCTGTAAGTTAGCACTGGGCTTTTCTTGTAAATAAACCTTTGGTGAGTGACACGTGAACACGTTGAATGTACCTGCATGGTCCAAAATGGGCATCACATCAGCTGGGCTAGGACTGAGTGACAAAATAATATGACCAGTTCAGTTGTTCCTGGTTCCTGCAAGGCATCTTCTCAAGGTGATTCACGTGCGGACGAGGCCAGAGGTAGCTGGTGGTGTAGTCGTGTTTTTCAAACTTGTTTCCCCAGGGTCCACTTCTGCCAACTGGCTGACCTTCTGGACCCATGCCAGCCGACCTTCATGTCCACGGCCAGCTGACTTTCGCGATGTACGCCATCCGGCATTCGCCATGTTCACTTACCTTTAATGCGAAAGGGGTGCCTGCTTAGTCCTCATAATTTCACTCCAATCAGGTTTACAGGAGGAGAGGGAATTGCACATATCAGGTGCAGACTTCAGCCAATCCATTTGTGCCATCTTCATCTTTGTGAAAACAGAAAATCCAACCTCGCACAGTAAAGGTCATCAGCAACAAAATGCTTGTTTTACTCAGCACTGGATACTCCTGGGAGATGCTACTCCGGAATGTTTATAGCCTCGTAGGCTTTTGCCATGTTTTTAATGTGATATCACAATTCATGTACAGCAGCATAGTCTTTTCATTTGGAGTCAGATGTAAGTTAATAACTGACCCTGGGGTCACAACCTCAAAAGGAAATTTTCAGCCACCACTTCTCTTTCAAAATCTGAAACTTCCCCTCTCATGTGCCAATATGTCCCTGCATATAACACATATGGGCTTTGCATCCTACTTGCATTGGCACAATTGACAAAACCATAACTCATGAAATCGTCCTTATACTGCTGTGTTCCCAAATTAAGTTTCTTCTTTGTATGCTGTTAACCCGTTATCCAGAGGCCATGGAGCTCTGTACAGAGCTAACACTAGCACTGCTGTACCCTGTCCTGGACTCTTCTGAGCAGTTCTCTCCAGCAGATTCAGTTATGAGATCCTGTACAGTAGGTACACTGTCTATTTATGTCTCTCCCTGTCTCTCAATGTAAGAAAACCATTCATCTTCACAGTACTCTTGCCTTGCTTGCCAGCAGCTAGAAAATAGAAGAAGCTCTCCTCCATGATTTGGTGTCAAAAGCACGTACATAGAGGGTGCTTGATGTCAAGTGTATGTACAGGGCACGTGACCTGCTCACTGCTGCTGCTTCTGGTTGGAAGACTGGACATGGCCTCATTTCATCTAATTTAATAGGCGGCAGCTGCCACCATTCTCAATAAAAATGCCAGTAGCAGCTGTTGGGCGCTTCTCCGATGGTTGGGATAACTGTGGGAATGCTGCAACTGATCGTTCCATGATCCACTCGACATCCACCCATAACCCACTCGCGGGTCATGACCCGCACTTTGCAAAACCCTGGTGTAGTGCACACCACCAGGAGGGTGATTGGCTTCTATAGTGTTGGTCTCCAGTGGTGTTGTCGGTCCAAATTTCATGCGCATAATGTTTACAAAATTGAACATTAACAGTATTTTGAACAACTAAATTCCATTAATTTGTCATTAAGTGAGGAGCTCTGAGGTATTATATTTTAATTTAGTTGCGCCTTAACTATGGCACACTTCAAGCTGACATCTGGCGAATAAACACAGCTTATGCATAATAACACAGTAGAAAAGAAGTCTGTTATTTTGTTGGATGCTTTTAAGGTCATTAAAGAATGCAATGTAGCACGTTAGATTAGTTACACTGTGCTGCACTCCATATTATTCACCTTGTGGAAAGCAAATATGCCTGCATTATATAGTGCCTTTCATCACCTCAGAATTGTAGTCACTTGTTATCACATAGAAACACAACAAATAATTTGTGCTTCAGCAAGGCCCCTTAAACAAAAATATGAATCTGTTATTGTTTTTGGTCCTATATGTGGGTGTTCCAGCCTTGGACTTACAGCTAAGGCTGGTGGCAATACTGTGAGAAAACTCTATGGGTGGAACTTTCTGCTCCTGTCAGTGGTGGGAATCATGGTGTGCAGAGGCACTAAATTTGTTGTGATGGAAAAAGTTAGTGTCCCGGTGGCAGGCAATTAATTTTGAATTTTGTTCTCCTGATTTTGATTGCAGCTTAAAGATGGGTTGGGTTTCCCACTGACCTATGTTGGAACCACATTTGCATTCATTTGCAACTCATGAATGCTCATTAAAAAGGCAACTTGCCAGAATTACATGCCACCTCCAAATTAAATGCCCTGCTGGTGGATAATTAGAACGTTTTTTGTCCCCAACTGTATACAAGTTGCGAGCACCGGCGAGCTTCATTTCATCTTGATGTCAGTAGATGTTGCTTTCACCTACTTTTAAAAACATTGCTGCAAGATTTTGGGTGCTTCTATCACAAACGGCACGAGAGGCAATACCAGCAGCGGGGCGGGGGGGGGGGGGGGGGGGGGGGGGGGGGGGGTGGGGGGGGCGGGTGGCGGGGGGGGGGGGGCGCTCCAGTTAAATTTCTGGTCAATATTAACCCCAGGTTAATATTGTATAGGATTCATACTGGTAATTCTGTTGAACATGAAGAGGGCAGTGGTTAGATTTTCTCTTACAGGAGATGATCATTCATTGTCTGGGACTTGTGTGGCACAAATGTTGTCAGCCAGAATGTTGCCCAGGTCTTGCTACATACGGACATGGACTGCTTCAGTTTCTAAGGAGTTCCAAATGGTACGGAACACTATGAATTCATCAACAAATTTCCACTTATGACCTTATAATGGAGGGAAGGTCATTGATGAAGCAGCTGAAGATGGTTTGGTGTAGGACTCTACCCTGAGGAACTCCTGCAGCAATGTCTTGAGGCTGAGATGATTGACTTCCAACAACCCACCATCTTCTTTTGTGCCAACTAGTTGCGGATTTTCCCCTGATTCCAATTGGCTTCAATTTTGCTAGAGTTCTTTGATGTCAAATATTACCTTGGTGACTCACCTCAGTTATGTATTTTTCAATCTTTTACCTCTCATTCTTTGAAACCCGCTTTGAAACCAGTGTTACCCCGCCGTCCACAACTTGAAGGGGTTGTTCTTCAACAGTTGCCTGCACTTCAGTCCCTCATTCCTGATCTTTGGCCACCCACTGCAGAGGGAGGCAGACAATTTGGAGGATCTCCTCTTAGAGCTGCTCTTGGGCTGGCCAAGGTGGCCATCAACAGACTCAGGCAGCTTGAAATCAAATGAATTGTTCAGCCCAACTCCTTACCTCCCTTCCACAGCTATGTTAATGTTTGGGTGTCCCTGTGAGGGAAGAGTGGGTGTCTGAGTGGACTTTGCACGTTCTGCCCGTGTCTGCGTGGGTTCCCTTTGGGTGCTCTGGTTTCCTTCCACAGTCCAAAGATGTACCAGTTAGGTGGATTGGTCATGTTAAATTGCCCATTAGTGCCCAAAGTTGTGTAGGTTAGATTAATGGGTTACTAGGATAGGGAGTGGGCTTGGGTGGAGTACTCATTCAGAGGATCGGTGCAGACTTGATGGGCCGAATGGCTTCCTTCTACACTGTAGAGTTTCTATTCTATTCTTCTTCTACTAGTGTGCTTGACGCTTTCAACTGCTGGTGGACACTGGAATGACATTGAGACAAAATTTTAGTTCAACTTGTTAATTTTCAGTTAGCCGACCTATAATGTACAGTGTTTCGTTCTGCCCTTTACAATGGATATTTGTGAACTCTTAAAGTTAATGACACTAATCATCCTCATTAAAATTGACATAAAAGAGTATGTCTAGATCCTCCACTGCTAATCAACTGTCACTCATCTAAAGGAACTGTACAACTCAAATTTCCTGCATTTCTGCAGTTTCAGAACAATTTGTCTCAAAGCTTCCAGTGTACAGGCTTCCTCTGGATTTACATCCTTGCGAAAGCGATTGGCAAACACTGTGAAATTGATGGATGTTCCCACAGAATATCTAGTTTTATGAAAACTATTTCAAGAACCTTTTGTGAAATGTTTTGAAAAATAAATTCACGGGCGAGAAGTTTAAAATTATTTCAAGTGGGCTGATTTGTGTACTCAGGTCTTACACACCAATGCATCCTGTTTCATGTGCATTTAATTTGAATGTGGCCATGACATAAATGCCAGCAGAGCTTCTGGGTGTTTGCTTTTGATGGTCAGTGATTACTTTGAAAAATATAATTACTCCATGAAAGAGCAAGATGCCAAATTGCAAGATGCCAAATTGCAAGATGCCAAATTGCAAGATGCCAAATTGCGATAATCAGGTATCCCTTCATTGATATTTTAAGAGCCTAACTTCAGCAGGAATTCTCGATACGTGTAGTCACTTTCTGTCAATTGGTTGGGTTGCAATAGATATACCAGAGGTCTTTGCTTACATTGTTGATACAACCTGAAAGAAATTAAACAATTAAGCCAACGGACTCCTCTATTTCACAAACACGCCAATTGATGCATTGTAGAGCAATTGAAAAATGCTTAAGAAAATATTCCTCATTGACAACTAGCTTTGATTACTTGCCAACACTTCAAAATCTATGCGCATTTCTAAGTTGCCATTGTTAGAATGAGCGAAGCTTTACTTCATGGTGTACTGCTTTCACAATAACCACATTCATTTTCTTGTAATTGTGAATTGGGAGCTTTTCAAAATCATCCTATCTGATTTAATTATGACTTAGTTTCAGAAATGATTGTAATGCTTTCTCAATAGGTTGTTGTTACTCAGTCCAGCAAGTTACTAGGATTTGGCTGTCCAAATCTTCTTTATTCCATACTTGCGGAATTAAGTTTAAAATGAACAGGTAGAAGCATAATCAAAGAACAATTTATAGGATGTAAGTGTTGAATTCAGAACCTGTTCAGTTTTATTGCCGACTCAAGTAAAATAGCTAAAATATTTTACAAGGGGTAGGGAATTTGAGCAGATTTCAAACTGTTGAACAAACAACATGAAATGTAAGGAACTGCATTGCATTAAACACATGGGTCACAATAAACTTAAGTGAACATTATAATCGATCATCAAATATATTGTAACACGTTTGAAGAGCAGGTGAAACAGTTACTTAATTGAATAATCAACAAAGCATTTTAAAGCCCTCAAAATTGCACTCAAAATAAGGTGAGGCTTACAATGTTCCCTGTTATTTATTTGCAAATGTCACAGCAAATTCAGGTGAGAGCAAGTGCACAATCAAATGAAACCTTGGTGTTTCAGTTATGGCACACTGCTGTCAGCTGTACAAAAACAGCATGTCCTTTTCTGTCTCATCATTTAAAAGCATTGAGTGGTATGAATTTTCTGTACTTGCACAGAAGGCAGGAGGAAAACTGGCCATAGAAAGTCATAATTTCCAATACCCTTTCAATGACATGCCTTCCTTGGTGTGGCCATCCATAGCTTAAATTCTAAAGTGCCTGTTTCGCCCGACCTTCCTGACTCAGGAGACTGAATAAGTGAAGCAGGTCTCTGGCTCCAATGGCGAAGTATAAAAGGAGCAGAGTGAAGGAGGACACTTCCCCTTTATATGGCACTAGCTGCCATAAAGCAGGTGAGTTTAAAAGTCCCATTGAAAGGGAGCAGATACGTTTCTAAGGTAAGTGAATAGGATGTGTGGGTGGGGGTCCAGGCATCGGCAGGGGGTGTTTGAACATTAGTGGTGGGGACGTGGTGTTGCGGAAGTTAGGACCCTCGGACGATTGCTGGGTAAACCCTTTCCTGGGAACTTTAAAGAGGGCTTCCCTAGCACATCTTTGGGGTTCCCCCAAATGCTCACCAGCCAGGATGTTATGGCTCAAGGTGTTAATTTCTGCCAGCCAACCTTTAGGTGAAAATTATGTATGGTGAGTGTCGAGTCACATTCCTTGTTATTAGAGATTTTAATTTCTTACTTTAATTTTTCTTTCTGTCTCTTTCTCACTGTTTTTATTAATTCAACCTTTCTTTATTCGTCCTTCTGTAGCTGATTCGACATTGACTTCACCCACTCCAACTTACACTTCTTTGTTCAGACCTTGCACTGTTCAGTTCATAATACTTCAATCTGATTTGGTAAGGAGTTGCACAGTTGTCGCCGTGGATCCCAGATACCCGGTAGATGGCACTGTGTCATTTCCATCTCACAATTCCTATTATTTGCAGATTTATTCTAATTAACAGCCGGAATACTTAGCCAGGACCTCGGAAAGTTTTCAGGCCATTATTTATTTTCAACCAGACCCGTCTGGAACTAACTAATTGTGACTTTCCTTTCTCAAAATAAAAAAAACCCAGATTTGATGAATCGGTACAATGCTGGAGGGAGTTTCCATTATACTTATATCATGCTGCCTTTTAACGCTCCTTCGCAATGTAATTAATTCTGCATAAACTTCAGTGTGAATTGACATTGGCAAAATAGGTATTCACTGGCCATAACGTTCCAATTACTCCCCAGTCAAGAGATTCCACAATCTAAAATGGTGCTGTGAACAGAGTTTGCAGTAACTGGCGAAGGATACTCTTCATTAAATCACAAATCTTCTATCTCTTCAAGGAATAACGTGCAGCAAATGGTATTCAATTCACAACACATTTCCACTTTGCAAAAAAAAAGTCTGCTTAGGTCGAGTACTTGTTTGCTGGGAGTGTATCCTAGTTACCATAATATGATAAATTATTAACAGAAGCTGACAAAAGATTTGCTTTCATGTCAGGTTTAACTTCAACACGAGGGTCAACATTACCTCAGCAAATGTTACGACTTCATGGTATAGATTTTGGTTGACTGACAGGTAGCTCTTTGGAAGTTCATCTCAATTGGTCCACACAACTCAATAAATTGTTTTCAGTAATTGTAGATGCCCATATTTTCAAAGACATATGTCATTCATAAGTTCATTAGTCCATTCGAAAAATGCTTTATTTCCCTCACTCCTACAGAACCAGGTACAGCTGTGTAGCATCAGATCGATAAATCCTTTGAAGGCAAAACACAAATTAATGGTAAGATAGCTGTGATAGGTGGCAATGATACGCTCTGGTTAAAAAAAGATCAAAAAGCGACTGGTGTACCAAAAAGCGACCTTTGAACAATAATGCAACATTATATTGTTCAGGTGCATTTAAGCAGTCAAGATTTTGATAAATAAGAAAGGAGGAATTATTTCCGCTTGCTGCATGACAGGTAACCAGAGCACATCGATTCAAGGTAAATGGCAAAATAAAAATATTTTTATTTTTACTGGATTCTCCAGTCCCCCAGCCGCATGTTTCTTGGCAGCAGGAGACGGCGCGCCGTTCTCTGGCGGCCTGATTCTCTATTCCCACTGCTGTCAATGGGATTTCCCATTGAAGTCACCCCTTGCCGCCAGGAAACCCACGGGCGGGGGTGCGCTACAGGCAGCATCTGAGAATTCCAGCCGATAATTCTTTTGTAGCAAGTTGTTATAAAGAAGAATACACGGCTTGAAAGGTGGATGCAAATTCAGTAGTAAGAGAATTGGATACATACTTGTAAAGGATTTTTTTCGACACTATGGAGAAAGAGCAGGGTGAGACTAATTGTGTATATTTTTTAAAGAACCAGGATAGATGCGATGTGACTACTGGCCTCCTGCACTGCATGATTCTATGATTAATACATTTTAATGTAAAATGCAAGAGTCAATTATAACCCCCACGAGACCCACAGGGTCGATTGATTGATCTCCCCATAGGGCCCGTGGTATACGAACTCCCCCGCTGAGAGGCGGAGGCCCAACAGCTGGCTCGTTAATTCCCCAAGATAAAAGCCAGCCCAAGAGGGAGCCGGCATCTCAGGATGGTCTCAGCTGGGACTTGGACTGTTACGTATTTGCTGTATTTCCGAACTGTGGGTAGGAAATAAATTACTTCTGACTCACCTTTTTGAGACTCCTCATTAACTACAATAGAGTAAGAGATAAATTCTTCCTGCTCTGAAAATTCTTTTGCAAGGTAGCACTCCGCCCCCTCATGAATGTTTTGGCGAGCGCTGGGCCAAATTCTCTGCATCTGGATCTATTCTCTCACACTTTCCAATATGCTCAGTGTTCTAATTGGTCGGTTATGATCTTATTCTTCTTCTCAGCATGGATAATGGGATCTTCCAGTTCCTTTTAACTTACTTTTGACCCTTGCAGTCCTTTGAAACAAATCTTGTTTCCGAAGAATGTTAATAAATTTTGATTAATATCTCGATGAATTTATCACTAATCTCCCAATGTAGTATTGGCTTATCAGCTTCAAACTACATTAACACTTTTAATATTATTTTAAAATTTATGTGCATAGTTATGTTCTCTTCTATCACTCCAGTTGTCTTCATTCGTCTTTCTCTCTTAACTAAACTACTTATTAATCATTGCTGCCATTCTTTTATTCTGTTTTATAAGACTGCCTTTTCATCTTTGTGCGGCACTATCTCTTCTTTGACAAGCTGTTAGCTTTTGATGTGCTTATAAAAGCCTTTGCTTTTACACTTTATGCTGTATTGATTTATATACACCCAGAGCTTTTAATCTCTCTTTCTGCTTCTGATATATGCTTTTGACATTTTTCCTGTTTTATTTTTTGTGCTACAAGCCTTCATTTTGCCAAATGCTTCTTATATTGTATTTTGGACCAGGGTGACAGCTGTTAGTTCTCAGTAAGAAATGATGCTAACATTTCATTTAATGTTCTGTACATTAGGGTTTCAGTAACATAGAAACGTAGAAATTAGGAGCAGGAGGAGGCCCTTCAGCTCTTCGAGCCTGCTCTGCCATTCATTATGATCATGGCTGAACACCCAACTCAACAGCCTAATCCCACTTTCCCCTCACATCCCTGAACCCCTTCGCCCAAAGTGCCATATCTAACTACTTCCTGAAAACATACAGGGCTGGATTCTCCGTTTCTGAGACCAAGTGCTGATGCCGATATCGGATTTGTGGAGTTCCAAGAGCTGGAGACTCACCTGGACGCCGTGGAGGAGTGTACTGCTGGGAGCTGCAGGAGGGAGAGAGGGAGATGGATTGATTTGAATGAGCAACTTTATGGTGGCCTGGAAGAAATGCTTTTGCAGATTGCAGGTGATTTTATTGTACCGTTGACTGTTCAATGTTTAATGCCTGGGGGTCATGTGCCTTTTTGCTGCCACCTGTTTTGTTGTTGTGGCCTGGAGCAAGGAAAGGGGCGATGTAAGAGTATTCAGAATGTCCAATTCACCCAGCACGTCCTTCGGGATTTGTGGGAGGAAACCGGAGCACCAGGAGGGAACCCACGCAGACACGGGGAGAACATGATAGAATCGTAGTAGGGTTCCTAGAGGCATCATTATCAGATCTCTTAAGACAAGAAAGGTTATACCACTAATTAATCCAGTGCAAATGAAAGGAAAATTGAGTTCAGTTGCCAGTGCTGGAGAAGGGAAGGGGGAGCTCATTCTCTCTTCTGGTGTGCTGTGCATCGGTGTGACTTTCCGGTGTTAGTTATGCACCCCAAGACTTCCGGTGGCTGCCATGGAGTGAGTGGTCGCACATTTGGCGGCTCCCGCTCCCGGTGGTTCCTTCGGACCTTTTCTCTGGTTATCAGGTGGATGTGAGAAGGCAAAAAAGGTGCAGGAGAGTGAGTAGAAGAGAGTGACACACTGGTGTATGGAGCTGAGGGCCAGAAGCGGTCGCAAAAGAGGGGAACAGACTGCAAAAGCTGGTGCGGCGCCTGTGACGCACGTGGAGATGGCGGACGGTCAGGGAGCGGCCCTGCTGGCTCTATGGTCAACAGAGCAGCTGGTGGGCTTCCTGAATGAGACGTTCACCCAGCAACGCAAGAATCTGGAGGACCTGGCCCGAGAGGTGGATTTGATTAAGGCAGTGATCGACCACGGGAGACGAGGCAGGAGGCCCAGGGTCAGGCAATCCAGAAGATGGAGGAGGTGGTGGGGGAACATGAGGAGCAGTTCGCCTCGATGGCAGCGGAGATGGGGCTGATGTGGGATCAGCAGAGGCAGCTCCAGGAGAAAGTCAAGGACCTGGAGAACTGATTAAGCAGGCAGAATATTAGGATTGTGGGCCTGCCGGAGGAAGGTGAGGGAGCCGGCGCTGGCACATATGTGTGGAAGATGCTGGAGAAGCTGCTGGGAGAGGGAGCATTTGCATGGCCTCTGGAGGTGGATCGAGTGCATAGGGCGCAAATGAAGAAGCCCCAGGAGAATGAACCGCCGAGAGCAATGGCGATGTGATTGCACCGTTTCCTGGACAAGGAGCGGATCATGAGGTGGGCCAGGCAGACTAGGCGCTGCACCTGGGAGGGCAGTGAAATCCGAGAGTACCATGACCTGGGTGCAGAGCTGGCCAAGAGGAGAGTGAGTTTAAATAAGGCCAAGGCGGCCCTCTACAAAAAGGGGGTGAAGTTTGGAATGTCCTACCCGGCACGTCTGTGGGTGACCTACGATGGCCAGGAGCTATACTTTGGGATGTCGGAGGAGGCGATAGAATTTATCAGAGACAATGGACTGGCAGGAGAAGGCGGACTTCGAACTTTGGTGGAGATGCTTTGGCGCTGCGTTTAGTTTGTGTTTGGGGCCATTGTTCGGCTTCAGGTGTCTTTTTGTTCTTTGTTGGTGTGGTAGTATGTATTAGGGGTCATGTGGGACTGGAAGCCCTAATGTCATTGGCTGACAGATCCCGGGTCCTGGTTGGCCGTTGACCTCTAGCTCCGCCCTGAAGGCGGAGTATAAGAAGCCGGAGTCCTCCCCCGCAGGCCATTCTACTATCGAGCTGCGGGGGAACAGACACGCTTACTAAAAGCCTTGAACCTCACGTACAACGAGGACAAGTGCGTTTTTAGCACCAACCGGCTAGCCATTCTGGGCTACGTAGTGCGCAATGGGATAATAGGCTCCGACCCCGAACGTATGCGCGCCCTCATGGAATTTCCCCTACCGCACTGCTCAAAAGCCCTGAAACGCTGCCTGGGTTTTTTTTCATACTACGCCCAGTGGGTCCCCCAGTACGCAGACAAGGCCCGCCCCCTAATACAGACCACGACCTTCCCTCTGTCGACAGAGGCTTGCCAGGCCTTCAGCCGCATCAAACCGGATATCGCAAAGGCCACGATGCGCGCCATCGACGAGTCCCTCCTCTTCCAGGTCGAGAGCGACGCCTCCGACGTAGCTCTAGCGGCCACCCTTAACCAAGCGGGCAGACCCGTGGCCTTTTTCTCCCGAACCCTCCACGCTTCAGAAATCCGCCACTCCTCAGTGGAAAAGGAAGCCCAAGCCATAGTGGAAGCGGTGCGACATTGGAGGCATTACCTGGCCGGCAGGAGATTCACTCTCCTCACCGACCAACGGTCGGTAGCCTTCATGTTCGATAATGCACTGCGGGGCAAAATCAAAAACGACAAGATCTTAAGGTGGAGGATCGAGCTCTCCACCTTCAACTACGAGATCTTGTATCGTCCCGGAAAGCTGAACGAGCCGTCCGATGCCCTATCCCGCGGCACATGTGCCAACGCACAAATTAACCGCCTCCAAACCCTCCACGAGGACCTCTGCCACCCGGGGGTCACTCGGTTTTTCCACTTTATCAAGTCCCGCAACCTCCCATACTCTTTAGAGGAGGTCCGTACAGTCACAAGGGACTGCCACATCTGCGCAGAATGCAAACCGCATTTTTTCAGGCCGGATGGTGCGCACCTGATTAAGGCTTCCCGCCCCTTTGAACGCCTTAGCCTGGATTTCAAAGGGCCCCTCCCCTCCACCGACCGCAACACATACTTCCTTAATGTGGTGGACGAGTACTCCCGCTTCCCATTCGCCATCCCCTGCTCTGACATGACCGTGGCCACAGTCATTAAAGCCCTGAACACCATCTTCACACTGTTCGGTTGCCCCGCATACGTCCACAGCGACAGGGGGTCCTCTTTCATGAGTGACGAGCTGCGCCAGTTCCTGCTCAGCAAGGGCATAGCCTCAAGCAGGACGACCAGCTACAACCCCCGGGGGAACGGGCAAGTAGAGAGGGAGAACGGCACGGTCTGGAAGACCGTCCTACTGGCCCTACGGTCCAGGGACCTCCCAGTTTCACGGTGGCAGGAGGTCCTCCCGGACGCTCTCCACCACATCCGGTCGCTATTGTGTACGAGCACTAATCAAACGCCTCATGAGCGCCTCCTTGTCTTCCCTAGGAAGTCCTCTTGTGGAACGTCGCTGCCGACCTGGCTGGCGGCCCCAGGACCCATCTTGCTCCGAAAGCATGTGCAGGCACACAAGGCGGACCCGTTGGTCGAAAGGGTTCACCTCCTCCACGCGAACCCGCAGTACGCTTACATGGAGTACCCCGATGGCCGACAGGACACGGTCTCCCTGCGAGATCTGGCGCCCGCCGGCAACACACACACCCCCCCGACACCATTCACCCAACCCCCCCCTTCCTGCCACCGCCGCACCCCGCGACCGCCCCCTTCCCAGGAGGTTCAGTCCTCCTCCCATGCCCGACCAGGAATAAAGTCCAAGCTGAAACCGTAAGGCTCCCGGAGACGACAACACCGGAACAAGCACCACCACCACCACCGGGGCCGAGGCGATCGACACGGACGACCAGACCGCCCGACCGACTCGTGGCGTCGATCTAAATCAATATATGGACTTTTCACAAGAACACTTTGCTTTTCTCCCGATACCTTCTGTAAATAGTTGAAACAGGACAAAATTGTACATACTGTATTGCCAAATGAATGTTTTCCTCCCAGGACCAGCCCTGTAAACCCTTACCACCATGCGAAGCATCACCCCGCCGGGTTCATTTTTGACAAGGGGTGAATGTGGTAGTATGTATTAGGGGTCATGTGGGACTGGAAGCCCTAATGTCATTGGCTGACAGATCCCGGGTCCTGGTTGGCCGTTGACCTCTAGCTCCGCCCTGAAGGCGGAGTATAATAAGCCGGAGTCCTCCCCCGCAGGCCATTCTACTATCGAGCTGCGGGGGAACAGACACGCTTACTATAGCCTCATCAACTTCACTCTATTAGTCTCACGGAGTCTTTGTGCGCTACAATTGGATGATGGGGGTTTGATCTCTTCGATTGGGCTTGGGGAGGGGTTGTTTTTGTTTGTTTACACTAGCAGAATGATTGAGCGGGGGGGGAGGGGAATCAGTGGGGAGTAGGATGCTAGGTGTCATGGGCGGGGGCTGCCAGGCTAGCTGGGCGGGCTAGTTCACGGAAGTGCAGTGGGGGGGAGTAGAAGGTTAGTGGGGGGATGGGAGTAGGGGTTGTTGTTGGGGGGGGGGCTGTGTGGATATACTGCTGACAGGGGTAGGGCTTTTAAAAATGTAATGGGAGGAGGATCGATGATGGTGGATGCCCAAGGGGGGCCTGAGGAGGTGCGTGACACGGTCTGGAGGCTGGCCAAAGAGGGACTATGGTTGATCTGCAGGGGGAGGGGGTCAGGGGGTCTCTCGACCAGGCTGACCACGTGAAACGTGCAAGGGTTGAATGGGCCGGTCCAGAGGGCCCATATGTTCGCACATTTAAAAAGATTAAAGGCGGATGTGGCCATGCTACAAGAGACTCACCTGAAGTTGGGGGACCAGACAAGACTGAAGAAGGGATGGGTTGGGCAAGTATTTCATTCGGATTGGATTAGAAAATGAAGGGGGTGGCAATTTTGATCAATAAGCGGGTGGCGTTTGAAGTGGGAAGTATAGTGGTGGACTCTGGGGGAAGGTATGTTATGGTGAGTAGGAAACTGGAGAGGATGCGGGTGGTGTTAGTGAACATCTATGCCCCAAATTGGGACGATGCTGAATTTATGAGGCAGATGCTGAGGAGGATCCCTGACCTGGACTCTCATTGGTTAATTCTGGGGGGACTTGAGTACGCAGGCAGAATATTAGGATTGTGGGCCTGCCGGAGGGAAGTGAGGATCCAAGGCTGGAGCTCGAGGTCAGGGAGGGTGTTGGCAACAGCTAAGGAGCTCCGGGGGTTCATGGAGCACATGGGGGTGAGGGGGTGGATCCGTGGAGATTTGGGAGACCAAGGGCGAAAGGATTTTCATTCTACTTCCATGTACACAAGGTGTACTCCCAAATAGACTTCTTTGTGTTTGACAAGACGCTGTTGGCAGGGGTGGTTGATATCGAGTATTCAGCAATAGTGGTGTCCGCACGTAGACCTACGAATGAGCAAACGGGGGGGGGGGCTGCACCTGCAATGGAGGCTGGGTGTGGGACTGTTGACGAAGGAAGAGGTGTGTGAGCGGGTGAGGAAGGCCTTCCGGGGCTATGTGGAGATTAATGACACGGGGGAGGTTTCAGCAGGTACGGTTTGGGAGGCACTGAAGGCAGTGGTCGGGGGGAGTTTATTTCGATTTGGGTACTTTGGGAGAAGGCGGAGAGGGCGGAGATAGAGAGGCGAGTGGAGGAAATCTTGCAGGTGGCCAGGAGATATGTGGAGGCCCTGGAGGCGGGGCTACTAAAGAAACGGCAGAGGCTGCAGATGGAGTTTGGGCTATTATCTACGGGTAAGGCGGTGGGGCAGTTGAGAAGGGTGAGAGGAGCAGTATATGAGTATGGGGAGAAAGCGAGCAGGATGCTAGCACACCAGTTGAGGAAGCAGGAGGCGGCGAGGAAGATTGGGAATGTGAAGGACACAGGTGGGAATACAGCCTTGGACCCGGCGGGGGTGAACCGGCTGTTTAGGGACTTCGATAGTAAGTTATACGAGTCGGAACCCCCAGCCAGGGCATAGGGGATGAGGCGGATTCTGGAAAGCATGGGGTTCCCAAAGGTGGATGAGGAGTTGTTGGAGGGCCTGTAGAAGTAGTGGAGGGGTTGGAGGCGATGCAATCGGGTAAAGCCCCGGGTCCGGATGGGTACCCAGCGGAATTCAACAAGAGGTTCTCAGGGATGTTCGGACCGCTGTTGGGAAGGACTTTCAATGAGACACGGGAGCTGGGAGTGCTCCCCCGACGTTGTCGCAGCTGTCGATCTCCCTCATTTTAAAGCAAGATAAGGATCCGGAGAAATGTGAATCATAGAGACCGATCTCCCTGTTAAATGTAGATGCCAAACTACTGCCGAAGATCTTGGCCTCGAGGATCAAGGACTGTGTCCCAGGGGTAATAGAGGAAGACCAGATGGGGTTCGTTAAGGGGAGGCATTTGGCGGCCAACATCAGGATATTACTTAATGTGATCATGATGCCTCCAGAGGGGAGCGAGGTAGAGGTGGTGGAGGCCATGGACGCAGAGAAGGTCTTTGATCGAGTGGAGTGGGAATACCTGTGAGAGGTCCTGGGGCGTTTCTTCCGAATTTAATAAATTATTATTGGGCGCCGAATATTGTGATGGTCAGGAAGTGGGTAGTGTGGGAGGGGTCGGAGTGGGGGCAGGTGCAGGTGGCCTCATATAAGGGCACGTGTTTGGGGGCACTGTTAACGGCACCTCTGCTGCTCCCGCTGGACATGTACTTCACAAGCCCAGTAGTAGTGGCAGACCTGAGGGTGTGGGTACAGGGGAGGAAGCATATGGGGTTGGAGGGGACGTCGGTGTGGGCACCAATATATGGTAACAACCGGTTCGCTCCGGGGGCTGCTGGATGGGGGGGTTCCGGATGTGGCAGTGGGCAAGGATCAAGCGATTTGGAGATCTTTTTATTGATGAGGGCTTCCCGAACTTGGAGGAATTGGAGGAGGAGTTTGAGTTGCCAGGTGGGAATGGGTTCCGGTATCTGCAAGTGAGGGATTTTATGCGGAGGCAGGTTTCGACCTCCTGCACTGGCGTCTACAGGATAAGGTGGTGTCGAGAACAGGAGTAGGAGATGGCAAGGTTTCAGAGATCTACAAGGAACTGATGAAGTGAGAGGGAGCCCCAATAGGGGAGATGAAGAGAAAGTGGGAAGAAGAGCTGGGTTGCGGGGTTGGAGGCTGGATTATGGGAGGAGGCCCTGAGGCGAGTCAATGCATCCTCGTCGTGCGCCAGGTTCAGCCTGATACAATTTGAGGTGGTCCACAGGGAACACATGACGGTGTCCCAGATGAGCATGATTTTTGAGGGGGTGGAGGATAGGTGTGGGCGCTGTGCGGGGGGTCCTGCGAGCAATGGCCATATGTTTTGGGCATGTCCGTGGCTGAGGGGCTTCTGGCAGGAGTTTTCTGACGTCAAGTCATAAGTTTTAAAGGTGAGGGTGGTGCTGAGTCCTGAGGTGGCGATCTGTGGTGTGTCGGAAGATCCGGCAGACCAGGGGGTGAGAGAGGCCGATGTCATGGGCTTTGCCTCCCTGGTGGCCCGGAGACGGATCCTACTAGGATGGAGGGACTTGGAGTCTTCGAAGTCGGGGCTGTGGGTTCGTCACATGGCGGATTTTCTCAGACTCGAGAAATTAAATTTGCCTTGAGGCGATCGCCGCAGGGGTTTGGCCGGAGATGGCAGCCGTATCATCAACTGCTTCAGGAAAAATTAGGCTGTCAGCAGAATGGAGGGAGGGAAGGGAAGCATGCGGGGTGGGGGGGGGGGGGGGGAGAGTAAGGGCAGGGGAGGAGAACCAGTGGAGTGTGGGATGGGGAAGAAGGTGGTATTGTTTGTGTAAACCATGTTGGCTGAGGTATGTCACTGCGGTGGGGTGGGGGGGGGGGGGGGGCGGTGTTGTTGTATTGTTTTGTTCTTGTTGATACCTGGGGCTGGATTTTCCGCAGTCCCGTGCCAAAATCCCGTTTGGCGCGGGGATGGAGAATCCAATTTCATGCTGAAATTGGGCCCGCCGCCGATTCGGCGATTCTCCGGGTGCCGAAAATCGGCGTGTTCACGGAGTACTCCATGTGGTTGGGGGCCCATTGCCAGAAGCCCGCCCAGCGATCCTCCACTCCCGACGGCCGAGTTCCCGACGGCGTGGGACTAACCACCTATCGCGTGGCAGCTGCGGACTCAGTCAACGGCCACCCTGGTGGGGGGCGGGGGGATCGGACACCGGGGGGGAGGAGTCCTGTAGGCGGCCGTGGGACAGATCAGGGCGGTCGGATCTTCGGGCGCGCGGCCGACCAGGAACCATTTCTCATCTGTCTCCGTGGTCAGATTCCGCCATGCCGTTCGGCGCGGCCGCTGGAGGCCTCCTCCATGCGCATGCGCGGATTCAAAACCGGAAGTGCGGGGGCCCGTATCCACAGCTAAAGCTGTGTGAATCACTCTGGGTCCCTGCTAGCTCTCTGCAGGTGAGTGAATTGGCTGATCTTTTTTATAGGAAGCTTTGGAGTGAATCACCAGCGTTTTAACCCGGCATGGGAACATAGTCCCATTTTGGGAGAATCCTGCCCTGATGTTTAAAATTGTTAAAATTATAAATGCCTTAATAAAATATTTTCTAAACAAAAAGTTATGCACCCCAAGCAACTTTCCACTGTTGAGAGCTGACTGCTGGGAGCTCTGGGAGGGGGAGAGAGAGAGAGGCAGGTTAAACCGAATGTGCAACTTAATGAGGGCATTGAAGAAATACTTTTGCAGATTGCTTGTCATTGTACTGTACTCTTGATTGTTTAATGTCTCTTTGTGTTTGCACTGATATTCTGCAGTGAAAATGTGCTTACGTATATGGCAAGGTGCTTTTTCCCTGTTGGTTAATGGTGAGTGTGATGTATGGACTGTTAAGTAGCTTGTTTTCATCTTTTTGTATAAACGTACTGTTCACTGTTTAATAAACAAAATATTCTCAAGTGGATTGTCATGGGTGCACGAGCCATGTCTCAGATGATGATTATTACATCGCATTTCAATCAAACTTCAAAGCCTGAACAGTTTGCCTGAACTCTAGCAGTGTCAATGCAATAGAGGCAGCAGCCGACAATCAAAGAGCTGGGCTTCAGCACTGGGGATTTCCGTGCAACTAAAGGGTAAGTGTGTGGACCAGGGAGGGCACCTGAGCATGGTCTCCTTAATGTTCCTGGCAGGGGTCTGGGGCCTAGACGCTTCTGCTTTTGCCAGAGATGAGGTTTTCCAGCACAACTGACTCGGTGGATGGCACTCTGAGAGAAGGCTGGACACGTAGGGCTGGGGGAGGCTTGGGGGATTTGACGATCCCAGGGTGGAAGCCCTAACTTATGGTCAGTCTCACTCCCTCTCCAATTCCTCACAGATACACAAAATGTGGCTCTTTATGTTGGTCCTGCAGAGGCTGCACTCACGGTGCTGGTGGCAGCCCAGGTGACCGGAGAAAGCGCAGGTAGCATCGACTCAGGCTGGAGGTGGATCCTCATTTGCAGGTGACCACCGCACACCCTGACGATCCGGCAGCCCATCAGGCTGAGGAGGAATTCAGAGGGGGAAGCCAGCCACTGTCCAAGGTGTAAAGGTGTCATTGGTCGAGAATATGATGGACAGCATGTGCCGGAGGAGACTCCATCTCAACAAAGGAACAGTGTGGCACCTGTGCCATATCCTCAAGGACGTGGCACCCCGTGGAGGAGGAGGACACCCACTCCCAATGGCCAAGAAGGTCACCACAGCCCTGAACTTCTATGCAGCTGGTTCATTCCAGGGCTCAAGTGGGGACTTGTGCAGCATTTCCCAAGTTACAGCTCAAAGTGCATCCGTGAGGTCATAGATGGCTCGTATGCCCGGGCATCAGACTATACCAACTTTGAACTGGTTCAGGTCCACCTGGATGCTTGGGCCTCTCCTTCCTTTCTCCAAATCCCTCCATTCTCCCCCAATCCCTTCTTCCCTCCAATCCCCCCTCCCCCCCCCCATTCTCCTTCCCAACCATTTCCCTCCTCCCTCCCCCCCCACCCCCCCCATTCCTCCACCCTCCCACATCACCCTGCCCCCCTTCGACTACCCGGTTTCACCTTCCAAGGGTTTTTGTACTATCACCCCAGGGTGATAGTATCTGTGAGGAATTGGAGAGGGAGTGAGACTGACTATCAGTTAGGGCTTCCACCCTGGGATCGTCAGGGCGTGTGTCAGCACTGTTGGCGGGTCAATATACAAGGCAGGTGAGGTAAGCTCTGGTGCTCCCCAGTTTATGCCAAAGTCTGATTCTTGTATTTCTGCTGACAGTGTTCTCACACCTATCCACTGAACGGTGTCTGCTTTGAGGTGGTTAATTTTGGACCACCATTCCTGGGAGGTGGGGATGGGGTGGAGTCGATGGCAACAAAGTGTGGGGGTGCAGGCAGGCCCGCTGTAAAGATTAACGTGACAGAGGCTTCACATATATCAGGTGTAACATGTTTTAATTGTAAATATTTGATATTTCCATTTCCTCTAGCTACCAATAGTGACCCCCCACACCTCAACCCCCCCTTACCCCTGCCCCACAATGCCCGCTCAGTGACACTCTTTCTCTCTTCGAGGTGGTCTATTGCCATGTCTACGTGTGTCCCCAGGATGCACATCAGAGGTGGAGGGAGCCTGCTGATTTCCACGCCCTTGGCCTTTGATGCCCTTGCGGACGTCCTCTGGAGGGCCTGGAGCTGGTGGGCCCTGCCTGACTCCCTTGGATGTTCCTGCCTCCACCTGATCTACATCAGCAACTGTGTGGTGTTCACCAGCTTGTGCCCCAGCAGCCTGTCCACTAAGGTCAACGCTTGCTACCAGACGGACGACCTTAGCTGTTCTCCTGTATCTCTTCGAACCCAACAGCCTCAGATCCGAACAACGGCCATTGTTCCTCTGACTAAGTGGGCACCCGAAGTTTAGTATAGGCGTTAGCGTTAGAGATAGTTTAGTTTGTAGTATTGTTGTGCATGAGTAGATCTTACTGTGTGTGTAAATAAAGAGTATTGACTTTGAACTAACTAACTGGTGTATTGGCTCTTTGATCGGTATTTGGGTTGAACCTAGTGGCGGTATCGAGAGATACTTGGCAACTCTGAAAGTAGAAACATAATTAGGATTAAGGAAGGCGACCATATTAACCGCCATATTTATAACCAGATAAACAGAGCAACATACCACATCCTGAAAGCAGGCCTGAGAGGGGAACAGAGGTAGGTGGAAGCCGAGGGGGCAGATTAGAAATTCTGCCTCTGTCGGCTGGGACATCAGCCCAGGTCTATAGATAAATGTTAGGCACCCTAGCCCTCACCCCCACATGCAATTCAAAAATTTTCTCTGAGTGTTAGGAAAACAAAAGTAGTTTTAAGGGATTTATATTTGTATTGGTAGACATTAGAAATAAGGTATAGTTTTAAGTGGGTTTAATTTCATCTTTCTGTGTCTGGAAGGGTAAAACCTATCGGTAAATTCATGCTGGACAAAGATTGTTGTATATGTGGGGTTGGTTAAGTTCTAAATGTGTTTCTTTGTGCTTAGAGAGAGCTATGGTGTGAAGAATAAATAAAAGATATAAGCATGTGGGTGTTGCTTAGCAACTGGGACCTTGTAAGGTAAAGAGGTTTTAGCTGAATTTGTGGGCAGTTGAAGACAGGACAATGGGAGATAAACTTCTCCCAACTCTGCCAGGAGAAGCTGGACAGGATCAGAAAAGTTACAAAGATGCAAGCTTCCTAAGAAGCAATATACAATTCAGATAACCAGGATTTTGGGAGAGAAAGAATGTTTATGGCGCCTGATGTTATGAGAACAGAGACCAAAGCATTGTTCAGAAGAATTCAAGGAAGAGTAAACAAAGTGTTCTGAGTTAATGAGACAATTGCATTAACCAGATTTAAAGTGGTACAGCAGTCTTGAGAGGTCGATGAAACGTTTTATGTAATTTTAATACAGCCTGGGAACTGAGAGTTATAGCAATTGTTAGCTGTTTGTACGACAGTCAAGAAAAAGAAATCCTAAAGGGGTTAGTGTAAAATTCTGGACTGGATTCGTTGTTAAAAGTGGATCTGAAACTTTGTTTTAAAGTGTTGATCGGAAAAGCTGGTCTGGATTTCAGAACGCAAACCACTAAGGGAAATGATAATTATGAGAGAAGATTTTAAAGTGTGTTCTTGGGAATGGAGTTTGGCAACTCTCACATGACAATCATCTGAGGGTTACTGAGGATAAATCCACAGATACTAACTTAGGTTCAGTATATTTGACCTTGTGTGCTTAAAATATAGAAAGTAAGTGAATCTTAATTGTTTCAAATGCAAAGTCCTGTAAAATTGGAAATTTGGTACAACTGATCAAACTATAAATATTTATTTTTATTTGATTGATGCTGTTGTTTAAATTATTGTGTTAATGAGACCATTGTAGTTTGAAATGTACTTTGTAATCCATGCCAATCCCACAACCTGTGTGTAATAGTTAAGTTAAAGGGGACTAAGGACTATTGTATTATCATCCAATTTTTTCATATATAATAAAAGTTTTGTCTTGTTGTTAAAACTAATTAGTGGGGATCACCTGATGTGAGCGCAGGAGCAGTTGCGTTTTCACGAGCTCCATTTTTGCTCATCTCTCAATATTGGTTTTTATCCTTGTGCACAACTCTTTCATGTCTTTTTCAGTTTACATGACTTTTAATATGCATCGACAGTTGTTGGCCAATGTCTCAGCACTTTTGAATCAATATAATGGGCGACATTCTCCGGTATCGGCGCGATGTCCGCCGACTGGCGCCCAAAACGGCGCAAATCAGTCGGGCATCGCGCCGCCCCAAAGGTGTGGAATGCTCCGCATCTTGGGGGGCTGAGCCCCAACCTTAAGGGGCTATGCCCGCGCCGGACTAATTTCCACCCCGCCAGCTGGCGGGAAAGGCCTTTGGTGCCCCGCCAGCTGGCGCGGAAATGACATCTCCGGGCGGCGCATGCGCAGGAGCGTTAGCGGCCGCTGACGGCATCCCCGCGCATGCGCAGTGGAGGGCATCTCTTCCGCCTCCGCCATGGTGGAGACCGTGGCGAAGGCGGAAGGAAAAGAGTGCCCCCACGGCACAGGCCCGCCCGTGGATCGGTGGGCCCCGATCGCGGGCCAGTCCACCGGGGGGGGGGTCGGAGAATCTCGCCCAATATTCGCACTGATTTGCGGCGGCTGGAGTGAGTTGGGGCAGGGCCTTGCCTTTGAGAGGTTTCCTGCCCTGGCGATATGATGCACATCGATAGATGATGACTGATTTCAATGAAGGTGATCTGGCCGATGGCCTTGTCTTTGCGGTGAAGGATGTTAGTGCCCAATTTCAAAAGTGCCGAGGTGTCTTTATGGAGGTGGTGATGGATTGCGCCTTTTTCTTCTTCAGGCCCAGGTGGACCATATATTAACCTGTCGAGGACTGGGGTTTGTTGGACTCCCTTTTAGGGGGGAGTGGGTTGTTTCTCCTGATACGCGTCTCCCCCTTTGACTTTTCTAACTGTTGTTAGTGAGGCTGGTCTGAATATCCTTTAGCTGGAGGTAGTTGCTGTATTTAGTGGGGTAGTCCCTCCCAAGAGGGTTTCTTTTTTCTATTTTTTCAATCTGTTTGGGTGTGGGGCATGTGTATTTGATGGTTTGAGGGGAAGGACTACAAGACATAGGAGAAGAATTAGGCCAATCGGCCCATCGAGTCTGCTCTATTGTTCAATCATGGCTCATGGGAAAGGTGTCGGATCCTGTATGGTCCAGAACTGGCTTTGAAGGGGTACAGGGATAAGGGTGTCAAGGGGGTCCTTGGAGCCAATTCTCCAACCTTTCTTTTTTCTTTGTGGTGATACTGGTCTAGGCCAGGCTCGGCATTGTATTCAGTATCCTGTTGCTCCTTGGACGGGGGTTTCTCCCTTGGGGTGTAGTGGGGAGTCCAGTGTGGGTAGATCCATATCCGGAGAGGCTAAATTTGAGGCAGGGTCCAAAGACTGTGTCCAGTAATTATCCTTTCATCTGGGGAGTTGGATGGGGCCAACGTGGCAGCTGTTGGGCAGTTCTCGTCTAACAGTAATGTTAGGAGGTGGTTTGTGGATCCGAGCGGTTAGTTCTAACATTTTTTGTTCTTCTTCTTCATTCTTCTTCTGACTTTGAGAGGTCCTGGGAGCATTTCTTCTACTTCTCTCTTAGCCCTGGTACCTGTGAAGGCTGGCTGTGCAGGTGTTGGATGTTGAGCCTGGGTGATATGGATATTCTGTTCCGAATCTTTGTTTGCCTTTGGGTGGCCTTTCTTCTTTTGATTGGTCTTGGTTGTAAGGGGGGAATCTCACGGTTCCAAGGTGGGTGCGGGTTGGCATTCCCTCCCTGGCGCACTCCAGTTCGGGATTCGCTCTGTTGGCCTTCCCATCCTGGAGTGGGTCTCGGCCTGTCCTTCGATCGGGATCAGTTAATAATCCTTTGGGTTATCCTGTTATTAAGGGCGATATTGGTGCTGCTGGTTCAGTGATCTGTTTTGTCCTTTGAATGGGGGATGGGAGAGGGGATTGTGGAAGTGCAGATTCTTGCTCTTGGCTCTTGTGCTTGCTCTTTTTCTTCTTTGTTTACTTCTTCAATGGGAGGCCTTATAAGGTTTGGTTGAGCTCGGTCCTCTCTTTCCTCTTGTTACTGTCATTTTGCCATCTCAATGGTGTAGGATGATTTCCTGTTCGGTCTGGATCTGGAGAAGAGTTTAAATTGCACTGTAAGAGTTAGCCGATTCTCCTTCGCACTGGGGTTCTGGGGGTATTGTTTTCTTCTTCTGTCATTTTGTTTTGTAGCCATGGGTGAGATGGAGGCCTATAATGTTGTGTTTGGCTGCAGACAGGTCATTTTATCTGTGGAAGGAACATGTTGGGGATTCTGCCCCTGATTCATCCAGTCTTATTTGTTCCCAGCTATGTAAACAAGCATTGTTTTGTGCTGTACCTGTTGTACATTGACACCTACTGTTTGGTTGCTTGATGCAAACTCTTTGTAAATCCTAATAAATAGACTTTTTTAAAAACTGAATAGCGATCCTGTCACTCTGTTCCTCCACGTTTTATGAAAACATAAAAGTAATGCAGCGGAATTCTTCGTCGGCGTGATCCTCCGTTCCACCGTCAGTGCACCCACGCCCGCGGGTTTCCCGACGGCGTGAAGTGGCCACAATGGGAAATCCCATTGACCGGCTGTGGGAACACAAAATCCCGCCCATAGTCTTTTGAGCCAGGGTTTTATTCTGGGATCTTCCCGTCCAGTTATAACATTAACTGCGATCGTGACATTAAGATATAATAAAACTGTATATCTAAAGAAAGCTCTCAGTCCCTGGAACAGATATTTCAACAATCCCCACTGAGGTGAATCCATGAGTGGGATATTCAGTTCTCATTGCTGATGAGCTTGTAAGTGGGAATGGCTTGGACCTAGGCCAATGATGGCAAACTGGAACTTTGACAACTTCCCACCTCTGCCTAAATTAAGTTCTGGGCAGAATGGCCCATGGTCAATCTTCCCACACGACCACGAATTGAGAACATTAAGTTGACAATCAATGACCACTTACCAGCCTCAACCCACCACAGCTGCAGGCTGACCTTTCACCATGCAGTCTGCACGACAGGCAAAGCCGGTAGCACAGTGGTCAGCACTGTTGCTTCACAACGCCAGGAACCTGGGTTCGATTCTCGGCTTGGGTTACTGTCTGTGCGGAGTCTGCACGTTCTCCCTGTGTCTGCGAGGGTTTCCTCCAGCTGCTCCGGTTTCCTCCCACAAGTCCCGAAAGACGTGCTTGTTAGATGATTTGGCCATTCTGAATTCTCCCTCAGTGTATCCGAACAGGCGCTGTAGTGTGGCGATTCGGGGATTTTCACAGTACTTCATTGCAATGTTAATGTAAGCCTACTTGTAACACTAATAAAAATTATTATTACAAAAATAGTTGTTTGTGGTTTGTCACCTGTTGGGGAGTGGGTAGCGGTGGCTCCCTTGATCAAAAACACTCAGTGCCCGACGAAGGGAGTGGACATTGGGAAGAGGAGGGATGCTGATAGCCAACCCCCCGACCTTGTTGATGATCTTGCCCAGCACACCTCCCCCTGTGACTCCCACCTCATGAAACTCCTCCCCATCCATATTGCTTACCTCTGGTCTGGATCACTGTGCAATCCTTGAACTCTGGTGCCTATTCTTCTGGCAGGAGCTCCACTGTGGCATTACTGAGCAGCTCAAGAGCTGTCAGTCTCTGATTGAATGGCAGCGCTCAGTCGGTGAGACCTCTGCCCCTAGGATCTTGACTCCTGGAGAAAGCCTCCTGCTGGCCTTGCCACTGTCATGTGGTTCTGTGGGCCATATGGAGAAGAGGCAGGGTAGGTACATTACCATTTCTCTCGAAGCAGGTAAGAGCCAGGATACCTCAAAAAGATTCCACTATATTCGTGCAATTTGAAGCTCAGCCATTCATTCCATTTGAGATTCCATTTCACATATGTGCAAAATGCATTCATAACTCAATATATTTAAACTTTAAGTGGTGGAACAGGTAGCCATCTGGTCTATTGCTTCAAAGGCTGAACAGCTGACCATCAATCAAGAACACAGCCACCTGTTACACTTCTTCAAAGGCTGAATGATTGTCTGACCTGGCAATGAATGAAAAAAATCAAAGCACAGGGGTACAATTAATACAGTAACATCAATGATGTTCAATGCAGAAGAGAACTTTATCCACAGGATAAATTAACTTAATGTATTTGAAGACTTTTCACTTTCACAGTGCTGATGAATTGAATTGTTAATGACCTTCTCTAAACCAACTCCTATTCATCACTGCATTAAAACAGACTTTAACATATCATACAACATTATATTTTGACATGCTAAAAACTTCTTAAACTTGCCTGTCAAAAGGTTTGGAGGCCAGAACAGACCTCCCAGATGTTTCACAACACCTCTGGGCAGATCAGGAACTCTCACTTTCTGGCACGGCAGGTGATTTTTGAGGAGGCGGAGAATTAAGTGGCTGCCTCAGGAGCCAATTAAGGATGGCGGCCATGTTCCTGATGTTGGAGGGTCCATAGGAAACCCTCCAACATAGAGAGCAGCAGCCCCACCTTTAGAGGAGAGAGAGACAGAGAGCCTCTCAAGATGGAGACACCCTTTGAAGTGATTTATTAAAAATGTAATAGTAAAAGCCAAGACATAGCTGGCAGACTATCATTACAGTGGGCAATTCTCACCACTGGACAGCCAATGGCCACAGGTGTGCCCCAAATGGTGGATTTGTGAGGTGGCTGTGGGGGTGGTTGGCTGGGATAATGCAGTGCGGCCACTTGCCCATCCCCGGTCTGCTGTCAGAAGGTTGCCCCAACCTCTTTGGGATCCAGTGGGGATGCCCATATGCTGACTGAAAATTTCCAGTAAGCATGTGGAGATTTGCCTTAGTAGGCTCTTTATTTTGCATAATATTCTTGGATTGATATTGGTCCAGAGGCAGGACCCTGGAGGGCAACTGGCACTCTAACCGTTGGTGAGACACCTCAGCCCGCTCCACCTGTGGCCATTTAAAAAATCACCTTCTTGTCTCTGCAGTTTCCCATCAAATATCCAATGGAATTTTCAGGCCCATCTCTTTATCGCCATATATATCCCTCGGCAATGTTTCAAGGGCTTCATTATTCACAAGTAATAAGCACATGATGGCTGCAGACTGCTGGTCTTACTGTGAAATGCTCACATAAAAGCAAAATACTGTGAATACTGGATAACTGAAATAACAACAGAAAATGCTGGAAAAATACAACCAATCTGGCAGCATCTGTGGCAAGAGAAACAGATTTAATGTTTCAAGATCTTCTTCAGATCTAAAGAGAATGGGAAATGAGCTGGAGACAACGGGAGCATTAATGGTAGTGTTAAAGACTAAAGAAGGTGCTGATGTTGTCATAAATGTAAGATAGCAGAATGTGTTAAAAGTAGAACAAAGGTCTCTGTGAAAGCAGAACTTAAGAACATGCGACAGATGACCCTGTGGGGGAGGGGTGGGGGTTAGCTTCCTTGAACCATTGCCTAGGGGTATACATGGTATATGGTAATAAAAGGATAGGCTTGAAAATTGCATTGCAATGGCCGGGGGGGGGGGGGGGGGGGGGGGGTGGCGGCTACTGGTTTGAAAAAAACATGGATTAAAAAAGGTGTCTAGATGGAAAGAGAGAGTTTATGGTCTGAAGTTATTGAACTCAATGTTAAGTCCCAAAGGCTGTAAAGTGCCTAATCGGATGAGGGGTATTGTTCCTCCAGTTTGCATTGGGCTCCATGGAACATTGCAGCAACGCAAGGATGAGAGTAGTGGTCTAAATTGTTGTGGGTGGCAGACCCAATAATGGGGCAAGGTGGGGGCGGGTGGAGGGGGGGGGGGGGCAGTTCAGATGGCCTTGTAATTTACCTTGTAATTTTGGTCTGGGGGAAGCATACCCATTCCTCCTGTTCCACAAGTAATATTGCAAAGACATTTAGCTCACGAGATCAGTCCTTTATGCCTTCTTTAAGCTGACACGTTTCCCAGGGTCTGGGTCGCCTGTGATTAAAAATAGAACAATTTTAAAATTAAGCCTCATTGTAATGTTTAAATGACTGACCCGCTTCCCAAAAGCAGGTGGCTCTCCCGCCTCTTGTCCCGCCTCTGTTTAAATCAGAAGTTGTCAAGTTCACTGGTGCCTGCTTCAAATCTTTTGCATTTTAACCTCTGACAGGACCCCAACACACCCATTTTAGGCAGTTACAATGCAACCAATAGATATTGCTTTAAAGATGACTGAACCTCATCTTTAAAACTTAGATTTATCTCTTTCACAGCAGTGTGATTGTATGGTTCATTTAATTGCCATTCATTCTTGGTCTAACATCCATTTTCCAGCTCACTCCAATCAGCAAGATGAAAGCGGAATCCTTTTATATTTTTGACCTGTTGTTAGAGCTTTAATCCAACAGCAGATGTGCATTTCAGAAACCAGTCTGTGGAACAGCCTGAAGTATTCTGGGAGGAATTGACTCATTGTTTTTTGATGGAAAAGATAAGTAATTCATTGTATTCTATTCGAAATATAGATAAAAACGTACAAAGCCTGATGTGCACGTGTATGTAGATCAATTTTGTATGTAATGTACACAAATTAAATCCGAGCATATAAAACACAGGATTAAATGACAGTATCGTCTGAATGCTTATTCCATTTCCATCAAGTTGTCAGCTATTTTAACAAAGGCATTAACCTATTTTGGTAGCTCTTTATATAAAAATTTAAAACAACAATAATCAGAATTAAACATCAGAACACCACATTCAAAGGCCAATCTGTTTGTTTTAATTATTTAGTTCAAGGTTTCCCGAACATTTCCAGCCACAGAACCCTTTTGACCTCCCAAGAATACTGACTGACCCCCTAAAAAATGTTCTTATTATATTGAAGAATTAAACCACAATAATAGGTACAAACATATAGAAACATCTTTTAAGTTTGTTTTTGTGTCTTATATATATGTACATTTATTATAATAAAAACATTCTGTTATTTACTTCCAAGTCTTATCTTTTGCTCATAAAGTCACTTAAAAATGGAAGTGCTGTTGAAGAGCTGGATTCTTATCTCAGATACATACCTGCCCCCCCCCCCCCCCCTCTCATGCACGCGCACACACGCTCACCCCCTCTCTCATACACACACACCCTCACTCCTCTCTCTCTCACACACAGACTCACCCCTTTCTCTCATACACACTCACCGCTCTCTCTCTCAAACACAAACACACACTAACCCCTCTCTCTCATAAACACATGCTCACCCCTCTCTCTCTCGCACACAAAGACACACTTACACCTCTCTCACACACAGACACTCACCCCTCTCTCAGTCACCCACACACAGACTCACCTCTCTCTCACACACACACAGACTCACCCCTCTCACACACACACACTCACCTCCATCTCTTACACACACACACACTCACCCCTCTCTCTCTTACACACACACATACAAACACACTCACCCCCTCTCACACACACACACTCATCCCTCTCTCTCACACACACACTCACCCCTCTCTCTCACCTGCCCACCGACTCACCCCTCTCTCTCTCTCTCACACACACCCCTCTCTCTCACACACAGACCCCTCTCTCTCATACACACACACCCCTCTCTCTCTCACACACACACCTCTCTCTCTCACCTCCCCCCCTCTCTCTCACACACACACCCCTCTCTCTCTCACACACACACCTCTCTCTCTCACCTCCCCCCCTCTCTCTCACACACTCACCCCTCTCTCTCACCTGCCCACCGACTCACCCCTCTCTCTCTCTCTCACACACACCCCTCTCTCTCACACACAGACCCCTCTCTCTCATACACACAGACCCCTCTCTCTCATACACACACACCCCTCTCTCTCTCACACACACACCCCTCTCTCTCTCACATACAGAAACACACTCATCCCTCTCACACACACATACCCCTCTCTCTCTCACTCACACACACTCATCTCTCTCTCTCACACACACATACTCCTCTCTCTCTCACTCACACACACTCACCACTCTCTCTCTCTCTCACACACACGCTCACTCACCCATCATTCTCGGGCCACTGCAGCCCCGGCCTCTCTCGATCCCCCTGGGCCCTGGCCTCGCCATGGTCTCCGCTTCATCCCCCTTGAGCCCTATTGGTCCCCACAGCTCCGGCCTCGCCCTTACCTTAGTTTCTTTTTTAGAAAACATTTTATTGAGGCATTTATAATTTTTACATTTTAAACAACGGAGAGTTATATGAGCCCTGTGGACCACCTTGAACTGGATCAGGCTAAGCCTGCCACACGACGAGGATGCATTAACTCTCCTCAGGGCCCTCTCCCATAACCCAACATCCAACTCCCCTCCCAGCTCTTCCTCCAACTTCCTCTTCACCTCCCCAATTGGGACCCCTTCCCATGCCATCAGTCCCTTGTATATTTCCAAGACCCTCCGCTCCCCCATCCCTGTTTTAGACAATACCTTATCCTGTAATCCCCTTAGTGAGAGGCGAGGACAGCTCAGGACCTGCCTCTGGACAAAGTTCCGTACCTACATGTACCGGAACTCATTTCCACCCGGTAACTCAAACTCCTCCTCTAGCTCCTCCAGGCTCGGGAAACCCTCCTCAATGAAGATGTCCCCAAATCTCTCAATCCCTCCTGAAGCCCCCGTCTAGCACCCCGTCCGGAGCGAACCGGTGGTTATCATAGATCGGTGACCAAACCGACACCCCCTCCAGTCTCATATGCTGCCTCCATTGCCCCCCACACCCTCAGCACTGCCACAACACTGGGCGTGTGGAATACCGAGCCGGTGAGAATGGCAGAGGTGCCGTTAACAAAGCCTTCAGGCTCGTGCCCTTGCAAGATGCCGCCTCCACACGCTCCCATACCGTCCTCTCCCCCACTACCCAATTCCTAACCATCGATATATTAGCCGCCCAGTAGTAATTAATAAAGTTCAGGAGTGCCAAGGCCCCCTCCCCATGCTCCCGTTCAAGAACGACCTTCTTCACCCTCGGGGCTTTCCTGGCCCATATAAAACCCGAGATAGCCGCATTCATCTTCTTAAAAATTGCCTTGGGGATGAAAATTGGAAGACACTGAAACAGGAACAGCAAACACGGGCCGACTTATTTTCACAGTCTGTACCCTCCCCGCCAGTGACAGCGGGGCACGTCCCACCTACGGAAGTCCCCTTACATTTGCTCAGTCAACCCGCCCAAATTTAGTTTATGAAGCTGTAGCCAGTCCCTTGCCACCTGAATCCCAAGGTACCTAAAACTCCCTCCCACCACTTTGAATGTCATCTCCCTCAATCTCCTCTCCCGCCTCCTTGCCTGGATCGCAAAAATCTCACTCTTGCCCATATTCAGTTTGTAACCTGAGAACCGACCAAATTCCTCCAGTAGCCCCATAATTCCTGATATTCCCACAATGGGTCTGTTATATAAAGGAGTAAATGATCCACGTAGAGCGAGACCCTATGTTCCACCCCCATCTCACTACCCCCGCCAAATGTTCGATGCTCTTAGCGCCATTGCCAAAGGCTCTATGGCCAGGGCAAACAGTGCTGGGGAGAGAGGACACCCTTGTCTCGTCCCCCGGCACAGACTAAAATATTCTTTTTTTAAAATAAATGTTTTATTAAAGTTTTTCCAATGAGCGTTTTTACATAACAAAAATAGAAATACAGATAACATAGCCCAAAGCTTACAATGAAACTACTTACAAAACAGATTTTTTTTAAACAGAACAAGGTGGGTTTTGTCTCCATGCTCAACTCACATTATATCAACAGTACCCCCCCACCTAACCCCCCCCTCCCCCCCCTCCTCTCCAGGATGCTGCTACTGCTGACACTTACTGCTCCCCTAGAAAGTCACCGCCGGGAGAACCCCATCAAGGACCCTCTCAAGGCAAACTTTATTCGCTCCAGGCTGAGGAACCCCGCCACGTCGCTAACCCAGGTCTCCACACTCGGGGGTTTCGAGTCCCTCCACATTAACAGAATCCGTCTCCGGGCTATCAGGGAGGCAAAGGCCAGTACCTCGGCCTCTTTCGCTTCCTGCACTCCCGGACCCTCTGCCACCCAAATATCGCTACCGCTGGGCTCGCCTTCACATGACATCGCCCTTGCAAACCCCTGCCAGAATCCTTTAAGCGCCGGGCAAGCCCAAAACATATGGGCATGATTCGCCGGACTCCCCACACACCTCGGGCACCTGTCCTCCATCCCAAAAAACCTACTCATTCTTGCCGCCGTTATATGCGCCCGATGCATCACCTTAAACTGGATTAATCCGAGCCTGGCACATGATGAGGAGTTCACCCTGCCCAGGGCATCGGCCCACAGGCCCTCATCCAGCTCCTCGCCCAGCTCCTCCTCCCACTTATCATTCAACTCCTCCACTGAGGCTTCCTCTACCTCCTGCAGCTCCTGATTTATGTCCGACACCTTCCCCTCCCCTACCCAGATGCCAGACACCACCCTATCCTGGATCCTACGTGGGGGCAGCCACGGGAACGTCCCCACCTGTTTTCTAAGGAAGTCCTGAACCTGAAGGTACCTGAACGCATTCCCCGGGGACAGGCCGAACCTCTCCTCCAGCGCCTGCATGCTGGGAAAAATCCCGTCTATAAACAGGTCCCCCATTCTCCTAATACCTGCCCTATACCAGTCTTGGTACCCACCATCCAACCTATCCGGAGCAAATCTGTGCTTATTCCATATCGGGGTCCACACCGAGGCCCCCTCCTCTCCCCTGTGTCTCCTCCACTGCCCCCAGGTCCTCAGTGCTGCCGTCACCACCGGACTAGTGGTGTATCGAGCCGGCGAGAACGGCAGCAGAGCCGTAACAAGTGCCCCTAGACTGGTGCCTCTACACGACGACGCCTCCAACCGCCCCCACGCCGCCTCTTCCTCCATCATCCATTTCCTGATCATGGCCACATTGGCCACCCAGTAATAACTGCAGAAGTTCGGCAGAGCCAGTCCCTCCCCCCGCCCCGGCTATGCTCCAAGAATACCCTTTTGACTCGCGGGGTTTTATTCACCCACACAAATCCCGTAACAATCCTATTCACCCACTTAAAGAAGGACTTGGGGATGAAAATGGGGAGACACTGAAACACGAAGAGGAACCTGGGGAGAACCGTCATCTTCACAGTCTGCACCCGTCCCGCCAAGGAAAGCGGGAGCATATCCCACCTTTTAAACTCTCCCTCCATCTGCTCCACTAGCTGGGTTAAGTTGAGCCTGTGCAGGGCATCCCAGTTCCTGGCCACTTGTATCCCCAAGTACCGAAAGCTCCTCTCCACTATCCTGAGCGGGTGCTCCCTCAGTCTCTCCTCCTGGCCCCTACCGTGGACCACGAACAGCTCACTTTTCCCCACGTTCAACTTATACCCCGAGAACCTCCCAAAGTCCCTCAGGATCCGCATGACCTCCCCCATCCCCTCTAACAGGTCCAGAATATACAACAGCAGGTCATCCGCGAAGAGGGAGACCCGATGCTCCTCCCCTCCGCGCACCAGCCCCCTCCAATCCCCCGAAGTCCTGAGCGCAATGGCCAACGGCTCAATTGCCAGGGCAAACACCAACGGGGACAGGAGACACCCCTGTCTCGTCCCCCGGTGCAGCCTGAAATATTCCGACCTTAGCCGGTTTGTGGACACACTCGCTACAGGGGCCTGACAGACTAAAATATTCTGATCAAACCCGGTTTGTCTTTACATTCGCCACCGGTGCCTGGTATAGCAACCGGACCCAATCCACAAATCCCTGCCCGAACCCAAACCTTCCCAGAACATTCCTCAAGTACTTACACTCCACTCGATCAAAGGCCTTTTCTGCATCCATGGCCACCACCATCGCGATCTCGCGTCCCTCTGCAGGCATCATTGTTACATTTAGGAGCCGCCAAATGTTGGACGTCAGGCGTCGTCCTTTCACAAATCCCGCCTGGTCCTTCCCTATTACCCCCGGGACACAATCCTCTGTGCGTGTGGCCAAGATCTTTGCCAGCAATTTTGCATCTACATTTAACAGGGAGATTGGCCTATACGGGCGACAGCTCTCCGGATCCTTATCCCGTTTCAAAATAAGGGAAATCGGTGCCTGCAATAACATTGGAGGGAGCACTGCCAGATCCTTTGACTCATTAAAAGCATATACCAGGGGCGGCCCCAACAGCCCGCTGTTGGAACTCAATCAGGTATCTGTCTGGTCCCAGGGCTTTACTCGATTGCATCACCCCCCAACCCGTCTATAACCTCCCAAGCCCAATTGAGGCTCCCAAACCCTCCACCAACTCCTCATTTATCCTCACAGGAATCGCTTCATAACCCTCCTCCCTGGCTGGGGGGTCCGATTTATAAATTTACTGTAAAACTCCCGAAACACATCATTCACCCCTGCCGGGTCCAGAACCACCTTCCCTCCTGTATCCCTCACTTTCCCTATCTCTCTCGCCGCCTCCTGTTCTCTCAGCTGGGGCGCCAGCATCCTGCTGGCTTTTTCCCCATATTCATACACAGTCCCCTTTAAAGAGTAAAGAGCATGGAGAGAGAGAGGGCGAGACTTCAGTAAAGAGCACTCTCGGGTAAGACAGCTGTTTGTTTGTTTCAAAATTGAAAACAAACCGGTAAAGTGACGTCACAGGAGACTGTAACCTGAAAGTCAGACTAGGCTAAATTTGAATATCTGGAGTTACTGATTTAAATACTAGTTTTGATTTGACTTAGATTACCATTTTTAAGTTGATTTGAATTGCTATTTTTAAAATGTTTAATTTGACTTAAATAACCATTTTGGGTTGATTTAAATTAATATTTTTAATTTGATTTAAATAACTTTTTAAATTTCAATTAAATAACTTTTTAATTTGTTGTCAGATCAAGAGGAATAAATACTCAGTTTAAAAAAAAAAAATCTAATGAAATAGTACACAGGGAATGGATTGAATCTGACACAAAAACATCTTTCTAAAGTTTAATTTCAAAGGTTTAATTTAAAGGAATAATTCATGGCAGGACAGCCCCAAGGTGTGGTCTGCGCCTCTTGCTCCATGAGGCAGGCTGGGGACAGTTCCAGTCCCCAGGGTCAGCATGTGTGCAGGAAGTGTCTCCAGTTGCAGCTCCTGGAAGCTCGAGTTTCAGAGCTGGAGCGGTGGCTGGAGACACTGTGCAGTCGGAGAGTATCGTGGATAGCATGTATAGAGAGGTGGTCGCACTGCAGGCTCAGACTCCGCAGGCAGGAAGGGAATGGGTGACCACCAGACAGAGCAAGAGAGCGAGGCAGGTAGTGCAGGAATCTCCTGTGGCCATTCCCCTGCAGAACTGATATACCGCTTTGGATACTGTTGGGGGGAATGGCCTCTCAGGGGAAAACAGCAACAGCCAAACTCGTGGCACCACGGTTGGTTCTGCTGCAGAGGGGAGGGGTGGTAAGTGTGACAGTGCAATAGTTATATGAGATTCAATTGTAAGGGGAATAGGCAGGCGTTTCTGTGGCCGCAAACGAGACTCCAGGATGGTATGTTGTCTCCCTGATGCTAGGGTCAAGGATGTCTTGGAGCGGGTACAGCACATTCTGGAGGGGGAAGGTGAACAGCCAGTCGTCGTGGTACACATCGGTACAAACGGCATAGGTAAAAAAAGGGATGAGGTCCTAAAAGCAGAATTCAGGGAGCTAGGAAGGAAGTTAAGAAATCGGACCTCGAAGGTAGTGATCTCAGGATTACTACCGGTGCCACGTGCCAGTCAGAGTAGAAATGACAGGATATATAGGATGACCTCGTGGCTGAAGGGATGGTGTCAGGGGGAGGGTTTCAGATTCCTGGGGCATTGGGCCCGGTTCTGGGGGAGGTGGGACCTGTACAAACTGGACGGGTTACACCAGGGCAGGACTGGAACTGATGTCCTGGGGGGCTATTTGCTAGAGCGGTTGGGGAGTGTTTAAACTAATGTGGCAGGGGGATGGGAACCAATGCAGGAAGTCAGAAGGTAGTAAAACAGGGACAGAAACAAAAGGCAGCAAGGGGGAAAGTGTAAGGCAGAAAGGCCATAGTTAAAAATCAAAAAGGGCGACAGTACAAGGTACAGTGACTGAGGAGAGCTCAGTGAATAGGCCCAGTAATACTAAAAGGAATAAAACGGGAAGTAAAAACATAAATGGAAAGCGACACAGCAGGTTGTTACATGAAGGTATGGGTTCAACGACGAGGAAAATTAGGAGAAAAGTTAAGAGGAAAAATAACTTACGAGAGGTTACTGATCAAGGTGTTAAGGTTCAAAACAGAGGTATAAAAGCCAACATAAGTGTACTTTACCTGAATGCTCGTAGTATTCGGAATAAGGTAAATGAGTTGATGGCGCAAATCATCGTGAATGACTATGATTTAGTGGCCATTACTGAAATATGGTTTTTAAAAAAAAAAAATTTTTATTAAAAGTTTTCATAAAATATCAATAACAAAATGAGAAAGAAAAAAGAACCCAACAGGGTTAAGTACAAAACACAATCTAAAAAAGCAACACCCCCAAACCCCTCCCCCCCATACCTAAATAATAAATTAACATTAACACCCCGACTTAAGACAACAGGTGTATACACCCCCTCAGACCCTTCCAGTGTAAATAACATAAACAAAAATAAAGTAAACCCCTCCCCCCCCACCCCCCGAGCTGCTGCTGCCATTGACCAATGTCTATCGTTCTGCCAGAAAGTCTAAGAACGGTTGCCACCGCCTAAAGAACCCTTGTACCGACCCTCTCAAGACGAATTTCACCCTCTCCAATTTAATGAACCCTGCCATATCGCTGATCCAGGATTCCACGCTTGGGGGCCTCGTATCTTTCCACTGAAGGAGAATCCTTCGCCGGGCTACCAGGGACGCAAAGGCCAGAATTCGGGCCTCTTTCGCCTCCTGCACTCCCGGCTCCTCTGCCACCCCAAATATTGCGAGCCCCCAGCCCGGTTTGACCCTGGATCCTGCCACCTCGACACCGTCCTCGCTACGCCCTTCCAAAATTCCACCAGTGCTGGGCATGCCCAGAACATATGGGTGTGATTTGCTGGGCTCCCTGAGCACCTAACACACCTGTCCTCACCCCCAAAGAACCTGCTCATCCTTGTCCCGGTCATATGTGCCCTGTGCAGCACCTTAAACTGTATGAGGCTGAGCCTCGCGCATGAAGAGGAAGAGTTCACCCTCCCTAGGGCATCTGCCCACGTCCCCTCTTCGATCTCCTCTCCCAACTCCTCCTCCCACTTACCTTTCAACTCCACCACCGAGGCCTCCTCCTCCTCCTGCATCACCTGGTAAGTTTCCGAGATCTTCCCCACTCCCACCCCCCCCCCCCCGAGAGCACCCTGTCCTGTACTGTGTGTGGCAGTAGCCGTGGGAATTCCACCACCTGCCGTCTGGCAAACGCCCTTACCTGTAAGTACCTGAAGGTGTTCCCCGGGGGGAGCCCGTACTTCTCCTCCAGCTCACCCAAGCTCGCGAACTTCCCGTCCACAAACAGGTCCCCCAACTTTCGTATGCCTGCCCTGTGCCACCCCGAAAACCCTCCACCTGTTCTTCCTGGGGCGAACCGGTGGTTCCTCCGTAATGGGGTCCACGCCGAGGCCCTAACTTCCCCCCTATGCCGCCTCCACTGCCCCCAAATTTTGAGGGCCACCACCACCACCGAGCTCGTGGTATACCTCCTTGGAGGGAGCGGCAGCTGTGCCGTTGCCAGCGCCCCCAGACTCGTACCCACACAGGACGCCGTCTCCAGCCTCTTCCATGCAGCCCCCTCCCCCTCCATCACCCACTTGCGCACCATTGTCGCATTGGCGGTCCAGTAGTACCCACAGAGGTTGGGCAGCGCCAGCCCCCCCCCTATCTCTACTCCGCTCCAGCAACACCCTTCTCACGCTCGGAGTCCCTCGCGCCCACACAAACCCCATTATACTCCTGTTAACCCGCCTGAAAAAAGCCTTCGGGATAAACACGGGGAGGCACTGGAACAGGAACAAAAACCTTGGGAGCACTGTCATTTTGATTGACTGCACCCTACCCGCTAGGGACAGCGGCAACGCGTCCCACCTCTTGAACTCCTCCTCCATTTGCTCCACCAGCCTTGTAAAGTTAAGCCTATGCAGGGCCCCCCAGCTCCTGGCCACCTGGACCCCAAAATATCTGAAACTCCTCTCCGCCCTTTTTAGTGGGAGCTCGCCAATCCCCCTCTCCTGGTCCCCTAGCTGAACTACGAACAGCTCGCTCTTCCCCATATTGAGCTTGTACCCCGAAAAGTCCCCGAATTCCCTAAGCATTCTCATTACCTCTGGCATTCCTCCCACCGGGTCCGCCACATTCAGCAGCAGGTCGTCCGCATAAAGCGACACCCTATGCTCCTCCCCACCCCGCAACAACCCCCTCCAGTTCCTCAACTCTCTCAGTGCCATAGCCAGGGGTTGAATCGCCAGTGCGAAGAGCAGGGGGGACAGGGGACACCCCTGTCTCGTCCCTCGGTGCAACCGAAAGTACTCGGACCTCCTCCTATTTGTGGCCACACTCGCCATCGGGACCTCGTACAACAGCCTAACCCACCTGACAAACCCCTCCCCAAACCCGAACCTCTTCAGCACCTCCCACAGGTACCCCCACTCTACCCTATCAAAGGCTTTCTCAGCGTCCATCGCCACCACTATCTCCGCCTCCCCCTCCCTCGCCGGCATCATGATAACGTTCAAAAGCCTCCGCACATTCGCGTTCAACTGTCTCCCCTTCACAAACCCCGTCTGGTCTTCATGGATGATCTGCGGCACACAATCCTCAATCCTCGTGGCTAAGACCTTCGCCAGCACCTTGGCATCTACATTTAGCAAGGAAATCGGTCTGTAAGACCCACATTGCAGGGGATCTTTGTCCCGCTTCAGGATCAAGGAAATCAGTGCCCGGGACATCGTCGGGGGTAAAGCCCCCCCCTCCCTTGCCTCATTAAAGGTCCTAACTAACAGCGGGCCCAACAGGTCCATATATTTTTTATAGAACTCGACCGGGAAACCGTCTGGCCCCGGTGCCTTCCCCGCCTGCATGCTTCCTATCCCTTTGATCAGCTCCTCCAGCCCAATTGGGGCCCCCAGTCCCGCCACCAGTCCCTCTTCCACCTTTGGAAACCTCAATTGGTCCAGGAAACGGCCCATCCCTCCCTCCTCCCGTGGGGGCTCGGATCGGTACAATGCCTCGTAGAAGTCCCTGAAGACCCTATTGATGCCAACCCCACTCCGCACCACGCTCCCTCCCCTGTCCTTAACTCCCCCGATCTCCCTAGCTGCGTCCCGCTTCCGAAGCTGACGCGCCAGCATCCGGCTTGCCTTTTCCCCATACTCGTAGACCGCCCCCTGGGCCTTCCTCCACTGCACCTCCGCCTTCCTGGTGGTCACCAGGTCGAATTCGGCCTGGAGGCTGCGCCTCTTCCTCAATAATCCTTCCTCAGGTTCTTCCGCATACCTCCTGTCTACCCTCACCATCTCCCCCACCAGCCTCTCCCTCTCCCCCCGCTCCCTCCGCTCCTTGTGGGCCCTGATGGAGATCAGCTCTCCCCTCACCACCGCCTTCAGTGCCTCCCATACCATCCCCACTCGGACCTCCACGTTGTCGTTGGTCTCCAAGTACCTCTCTATACTTCCTCGGACCCGCTTGCTCACCTCCTCGTCCGCCAACAGCCCCACCTCCAAGCGCCACAGCGGGCGCTGGTCCCTCTCCTCCCCCATCTCCAAGTCCACCCAATGCGGGGCGTGGTCCGAAATGGCTATTGCCGAATACTCGGTATCCTCTACTCTCGCTATCTGCGCCCTACTCAAAATGAGAAAGTCGATTCGAGAATAAGCCTTATGGACATGTGAGAAGAATGAAAATTCCCTAGCCCCCAGCCTTGCAAATCTCCAAGGGTCCACCCCTCCCACTTGGTCCATAAATCCCCTCAACACTCTAGCCGCCGCCGGCTTCCTACCCGTCCTAGACCTGGAGCGATCCAGTGCAGGATCCAACACCGTGTTAAAGACTCCCCCCATTATCAGGCCCCCCACTTCCAAGTCTGGGATCCGACCCAACGTACGCCGCATAAAACCCGCATCGTCCCAGTTCGGAGCATACACATTGACCAGTACCACCCTCTCTCCCTGCAACTTACCACTTACCATTATGTACCTACCCCCATTATCTGCCACAATGCTCGACGCCTCGAATAACACCTTCTTTCCCACCAAGATCGCCACCCCTCGATTTTTGGCTTCTAGCCACGAGTGAAACACCTGACCTACCCACCCTTTCCTCAGTCTTACCTGGTCTGCCACCTTCAGGTGTGTCTCCTGGAGCATAACCACATCCGCCTTGAGCCCCTTCAGGTGCGCGAACACGCGGGCCCGCTTAACCGGCCCATTCAGTCCCCTTACATTCCAGGTTATCAGCCGGATCAGGGGGCTACCCGCCCCCCTCCCCCGCCGACTAGCCATGACCCCTCCTCGGCCAGCCACACGCCCACACCCCACACCCGGCCCGTTCCCCCCCCCCCCCCCACCGGCTAGGACCCATCCTAGCTGGTTTACTCCCGCCATTGCACTTCCGCAAGTCAGCTGACTCCTGCTGACCCCGGCCACTCCCGCCTCCCCTTCGACTCCTCCCATTGTGTGGCACACCCCCCTCTCCCGCTCCCCATTCACAGGCTCTCCCCCTCCATTCTAAGCGCGGGAATCAATCCTCGCTTCCCCGCCTCGGTCCCGCCCCCCCCCCCAGTCTTCGGCGCGGGAAAAAAAATCCCGCACTCTCCACCTACCAGGCCCCGCCACCAACCAAAACAGTGCCCAACCCGCCCCATCCACCCTCCCCAACCCGAAAGAGAAAAACACAGAGAAAAAGAAACCCAAAACAATGCAAAGGCCTCCCCCCCCGAACCAAAAATAGGCATAACATATCTATCGCAGTCCCCAATCGCCCATCCCGACCCTCAGTCTGTGTCCAGCTTCTCGGCCTGAACAAAGGCCCACGCCTCCTCCGGAGACTCAAAATAATGGTGCCGGTCCTTGTAGGTAACCCACAATCGCGCCGGCTGCAACATGCCAAACTTCACCCCCCTCCTGTGCAGCACCGCCTCCGCTCGATTGTACCCGGCCCTCCTCTTCGCCACCTCCGCACTCCAGTCATGATATATCCGAACCTCCGCGTTCTCCCACCTGCTGCTCCTCTCCTTCTTGGCCCACCTGAGCACACACTCCCGATCGACGAACCGATGGAACCGCACCAGCACCGCCCGGGGAGGCTCGTTAGCCTTGGGCCACCTCGCCAACACTCTATGGGCCCCTTCCAGCTCCAGGGGCCCCTGGAAGGACCCCGCTCCCATCAGCGAGTTTAACATGGTGACCACATCGGCCCCCATGTCCGGCCCTTCCAGCCCCTCCGGGAGGCCCAGAATCCACAGATTCTTCCGCCTCGACCGATTAACCATCTCCTCGAACCGCTCCTGCCATTTCTTGTGGAGCGCCTCGTGCGCCTCCACCTTTACCACCAGGACTAAGATCTCGTCCTCTTTGTCAGAGATCTTTTGTTGAGCCTCTCAGATCGCCACCCCCTGGGCCGTCTGTGTCTCCAGCAGCTTATCAATAGAAGCCTTCATCAGCTCTAGCAGGTCCTTTTTAATCTCTCTGAGGCAGCGCTGGATACCCTCCTGTTGCTCCTCCGCCCACTGCCTCCACGCTGCCTGGTCTCCACCCACCGCCATTTTGTCATTCTTCCCTCCCTTCTTCTGGTCCACCACCACCTTTTTTGTCACCCCGCTCCTAGTTAAAGCCATATACTGACGGGGAACTATTATTAACTCCTTCCCACACCGGGATACATCGAAAAAGTGCCCTTGGGGGCCCTGAAAAGAGCCCAAAAGTCTCGAGAAGGAATCCTTTTGGCAGTGTTCGCTTCACCAATCTGCCCCAAAATGTCCGTGGAAACTCCTGAAAAAGGTCTAAGTGTCCGTTCCAGACGGGAGCTGCCGAATGCGTGACCTACCCCTCCATGGCCACCACCGGAAGCTTCGTCCCCACTTCTTCAGTGGCCCTGGTGAGATCTTTTCACAGTTGTTCCCTCTGCTGTTAAAATTCACTTTTGATAAAGGTCCTCAGGTCCGTTTACAACTTTAAGCTTGCCCTTCCCATGATTGCATGGGAAGGGGCCCTGTTTATCCTGTTGCAGCCAAATCTTCCACTGCTTCTGCCGGGCCTGGCAGGCAAAAGACACAACACTCCTGGGGGACACCGTCAGGGGAGTGTTGCAGCCCTCTTGCCACACCGGGAAATGTCAAACAAATGCCGTGGGGGCCCTGTAAAAGAGCCCAAAAGTCCGTTCCAAGCGGGAGCTACCGAATATGCAACCTAGCTCTGCATAGCCGCACCCGGAAGTCTCATTACTGAAACATGGTTAAAGGATGGTCACGACTGGGAGTTAAATATCCAAGGGTATCAAACTATACGGAAGGACAGAGTGGATGGTAAGGGAGGTGGTGTAGCTCTGTTATTTAAGGATGACATCCGGGCAGTAGTAAGGGATGATATCGGTACTATGGAGGATAAGGTTGAATCGATTTGGGTGGAAAGCAGGAATAGTAAGGTGAAAAAGTCACTGATGGGAGTAGTCTATAGGCCACCAAATAGGAACATTATGGTGGGGCAGGCAATAAACAAAGAAATAACGGATGCATGTAGAAATGGTACAGCAGTTATCATGGGGGATTTTAATCTACATGTCGATTGGTTTAACCAGGTCGGTCAAGGCAGCCTTGAGGAGGAGTTTATAGAATGTATCTGCAATAATTTCCTAGAACAGTATATAATGAAGCCTACGAGGGAACAAGCGGTCCTAGATCTGGTCCTGTGTAATGAGACAGGATCGATTAATGATCTCATAGTTATGGATCCTCTCGGAAGGAGCAATCACAATATGGTGGAATTTAAAATACAGATGGAGGGCGAGAAGGTAAAATCAAACACTAGTGTTTTGTGCTTAAACAAAGGAGATTACAATGGGATGAGAGAAGAGCTTGCTAAGGTAGACTGGGAGCAAAGACTTTATGGTGAAACAGTTGAGGAGGAGTGGAGAACCTTCCAAGCGATTTTTCACAGTGCTCAGCAAAGGTTTATACCAACAACAAGTAAGGACGGTAGAAAGAGGGACAATCGACTGTGGATATCTAAGGAAATAAGGGAGAGTTTCAAATTGAAGGAAAAAGCATACAAAGTGGCAAAAATTAGTGGGAGACTAGGAAATCTTTCGGGGGCAACAGAAAGCTACTAAAAAAGCTATAAAGAAGAGTAAGATAGATTATGAGAGTAAACTTGCTCAGAATATAAAAACAGATAGTAAAAGTTTCCACAAATATATAAAACAAAAAAGAGTGGCTAAGATAAATATTGGTCCTTTAGAGGATGAGAAGGGAGATTTAATAATGGGAGATGAGGAAATGGCTGAGGAACTGAACAGGTTTTTTGGGTCGGTCTTCACAGTGGAAGACACAAATAACATGCCAGTGACTGATGGAAATGAGGCTTTGACAGGTGAGGACCTTGAGATGATTGTTATCACTCAGGAGGTAGTGATGGGCAAGCTAATGTGGTTAAAGGTAGACAAGTCTCCTGGCCCTGATGGAATGCATCCCAGAGTGCTAAAAGAGATGGCTAGGGAAATTGCAAATGCACTAGGGATAATTTACCAAAATTCACTAGACTCTGGGGTGGTCCCGGTGGATTGGAAATTAGCAAACGTGACACCACTGTTTAAAAAGGAGGTAGGCAGAAAGCGGGTAATTATAGGCCAGTTAGCTTAACTTCGGTAGTAGTGAAGATGCTCGAATCTATCATCAAGGAAGAAGTAGTGAGGCATCTGGATGGAAATTGTCCCATTGGGCAGACACAGCATGGGTTTATAAAGGGCAGGTCGTGCCTAACTAATTTCGTGGAATTTTTTGAGGACATTACCAGTGCGGTAGATAACGGGGAGCCAATGGATGTGGTATATCTGGATTTCCAGAAAGCCTATGACAAGGTGCCACACAAAAGGTTGCTGCATAAGATAAAGATGCATGGCATTAAGGGTAAAGTAGTAGCATGAATAGAGGATTGGTTAATTAATTGAAAGCAAAGAGTGGGGATTAATGGGTGTTTCTCTGGTTGGCAATCAGTGGCTAGTGGTGTCCCTCAGGGATCAGTGTTAGGCCTACAATTGTTCACAATTTACATAGATGATTTGGAGTTGGGGACCAAGTGCAATGTGTCCAAGTTTGCAGACGACACTAAGATGAGTGGTAAAGCAAAAAGTGCAGAGGATACCGGAAGTCTGCAGAGGGATTTGGATAGGTTAAGTAAATGGGCTAGGGTCTGGCAGATGGAATACAATGTTGAGAAATGTGAGGTTATCCATTTTGGTAGGAATAACAGCGAAAAGGATTATTATTTAAATGATAAAATATTAAAACATGCTGTTGTGCAGAGAGACTTGGGTGTGCTAGTGCATGAGTCGCAAAAAGTTGGTTTACAGGTGCAACAGGTGATTAAGAAGGCAAATGGAGTTTTGTCCTTCATTGCTAGAGGTATGGAGTTTAAGACAAGGAAGGTTATGCTGCAATTGTATAAGTGTTAGTGAGGCCACAGTTTTGGTCTCCTTCCCTGAGAAAGGACGTACTGGTGCTGGAGGGTGTGTAGAGGAGATTCACTAGGTTAATCCCAGAGCTGAAGGGGTTGGATTAAGAGGAGAGGTTGAGTAGATTAGGACTGTACTCGTTGGAATTTAGAAGGATGAAGGGGATCTTATAGAAACATATAGAATTATGAAGGGAATAGATAGGATAGATGTGGGCAGGTTGTTTCCACTGGCGGTTGAAAGCAGAACTAGGGGGCATAGCCTCAAAATAAGGGGAAGTAGATTTAGGACTGAGTTTAGGAGGAACTTCTTCACCCAAAGGTTTGTGCATCTATGGAATTCATGCCCAGTGAAGCAGTTGAGGCTCCTTCATTAAATGTTTTTAAGATAAAGATAGATAGTTTTTTGAAGAAAAATGGGATTAAGGGTTATGGTGTTCGTGCCGGAAAGTGGAGCTGAGTCCACAAAAGATCAGCCATGATCTCATTGAATGGTGGAGCAGGCTTGAGGGGCCAGATGGCCTACTCCTGCTCCTAGTTCTTATGTTCTTATGTTTACCCTCCTCGGCTGTCCCTCCTCCTTACCTGTGGACAGGAGCCCAAATTCCAGCTGCAGTCTCTGACACTCCTTCAAAAGCCCGTCATCCGGAGTCTCCGTGTACTTCCTGTCCACCTGTAAAATTTTGTCTACAGTCTGTCCAACTCCTCCCGCTCAGCCCTCTCCTTATGGGCCCGAATTGAGATGAATTTCCCCCTAATAACCACCTTCACTGCCTTCCAAACCACCCCCGCCGCAACCTCACCCATGTCATTGATCCCTATATATCCCCAAATGGCCTCCATCACCTGCTCACATGTCTCCTCCTCCGCTAACAGCCCCACATCCAACCTCCATTGGAGGCGCTGGGCCTTTCCTTTGCTAACCTGCAAGTCCACCCAGTGCAGGGTGTGGTCTGACACCACTATTGCTGAATACCCAGCATCTACTACCTCAGCCAGCAGCGTTTTGTCCAAGACAAAGAAGTCTATCCGGGAATACACCTTATGCACATGGGAGTAGAATGAAAACTCCTTACTCCTCGGTCTCCGAAGTCTCTACGGATCGACCCCCCCATGCGCTCCATAAACTCCCGAAGCTCCTTTGCCGTAGCTGATACCTTCCCAGACCTAGAACTCGACCTGCCCAGCCTTGGCTCCAGGACCGTATTGAAATCTCCCCCCATGATCATAGGTCCGGAATCTTCCCCTGTACCCGTCTAACAAACTCCACGTCAGTCCAATTTGGGGCATATATATTTACCAAAACCACAGCCATTCCCTCCAGCTTCCCACTAACCATAACGTATCTACCTCCCGGGTCCGCTTCTATATTCCCCATCTCGAATGCCACCCGTTTATTAACCAAGATCGCCACCCCCCTCGTTTTAAAGTCTAATTCTGAATGGAACACCAGCCCAACCCTTCCCTTCCTTAACCTAATCTGACCCCCCACCTTCAGATGGTCTCCTGCAACATGGCCACGTCCGCCTTCAGTTGCTGCAATTGCGTGAACACAAATGCGTGGGCCAACTTGACCTTATTAAAGCTCGCTCTCCTCTTCACAAGCTCTGCTCCCAGGTCCTGATCCACACGAAACTCGACGTCCTCCCAAGTGCATCGCCTCGTCTGCCTGACCCACCTCATGATGCATTCCCTGTCCAGGAACCGAGGCAATTGCACAACTATCGCCCTTGGCGGTTCACCCCTCTGGGGTTTGAGCATCAGTGCCCTGTGGGCCCGATCCACCTCCAATGGCCGGTCAAACGCACGTTCCCCAAGCAGCTTCTCCAGTATCTTCCCAACATACACACCCGCACCCGATCCTTCGATTCCCTCCGGCAGACCCACGTTCCGGATGTTCTGCCTCTGGGAACATTTCTACAGGTCCTCCACTTTCTCCATCAGTCGCTTCTGTTGGTCACGCATCAGCCCAATCTCTGCTGCCATCGAGATGGACTGTTCCTCCTGCTCCCCCGCCTGCTCCTCCAGCCTCTAGATCGCCTGTCCCTGGGCCTCCAGTCTCATCTTCATGCGGTTAACCGCCGTGATCGAGTCCACCGCCCGGCCCTGGTCCTCCGCACTTTCCTTCCGCGGTTGGGTGAACTTCTCATTCAGGAAGCTTACCAACTGGACCATCGACCACTGAACCCTGCACACCCGCCATCTCTGCGTGCATTGTCTGCTTCTCACTTGCCTCCACCAACTGGTTCGCTTTTTTCCGGGCACTTCTGGTCCGCAGCTCCATGAACTAGGGGTCACTCTCTTCTGCTCTCACTTCTGCACCTTTTTCTTACAACATTCCTGTGACAAATCGGCGTAAACGCCACAAAAAGACCATCATGAGCGGGAGCTGCCAAATATGCGACCTCTCGCTCCATGGCCGCCACCGGAAGTCTCCACTGAATTCAGTTTTAATTGAAGTATGTCAGTTCAATCAGAGGCCAGCTTTTCAGTTAATTGGCCGCTGATAGACTGACTAATACACCTATCAGTAGCCAACAAAATTAAACAACCACTTTCAATTGGCCAAGTTGGAAGGAAATCTGTTTTAAATTTAAAAGGACCGGATCTACCACGGAATCCCTGGAGGAGTCCCATGGAATCCAACAAGTTTGGAAACCTCTGATTTAGTTCAATGACAACAGGATGCAGTCAACTGGCCCAAACTATTTATTGCCACCTCCTTTAAAATTTAGTTCAACATTCATGAAGCAGTTAAGGGGTAGAAAGTAACTTTGCAAAAACACAGTGTGGTAATCACCACTGTTGTATTATATTGTATATATGGGTATTACGGTAAGGCCCCTGTACTACAGGTACATGGGTAGATCCCTGCCTGCTGGCTCCGCCCAGGAGGTGGAGTATAAATGTGTGTGCTCTCCGAACAGCAGCCATTTCGTAAGCTGCTGTAGGAGGCCACACATCTCTGTGTAATAAAGCCTCGATTACATTCTACTCTCGTCGTGATTGATTGTGCATAAATTTATTACACAGAGATTTTTCAGAGATGGACCTCCGCATCAAGCCGGATCGCCTGCAGCTGCATCCTCAGCAGACAACGGCAAAAAGGACTTTCAACATTGGCTAGCTTGCTTTGAAGCATACATCGGGTCTGCGCCAGACCCAATCTCAGAAGCACAGAAGCTCCAGATTCTGTACACGCGGCTGAGCTCCAACATTTTTCCCCTCATCCGGGACGCGCCTACTTACGCAGAGGCCATGGCGCTACTGAAGGAGAATTACGCTCAGCAGACCAACAAGATCTACGCCAGGCACCTCCTATCCACGCGGCACTAACTTCCTGGTGAGTCTGTGGAAGATTTCTGGCATGGCACGGTCGCCTCACGCGACGTACAGGCTTATGCCCCCGACCACACGGCCCCCCCCCCACCCCATGCACCGTGGACCCCGCCAGCGGCCACCCCATCGTGGACCCCATCAGCAACCGCCTTCAGCCAACCCCACGCCTGTGCCGCACGGCAGCCAACCAACCCCGGGGGACCCAAGTGCTACTTCAGCGGACAGACAAAACACCCCCGGCAGCGCTGCCCGGTACGGAACGCACTCTGCAAGGCCTGTGGCAAGAAGGGACATTTCGCTGCAGTGTGCCAGGCCCGCTCAATCGCCGCTATTGTCCCGGCACCTCCCACGTGCGGCCAGTGGGCGCCGCCATCTTCCTCTCCTCGGACCACGTGCGGTCCGTGGGTGCCGCCATCTTGCTCCACTCGCAACACGTGTGACCTGTGGGCGCCACCATCTGGCTTGCCTCAGAACCAATGGGCACTGCCATCTTGCCTGCCCCAGGACACGTGCGGCCCGAGGTGCCGCCACCTTGCCTGACCCAGGACACGTGTGGCCCGTGGGCGCCGCCATCTTACCCGCCTCAGGACCCCTGCCCATCGGGCACCTCATCGGGCCGCTCCTCGCCTGCAACCGCCGACGACCTGCCACGTCTCGCCTCGGTCATGATCGACCAGTCTCGACCGCACAACCTCGCAACCGCTTCGACAAAGGTGAAGGTTGATAGGCACAAGATATCCTGCCTTCTGGACTCCGGGAGCACTGAGAGCTACATCCACCCCAATACGGTAAGGCGCTGCTCCCTCGCAGTACATACCGCTAACCAAAGAATCTCCCTGGCCTCCGGGTCCCACTCCGTGGTGATCCGGGGGTACTTCATCGCCACCCTCACCATCCAGGGCGTAGAGTTCAGCGGCTTCTGGCTCTACGTCCACCCCAACCTCTGCGCTGCCTTGATACTCGGCCTGTACTTCCAGTGCAACCTTCAGAGCCTAACCCTGAAATTTGGCAGGCCCCTACCACCCCTTACTGTTTGCGGCCTCGCGACCCTTAAGGTCGACCCACCTTCCCTGTTTGCAAACCTCATCCTGGATTGCAAACCCATCGCCACCAGGTGCAGACAGTACAGCGCCCAGGACAGGACCTTCATCAGGTCTGAGGTCCAGCGGCTGCTGCGGGAAGGTATCATCGAGGCCAGCAACAGCCCCTGGAGAGCCCAAGTGGTAGTGGTGAAGACCGGTAGTGGTGAAGAAAAATAGGATGGTCGTTGACTACAGTCAGACCATCAATCGGTACACGCAGCTCAACGCGGACCCCCTCCCACACATATCTTATGTAGTCAATCAAATTGCACAGTACCAGGTCTTCTCGACAGTGGACCTGAAATCTGCCTACCACCAGCTCCCTATCCGTAAGGCGGACCGCCCATACACTGCGTTTGAAGCAGACGGCCGCCTTTACCATTTCCTTAGGGTTCCCTTCGGCGTCACCAACGGGGTCTCGGTCTTCCAACGGGAGATGGAACGAATGGTTGACTGGTACGGGCTGCGGGCCACTTTCCCATACCTGGACAACGTCACCATCTGCAGCCACGACCAGCACGACCACGACGCTAACCTTTCCAAATTTCTCCACACCACCACACTCCTCAACCTAACTTACAACAAGGAGAAGTGTGTGTTCAGCACGAACCGATTAACCATCCTCGGCTATGTGGTTCAGAATGGAGTTCTAGGGCCTGACCCCGATCGCATGCGCCCCCTCATGGAACTCCCCCTCCCCCACTGCTCCAAGGCCCTCAAACGATGCCTGGGGTTCTTTTCGTATTACGCCCAGTGGGTCCAAAACTATGTGGACAAGGCCCGCCTACTCATTCAATCCACCGCTTTCCCACTGACGGCCGAGGCTCACCAGGCCTTCAACCGTATCAAGGCCGACATCGCCAAGGCTGCGATGCACACGGTCGATGAGACGCTCCCCTTCCAAGTTGAGGGCGATGCATTTGACGTTGCTTTGGCCGCAACTCTCAACCAGGCAGGCAGGCCCGTGGCATTCTTTTCCTGCACCCTCCATGCCTCTGAAATTCGGCACTCCTCCGTAGAAAAGGAGGCCCAAGCGATCATTGAGGCTGTGCGACATTGGAAGCATTACCTAGCCGGCAGGAGATTCACTCTCCTCACTGACCAACGGTCGGTTGCCTTCATGTTTAACAACGCACAGCGGGGTAAGATCGAGCTCTCCACCTACAATTATGAGATTTTGTACTGCCCCGGTAAGCTCAACGAACCCCCCGATGCCCTGTCCCGAGGTACATGTGCCAGCGCACAAGTGGACCGACTCCGGACCCTGCACGACGATCTCTGTCACCCGGGAGTCACCCGCTTTTACCACTTCATTACAGCCCGCAATCTGCCCTACTTAATTTGGTCAACGAGTATTCCCGATTCCCCTTAGAGATGTGGATCAGAAATTGGCTAGCTGAAAGAAGACAGAGGGTGGTGGTTGATGGGAAATGTTCAGAATGGAGTTCAGTCACAAGTGGAGTACCACAAGGATCTGTTCTGGGGCCGTTGCTGTTTGTCATTTTTATCAATGACCTAGAGGAATGCGCAGAAGGGTGGGTGAGTAAATTTGCAGACAATACTAAAGTCGGTGGTGTTGTCGATAGTGTGGAAGGATGTAGCAGGTTACAGAGGGATATAGATAAGCTGCAGAGCTGGGCTGAGAGGTGGCAAATGGAGTTTAATGTAGAGAAGTGTGAGGTGATTCACTTTGGAAGGAATAACAGGAATGCGGAATATTTGGCTAATGGTAAAGTTCTTGAAAGTGTGGATGAGCAGAGGGATCTAGGTATCCATGTACATAGATCCCTGAAAGTTGCCACCCAGGTTGATAGGGTTGTGAAGAAGGCCTATGGAGTGTTGGCCTTTATTGGTAGAGGGATTGAGTTCCGGAGTCGGGAGGTCATGTTGCAGCTGTACAGAACTCTGGTACGGCCGCATTTGGAGTATTGCGTACAGTTCTGGTCACCGCATTATAGGAAGGACGTGGAGGCTTTGGAGCGGGTGCAGAGGAGATTTACCAGGATGTTACCTGGTATGGAGGGAAAATCTTATGAGGAAAGGCTGATGGACTTGAAGTTGTTTTCGTTGGAGAGAAGAAGGTTAAGAGGAGACTTAATAGAGGCATACAAAATGATCAGGGGGTTGGATAGGGTGGACAGTGAGAGCCTTCTCCCGCGGATGGAAATGGCTGGCACGAGGGGACATAACTTTAAACTGAGGGGTAATAGATATAGGACAGAGGTCAGAGGTAGGTTCTTTACGCAAAGAGTAGTGAGGCCGTGGAATGCCCTACCTGCTACAGTAGTGAACTCGCCAACATTGAGGGCATTTAAAAGTTTATTGGATAAACATATGGATGATAATGGCATAGTGTAGGTTAGATGGCTTTTGTTTCGGTGCAACATCGTGGGCCGAAGGGCCTGTACTGCGCTGTATTGTTCTATGTTCTATGTTCTATGTACTCCATCGAGGAAGTCAGGGCTGTCACCAGCGACTGCCAGGTCTGCGCGGAGTGTAAACCGCACTTCTACCGGCCAGACCGTGCGCGCCTGTTGAAGGCCTCCCGCCCCTTTGAGCGTCTCAGCGTGGACTTCAAAGGGCCCCTCCCCTCCACCGACCACAACACGTACTTTCTTAATTTGGTCAACGAGTATTCCCGATTCCCCTTCGCCGTCCCATGCCCCGATATGACGTCTGCCACCGTCATCAAAGCCCTAAACACCATCTTCGCTCTGTTCGGTTTCCCAGCCTACATCCACAGCGACCGGGGATCCTCATTTATGAGCGAGGATCTGCGCCAGTACCTGCGCAACAGGGGCATTGCCTCGAGCAGGACGGCAAGCTACAACCCCAGGGGAAACGGGCAGGATGAGCGGGAGAATGGGACGGTCTGGAGGGCCGTCCAGCTGGCCCTACGGTCCAGAAATCTCCCGGCCTCCCGTTGGCAGGAAGTCCTCCCCGACGCACTTCACTCCATTCGGTCGCTCCTGTGCACGGCGACCAACAAAACACCCCATGAACGTCTCTTTGCCTTCCCCAGGAAGTCCACCTCTGGGGTTTCGCTCCCAACGTGGCAGGCAGCTCCAGGACCCGTTCTCCTCTGCAAGCACGTGTGGCTCCACAAGGTGGTTGTGGACACGTTGGTTGAGTGAGTACAACTACTCCATGCGAACCTGCAGTACGCCTACGCAGCGTACCGCGACAGCTGCCAAGACACAGTCTCCCTCAGGGATCTGGCACCAGCTGGGTCCCCCCACACCCCCCCCACCCCCCGCCATGGCGGCACTCTCTCCTCCCCCGGCGCACCCCACCACAGCCCCCGCTCCAGGACAATCCGTCCTCCCCTTGCTCCCACCTGGGAATGAAGAGGATTTCGACACGCTCTTGGAGTCACTGAAGACCAAACCGACGCCTGAGTCGCCACCAGCACTGCGGCGCTCTCAACGACAGATCAAGCCGCCCGATCATCTAATTTTGTAACCTTCTCTGTAATTTAAAAACCAATCTGTATGTATATAGTTTTCCCACCTGCACTTCATAACTCATTACTCTGGGGAATGAATAGGGCTGCCACAGGAGTTCAACGCCTACAGCACTTTAGGGGGCCAGGCAACAGTTTTCAATCCAGCTGCCTTCCTGGAAGGATCAGGCTTTGCTGCAATTGGGATATCTCCCTCAGTTCTCCCTCTGTCAATTCAACTGGCTGTAATAAAGTGCTCTATCCAAATATGCAAACTGTCATCCTTCATTATTATCTTACATGAATATGTCTGTACATTGTCTCTTCAAGCAGAAAATATGTGGGCCTGAATAGTAGCGTTGTGGGTTTCGGCCAGAGAATGGCATCATCATTTTAAAATTCTGTTATTTTCACACAAGGATTTTGGAGATCTAACATAAACAGGAGATAACAGCAGCTGGGGATGTCTGATACTGGAATCTTAAGAGTTGTTGTGTTCCATTGTGGTGTTGCATAGATTCATTACTTTAATTAAGAGTGTATTTTGTTGGGAAGATGTTTGCATTTGATTATTGAGATCCCTAGCTCCATTTTTATGTCTCTCTCAAGGTAATTTCTTGTTTTGGAATTTCCTGAAAATTGCAGAGAAGTCTGTAAAATATCTTCCCTCCATGGGCCCATTCCGCCCACATCTCCAACCCATACAGCATGAGTTTAATGTGTTCCAAAAATTTGCAGTACAGCCTCCTGCAGCCTGCCCTACTTGCGAATAACATGGAATCATTAGCTACATGACAGAATGTTTTCTGTTGTCAATCTGAGGTTGATGAATTTGACCACCGAAAATTATGATAGAGCATCCACAGATGGTGAACATTCAACTGGTACATATGCATTCAATTCATGTTTTTGATATTTAATTGAACTCTTCCATGCGCTGATGTCATTAAGTGCATTCAGCGTTCAGAATGAGCCCCTTAATTTTGTGCATGAATTTGTGGGGAAATATAGGTCTGTTCTATGCATACCATTATGGCAGATTGCAGCCCCCAAATTTACTTTTTTAACGTTGTGGTATTTTGAATCTTCTCGGGGAGGGTTAGGGCGTTGCCATTCACTTTCTGTACTGCCTCCTTTGTCATAGTTCGGACATCCATATGCGCAGGTCTCTTGTCCCACTGCTGCATTCCTTGACAATGTGCCATGCACCCCTCTGGCTACCAGCAAACTTTTTTTTTATAAATGTTTTTTTATTGGGTTTTTGAACAAAGTATATTTATACACGGAATAAGATATATATATATATATATATATATACAAGAGAATTGCAGTAATAATAAAAAATTAAATTAAAATTAAAATAGAATAACTGGTAGGGTATTGTGCACCAGCTCAACAGCAGCAACTCTGTACAACTGGCAAAATTATTTACAATACACAAGTAGGCAACTGTTTGTGGGGGGGGGGGGGGGGGCTGGGGGGGCAGGGGGGGGGGGGGAGGTAAATATACATTTTGGTGCCGGAGAAACAATTACAGTGGGAAGTACTCAAATGGGTTTGGTGTTGGTGTTGTCACTAGCTTCTCCCAGACGGATCTCGCTGCCGTTGTCGTCTCGCGCTCACCTCCGCTTCAGCCGTTCCTCCCGTCTTTCGCCTGTATTCGCCTTGTTCTCTGTTCCGCGAGATGCCAAGTTTGTTATCGGATCCCATGCCCTCCTTCCAGCTGTCATTCCCCTGCCTCCCCCCCACCTCCCTGGTTCTCCTCACTTGTTCCCTGTCCCTTCCCTCTCCCCCCTCTCTCCAACCCGCTTCTGCCCCCTCTCCCCCTCCTGTGGTTCGCCTTTCTTTCCTCTTAGGTATAGCTGTCCTCCCCCCCCCTCTCCCGGCCTATCTCTCCCTCTCATGCTTTGGCTATTTTCCCCTGATTCGTGGCTACCTGGCTATTCTTCTGCTTGTTCGTTGGCCACAAACAGGTCCCGGAACAATTGGGTGAATGGCTCCCACGTTCTGTGGAAGCCATCGTCTGACCCTCGGATAGCGAATTTGATTTTCTCCATTTGGGGAGATTCCGAGAGGTCGGACAGCCAGTCTGCAGCTTTGGGTGGTGCTGCTGACTGCCAGCCGAACAGGATTCTATGGCGGGCGATCAGGGAGGCAAAGGCAAGGGCGTCCGCCCTCCTCCACAGGAATAGATCTGGCTGATCTGAAACTCCGAAGACCGCCACTTTCGGGCATGGCTCCACTCTCAGCCCCACCACTTTGGACATTGCCTCAAAGAAGGCTTTCCGGTACCCCGCAAGTCTGGGGCAAGACCAGAACATGTGGGCGTGGTTGGTCGGGCCTCCTTGGCACCGTTCACATCTATCCTCCACCTCCGGGAAGAACCTACTCATACGGGTTCTTGTTAAGTGGGCTCTATGTACCACTTTTAGCTGCGTCAGGCTGAGCCTTGCACACGTGGAGGTGGTATTGACCCTATGCAGTGATTCGCTCTAGAGTCCCCACCCTATTTCAATCCCCAAGTCCTCCTCCCATTTCTTTCTTGTTGCGTCCAGTACGGTGTCGGCCCTCTCTACCAGTCGGTCATACATGTCGCTAGTTTCCTTTATCTAGTATGCTTGCATCCAGTAATTCTTCCAGTAGTGTCTGTCGTGGTGGTTGTGGGTAAGTCCTTGTCTCCTTTCGTAGGAAGTTTTTGAGTTGTAGATACCTTGGCTTGTTCCCCCTGGCTAGCTGGAATTTCTCTGTCAGTTCGCCCAGTGTTGCGATCCTGCCGTCCGTGTATAGGTCCCTGACTGTCAGTGTCCCTCCGTCCTGTCCCCACCTTTTGAAGGTGGCGTCAGTCAGTGCTGGTGTGAACCTATGGTTGTTGCAGATGGGAGCTTTGTCCGACATTTTGGTTCGCGCTTTGAAAGCGATGATTTCCCCTCTTAGTACGGCCTTTAGCGCTTCCCAGAACGCGGAGGGTGAGACCTCCCCGTTATGGTTGTTCTCCATGTACTCTGTAGCCAGTTAAAATGGCTAACTCCCGATTAGAATGGCCAAACCCCGATTTAAAATGGCAAACGGAAAAGGGTGATGGGAAAATCAGCCAACAGGACTCAAACAGGCAGCTGCAGGTAAAACTGTGTATTCGCCTCTGGGGAGGCCAGACAGAATCGATACCTGCAGCCATCAGCATAACAACACACCAGCCATCTGAATAATAAGTAGCAATCACGGGAACAATGTGCAACAAATTAGACACACAAAGCTAACCCAGACTTTTCGGCGCCAGCAGGAGCCTACACAAAGAGAGGTGAACGACCACCACAAAACCGCCCATCGATCAAGGAATCGCTCCTGCATTGGAGAATATCAAACCAAGTGATTGGGACCAAGTCCAATCACTTGGAACCTGGGCGAGATTCTCCGACCCCCCGCCGGGTCGGAGAATCGCCGGGGGCTGGCGTGAATCCCGCCCCCGCCGGTTGCCGAAGGCTCCGGCACCGGATATTCGACGGGGGGGGGGAATTGGGCCGCGCCGGTTGGCGGGCCCCCCCGCGCGATTCTCCGGCCCGGATGGGCCAAAGTCCCGCCGCTAAAATGCCTGTCCCGCTGGCGTAAATTAAACCACCTACCTTACCGGTGGGACAAGGCGGCGCGGGCGGGTTCCGGGGTCCTGGGGGGGGCGCGGGGTGATCTGGCCCCGGGGGGGTGCCCCCACGGTGGCCTGGCTCACGATCGGGGCCCACCGATCCGCGGGCGGGCCTGTGCTGTGGGGGCACTCTTTCCCTTCCGCCTCCGCCACGGTCTCCACCATGGCGGAGGCAGAAGAGACTCCCTCCACTGCGCATGCGTGGGAAGCTGTCAGCAGCCGCTGACGCTCCCGCGCATGCGCCACCCGGAGATGTCATTTCCGCGCCAGCTGGCGGGGCACCAAAGGCCTTTTCCGCCAGCTGGTGGGGCGGAAATTCGTCCGGCGCCGACCTAGCCCCTTAAGGTTGGGGCTCGGCCCCCAAAGGTGCGGAGCATTCTGCACCTTTGGGGCGGCGCGATGCCCGTCTGATTTGCGCCGTTTTGGGCGCCAGTCGTTCTTTCGCCCCAGGGACAGGGTCCGCCCCGAAAGGCGGGAAGCCCCTAGGGACTATAAGAATAGAGTCCAAGTTCAAATCGACCCTTCTTCTCCTCTCTCCATCCTTCGAGACCCTTCTGCTGACCTTCTGCAACAGCCGCTAATATCGTAAGTCTTACTTCAACGCTCGCTACGAAATAGGCGCTCCTAGCTATCGATCTGTACCAACTTCGAATCCCGCAGGCTCAGAACCCATACAAAAGGCCATTCGTTTCCCTGACCTGGTGTGCCATTTCCAAAGTGAAGTATTGGCCTGTTAGTTGTAGGAAGTAGCTTAGAAGTAGAATTAATGTATAAGTATTGATTACTGTATATAATAAATGTGCGTTGATTTAACTCTTACTAAGCGGTGTATTGGATTATTGATCATTACTCAGACTTGACCCACGTGGTGGTATCAGAAAGATACCTGGCGACTCAAGAGCAAAGGTGATAGAACAAGAGCAATTAAACTAAGGCTAAAACGAGCAACAACTCTGCTATGGCCTGCGATATCTTTTCATTGAAGGCCTTGTCAGCTAGTAGGGCAATGTCCAACCTCCATGTGGGGCGTTGGGCCCTGCCCGTCTCCAGCCTCACATCCATGTAATGTGGAGCATGGTCTGATATCACAATTGTGGAGTATTCCACTTTGTCTATCCCCGGAAGCACCGTTTTCCCTACCACAAAGAAGTCAATTCTGGTGTATACGTTGTGTACAGGGGAGAAGAAAGAAAACTCCTTCTCTCCTGGGTGGGTGAACCTCCAGGGGTCCACCGCTCCCATCTGTTCCATAAAGTGACCGAGTTCCCTTGCCATGCTTGAGTTTTTCCCCGTCTTGGGGCTTGGGGTTTGATCTGTCTGTCATTGGATCCTGTAACAGTTGAAGTCCCCCCCCGCCCCCCCCCCCCCCCCCATGATTAGTCGGTGCGTTGCTATATCAGGGATTTCTGCCATGGTCTTCTTGATGAAGCTCGTGTTGTCCCAGTTGGGTGCGTACACGTTAACTAGTACTAACGGTGCCCCATCCAGGGCACCGCTAACCATGACGTACTGTCCCCCTGGGTCCGTAACCTTCTTTGTCGCCCTAAATATCGTCCTCTTGCTGATCAGTATTGCCACCCACTTGCCACCCACTTGGCCCTTGTCCCACAGCAGGAATGGTAGGTTTGTCCCACCCAGCCCTTTCTTACCCGTAGTCGGTCCTGCTCTCAGGTGTGTCTCTTGGAGGAGAGATTATGTTGGCCTTCATATTTCTTAGGTGGGTGAGGATTCTGGATCTTTTCACTGGGCCATTGAGTCCCCTTACATTCCAGGTGACTATCCTGGTGGGGGGGCTTCTGTCCCGTCGCCCCTGTGGGATTAACCATACTTACCTGGTGGACGCGCCCCTGCCCTCCGGGATTTCCCTTTGTTAGGGGGCCGTCTAGGATGGCCACTGTCACTGCTTTCTCCATGCGGTCGGGTCCCTGCGCTCCAGGGTTTCCCTGTGTCCAGGGGGCACCCGACATGGCCGCCTCCTGTGCGGCCACCACGCGGGTAGTCCCCTGCACTCTGGGGTCTCCCTTCGCCCAGAGGCTGTACTGGGTGGATGCTTGCAGCGATTCCTTGTTTCGAGCCCTTGGTTGTGGCACTTTGTAGCCCTATTGCTATTCCTTTTCTAGCCTTGTTTGTCCCCCCTTCACTGTCCCCCCCACCCCAGTCTCACCCTTCCTGTTTCCACCCCCCTCCCCCCGGTCTCTCCCTTTCCCCTCCTTTTTCCCCCCTCTCCCGTATACCCTTCCTTTGTCCATCTTTCCCCTGTTCCTATCCCCGTTTGCTCTCCCGCCTCTGTTGAGTGGTCCCCCCCCACCCTCTGCCTGGCACCTTCTCCCCTGTTGGGGGCATTCTGCGGCCCTGCTTTGTTGCATGTCCCTGGTGCTAGTTTTCCTGCTACTGCAGTGGCTCCCCTCTCGGGAGTGAAAGCTCCCCTTCTCCCTTGCCCGGCCTCTGCGGTTTTCTGCCTGCTCTTCCCCCATCCTACCCTGCACTCCTCTCGTTGCTCTCCCTTCTCCGATACTCTCGTTCCCTTGTGCTGGGGCCTGGTCTCCCACCTGAAGCGGTCCCTCGGGCAGTGGTTTGCTTTTTGTTCAGGGTGCGCTTGCCATGGCAGGGGTGGGGGCGGGGGGGGGGGGGGCCTGGCATTGCCTCACACCCCCCCCATCGGCGTGTTGTTGCCCCTTGCCAGGTGCCCCTTATTTCTACCCTAGCTGTTGGTCTTCCAGCCCGTGTTCCTCGACAAACTTGTTTGCTTCGGCGGGGGCTGTGAAGAAGTATTCTCTTTCTTGGTATGTGACCCAGAGTTTCGCTGGGTGCAGCATACCAAAACGCACTTCATCCTTGTGAAGAGCTGCTTTCGCTCTATTGAATTTGGTCCATCTCCTGGCTAGGTCTGCCCCAATGTCCTCGTAAATTCTAATGAAGTGTCCTTCCCATTTGCAGGTTCTGTTTTTCCTGGCCCAGCGCAGGATTGTTTCCCTGTCTTGGTACCAGTGCAGTTTAGCTATGACTGCTCTCGGATGGTCCACTGCCTTGTACTTCGGGTAGCCATGATGTGGAGATGCCGGCGTTGGACTGGGGTGAGCACAGTACGAAGTCTTACAATATCAGGTTAAAGTCCAACAGGTTTGTTTCGATGTCACTAGCTTTCGGAGCGCTGCTCCTTCCTCAGGTGAATGAAGAGGTATGTTCCAGAAACACATATATAGACAAATTCAAAGCTGCCGAATTCTCCGGTGTCGGGGATTTTGCGGGGGCGGGAATCGCGCCGCAACGGTTGGCGGCCGCTGGCAGCGGCTCCCCCCAACGATTCTCCGGCCCAAAACGATTGGCCGAGTGGCCGCCCGTTTTAGGCCGGTCCTGCCGGCGTAAATTACAACAGGTACTTACCGGCGGGACCTGGCTGCGCGGGCGGCCTCCGGGGTCCTCGGGGGGGGGGGGGGGGGGGCGCGCGGGGGGGATCTGATCCCAGGAGGTGCCCCCATGGTGGCCTGGCCCGCGATCGGGACACACCGATCCACGGGCGGGCTTGTGCCATGGGGGCACTCTATTCCTCCGCGTTGGCTGCTGTGGTCCTCCGCGATTGCCGACGCGGAGATGAACACCCCCCCGTATGCACTGGGATGACGCCAGCACACGCTGCTGCTCCCGCGCATGCGCCAACTCGTGCCGGCTGGCGGAGGCCCTTCGGCGCCGGCCAGCATGGTGCAAACCACTCCGACGCCGGCCTAGCCCCTGAAGGTGCGGAGGATTCCTCACCATTGAGGCGGCCTGACGCCGGAGTGGTTCGCGCCACTCCTTCGCGCCGGAGCTGCCTGCCCCACCGATTCCCGCAGAATCCCACCCCCGCAGTTTAGGTGGATTGGCCGTGCTAAATTGCCCTTAGTGTCCAGAAAGGTTAGGTAGGGTTACTGGGTTACGGGGATAGGGTGGGCTTATGTAGGGTGCTCTTTCCAAGGCCGGTGCAGACTTGATTGGCTGAATGGCCTCTTTCTGCACTGTAAATGCTATGATTCTATAATTCTATGACTCTATGGTGCTAATTAATTCTCTGAACAAAAATACATTTAACACATTTAACCATGTTTATTTCATATATTATTCTGTAAAATGAAACACAAAGTTTATGTACGTTTAAAATTAATTACCATCCATGGCCCATAATTAATGATATTCAAAATGCTAGTCATCTCTGAAAGGTATACAAAGTAACATGGCTGTCGACAGCAGGAAAGCTTTGCCACCTCATGGAAAGACAGTCAGCTGCATTTCATATGATTTTAATCCAGCTGTGGCAAACATCTCAAAACAATTCTATTACTTACTATTTTCTTTGCAGAGCATGACAGGCAGTACATAACTGATGATAGATTAACTTCAATGGTTGGTGGCTATCCCAGAATCCCTACAATGCAAAAGGAGACAATTTGGCCCATCAAGTCTGCACCGGCTCTTGGAAAGAGCACCCTACATAAGCCCATCCCTCCACCCTAAACCCCGTAATCCAGTAACCCTACCTAACCTTTTGGACACTCAGGGGCAATTTATCATGGCCAATCCACCGGTAACCCCAGAGAAAACCCACACAGACATGGGAGAAAGTGCAAACTCCACTCAGACAGTCACCCGAGACTGGAATTGAACCCGGGTCCCTGGAGCTGTGAGGCAGCCTTGCTAACCGCTGTGCCACCGTGCTGACTAACCATCCTCACTCTGAGATAGAGTGCTTCACTGCTCGCACAGTGTTGTACTTAATGACTCACCTAAGAACAGGAAAGGCATCCTTAGAAAGAGAAGATAGTGCTTGACTGAAATGAAAGAAAACAGAATAGGTTCAAACTTTTGGCCTTCTAGAATTCTGGTGATCTCGGGTTACAACGAATGGGACACTGATACTGGAGCACTGAATCATAGAATCCCTACAGTGCAGAAAGAGGCCATTCGGTCCATCGAGTCTGCACCGACTCTCTGAAAGAGCACCCTACCTACGCCCACTCCCCCATGAACCCATATCCCCACCTAACCTTTGGACGCTGAGGGACAATTTATCATGGCTAATCCACTAACTGGCACATCTTTGGACTGTGGGAGGAAACCAGAGCACCCGGAGGAAACCCACGTAAACACGGGGAGAAAGTGCAAACTCCGCACGGACAGTTACCCGAGGCCGGAATTGAACCCGGATCCATGGCACTGTGAGGCAGTAGTGCTAATCACTGTGCCACCGTGCTGCCACATGAATGAATTAACTGAAAGGAATAAGCAGTGCAATTTGAAAATGTGCAGCTACACCTACTTTGCATAGTACATAAAAGTTACAACATGAAAACAGACCATTTAGCCTAATCAAACGTGGTGGTGTTTGTTATTCAAGCAAATAAATAGTTTTAATCGCATTTGCCCATCCTTTTTATTTCAACCCCTTTTTCTTGATCCATCTGCACAATCCAATTTGGAATATTGACATGACTTCTGCCTTAATAATAATCCTTGAAAATTCCACAGCCTCACAATTCATATAGCACGAAGATGTATCTCTAATCCTCTGTTCCAAATCTCTAATATTTAATCTCGTACCTTGATCCTTCATTCTTGGCCATTCAGCTATTGGATCTAATCTGTTTCTACCTTCCCTGTCCTTTACCAGCAACATTTTGATGTCTTATTGCATTGTAATCTGCGTTATTGGAAGGATATTTGTATTTCTTCACACCAGGCAGTTTCCTGGTGAATCTCTTGAAAGCCTCGATGTCTTTCTAATCAAAAGCTAACACTGCAGATGGTGCTCACACTTAAGAGTCTAATCAAGAGTTTTTTTTATAATTACCTCTTGGCTTTGCTATGGCTGAAACATATTCATTTACACAAGATAGAGCGATGTGCAAAATAGTGGCCAAAGCACTAGATGATTGGAGTTACAAGTTCTCCTTTTTACACAGAATACTTATTTTGTAATCATTATAGTTCAGCCTGTTTGTGAACATAGGTGATTATCCTTTAGGCTGCTCTAGTATTTCTCATCCTTCAGTTTCTCCACAGGCAGCACTTGCTACTGTACAGATTGCTTTTCACAAAAACAGTCTTGACCACAGACATCTGCTTCAGTATGGTTAATACAATCTATAAGTGGCCAATCACAGCTGCACTTACAGACTGAACTGACCTACATTTCTGTTCATCCACTTCATCTGGAGACTAAGCTGTGAACTAACAAATCTCTCTCTCAGTAATGAAAGGTGTTAGAATCTCCATAGAGACTGATAACCTTTGAAAAGAGATTCAAACTTCCAGTTAATGGCTGGCTGAAATTATACAACAAAATTTCACATTTCATTTTTAAAAAACTGTAACAATTGACTAAAAAACACTTTTGACTAACACTGTTTTCTTTTTGCAGGCAACTTATACTTTAAAGTTCAGAACTGAACCCCTATGTAACATCTAACATCACTGAAAATCCCACTCCATGGTTAGATTTCCCTCCCACTGTCTACAGCGTTACAGTTCTAACAGGAACCAGTTCAATATCACCCTCATCTTCCAATAAATTTGCCTCTCCCTGTTTTGCCAAGCAGTAATCTTGCTGAACACTAAAAGGTGCTGTTCTCAGTTTTTGCAGAAGTCTGGAACCAATTATAATCAGTAAGGGTTCTTCTGGATTCCTTAAATTTCCATGGGACGTAGAGACCATAAGCTTTCTAGCATGCTGCTTGGAAGTCCACAGAAAGGATACCTTCCTCTCTCTGCTGACCACACAGCAACTGCACATTGCCTTCTCTGAGATCCTTCATTTTCTTTTCAGCTCAAAAAGACAGGAGCTGACAAGCCTGATGTCTGCTAGCACAGTTGCTCTGGCTTTTTTGTCCCAGCAGTGAGAATTTTGCACCTTGCCCAGCAGGTTCCTTGGCTTGAGCCTATTGTGCCCATAGTAACTAAAGTAGACTTGTTATCAAGCAGCATTCAGAAAAGGTCATGTGATCCTCTTTTTAATTTTACCTAAAATTAAATAGACATGTTCAAACATGACAATATTATAAGCCTCAATATTGTAACAAAAGTCAGTTGAAATGTAAGTTCTATGGGATTTCTACCATAGGGCCCTAGGCCATACTTAATTGCTCTGTATTTCTCCATCAAGCTGGGTTTTCACTGAGTCATGATGACTTGGGAGTCCTTTAAAAATGACGGCTGGAAACCACTTCTGGGATTCTCATCTCCATTCCGGGACGTTCTGATTTTTAGGAGTGCCTTTTTAAGGATGCAGACTGGTTTGGGTCATAAACGTGCTCCCTACACTCCCAACCTGGTCGGCCCCATTGCAGGACTAGTCAGGTCATAGTCCTCTGTGGTTCACATAACCTCAGAGGTGTCGTGAATTGTAGTTTGTATGAGGAATCTTTTGAAAGGTATGTTCAAAAAGCCCTCCTCATGCCACCCCCAACCTTCCAGATTCCATTGTTTGGTAAGTGGCAACGAACATTCCCCATGGCCCCTAATGCCCCCATGCTATGCCATGCCCCCAAACAACCTCCATGCCAAGCTATGGCAGTTCCATGCCCATTCATCCACTTTACACAGTGTAAAACCAATGACAGTAGAATGTGTACAAAAATGCTTTATTGTTTGTTGATAACTTTCACTTTCTTCAAAAAAACTGTCAATTATCCTGGCCCTTTACAGTATCAATGGCTGAAACTGCAAGTAATTGAAACCACCATCTCATGTGGATAAACATTATGAAACTGACTGTCAATCAAGCCGTGATTTCTCTGGAGCTCGGGTATTTTTTTCATTCATTCATGGGATACGAGCATCACTGTCTGGGGCAGCATTTGTTGACCAGCTCTAATTGCCTTTTAACTGAGTGGCTTGCTGGGCCATTTCAAGGGGTGTTTAAGAGTCAAACATATTGCTTTGGATCTGGAGTCTCATTTAAGCCAGACCAGATCAAGGTGGCAGATTTTCTTCTCTAAGAGATTAGTGAACCAACAATTAATATTATCACAATCAGTAATGGTCTCATGGTCAAACAGAGGTTCGCAGAGCATTACCCTGCATCCCTGAATTATTAGACCAGTGACAATATCACTGTATCACCCCCTCCAAGAATACATAATGAGGCTTGCCGAGAACCCAAAAAATCTATTAACCTATTGAAACACCTGAGCCTGGGTCTGGATGGCACCTTAATTGGGTTGTAGTAAAAAGGTGCTATTTGTTTAAGGAAGTGGTGATGCACGATCAATTGCACAAAGACTAAAGTTGGGTACAACTGTGGCTTTATTACAGTCAGATGCGTGGCCTCCTGCTGCGGCTGGTGAAATGGCAGGGCACTGGAGGTCATGCATAGTTATACAGTGCACCATGGGCGGAGCCAGCCGGCAGGAGCTACCGGCGAAGCTGTAGTGCAAGTCCTACCTTACATCTTCTATTACAGTGGTTCACCACAAGTAGAAAGTTACCAATGAAATACTTTTTAAAAGCTTTCTTAGGCATCATACTGTCACTACACAGGTCGTTGCTCCTCTCCAGTTATAGTGATTGAATGGGAATGGAAGTGCCATCGCTTGACATGCGGGCATGGGGAGGCCATAGGAGTGGTATGTATGAGGCATGGGTAATATGTGGAGAATGAGGGAGTGAGGAGTGTGCGGGGTGAGGGATTGAGAGTCATTCTGTTTTCATTTTAACTGGGATTTCCTTTAAACAGCTTGCCTCCCCACCTGGCAGCCCTTGTGCTGCCCCTGACCATTTTCCTGGCCTGACTTCAGCCCATCCCTGTGCCCGTGCCAGCCCATGCAGCACTGCATCCCCACACCCCCAAAATGAAAACCCTGGGCGGGATTCTCCGCAATCGGCGCGATGTCCGCCGACCGGTGCCAAAAACGGCGCGAATCAGTCCAGCATTGCACCGCCCCAAAGGTATGGAATCCTCCGCATCTTGAGAAGCCGAGCCCTAACCTTGAGGGGCTAGGCCCACGCCGGACTGATTTCCGCCCTGCCAGCTGGTGGGAAAGGCCTTTGGTGCCCCGCCAGCTGGCGCGAAACTGACTTTGCTGTGCGGCGCATGCGCGGGAGCGTCAGTGGCCGCACACGGCATCCCCGCGCATGCGCAGTGGAGGTGGTCTCTTCCGCCTCTGCCATAGTGGAGACCATGGCGAAGGCGGAAGGAAAAGAGTGCCCCCACGGCACAGGCCCGCCCGCGGATCGGTGGGCCCCGATCGTGGGTCAGGCCACCGTGGGGGCACCTCCGAGGTTCTCCACCGCGTGGCTCCCCGCTCGTTCCTGGTTCGCATGCCTGATGGCTCCATTCGCCGGCATAATCGGCGGGCCCTTCAGCTGCTTCCGCGCTCGCTACGTGATCATGCACCGGTGCCACACCCTACTGTTGTCCCTGATGTCGACTTCGTGGAGCTTCCTGCCACTCTGCCTATTCCTCTCTCGCCCATGGCCAGGCCCATTCCTCAGCCGGCGGATCCCGATCCACCCTTGAGGCGGTCAACCCGAATTTGTCGCCCACCTAATAGACTGGACTTATGAGCCTGTTTGCACATTGGACTCACTGAATTGTTGTGCAATAATGTTAACGTGTTTCTTTCTTGTCGTTCCAGGAGTTCTCTTTCGATATTTGATGATTGCACTTGTTTTGTTTGTGGTACAACCTCGTTGCTCTGTTGCACCTGACACCTTCCTATGTATAGAGTTTAGCCTCATGTACATGTTGTAAATATTGCACACACATACTCAGATGCACTCAGTACACACCAATATTTATTACCATGTAGGCACATATCCTTGTGAAAAGGGCGGATGTCATGATATCCATATTAACATATCATCATGTAATCACACACACACACTGATGGACAGGTAGATGGACTAACCAACACACACACAACATCACAGCCAATCACCAGTGATCACGAAGTCGACATCAGGGACAACAGTAGGGTGTGACACCGGTGCATGATCACGTAGCGAGCGTGGAAGCAGCTGAAGGGCCCGCCGATTACGCCGGCGAATGGAGCCATCAGGCATGCGAACCAGGAACGAGCGGGGAGCCACGCGGTGGAGAACCTCGGAGGTTGCTGACCAGCCACCTTCTGGTAGGTGTATGCGGATGTTGTCTCCAGGCGCCAGGGCAGGAAGATCAGTTGCCCGAGCGTCATGTGCCACCTTCTGCTGAGCACGCTGCTATTGCGTCCTTTGCAGTACTGGAGCATGGTCGGGTTTAGGAACATGAATGACGGCACACTGGTCTGAGGGTGCGACCCATCAACAGCTGGCCTGGCAAGAGGCCTGTGGACAGTGGGGCAGAGCAATAGGCCAGCAGGGCTCAACAGAAATCAGATCCGGCATCAGCAGCCTTGCAGAGGAGCCGCTTCACAATATTGACGCCCTTTTGCACCTTGCCATTCGACTGGGGATGCAAAGGGCTGGACGTCACGTGTGTGAAGACGTACGAAGCGGCAAAAGAAGACCATTCTTGGCTCGCAAAACAGGGCCCGTTGTCAGACATGATGGTGAGCGGAATTCGATGGCGAGCGAAGGTTTCTTTACATGCTCTGACGACAGCTGATGATGTCAAGTTGTGCAGGCGTATGATCTCCGGATAATTGGAAAAATAGTCAATTATAATGGAGGGCCCAGGGGGACGTGACCAAATCAGTGTCTCAGGGGGTTGCGCCGGCTGAAACCTTTGACAGGTGGGGCAGTTGAGCACCATGTTCGCGATGTCGTCGCTGATGCCCGGCCAGTACACAGCTTCTCGGGCCCTCCACCTGCACTTTTCAACCCCGAGATGGCATTTCGTGCAATTGTTCGAGGGCAAGCCGGTGCATGCTGTGTGGGATCACAATCCGGTCCAACTTTAGGAGGGCACCATCAGTGACGGCCAAGTCATCCCGGACATTGTAGAATTGTGGGTACTGCCCCTTGAGCCACCCTTCCGTCATGTGGCTCATCACACGTTGTAGAAGGCGGTCAGCTGCAGTCTCACGGCAATTGTGGGCCAGACGTGCATCAGTAGCCGGCAGATTGGCTACTTGTGCGTTGACCTGACAAACAAACCCTTCCGATTCGGGTGGTGTGCTCACTGCTCTGGACAGGGCATCCACGATGATGAGGTCCTTTCCCGGGGTGTAGACAAGTTGGAAGTCGTACCTCCGGAGCTTGAGCAGAATGCGCTGGAGGCGAGGGGTCATCTCGTTGAGGTCCTTCTGAATGATGCCGACCAGGGGCGATGGTCGGTCTCCACAGTGATCTGCGGAAGACCATACACATAGTCGTGGAATTTGTCGATGCCGGTCAACAAACCCAGGCACTCCTTTTCAATCTGCGCATAGCGCTGTTCTGTGGGGGTCATGGCCCGCGAGGCATAGGTGACCGGGGCCCATGATGCAGTGTCGTCCCGTTGCAGGAGTACCGCCCCAATGCCGGACTGGCTGGCATCAGTCGAGATCTTTGTGTCCCGAGTAGTGTCGAAGAACGCCAATACCGGGGCGGTGGTGAGCTTGATCTTGAGCTCCTCCCATTCCTTCTGGTGTGCGGGCAGCCACTGGAATTCCGTTGTCTTCTTGACTAGGTGGCGAAGAGCCGTTGTGTGCTAGGCAAGGTTGGGAATAAACTTCCCCAGGAAGTTGACCATCCCGAGAAAGCGTAGCACTGCCTTCTTGTCTGCCGGCTGCGGCATGGCTGCAATAGCTGCCGCTATGTCGGCATCCGGATGCACCCCTGACCGGGATATGTGGTCCCCCAGAAACTTTAGCTCAGTTTGGCCAAAAGAGCACTTGGCTCGGTTGAGGCGCAGGCCGTTATCTCGTATCCGTGCAAAGACACGCTGGAGACGACTGATGTGCTCCTGTGGTCTGGTGGACCAGATGATGACGTCGTCAACATAGACGCGCACCCCTTCGATGCCCTCCATCATCTGTTCCATGATGCGATGAAACACCTCGGATGCCGAGATGATGCCAAATGGCATCCTATTGTAGCAGTATCTGCCAAAGGGAGTGTTGAAAGTGCACAACTTCCTGCTGGACTGATCCAGTTGAATCTGCCAAAAGCCCTTTGAGGCATCAAGCTTGGTGAAAATTTTAGCCCGGGCCATTTCGCTCGTCATTTATTCCCGTTTGGGTATGGGGTAATGTTCCCTCATGATGTTATTGTTCAGGTCTTTCGGGTCGAAGCAGACCCGGAGCTCGCCAGAGGGCTTTTTTACGCACACCATGGAGCTGGCCCATGGCGTTGGCTCCGTGACCCGGGTAAGCACTCCTTGGTCCTGCAGATCCTGCAGCTGCTGCTTGATGCGGTCCTTGAGTGGTTCTGGGACTCTACAAGGTGCATGAATGACCGGGATGGCGTCCGGTTTGAGCCGTATTCTGTAAGTGTAGGGCAGTGTGCCCATGCCCTTGAAAACCTCCTGGTTTTGGGCGAGGAGCGAGTGGAGCTGCGCCCTAAAGTCTGCATCCGGCAAATAGGATGTGCCTTCTGGAGACAGAGTGTGTACCCACTGAACGAGGTGGAGGATCTTGCACGCCTGTGCGCCTAACAGAGAATACTTCGAGGATCCAACTATCTCAAAAGACAGTGTGGCTGTGTATGAATTGTGTGCAACCTCGAGCTGGCAGGACCCCATGGCCGGGATGACGTTCCCGTTGTAATCAACCAGCTGACAGTGGGATGGCTGAATCAGTCGTTTAACCTTCAAGGTGTGGAAGGCTGACCATGCGAGGAGGTTGGCGGAGGCACCAGTGTCTAAGCGGAATGTGATTGGTGATCGGTTGACTGTTAGGGTGGCACACCATTCATCGCCCGGATTAATGCTGTGCACTGACGTCGGCTGGTGGGTCCTACTTGGGGACATCCGGTTCCTGTCTATTACCGCAACGTGGAAGGGTTCCCGGTCATCGGTATCACCGGTCTGCACGTCGTTAGGGTGTAACTCGGTGTATGGGGGCTGAATGGCCCACACGTCCCTGCCAGGCTGGCGGAATTGCGGTGAGTTGGCAGGTTGAGCTGCTCGACTGCAGGCAGCGTAGTGGCCCATCCTGCCACAGCGGAGGCATTGTCGCATTTTGGCTGGACATTGCCGCTTTAAGTGTGCGAATCCACAGTTGCCGCACGCCGCGACGTTATGGCGTTCGTTGCGCCATCGTGCATGCGCGGTACGGTCCTGCGTAGAGCTCACCTGCGCATCACGTCCCTCTGCGTCGACGTCCCCTCTTTTGGCGCGTACAAGTGCGGGAGGCTTCGGAAAGCGCGCAAAATGCCCACCCTCGTCCGGGCCGCGGACCGGGAGGGACTCGATCGACTGGACTCGCTCGGCCTCGTAGGACCCCTGCCGTGCCGATTCGGCCGCCTGGAATTGGGAGTACCGGCTGGTCGGGTTTTCGTGGAGGACGCAGGTTTCGATGGCGGTGGCTAGGGTGAGGCGCTTTATTTTGAGGAGCTGCTGGCATTGGGTGTCCAAGGTGACCCCAAAAACTATCTGATCCCGAATCACGGAGTCGGAGGTGGCCTCATAGCCGCAGGACTGCACGAGGATACGGAGGTGTGTCAAATAAGATTGAAAAGGCTCATCCTTACCCTGCACGCGCTGCTGGGAGAGGTACCCCTCGAAGCTCTCATTAACTTCCACGCTGAAGTGTTCCTCACATTTTAGAAGGACCGTCTTGTACTTCGTCTTGTCCTCACCTTCCGCGAATGCCAGGGAGTTGTAGATGTGGATGGCGTGTTGCCCTGCCGTGGAGAGGAGGGGGGCGATCTCCCTAGTGTCCGATGTATTCTCCCTGTCTGTGGCTTCTAGGAAGAGCTGGAAGCGCTGTTTAAACAGCTTCCAGTTGACGCCGAGATTTCCAGCGATTTGGAGCGGCTGCGGCGGACTGATGGTGTCCATGGTGCAGGATGGCGGATCTCTGAAAAGGTGCAGGTAGGTCTCACAGTCGCTGGCGAGTTTCCAGTCCTGGTATCATGTCGTGTTGGGTGTTCCGATACACAAACGAACCAACACGGTTGTAGATGGTACAACTCTGTTTTATTATTCTGTACAATAATAACTATTAACTTCTGGCTGTGGTTCGTACTTCACCAGCTAACCTGTGGACCCAGCCCTAGCACTATCTTAGTGAGGCATTCAGCAGATGGTCTATGTCTGAGTGGCACGCTGTGAGCTCTGTGCTCTGAGATATCTCCTGGTAGAATGAGCGGGAACTGTGGTGTTCCCTGTTTTATAGTGCGTGTGCTCTCACTGGTGATTGGCTGTGATATTGTGTGTGTGTTGGTTGGTCCATCTACCTGTCCATCAGTGTGTGTGTGTGATTGCACCATGATATGTTAATATGGATATCATGACAAGGAGGAGGATATTTTGTTGAGTTACCCAAGTTGAAAGTCTTGTTTGAGAAAGAGCGATAGGCCCATAAATTGGATGGTGCTGCACCCATTTTTTGGATGTTTAAAGAACATTTAAGTCTCCAGCATGGCAGTCAGATGGTGCACAAAACTTTGTGTTGGAATTGCCTGTCCTACTATATTGGTGAGGGCAACAAATAAGTTACAGACACACAGCCTACGCCAGGTATAGGCCATGATCCGATTACAAGTGCAGCTAAGGCAGCTGACACACTTTATGAGGCCCCCTCTGCAATATTGGCTTGTCCTGCGGCATCAGCACCTACATTTGGGAATCCAGTTCTATTTGTGATCGAACACTCACCCTCAAGGGGATCGCTGTAGTCTTCCACCATGAAGATAAATATGTTCTAAAGTACATTACTGAACATGGAGCTGTGAGGAGAGTGTGTCTTGCCGACCCCAAATCATTAACTCGTGCTATGTTATGATGCTGACTGACAGTAGTCAGCATTTTCTGTTGTTGTTTCAGCTTTTTAAAATAATAACTTGTGCATCTCTCATTGCATTCCTCGTGGTTTTTTCCTTTCACAGGATATGGCATCGCTGGCTAGGCCTGCATTTCTTATCCATCCCTAATTACCCTTGAGAAGATGGCAGTATGTTATCTTTTTGAATGCTGCAGCCCATCGAGTGCAGGTGCACTCACAGTGCTGTTCGGAAGGGAGTTCCAGGGTTTTGACCCAGTGATAGTGAAAGAACAGTGATGTTGTTCCACGTTAGGTTGAAGGTGGTGGTGTTCGCATGCAGCTGCTGTCCTTCTCCTTGCAGGTGGTAGGGATCATGAGTTTGGAAGGTGCCATTGAATGATCCTTGGTGATTGCTGCAGTGCAAGTTACATTGGTGGGAGAGGGAATGAATGTTTAAATTGGAGGATGAGACAGCATTTAATTGGGATGTTTTTTCCAGGATTGTATCAAGCTCCTTGAGCATTGTTGGAGATGCATTCATTCAGACAAGTGGAATGTACTCCATCACACTCCTGACTTCTGCCTTGTAATGGTGGAAAGACTTTAGGCAGTCAGGAGGTGATTTGCTATCCACAGAATTCCTGGTCTCAGACCTACTGTTGTAGCCACTATTGGCTGGTCCAATTCAGTTTGTGGTCAATGGTAAGCCCCAGGATGTTGATAGTGTGGATTCAGCAACGGTAATGAAATGTCAAGAGAAGATGTCTTAATTCTCTCTTGTTGGAGACGCTACCGGTGTCTGCAAGACAAATCAGGTCTTGGACGCAAAGAGACCCTTGGTGAAATTCTCCGTTCCTGAGACTACGTATTGACACCGTGGCAGGATTCGTGAAAGTCCATGACAGCAAAACTGGTGCTGCACCTGGACCAATTCAACGACTGTTGAACACAATCAATTCCAATGAGAAATGATGCAGGATTCATTGGTTTCGCGATTGACACTCACGAGGGTGACAAGCTGCAGCTGCATATACACACACTTCACTCCCCACACACAATAAATGCTGGCCTAACCAGCGACGGCCACATCCCATAAATGAATTTTTTTTAAAACACCATCCCAGCCAACAAGATGGTGAGGAGAGCAGCACTATACTTCACTGATGCCGAGCTCGAGACCCTCGTGGATACAGTGGAGGAGAGGCAGGCCACCCTATATCCACTCAAGGACAAAGGAGGGAGATTATGTGTAGAACCAGAGGAAGTAGGTGAGGTCCTTATTGAGTATTTTGCATCGGTATTCACAAAGGAGAGGCACACGTTGATTGGTGGTGTCTCAGAGGGATGTGTAAACACTTTAGAATAGGTCGTTATTACGAGGGAGGAAGTGGTAGGTATGTTAAAATGCATTAAGGTAGACAAATCACCAGGGCCAGATGGCATCTATCCCAGATTCCTGAGGGAGACAAGAGATGAAATCGCTGGGCGTCTGACCAAAATCTTTGTGTCCTTGTTGGCCACAGATGAAATCCCAGAGGATTGGAGGATAGCCAATGTTGTACCGTTATTTAAGAAGGGTTGCAAGGATAATCCGGGTAATTATAGGCCAGTGAACTTTGTAATGATATGTAGACAGACATGTAACTAAAGGGTTAATCACAACACCTAGCTGTAACGCTACCACTAGAGGGCATTACTAGATCCACTATATAACTGAGTTCCCTGAAGCTATAGCTCTCTCTTTCAGCTCTCTTTCCATGGAGGAGTTACCAGATGGCAGCAGTGTAGCAGAGAGGATCTCAGCCTGCACACCACATGTAGCTTAGATACAGTTTGTATGGTTAGTTATCCTTACTTTATTGCTATAGTTAGTTCAGTGGAGTGTCAAACTCATTTATTAGTTTTATCGTTACTTAATAAATTCTTTCAGTTGACTTTGAAGACTCGAGTGTTCTTCAACATCATCTACAGTTAGTAATGACATATATTACTTAAACCCAGTAATATAACATGCTACCAGGTGTAGCAATATAATATCACAAGCTTGATGTCAGTGATAGTGAAATTGTTGGAAAAAATTCTCAGAGATTGGGAGCGGGATTCTCCCGCAATTGGCGGGGCGGCCCGTACCGGCGCCAAGAGCGGGTCGAACCACTCCGGAGTTGGTCCGCCTGGAAGTTGCGGAATCCTCCGCACTTCCGGGGGCTAGGCAAACACTGGAGGGGTTGGCGCCACGCCAACCGGCGGCGAAGGGCCGCCACGGGCCGGCATGGGTTGGCGCATGTGCAGGACTGATGGTGTGTTCTGGCGCATGCGCAGAACAGCCAGCGTGTTTCCTGCGCATGTGCAGGGGGTCTCTTCTCCACGCCGGCCATGGCGGAGCCTTACAGAGGGCGGCACGGAGGGAAAGAGTGCCCCCACGGCACAGGCCCGCCCGCAGATCGGTGGGCCCCCATCGCGGGCCAGGCCACCATGGTGCCCCCCCCCGAGCCGGATCCCCCCACGCCCCCCCGAGGACTCCGCAAGCCGTCCTCCAAGCCAGGACCCGCCGGGATGGACCATGTCTATTTCACGCCGGCGGGACTGGCCGAAAACGGGTGGCCGCTCGGTCCATCGGGGCCCGGAGAATTGCTGGGGGGGCCGCTGCCAATGGATCCCGACCGGAGCGATCCCCGCCCCTGCCCGAAAACTGGCGCCGGAGAATTCAGCAGCCGGCGTCGGAGTGGCGGGGCGGCATTCACACCACCACCCCCGATGATTCTCCGACCCGGCGGGGGGTCGGAGAATCACGCTCAGGATCTAAGCACATTTGGAAGTGAATGTTCATATTAGCGACAGACAGCATGGTTTTGTATGGGGATGGTCATGTTTCACTAATTCAATTCAATTTTTTGAGGAGGTGACAAAAATGATTGCCGAGGGAAGGGCTGTGGATGTTGCCTACATGGACTTAAGTAACTCATTTGATAAGGTCCCTCATGGCAGGCTGGTGCAAAAGATTAAATCCCATGAGGTCAGGGGTGAACTAGCTGGATGGATTCAGAACTGGCATGGCCATAGAAGACAGAGGGTAGCAGTGGAAGAATGTTTTTCTGAATGGAGATCTGTAACTAGTGGTGTTCCGCAGTACTGGGATCTCTGCTCTTTCTAATATATATAAATTACTTGGAACAAAACGTAGCGAGTCTGATTAGCAACTTTGCGGATGATACCAAGATTGCAGGAGTTGTGGATAGTGATGGAGATTGTCAGAGAATACAACAGGATATGGATAGGCTGCAAAACTGGGCAGTGAAATGGCACATAGAGTTTAACGTGGACAAATGCGAGGTGATGCATTTTGGTAGGTGCAATTCAGGTGGAAGCTATAAAATAAATGGCAGAACCATCAGGAGCACAAAGGCACAGAGAGATCTGGGCGTGCAGGTCCACAGACCTTTAAAATTGGCAGCACGGGTGGAAATGGTGGTAAAGAAAGCATATTGCATGCTTGCCTTCATTGAACGGGATATCGAGTGTAACAGCTCGAAGATTATGTTCCAGTTATATAGAACGTTGGTTAGGCCACATTTGGAATACCGTGTCCAATTCTGGTCACCGCACTACCAGAAGGATGTGGAAGCTTTGGGGAGAGTACAGAAAAGGTTTACCAGGATGCTGCCTGCTATGGAGGGAATTAGCTATGAGGAGAGATTTAATAAACTGGGATTGTTCTCCCTGGAGAGACGGAGGCTGAGGGGCAACCTGATAGAAGTTTGTAAAATTATTAGGGGCATAGGCAGGGTGAACAGTTGGAGGCTTTTTCCCAGGGCGGAAATGACAATTTCAAGGGGGTACAAATTCAAGGAGAGGAGGGAAAGGTTCAGCAGAGATGTGCCTACTTTTTTACACAGAGTGTGGTGGTGGCCTGTAATGCACTGCCCAGTGAGGTGGTTGAGGCAGATACGTTAGCGACCATTAAGACTTATCTGGATAGGCACATGAACAGACGGGGTATAGAAGGATACAGGCGGCTGGTCTAGATAGGACTCGTGATTGGTGCAGGATTGGAGGGCTGAAGGGCCTGTTCCTGTGCTGTATTGTTCTTTGTATATCCCGGCCTGGAAAGGAGGCTGCCAGCTGCCGCCGTTCATGCTGGTGCAGTGGCCAACCATGCCATCAGCAACACAGTCTAGACCGGCCTGCAGTGCAGGAAGAATCTGCACAACCTCCTCAGGGCATCCAAGGTGAGTAGGCAGCGATGATGACAGCAGCACGGATGGTAGACCTTGCATGAGACCCCAGACGTCCTGGAGATCGAGTCCGGGATGACACAGATTTACTGTCCTTGCTGTCTCCAACATCCCAGTGACATTCAACTCGGTTGGGCACTTTAGTGAAAAGGCTCCTGGGACACCCTCTGGTGCACACCACAAAGATTCTCCTGTACATCAAGTGGAGGTAGGAACCCCAGAGGGAGCGGACGCCCCAGGAACTAGCTGCCGTCCAGATGTGTTTTGATCTTCTGGAATGGACAGTCCCATCTCTAGTGGAGGTGCAGTTACAGAGCAAGGGACTACATGAGCGGTTGTCGGCGAGGATCCAGCACCTGCAGGTGCAGTTGGATGAGTCCAACTGCATGGAGGAGCAGGCAGTTGTGCTGACCATGCATGCCACCCAGGCCAACATCGCAGGGTGGCGTCCGCTGTGGAGGCATTGGGGGCGAGGGTTGCTGCTACGTATCAGCATGTCCAAGATCTGGGGCATTCTGTGCAGGCACTGGCCGAGGCCAGGACAGGGTTGCTATATCATAGGCCGCCATGTACCAGAGGTACCTGGATATTGCAGCGGTGCACCTGAGGTGAGCAGGCCATGGCTGGGAACGCTTTGCCCAGGTGCTGGCCGGCATAGTGTAGACACAGAGAGAGGAGGCTCAGTCTCAAAGGGATATGGCGCAGTCACTGGCTGATGTGACACAGACCTGGAAGGTGGTGGCACAGTCATACAGTCACAGCGTGATGTGGCGCAGTCTCAGATGGCGATTGGCCACTCCCTGTGCTCCATGACGGCGAGCACACAGACCCTTGTTGAGACCAGAGTGGGCTTCCAGGACTGGCAGCGCCAGATGGCGGGGAAACCTCAGGGGATAGCATGGGCGTCGTTATAGCAAGTCTTGGCGTCAGTCTGTGGTCCCCCACTGGAGGGTTGTCTCAAACATGTCAGCAATCATTGAGTGTTCCAGGATAAAGGCATCACACACACTGCCTGGGTATCGGGCGCAGCCGTGTATGATGAGGGTTCCGATAAACAGCTGTTATTGGAGGAGTTGCATAATGCCCACTAGGGCATATCTGAAATGAAGATGTTGGCATATATCTATGTGTGGTGGCCCGGCATCGACGCCAACATCACTAGCATGATAGAGCATTGTAACCAGTGTCAAGAACAGCGGAACATGCACACTCCCGGCCCCCTGTATCCCTGGGAATGAAATGTCGAATTTGTGGGCCCTTTCATGGGGGCCAAGTCCTTCATGTTGGTAGACACCCACTCAAAATGGATGGTTGTATACCAGATGAAGTCCACTCCAGCCTTCGCGACCATCGAGCTGTTGTGCCAGTGTTTTTGTGTTCACAGTGTACCCCAGATCCTCATTTCAGACAATGGTGTGGCGTTTACCGGTATGGAATTCTAGTGGGATCAGGCACATAAAATCAGCACCATAACATCCGTTGTTGAATGGTTTGGTGGAGTGTGCTGTGCAGATCTTCAAAGCTGGAATGAGGAAACAGTTGCCGGCCTCCTTGGATACCTCGTTTTCACGGATTTTGTTGTTGCCTAAGATTACCCCACATTCCACGAGGGCAGTTGCCCCAGATGAGCTACTGATGGGCGATTGTTTTAGAACAGTCTGAGCCTGATCTTTCTGAATTTGGCAGGGAGGGTGGAGTCAAGCAAGATCTCCAAAAAAGGAACCATGACTCATCGAGAGCCACGGGAGCATTTGAAATAAATGACCCAGGTTTCATAAGGAACTTTGGAAAGACCGAGCTGGGCCTGGGATTTGTGGTGGCCAAGACTGGCCCAGTGTCATATGAGATGCAGATGCACAATAAGATCCTGCAGAAACATTTGGATCATTTAAAAAGTAAAGAGCCTTCACGAGAGGCGGTAGCCTGTTCAACATCCAACCTACCCATGGTTATTACCGATCCGGGCCTTGAAGTGGCTGAACAGACCATTACAAGCCCTGAACCTGAGGTCACTGGGCAAGGAGGAGCGCAGCCAAGGAGTTACCAGGAGCTACAGAAGAAATTGAAAAGATTGACCCAAGCAGGAAAATTCCCAAGAGAAAACCCCAACCAGCGTTGCATCGACGTTCCCAATGTGAACGGAGGCCCCCAATAGACTGGGCTATTGAGACTGTCATGAGAATGTCGCTTTAAGAAATGGTTAGCTGCTCATGTTACTGCAGTGATGTCAGAGTGTGGGTGGAGCTGAGCTCTGGTTCTGCTTTTTAGTTTCACTTTGAGAAAAGCTTGGGTGTGTCTGTTGTTTTGGTTTCGTTTTTCAGTGTGTTGCAGCTGAAGTCAGCCAAAGCAGCTGTATTGTTGAGCTCTCTGCCATGAAGGACTATCTCTTAATCATTTGATGAATTCAGAAGAATTATATATTTTTTCAGTAGTGACTGTAAACTCTGATGTGCTTATGTTTAAGTTTGTTAAGTCTTTTGGGTGTAAAAGGACAGCATTCAGGTTACTTAGTGTTGTATTCTTTGGAGGTTATCTTTGAATTAATGTTTGCAAGATATTCACTGTTTGTTTTAAAAAGGTTAACTTGAGTTCATAGAATAAATATTGTTTTGCTGCTTTAAAAAAGAACTTTTCCATGTCTGAAGTACCACACTTGTAGAGTGGGCCGTGTGCTCCCCATACCACAATCTAGTAAAAGTTATGGGTCAGGTGAACTCCATGATACACTTTGGGGTTCTCTAAACCCTGGCTCATAACAAGACCAATATTTTCACTACCTGGGAAGGTACTAGTGGACCTGAGGGGGGAAGGATGTCGCAGGGAACATTGGGGGTCACTTGACCTCCCCGACCGAGGCTTCTGCAAACCTCAGAGGCCACATGATGTTCCGACCTATCAGGGCAAAGCGTACGTGATTCCAGCAGGCTGGGGGCTTTTAAAATCTGCAAACAGATCCAGTCTGGGACAAGAGTTGGAGTTGCTGGCTGGTACTGTAATGTTCCTTTATACTTTCAATAAATAGTTCTTTGTCTCTATATAAACTGTCTGTTGCTGTTATCCACTGATGGCCGCCTGGAGTTCCTGTTATTACGGTGACATCAAAGAAAAAAATTTATATATCCATAGCTAGATAACTGGAGAAAAGTGTAGAGAAGCAGCTTGTCATAGCCACACCCAGCTTCAGAAAACAGGCTCTCCCAACACCAAGCTGTTGTTGAAAGGCTGCTGCTTCAAACCCAAACAGAGACGAATCTCTGCTGAACACTGAAGACTGCTTTTCCCAAACTGGAAAATAACATGTGGGGATAGTAATTATATGCTGGATTTAACCAAGATAGTTCTATATTATTGGATATGGTTTGCGAAAAAGGGGCAGTTCAGAGTTCAGAAAACCTAACGAGTTGGGTTAGGGGTAACTTGGTGAGATTCTGCGAATGTATAGTCATCAATGTAGTCAAGTGAACTGTATAGTCCTTCTTGTCATGTGTTTTATTTTAAGATAATAATTATTCTTTATTAATTGATCACACCAAGACTGGACTGTTCCTTCCTGATTGCATTTGTTTTCTCACATTCTACCACATTGAAAATGTGCACTCCTAAGAACCACTGTTCTAAGTTACCCTTCTGGATTTTGGGATACCCTCACAGACAGCGGGGTTCGTAACAAAATGCATTGAAATACTTACTATGCCTGAATATGGAAATGCATGTTATTGGCTCCACGTTCATTTAATACTTAATTAATAATACCATCAAAGTCAAATTACATTCCACTTAATCCCACAATTGATCGATTCTGTGTTACTACCAACTGTCTCCCGATGTTGCGAGAGGCATCTGTCACAATTTGCCACGTTGTACAATGCCTTGCTGGCTAATTACGTCCCTAATGCAACTCCTAACTGTCTACTTCGCAGATGTACAGAGCTAAATTGCTTTTATTTACATTGTCATTCCAGATAGTTCACTTTGGCCGGAATTCTCAGGCTGTTTGCTGGCAGCCGGATTCCCTGGTACTGTGCAGACATGGGGAGAACGTGCAAACTCCGCACAGACAGTGACTCAAGCCAGGAATCAAACCTGGGACCCTGGCGCTGTGAAGCAACACTGCTAACCACTGTGCTACTGTGCCGCCCAAATAACCTTCTGTTAATTTGATTCTAATTAGCAGTTCAATGCACAGTCCAATGTGACACTGAGCCGCATAAACCAGAAACATTCAAGTTCCTATCACTAGACTGTGCTGAGTAAACTGGTGTCAGATGGGATGGCAATCAATGTGTTACAGCAGTTTTAGGAACATATCAGTCTGGGTACCAATCCTCAATTTATTGATTAATCCTTCAGGAGTGTAGTTGAGGATGAAATAGACTTTAATTTGATGGTTTCAAGATCACATAACCTGCTAAAATTCTCACAGGAAGCACCATGGAAATATGCACCAGCATAAACCACCACCTTTAGGAGGGCAATACATAAACAACAAAATGAATTGTAAGAGGTTTTTCTGTCGAGCTTGTTTAGGTGTCACATCTTTCACAGAACCATAGAATTGTTATGGTGCATAAGGAGGCCATTTGGCCCATTGTTTCTGCACCTGGCTCTCCAAATGTGCATCGTGGCTCAGTGCTATTTCCCTGGCTTCTCCCTGTCCCCCTGCTCATTGGGCGGGATTCCCACCCGAGGTCAATGGACCTTTACATGGTCCGCGTCCTGCCCGTGGCGATCTTGTGGCGGGCGGGGTGGAAGAATCCAGCCCATTGTTTCCATTCAAGTAATCGCCTAATGCCCTTTTGAATGCCTTGATTGAACCTGCCTCCATCACACTCCCAGGCAGTGCCTAGCAGACCCGCACCGCTCGTTGGGTGAAAAGGTTTTTCTCACATCACGTTTGTTTCTTTTGCAAATCACTTTAAATCTCTTGTCCTCTTGTTCTTGATACATTTATGATTGGCAACAGTTTCTCCCTATCCACTCTGTCTAGCCCCCTCATGATTTTGAACATCTCTATCTCATCCCTTCTTAACTTTCTTCTCTCCAAGAAGACCAGTCCCAACCTCTCTAATCTATCCTCAGAACTGAAGCTTCTCTTCCTTGGAACCATTCTTGTAAATCTCTTCTGCACTCTCTCCAATGCATTCACATCCTTCCTATAGGGTGGCACCCAGAACTGCTCACAGTGTTCCAGCTGAAGTCTAACTAGTCTCTTGTATAAATTCAGCATATGCTCCTTGCTCTTGTACTGTTTGCCACTATTAATAAAATCCAGAATACTGTATTTTTTATTAACTACTCTTTCCACCTCTGCTGACCCCTTTAATGATCTATGTACATATAACCCAGGTTCCTCTAAGCCTGCACCAAGAATTTTACCCCTTATTTGATATTGTTTCTCCATGTTCTTCCTACCAAAATCACCTCACACTTCTCCATATTGAACTGTATCTATCACCTATCTGCTCACTATACCAATTTGTCTATGTCTTTTGAAGTTCTACACTGCTACGATACTTCTAAACTTTGTATCATTCATAAACTTCAAAACTGTCCCCTGCAATCCAAGATCAAGATCATTAATAAATATCAGGAAAAGTAAGAGTCTCAATACCGACCCCTGGGGCCACTATAAACTTCCCTTCAGACCCAAAAATATCAATTGACCATTACTCCCTGCTTCCTATATTATTCAGTAAATTTTGGGAGTCATTCTCCATTGCCTGCCGCCAGTAGCGGAGTTCCCGATGCAGCGGAGAATCTAGTGTCGGGTAAAAAACGGGATCACTGATCACATTGCGATGTTCCGGTGTCCCGCTGGCGGCAGCATCGAGCGTCCCCTGCTTCAGCGGGAGGATGCAAATGGGTCATTCGAACCCATTTGTATCATATAAAGCAGCTGAACACCAGATTCTCCAGGCTTCAGTAATACTCGTGGGCGTGGATTGCTGCAAGTATTTGCCAGTCCCTGATGCAATGGATCACATCTTGGGCCGAGGGGCTAGGTATTTAATGTAAGTGCCCCAACGTCTATCGGGTAGACTCCTCCCCCTCAACCTAAATCCTGCCCACCTCCACCAGAACCCCCCCCCCTTCAGACCCTCCATCAGACCCGGTATCAGTGACCCCCTCTTCAGGGGCCCCCAGATACCCCATCAGACTCCCACAGCAGACCCCCCCACCAGAGGCTTAGGTTCAAAGTAGGGTGCATTCAAGCATGAAGGGAAATGAAAATATACAATCTAAATGCTTGGTTGTCTGGAAGCTATTGTTTTTCTCTTTGAAACTGTATATAATCCTTCAGGTCAAAGGATCTGAGGGGGTTTAAAGCCTTGTGATGTCGTTTTAGGTTTCTATGTAGTAGCAGTTGCTGTTTTCTACACCTCTGTCTGAGGCAGCATGTAAGGAACAGGTGAGTGCAAAAGCAGTCATTTTTCACTCTTCCTGCCTGGACAACTCTTCAGCTTCCAGGCAGGGGTGACTGATGGGGGGAAGGTCTCTGATTGGGGGTCTCTGATATGGGGTCTCTGATTGGGGGGGGGGGGTCTGTTATGGGGGTCTCTGCTATGGGGGTCTTTAATGGGGAGTCTTTGATATGGGAGTCTGATGGGTGTCTCAGATAGGGATATCTGGTGGGGGGGGGGGGGGCTGATGGGACCTCTGATGGGACTCTGTGGTGAGGAGATCACTGATGGGCATCTCTGGTGGGAGGTCTGGTGTGGCAGTCTGTTTTGAGCCTCTAGTGGAGTCTCAGATGGAGAGGTCTGGTGCAGAGCTCTCTGGTGGGGGAGTCTGATGGGATGGTCTGATAGGGGTCTCTGATGGGGGTCTGGTGGAGGGGGCTGGAGCTGTCGGGTCATCCTCATACATGTATTCTGTGGGGGGAGGGGTTCCACAAATTTCCATGGTGGGGTAGGATGCACCTACTTGTCAGCAGGGGTGGGTGCGCAGGACACCCATTAAAAATGGTGATGTGATAGCATGATTTGGAACGGAATTCCTTTCACTCCTCGCCATGCATAAATTTGCATGGCAAGGGAGAGGGAATCGCTTCTGGCCACCACTTCTAGCACTAATACAAACTAGAAATGATTCTGTTCCAGTGGGAACACATAGTCTCCCAAACGGAAAATCCGGCCCTTTGTATCCACTAGGTTGATCCTGTATATGAAGGATTTTCTTATGAGAAGAGGCTAAGTAGGTTGGGCCTGTACTTATTGGAGTTTAGAAGAATGAAAGGTGACCTTATTGAACCATGTAGGTTTCTCAGGGACCTGACAGGGTAGATGCTGAGAGGTTGTTTCCCCTTATGGGAGAGTCCAGGACTAGAGGGAATGATCTCAGCGTAAAGATCACTCATTTATGACAGAGATGAGGAGGAATTTCTTCTTTCAGAGGGTAATGTATCTGTGGAATTCTTTACTGCAGAGAGCGTGGAGGTTGAGTTGTGATCAAGGCTGAGGCAGACAGATTTTTAATCAGTAAAGAAATCAAGGTTTATGAGGATAAAACAAGTAAGTGGAGATCAGGACTACCAGGTCAGGTCAGTCATGATCTCATTGAATGGCGGTGCAGACTTGATGGGCTGAATGGCCTACTTATGCGCCTATGACCTATGGTCTTATGATCTTACAATCACTCTATTCAATATCCTTGGATGCATCCCACCTGGTCCCGGTGCAGTGTCAACTTTCAGTACTGACAGTCTATTCAACACTTCCGCATGATCAATTTTGAGCCTGTCTAGTGTTTGAGGCCTTCTTTTTGATTTCTGTTTGTTCCCATTTGTTTTGTTTTGTTGTATTGTTTTTGGTCGATGGACTCATAATTGGAATGCGATTTTAAGCAGTGGGCCTAGGCTAAGGCAGTCTGCTAATCAGGATTTGTTTTCTGGAGGCAAGAATATGGACACATCAGCACCAAGGAAATATTAAGAATCATCTTTTGAGGAATCAGTTCTATTGGCTGGGTTGAAACCTGTGAACTGGCCAGGGACAGTGTTCTCCTGACAACAGCCAGTGGTTGATTCCTGTGAGATGCTTCTTCTCTCTCTCTGCTGAAGCAAAGGACTCCTTTATTGTTCTAAAACCAGTGAGTGCCTGGTATACGTTTACTAATTAATTGAAATGACCTTTAATCGACAAAGAAAGTAAACAGCCTTGCCGGAGAAAACTTGTAAGGAAGAAGCATCAAGGCAAAACCTTGAACTCCTGAAAGACTTTAACTGAAAACCATCATAGTGCATCATAGATCTTCATTTTTTCTTCTCTCTCCATCTCTTTTTCCCTCTATGTTGTCTGTGTTTGTGTGTCCGTGTGTGTGTGTAGAGTGGGGAGAGTTGGAAAGGGTGGGGTTGGGTAAGGGGTATTAGGTAGTCCGTTACGATTTTGAAGTTTAATTATATTACTGTTAAATAATAAAAGGTTATTTGTGTTCAATTTACAAACCTAGTGACTGCAGTTTATTGGGCTCAGCCAAGGTCCTCAGGACTTTAGCATAGTGGTTCGCACTGTTGCTTCACAGCGCCAAGGACCCGCGTTTGATCCCTGGTTTGGGTCACTGTCTGTGCAGAGTCTGCACCTTTTCCCATGTCTGTGTGGGTTTCCTCTGGGTGCTCCGGTTTCCTTCCAGAAGTGCCGAAAGATGTGTTGTTAGGTGATTTGGACATTCTGAATTCTCCCACAGTGTATCCAAACGGGCGCCATAGTGTGGTGACTAGGGGATTTTCATAGTAACTTCATTGCAGTGTAAATGTAAGCCTATTTGTGACGCGAATTAAGATTACTATTGCTTTTAAAATAACATTTAATTTCACCTGTGTTGCGACTCCAGGTCAAATGGGCTTGGAATTGATGGCGTGCTAGCCCAGGGGATCGTAACACTAAGGACAGAGTTTCCTAATCTGTCACCATGTCCTGGGTAGCATCGACCTCCTTGTTGAATAAGAATGCAAAGTATACATTTAATACCTCAGCCATGCCCCCAGCCTCACAGTGTAAATCCCCTTTTACATCCCTAATCGGCCCTACTCTTCATTTTACAACCTTTTTACTATTTATATGCCTATGGAAGACTTTATGATTCTCCTTTATGTTAGCTGCCAGTTCCTCACAATCCATCTTCACTTGCTAATGTGCCTTTCCGTCTCCTCTCTGAAACTTCCGAATTCCACTTGGTTTTCAACTGTATTTTCTACCTGACACATGTCATAAGGACACTTTTTCTTCCTTATTTTAATGTCTATTTTTTTTTCATTCATGGAGCTTTAGATTTGTTTTTCCTATCTTTTCCTTTTCAGGGCATATACCTTTACTGTGTCTGGACCATTTCGGTTTTGACGATAGCCAATTCTCCAGCGATAGTTTTTCCCACCAGCCTTTTGTTCCAGACTACCTAGCTCAGCTCTGTTCTTGTCCCATTGAAGTTGGTTCTCTCCCAGTTAATTATTTTTACTCTTGCATTGCCTGTTGTCCTTTTCTACCCACATCTTGAACCTTAGGATACAATGATTATTGTCTCCTAAATGTTCCTCCACTGTCACTTGATCGGCTTGGTTCATCTCACTTCCAAGAGCCAGCTGTAGCTGTGCCTCCTTTCTTGTTGGATGGACAAATACTGCAGTCGAAAATTCTCCTGACACAATCTCGGAGCTTATGCTCCTCTCTGCCACTGTCCCAGTCTACATTCGGCTAATGACAGTCCCCCATTATATATACTCAATAATATTCGTATCTCTCTGTAATTTCCTTGTAGATTTGATCTGTTGTATCTGTCCAATTCAGATACTTTCGACCAGTTCATTTACTCAAAGGTTTTAGCTAGGTGTCTTTCATTAGCGAGGAGAACAAAGGACAAACACAAATGCAAGTTCAACAATCTTTATTAAATATAGTTAACCGTAAATTATCGGACGTATAAATACAAGAAACACCAAAGATTCGGTTTTGCTACCCACAAAGATTGTCTGGTTGAAAAGTAGGTCCAATTCCTGAGTCCTTCTGGTCTGTCACCATGAAGGTTGGTCTCTCTGGCAGCTTCTTCCTTCCTTCCTTCTCTGGTCAGTCTTTGGATGGTCAAGGTCAACTCCCACATCGAGTCTTTGATATCGATATGCCCCAAGTGTCTATTTTTATCCCATTTTCCTTCACGCCCTTTTGCCATTTATCTTGGCCTCCTGCACTTATCCCTTGCCAAATAAGGTAACGGCGGGAACTCGGGGCGCCCAGGAGTCTGGCTCAATCTAGGCTGCAGACAATAGACCAGTGCTTATCAATAGAGTGCAATGATCTCTTGATGGGCGATTGACAGCGGAGATCCAGACATACTCAGTCAGCCTGTCTGAGTTTGGAGATTCGAGCTTGACCAAGTCCGAAATCCAAGCAGGCCATTTGCTGGAGCTGACCGTAATTTAATGTAAAGTGTTCAATTCTTTAATTTAGTATATCCAATTTAATCGGGCTCAAAACTAGGCCCACTAGGTCATCACAGTTCTTCTACATCCTTCTCACTAGTTGGCAGTCTATAGACTACACCGAGCAATGGAATTACGCCCTTTTAGTTCCTTAGCTCTTGCCAAATTGATTGTCCTTGAACCTTCTGAAACATCTCGTTCCCCAGCATTACAATGCTTCCCTTAACCAATACTGTAAACCCTCCTCCTTTCCTATCTTTTCTGAACACCTTGTACTCAGGAATATTTAACACCCAGTCTTGCCCTTCCTTGAGCCAAGTTTCTGTTATCGTACTACGTGTCCTTGATATGTATGTCCCTGTCAGGCAGGGAAGAGATGGTCGAGTGAGGGAACCATGGTTGACAAGAGAGGTTGAATGTCTTGTTAAGAGGAAAAAGGAGACTTATGTAAGGCTGAGGAAACAAGGTTCAGACAGGGCGCTGGAGGGATACAAGATAGCCAGGAGGGACCTGAAGAAAGGGATTAGGAGAGCTAAGAGAGGGCATGAACAATCTTTGGCGGGTAGGATCAAGGAAAATCCCAAGGCCTTTTACACATATGTGAGAAATATGAGAATGACTAGAGCAAGGGTAGGTCCGACCAAGGACAGTAGCGGGAGATTGTGTATTGAGTCTGAAGAGATAGGAGAGGTCTTGAACGAGTACTTTTCTTCTGTATTTACAAATTAGAGGGGCCATATTGTTGGAGATGACAGTGTGAAACAGACCGGTAAGCTCGAGGAAATACTTGTTAGGAAGGAAGATGTGTTGGGCATTTTGAAAAACTTGAGGATAGACAAATCCCCCGGGCCTGACGGAATATATCCAAGGATTCTATGGGAAGCAAGAGATGAAATTGCAGAGCCGTTGGCAATGACCTTTTCGTCCTCACTGTCAACAGGGGTGGTACCAGGGGATTGGAGAGTGGAGAATGTCGTGCCCCTGTTCAAAAAAGGGAATAGGGATAAACCTGTGAATTACAGGCCAGTTAGTCTTACTTCGGTGGTAGGCAAAGTCATGGAAAGGGTACTGAAGGATAGGATTTCTGAGCATCTGGAAAGACACTGCTTGATTAGGAATAGTCAGCACGGATTTGTGAGGGGTAGATCTTGCCTTACAAGTCTTATTGAATTCTTTGAGGAGGTGACCAAGCATGTGGATGAAGGTAAAGCAGTGGATGTAGTGTACATGGATTTTAGTAAGGCATTTGATAAGGTTCCCCATGGTAGGCTTCTGCAAAAAGTAAGGAGGCATGGGATAGTGGGAAATTTGGCCAGTTGGATAACGAACTGGCTAACCGATAGAAGTCAGAGAGTGGTGGTGGACGGCAAATATTCAGTCTGGAGCCCAGTTACCAGTGGCGTACTGCAGGGATCAGTTCTGGGTCCTCTGCTGTTTGTGATTTTCATTAATGACTTGGATGAGGGAGTTGAAGGGTGGGTTAGTAAATTTGCAGATGATACGAAGATTGGTGGAGTTGTGGATAGTGAGGAGGGCTGTTGTTGGCTGCAAAGAGACATAGATAGGATGCAGAGCTGGGCTAAGAAGTGGCAGATGGAGTTTAACCCTGAAAAGTGTGAGGTTGTCCATTTTGAAAGGACAAATATGAATGCGGAATACAGGGTTAACGGTAGAGTTCTTGGCAATGTGGAGGAGCAGAGAGATCTTGGGGTCTATGTTCATACACCTTTGAAAGTTGCCACTCAAGTGGATAGAGCTGTGAAGAAGGCCTATGGTGTGCTAGCGTTCATTAACAGAGGGATTGAATTTAAGAGCCGTGAGGTGATGATGAAGCGGTACAAAACTTTGGTAAGGCCACATTTGGAGTACTGTGTACAGTTCTGGTCGCCTCATTTTAGGAAGGATGTGGAAGCTTTGGAAAAGGTGCAAAGGAGATTTACCAGGATGTTGCCTGGAATGGAGAGTAGGTCTTACGAGGAAAGGTTGAGGGTGCTAGGCCTTTTCTCATTAGAACGGAGAAGGATGAGGGGCGACTTGATAGAGGTTTATAAGATGATCAGGGGAATAGATAGAGTAGACAGTCAGATACTTTTTCCCTGGGTGGAACAAACCATTACAAGGGGACATAAATTTAAGGTGAATGGTGGAAGATATAGGGGGGATGTCAGAGGTAGGTTCTTTACCCAGAGTGTAGTGGGGGCATGGAATGCACTACCTGTGGAAGTAGTTGAGTTGGAAACATTAGGGACCTTCAAGCAGCTATTGGATAGGTACATGGATTACGGTAGAATGATATAGTGTAGATTAATTTGTTCTTAAGGGCAGCATGGTAGCATTGTGGATAGCACAATTGCTTCACAGCTCCAGGGTCCCAGGTTCGATTCCAGCTTGGGTCACTGTCTGTGCGGAGTCTGCACATCCTCCCCATGTGTGCGTGGGTTTCCTCCTGGTGCTCCGGTTTCCTCCCACAGTCCAAAGATGTGCAGGTTAGGTGGATTGGCCATGATAAATTGCCCTTAGTGTCCAAAATTGCCCTTAGTGTTGGGTGGAGGTGTTGACCTTGGGTAGGGTGCTCTTTCCAAGAGCCGGTGCAGACTCAATGGGCCAAATGGCCTCCTTCTGCACTGTAAATTCTATGATAATCTATGATTAATCTAGGACAAAGGCTCGGCACAACATCGTGGGCCGAAGGGCCTGTTCTGTTCTGTATTTTTCTATGTTCTATGTTCTATCTCACAGCATCATATTTCCACAATGCAATATGTACCCACAGCTCCCCAATCTTATTTACTATACTTTGTACATTCACATGCTTGCATAGTAACCAGATTTAGATGGCATTACTTTCTCCCTTCTTCCAACTTCACTTATTAACTTGCTATTCTCTGTACTAGTGCTCTCTGTCCCTTCCAGTATTTTGTGCATCCTGGTATTCCTCTCTAATATTTCCTCTAGGTTCCCAACCCCCAGACAAGTTAGTTTAAAGCCCTTCGGGCTGCACTAGCAAATATCCCGCAAGGAACTCAGTCCCAGCTCTGTTCAGGTGCAACCCATTCACTTGTACCATTTACTATCTCCCCAGAGCCAGTCCCAGGGTCCCAGAAATCAAAAGCCCTCTATCCATCGCCACCTTTCTCGCCTGCATTCTGTACTAATTCTCCTAATTCTGTACTAATTTTCATGTGGCACTGGGAATAATCCAGAGATTACTACATTTGAGGTCCTGCTTGCTAATTTTCTACCTAGCTGCCTAAATACTGATTGCAGGACCTCATCCCCTTTCCTACCTAAGTCATTGGTGCCAAGGTGGACCACAAACTGGCTGTTCACACTCCCTGAGAAGAAGATCCTGCAGGCGCTCTGTGACCTTCTTGACCCTGGCACCATCCTGGAGTCACCATCATGGAGTCACGCCTACAGCCACAGAAAGGTCTGTCTGTTCCCCTAACTAATGAATCCTCTAAAACTATTGCTCTTTCCTTCTTCTTCCTCCCCTCCTGTATAGCCAAGCCACTCGTGGTGCCACAAACCTAATTCTGACTCTACTCCTTAGAGGAACCAACTTCCAAAACACAAAACCAATCTCTGATCTGAACATGACCCCAAGGAACTCCTGCACTATCTGCCTATTCTTCGTGGACTGCCTGGTGGTCACCCTTTCCCTTTCTACCTCCAGGCCCTTAAGATGTGGTGTGACCACCTCTCTGAACGTGCTGACCACATAGCTCTCAGCCTCGCGGGTGCACCACAGAGACGACACGGGGATCAGGGGCTGGATTCCCCGATTTTCTGGCCATGTCCTGACGCCGGCGTGGGAACAGTGGCGTTTTACGACCGAAAAATTGGCGGGGGCTAGCAGGCAGGCTGAGTAGCGCACCCAGCTCTACTGCTCTTATGGCCGGAGAATTGCCGGGTCCGTGGCCACACATGCACACATCAGCGGTCTTCAGCGGCCACGCCGTGCAACATGGCGCCGGCCCGCACAGACCTGGCCTGCCAAATAGTGCTCCCTCTTTGGCCAGGCTCTCCACCCCCGGACCGCCCTCCAACAGTGCCCCCAGCCCATGCCAAAGTCCCACTGCCTGTGGATCGTCTCTCCCCTGACTGTGGCGGCGCTGGACTCAGTCTGCAGCCGCCACACCGAGTTCCCGACAAACAATAGCATGAGAGACCCACGTAGACTGGGTCAGAGAGTCCAGTTGGGAACTCGGCCGGTCGGGGGCAAAGCATCGGGGGGGGGGCGGGAGGGCCTCAGTGACGTCCTGTCGCCGTCCATACAGCGTGCGGCGTACTCCTAGAGTACGCCGCTTTGGAAGGGGCGGAGGATCGCGAAAGCTCCGACACTCCCGATTATCGATGCTAATGTTGATTTTCCGGCCAATCAGCAAATGCGATTTTGCCGCCAGCGACCGCAGAATCCGGCCCCAGGTTTCTGCAGCTGACAGCACTTCCTGGACTAATGTTCGTTGAGAGCACTGGTAGAGTCCATGGCTTTACACATATTACAGGCACGCATTCCATTCGACTGATCTGCCCCGTCATGTCTTAACTTTACTTCCCTTGCTTCAACTCCATTGTATTTTGGATTACTTGTATTATCTTACAGTATTGGCCCTAACCATCCTTTATTCCCGATGCTAATTTTTCACACTAACCGTAAACTGAGCACTTACCAGCCAATCAACTTATCAGTTTCCAGTGATGTTACAGTTGTTTTTTTTACCATTGCTGCCTCACAGTAGCTGAAATACTCACCTAATAACTAGCCTCTTCTCCTACAGTGGGGTAAGACCACTTTCTGAAGGACAAGAAAGATAGAAAGCAAAATGAAAACAAGCACCTCTTTTTCCCATGCACCAAATTCCCACTTTGATCCAAATACTCGCTTGGTCCATGTCTCATTCAGGCTGAAGTCTCCCTCACTGATCATGCACCATTTACTGATTGCATCAACTGACAGTGTTTCTGTTATAGGCAACATTAACTTTTCGGGTATAATGTGAAACATTATTTCAGAAGGTTGGACAAGTAATGTAAAGAACTTTTCACCTGTCTATTAAATCTGTGCTTACCTTTGTGAATTAATCATCAGGCTGCTCCTAATGACACCAACCAGTTTAACATAAAAGTGTTCTTGTATATTCTAAGGAAATTTACAGCAGCAAAAGTTTAAGGATAACTGAATAAATCATTAGAATGTGTGACGACCAAATTCTCAAAGTGGTTATTTTGTGTATTTAGTCTGTCAGTATCCTGATCCAGGCATAATCCACATTCAAAGACATTTTCTGGTACTGTAGCTGTCAGGATAAAGGAATGCCTAATCTGTGATTAGCATGACTGAATCTATGTTGTGTGCTGTTGCCTGGTGAAACCATAATTATTTTCCACCAGGGGTCAGTATTTTACAGGTTAAGGTCTTGTATCTGTGGCTCCCTGTTAGAGATGCATTAAATGTATTAGAATCATAGAATTCCTAGTGCAGAAGGAAATCATTCAGCCCATTGAGTCTGCACCAACCCTCTGAAGGAGCACTCCACTCCACCGCCCTACCCCAATAACCTCCTATATAGCCTACACATCTTTTTTGGATACTAAGGGGCATTTTAGCATGGCCAATCCACGTAGCCTGCACATCTGTGGGAGGAAACCAGAGCATCCAGAACGGGGAGAAAGTGCAAATTCCACACAGACAGTGACCCAAGGCTGGAATAAAACCCAGGTCCCTGGCGCTGTGAGACAGCAGTGTTAACCGCTGTGCCGCGTTATATGATGACAAAGGTATGGACTGGATTGGATTGGATTGGATTGGATTTGTTTATTGTCACGTGTACCGAGATACAGTGAAAAGTATTTTTCTGCGAGCAGCTCAACAGATCATTAAGTACATGAGAAGAAAAGGGAATAAAAGAAAATACATAATAGGGCAACACAACATATACAATGTAACTACATAAGCACTGGCATCGGATGAAGCATACAGGGTGTAGTGTTAATGAAGTCAGTCCATAAGAGGGTCATTTAGGAGTCTGGTGACAGTGGGGAAGAAGCTGTTTTTGAGTCTGTTCGTGCGTGTTCTCAGACTTCTGTATCTCCTGCCCGATGGAAGAAGTTGGAAGAGTGAGTAAGCCGGGTGGGAGGGATCTTTGATTATACTGCCCGCTTTCCCCAGGCAGCGGGAGGTGTAGATGGAGTCAATGGATGGGAGGCAGGTTCGTGTGATGGACTGGGCGGTGTTCACGACTCTCTGAAGTTTCTTGCGGTCCTGGGCCGAGCAGTTGCCATACCAGGCTGTGATGCAGCCCGATAGGATGCTTTCTATGGTGCATCTGTAAAAGTTGGTAAGAGTCAATGTGGACATGCCGAATTTCCCTAGTTTCCTGAGGAAGTATAGGAGTTGTGCTTTCTTGGTGGTAGCGTCAACGTGGGTGGACCAGGACAGATTTTTGGAGATGTGCACCCCTAGGAATTTGAAACTGCTAACCATCTCCACCTCGGCCCCTTTGATGCTGACAGGGGTGTGTACAGTACTTTGCTTCCTGAAGTCAATTACCAGCTCTTTAGTTTTGCTGGCATTGAGAGAGAGATTGTTGTCGCTACACCACTCCACTAGGTTCTCTATCTCCCTCCTGTATTCTGACTCATGGTTATTCGAGATCCGGCCCACTATGGTCGTATCGTCAGCAAACTTGTAGATGGAGTTGGAACCAAGTTTTGCCACGCAGTCGTGTGTGTACAGGGAGTAGAGTAGGGGGCTAAGTACGCAGCCTTGCGGGACCCTGGTGTTGAGGACTATTGTGGAGGAGGTGTTGTTGTTCATTCTTACTGATTGTGGTCTGTGGGTCAGAAAATCGAGGATCCAGTTGCAGAGTGGGGAGCCAAGTCCTAGGTTTTGGAGCTTTGATATGAGCTTGGCTGGGATTATGGTGTTGAAGGCGGAGCTGTAGTCAATAAATAGGAGTCTAATGTAGGAGTCCTTGTTTTCGAGATGCTCTAGGGATGAGTGTAGGGCCAGGGAAATGGTGTCTGATGTGGACCGATTGCAGCGGTATGCGAATTGCAGTGGATCAAGGCGTTCTGGGAGTATGGAGGTGATGCGCTTCATGCTCAACCTCTCGAAGCACTACGTTACGACTGAAGTCAGGGCCACTGGTCGGTAGTCATTAAGGCACGTTGCCTGGTTCTTCTTTGGTACCGGTATGATGGTGGTCTTCTTGAAGCAGGTGGGGACCTCGGAGTATGTATTTCCTTTTGACAACCTGGAACAGTGGGCATATTGGGTACAGTCACTTTTTATTTTTTGGAGACTACGCTATAAGTAAGTATTAAATGGAGAACGAGAATTCTTGACCGCAAAATTTATTTTTAAAGTGCCAGTATATTTAGTGCTGTGGGTGCTTTTTAGGTCTAAATTACAAATTTACCACATGTGCACACTTCTAGTTTTGGCCATGTTGCACAACATTATGGATAGGTCATTGGCACCGTCTCTTGGAACATGTTCCCATAGAATGCAGAGAAGACAGATCGCGACTTTGGTTGGTTTGCAATACTGATTTGACTGCAGCATTTGAAAATTTTTTTTTAGAGTATCCAATTATTTTTTTCCCAATTAAGGGGCAATCCACCTAACCTGCACATAGAACATAGAACGATACAGTGCAGTACAGGCCCTTCGGCCCACGATGTTGCACCGACATGGGAGGCCTTCAACAGGCGCGCACGGTCTGGCCGGTAGAAGTGCGGTTTACACTCCGCGCAGACCTGGCAGTCGCTGGTGATAGCCCTGTCTTCCTCAATGGAGTACATAGAACATAGAAAATAGAACAATACAGCGCAGTGCAGGCCCTTCGGCCCACGATGTTGCACCGAAACAAAAGCCATCTAACCTACACTATGCCATTATCATCCATATGCTTATCCAATAAACTTTTAAATGCCCTCAATGTTGGCGAGTTCACTACTGTTGCAGGTAGGGCATTCCACGGCCTCACCACTCTTTGCGTAAAGAACCTACCTCTGACCTCTGTCCTATATCTATTACCCCTCAGTTTAAGGCTATGTCCCCTCATGCTAGCCATTTCCATCCGCGGGAGAAGGCTCTCACTGTCCACCCTATCTAACCCCCTGATCATTTTGTATGCCTCTATTAAGTCTCCTCTTAACCTTCTTCTCTCTAACGAAAACAACCTCAAGTCCTTTCCTCATAAGATTTTCCCTCCATACCAGGCAACATCCGGGTAAATCTCCTCTGCACCCGCTCCAAAGCTTCCACGTCCTTCCTATAATGCGGTGACCAGAACTGTACGCAATACTCCAAATGCGGCCGTACCAGAGTTCTGTACAGCTGCAACATGACCTCATGACTCCGGAACTCAATCCCTCTACCAATAAAGGCCAACACTCCATAGGCCTTCTTCATAACCCTATCAACCTGGGTGGCAACTTTCAGGGATCTATGTACATGGACACCTAGATCCCTCTGCTCATCCACACTTCCAAGAACTTTACCATTAGCCAAATATTCCGCATTCCTGTTATTCCTTCCAAAGTGAATCATCTCACACTTCTCTACATTAAACTCCATTTGCCACCTCTCAGCCAGCTCTGCAGCTTATCTATGTCCCTCTGTAACCTGCTACATCCTTCCGCACTGTCGACAACACCACCGACTTTAGTGTCGTCTGCAAATTTACTCACCCACCCTTCTGCGCCCTCCTCTAGGTCATTGATAAAAATGACAAACAGCAACGGCGCCAGAACAGATCCTTGTGGTACGCCACTTGTAACTGAACTCCATTCTGAACATATCCCATCAACCACCACCCTCTGACTATCCCTAATCATATTATTCCTATCTAGATGATTATAAATCTTGTCTCTTATAATCCCCTCCAAGACTTTACCCACAACAGACGTGAGGCTCACCGGTCTCTAGTTGCCGGGGTTGTCTCTACTCCCCTTCTTGAACAAAGGGACCACATTTGCTATCCTCCAGTCCTCTGGCACTATTCCTGTAGCCAATGATGACATAAAAATCAAAGCCAAAGGCCCAGCAATCTCTTCCCTGGCTTCCCAGAGAATCCTAGGATAAATCCCATCAGGCCCCGGGGACTTATCTATTTTCAGCCTGTCCAGAATTGCCAACACCTCTTCCCTACGTACCTCAATGCCATCCATTCTAATAGCCTGGGTCTCAGCATTCTCCTCCACAACATTATCTTTTTCTTGAGTGAATACTGACGAAAAATATTCATTTAGTATCTCTCCTATCTCTTCAGACTCCACACACAACTTCCCATCCCTGTCCTTGACTGGCCCTACTCTTACCCTAGTCATTCTTTTATTCCTGATATACCTCTAGAAAGCTTTTGGGTTTTCCTTGATCCTACCTGCCAAATACTTCTCATGTCCCCTCCTTGCTCGTCTTAGCTCTCTCTTTAGATCCTTCCTCGCTACCTTGTAACTATCAAGCGCTCCATCTGAAACTTCACTCCTCATCTTCACATAGGCCTCCTTCTTCCTCTTAACAAGAGATTCCACTTCTTTGGTAAACCACGGTTCCCTCGCTCGACGCCTTCCTCCCTGCCTGACCGGTACGTACTGATCAAGAACACGCAGTAGCTGTTCCTTAAACAAGCTCCACATATCCAGTGTGCCCAACACTTGCAGCCTACTTCTCCAACCTATCCCCCCCAAGTCATGTCTAATGGCATCATAATTGCCCTTCCCCCAGCTATAACTCTTGCCCTGCGGGGTATACTTATCCCTTTCCATCACTAACGTAAACGTCACCGAATTGTGGTCACTGTCCCCAAAGTGCTCACCTACCTCCAAATCTAACACCTGGCCTGGTTCATTACCCAAAACCAAATCCAATGTGGCCTCTCCTATTGTTGGCCTGTCAACATATTGTGTCAGGAAACCCTCCTGCACACATTGTACAAAAAACGACCCATCTAATGTACTCGAACTATATCTTTTCCAGTCAATATTTGGAAAGTTAGTCTCCCATAATAACTACCCTGTTACTTTCGCTCTTATCCAGAATCATCTTCGCCATCCTTTCCTCTACATCCCTAGAACTATTTAGAGGCCTATAGAAAACTCCCAACAAGGTGACCCCTCCTTTCCTGTTTCTAACCTCAGCCTATACTACCTCGGAAGAAGAGTCCCCATCTAGCATCCTCTCCGCCACCGTAATACTGTTTTTGACTAGCAGCGCCACTCCTCCCCCTCTTTTGCCTCCTTCTCTGAGCTTACTAAAACACCTAAACCCCGGAACCAGCAACAACCATTCCTGTCCCTGCTCTATCCATGTCTCCGAAATGGCCACAACATCGAAGTCCCAGGTACCAACCCATGCTGCCAGTTCCCCTACCTTATTTTGTATACTCCTGGCATTGAAGTAGACACACATCAAACCACCTACCTGAACACTGGCCCCCTCCTGCGAAGTCAATTCTGTGCTCCTGACCTCTATACTCTCAATCTCTTGTACCCTAAAACTACAATCCAGGTTCCCATGCCCCTGCTGTATTAGTTTAAACCCCCCCAAAGAGCACTAACAAATCTCCCCCCCCCAGGATATATGTGCCCCTCAGGTTCAGATGTAGACCATCCTGTCTGTAGAGGTCCCACCTTCCCCAGAAAGAGCCCCAGTTATCCAGAAATCTGAATCCCTCCCGCCTGCACCATCCCTGTAGCCACGTGTTTAATTGCTCTCTCTCCCTATTCCTCATCTCATTATCACGTGGCACGGGCAACAACCCAGAGATAACAACTCTGTTTGTTCTCGTTCTGAGCTTCCATCCTAGCTCCCTGAAAGCCTGCCTGACATCCTTGTCCCCTTTCCTACCTATGTCGTTAGTGCCAATGTGGACCACGACTTGGGGCTGCTCCCCCTCCCCTTAAGGACCCGGAAAACACGATCCGAGACATCACGTACCCTTGCACCTGGGAGGCAACATACCAAACGTGAGTCTCTCTCGCTCCCACAAAATCTCCTATCTGTGCCCCTGACTATTGAGTCCCCAATTACTAATGCTCTGCTCCTCTCCCCCCTTCCCTTCTGAGCAACAGGGACAGACTCCGTGCCAGAGACCCGTACACCATGGCTTACCCCTGGTAAGTCCCCCCCCCACAAGTATCCAAAGCGATATACTTGTTACTCAGGGGAACGACCGCAGGGGATCCCTGCACTGACTGCTTCTTCCCAGTCCCTCTTACAGTTACCCATCTATCTCCAATCTTTGGTGTAACTAATTCCCTGAAGCTGCTATCTATGACCCCCTCTGCCTCCCGAATGATCCGAAGTTCATCCAACTCCAGCTCCAGTTCCCTAACTCGGTCTTGGAGGAGCTGGAGATGGCTGCACTTCCTGCAGGTAAAATCAGCAGGGACACTAACGGCATCCCTCACCTCAAACATCCTGCAGGAGGAACATTGCACTCCCTTCCCTGCCATCCCTCTAACCTCCAACCAAGATCTAGTTAATAAATACATAAATAAATAAATAAATAATAATAATATGGCACTTACCTCACACCAATGGGTCTTATTATTAGGTTAGAGGAGGAGGGTGGGTGGGAGACACTACACGTGTAGTGTCTCGGGTTTCCTCTCCACCAGAATTTATTGGTAAAAAAAAAATAACAAAATAAAACAGAAAGAAGAACAGAAACGGGACCAGGTAAGTGTTTTTAAAGTAAAAACTTACCTCCCAGAAACCACTTGCGCACCGCTCCCGCCGAAATCCAAAGGCCTGCTCCTGTGAAGGTAAGTGTTTTTAAAGTAAAAACTTACCTCCCAGAAATCTCTTGCGCACCGCTCCCGCCGAAATCTAAAGGCCTGCTCCTGTGAAGGTAAGTGTTTTTAAAGTAAAAACTTACCTCCCAGAAATCACTTGCGCACCACTCCCGCCGAAATCCCATCATTGGGTTGTGGTGGTGAAACCCACGCAGACAGGGGGAGAATGTGCAAACTCCACACGGACAGCGACCCAGGGCCAGGTTTCGAACCCGGGTCATCAGCGCCGCAGTCCCAGTGCTAACCACTGCGCCACATGCCGCCCCGACTGTAGCATTTTGACCTCAATGCTCCAGCTAATGTCCTCTCTAATGGCCAGGGTTTAAATTAGTACCAGGTAGATATTAGTGTTTATTAAATATAGCAATTAACTAGTTTAACCACATAATATAACCACAAACTCTGGAGAAGAACTCAGAGTTGGAGGGGCCGGTGAAACACTGCAGGCCAAGCAAACCCCTAGCAAATCTCCTCTGCACCCTTTCTGTGGCCAGGGAAGATTAAAAAATTTATGTCAGAGTCCCTGCAATCACCTCTCTTTCCTCACAAGGCAGCCCAGGATACATCTCATCTGGGCCTGGGGTTTGATCTACTTTTAATTCAGCTAAAACCACGAACACCATCTCCCTCACGATGCTAATCCGTTCAATTATATCACAGGTCCCCCCCTGCATTCTAAACCGACACCATCTTTCTCCATAGCGAACGCACATATTAATTTAGTACCTGTTGTAATCTGCAGGAGACCTACAGGCTGGAAGCAATTAGCCTCTCCGTGAGCCTCATTGAATATGAGTTTTCCTGCTGAGGACTGGGGAGCCCATGGGACTCTAATGACCTGTATTATAAAAGGCAGCCAGGTTTGGAACTGACACCTCAGACTTTGCTGGGATCTAGAGAGTATTGTACAAAGCATTAATTCATAAGAAAACTCATTTCTCTTGTCCACTCTCCTTGGACTCGACTGTGGTCGCTAAACTATCTCACCTATATCTTTTGGCTTCACACATAGGTTGCCACTTTGGTCTCTAATGGGCCCTACTCTTTACTTGGTTACCCTCTTGCTCTTAATATACTTATAAAACAGCTTGGGATTTTCCTTTATTTTGCCCACCAGTGTGTTTTCATTTCCCCTCTTCACTCTCTTAATTTATTTTTTAAGTATCCACCTGCACTTTCTATACTCCCCTAGGGCATCCACTGTTTACAGCCTCCAGTATCTGCTGTAAGACTTCCCTTTCCTCTCCATTTTCCTTGGCACCTAGGGTTCGCTGGACGGTTAGGTCTCACCCTTTACCTTTACAAGACATGTTGGCTTTTTGTATGACTCCCACTGCTCTAATGTGGATTTTCCTCCACGTAACTGCTCCCAGTCCTCTTTGACCAGATCCCATGTTATCCTATTTAAATTGACATTTCCCCAATTTGGAACTTTTATTTCCCGTCCATTTTTGTCCTTTTACATAGCTACCTTAAATCTTACCGAGTTAGGGTCACTATCACCGAAATGCTCCCCCAACAGCATTTCTGCCAATTGGACAGATTCATCCCTAAAATTAGGTCCAGTATTGCCCCTCTCTTGTTGGACTTTCTATGTGCTGACTCAGAAAGTTCTTCTGGATGCACAGTAAGAATTCCGCTTCCTTTCGCAATTTGACTGCCCCAATTAATATTGGTGAATCTGAAATCCCATACTATTATTATCCTATTACTTTTACACTTCCTAAGATTTACCTACAAATTTGATCTTCTATCTCTCCCTTACCATTTGGGGGCCTATAATAATAATCTTTATTATTGTCACAATTAGGCTTACATTAACACTGCAATGAAGTTACTGTGAAATACATTCCCAGCAACCTGATTTCCTCCTTTTTGTTTTTAACTTCACCAATATGCCCTCAGTTGAGGAGCCTTCTGAGATAGCATCCCTCCTCACTGCAGTAATTGACTCTTTAATGAATATTGCTACACCATCTCCTTTTTTACACCTTCGTGGAAGTATTGCATTGGCCTTGGGCCCTCTGTCCCTTCGGGCAAGCCCACAATTCTCAAATTGTGCCGCCTTGAGCGGTTTTCCAAGTCTTCCAGCTTTGCTCGGAGTCCTCTGTTAACCTCCACCACCCTCCGCAGCTCGTCCCCCATCGAGGTGACCTGATCGCTGTGTCGTGTCACGGCCTCCTCCACCTCCTTCAGCTTCTCGCCCTGCTCTCTCACCTCGGCCGATGCCTTTGCCACCTCCACCCTCATCAAGTTTGAAAGCCGATGTAGCAATACTGCAGGAGATTCACTTGAGGGTGAAGGACCAGGTGAGACTTAAAAAGGGCTGGGTTAGCCAAGTGTTTCACTCCGGATTTGATGGAAGGGCTCGAGGGGTAGCGGTGCTGGTCAGCAAAAGGGTACGCTTCCAGATGGAGAAGGTGGTGGCAGATCAGGGGGCTAGATATGTGATTGTGTCAGGGGCACTGGAGGGGAGATTAGTAGCGCTGTTAGGTGTATACGGTCCCAATTGGGACGATGTGGGATTCGCGAGGAAGGTGTTTGGGGCTATTCCCGACTTGGACACGCATGAGCTGATTGTGGGGGGGACTGGAACTTGGTGCAGGAGCCAAGGTTGGACAGATCACGGCCGCGTTCGCTGGTCCCATCAGGGGGGGCGAAGGCACTGGCTGGGCTAATGGTGGAAATGGGAGGGGTGGACCCTTGGAGGTTCCTGTACCCAAGGGAACGGGAGTATTCGTTTTTCTCAGCGGTCCATAAGGTATACTCGCAGATCGACTTTTTTGTGGTGGGGAAGGCTTTGCTGGCTGGAGTCAAGGGGTCGGAATACTCTGCAATTGCAGTGTCAGATCACGCTCCACATTTGGTGGATATGGTGCTGGAGAAGGGGGCAGCGCAGAGACCGGGGTGGAAACTGGATGTGGGGCTTTTGGAGAACCAAGTGTTCCGTGAGAAAATTGAAAAGGTAATTAAGGAATATGTAGGTTTCAATTGTACGGGAGAGGTGTCGAAGGCAGTCGTCTGGGAGGCTCTAAAGGCGGTGGTGAGAGGTGAGGTAATTTTGTTTAAGGCCAGGGTGGATAAAGAGAAGAGGTTGGAGCGGCAGAGGGTAATAGATGAGGTATTGGAGGTAGATAGGAGGTATGCAGAGGATGGGGACCCGGCGAAGCTGGAAAAGAGGAAGGAACACAGGCGATCTTCGACCGACTGTCCACCAGGAAGGCGGTGCGCCAACTGAGACGAGCAAGGGGTGCAGTTTATGAACATGGAGATAAGGGTGTTAGCAGGTTAGCTCCGGAGGGAGGCAGCGGCAAGGGAAATTCTTCAGGTGAAGGATAGGGCAGGGAAGTTGGTGGTGGCCCCAGTGCTGATTAACAAGGCTTTTGAGGAGTTTTATGAGAGGTTGTACAAGTCAGAGCCACTCGGGGGAGACCGTGAGATGCAGGAATTTCTAGATGGGTTGGAGTACCCGAGGCTAGGGGAGGGGGACAGGGCTACGTTAGAAGGAGCAATAGTGGAGCAGGAGATAAAGGATGCGATTGGGAGGATGCAGTCGGGGAAGGTGGCAGGGCGGATAGGTTTCCGGTGGAATATTATAAAAAATTTAAGGATAGGTTGCCACCCCTGATGGTGGGGATGTTTGCGGAGGCAATAGGGAAGGGGGTGTTACCTCAAACCTTGGGGCAGGCATCGATTTCCCTGTTACTAAAAAAAGATAAGGATCCGACGGAGTGTGGGTCGTATCGGCCCATATCACTTCTGAATGTGGACGTAAAAGTGTTGGCCAAGGTACTGGCGGGTAGGCTGGAGGAGTGCCTTCCGAAGGTGATAGGGGAGGATCAGACGGGGTTCGTGAAAGGGAGGCAGCTGTTTTCGAACATTAGGAGGGTTTTGAACGTTGTTATGGCACCGGCGGAAAGAAAGGAAACAGAGGTAGTTGTGGCATTGGACGCCGAGAAGGCGTTTGATCGGGTAGAATGGGGGTACCTGATGGCAGTGCTGGAGCGGTTTGGGATTGGACCAAGGTTTGTGAACTGGGTAAAGCTATTATATAAGGAACCGAAGGCGAGTGTCCGCACAAATAATATCAGTTTGAGATACATTTCTCTCCACCGTGGGACTAGGCAGGGATGTCCTATGTCTCCCCTGCTGTTTGCACTTGCGATTGAGCTGTTGGCCATCGCATTGAGAAGTTCGGGAGCATGGAAAGGAATAGTGCGGGGGGGGGGGGGGGGGGGGGGAATAGAGCATATTGTGTCCTTATATGCCGACGACTTGCTGCTGTATGTGTCGGAGCCGAGTGCGTCGATAGGAGGAATATTGGAGCTACTGCGGGTATTTGGGTCTTTCTCGGGGTACAAGTTGAACCTGGACAAGAGTGAGCACTTTGTGGTGTCTCGACCAGGGGTGGGGGCAGGGGTGGGGGGGGGGGGGGGGCTGCCATTCCGTAGAGCAGGGACTCATTTTAGGTATCTGGGGGTGCAGGTTGCCTGGGAGTGGGGGAGGCTTCCCAGGTACAACATCACTAGTTTGGTGGGGAGAGTGAAAGCCGATCTGGCAAGGTGGGATGGCCTTCCTCTGTCACTGGCGGGTCGGGTACAGGCGGTTAAAATGAATGTGTTGCCGCGATTCCTGTTTATTTTTCAATGCCTACCGATTTTCCTGCCAAAGTCTTTTATCAGGGAGATTGAGGGAAGCATTACCTCATTCATATGGGGAGGGAAGGTGGCCAGAGTGAGAAAGGTGCTGCTACAGAGGGGAAGGCAGGCAGGGGGTTTGGGTCTCCCGAACCTGTTGTACTACCACTGGGCGGCGAACGTGGAGAAAGTGCGGAGCTGGGTCAGAGGGGTTGATTCTCAGTGGGTCAGAACGGAGGAGAGTTTGTGCAGGGGGTCGGGGCTGAAGGCACTTGCAACAGCGCCGCTCCCAATAGCTCCAGGGAAATATTCAGGGAGTCCGGTAATAATAGCTTCATTGAAAATCTGGAGGCAGTTTCGCCAACACTTCGGGCTGGGTTTAGGGTCAAGTGAAATGCCGATTCGGGGGAACCACAGATTTGAGCCAGTGAGGTGGGATGGAAGTTTTCAGAAAGAGGAAGAGAATGGGATTAAGATGCTAAAAGATTTTTTTCTTCGGGGTTGGTTTGCAGGATTGAGGGAGCTGGAAGCAAAGTATGGGCTGGAGCAGGGAGAATGGTTTAGGTACATGCAGGTTCGGGATTTTGCCAGGAAGGAGATACAGAGCTTCCCAGAGGAACCGGCCTCCACATTGCTGGAGGAGGTGTTGACGACAAGGGGACTGGAGAAGGGGGCAGTGTCAGCGGTGTACAGAGCTATTCTGGAAGAGGATAAGGCACCACTGGAAGGGATCAAAGCAAAGTGGGAGGAAGAGCTGGGAGAGGTTATAGAGGAGGGGGTCTGGTGTGAGGTGCTCCGGAGAGTGAATGCCTCCACCTCATGTGCGAGGTTGGGGCTGATATAGCTGAAGGTGGTATATAGAGCGCACCTCACGAGGGTGAGGATGAGCCGATTTTTTGAAGGAGTAGAGGATGTGTGTGAGCATTGCGGGGGGGGAGGGGGGGAGGGGGGGGGGGGGGCCGTGAATCACGTTCATATGTTTTGGTCCTGTCCAAAGCTAGGGGAGTACTGGAAGGAGGTGTTTCGGGTAATTTCCAAGGTGGTGCGTGTGAAACTGGACCCGGGTCCCCAGGAGGCCATATTCAGGGTGTCGGACCAGCCAGGGTTGGAAACGGGAGCGGAGGCAGATATCATAGCCTTCGCCTTGTTGATCGCCCGAAGGCAGATCCTGCTGGGATGGAGAGCAGCCTCTCCACCCAGTGCCCTGGCGTGGCGGGGGGACCTGTTGGAATACTTGACCCTTGAGAAGGTTAAGTTCGAACTGAGGGGAAGCTCGGAGGGGGTCTACAAGTCATGGGCTCTATTTATTATGCACTTTCAAAGGGACTTGTTTAGCACAGTAAGCTAAATAGCTGGCTTGTAATGCAGAACAAGGCAGCAGCGAGGGTTCAATTCCTGTTCCAGCCTCCCTGAACAGGCACCAGAATGTGGCTTTTCACAGTAACTTCATTGAAGCCGACTTGTGACAAGCAATTATTATTATGCACTTTCAAGAACTGGATAACATCGAACATTAGTTGGGGGGGTGGGGGGAGGGGGGCTGTGTAGATTAAGGGTGACGACGGATTCCTTTTTGTCATTTGTTTATGTAAACATGCGGGCTGATGTTTGGGGGTTGGTGGGCCGATGGGATCGTTGTTATTATGGGGATCGACATATCTTGCTGATTATTGTTTATTGTTGATGGGTGTAAATGTGGAAGAAAATGTGAAAAAGGAGGTGAATAAAAATATATATTTTTTAATTTAAAAAATGACTGCGCTAGGATGTGGAGATGGGTCAAGAAGGACTAAAAAGGTCCATCCTTACCCTGAAGCCTCTGCTGGAAGATGTACCGTTCAAAGCTCTCATTCACATCAATGTCGCAGTGGCTGACGAACTTCAGCAGGACTGTTTTGAATTTCATTTTGTCTTCGTCGTTGGCGAACGTAAGCGAATTGTAGATATGGATGGCGTGGTCCCCCACAGTGGAGAGAAACAGTGTGATCTTCCTGGCATCCGATGCTGCCTCGAGGTCGGAGGCCTCGATGTACAAGAGGAACTTTTGCTTGAAGGTTTTCCAGTTGGCACCTAGGTTGTCAGAGATGCGGAGTTGCGGAGGAGGCTGGATGTTTTCCATTTCACTGGATGGCTGCTTGCTGGTCGATGCTGATTCACTCGAAGTAGGTCCATCAAGATCAATATCACTCTGGTACCATGATGTGTTAGGCAGGTTGGTTCGATGTGGACTGCACTCGATGCAGGGAAGTTAGAAACAGACGTCTAACACAGGAGAAGATCCAACACTGTTTTATTCAACTAGATGGACTGCTGTACATATTCAGCTGTGGGTCGACAGTATACTGATCTGACTAGTGACCTTGTAGTAGCCTGACCAGACTTACTAGCTACCGCATGGTGTTTGTGCTTGCTAGCTCATGGACTCTGACTGTCTCAGTAGCTGGGTCCCGAGAGGGTGGGAAACCTAGTGCCCTCTGGCTTTATTGTGGTAGTGTCCTGTCTGGTGATTGGCTGTGCTGTGTTGTATGCTTACTGGTCATCCTATGTGTCAATCACTGTCTGTCTGCATCTAATTATATACATGAGTGGATATTATGACACCACCTTTCCCAGAAATGGACCAGTGATCCAGGTAACTAAAGCCCCCTACGCCACCTTTACAACCATGCATTCATCTGCTCTATCCTCTATCATTATGATCTCAATTAATTTTATAATTGGCAGGAAGATCTCAGAATGGAATCCTGGATCCTGTGGGCGGGATTCTCCGGTCGCAAACACCAAAATTGCGTTCGGTGATAGGCCGGAGAATTCCCGTGTGCACCGAAATCGGGGGCGATGCCGCTTTTGCAATGCTCCGCCCCCTCAAAAATGGCATTCTCAGGGAGTACGCCGTATGTCGTATGGACGGCCTCAGGACGCCACCTGAGGCCCTCCCCCGATGCTTCGCCCCCGATGGGCCGAGGTCCCGACGGCGCGGAACACTTATGGTATTTTTTTTCCGTGGACCCCACGTAACGGCTGTGGACTGTATCCAGCGCCGCCAGAGTCGGTTGTGGGGGGAGTAGCCGTGCCACTGGCCGGGGGAGGGGGGCTTCGGCTAGGGCTGGGGGGACTGATGGGAGGTGGTCCGGGGGTGACGAGGGGGGTTACTGGGGGACATTATTTGGTAGGCCGGGTCCGCGCGCGGCTGCGCCATATTGCACAGTGCGGCTGCCACAGGCCGCCGCCGTGTGCATGCGCGGCCACGGACCCAGCCATTCTCCAGCCACATCCGCAGGTAAAGCCGGGGGCTTTAAGCTGCACGGCTGCTTGCCCCCCACCGGATGGAGTATCGGTGCAGCTTTATGCCATTTTCCCTGGTGTAAAACGCTACTGTTCTCACGCCGACGTCAGCACTTAGTCTGAAAATCGGAGAATCCAGCCCCGTAACTTTATTACTTTTTTAACTTGGAGGAATAGTGTCACAGGACTGGTAGTTAGTTTTAACAACAAGGAAAATTTGAATTTGTCCAAATGAAAAGACGACCACAGAATGTTGCGACTATGAAGGATGAAAAAAATTGATTATAATACAATATTCCTTTACTCCCCCCTTAGCTGAACAAATACACACAGACTTAAAGATTAACATGAATTGCAAAGCACATCTTAGGCTATAATGGTCTCATTAACACAAAAAGTCCCTTTTAAGTACACAAGATGACTGTGTTCAATTACACACTCCGCTCTGAACCCAAGTTAGTGTCTGTGGTTTTCTCCTCAGAAACCCCCCAGATGATTGGCATATGAGAGATTCCAAATTTCACCCCCAAAAACTTTAAATTCTTCTCTCATAAAATGTTTTCCCTTGCTGGTTAACATTCTGATTTCTAGTCGCGGTTTTACAAATGACACATTCAAACAAAGCTTCCTCTCCACTTTTAACAGCGACTCCAGTCCAGGATTTCATACCAATCCCTTAAGAATTCCTGGTCTTGACTGCTGTGCAAACTGCTCACAATTGCTTTAGCTGTCGATTCTTAGTGTCGGGCCGCCCCAAAGGTGCGGAATCCTCTGCACCTTCAGGGGCTAGGCCGACCCTGGAGTGGTTTGCGTCACGCTGGCTGGCGGGGAAGAGGACTGGCGCCACGCCAATCGGCGCTGAAGGGCCTCTGCCGACCGGCGCGAGTTGGCACATGCACGGGAGCGCCAGCGTATGATGGCGTCATCCCAGCGCATGCGCGGGGGTGGGTCATCTCCGCGTCGGCCATGGCGGAGGAATAGCAGCCGACGCGGAGGAATAGAGTGCCCCCCGGGCACAGGCCCGCCCGCGGATCGGTGGGCCCCGATCGTGGGTCAGGCCACTGTGGGGGCACCTCCTGGGGCCCGATCTGCCCGTGCCCCCCCGAGGACCCCGGAGGCCGCCCGCGCTGCTAGGTCCCGCCAGTAAGGACGTACTCTAATTTACGCCGGCGGGACCAGCAAAAAAACGGGCGGCCACTCGACCCATCGTGGGCCGGAGAATTGGCGGGGGGCCGCTGCGAGCGGCCGCCGACCGGCGTGGCGCGATTCCCGCCCCCACCAAATCCCTGGCGCCGGAGAATCTGGCAGCCGGCGGGGGCGGGATTCACGCCGCCCCCAGGCGATTCCCCGACCTGGCAGGGGGGGTGTCGGAGAATCTCGCCCACTTTGTTTACTCGTCCTTGAATTCTTCTGAAGGATACCTTGGTCCCTGTTCACTTAAATGCAGATTTTTTAGCCAGTCTTTCTGTCCCAATTCCCTGGTTATCTGGAATCTGGGGCGAAATGCTCCGGAAATGGCGCGATGTCCGCCGACTGGCACCCAAAACGGCGCCAATCAGACGGGCATCGCGCCGCCCCAAAGGTGCAGAATGCTCCGCATCTTTGGGGGCCGAGCCCCAACATTGAGGGGCTAGGCCGACGCCGGAGGAATTTCCGCCCCGCCAACTGGCGAAAACGGCCTTTGTTGCCCCGCCAGCTGGCGCGGAAATGACATCTCCGGGCGGCGCAAGCGCGGGAGCGTCAGCGGCCGCTGACAGTTTCCCACGCATGCGCAGTGGAGGGAGTCTCTTCCACCTCCGCCATGGTGGAGACCGTGGCGGAGGCGGAAGGGAAAGAGTGCCCCCACGGCACAGGCCCGCCCGCGGATCGGTGGGCTCCGATCGCGGGCCAGGCCACCGTGGGGGCCCCCCCGGGGTCAGATCACCCTGCGCCCCCCCCCCAGGACCCCGGAGCCCGCCCACGTCGCCTTGTCCCGCCGGTAAGGTAGGTGATTTAATTTACGGCGGTGGGACAGGCAATTTATCGGCGGGACTTCGGCCCATCCGGGCCGGAGAATCGAGCGGGGGGGCCCGCCAACCGGCCCGGCGCGATTTCCGCCCCCGCCGAATATCCGGTGCCAGAGACTTCGGCAACCGGCGCGTCGGGATTCACTCCAGCCCCCGGCGATTCTCCGACCTGGCGGGGGGTCGGAGAATGTCGCCCCTGGTTCCTTCAGAAGCTTTCATCTTCTCCTGGCAAAGTGAAAGCTGTTCAGTCCTCAGTGACCTGCTCCAACTGCTCTGGTTTTCAGTTAAAACTAAGAGAACAAGGGAAAGCCCTTCCCTCTGGAAGTGGCCTCTGGTTGCCAAGCACCAACTTCTATCTATTCTTCACACCCTAGCCCTCTCTAAGCACAGTAGCAACACTGTGGGAACTTAATCGACACTCACACATACAAATGTTTCTCCTGTTTCTGACTGTAAGGGACCTACATTTCTCTTCACCAGTTTTTTTCTCTTCACATACCTATAGAAAGTTTTACAGTCCATTTTTAAGTTCCCTGCAAGCTTACTCTCATACTCTACTTCAATTTCTTAATCAATCCCTTCCTTGGTCCTCCTTTGCTAAATTCTAAAATGCTCTAAATCCTTAGGTCTGTTGTTTTTTCTGGCCAAATTGTATGCCTCATCCTTGGATTTAATACTATCTTTAATTTCCCTGGTGAGCCATGATTTGGCCAACTTTCCTGTTTTACTTTTGCGCCAGACAGAATAAACAATTGCTGCAGTTCACCCATGAGCTCTTTGAATGTTTGTCATTGCCCATCCACCATCATCCCTTTCAGTAGCTGTTTGAATCCCATCATAGTCCCATCATAGTCAACTTATGCCTCATATCATTGTAATTTAATTTATTAAGATTTAGGACCCTACTCTCAGAATCAATTATGTCATTCTCCACCTTGATGAAGAATTCCATCATATTATGGGAGCTCATCCCCAAGGAGCCTCGAACAACTAGATTGCCAATTATTTATTCCATTCTCATTACACAATAATAAGCATAGAATGGCCTGTTCTCTAGTTGGTTCCTCAATGTATTGGTCCAGTAAACTATCTTATATACACTCCAGGAATTCCTCCTCTACGATGCTGTTACTAATTTGATTGCCCGGCTATATGCAGATTGAAGTCACTCATAATTATAGATTCCTTTATTGCATGCGTCTATAATTTCCTGCTTCATGCCATTCCCAACATGCTATCTACAATTTGAGGTGTATATACAAACCCCACAAATGCTTTTTGCCCCTTAGTGCTTTTCAGCTCTATCCATACAGATTCAACATCGTCAGAGCTAATATCCTTCCTCATTAATTTGATAATTTCCTCTTGAACCAGCAATACAACTTCACCTTTTTCTTTTTGTTTGTCCTTCCTGAAACTCCTTGACGTTCAGTTGCCATCCCTGGTCACCCTGCAGCCATGTCTCTGTAATCCTGACCTATATCATACCCATGTACATCTATTTGTGTGGTTATTTCATCCACTTTATTGTGAATGCTCCACGCATTAAGGCACAAAGCCTTAATCCTTATCTTTTTAACATTAATTGTCCGTTCCTCCTATTTTTCAGTGGCCCTGTTTGATTCTGGCCTTTGATATCTCTGTCTATCACTTTTCTTATTCCCCTGACTGTCTTTTGTTCTTGTCCATGATCCCCCTCCTCCGACTCCTTGCATAGGTCCCGATCCCCCTGACATTTTAGTTTAAACTCTCCCCAACTACTATCGCAAATACACCCTCAAAGGCATCAGTCCTGGCCCTGCTCAGGTGTAACTTGTCTAATTTTTACTGGTCCCACCCACCTCCCAGAACGGTCCTAATATCCCAGAAAACTGAAACCCTCTCCCTCACACCATCTCTTCAGTCATTGATCCATCCGATATATCCTGCTATTTCTACTCTGACTAGCACGTGGCACTGGTAATAATCCTGAGATCACTACCTTAGGTTGGATAGGGAAAATGGTAGAGGGAAGTGGGGAGTAACTTTACTGATTAGAAACAGAATCAATTCATTGGTGAGAGAGGATATAACGAGGAGAAAGCAACCAATGGAGACCATGCGGGTGGAGCTGAGGAACAGTAAAGGATCTGTAACTGAAATAGGTATTGTGTATAGTTGCCCTGGTAGCAGCTTGGAGGTGCTTGATTGTATGAATGCAGGAATTAGGCAAGTGTGTCCCAAAACAAAGCAGTATTAATGGGGGATTTTAACTTTGATATAGATTGGGAGAGACAGTCAAATACCTTTCGGAAAAGTAATGAATTTTTGGAGTGTGTCAGGGATAATTTCCTACAGCAATGGATGCAAAGTAGTATAGCTCATTTGGCTAAGAATTGAATAATTGGGCGTGGGGGTTATGGTCTGGATCCCGCCACACTAATTTCTGGTGGCGACAGAAGCATATATTTATAAAAAATGGGCAGCACGGTAGCATAGTGGTTAGCACTGTTGCTTCACAGCTCCAGGGTCCCAGGTTCAATTCCGGCTTGGGTCACTGTCTGTGCGGAGTCTGCACATCCTCCCCGTGTGTGCGTGGGTTTCCTCCGGTTTCCTCCCACAGTCCAAAGATGAGCGGGTTAGGTGGATTGGCCATGATAAATTGCCCTTAGTGTCCAAAATTGTTGGGTGGAGGTGTGGACCTTGGGTGGGGTGCTCTTTCCAAGAGCTGGTGCAGACTCGATGGGCCGAATGGCCTCCTTCTGCACTGTAAATTCTATGATTCTATTCTATGATTCTATGCAACAAGAGGACAAGCAATATTGGATTTAGTAGGGAGTAATGAGCCAGATTTAATTGGTAATCCAATTGTGTGTGAACATTTATCAAACAGTGATCATAATATGATCAAGTTCATTTTTGAAACATTTGAAAGTATAAAGCATAAATCAACTAATAGAATGTTAGATTTAGTAAGGCCGACATTAATGAGATGAGACTTTCCCCAGTAAACTGGAAAACTCTGCTAATGGATAAAACAACTGAAGAATGGTGGAAGATGTTTAAGGAAACATTTAATGCAACATAGAACCAGATTATACTCCTGAGAGGGAAAAGCTCCATTTCATAGAAAAACAGCCATGGAAACTAAAGAGATCAGGGACAGCTTAAAACTAAGGGCTTACAAAAATATAAAAAACAGCATAGATCCTATCAAATAGAAAAGATACAAAGACCACAAAGGGTCACCAAGCAGCTTATAAGAGCTACTAAAAGGGATTATGAAAATAAACTTGCAAGACACATCAAAATCAACGAGACGATTTATAGTTACATAAAGGGAAAGCAGGTGGTCAGGAGCAATGTTTGCCTGCTAACGACTGAAATTGGGGATATTGTCAATGACTATGGGGAAATGGCAAACATGTTGAATAATTATTTTGTCTCAGTATTTACAGTAGAAAAGGAGGATAACTTGCCGGAAGAACCAAAGACATAAATAGTGGATTGAGGGCAGGGACAAAATAAAATGAACGTAAGTATAAGATCGATAATGAGGAAATTAATGGAACTAAAGAGTGACAAATCCTCAGGACCTGGTGGTTTCCATCCGAGGGTGTTAAAGGAAGTGAGGAGCACCATGTAGAAGCCCTAACTATCATGTTTCAGAGTTCTCTAGATTCAGGAGTCGTCCCTTTGGATTGGAAAATTGCTCATGTCACTCCATTTTTTAAGAAGGGTGAAAGGGGGAAACCAGGGAATTGCAGACCAGTTAGCCTAACATCTGTGGTGGGGAAATTGTTGGAGTCTATAATCAAGGATAGGGTAGCTGAACAATTTGAAAATGTTAAGTTAATCAGGGAGAGCCAGCATGGATTCATGACAGGTAGGTCATGCATGACAAACCTCACTGAAGTTTTGAAGAGGTGACGAGCGTAATGGACAGGGGAGTGTCTGTGGATGTTGTTTATATGGACTTCGAGAAAACATTTGATAAAGTGCTACGTAAGAGTCTGTTAACTAAGCTAGAAGCCCATGGAATTGAGAGCAAATTACTGACATGGCTAGGAAATTGGTTGAGTGGCAGGTGGGAGAAAGTAGGAATAATGGGTAGGTACTCAAATTGGCAGGGTGTGACTAGTGGTGCCCCGCAGAGATCTGTGTTAGGGCTTCAATTGTGCGCATTTTTCATGAATGACTTGGATAATGGCATAGAAATTCATATATCCAAATTTGCTGAATTCATAAAGTTGGGTGGCATTTTGGACAGTGTAGATGAAAGAATAAAATTAGAAAGAAATACCGATAGACTAGGTGAATGGGCACAACTGGTAAATGGATGGAAGATAAATTCAATGGATGTTAAAAGAAATCTGGGGTTCAGCTGCACACATCTTCAAAATGCCATGAGTAAGTGTAGAAAGTAATCAAGAAGGCTAATTATAGCTAGAGGACTGGAGTGTAAGGGCTCAGACGTTATGCTGCCATTTTAAAAAACTCTGGTTACACACCACTTGGAGTACCGTGAACAGATCTGGGCACAATGCCTCTGGAAGGATTATCATAGAATTTACAGTGCAGAAAGAGGCCATTCGGCCCATCGAGTCTGCACCGGCTCTTGGAAAGAGCACCCTACCCAAGGTCAACACCTCCACCCTATCCCCATAACCCAGTAACCCCACCCAATTTTGGACACTAAGGGCAATTTATCGTGGCCGATCCACCTAACCTGCACATCTTAGGACTGTGGGAGGAAATCGGAGCACCCGGAGGAAACCCACGCACACACGGGGAGGATGTGCAGACTCCACACAGACAGTGACCCAAGCCGGAATCGTACCTGGGACCCTGGAGCTGTGAAGCAATTGTGCTATCCACAATGCTACTTATTTTGGAGTGAGTGCAATGTAGATTTACAAGAATGATACCTGGAATTCAGGGTTTAGTTATGGGGACAGATTATACAAATTTGGCCTGTTATCTCTGGATTTTAAAAGGTTCAGGGGTGATCTGATAGAAGTCTTCAAGATATTAAAAGGACAGGGTATATAAAGATAAACTGTTTCCACTGGTTGGAGATTCTAGAACTAGGGGGCATCGTCTAAAAAAATGTTTAAACTTTCTTTTATTCATTTATGGGATGGGAGTGTCGCTAGTTAGGCCAGCATTTATTGCCCATCCCTAGTGACCATCAGAAGGTGGTGGTGAGCTGCCTTGTTGAACCGCTGCAGTTTCTGTAGTGTAGATACACCCACTGTTCTGTTAGGCAGGGGATTCCAGGATTTTGCCCCAACGACAGTGAAGGAATGGCGATATATTTCCAAATCGGAGTGGTGAGTGACTTGGAGGGGAACCTCCAGGTGGTGGGTTCCCAGATATCTGCTGCTCTTGTCCTTCTAGATGGTAGTGGCTGTGGATTTGGAAGGTGCTGCCTAAGGAGCTTTGGCGAGTTCCTGCAGTGTATCTTGCAGATGGTACACAGGGCTGCCACTGTTCATCAGTAATGGAGGGTTTAAATGTTTGTGGAAGGGGTAGCAATCAAGCGAGCTGCTTTGTCCTGGATGGTGTCGAGCTTCATGAGCGTTGTTGGACCTGCACTCATCCAGGCAAGTGGAGAGTATTCCATTAAACTCCTGACTTGTGTATTGTAGATAGTGGACAGGCTTTGAGGGGGTCTGGAGGTGAGTTACTCACAGTAAGATTCCTAGCCTTTGACCTGGTTTTGTAGGCACGGTATTAATATGGCTCAGTTCAGTTTCTGATCAATAGTAACGCCCAGGATGTTGATTTTGCGGGATTCAGAGATGATAATGCCATTGAATGTCAAGGGGTGATAGGACTGCAGAGCTTAGATCTGTTGTGTTTGTTGTGGAATTGGTTAGCCCTGTAGGGGCCAATCCAGGAGCTCCAAAGATCGGGATGCCATTTAAAAATAGTACCCCAATCTCTCGCTACACTGAGGAGTTCTGGCTAGCGGAGATCTTCAGTGCAGAAAACAGGGCTGAGTGCAGCTTCAGGGATGTGTTCCCCACTGAGGCTCCCAATCTAACTCGAGTGCTGTTCGACGGCTTTGTGTTTCTCAGTGCTACGAGCGCTGGGAAACATATGGCTAAGCACGCTCGCTATGGGACTTTGTTTCCATTTAGTTAAATCATGCCCTCAACGTGGGTGAATACAGGTTTGGAGCTCACCCAAAAAGACAATAGAAAACACCCCGGCAAACCCGCCCAAAATTACACTTAGGGCGTGATTTAACAGCCTTGTCACACTCGACTTGGTGTTGGAATGAGGCTATTGAATCTCACTTGAGGCCTCTCATGATATTTGCGATGCCCGAAATGCCTCACGAGTTTTAACAAAATCAGCGAAACATCGCGATCTGGATCTCACCCTCACTGAGCGTGATCCAGATCCAGGCCATTAGGCTCATTTAAATATGTGTTCAGGGAGGCCTTGCCAGGGTGCCATTTAGTATTGGTTTCCACAAACGGGAACCAGTCATAATGGCACCTGGAGGGGAGGGGGGACCATTAGAGACATCTGTGTGATCAGGGACAGGGCAGCATGGCACTCTGGTACCTGGGCACCTTGGCACTGCCATCCTGGTACCATGGCAATGCTACCCTGGCACCCTGACTGTGTCACCCAGATGAAGGGGTTGAGGTGTTGGGGTGTTCCTGGGTTGGGGGTGAAGGGCTCTAAAATGGAGGGGGGTGCTGAACAGGAGGGGTGGGGGGGGAGAAAGACCAGGGGCGAGATTCTCCACTCCCGCACCGGTTGGGAGAATCGCCTGGGCCACCAAAATTTCCCGGGACGCCGGTCCGACACCCTCCCGCGATTCCCCCAAGCGGCGGGAACGGCCCCGTCGGGTTCCGCGGGCCGCAGGCCGGAGAATCACCGGAGACACCCAAAATGGCGATTCTCCGGCACCCCCGCTATTCTCAGGCCCGGCTGGGCCGAGCGGCCAGGCCAAAACAGCGGGTTCCCCCCGGCGTCGTCCACACCTGGTCGCTGCCGTCGTGAACGGTGCGTGAACGCTGGGGGGGGGGTAGCCTGCGGGGGGGGGGGATCCTGCACCGGGGGGTACCTTAAATGTGGCATGGCCCGCGATCGGTGCCCACCGATCGTCGGGCCGTCCTCTCTGAAGGAGGACCTCCTTCCTTCCGCGGCCCCGCAAGATCCGTCCGCCATCTTCTTGCGGGGCGGACTTAGAGAGGACGGCAACCACGCATGCGCGGATGATGCCAGTTATGCGGCGCCGGCCGCGTCATCTATGCGACGGCGCCTTTACGCGGGTGACAAGGCCTGGTGCGTGTAGATGACGCGGCCCCGATCCTAGCCCATTGTCAGGGCCTGAATCGGTCGGGATCGGGGCCGTTTCGCACCGTCGTGAACCTCGACGGCGTTCACGACGGCGCGGCCACTTCAGCGTGGGAGTGGAGAAGCCCGCCCCAGGTCTGCCTTCCAAAATGGCGGCGGGTCTGCAAAGAGCCTTTGCTGCTGGGCTCGTCAGCAGGAAATGACTCAGATGCGGCCTCAATGGAGAGAAACTCCCCGAGGCCAAAGAAACCCGGCAAAGTGCAGAGTGTTTCCTAGCACTGCAGCCACCACGAAACACCCAGCTATACGTGCACAAAGCTTTTTTACCGATGAATCGTGTTCTTAGTCATTGTTTTGTGTGAATTGCACCCAATGGCCACAATTCATCCTTCGCATTGTGCCGGGCGAGGGAAAGGGTTGGAAAAGGTAAGAAAGGGGCATAGATTTAAGGCAAGGGGCAGAAGGTTCAGAGGGGATTTGAGGAAAAACATTTTCACTCAGAGGGTGGTGGGAGGCTGGAACTCACTGCCTGAAAGGATGGTAGAGACAGAGACCCTCATAATATTTAAGAAGTATTTAGATGTGCACTTGCGATGCCAAGACATACAAGGCTGTGGGCCAAGTGATGGAAAATGCGAATGCGATGTGGGTGTTTTGACCAGTGCAGACGCGATGGGCCGAACGGCCTATTCTGTGCTGTAGACCTCGATGACTCTATTGTCTGCCCTATAAATGTTTGGTTAGTTTACCACAGCTGGCAGGTCGCCATTATGCGAACGAATAACATTTAAATAAAAGAAACCAAAACAATTTATCATTGGAGCTTAGAATGTCCAGACTCTACTGAACAGAAATGACACAGTAAGACCTGAAATGAGTGCAGCTCCTATCATTACAGCACTGCGCGAGACAAGGCTCACTGGTGAGGACTGGTAAAATAGAGACTGAGGACAGGATACATGGTGTAGGATTCATGATCAGATCTTCTTTGATGAAAGACAATAGTACGCTTCCTGTCAGGATTAAATAGAACCTCATGAAATTGGGTTTTCCACTGGACTGAACACGCCATGTAGCCATCATCAGTGCCTATGCACCAATTTGCAAACTCCTGAGGACTTGAAGGAATGGTTCTACGAGGGTCTGGATCAACTCTTTAAGTTCACCTCCGTCAATGGTAAGTTATAGTCCTGGGAGACTTCAGTGACCCATGCGTAGAAAGTAAGAGATAGCTGGAAACAAATCTGTGTAATCACGTGGTTCGATAATGTAACAGCAATGGCCCATTATTCCTGAGAAAACAGGCTGAGGACAATATTTGCATTTCCGATACAATGTTTGTCCAAGTTGATAAGTACAAGACTACTTAGGTGCATTCAAGATCAAAACAGCAGCACATGATCAACTACATCATTGTGTCAGAGGGATCTCCAGGATGTACAAATTAGCAGTGCAATGCGAGGTTGGACAGATCACAGATTAATCAGAACAATTCTCAACTTGCAAATTGCTCCCATAGCACGGCAGCACAGTGGTTAGCACTGTTGCTTCATAGCGCCAGGGTCCCAGGTTTGATTTCCGGCTTGGGTCACTGTCTGTGTGCAGTCTGCACGTTCTCCCTGTGTCTGCGTGGGTTTCCTCTGGGTGCTCCGGTTTCCTCCCACAAGTGCAGAAAGGTGTGCTGTTACGTAATTTGGACATTCTGAATTCTCCCTCTGTGTACCCGAACAGGTGCCGGAATGTGACGACTCAGGGTTTTTCACAGTAACTTCAATGCAGTGTTAATGTGACAATAAAGATTATTATACTATATTCGGCGCAAGCGACCAAAGTCATCAGATCTTCTTTAAGTATGGCTAAACTGAGTAACGCAATGTGCCTACATCTCAGGGACTGCAACCGTTCAAGAAGGCAACTCACCACCACCTTCTGAAGGGCAACCAGGGATGGGCAATAAATGCTGGCCGAACCAGTGATGCCCACATCCTGTAAATTAATTTTTAAAAAATCACTTGTCTAGTAAAGGCGTAGGGAGTCCAACGAGTAAAATAGAAGATATTTATTAAACAACAAGTGTTTACAGAAGGAAGATTATACCTCACTGGATCCTCTCTCTCTCTCTGTCGGTTGGTTCCATACTGGATGACTTTTTACACTAATAGGGGTAGCAGCTCCGCTCCTAGCGGGGGAGCTCATGCACCTTGGGTAGCATGGGGAAAACAGTCATCCCCACTCCATAAGTCCCGTGCAGGTTATTACACTTGCTCCAACCAGTTTCAGAACACACTTGATCAAAAACCCAAAGCGATCATAACCCTTGTTGGGGACTGCATCCAGAAATTGAGAAAATTTAAAGACATTGTCACTGAAACAGGGCCAAAGAAGTGAGTGCCAGGATTGGTTTGATGAAAATGACAATGACTTCTCTCAAATCCAGCAGGCCAAATATAGAGCATATATCGAGTGGCAGAATGATCCAGCCTTTACCTCCAAAACTTTCGACACCTGCAGAGCAAGGTTCAGAGAGAGCTGTGATTGATGTAAGACAGGTAGTGGGAAAGGAAAGTTGAAGAATTCCAACACCATGCAGACTCCCACAACTCAAAGAGCTTCAGTTCTAAGAAATTTGTATATGGACCTTCGAGGACAAGCTCTGTACTGTTGCTCTCGGACAATGGTTTGTCCTTAATTAAAAATTAGGCATAAATAAGAGATTAGATGGGCGGAAACCTTAAGCAGCCTGATGAACAGACCGTCTACCATCACCACCACAGCTCTCAACCAGATTCCTCAGTTACCAGTCCATGTTAAGCTTGACGTGCCTCCTTTTATTGATGAGATCAAGAAAGCCATTAAGCAGGTGAACTCAGGCAAGACTTCAGGAAAAGATGGAAACCCAGTGGGAATTTTCAAAGTAACAGGTCCTGCCATGATGAAGGTCTTCTGTGATATCCTCTTGTGCATTTATGAATCGAGATGCCAAATGACTTTTGCGATGCCACAATCTCTACAAAAACAAATGCAGCAAAGGTGGTAATACATAGGTATCTCACTTCTGTCCATTTCGGGAAGGAACTTTGCTGAGATCATCTTGACAAACTTATCACTGTGGCAGAAGCAAACCTACCTGAGGCTCAGTGTAGCTTTCGACCAGGTAGCTGCACAGTGGTTATGATGTTCACTGAGAAAAATGCCTTGAGCATAAAATGGCCCTTTACATCATTTTTGTTGAGGCAGTTGGAACAATTTCACATGCGTATTCTTTGTCCACCCCCATCACCCGATGGAAAGAGCGGACCACAATTCTCAATCTTGGACCGAACCCAGACAACAAGTATTGAGGCAATGCTCCTGAGAGCTCACCTGTACTGGGTAGGGCATGTAATTCGAATGGAGGACCATGGCACGATGGGTCAGCTGCTGTGTGAAGAGCTAGCATCTGGCAAAAGGAATCAAAGTTGGCCGCAGCAAGAGATTCAAAGACATGCTCAATGCAGTATGAAGTGATGTGGCATCATGCCTAATGCATTGGTACACATGAAGGGACTCGTTGGAGAACACTGGTCCATAGAGCTTCTGTCACCTTTCAAAAGTAAACCATCAAAGTCTTATTGCAGCTGGTGAACAATGTCATAGGGCAAAATCTGTCCATGTCACAACAAGTGAGTTCCAATGTCCCAAATGTTTTTGTTTCTGTGCACCCAGAATGAGTCTTGTTATGGGCCAGGGTTTAGACAACCCCAAAGTGTATCATGGAGTTCACCTGACCCACAACTTTTAATAGATTGTGGTATGGGGAGCACACGGCCCACTCTACAGGTATGGTACAGCAGAAATGGAAAAGTATTTTTAAAAACAAAACAATGTTTATTCTATGAACTCAAGTTAACCTTTTTAAAGCAAACAGTGAATATCTTAGTAGCCATTAATTCAAAGATGACCCCCAAAGAATACAACACTAAGTAATCCTTTAAGCTGTCCTTTTAACATCCAAAAGACTTAACAACCTTTAAACAGAAGCACATCAGGGTTTACATTCAATACTGAAAACATTTAAATTTCTGAATTCACCAAATGATTAAGAGATAGTCCTTCATGGCAGAGATCAACAGTACAGCTGCTTTGGCTGACTTCAGCTGCAACAAACTGAAAAACGAAACCAAAAAGACAGAGACACACCCAAGCTTTTCTCAAAGTGAAACTAAAAACAGAACCAGAGCTCAGCTCCATCCACACTCTGACGTCACTGCAGTAGCATGAGCAGCTAACCATTTCTTAAAGCGACATTCTCATGACACATCCCCCCCCCCAAGAAAAAAAAAATCATCAACTTCAAGATGGTTTCATTTTTCACCAAATGGCATAACTTTGAATTGGGATATACCATCTGGAGTCACAAAAGCTGAAATCTCCTTCACCCTTTCGGATAAAGGTAACTTGCCAGTAACCTTTAAGTAAATCCAATTTGGAAATAAAAGCAGATTGTCCCACTTTCTCAATGCAATCCTCCAAACGTGGGATAGGATAAGAGTCCATTCTTGTAACTGCATTAACCTTTCTATAGTCCACACACAGCCATTGGGTACCGTCTGGTTTAGGTACCATCACAATGGGTGAGCTCCATTGGCTGCAACCCACTTCAATTATGCCATTTTTAAGCATACTCTCAATCTCTTTGTTAACCTGTGCCAATTTTAAAGGGTTAAGTCGATATGGATGTTGTTTGATTGGAACAGCATTTCCCACATCTACATCATGTATAGCCATTTTAGTACTTCCCAATTTATCTCCACAAACCTGCCCATGTGATATCAATAACTCTTTTAGGTCAGTCCGTTTTCCTCTCAATTCATTTCTAATCTTTTCTTAAAGCGACATTCTCATGACAATCTACCCATCTATTGTCTTCTTTGAACTCGAAGGACAACCATCATCATCAGTCCATGATCAGCTGATTAATGAAGATACCAGGGAATGGAACCCCAGATCTCCATTCAGCAACAATCGCACACATTACCATCCCTCTGTCACTGGCCATCACAGCATCTTCTTAAGTCATGAAGCTAAAATAAAAACCAACGAATAACAATATTCAAAAAAACATTTTATCTGTTAAATCAATATCAATAGTCAATACAAATAACAATCAACCTCATGAATCCTCTGTGTGTCTTCCCTTCTGCCTTTGCTAGTCCTGGTGCTCCAATGTAGTGCTGCCCGAGTGAGTGACACACAATGTGACTGACTTTCAATTGGGGGAGACTGCAGATGGCCTTGCAGGAGAATGTCAAACAACTCTGGGCCTACAGGCCTGGTTGCAAATTGCACCACATTTGCATGGGCAGAAGCAATCTGGGTTGGTTGGCTGACAGTGCCTTGGCTGTGTGGTAGCGGCAGAGGATACATGCTGTCAGCCTGAAAGAAGACAGCAGGTTTGTGCTCCATAAAGCCACTGCCACATCCTGAGAGTGGTGCCTCAGCAACCCTGGTGATCTGTTGCACCGCAGATTGCTGGAGTACTGTGACACCCTGCAAATCTCCTTTGCAGGCATGATGGCAGAAGTCTGACCTTGTTTGGCAAATGTGTGAACTTCCATTCAAATTGTAATTTGCTTGAGAACTGAATTCCAAGAACCTGTAGTTACAGGAAAATATCAAAATCTCAATTGGTATCTAGTTATTGGGAAAATGTTAGGTATTAAAGTACAGGATTTTGCTTTTTATTCATTTCACCCTTGGGATGATAAGCTTATGAACCTGAAGAATTAGAGATAAGAAAGATGCCCATTTAGTGGAGATTTGCAAATGACTTGAATGCTGCTGCATAGCTTAATATTTGACCTGTCACAAAAGTTTCACCCATGACATTTAATCATGGGAAAGATCTCTCATTGTAGTCATGGCAAAATAACGTGAGTTTGAAGAATGTCTCTCCGCCAGATGCTATTTATTATTATGGGAGGTTAGACTCGGATTTTGGGAATAAGCCAGATTTTTATAATTAAACAAAATCTGCTTTATCCTTTTTTTTGCCAACACATATGTTCTACCGCTGATTTCTGTATGCTGAAATGAAAGATTTTGCCCCAATGGTGATCTGCAATTGAGGCAGAGTAATTGACAAAACAATTCTAATGAGAATCTGGATTAATCTTCAGAGTACTAATTACATCTTGCGGTGTCATGACAATAGTGAACCTGCTAACCCATTGGGGCTTGTGGGTGGACAGCTGGTTCATTCACATAGATCAAGGATGGGCAGCAATAAAGATTTATAAACCCACAAGAAATATGTCTGAGATATTAAATGAATGCTTCGCATCTGTCTTTACCAACGGAGAAGATGCTGCCCAGGTCATGATGAAGGAGGAAGAAATTCAATCAGTAAAATGGGTGTGCAATTGATAAGGAGGTTGTGCTGGATAGTCTATCTGGACGTAAAGTGCTCAAGGCACTGGGACCTGATTAAATGAATCCAGAGGTACAGAGGGAAGGATGAGTGGAAATTGCAGAGGAGGTGGCCATAATTATTCAGTCTTCCCTATGTAGTATAAGGGTTTGGAAACAGAAAGGGTTAATATGGGATTGAGTAGAGTAATGCCCGCACAGTGATGTAAGAGAACACATGACCTGCACCTAGAGGTCAGCGTAGTGTTGGACAGAGCCGGCTGTTGAAGCAAGCAAACTTAGACCTTTACTATACCTATGTATGTAGTTGGGTCAGGTGAACTCCATGATACACTTTGGGTTCTCTGAACCCTGGCCCATAACAACAGATACCGTTGAACTACCTAAAACTATGAATGTCTTAATAAGACCTACCAAACTACGCCTAACACATTACAACATGATGCAGTAAATGGAACAATTCAAAACCTTGCAGAGACTGCAGAAGAAAGTTAAAATTCTGGAAAACTGAAGAAAAAAAATCAAAGAAGCATTCTGACCTGAAGAAAAGTTCAAGAAGCGAAGGTGCGGAAAGAGATCACCAGAGGAAAGCTCAAAAGAAAGGCTTGGAAGAAGAAGGCAGAACTTAATTTCCTCACTGTGGCAGAAGACACCAGGAATCCCATGGAAGTCCCCGAAAAAGCCAAGATTCAATGATTCCAAAACCCGAGAATATTGCACTAAAGTGGGGAAGACTCTAACCAGTCGATCCAGACAGTCATTGTAGAAACAATTTAAACATTGAGACTGTGAATGGCGTTACTGCAGGACCCTGCCAAAATTGGTAAGCATGGGAAAACTGTTTGTCAAGAAGAGTACGGCGGTGCCATCTTGGATTTTGGGAAACCTCTTAAAGCTAAAGCTGCAATTTAAACATTTTAACTATGGATTGCCGGAATGTGGCGACTAGGGGCTGTTCACAGTAACTTCATATTGTGACAATAAAAGATTATTATTATTGTTATTATGGATTGGAAATTCACTCTTCCAGATCAATTTGGACTTATGCAAGGCCCAGACCAATCACAAAATTGGGGCCCATGGAGAAAGAGATTCCTTAGATACATGGTTGCTTTAGGTGTGGTTAAAAGACAGAAGCTGAACAAATTAACTGCTTTATTTGGTAGGTCTGAGAGCCGACAGTATACTAGCTAGATAAGGAATCAATGCATCATCTGCAAAATTATTTAATGCTTACTTTAATCTCAGAAGTAAACAAAACTTGAATTCATTAAATATATCCAGCAGCCAGGAGTAATCTGTCGAACCTTTCATTTGTAGCCACCTGGGTTGGACATTTCCCGACTTAAGGTGGAGAACCGCAAAGGCTGAAGGGAAATTCAGCCAACACAGGTAAAGACAAGCAAGTACAGAAATCATGGGCGGGATTCTCCACCCCCACGCCGAAGTGGCCGCGCGGTCGTGAACGCCGTCGAGGTTCACGACGGCGCGGAACGGCCCCGGTCCCGACCGATTCAGGCCCTGACAATGGGCCAGTATCGGGGCCGCGTCATCTACCCGCGCCAGGCCTTGTTGCCCGCGTAAAAGCGGCGCCGAATAGATGACGCGGCCGGCGCCTCATAACGGACATCATCCGCGCATGCGCGGGTTGGCCAGTGCCAACCCGCGCATGCGTGGTTGCCGTCCTGTCCAAATCCGCCCCGCAAGAAGATGGGGGACGGATCTTGCGGGGCCGCGGAAGGAAGGAGGTCCTCCTTCAGAGAGGATGGCCCGACGATCGGTGGGCACCGATCGCGGGCCACCCCACATTCCAGGTGAAGCCCGGTGCAGGATTCCCCCTCGCCCCCCCAGCGTTCACGCACCACCCACGACTGTAGCGACCAGGTGTGGATGGCGCTGGGGGGAACCCGCCGTTTTGGCCTGGCCGCACGGCCCATCCGGGCCTCAGAATCGCGGGGGTGCCGGAGAATTGCCATTTTGGGTATCTCCGGCGATTTTCCGGCCTGCGGCCCGCGAAACTCGACCAGGCCGTTCCCGCTGCTGGGGAGAATCGCGGGAGGGCGTCGGACCGGCGGCCCCGGAAATTTCGGCGGCCCAGGCGATTCTCCCAACCGGCGTGGGAGTGGAGAATCGCGCCCCATGTGTATTGAAACCTGCAAAAAACCAGACAGCATTGAAACCAGCAGCCATCTGCATAGTAATGAGCAATTTCAAGGCACAATTGCAACAGTTAAGGTGAATAAAGCCAAGCCAGACTTCTCGGCGCCAGCAGGAGCCAAGACAAAGGAAGGCCAACGGACACATAGGGACCGCCCAGCAATCAAGGAACCGCTCCAGCATTGGAGAAATCAATCCAAGTGTTCGGAAAGTAGTCCAATCATTTGGAACCAGGTACGGGGTCCGCCCCAAAGGGTGGGAAGCCCCTGGGGACTATAAAGTTAAGCCCCCAAGTTCAAATCGTTCTTCTTGACAGGGTCACTCAGCAACGCGAAGCAACCCCTGAGAGTGAACTGTCCAGCGGCCACGCCACCCAAGTAAGTCTCAAGTCAACGCTCGCTACGAGATAGGCGCTCCTAGTTACCAGTCCATACCAGCTTTTGAATCCTGCAGACTCAGGACCTGAATGAAAGGCCATTTGTTCCCCTGACCTGGTGGGCCAGTCCAAAGCTAAGTATAGGCCTTTTAGTGATAGGAATAGTCTAGAAAGTAGAGTTTATGCATGAGTAGTGATTTACTGTGTATAATAAATGTGTTTTGATTTGAATCTTACTAATTGGTGTGTTGAGTTATTGATCATTACTTGAACTTGAACCTCGTGGCGGTATCATAAAGATACCTGGCGACTCTACAGCAAAAGTTATAAAACAGAGCCAATTGAACCAACCAAAAGCTAGCAACATATTACTGGCGACATCCTGACGGGACCCGACTTAGAAGTGACTTAACCACTCCGGGAGAAACCAAAACTTGAATTAGAAATCCAATTGGGAACAGAAAAACCACAAGTGTTCAAGCAGTTCTGATCAATCCTCGTAATTCGGAAGTGTGTTAATGCATGCGTAACTAACAGGGCTATAAATGTAAAACTGATAGATTTTTGTTGCGAAAAATTGTTGGGAGTTTGTATTCCGGAAAATAGCGAAAGCCGTACCCGTAATTACAGCACCACCTTAGTACCCCTCATTCCAAATTTTAAGAGAAGTATTCAGAGAGGAAAGATGGCAATGCAGGCAATGCAACGCCTCATGAACCCTGAGGAATTCGTGGTCGCAGCGACCAGCAGCAGAGTAGGACAGTGTCCCGTTTGGAAAGAGGAAATCAGAAAGTACCTCAAAGGGAAAGGATAGCCCCTTTGGAGCGAATTCTGTGACAATGAGGAAACAGGACCCGGGAGTATAGGACATACTTGGTGGGAGAACCTGTCAGAGATTCATAAGAAAAGCTTGGGAAAAGCTCGCAAGACGATGGCAATCGTGTCCTGTTTGGCACAATTGCGAGGAGGTCGTTCGGACACTCCGTAAAGAGATAGAAGGAGTACATCGAATGAACAAGGTCGATGTAAGTGAGGTTGAGAAAGAGAACGTAGAGTTGAGAAGGAAGATAGCAGCAAAGGACGGAGAGGTGGATGATACCAAGTGGGCACACCAGTCTTGTCTGGCGCACCTAGGCAGCTTCCAGACACAGTACGAAAAGGCCTATCAGGACACGCAACGTGCAGTCCTGGTAAGAGATGAAACAGAGAAACAGGTAGAGGCATTGCAAAGGCAGTGTAGTGACCTGAAAGCAGCATTACGAGCACTCCATGCTACCACCACGGAGCAGAGACAAAGCTCACTAGATCATGCGAAGTGCAGGAAGCAGATTGCAGAACTGCAGCCTTTACTTTCAGTTAAGAATGGATTCCAGAGCACCTTTGGATCCCAGTTAGATACAGAAGACGGCCCGGATTGGGAAGAATTAAATGAGACCGCGCATAGATATGTTCAGGGAACATGTGCGCAAGGAAAACCCCAGAAGAGAAAAGCGCCCCAACCCCCCACAGAGCAGATAGTTCAAGCACCAATGAATCCAGTAACCACCCACCGCACAGTCACATTGGACGGAGATACAGAATTTCTTTATACCACCCCCTTAACCGTGACCCAATTACGGGACGCGTGTGAGAAAATCACACCGTTCCTTCCCACCTCAGACCCCCACCACCTCTTTGCTAGAGTAAAGCAGCAGGTGACTATGTACGGCCTGGACGAGCGTGAGCACGTGAAGCTCACAGTTTTAAGCTTAGACCCTTCAGTCGTAACAGCCCTTTACGACCCACAGAATGTAGGAGGAGGCACCCTTGCAGAAATGCACGCAGCGATCCTAGACGCGATCGGCTACAACAGAGGTGACCCGGTAGAAGGCCTGAATAAGTGCAGGCAGAAAAAGACGGAACACCCCACAGCGTTTGCTGGACGCCTGTGGATCCATTTCACAGCAGTTTTCGGTAATCTAGACCGCGCCCATTTGTTCCAAGACGGTATGGCCAAATGGACCCGCACCCTCATCTCCCATGCCACAGACAAAAAGCCTGTACGAATTATGACCCCCTCAGAGGAAGCCTACAATGAGAAATGGGTTTTAAAAAGACTGTCCCGCACCTGTGAGCAATCTGTCCAAAACAAACCCGTAATTAAGAAACCCGAAGAACAGCAGGCAGAGGCAGATATCCACACAGTTAAGACACACCAGAACCCCGCATGGGTGAACGAAGGCAGGAACAGCGCCCCACAGAAACCATAGGACTGTTACAACTGTGGACAATTAGGACACTATGCACGAGAATGTCAAGCCCCCCTGAAACATCAACGGAATCAGCCCACAAATGCCCCCCGAACCAGCAACGACACCAACAGCCCCAACCCCCCACCCAGGGAACCATACCCAAGGGAATCAATGCACCAGAGAGCCTGCTCCACCTTATGTGCCACAGGGCTCATGTTACAATTGTGGGCAGCCAGGACACTTCGCCCGAGATTGCAGGAGACCCCCACCACCAGCTAGACTGGCCCCCAGATATGAAGGAGAACACCACCCACAGCAGCTGCAAGCTCCCAGCTGCCCCATGCAAACTGTGAGCGCTTACCCACCACTTCTCCTGGCAGGTACACCTCAGCAAGGCCACTTCATTTTTGTTTCACTCCTCCTTCCTCTCTTCTTCGGCCACACTACACTGCCTCCATATGCTAGTTACACCCCAGTCCAAATGTGATTTACGATGTCCTGTATTCTGATGGAACCTGCACCATGTTTGTCGTATGTTTGTTCGTTTAATGTACATGTTAAATGTTGTTTGTGAATTTAAAAGTTTTCATGGCCCCACGCCACCACTCTTTTAATGCCCACTGGCTGTTAAAGGTACAAGTTTGTCCCAGACAATAGTTCAGAGGAACTAGTCTGTCGGCATACAACAATCATATCTACTCTCCTGATTCGAAGGTAATCACGAGAGGCAGCCCCCACGATGACCACCGGCATTGGTCTCCGCCCTGCCTGAGGACCCCCCATGTGTGCTGTACCCGAAAAGTTTTGTTTTGTTTTCAGGCTTGAGTTTGTTTTCAGGTTGCCATCACTATACTATTTACATCCTCAAACATTTGGATGGTAAATCGCACAGCCTGCGAGACGGCTCGCACTGTTTCCGTATTTTTAAGTGTGTCTTGTCCTGAATATTCGGTTTTTAAAAAATGAGGGAGTCACACATGGTGACAAATTATAAAGGGAGAATTGGCACTAAAGGACAGACATATTAACAGACGAGATATTAACCAAGATTGTAACAGACGCTATGCTTGATCCATAGAACCCCAGACGCTCCAGGAAAAGAGACAAAATGAAAAGGAAGAGACAAAAAGGAAAGAAGACAACAATGAAGACGTCATACGTGTATTTCGTCGTTATTGCAATGTGTATTCGGTTGCGCGCGAACGCGAACCCCCTGACCCCAACCCCCCGGCCGTTAATGATTCACTTCCCCATAGCACCCAGAGCCCTGTAACAGGCAACACCACACCATCATGGTGTGATAAGCTCATAACATGGTACTCCCTTTCCTACGTAGTTGAATCCCTATTAGTGTTGGCGATACTCTGCAGCATCGTGCAGACTATTCGCATGAGGAAATGGAGGAGAGCCTACCGCACTCGCCCCCCGGTATACAGAATAAGATCCCCTATGTTCAGTTATCCCCATGGAACCCGAACCCCTCGATCTATAATAAAGGACATTCGTTTGCGTTCTTTTGTAAATAAAGAAATGGAAATATTGTACACCCCTGTATTTGACTGCCAAGCCAGGAAAAATGTAAATGCTGCCATTATTTTGCATTGTTTAGGAAGTTAATATGACTGAATGTTTAGTGAGTGTAGTTTATTAAGGACAGTTAGAGGTACCATTTTTTTATTTTGTAATGCATGCCTCTTTATGACATAGCGCCACTTAGAATGTTAGTTAAAATTTTTTACTGCATAGTTATGGCCAGTGTAGAGGCCATGGAAGAGTGCTCACCGGGTCAGGGAATGAAGACAATGCAGTTATGTAATCCTTCACGCTTCGCGTTAGGGATCACAAGGAGAGAGTGTAGCCACCTGGGTTCGCCACTTCCCGACTTAAAATGGAGAACCGCAGAGGCTGAAGGGAAATTCAGCCAACATAGGCAAAGACTAGCAAGTACAGAAATCATGTGTATTTAAACCTGCAAATAAATCAGACAGCACTGAAACCAGCAGCCATCTGCATAGTAATGAGCAATTTCAAGGCACAATTGCAACAGTTAAGGTGAATAAAGCCAAGCCAGACTCCTCGGTGCCAGCCGGAGCCAAGAAAAAGGAAGGCCAACGAACATTTAGGGACCGCCCAGCGATCAGGGAACCGCTCCAGCATTGGAGAAATCGATCCAAGTGATCGGAAAGTAGTCCAATCACTTGGAACCAGGTACGGGGTCCGCCCCAAAGGGTGGGAAGCCCCTGGGGACTATAAAGTAAAGCCCCCAAGTTCAAATCGTTCTTCTTGGCAGGGTCACTCAGCAACGCGAAGCAACCCCTGAGAGTGAACTGTCCAGCGGCCACGCCACCCAAGTAAGTCTCAAGTCAACGCTCGCTACGAGATAGGTGCTCCTAGCTACCAGTCCATTACAGCTTTTGAATCCTGCAGACTCAGGACCTGAATGAAAGGCCATTTGTTCCCCTGTCCTGGTGGGCCAGTCCAAAGCTAAGTATAGGCATTTTAGTGATAGGAATAGTCTAGAAAGTGAGTTTATGAATGAGTAGTGATTTACTGTGTATAATAAATGTGTTTTGATTTGAATCTTACTAATTGATGTGTTGAATTATTGATCATTACTTGCACTTGAACCTCGTGGCGGTATCATAAAGATACCTGGCAACTCTAGAGCAAAGGTTATAAAACAGAGCCAATTGAACCAACCAAAAGTTAGCAACACATTAATGACAAGTACAGAATGGCTGCAGACTGTGATTACAGTGACCTGAAATCTGAGCAAATCAGGGATAGAATAATTGTGGGAGTGGTGGATGATGCGCTTTCAGACATTTTTCAGAGGGGCTGGTTTAGCACAATGGGCTAAATAGCTGGCTTGTAATGCAGAACAAGGCAGCAGCGCGGGTTTAATTCCCGTACCAGCCTCCCCGAACAGGCCCCGGAATGTGGCGACTAGGGGCTTTTCACAGTAACTTCATTGAAGCCTACTTGTGACAATAAGCTATTATTATTAGTAGTAGTATTACACTTGAGAAAGCCATTCAGATTGTCAGACTACCATTTGACAATATGTATTGATCTATATTAAGGAGAGAAAAGCAAACCATAGCTCAAAGTAAACTCCACTGCCCAACGAGTAAACGGAAACAGAAGAGACACTCCAAGCTAAGGGAAGCAATACCCGAACTGACCACTAGAGTGGCCACGCCAGCACTGTGGAGCAAAGCACCCCCAAATGATCAGTCCTGGCAATTTCAGCCCACTGCTTTCAATATAAACAAATAGGGCATTTTGGGAAGCTGTGTAAAGCCATAACATCAAAATGCATGGAAGATTCCATGAGGATTCATGAGGGCGGGACAGCACACCAAGAGGGTGCGCAATCATGCTTCTTGGATGAGGTCAACGGTCCTGGACATTTGTTCTGGAATGCAGACATCTTAGTTAATGGCCATCTCACAAACTTTAAATTGGGCATGGGAGCCAGTGTTATGGTCCTATCAACCAACCGTGGATGGTGACACATTGGCTGATGCCACCCGCAGTGAACCTGTAAGTAGCAGGAGGCATCAAGCTCCTGGTGGAAGTTAATGTGCAGATGACACTCAGGCACAAAGACAAAAGAATCCGAGACACTCTGTTCATTAGCAAATTTCCCCTCCAGGATATTGGTACCCCTCTGGTCCAGGTGTAGACCATCCCGTTTATAGAGGTCCCACCGACCCCAGAATGAGCCCCAATTATCCAGAAATCTGAAACCCTCCCTCCTGGACCACCCCTATAGCCACGTGTTCAACTCCTCTCTCTCCCTATTCCTCATCTCGCTATCACGTGGCACGGGTAACAACCCAGAGATAATAACTATGTTTGTCCTAGATCTAAGTTTCCACCCTAACTCCCTGAATTCCTGGCTTACATCCCTATCCCTTTTCCTACCTATGTCGTTGGTAACTATGTGGACCACGACTTGGGGCTGCTCCCCCTCCCCCTTAAGGATCCCGAAAACACGATCCGACACATCACGCACCCTGGCACCTGGGAAGCAACACACCAACCGCGAGTCTCTCTCATTCCCACAGAATCTCCTATCTATCCCCCTAACTATGGCAGACTTGCATTGTCTGCTGCTGGTTGCTCAGAGGAGGTTGCTAGACCTTCATGGTCTTGTTCATGCAAGGACGATGCTTTGGAGTCTTGCGTTGCTTCGATCGTGGAGGCTGTCCACAAGCTCGCTGTGGAGGCTTGTGTCACTCCCTCTGTGGAGTCTTGCAGCGTTCCCTGTGTGGAATCGTGCATTGGTCTCGCTGTGACGTCTTTCATCACTTTCTGTGTGGAGGCTGGGACCCCTCGCGGTGCGTGGACCACTCTCTGTGTGGCAGCGGGCCGCTCTCTGTGGGCTTGTATTGCTCTCTGTCTCTTGGCATCAGGCCGCAGCATAATCCTGCACTCACGAGTCGGGGTGTCATAACTGCTGGGCTGAAGATTCCCCAATCTGAAGAACTCATCATCGGGGTCGTCAATGTACAACACGTCTAGTTGCGGTTCGGATTTAGTACTGGAGTAGCCACCTCCCAAGGTGAAATCTTCATCTGAGTCGTTGTCTTCCAAGACCATATCATCATGTTTTGTGTCGGAGCTGACATTGGGCTCGCGATATCCAAAGAAGAATTCAAGGTCTGTGTCATTGTCTTCAAGGACGGTATCATCTCTTGAAGCGGTGCTAACTGCTTGTTGCAGGGTTCTGTGGAGGTTACTTTCAGCTACTGGTCGTATTTCAGGCATTGTGCTGTCGTTCCAGGTGAAAGAATCAGGGTTTACGGCTTAAAATGTTTTCTTCCGGGTTTTAGGACATTTCCCCTTTCAGTGGCCGTGGTCCGGGGCCCCTGATGTAATGACGTGTGTGACGTAGCGCGTCGGAAACGATTGCGCATATCGCTATTCCTTTCTTTGGGGCCTTGTTCTCAGTTACGCATGCGCGGCTTCTCTTTGGCCTGCGGTTGAAGGCTATTGCGATTGGCAATCGTGGTTAAGTGAGCACTTCACACAACCCAAGGGGATTCCTGTGGTTGGGCAGGCCATGTAGCATGTGGAAGTCATTGCCTAGCATCCTAATCAGACTGCAATGCCTGGACACTTTGTCTGAACACTGTGCAGGTAACACCACACACGCAGCAGCCAACATCTGAACACCCAGGGGATTGGACACAGCTCCGAGGACATGTTCATGGCTGGAGGGTGGGGAGTGCAACACGGAGGGAGAGAGTCCAAGGGTTCATGGTCGGCATGCATTGCGGAAGAAAGTGACAGAGGCATCGTACCAGTTGTGCACAAAGGTGTTTATTGTGTGCAACATTTCCCCACTCTCCCGATGGTGCCGCTTCCCCTCCCCGCGCCCTCAGTGATCCTCAATGTGCTTTGCCCTCCTAGCTCTATCACTGTGCTTAGGTGTTTCCCCAGGATGCACATCAGAGGTGGAGGCAGCCAGCTGCTCACGACGTCCCTTGGCCTTCGATGCCCCTGACGGGTATCCTCTGGGGCCTTGGCACTGGAGAGCCCCGGCGCACTTGTTGGCAGCACATGCATAGCCTTGTCGTTCTGGCTCGTGTGCTGGCTATGAGACTGAGACGCGGCCTCATCAGAGGGGTGGAACTCGGAGGAGCTGGTGGCGACTGTCGCCACTCCATGGGATGGGTCCGGGTTGGCATCTGGCACCCCCTCCTCCCGCTCGATGCCCACGGGGCCCTGGGGTTCATCTTGGGACAAAGAGGCAGCTGGTTCAAGCACCGGCTGCCCCTGCATTATCTGGCTCTGCGAGACTTGGCGATTTCCCATGGTCTGCACCGTAGTGTTTATGCCGTCGGCGATGCTCCTCAGTGACTGAGACATGCTCTGCAGCGCCTCGGTAATGCACACCTACGACTGGGGCAAGCTCCGCAGCGCCTTCACCATTCCCTTCTGAGAGCAGGACATGTCCCGCTGCACCTCATCAAGGGCAGCCTGGTACTGGGTGACATTCCACAGCGAGTTGGACATTCTGCCGAGAACCTCAACAATGGCCGCCATCGACTGCGTGATGCCTTGGATACCTTCAGTAATGGTGCTGGCATTGAGCACCAGGCTCTCCGTTGCGGTTGCCACCCTTGCAGTGTTTGCCTAGGTGCCACGCATTACCGGCGACATCTCCTGTGTCTGTAACCACTGAGACTCCTCCAAGCAGCTACGTATCTGATGCTGACATCTCCCTCTGAATGTCCCGGCCACACCCTAACGTCTCCATCAGCTCCTGGATGACCTCTTTCACAGGCTCAGCATCAGCCTGGGACCCAGCTGGGTCCTGGGATCCAACAGACTTACGACTGATGACTGCCTGGGGGTTCCTGCCTCCACCTGATGTGGATCATCAGCTGTGAGGTACTCATCAGATTGTGCCCCAGAAGCCCGACCACTAACATGTTCCACCCAGGTGCATGTATCTGTGCTGGTGGAGGGTGGGTATGACAGCAGTGATGCACTATTTTGGTGGCATCCTCAGAACTCTCCTCCGTGGTGGCCTCATGGGAGGTTGGAGAGGTGGCTACCCGGGGTGGGCTGACATCGTCAGCTGGAGGACCTGCAGGAGAATGGACATGTGGTCAATAGGAGGGATAGGTCAGCCAGTAAGGCTCCTGATTGACAGGTCCTCCGGGTGGAGCCCAGTGGTTCCTACCTCTGCGGCATCTGCCAGCCTCCGCATGGTGACCGCCCTGTCCTCAGTCACAGCAGTCACCTCCAGGGCTCCTCAAAGGTGGTGAGGTTTCTTATGTCCGGCACACCACCGCCAGTCTGGTCCCTCTCCTGGCGTTTGTGGGAGAGCTTTTCCTGGGGAGACACAGAGAGGGCATCATTAGATATATGCATGGTTCACATTAGTGGGGGGCTGGAGGCTGGGAAGGAAGGGTTGGGGGGGTTGAAGGGAGAGGGGGTGAAGAGTTGAGGGTTGCAAGGGGAGTTGGGGTGGATGCTTGCGTGGGGGAGAAAAAGTCTCGATGGGGGTACCATTGGTGTCTACTCACTTGTGCTGCCCATTGTAGCTCATTGACCCTTTTCCTGCACTGGGGTCCAGTCCTCCTGGTAACACTCCCGGCGCTCACAGCCACCGCCTCCACATCCCAGGCAGCACTGGCTGCCCTATGGCTGACCCTCCGGGACCCTCGGGGGAACAGGACACCCCTCCTGGCCTCCTCTACGTCCAGCAGCCTCTCCAGGTCTGCATCCCCGAATCTTGGGGCCGGTCTCCCAGGTTCCAATGTTGCAAACTGGCTGGGGTTGGCTGAGCAAGTGCAGCTTAAGTGCTGCTCGACCTTGTTAGTGGGGGGCTGGCGAGCGTGGTGCCAGCGAATCGACTGGCGAGCCTTCATTTATGGTGAGAAGCCCGTGGGACCTCGTTAAGTGGACCAGTTAATGTTGAATAGAGTTTCTGGCCACAATGGGCCGAGCGCCAGGAAGCTCGCGGCAGTTCACACTCTCGGCCACACTTAGAAACCTTTCCGGATAATCGGGCCCTCGATGTTTTGGGATGGTCCCAGTTCCAAAACAAACAGGTTAATTTGTATTTGCATTCACTTGACAGGGTTCAGTAAAGCCATAGCCAGAGAAATGCACCCAATTGATTTTAGTGGATGAAAGCCTCTTAAACTCTTGAAGAGCACAGGATTTTTAAGACACGATACTAACCTTTGTTTTTGGCAACTTCCCCTAGATGAATTACATTGCTTGGTGTAGTCCATAGGCCACTAACTAGTGGGAAGGTTGTAGAAGACCAAATCTGCAGGGAAATTACAGAGAGATGCAAACATTATGGAATAGTTATAATGGGGGACTTAAATTACCCGAATGTACTCTGAGACTGTGGTAACGAGGGGCAAACATTTCTAGATTATGTTTAAGCAAGTTTATTTTACAGCTGTAGGTGTCCAGTCCAATAAGAAAGGAAGCACTGCTAGATGTGGTTCTCGGAAAAATTGTGGCCCAAGTACATTAAGTGTCAGTGGGGGAAAATTGAGGAAACAGTGATCATTATATCATAAGGTTTAGGACAACACTAGAAAAGGACAATCAGCAATCCAGAGTAAAAATAATTAACTGGGGGAGAGCTGACTTAAATGGGGGCAACAACGGAACTGGGCTATATAGACTGGAACCAAAGGTTGTCAGGAAAAACTGTAGCTGAGCAATGGAGTCACTAGAAGGGTTCAAAATTTATAAGGCGGAACTGTGAATTGGCTGTCAGGTACTAAGAGTTGACAAGGCACCAGGACCGGATGAGATGCATCCAAGGTGTTATAACTCGCACGGGACCTATTGGGATGGACCAATTAGCCTGCCCTTAAGCCTCATGGATTACAAGCTTCCACGCTGAGGGGTGGGAGCCCATCAGCAGAGTCATAGACTCTGGCAATAAAAGCTTGGCCTGAATGGGAGCTGAGCAGAGTTTTTCAGGCTGGGACCTGAAGTGTATTGTGTAAATAGTTGTTCACTAATAAAAACAAGTTTCTTTACGCCTCGCATTGTGGACTCCTCTGTGGCCACTAAACAAGGATATTGAGGGAAGTGAGAGGGAAATTGCAGGGGCACTGGACATAATCATGCCTCGACTCAAGGGATGTTCCAGAGGACTGGAGAATTGTAAACGTTATGCCCGTTGTCAAAAAGGTTGTAAGGATAAGCCCAGCAATTACAGACCAGTCAGTTTAAATTGAATGGTGGTGAGTCTTCTAGAAACAATGCTTTGGGACAGGATTAATAGTCACATGGAAAAACGTGGATTGATTAGGAAAAGCCAGTATGGATTTCTTAAGGAAAGGTCATGTTTAACTAATTTGCTTGAGTTTTTTGAAGGGTCGATGAGGGTAATGTTGTTTATGTGGTGTGCATGGACTTTCAAAAGGCATATGATACAGTGCCACATAATAGACTTGTGAGAAAAGTTAGAGCTCATGGAATAAAGGGGATGGTAGCAACATGGATACAAAATTAGTTGCGTAATAGGAAACAGGAAGTAATGGTTAATGGATACTTTTAGGATTGGAGGAAGGTTTGTAGTGGAGTTCCCCATGCATTGATATTGGAATCCTTGCTTTTCTGTGCGATCTTGGTGTGCAGGGGACAATCTCAAAGCTTGCAGATTATCCAAAGCATTTTAAACTGTGAGGAGAACTGTGTAGAACTTCAAAAGTACATAGACCAGTTGTGGAGTGGGCAGATAGGTGACAGATAATGTTTAATGCAGAGAAATGTCAAGTGATTCATTATGACAGGAAGAACATGGAGAAACAATAGAAAATAAGTGGTACAACTCGAAAGGAGCAGGGGGACCTGGGAGTATATATGCAAAGATCATTGAAGGTGGCAGGGCAGGTGGAGAGAGCAATTAATGAAGCATATGGGCCAGGATTCTCCCGCAATCGACGGGGTGGCCCGTACCGGTGCCAAAGAGCGGCGTGAACCACTCCAGCGTCGGGTTGCCCGGAAGATGCAGAATCCTCCGCAGTTCCGGGGGCTAGGCCGGAGCTGGAGGGGTTGGCGCCGCGCCAACCGGCGCTAAAGGGTCTCCGCCGGCCGGCGCGAGTTGGCGCATGCGCAGGACCACCAGTGTGTTCTGGCGTATGCGCAGAACCGCTGGCGTGATTCCTGTGCTTGCGCAGGAGGTTTCTTCTCTGCGCAGGCCATGGCAGAGCCTTACACAGGCCGGCGCGGAGGGAAAGAGTTCCCCCACAGCACAGGCCCGCCCGCAGATCGGTGGGCCATGACCGCGGGCCAGGCCACCGTGGAGGCCCCCACAGGGGCCGGATCCCCCCCGCACCCCTCGAGGGCTCCGCTAGCCGCCCTCCAAGCCAGGTCCCGCCGGTATGGACCATGTCTAATCCACGCCGGCGGGACTGGCCGAAAACGGGTGGCCCGCTCGGCCCATCGGGGCCCAGAGAATTGCTGGGGGGGGGGGGGTGGCGCTGCCAACGGCCCCCGACAGGCGCGGCGCGATCCCCGCCCTCGCCCGAAAACCGGTGCCGGAGAATTCGGCAGCTAACGTCGGAGCGGCGGGGCGGAATTCACGCCGCCCGCGGCGAATCGGCGACCCGGCGGGGAGTCGGAGAATCCCCCCCACAGTAGCTTATGCTTCATTATTAGGGATATATAGCGGGATTCTCTGCAATCGGCGCGATGGCCCGACGCCGGCGTCAAAAACAGCGCAAACCACTCCGGCGTCGGGCTGACCGGAAGTAGCGAATTTCTCCACACTTCCGGGGGCTAGGTGGGCGTCAGAGGGGTTGGTGCCGCGCCAGCCAGCACCGAAGGGACTGCGCGAGTCCACGCAATTGCCAAAGGGCCGGCGTGATCCCGCGCATGCGCGGAACCACTGGCGTATTCTGCCACATGCACAGGGGGGTGTCTTGTCCATGCCGGCCATGGCGGAGCCCTACAGTGGCCAGCATGGAAGGACAAGTGCCCCCACGGCACAGGCGCACCCGCAGATCGGTGGGCCAGGCCACCGTGGGGGGCCCCCCGGGGACTGACCCGCCCGCGCCCTCCCGAGGACCGTACCAGCGGACGTACCTGCCAGGTCCCGCTGTGTGGGACCATGTCTAATCCACACCGGCGGGACTGGCCAGAAGCCGACGGCCGCTCAGCCCATCGGAGTCCAGAGAATTGCCGGGGGGGCCGCTGCCAATGGCCCCCGACCGGCGTGGTGTGAACCCTGCCCCTGCCTTAAAACCGGCGCCGGGGCGGGATACGCGCCACCCCCCAGGGATTCTCCAACCCGGCAGGGGCTCGGAGAATCTCGCCCTATAGAGTACACAAGCAAGGAGATTATGGGCGGGTTCACTTTTTGGCAAATCTTCATATTAGAGCGAGACAGTTATCTCACTCTAATGTGCAGATTCCTGAGCTATGTGACGTTTTGGGCTTCATCCACATTGCCTTGGAGACCTTGGGCGAGTGTCATTCACCGGCACTGGTCTCCACAAACGGGACCAGGCGGACTGGCACTCCTGGGAGTCTCCTAAGCAATTGGAAATCCCCAACTGGGGGTGCCACCTGGGCGCTGTGATGATGATACCTTGGCAGTGCCAACCTGGCACCCTAGCAGTTTCACTGGGATGACAGCCTTGCACTGCCAATGTGCCCAGGTGGCATTGCCAGCTGGCACAAGGACTGCCCAGGTGCCAAGCTGGCATTTTGTGCATGCATGCGATTGGGCCGGGGGGTGCCCTGCATAGCTTCTTCAGGCTGCGGGGGGGGGGGGGGGGGGGGGGGGGTTCGGGGTTGCTTCGGGGGCCTTGGAGATTGGGATGGCATCCCAATCTCTCGCTGCACTGGGAGTTCTCCTGAGCGGAGCTCCCCAGTGTACAAAACGGGGCTATATCCTTTCCCTGCTGAGGCCCTTTATACAAAGCGAGTCACGTTGTATAGCCATGTATTTCCAGGTGGCATTTATTTGGAAATCGTACTCCTATTTTTGTGTAGCCTTTATAGTCTGTTGTGATTTGTATCTGCTTTGTACACAATCCTATACATGCAATTATATGTTTTTCATATTTACTTTGTGGTTTTAAAAGAAGCAACAAAATGATAAATGTGATCCTCTCTGACAGGACAAACACGTATTAGGTGTTTGAACTAAGCACTTTCAGGACCTAGTTTTCCCAAACTACAGCTGGATTTATTTTCTTTATAAGTGTTCAGAAAACATCTGCTATGTAAAGTTGGCACTGATGCAAACAATTCCATCTTGCACCAATGCAATGCTACGCTTGTAGGTGTTACCTTGGACCAGCACTCAAAAACCTTACTCCAAGGAAATTAAGGAAACCACAATGCACATTACGACCTCCTCAGGAAATGAAAGGTGATTTCCGAATACAAGTTGCTTCTTAAAATGATGTGTGAAACTCTGGAGAGTAGAGTCTCCCACCACTTCCATCTGGTTTTCAAACAACTCAAGTCTGTTCGGTCCCCAGGCACTTTCTTACCAACTACATCTTTATTTAAAAGTGATTGTGAATTGTCTTTGCTCCCTTTGCTAAACATTAATGGGGTAAATTTAACACAACCCAGCCAGTGAATAACATCCGCCGCCCCCCAGTCTTACACCGTCACCCTGCCCTTCCATCCCACTTTTACTTTATATTGAAGGAGTATTGGTGACCTGCTTAATGCAAGTGCAGTATGGAAGATGTGACCAATGTGCCCAGCAAAACACTGGAAAGCACCTGAGGCAAAAATTTCATAGAATTTACAGTGCAGAAAGAGGTCATTTGGCCCATCGAGTCTGCCCCGGCTCTTGGAAAGAGCACCCTACTGAAGCCCACACCTCCACCCTATCCCCATAACCCCTTAACCCAGTAACCACACCCAACACTAAGGGCAATTTTGGACACTAAGGACAATTTAACATGGCCAATCCACCTAACCTGCACATCTTTGGACTGTGGGAGGAAACCGGAGCACCCGGAGGAAACCCACGCACACACGGGGAGGACGTGCAGACTCCGCACAGACAGTGACCCAAGCCAGGAATCGAACCTGGGACCCTGGAGCTGTGAAGCAATTGTGCTATCCACTATGCTACCGTGCTGCCCCATTAAAAATGTTAAGGCTGGGTGGTAATTTTGACGGCCACGGTAAAGCATGACCATTTGTGTCAGGAAAAAGCTGCAAAGATCACTGACAGCTTGTGTGCCGACCTACAGCATCCTAATGTCGTACTCCTCAAACTCACCTTGTTTTTTTCTGAAACTGAGGTAATAATATGATAATTTCTGGTGACTTGAGGGAAAAGGGTTAACCTCCTGCATCATCGCTTGTCTAAATTCTCCATTTCCCTTTTCTTTTAGTTTTTCCCACTAAACCTTGGTGCTATAATTGTTAGAACAGGTTCGTTATGCAGCCCGGCCAAGTGTTGACGTCGGCGTCAAAACCGGCGTGAGCGATGCCGGCGTCAATGGGCCTCTAGACCCAGGCATTCGCCCCTTCCTAGGGGGCTAGAACGGTATCAGAGTGCTGTCCGCTGCTCCGGCGCCGAAAGCCAGCACGCCACGGCTGACACGGGTCAGCGCATGCGCACCACGGATGGCGCGGTTCCGCACATGCGCGCCACGGCCATCTCCGCGCCTGCCCGCGGGCAACATGGCGGAGCCCTACAAGGCCCCGGCGTGGAGGAACATAGGCCCACACTGGAATGAGCCCGCCTGTCGATCGGTTGCCCCCGATTGTGGGCCTGGCCACCATGGAGGCCCCCCAGGAATCGGCTCCCCCTGCCCCCCCCCACCAGGATAGCCCCGGCAGCCAGAATAGCGATGTCCCGCCGGGTAGGGCCATACGTAAACGACGCCGGCAGGACTCGGCGGGCACTCGGCCCGTCGAGCATGGAGTATAGCCGGGGGGGAGGCCGCTTTCAACAGCCCCAACTGGCGCTGTGGCGACTGCGCTGGCACAATTGGCGCCGATTGTCCGGTCGCCGGAGAATCGGCGGCCCGGTGTCGGAGCGGTGTGGCGGGATTCGTCGCCTCCCGGGCGATTCTCCGACCCCGCGCGGGATTAGAGAATTCCGTCCCAGATGTTCTTGGTGTTGCCACTGACTCCTGAATGCCTTACATTGTTAGGGAAGCCTTCTTTGATAGTGCCACAACAAAGTTTCCATATTCAAATTTATTATACCACTAGCAGTGAACCTGTTGTATGGCTGGATAAAGCTTCAGGCCAAAATGTTTAATATCATGTAAATAATCAAAATGCATTTCCATTTTAATTCAGTTCCCTGGCAGCAGAGCATCAGGAGATTGCTTCTGCCTTCAATTTATGGTGTATGAACAAATGAAGGCCTGAATACACAGGATTAAGTTGGTAAGTAAAAATTAATGCTTATTTTTAGTAAAGTAGCAAAGAATTTAGTGAATTAATAGTGACAGGATAAAAAGCTTATCTTGTGACATGTACAGCAGACATGAGGCAGTGTATCCTATATCTGCAAAAGACCGGGGGGAAGTACATGTGGCTCCCGAGCGTTTGGAATTGAGCGCATGGGAAATATCCAATTAAAACTGAAAAAACATCTATTTATTTTGTACTGAATACAACAAAAAATTAGCATTACTTACATGCTGTTATGTTTTATAATCACACATGGGGGGATCATTTACACTTGGCGAAAAAGCATAAAATGGACGACAGAATACCAGCAACACATTCTACTTTTCACCTGATTTTTATTTCCATTGGAATCTACCCTTTTTTTCCATCAGCTTATCTTTTGATACTTGACTTGGATCTATGTCTCAGGCAACATTCTGGCAACTTGTTCCAATGGCCATTATCGTTGCGTTGACCAGGGAAGACATGAAAGCCAAGCACAATCCTATTTTGGAGTGGAAACTGTTAAGCATACTATTCCACTTCTGAACCCAGGATTTGAGAGGACAATTGTTTACGCACCAACACTCCAACCAGGGGCGGATCTACTATGAAACTAATGAAGCTTAAACTTCAGGGCCCCTAATCCCAGAGGGGCCAGAAGCGACTTTAACATTGCTAAAAATGTTGGGTCTACTGTATGAGAAGGGGTTTTTAAAAAATAATAATATTAATAATATAGTGTAATTCAATACAAAATAATAGTTAAAATAAAAATTAAAAGGTTATTAAAGTATCATGTAGACTAGCCATAAATGAAAAAACGTTCAAATTAAGGATGTTTCATTCTAAATATATTTAATATAAAATAATTATCAATAATTTAAAACACTATTAACACTTATGACAGAAATACAGTACGAAGTCTTACAACACCAGGTTAAAGTCCAACAGGTTTGTTTCGATGTCACTAGCTTTCGGAGCGCTGCTCCTTCCTCAGGTGAATGAAGAGGTCTGTTCCAGAAACACATATATAGACAACTTCAAAGATGCCAAACAATGCTTGGAATGCGAGCATTAGCAGGTGATTAAATCTTTACAGATCCAGAGATGGGGTAACCCCAGGTTAAAGAGGTGTGAATTGTACCAAGCCAGGACAGTTGGTTGGATTTTGCAGGCCAGATGGTGGGGGATGAATGTAATGCGACATGAATCCCAGGTCCCGGTTGAGGTCGCACTCATGTGTGCGGAACTTGGCTATAAGTTTCTGCTCGGCGCCTGAAGGCCGCCTTGGAGAACGCTTACCCGGAGATCAGAGGCTGAATGTCCTTGACTGCTGAAGTGTTCCCCGACTGGAAGGGAACATTCCTGCCTGGTGATTGTTGCGCGATGTCCGTTCATTCGTTGTCGCAGCGTCTGCATGGTCTCGCCAATGTACCACGCTTCGGGACATCCTTTCCTGCAGCGTATGAGGTAGACAACGTTGGCCGAGTCGCACGAGTATGTACCGCGTACCTGGTGGGTGGTGTTCTCACGTGTAATAGTGGTATCCATGTCGATGATCTGGCACGTCTTGCAGAGATTGCCATGACAGGGTTGTGTGGTGTCGTGGTCACTGTTCTGAAGACTGGGTAGTTTGCTGCAAACAATGGTTCATTTGAGGTTGCGCGGTTGTTTGAAGGCAAGTAGTGGGGGTGTGGGGATGACCTTGGCAAGATGTTCATCGTCATCAATGACGTGTTGAAGGCTGTGAAGAAGATGACGTTGTTTCTCCGCTCCGGGGAAGTACTGGATGACGAAGGGTATTCTGTCGGTTGTGTCCCATGTTTGTCTTCTGAGGAGGTCGGTCCGGTTTTTCGCTGTGGCGCGTTGGAACTGTCGATCGATGAGTCGAGTGCCATATCCCGTTCGTACGAGGGCATCTTTCAACGTCTGTAGATGTCTGTTACGCTCCTCCTCGTCTGAGCAGATCCTGTGTATACGGAGCGTTTGTCCATAGGGGATGGCTTCTTTAATGTGTTTAGGGTGGAAGCTGGAGAAGTGGAGCATCATGAGGTTATCCGTAGGTTTGCGGTAAAGCGAAGTGCTGAGGTGACCGTCCTTGATGGAGACGAGTGTGTCCAAGAATGCAACTGATTTTGGAGAGTAGTCCATGGTGAGTCTGATGGTTGGATGGAACTTATTAATGTCATCGTGTAGTCGTTTCAGTGATTCTTCGCCATGGGTCCAAAGGAAAAAAATGTCATCTATGTATCTGGTGTATAACATCGGTTGAAGGTCCTGTGCGGTGAGTAGGTCCTGTTCAAACTTGTGCATGAAGATGTTGGCGTATTGGGGTGCGGATTTGGTCCCCATGGCTGTTCCGTGCGTCTGGATGAAGAACTTGTTGTCGAAGGTGAAGACGTTGTGATCCAGAATGAAGCGGATGAGTTGCAGAATTGCGTCTGGAGATTGGCAGTTGTCGGTGTTGAGTACTGAGGCTGTTGCAGCAATGCCGTCGTCATGGGGGATGCTGGTGTAGAGTGCCGAGACGTCCATTGTGACGAGGAATGTTCCTGGTTCAACTGGTCCATGGGTGCTGAGTTTCTGTAGGAATTCCGTCGTGTCGCGACAGAAGCTGGGTGTACCTTGTACGATGGGTTTCAAGATGCCCTCGATGTAGCCAGAGAGGTTCTCACACAGGGTCCCATTGCCTGAAACGATAGGGCGGCCTGGTGTGTTGGCCTTATGTATTTTCGGGACAGAAATACAAACAGTAGATGACGTGTCGTAACAAAAATGGTGAGCCGTTGAAAAGGCAATCAAAATGCTAACGTGAATTTTCAACGTGATAGCACTCGTGATAGCGATCTAGACAAGAATTTTTTTCAATAATGTGTTCATAAGGATATAATATTTTAATTACCCCTACTCAAAAATAAATGTTATATTTAGCAAAGTAAGGTAAGTAATAAAGGTGAAATAGTGTTAGCTTAGCCTAAGCCTATTGTTTTTATGAAGAGGTGAACGGAAGGTATGCTACGACCGCATAGCCTAGGCTAGGTAATACTATAATACAAGTATTTATGAAAAAGTAATAAAAGGGTGAATTTGTGTTAAATTACAGGTGTTTATTATGAAAAGTGTTCAAATAATGGTAAAATTGTGTTACATTACCTTAGCCTATGAGTTTTGGTGGCGTAGTCTTGCCTAACTTAGTCTAGCCTAGGTTAGGCTAGCTTGAACCTAGCCTTGTGGTGATCTGTCGTGGAACAACCCCATTGAAGAAGATAAGTGGTTACCCAGACCTCGTTGCTGGTTGCGAAGGGAGCTCCATAACAGTTCAAGCTTCAGGGCCCCAAAAATGTAGGTCCGCCACAGACTCCAACTGAGATCAGTGAAGCTGCAGGGTCAAAGCTTCCAGATCTAGGTGATTCAAGCCCACTTATACACTGATGCACAATCAATTACTCTCGAGACAAGGTGAGTCATAACTAATAGGCTTTAATCAGCTAGAACTGTACCCAGCAGCTTGGATACAGAAAGTGAAGGCTGCTGGAATGGCATTGGTTCTTATACCCCGCCTCTCAGGGCGGAGCTATGTACGTTAGCCAATGGTAGACTCCTAGTCTAGCCAGTGGTCATCCACCTCTCAGGAACTGCAATACCTGGTATTACCACATTCACCCCCTGTTAAAAAGAACCTAGCGGGTGATGGCCAGCGTTACTGTCGCCTTTTGCATGGTAGGACCAGGTATGGATGGTACCGTGATGTCGAGAGTAACAGAAAAAGTGTTTATGGTGCAGCAATCAGACGATCGGGTGGCCTGGTCGTCCTTCTGGAGCGTCTGGGCTTCGGCGATGATCCTGGTGGGGGCCCCGGCGGTTGCGGCTCCGGGAACGTGGTGTCTTCCTCCTAGGCAGCTTCATCACCCCTAGGCGGCGCTGTTGGGGCGAAAAGTGGGCAGGGGGAGGGGCGCCTGTAGGGGGCGTTGGTGCCTGTTCGGCGCTGGGTAGGGGCGGCGGCAGTACTGACCCTCCGGTCAGGTGCTGCGGGGAGGATGGGGTGGGGGCAATGGTGCGGGTGCGCGTGGGCTCCGGCGGGCGCCAGGTCCCGAAGGGAGACCGTGTCTTGGCGGCCGTCGGGGAATGCTACGTAGGCGTACTGGGGGTTGGCATGCAGTAGGTGGACCCTCTCGACAAACGGGTCCGACTTGTGCGCCCTCACATGTTTCCGCAGTTGGACGGGTCCGGGTGTCGCTAGCCAGGTTGGGAGCGAGGTCCCGGAGGAGGACTTCCTGGGAAAACAAGGAGACGTTTGTGAGGTGTCTGGTTTGTGGTAGTACAGAGCAGTGACCGGATGGAGTGAAGGGCCACTGGGAGGACGTCTTGCCATCGGGAGACTGGGAGATTCCTGGACCGTAGGGCCAGCAGGACGGTCTTCCAGACCGTTACGTTCTCCCTTTCTACCTGCCCATTTCCCCAGGGGTTGTGACTGCTGGAGGCGATGCCTTTGCTGAGCAGGAATTGACGCAGTTCGTCGCTCATAAAGGAGGACACCCTATCACTGTGAATGTATGTGGGGAAACCGAACAGTGTAAAAATACCCTGGAGGGCCTTGATGACGGTGGTTGTGGTCATGTCCGGGCAGGGGATGGCGAATGGGAGCCGGGAGTACTCGTCAATCACGTTCAGGAAGTACGTGTTGCGGTCAGTGGAGGGGAGGGGGCCTATGAAATCCATGCTGAGGCATTCAAAGGGACGGGAAGCCTTTATTAGATGTGCTCTCTCTGGCCGGTAGAAGTCCGGTTTGCACTCCGCACAGATTTGGCAGTCCCTAGAGGCTGTCCTGACCTCCTCGATGGAGTAGGGCAGGTTGCAGGTCTTGATGAAATGAAAGAAACTAGTGATTCCCGGGTGGTAGAGGTCCTCGTGGAGGGCTCGGAGGTGGTCCACTTGTGCGGTGGCACAAGTGCTGCGGGACAGGGCATCAGGAGGCTCGTTCAGCTTCCCGGGACGGTACAAGATCTCGTAATTGTAGGTGGAGAGTTCTATCCTCCACCGCACGATCTTGTCGTTCTTAATCTTGCCCCGCCTGCACATTATCGAACATGAAGGCCACTGACCGTTGGTCCGTGAGGAGAGTGAATCTCCTGCCGGCCAGGTAATGCCTCCAGTGTCGCACAGCTTCTACTATGGCCTGGGCCTCCTTTTCGACCAAGGAGTGGCAAATTTCGGAAGCATGGAGAGTGTGGGAGAAGAAAGCCACGGGCCCGCCCGCCTGGTTGAGGGTGGCCGCCAGAGCTATGTCGGACGCATCGCTCTCGACCTGGAAGGGGAGGGACTCGTCGATGGTGCGCAACGTGGCTTTTGCGATGTCCGCTTTAATGCGGCAGAAGCCCTGGCGGGCTTCCGTCGTGGAAGGTTGTGGACTGGATCAGGGGTCGAGCCTTGTCGGCGTAATTAGGGACCCATTGTGCATAATAGCTGAAGAAGCCGAGGCAGCGCTTTAGGGCCTTGGGTCAGTGAGGGAGGGGGAACTCCATGAGGGGGCGCATGCGTTTAGGGTCGGGGCCTATGACTCCACTTCGCACTACGTAGCCTACGATGGCTAGACGGTCGGTGCTGAACATGCATTTATCCTTATTGCAGGTCAGATTAAGGATATTTGCGGACTGGAGAAATTTTCGGAGGTTGGTGTCGTGGTCCTGCTGGTCATGGCCGCAGATGGTAACGTTATCAAGATACGGGAACGTTGGGCGTAAGCCGTACCGGTCAACCATTCGGTCCATCTCACATTGGAAGACCGAGACCCTGTTCGTGACACCGAAGGGAACCCTTAAAAACTGATAGAGCCACCCATCTGCTTCGTAGGCAGTGTACTGGCGGTCACCATTACGGAGGGGTAGCTGGTGGTAGGCAGACTTGAGATCCACCGTGGAGAAAACCTTGTATTGCGCAATCCTGTTTACCAGGTCGGCTATACGGGGAGAGGGTACCCATCCAGTTGCGTAAACCTGTTGATGGTTTGGCTATAGTCGATGACCATCCTATGTTTCTCCCCGGTCTTTACCACCAGTACTTGAGCCCTCCAGGGGCTGTTGCTTGCTTCGATGACCCCTTCCTTCAGCAGCCTTTGGACCTCGGACCTGATGAAGGTCCGGTCATGGGCACTGTACCGTCTGCTCCTGGTGGCGACGGGTTTGCAATCCGGGGTGAGGTTCGCAAACAGGGAAGGCGGGTCGACCTTAAGGGCCGCGAGGCCGCAGACAGTAAGGGGGGGAATAGGGCCGCCAAATTTAAAGGTCAGGCTTTGCAGGTGGCACTGGAAATCCAGCCCGAGAAGGGTGGCTGCGCAGAGGTGCGGCAGAACATACAGGCGGAAATTGCGGAATTCCCTGCCTTGGACAGTGAGGTTCGCTAGGCAGAACCCCTTTACCTCCACTGCGTTTTACCCGGAGGCCAGGGAGATCCATTAGTTTACGGGATGGGTGACAAGAGAACAGCGCCTTACCGTGTCGGGGTGGACAAAGCTTTCCGTGCTCCCGGAGTCGATCAGGCACGACGTCACGTGGCCGTTGATGGCGAACGTTGTAGTGGCTTTCGCTAACGTCCGGGACCGATTCTGGTCCAGGGTAACGGAGGCCAGCTGGAGTAAGGAGGAGTTCTGGTCGGGCAGCGAGTAGTCGACTGCGCTGGGGGCCTGAGACCCCATCCAAGATGGCGTCAGCCACGGGTCGCACATGGAGTCCAGGGATGTTGAAGATGCGGCGGCGAGGGACAAAATGGCGGCACCCACCCATCCAGCGTGGTGGCCGGGGGGCAAAATGGCCGCGGCCGTGGGTTGCACGCTGCCTGGGGATACGAGGGCGGTGTTGGGCCTTGGACGGCCAGGGCCTGGAAGAAAGGCTGCTGATGGTCGCTGGAGACCGCAGTCATGGCGTGGGCCTGGCAGACCGCGACATAGTGGCCTTTCTTGCCGCACCCTTTGCAGGTGGCGGCGCGGGCCGGGCAGCGCGCGGATGATTCGCCTGCCCGCAGAAGAAACAGCATTGGCCGGTGGCGATAGCGGGCCGTCTCGCCGCGCAGGCCTGCGGGGTTAGCGGGAAAGTCTGGGGGGCTGCCGCGACGGGGTGCCACGCAGCCCAGGGGGGCGCCGTGCATCCGGGAGCAAAGGCCAGTGCGTTTTTATATGCAACGTCCATGGACCCCGCCAGGGCCCGTGCCTCAGTGAGTCCCAGTGTGTCCATTTCAAGGAGCCTTCGGCGGATGTCGACAGAAGTCATACCTGCCACGAAAGCATCCCGAATTAAAAGTTCCGTGTGCTCGTTCCCCGTAACTGGTGGGCAGCCACAGTTTCTGCCCAGCACTAGTAGTGCCCGATAGAAGTCTTCCAGTGTTTCTTCAGGGCTTTGCCTTCGAGTTGCCAGCAAGTGACAGGCGTAGATCTGGTTCACAGGACGGATGTAATGTCCTTCTAGCAGCTCGATAGCTGCAGCATAGTTCGCCGCCTCTTCGATCAGAGGGTAGATCCCAGGGCTGACCCGCAAGCGTAGAAGGTGCATTTTCTGCCTTTCCGTGGTGGTGTCGGCGGCCGTGTCGAGGTAGCCCTTAAAACACGCGAGCCAATGCTTTAAAATAGCAGCGGAGTTGTCTGCGTGGGGGCTGAGCTGAAGGCACTCCGGCTTGATGCGGAGATCCATCCTTTCAGAAGTAATAGCTGATTAAATTGATGCGCAATCAATTACTCTCGAGTCAAGGTGAGTCATAACTAATAGACTTTAATCAGCTAGAACTGTACCCAGCAACTTCAATACAGAAAGTGAAGGCTGCTGGAATGACATTGGTTCTTATACCCCGCCTCTCAGGGCGGAGCTATGTACGTTAGCCAATAGTAGACTCCTAGGTCTAGCCAATGGTCATCCACCTCTCAGGTACCGCAATACCTGGTATTACCACAAACACATGGGAGCAGAAGGTGTGTGAGGGGATATCTGAGTTTGTTTCATTATATACAGAAAACATAGTATAAAGTGTATGAAATCCAGTTTGTGCATTTACGTAAATCAACTGAGTTAATTTATCAGGCCTTATGCGCAATCAAATGATGAGAAAAGTTACGATCAGCTCATTTTGAAACTCACAAACCAGCGTCTGATGGCCAGTTCCGAGCACATCCATGATTTCTACCCTCCCTGGTGAAGTAGTGGATTGAAAATGGTGAGACCTTCACCACAATCCCAGAATTAAGGGCTCAGAGCTTTTCTTTTAAAGGTGGCATTAGGCAAATATGACAATGGTTCAAATAATTTTCTTAGTTTTCAATAATTTAATTATTTGTGGAACAATTTGGAAAAAGATATCGATGGTATTGGGTGTTTAAAGCAAGTGTATGTTTTAAGGAGTGGTATTTTGGCAGGAGGGAGAAAATTAACCCTACTATTCATTGGTTTAGTACACCATTCAGCTTGTGCACTTATCAATAGAACAACAATTAATTGCCTTTGCTGATATTTGGAAAACTTTCACTTTGGAATTGTCTACCCTTGAATACACTTAAAGCTATGTTAGAAGAATATCTGGGGTCTCAGGGAATTAAGGGATGTTGGGAGTGGGTGAGTAAATGGAGTTGATGACCATGATCATAATGTGTGGTGGAAAATGCTCAATTCGACCATGCCCATATTTCCTGTTTTCTTGTGATATAGCAACTTAAGAAAAAATCCACCTATGTATAGAATACTTGGAGGGCTAAATTAAATAGCAGAGGGGCTGAAATCCTCCTTCCCTTCCCCTTTGCATTACCCCTCTCCTCCCCTCTCCTCCCCACCCTACCCATACAGGCACACAACGGGGGCGATTCTCCGAGCCCCGCACCGGGCCAGAGAATCGCCGCAACCACGCCACGACGCCCCGACGCCGGCGCGTGATTCTCCGAGGTGCGGAGAATCGGCGCCATTTGTGCCGGCGCATTTGACGTGGCGCCGGCCGCTGGAATCGGGGCCGCCGATTCTCCAGCCCGGATGGGCCGAGCGGCCGCTCCGCTACGACAGACTCCCGCCGGCGCCGTTCACCCCTGGTCGCTGCCGGCGGGAACTCTGCGGGAATGATCGGGGGGCGGCCTGTGGGGGGGGGGGGGCCTCCGATGGGGTCTGGCCCGTGATCGGCGCCCACCGATCGGCGGGCTGGCCTCTCCATCCCCGGGCCTACTTCCTGGCGCAGCCGGCCCCTGAACACCGACCCCATGTTGGTCGGGGCCGGTGCGCAAAATAAGTCCCCCGCACATGTGCAGGTTGGTGCGGCCCAACTGCGCATGCGCGGGTTGGCGTGGCGCCCATTTGGTGCCGGGAAGGGAGGCTGGAGCGGCCTGAACCGCTACAGTGCTGTGCTGGCCCCTTGTGGGATCCAGAATCTGTTGTGCCCGGGCCCAGTTCGCGCCGTCGTGAAATGCAACGCGTCACGACGGCGCGAACACTTGGGCCCAATATTGGAGAATCGCCCCCAATGTGTCTGCTAGTGCTGTATTTAAAGTATCATAAAAGTGAGAATATTATTCATGCCAACCATGTACTTGTTTACCAATATAGGATCAATGGAATATTGTGTATTTTAGATGGTTTCTTGGGATGTAGATAATTGGAAGAGATTGTGTTTAGCCTTAGGTAAGCCGGGCATGGGACCTCAAAGTGGATTGGATTGGATTTGTTTATTGTCACGTGTACCGAGGTACAGTGAAAAGTATTTTTCTGCAAGCAGATCATCAGATCATTAAGTACATGAAAAGAAAGGAAATAAAAGAAAATACATAATAGGGCAACACATGGGGCGCGATTCTCTGCTCCCGCGCCGGTTGGGAGAATCGCCTGGGTGGCCAAACTTTCCCGCGATGCCGGTCCGACGCCCTCCCGTGATTCACAGAAGCGGCCAGATCGGCACAATCGCGTTTTGCGCGGCGCGGTACAGTGAATCGCCCGAGACAGACAAAATGGCGATTCACCGGTAGCCCCTCGATTCTCTGGCCCGGATGGGCCGAGCAGCCTGCCCAAATCGGCGGGTTCCCCCCGGCGCCGTCCACACCTGGTCGCTGCCGGCAGGAACAGCGCGGGAACGCTGGGGGGGCGGCCTGCGGGGGGGGCGAGGGGGGATCCTGCACCGGGGGGGGCCTCAAGTGGGGTCTGGCCCACGATCGGTGCCCACCGATCGTCGGGCCGGCCTCTCTGAAGGAGGACCTCCTATCTTCCGGGACCTCCGGCGCCAACCCGCGCATGCGTGGTTGCCGTCCTCTCCGAGTCCGCCCCGCAAGAAGATGTCTGACGGATCTTGCGGGGCGGACTCGGAGAGGACGGCAACCACGCATGCGCGGGTTGGCGCCGGCCAACCTGCGCATGCCTGGGTGACGCCAGTTATGTGGCACCGGCCGCGTCATGTATGCGGCGCCGCCTTTACGCGGCGCCATGGCCTGGCGCGCGTAAATGACGTAGCGCCGCTCCTAGCCCATTATCGGGCCCTGAATCGGTCGGGATAGGGGCCGTTTCGCGCCATCGTGAACCCTGACGGTGATCCCGCCCAAGATACACAATGTAACTACGTAAACACCGGCATCGGGTGAAGCATATAGGGGTATAGTGTTAATCAGGTCAGTCCATAAGAGGGTCATTTAGGAGTCTGGTAACAATGGGGAAGAAGCTGTTTTTAAGTCTGTTCGTGCATGTTCTCAGACTTTTTTATCTCCTGTCTGATGGGAGAAGTTGGAAGAGTGAGTAAGCCTGGGGGGAGGGGTCTTTGATTATGCTGCCCGCATTTATCTGCCACAATTTATTTGCTTGGATAAAATAATTGAATCTTTCAATAAATGAGTCCTACCGCTCAGTGTTCTCGGTCCCACGGCGCCAGAAATTCCCACCATTTTGACTATAGAAAGGGCTTGCGTAAGAATGATGCGGCACAAAATTTTTAGAACTACCTCGTTTCACTACTGCGCCCGCCTGCCCGCCACCAAACCTGCCGCAGGGGGTTTGGAAGAATTCCGCCCAGTATTTGTCCTGAGTAAAAGGAGTGCGTAAAATTACAGTAATCGATTTCTGCTTGGGGAAATGGCAAGTGACCTGTTATATAAACACATTGGGTGGAATTCTTCTATGCTCCTGCGGGCAGGTTCAAGGGCAGTCGGGGCTGGGGGTGGGGGGAGAATTTAGCAGGAGGCGTGAATTTTCCGCAGGATCTTCCGCTGGTGGCCTACCATGGCCAGGTAGAATTGAAAAGTAGGGACGTTATGTTAAACTTGTATTGAATCTTGATTCGATCACACTTTGGAGTTCTGTATGAAATTCCTGTTATTAAAAAGGACATAGAGGCACTGGTCAGGTGCAAAATAAAATTTTACAAGGATAGTATCAGAAATTTTCAGGTATTTGAAATGGATGAAGATCCTGGGTCTCGTTTATCTTGAATAGAATAGGCTGAATGGCGACATGATAGAATTGTTTAAAATTTTAAAAGATTTTGAAAGAGCAGTTACAGAGTTTTTTTTACTTGTGGGAAAGAGCAAAGCTAGAGACAGTCAATACAAAATAATCCCAAGAAATCAATTAGGGAATTTGTTACCCAGAAGTGGTGAGAATGTGGAACTTGATAGCACATGGAGTAGTTAAGGTGAACAGTATGGATATAGGACACGATTTAACCAAAATAAAACTAATTCTGGGCAGAATCAGTGATGATGTTCCCAGCACTTGTAGTGCTGCGAACGACCCCGCTATCTATCGGCACTCTGTCTTGTTTTTCATGTGGAGCTCGTCAGTGCAGGCCTGATTTTATGGCCCCCTTACACAATTCTCGGACCTCCCCAATAGCCTAACTGATCTGTCAGGATGTCCTCGGGCCCCCGCATCCCACCACATATGGGCAGCCAGGGTGCCAGGCTGGCAGTGCCAAACGTGCTCAGGTGGCACCTGCAGTGCCAGGGCACCACCCTGCCTGGAGGTCAATCACTCCGGGGCCTCTGATCGGTTGGGAGACCCTCTCAGGTACCGTTCCGCCTGGTCCCATTTGTGGGGACCAGTACTGAATAGGAATTGGCTGGGGTCTCCCTGGCAAGGGCGGTAGTTGCTGGGTGACGTTCGGTCTGGCGAATGTAGAGGTAAGTCAGCTTCAAATCTGACTTCATTTTGTGAGACTAGATCCTGCCTATTGTGGGCGGGTTCCAGATTGCGACATCTCACGCCATCTGGTTATATCTCGCGAGGTGTACGCTTGTCGGGAAGCCTGGGAGAGGCCTCTCCCGGCATCTACCGACCCCATTTGGATGCAACGCAGCTGGTAGATTGCACCAAAACTTAAGGGAGTCTAGATAAACATATGAGGGAGAAGGGAATGGAATGTTTGTTAGAGAAAGGTAGAAGGAGGATTGAATGAAGGCCAGGATTTTTTGGCACTTCCGTGGCATGTTTTCTGGCAGCTCACTAACTGCTAGCAGAGGGATTGTGCGGTTTTTTTAATGGTTTGCCTACCCCACAGCAGGTGTCACTTTCGGTGGGACTGGAAAACCCTGCCCAATGTGTCAACGCAATGTGGATTCGTTGCTGGACTAAATGGTCTTTGTCTTGTATATTTCATGTAATTCGAAGTGGTAGTTTTAATGGGAGGTTTTTAACAACTATTCCCTCTATGTTTTCAAATATTGCTTTGCAAATTTTCAGTACCTTTGCTCCTATAATATTTACAAACATTATTATACTGGTCTTCGTTTTCCAAATGAATGGTCACAGACATGAAACGAACTGAAATGTCGTCACTGTCCCAGAGGAGCAATGAATGCCTCTTCTTTGAGAAAGAGAGAGCTGACTGGTGGTGATTTAACCTGAGGGTCGCCACGCCTCAGGAGAGGGGCAAAGTTGAGAAGGCCATGCCTTCATGAATAACCTCAGCCGGTAAGGGAATTGAACCTGCGCTATTGGCGGCATAAACCAGTCGTCCAACCAATTGAGCTAACCGACACCTACAATGTAAGTTTCAATAGATTATTTTCTACTAACAGAATTTCCATTGTTGTGTGCCAATCCTGTGAACCACTCACAATTGGCTATTGTCAACATGGATAAAATGTGCTTTCAGACAATTAAAAGTGATGTATTAAAAAGGTTTAATCTTACCTCACCAACAGTCAATGAAGTACTGATACACAGAAGCTTCATTTTTTAAGTATATCATTTTGAAATGCACAGAAGTCAAATAGATTTTGAATTATATTGGATGTTTTCAGTATAATAGTGACCACATTATGCTTTAATAATTAGAAGTATTATATCAGCCTTGCACCCAAGAGTTTAGTCTTTTTGACTTAATGGTAAGTTCACCAGACTCAATGGTAAGTTCACCCTATTGATAAAACCCACCTTGGAAACAAAATAAAACTCAAATCATCCTTATCACAGAACCAAAATATATTGTACAGTACTGAAAATCACGGTTACCAGATTTAAAATTTGTGTAAGCTCAGTGCCATTTTTGCATTCCATTTCAGGTTTTTGTGTTGCTTTCCAGCTTTCCCTGTTTCTTGTCTGGAACAGATGGATGTTCTGAAGAAGATGCATCCTTGACTGATTTTTAACACCATTAGTAATAGTATGTTAACATACACCCAAGCTCTCCTCTCACAGCTCCCCACCAAATCCACAAATAGTATTAATGGAACTCAATGTTTATAAGAAATATATGAAAAAATGCAGAAAAGATAAAATGCTGTTTCTGTTAATCCTAAATGTTTTTGAACAGCTTTAAATGTAGCAATAAGGATTCTACTTCTTCCCTCTAAGAAGTATCCATTAGGATTCAAATGATGTCACACCCAGTGAAAGGGTTCTGATCTTAAATTTATTACAAATAGTAATACACAGATCAGTAATTTACAAGTCTATTTATGTAATCTCAGTATTAAATTGTATTATGAGCAAGAGACAAAAATATGAAATATCGATGATAAATTATTAGTTTAAGTTATTATTCAACAATTATTGATGAGAATGAGGAAACTGTTCTCAAAGATCCAAGGAAATAGCTGTTGGAAAACTAAGAATAAACATTAGTGAAACACTATGATAAAAATCCTAACTCTCCTAACTGGTGAACTTTAATAATAATTTTGGCAAACAAGTCATCAGCAGACCTTGTTTCATTTTTCAGGTTTTAATTGTAAAATATTTTACTTTAGAGAGTTGGGGATTATTCCAGAGATAATAGCTTGTGCAATTGCAACTATCGAGATAAAGTAATAGTGAAATTAGCAACTCTCAATGCAGTCTTTATCCATGAATGTTAGGGTGGTGGATTATTGACATCATGCAATTTCAGGGTATTCCTGCGCACTTGTACTGTGCTTTTTAATAGAGAGACAGATCTTAGCTTGACAGAATCTAATTTGGTTCACTGTCAAGTGTAGAATTCAATCCTCTTCTCAACATACTGATGTTTCCATTGAGGGTGTAGTAGGTGATAGCATGTATAACAGCTCTTATTTACAAACAAACTGCGATTTTCTCCAGTCTCGATAACTGAATGACCTTTTCCCATTCCACTTTTCTTTCTGTTCCTACAATGAGATCTGTTATGAGTAAAATATTCCATTTACCAACACTCTTACTCCTTATTTTGATCGGCAAAAGCGCACTGTTCAAAATTCCCTAAAGGTGGAAAAGGCTAAAAGCCATTGAAGGCTTTAATTTCGAAAGAAAAAGTATTTTTCAGCGCATATTTTTCGGAAATAATCTTTTTCCATATCAGTACAAAATAAATCACATGCAAAAATGATTAAATACTTCTCACTTTAAATCTTAATTATCTTGCTATGTTCTGGTCTACTATTGAACATTTATTGTGGTCTTCATTCGCATAAAATGTTTTTTTTGCATTCACTTATTTTTTTGTGAAGGTTCCTGTCCAGCATGTTGGAGAATTATGCATTCAACTGCAAGGGATCATGGGCGGGATTCTCCGCAATCGGCACAATGTCCGCCGACCGGCGCCAAAAACGGCGCGAATCAGTCCGGCATCGCGCCGCCACAAAGGTGCGGATTTCTCCGCATCTTGAGGGGCCGAGCCCTCACCTTGAGGGGCTACGCCAGCGCCGGACTGATTTCCACCCTGCCAGCTGGTGGGAAAGGCCTTTGGTGCCCCGTCAGCTGGCGCGGAAATGACTTTGCCGTGCGGCGCATGCGCGGGTGCGTCAGTGGCCGCTCACGGCATCCCCGCACATGCGCAGTGGAGGGGGTCTCTTCCGCCTCCGCCATAGTGAAGACCATGGCGAAGGCGGAAGGAAAAGAGTGCCCCACGGCACAGGCCCGCCCGCGGATCGGTGGGCCCCGATCGCGGGCCAGGCCATCGTGGGGGCACCCCCTGGGGCCAGATCGCCCCGCGCCCCCCCCCCCAAGGACCCCAGAGCCCGCCCGCGCCGCCTTGTCCCGCCGGTAAGAGAGGTGGTTTGATTCTTGCTGGCGGGACAGGCATTCCAGCAGCGGGACTTCGGCCCATCGCGGGCCGGAGAATCGCTGGGGGGGGGGGCGCCAATCGGCGTGGCGCGATTCCCACCCCCGCCGAATATCCGGTGCCGGAGAATTCGGCAACCGGCGGGGGCGGGATTCACGCCAGCCCCCGGCGATTCTCCGACCCGGCGGGGGGCGGAGAATCCCGCCTCATGTACTTAAGAAAGTTTCCTGTTCATCCATAAATTTAATTCACATTTTAAATTCTAATTTTCTACTGTTTTTATCTGCTTATGTTTTGCATTACAGCTCCTATCAGACATTTGACTATTTTATAGTTTTCCTTGGTTTCATATACAAAGTTTTGCCATAAAACTTGAGAGCTTGTTTTATTCTGCTGAATATCAAATATAGTACATTTCCAAAAATATTGCATTATCTTATGACATAAAATAACTTGTGCTAGTAATGATCCCGAATAAAATGGAAGGCAAAGCAGTATTGATCTTCTAACTGTCCAAGTCCATGTGAATCCTGAACTATGGCTTCATTAGAAATTGTATTCTGTTTTGAAGTTCGAAATATTATATCTGATATAATTCATTGTTCAGACTTACACTGTAATATGTATAGAAAATTTTCAGATTTGCACAATGCAAGCAAAAGTTCATTTCTGCACAAGCCTCTGCCCGAAACCCTTGATGCTGTCCTGTGCTTTGGAAGCAACAGAGTTGATAGCAGTTTGTGTCTGTTTTGAAGCTTCTTCAGTAGCTATGGACATCCATGAAAACAAAAATAGGTGAGCAGCATCCAATTCATCTACATACTCACGGTAAGTCACAGTCCCCCTATATCGGCTGAAACTACCAACATAGTTAAGTTAGGGCTTCCTTGATAGTTGAGTCAGTAGCTGAGCCGGGAGTCTAGAAAATTCCCAGGTTTAAACCATGGTATATGCTAAATTAGCGACCATAGCCACAATGGCAGCAGCAGTGCTACAGTTTGCCAAAAGGCTACTGAATTACACAAGTAAATTAATCAGGTTTCCCATAGATAATAAGTAAGTGAAGTCACCATAGTCCCAGATGACCATAGGTCGCTTTCCCCTTTGAGAGGGAGAGCTGCCTGGTGATGATTTAAACTGAGGATAATTAACAATTCAGTGATTGTTAATGGAAGTGAATATGATATTGGGAGAGGGCACAATCTGCCCTGGTTGTGTAGCCTATCGTATTATTTGGAAGTTGATGGATCATTTACAGTGATATTAATTTTAATTTTAATAGTTTTATTTTTTCTGTCAATAACTACAAATTTGTTAGATGCAACTAATAATCCAAAAGCTCCACATTAGGAATCAGCATGGGTTCGTAGAAACTCTAATGGCACCATTTAAACATGAAAACACATTGAAGAAGCCAATATAAAAATATGGTCAGAAAATGTGTTAAAAAGTTAATGATTGAAGTGTTTATATTTATGTCACTCTTTCTTTCAGATGCTGTTTTGCCTGTTACACAATGCTTTCTATTTTTATTTAAAAGAGCAACACCCTTTAAGAATATTGCCTGAAAAGTTTAGATGTACATCGTGATTCAGAACATAACAACTTAAATTAAACACAAGGATAAAAGAAAATTACTGCGGATGCTAGAATCAGTAACAAAAGCAGAAAATGCTGGCAAATCTCAGCATGTCTGACAGCATCTGTGGAGAGAGAATAAAGCTAACGTTTTGAGTCTGGATGAAGCTCTGATGAAAATGTTCTAGCATTTTCTGTTTTTGTTTAACTTCAATTAAACAATATTCCCAAAATTTAAATCGCTGGTTGATTTTAGGAGCACATCTCTCCCCTGGTCTCCCTCTCATTACAGTTATCACATTACTGTTTTATGTTCAGAGAATAAAAATTTATTCATATCTCTGAATTAGAAGCCAAAAACAACTGGATTCTGACGGTTAACAGAGCAGACAGAAAGTTAAGCGCTAAATCATTGTTCGCAACATTCATTAATAACTTCCAACAAACTAAATAATTCAATATGATGTAAAAGCAAAATATTTTGAATGCTGGAATTCTAAAATAAAAGCAGAAAATACTAAGCAGGTCAGGCAGGATCCACCATTGACTTGAATCTCTTCAAAGATGCTACCTGACCTGTTGTGTAGTTCCAGCATTTTCTTTTTAAATTCTGTCTATAACATTAAAATATTTGTGTACTATATATTGCAATAGAAAATCATGTTTCACAATAGTAATTAACAGTGGTTAGCACTGCTGCCTCACAGCACCAGGGACCCCGGTGACCTCCTGTGTGGAGTCTGCATGTTCTCCCTGTGTCTGTGTGGGCTTCCTCTGGGTGCTCTGTTTTCCTCCAGCAGTCCATAGATGTTTAGGTTAATCGGATTGGCTATGCTAAATTACGCCTTTTAGTGTCCAATGTTGAGGTGGGGTTATGGGGATAGTGTGGGAGAGTATGCCTGGGTAGGGTGCTCCTTTGGTGGGTTGGTCAGACTCAATGTGTCGAATGGCCTCCCTCTGCACTGTAGGTATTCTATGGTTCTATGCTATGATTCTATGATTCTACCTTCCCTTGCAAGAACAACAGTGGGCGTCACAGTAGCACAGTGCAGTAGCACATTGTTGCTTCACAGCTCCAGGGTCCCAGGTTTGATTCCCAACTTGGGTCATTGTCTGTGCGAAGTGTGCACATTCTCCCTGTGTCTGCGTGGGTTTCCTTCGCGTGCTCCGGTTTCCTCTCACAAATCCCGAAAGATGTGCTGTTAGGTAATTTGGACATTGTGAATTCTCCCTATGTGTACACAAGCCAGCATCGGAATGTGACGACAAGAGGTTCACAGTAACTTCATTGCAATGTTAATGCCAGCCTACTATAGTAGTTAGACCCTATAAAAGATTAATGTCAGCCTACTTGTGACAATAAAGATTATTATATATGGTTTAGAATTTTACAGTGTTGTAGTGTTTCTGACCAGTTTTCTGTCATTTGATTCCTTTCATAGAAGCAGACTATTTCAAAGAACATTTTAACCTGCATTGCTGCTTTTCAATAGTTGTGAAAGATTGAGTTGTGAAGCAGTGGAGACCTAAGTTCACTGAGATACCTGTTCTAGTAGTTTCCTTGGATGATTCGGCCACTTGTTGAACTGCCTCTTGAGCTGCCTGCACTAAAAGGTGAGGAAAAAGTTTAACTTTAAAAAGAAGTAACATGATTATACTCTTCTGAGGTTCCACGTGAAGCCCCCTCCGTTTTGTATGTCAAGTTACTAACCTGTTGTGCCTGCCATCCCCTTTGCAGCCGTCTGCGTTGTGTTCTTCAGCTCTTCAAGGGATTTTTTCATAGATGCCATACCAGTCAGCTCTCCCCTGCTCTATTGCAGTAAATGAACCAACAGCAACTACACATGGCGAATCTGTTCGGGTGCAAGGGGTTTAATAGTTTTGCTGTGAATGCCCCAAGGCAAAAAATTGACAAGGCAACACGAACCATGATTAGTGGTGCAATTCTCTTTGAAAAGGATGGGATTAATGGGATTTTCAGTAAAGGCAGCTTAGCGTGTGTTTTGTTTATCACCAATTGCAAGCGAATGCATTTTCAAATGGAGTTGCTGATTTTGCATTTTACAGTGGACTTTGAGCTCATGCTCTGTAGCTCGTTGCAAATGAAAGTGGCGTAATTTAAATCCTAAATGGCTCCGTTTGAAAATGACAGCTGCTGCAATTGCTGGATCTTGTCGAGCTGTTCACACTAGCTCAGTAACAGTGAGTACCATATGGGTTGGGCTAGTTGTGAATTGCACTAATTGCTAAGCCTATTCGAAAAAAGCAACACAGGTTTATGGTTTGGTTTCTTTATAGAGGATATCTCTATGCAGCATTAGAAATTACATATTGATGTAGGCTTTTATTCTGGGATACTTAGACTATTGGGTGTTTTTTTAACATAGCAGCAAAATTGTTCACTTTCCATTCCTTTCTTTCATCGGTTCATGTTTTCTCGCTGGCTGCTGGTGCTCAGATTTTGCAGTCAGGCCATCTGCTGTGTGTGATCACTTTCTAACTGCATTGCTGAGTGTTCCACCACAGAGAAAGGAGCTGCCCTGCTGCCCGCTGCGGACCCTTCAAGCTGAGCTGGAATGTGTCGAACCTGTCTTTTTGGAATATGAGCTCAGTTTCATATTTGGTTTGTTACCAAAAGCAAATCTCTAACCTCTGCAATATTGCTTACCTCCCACCACTCCTTACTCTTCTCTGCTGCTCAGCCTTGAGGTAGTGTCTTCACCATGCAAGGGAATAAGACCTCATATGTTTTTTTGCAAAATATATAGATCTGCTCATTGCTATTTTTAAAATTTAAAAACTGAACAAAAACCTTCAAAATACCTGAACCTATGTCTGTCTGTGATGACCCCAAAACAAAAGAAGGTACATAGCATTTTTCGGAAAACTTGCACCTCATTATCTCTGAGGAGGCAGTAATGACCACCTATGGACTGCACAGTCCGAATTCAAAGAGAGCTATGCAACGACCATCTGTATTTAATAACCCAGGCTTGCCAACAGGCAAGCTAAGGCCCTGCAAACTTCCTTCCAATTACTAATAGCTGAGACATTTAGCAGACCTTGGAATCCAGACAATGCATATGATTTGTTATGTTGTAGGTGTAACATAAGCGGCTTCCTTGTGGTGCACTTGACAAAGGAAGGTTCAGACGTGGAGATAACTTCAACACGTTTATTAAACTATTTACACTTCTATTATTCGGGTTTGACACTACTGCTAATCCTACTGTAGCTACCCAGACTGACTAACCAGTTGCTGCAATCCACGTGGTGGGTGTAATATTGAATCAATCCTGTGTTGGTACTCACTGACTGTCTCCACTGGAAAGAGGCAGATCATGTGTGTGGTGTCCTTTATATATGGGTTGGTGTAATGCCCCCCTGTGGTCGTGTCACCTCCTTGTGTATCGTGAATGTCTATTGGTCCTGTCCTATCTAATTGATCTATTGGTTGAGCGTGTGTGTGTGATGTTTCTGGTGCTCCCTCTAGTGTCTAGCTAGCCTACATGCATTTACATTGATGCACATCACCACATCCCCCCTTTTTTATATGTTCATATTTTCTGTACACTTTAAGAAAATTGAACAAAGAACAGGTAGATAAGGTATGGTATATACAAGTAATGGGAACAGTGATTAAATAATAAGTCCAAATCATTTGTGTGAGTCCATAAACCATCAATCATCATGGTCAAATGTCTCTCTTGGTTATGAACGCTATCAATCCAGGTAGGTGGATTGCCCATGCTAAATTGCCCCTTAATTGGAAAAAAAATAATTGGGTACTCTAAATTTAAAAAAAAAATCATATTCCTCCTTGTTTCTCTTATGTTCGTTTATAGGATGTGGCCATTTTTGGAGAGACCAGATTTTATTGTCCATTTCTAATTGCCCTTAAGAAGGTAGTCATTTGCAGCCTTCTGGAATTGGTACAGCCCATGTAGTATCGGTACATCTATTGTGCTGTTAGATAGGGAGCCCCAGAGTTTTGACTCAATGATGGTGAAGTGGGGGGGAGGGAGAGGAAATTATATATTCTCAACTCAGCATCAGATGTGAGTTGGAGGGGTACTTGCTGGTGGTGGAGGTCCCATCCACCTGTTTGCCACAGGAACCAAGAAGTGGTCAAATCACTTCGCTGTCTGATTTGGAGTCCCTTTCTTTTTTCGATGTTTGTGATGGTGCTGTCGAATGGCATCTTGTAGCTGATAAGGTGTTGACGTTGAAGAGGGACCATCAACAGTATAATTCGAGGTCATGGATGTGCCATATGGTGAAGTTGGATAAGATTGTACATACTGGTTCTGGCCACATGCTGTGCTGGAAGGGCGATCCTGCTGAGAACCGTTGAAGCTTGTTGAATTGGAAACAGAATTGCTGCTCACATAAATACCTGGTGATGGTGTGAAACTAGAACCTTGCATCTGATAGGAATATGCCGTCTGGCCAGGCTTGGGTGCAGCAAATCCTGGGCTGTAACTAAGGCATCCAGTCTGTAGTGCAGATTGCGCTTGCGGTAGTCCTCCTTCAGTCCTGATTCCATTAGTGGGCAATCCGTAGTGCTGGTCTGTTTGAGAATATGCTGCATAGACTGCTGGCTGCTGCATGCCTGAATACTGGGTTTGTCCAGCATGAGCTGTCATTGGCTGCACTGCTGGTGTGGAAAAAATGTGTGGATATTGATGTATTCCTCTTGGACTGTAGTCGCTTCTTGTTATTACTGAACAAGTGTAATTGTTAAGTGATCCATCTCCTGTCATTGTGGCATCTGCTGTCACCCTGAGTGTGCCATCACTGAGGTTGCAGGACTCCCTGTCTGGAGTAAAGTCCGGCTTACGTGAATCAGAGTCGGTGTTTGGTTGCTCCCCATCAGGAGTCTGGTCTGTTTTAACTGAGTCAGTGGTGGTTTGTTGATGCTCCCCGTCCGGAGTCTTAGCAGGTTCACTGCAGTCAGCTGAGATTTCTTGAAGTTGCACGTCTGGAGTCGGAACATGCAGGAATGCATTGACTTGTGGAGAGGTTCGAGCAAATGAGGGTGGAAGTATCATGGTGTCACCGGAGTCACCAGTGGTCTCACAGTGATTGTCGAGTGCCTCTGTACACACTAGCTGAGGTCTGTCACTTTGCACATCTTGCATGGGAAGTGGGATGCTGTCGTAACTCGTCTCACATACCGTGGGTAGATCCTCAGTAGCTGCTTGTTGTTCACTTGGGTTTGGTAAATTGTCAGAGTCCTCATCTGGTGGTGCAAACAATGTGGGTGGACTGTCATTGTCTTGCTGTTGTCTTTCATTTGGGCTTGGACTGTCATTGTCGCTTTGTTCTTCACTGTAGCATGATAGACCATCATGGTCGTCCTGCTGTGCACTGGAGCGTGGTAGACTGTCATAGTCTTCTTGCTGTTTAATTGAGCATGGCAGGCTTGCATTGTCTGCCGCTAGTTGGTCAGAGGAGGTTGCTAGACCCGCATGGTCTTGTTCCTCTGTCCCCCTGTCTGTGTGGGTCTCACCCCCACAAGCCAAAGATGTGAGGGGTGGGTGGATTGGCCATGCTAAATTACCCCTTAATTGTAAGAAAATAATTGGGTACTTTAAAATTAAAAAGACAGGTGATGAGAGGAGAAATGGTGCTGTTTAAATTAACTTTCCTCATGTCCGTAATGGTCACCTCAAGGTTTGACTTAGTTCACACTGCAGCTCCCTGTCTCAGAAAGCTTAATTTACCTAAATGCTGCAGCTCACATGTACAATTGCAATAATCCTGCCCTTGCATCACCACATCCTTCCCAAATGTTATTGGCTCTAAGTATGCCAGGAAACGGGATTCAACATTTCTCTCCTAGCTTTTGGATCTCTCCATCGCTATAGTTCATTCTACCTTAGAGAATTAATTTGCCCTGTGTCCCTGTGCTCTGGTAAAATCATATTCCTCGGGCAGCATGATGGCGCAGTGAGTTAGCCCTGTTGCCTCACGGCGCTAAGGATCCAGGTTCGATCCCGGCTCACTGTCCGTGTGGAGTTTTCACATTCTCCCCGTGTTTGCGTGGGTTTCACCCCCACAACCTAAAGATGTGCAGGTAGGTGGATTGCCCATGCTAAATTGCCCCTTAATTGGAAAAAAAATAATTGGGTACTCTAAATTTAAAAAAAAAAATCATATTCCTCCTTGTTTCTCTTATGTTCGTTTATAGGATGTGGCCATTTTTGGAGAGACCAGATTTTATTGTCCATTTCTAATTGCCCTTAAGAAGGTAGTCATTTGCAGCCTTCTGGAATTGGTACAGCCCATGTAGTATCGGTACATCTATTGTGCTGTTAGATAGGGAGCCCCAGAGTTTTGACTCAATGATGGTGAAGTGGGGGGGAGGGAGAGGAAATTATATATTCTCAACTCAGCATCAGATGTGAGTTGGAGGGGTACTTGCTGGTGGTGGAGGTCCCATCCACCTGTTGCCCTGTCTTTCTGGGTGGTAGAGGTTGCAGGTTTGGAGGATGCTGTCAAAGAAGCCTTGGTAAGTTACTGCAATACATCTTTCCAATGCTTCAGAATGTAGTCATGGTCTGATGGTGGTATAGGGAGTGAATGTTTAAATTGGTAGACAGTGTGCCAATAAAACAGACTGCTTTGACCTGGATAGGTCGAGCTTCCTGAGAGTTACTGGAGCTGCAGCCATCCAGGCAAGCGAAGAATATTACATCACATTCTTGAATTATGCCTTCTGGATGGTGAAAATGCATTGGAGTGTCACAAAATGAGACACAGAATTCCCAACCTCTGATCTGCATTTCTATACACAATCAGTGTCTAAGTTGCCGGTCAATGTTGACTCTGGAAGGTTGATGATGGGGGATTCATTGATTGTAATGCTGTTGAATGTCAAAGTGATTCTGTCCTTTTGGAGATGATAATCAACTGCCATTTGTGTAGCATGAATGTTACTTATGACACTTATCAGTCCAAGCCTCAATGTTGCTCAGGTTTTCCTGCACGTCGGCATGAATTCCTTCAATATCTGAGGAGTCACAAATGGGACTGAACACGGTGCAGCCATCCATGAACATCCACTTTCATGACCTATTGATGGAGGATATTGAGGAAGCAGCTGAAGATGGTTGGGCCTAGAACACTGCTCTGAGGAAATCCTGCAGTTATATCCTGGGCTGAAATGATTGGCCTCCATCAAACACAATCATCTTTCTTTGGTCTAAGTATGACTCCACTGAGTGGAGAGCTTGTTGCTAATTGTGTTTCTCTTTATTTGGCTCTGAATATGGTGGCCAATATGGTCGCCTTCCTTAATTCTAATTACGTTTTGCTCTAGAGGCGCCAGGTATCTCTTGATACCGCCATAAGGTTCAAACCGAATACTGATCAAAGACTCGATACACTAGTTAGTTAGTTCAAAGTCAAATGCTTATTTATTTACACACACAGTTAAATATAATCATGCACAAATACTACAGACTAAACTATCACTACTGCTAAAGCATATACTTAGCTTTGGGCGCCCACTCAGTCAGAGGAACAATGGCCGTTGTTCCGTTCTGAGGCTGCTGGGGTCGAAGTGGCGAAGGGGAACAGCTAAGGTCGTCTGTCTGGTAGCATGCATTGACCTTGGACTTACTTGTTCTGGTGCAGCTTTTGGGCAGATCTCTTCTCGGTGAGAGCCGGAGCCAAGAGAACGATTCTCTCTTGGGGGATTCTTCCTATGCACAAAAGGGGCTTCGCGTGCTTTTGGGCGGGCCCTGAACTTGGCCCCAATTAATTGGGCCGTTTCTCAATCGTTCCTATCGATTTCCTCCAATAAAGGGGTGGGTGCCCTGCTGGCTGGGGGTGTCCTAGGTGGCCGTTGGCCTGCTTTGTTCTGGTCTCCTCTGGCGCCGGGGTGTCTGCCTTAGTATCGTTTACTTAAATGTTACTCTTTTGTCCCCGGAGATGGCCCATTAGTATACTAATGGGTTTGCAGTTTTGGTCTTGTCTGGGAGCTGCGGCTCGAATCAACAGACAAATCCTGAACCTGCTTGTTTTCTCAGTTTTGTCCATTTTCCCTGCAATATTTGCAAAGTGCCCATTTTGTAATCGGGAAGTGGCCATCCCAGATGGCTACAAGCGTTCCCACTGACTTCAGTTTTACTAGTACTCCTTGATGCCACACTTGTTCAAAAGCTGCCTTGACATCAAGTGCAGTCACTCTCATCTCATTGTTTGAGTTTAGCTCTTTTGCCCATGTTTGGACAAGGAGACCTGGAGTCAAGTGGGCCCAACAGGACCAAAACTGAGCATTGATAAGGGGTAATTGATGTATACACATTGCATAATGGCACGGTCAGCAACACATTTTGTCACTTTGGTGATCAATGAAAGTAGACTGATTGGATGGTAATTTGCTAGATTGGATTTGGCCTTATTTTTGGACCAGGTAGACATGGGCAATATTACATTTTTTAGGGTAGATGTCAGTGTTGTTGCCATACAAGAACAGCTTGGCTAGTGGTGTAGTTGGTTCTGGAGCACATGTCTTTAGGACTAAAGCTGTATCCAGCACACTCAGCTGTTTCTTGATGTCATGTGCAGTGAGTTGAATTGGCCGTAGACTGGCATCTATGATAGCGGGAATTTCAGGAGGAGGCCAAGATGCATCAACCTGGCACTTCTGGCTGAAGTTGTTTGAAAATTATTTTCTCTTTTCCATTCATGTGCTGGGTTCCACCATCATTGAGGATGGGGATGCTCAATTGTCACAATTGGATGGGGCAAGTCTGAAAATCTTTGATCTGATCTGTTGACAGTGGGTTTGCTTATCTCTGTCTATAACATGCTGGTTCTGCTGTTTAGCAGCATGTATTGTAGCTTCACCAGGTTGGCATACCCATTTTTAGATATGTGTGGTGCTGCTTTGGCATATTCTCCAAGGTGTGGTGGAGGATTGTATGGTGGTCAGTCTTGCTGATATTTGTCTGCTATAAAACCTTTGCTAACTGCTCCTTTAGTCACTCTATTGCCATCACTCTGGAATTTCCTGCCCAGTTACCTCTACCTTGCCATTTCCCTCCATGCTTTCAAAATTATTCTTAAAAACCTTCTGTTTGACTTGAAGAGGACTGGTTTGGAGAGACCATTTTACCTTCCTCCCTCAATGTTCAGCAACCTTTGTTTGGCGGCCATAACATACAAAACACTTTTTAACATTTTACTGAACATGAGGAGTACCATGGAAAATGTAGAGCGCGATTCAATGGGGAAAAAAACAGAGTCTGCTTTTGGGCACATTCAGTGGAGTTTCTCGATGTCTGCAGCACCGAGAAACACCCCACTATTCAACTTCACTTTGCTGGGGTTTTTTGGCCTCGACCCGTCAGCGCAGGAAGAGTACTCATGGATCGGGACACTATTTTTGAATGCAGCTCTGATATTTCAACCCCCCCCCTCCACTCCAGCATCTCCACCATGTCCTGTGGACCCATCACTTCACCCAACTTACCTCTTCCGTAGTCCTCGAACCACCTCTCACACGACCGGGGCAGAGCCAAGATGCCAGGCTGGCAGTGTCAAGGTGCCTGGCTGCCAGCGGGAGTGCCAGGGTACCACTCTACTTAGAGACGACTACCAAGGGTTCTTCAATAGCCTGGGAAACTCCCCCAGGTGCAGTTATGACTGGTCCACATTTCTGTGGACCAATGCTAAATGGAGCCCAGTCGCGGCCTCGCTGGGGAGGCGTTAGCCCCCGGGCCCCAGGAGAATCGGCACAGGCATATTTAAATGAGCCTAATTGCTCATTTAAATCTAGTGGTCTGGATCTTGCCGAGTGCAAGCGAGATCCAAATCGTGACGTCTTATGAGGTTTGGTTGAATTTCGCGAGACATCTCAAGCGTCGCGAATCTGGCCTCATCTCGTCACCAAGTGGGGCACGACGAGGCTGGTAAATCCCGCCCGTAATTTATATTTAATTTTTGGGAAGGTGGAGAAGTTGTACTGGAGCTCAAATTGGACCATTGGAATTGGTGGATGCTACTACATCCGTGGTTTTTGTACTGCAATAATGGGGGGGGGGATTTTCTGCTCCTCTTTTTGGAGGGGGCAGATTTGGCGGTGGGGGTGAGAAAACCCGCAGGAGTCTCAAATAGCGTTTTATGCCAACAGGATTTCCCATTGGGCGATTGTCCCCACCTCCTGCCAATGACCTAACGGATACACCAAGATCCCCATTTGAATATATTTATATATCATTATTCAGACTTCACACCTGGTAGTTCCCCCCTTCCCATTAAATTGTCCATTCAAGTCAGCATGAGGGAACAACGGCATGACTCATGAAGATCCCCCATGATGTGCAGCTGGTGAGTAGAATCCACTGGAGGTGAATACACCGCCAAGGGGGAGAGGGTCTTGCCCACTGGAGGTGAATACACCGCCAAGGGGGAGATGGTCTTGCCCACTGGAGGTGAATACACCGCCAAGGGGGAGATGGTCTTGCCCACTGGAGGTGAATACACCGCCAAGGGGGAGAGGGTCTTGCCCACTGGAGGTGAATACGCCGCCAAGGGGGAGAGGGTCATGCCCACTGGAGGTGAATACACCGCCAAGGGGGAGAGGGTCATGCCCACTGGAGGTGAATACACCGCCAAGGGGGAGAGGGTCATGCCCACTGGAGGTGAATACACCGCCAAGGGGGAGAGGGTCATGCCCACTGGAGGTGAATACACCGCCAAGGGGGAGAGGGTCATGCCCACTGGAGGTGAATACACCGCCAAGGGGGAGAGGGTCATGCCCACTGGAGGTGAATACACCGCCAAGGGGGAGAGGGTCATGCCCAGGCAGTGTCAGGGGACAGAGCCGGGTGTTGTTCCATGGGAGGGGTGTTTTGTGGGTAGATGTTTCACAATGGGGGTTTTTGGGGGGGGGGGGGGGCATTTCGTGGGGGTGGGGGGCTTCTTGAGGGGTGGATCCCATGAGGGGATTGGGGGGTGTCTATTTTTCCTTTTTTGAAATCAGGGCACCCTTTAAAAGCCTTTCAAAAACTGAAGTTGCTGGCAGGGCAGGCTCAATCAAGCCCCCCCCCCCCCCCCCCGCCAGTGTGATGTCATGGGACCCGCCCCTTTACTTTCTTTTTACCAGTACTTTCAAAATACAGCGGAGGAAGTCTTAGGAGCTGGCGACTTCCAAGCCGCATTTCACTCCCGCTGCATCACTTTGCAAAAATATCAGAATATTCCTCTCGCAACTCCTACGCAGGAAGGTCAGAGTGTCCTGAAAATATTTTCATAGGCAGGAACAGCACTTTACCTCTAGTATTGTGAGTGTATTTTTTGGATTGATAGAAAATGTTGAGCTGCAGCTGCAGGTAGCTCTTGCATTCCTGGCATAAACTGGGGAAACTGATTCTGGAATTACAGCTTTTGTGGTGCCTGTCCTGTCGTGTTATAATGGCGATTTGATGGGTTAGTCACACTACTCTGATGTTGTAGGGCATAGAAATTTATCAGGCAGTAATCCTCATCAAATCCTCTGGACTGAATTATATTAGGCCTGCTGATAACCAAATGTAATGTTTTGCTTTTCCTTATTCACGCCCATCTGTTTAATGATATTCATGTACACACCAGTGAGGTTGTGAGCTGGTGATCCCAAAGCTCAGGATATCACACAATTTGGCTACTGAATTTGACCTGCTCCTTTAAAAAGCTAATCAGTGAGTTTTTAAAGTTAAAGCCTTTAACTTGTTTAGAAACTAATTTGTGTCACCATTTTTGACTTATTGACATTAATATTCAACAAAAACATAAATGAAATTAATTGGTACCACCATTTAGTCTTGACTTATTAAGAGACATGTGGGGGATTTTCAGCTGACTGTCTTTGTAATGACCGTGAGTGGCAGACATTTACACTGGAACTGTGACTGCTGTGGTGCAATACTGCCAGAGCCATATGTAGCATATCTTCACTTCCTCATGTTGTGCTATGCTGCTTCGGATAACACAGGCTGCTACTTGATGCAGTCTTAACTAAAGGATGCTCCAGACTCTGAAATGAGTTCAACATGTTTATTGAACTATTAACACAGGTCTCAAATGAGTTCGACTCTCTGCTAATCTAACTGTAGTAACTCAGTCTAACTGTGCCAGCTTGCTCTCAGCCACGTGCTGGGGTGTGATGCTGCTGATCAACCCTGTCTAACTCTCTAGATGTCTGTCTGTGGAAAGAGGCAACAGTGTGAGTGCCTCATCCCTTTTATCGTGTTTATGTCATGCCCCTTGTGGTGATGCCATCTCTGACTGTCCTGACTGCCCATTAACCAATGTCCTATACTGAAAGTTCATTGGTTGCATGTTTGCATATCATGACATCTCCCCTTTTTTTTTTAGATGTACATACATGTGAATGTGTCTGTCTAATGTGATTGACTGAGGAATACAGAACAGAACAAACAAAACAAGTGCTCATAAATCCAATCTCTGAGTCTTGCATCTGATCCTCGTCGACCGTCGGAGAGGTGGTGGAGGGGATGACGGTGTCTTGACAGGCGAGTGGGAGGCACGACTGGTGGCCTTGTGGTTCAAGGTATCTGGAGGTGGCTAATTCGACGTATGGAAATGGAGGGGAAAGGGGTTGTGGGCAAGCAGCTTTCCGCAGTGCCCTTCGATTCCTTCGCACAATGGAGCCATCAGCCATACGTATGACATAGGATCTGGGCGCGACCTGTCGAACAACGACAGCCGGAGCAGACCACCCACCATCCGATATCTTGATCCTGACCGTGTCTGCCTGGATAGCACGTCCAGATCGGTGGCATGTGCGTCATAGCCCTGCTTCTGGCTGTCGCGAAGCTGCTGCATCTTCTGCAGCACCGGGAGGTGATCAAGGTTGGGCAGGTGTATGGCTGGAAGGGTCGTCCACAGGTCCCTGTTCATCAGGATTTGAGCTGGCGACATGCCAGTGGCCAAGAGAATTGCCCGGTACGCAAGTATTGCAAGGTGTATGTCGGAAGTGGAGTCCGAGGCCTTGCGGATGAGCTGCTTAACGATGTGCACCCCTTTTTCGACTTTGCCATTGGACTGCGGATAGTGCGGAATGGAGGTGACATGCCTGAAATTGTAGCTCTTGGCAAACGTGGACCATTCTCGACTGTGGAAGCACGGGCCATTGTCGCTCATGACGGTGTTCGGGATGCCATGCCGTGAGAATATCTCTTTACACGCTTTGATGACGGTCCGTGAGGTGAGGTCTGGCAGCTTCAGCACCTCAGAATAGTTCGACAAGTAATCGATGATTAAGATATAGTCGCGACCATTCGCGTGGAATAGGTCAATGCCAACCTTGGACCACGGAGAGGTCTCTAGGTCATGTGGTTGGAGCGTCTCCTTGCTCTGCGCTGGTTGGAACCTCTGAAAGGTTTCGCAGTTCAGGACCATGTCCGTGATATCCTGGTTGATGCCGGGCCAGTAGACAGCTTGCCGGGCCCTGCGTCTGCACTTTTCTACGCCCAGGTGTCCCTCAATAATCTGCCGCAGCACCATGCTCTGGAGACGTAGCGGGATGACTATCCTGTCCAACTTGAGCATGATGCCGTCGATCAGCGTCAGGCCGTCCTTGACGTTGTAGAATTGAGAGCATTGCCCTTTCTGCCAGCCATTGCCGAGGTTGTGGATGACTCGCTGCAACAGGGGGTCTTTGGCCTTCTCTTCTCGGATGAGAACGATCTTCTCATCTGTTGCCTGGAGAGTGCTTGCACACAGTTGTAACTGCAATTCAATGTGGTTCACTGGGTGAGTTGACGGAGCTGGACAATGCATCGGCGATGATGAGCTCCTTGCCAGGTGTGTACACCAAATATGAAATCATACCTCCGGAGTTTGAGCAGAATTCTCTGCAAACGAGGCGTCATGTCGTTCAGGTCCTTTTGGATGATGTGGACCAGAGGCCTATGATCCGTCTCAACAGTAAATGTTGGCAAGCCGTAGACATAATCATGAAATTTGAGGATGCCGGTGAGAAGACCTAAACACTCCTTCTCAATCTGCGCATATCTGGTCTCAGTGGGTGTCATTGCCCGTGACGCGTATGCTACTGGTACCCAGGATGACGTGTCACCTCTTTGAAGCAACACCGCCCCAATGTCATCCTGACTTGCATCTATGGATATCTTGGTCTCTCGGTCTGGGTCAAAGAATGCAAGGATGGGTGCAGTGGTGAGCTTGGCTTTCAGCTCCAGCTACTCTGTTCGGTGCTCCGCCTTCCACTCAAAGGCGGTTGATTTTTTCACCAGGTTGCCTAGGGCCATGGTGTGTGTGGCCAAATTCGGGATGAACTTGCCAAGGAAATTGACCATTCCCAGGAAGCGCAGTACTGCCTTCTTGTCCTCGGGGACTTTCATTGCCTTGATGGCTTTAATTTTGTCTGTGTCCGGGCGCACACTGTGTCGCGAAATCTGATCACCCAAGAACTTCAGTGTGGATGCCCCAAAACAGCACTTGGACCTGTTTAGCTTGAGGCCATGTTCATGTATGCATCGGAATACTTTCTTGAGTCGCAACACATGCTCCTCTGGGGTTGTGGACCAGATTATGATATCGTCAACGTAGACATGAACCCCTTCTATTCCCTCCATCATCTGTTCCATGATGCGATGGAAAATCTCTGATGCCGAGATGATGCCAAATGGCATTCGGTTGTAGCAGAACCTGCCAAAAGGTGTGTTGAAGGTGCAGAGCCTTCTGCTGGATTCTTCAAGTTAGATTTGCCAAAATCCTTGGGATGCGTCCAATTTTGTGAAGAAGGGCGCGTGTGCCATCTCATTCGTGATTTCTTCCCTCTTTGGGATGGGGTAATGTTCCCGCATAATGTTTTTGTTTAGATCCTTGGGGTCAATGCAGATGCGTAGGTCCCCCGAAGGCTTCTTTACGCATGCCATCGAGCTGACCCAGTCAGCCGGTTCAGTGACCTTGGAGATGATGCCTTTTTGTTATAGACTCGTGAGTTCTGCCTTCAGGCGCTCTCTCAGTGGAGCAGGGCCTCGTAGTGGTGTGTGGACCACTGGCTTGTCATCAGGCCGCAGTAGAATCTTGTACTCGTACGGCAGCGTGCCCATCCCGCTAAATACATCTGGGTACTGGGTTAGGATGTTGTCAATGCTGGCCTGAAGATCCGAATGGGACGGCGTTGTGGTGTAGACCCTTTGAATGAGGTTCAGTTGCTTGCAGGCGTGCACACCTAGCAGGGACGCCCTGTCTGGTTTAACAATCTTGAAGCATAAGCTTGCTTGTGTGTGTCGGCTGGACACCTGCAGATGGCAGGACCCCAGTGCCTTGATTGCGTTTCCATTGTAGTTCAGGAGTTTGCAGGCAGCTGAAAGGATGATGGGGGGTCTTCTTGATTCTCTTGAAGTCCACCTGTGAAATCAGGTTGGCGGAGGCACCTGTGTCCAGTTTGAACTGGATGGGGCCGTGGTTGACCTTCATCACTGCATGCCATTCGTCCTCGGAATCCACGGCCAGGATTGATTGGACTTGCAATGTGTCCGGTGTGGCGTATTCGCACTTCGTAATAATGCCCACTCGGTAAGTGTTGTCCAGGTATTCATCATCTGGATTTGTCCCATGCCTGGATCAGAGTCATGCATTCTGTATTGCACACTTCTGATGCGCCAATGTTGGAATTGGGAACACTGGCTCCTGACTGGTGGTGCAGATCTGCACAGGGCTGCATATTGGTTTGGTTTCCCACAGTTTAAACAGTGTTTGCCTCTTGTAGGCCAGTTTTTTAAAAAACGGGCGGTGCGGCAGTTCACACACATCATGACATCGGTGTCATGACACTCAGTGCGTCGTTGCGCATGCGTGTTGCGGTTCACGGGCGTCTGCACCTGTGCAGTGCAGTTTTCGGCTGTTTCGTGTTCCTGATCGCATTGCGTATTCGTCGGGCCCTGGCAACAGAGCGCAAAATGGCCGTGTTCGTCAATATGGAGGCGCTGCATCCGGGAGATAGCCACTCTCCACCTCGTGGGAGGCGTGTTTTTCACTTTCTGCCGTTTTGTACTGTGAATAGCGATTTTTAGAGTGCTCATGCACAGTACACGTTTCAATCGTGACTGGCAGGGTCATGTGCCTGATTTTCAACAATTGCTCTCGCAGAGGATCAGAGTGGACTCCAAAAATGATTTGGTCTCTGATCATGGAGTCAGTGATATCACCGAAGTTGCAGGATTGTGCTAGTAGTCTAAGATTAGTTAGATAGGAGGTAAAGATTTTGTCTTTACCTTGCATCTTCTGCTTGAAGATATAGCGCTCGAAGATTTCATTGGTGTCCACCTCGCAGTGGCTGTTGAATTTGTCCAGGATGGTTTGGTACTTCGTTTTGTCCTGCCCTTCAGAAAAGTGAAAGGAGTTGAAGATCTCCATCGCATGGTCACCCGCAGTGGTGAGTAGAAGTGCTATCTTCCGCGCATCAGTCGCGCCATTGAGGTCGGATGCTTCCACGTATAGTTGAAATTTCTGCTTGAATGATCGCCAGTTGGCACTAAGATTGCCGGTGGTCCTGAGCTGACCAGGAGCCTGAATCTTGTCCATTGTGCCTGTATGCAGTAGCTGGTTGTCACGGATCTTGCTGAGTTGAACTAAATAGATAGAAAAGTCACTCCTTGTATCATGTGTTATGCTGCTTCGGATAACATAGGCTGCTACTTGATGCAGTCTTAACTAAAGGATGCTTCAGACTCTGAAATGAGTTCAACGTGTTTATTGAACTATTAACACAGTTCTCAAATGAGTTTGACTCTCTGCTAATCCAACTGTAGTAATTCAGTCTAACTGTACCAGCTTTCTCTAAGCCATGTGCTGGGGTGTGATGCTGCTGATCAACCCTGTCTAACTCTCTAGATGTCTGTCTGTGGAAAGTGTCAAAAAATTCAATTGCAAATTAAACAAATAAACAAATGGAACATGAGAAAGAATTAAAGCAGCTTGAATACGAAAGAGAAATGAGAAAAGAAAGAATAGCCCGAGCAGAACAAAAAGAAAGAGAAAGGGAGATACAGATCAGGGCAAAAGATAAAGAGAGAGAGTTTGAACTTCAGAAAATGGCCATGAGATATGACAGTCAGTTAAAATTGGCAGACGTAAAGGGAAATGTACAGTTGGATGATAGTGATGAGGATAGTGAGAAAGAGCGTCAAAAGTCGAAAGCTTGGTGAGAATCTATTTAAATATGTCCAAGCATTGCCAAGGTTTGACGAGAAGGAGGTAGAAGCCTTTTTCATTTCATTTGAGAAGGTAGCTAAACAAATGAAAAGGCCACAGGACATGTGGGTATTACTGATTCAAACAAAGCTGGTAGGTAGAGCTAGTGAAGTGTTTGCATCACTACCGGAGGAGGTATCTGGAACGTATGAGGAGGTGAAAAAATCCATCTTAGGTGCATATAAACTAGTGCCTGAAGCCTACAGACAAAGGTTTAGAAATTTAAGGAAAGAATTTGGTCAAACATACATGGGCTGGGTTAGCACAGTGGGCTAAACAGCTGGCTTGTAATGCAGAACAAGGCCAGCAGCACGGGTTCAATTCCCATTTCACAGTAACTTCATTGAAGCCTACTTGTGACAATAAGCGATTATTATTATTATTATGGAGTTTGAAAGGCTCAAACAGAGTAATTTTGATAGGTGGATAAGGGCTTTGAAAATAGACCAAACGTATGAAGCTCCCAGAGAAATTATACTTTTGGAGGAATTTAAAAATTCAATTCCTGATGTAGCGAGAACTCATGTGGAAGAGCAGAGGGTTAAAACTGTGAGGTTAGCAACAGAAATGGCAGATGATTATGAATTAGTTCATAAATCAAAGCTTGGTTTCCAACATCAGTTTCAGCCGGTGAGGGATAGAAACTGGGGACATGAGAAATACTCAAATGGTAAAGGTAAAGGTGATCTGATGGGAGATAATAAAGAGAGTGTACCTTAGATTAAAAAAGAGGAATGCTGAGGCATAGAGGAATAGATGGATCATGCAGAGACTTTTTTGTTCAAAGAGACTGTCAATCGGGAAGGATTTCGATTGGAGGAAGAAGACAGAAAAAAAAATGGACTATATTATTATACCTGTTTGTGTGTGTTGTTTTTTTGAACCGGTAAAGTGTTTCTACTGTGTGCATTTCTTAATTGATGGTGCAAAGGTGAAAAATGAAACAATCTTGAAGTTGATGGTTTATTTTTTTTTCTTGGGGGGAGGTGTCATGTGAGAGTATCTTTAAGAAATGGATGTTTAAGCAATGCACCTTTAAGAAATGGAGCTGATCATATTACTGAAGTGATGTCAGAGGGTGGGGGGGGGGGGGGGGATGCTGAGCTCACTGAAACTGATTTCAGTTTGAGAGAGCAGCTGGGAGTATCTTGTGTATTTTGCTGAGAAATGCAGAAAGAAAACACATAGCTGGTCTGTTGATGTCTGCACATCCAAAGACTATAAATATATTGAATGTAACCTCATGTCCGTTTTTGAAGGTTTGAAGTCTTTTGGATGTTTAAAGGAACAGTTTGAAGGATTATTTAGTGTTGTAGTCTTTTGGGGTTATCTTTGAAGTAATGGGTGTTAAGATATTCAATGTTTGTTTTTAAAAGGTTAAATTGAGTTCATAGAATAAACATTGTTTTGTTTTAAAAACCATTTGTCCCTAATTGCTGTATCACACCTGGAGAGTACGCCGTGTCCTCCCCACACCACAATCTATTAAAAGTTGTGGGTCGGTTGAACTCCATGAAACACTTTGGGGTTCTGTAAACCTGGACCCACAACAATAGAGGCAGGATGTGAGTGCCTCATCCATTTTATAGTGTTTATGTCATGCCCCCTTGTGGTGATGCCACCTATGAGTGTCCTGACTGCCCATTGGTTGTGTCCTATTCTGAATGTTCATTGCTTGCATGTTTGAATATCATGACACCTCACATCATCATTTAACTATTTTTATAGTTATAACCCATTTTTACAACCTAATAATACCATATAATTATCAGTCAATTGTAAAATGACAGGTTTTAAAGCATTTTATTTGTGTGATGCAGTTCTCTTTCCAATTACTTGTGATTAGTTCTGCAAAGTGATCATTTTAATTCTACTTGGCAGGGTGATTTCCCCAGAATTTTCTGCTAGCCTGTAAAACCTTCTGAACATAGTTTTCTTTGCCCATTTCTGACCCACAATATATTTTGCATTTTATCTTTCGCAGCACTTACATTTTTCAAAGTTCTATGGAATAACAGTTGAAATTAGCAGGTAGATGTAACGGTTCTTTAGATACTTTGGGAATAAATAGAAACTGTCATTAACCAAGTACTGGGCTGGTATGTTTGTGGTGTTATTAAGTGAGAGCATTCCTGTCTAATTCTCCAGCAAAAAGAAGTCCTGGGGCTTCCCCCAAAACGGGGTTAAGTGTTGACGCCGCCGTAAAGACCGTGGCGTTTCACGATGGCGTCATCGGTCCCCCAGGTGGAGCCATTCAATGGCACACAAGGGGCTAGCACGGGCGGGTCATGACGGACCAGCCGCCGATTCGCCGGTTCCGTCATGACGCGGCGCCACGGATCCAGTTAAGAATTCTCCCCCCTACACACAGCGTCGCAGGCGATTTCGGGACGGGGAGATAGAGACCCTCCTGGACACCGTGGAGGAGAGGAGGCTGGTGTTATATCCTGGGCCGGGCCACAGGACAGCAGGCGCCATTGTTCGCCGTGCGTGGGTGGAGAAGGCCCAGGCCGTCAGGGCCATTGGAGCCGGACAGCTGACCAGTGCTGAAATAAGCTGCACAACCTCATCAGGGCAGCCAGGGTGAGTGCCCAGCACTGTGCCCCTGGCACCAACCCCCCTACCCCCGGGGATGGTCCCACCCTCATCCTGACCCACATGGCTGCACCCACCCATGCCAGCGCAATGGCAGTGTGCCCTGTGCACCAGTGCCATCAGAGACCCAACCCCTGGGCTGCATGCGTCGGGCCGTCTAACACTGTTGCTGTTTGTGTTTCTCACCCCCCCCCCAAATCCGGAGAAGTCTGGTCATAACCTCCGGGAGCGGGAGAAGACCGGACGGGGACCGGAAGGCCTGCGTGCCCTCACCGTGCCCGAGCAGAGGGCACTCGACATCGTCGCGGGCTGGAGGAGAAGTAAGTCACCTATGCGGAGGTCGGAGGCATGCCACCAAGTGAGACCTCCTGCCTGGTTGCGGCTCGTCACGACACACGTGTGCCCACCCCTCACCCCATCACCCCTCCACCCCACACATTAACAGCACTCACACCTCCAACCCACACACCAACAGCACATACCCCTCCACCCCTCACCCACACACCAACAGCACTCACCCCTCCACCCCTCACCCACACACCAACAGCACTCACCCCCCCCACCCCAGACACCAACAGCCCTCATCCCTCCACCCCTCACCCACACACCAACAGCACTTACCCCTCCACCCCTCACCTACACACCAACAGCACTCGCCCCCCCCACCCCACACACCAACAGCACTCACCCCTCCACCCCTCACCCCACACACCAATAGCCACCACCATCCCACCCCTCACCCCCGCCCGCCTGTCTAACCATACATGCTGTCTTGTGTTTTACAGGACCAGCCGATGATGGAGCCAGGCCCGTCCTGGGTCCCCCGCCCCCAGCCAGTGCCAGGTCCGGTAACCCCCCAGGGACCCAAGCGAGAGCAGCCGGAAGACCAGCCCTCTGGCTGAGACTACACTGGACACTACGACCCAGGGGACAGAAACGCAGGAGACAGACACACAGCACACCACGATCCAGGGGACAAACACAGAGGACACCACAACCCAGGGGACAGACACACAGGGGACAGACGCAGCACACCACGATCCAGGGGACAAACACAGAGGACACCACAACCCAGGGGACGGAGACACAGGGGACAGACGCAGCACACCACGATCCAGGGGACAAACACAGAGGACACCACAACCCAGGGGACGGAGACACAGGAGACAGACACACACCATGACCCAGGAGCCCCCGGACTTGGGGTTGGATGAGGTCATTGACTTTCCGGCACTGCTGTCTCCTACACCCTCCACCATCTCAGAGACTATCACCTTGGTTGGGCAATTTAGTGGAGAGGCTACTGGTACGCTCACTGTGCGCACCACACAGCCGTACCGGTACAACAGGTGGAGGTAGGAGCTGCCGAGGGGCCGGATGGTAGGAGGGCAGCCTGGCCCCAGCAATCAGCTGCCGCCCAGATGGGTCCCGGGCTCCTGGAAGATCTATTCCGACCTATAGTTCATGTGCAGGTAGAGACGGAGGGACTAGAGACGGGGATGACGGCCGGCTTGCAGCAGCTGCAGACGCAGGTGGAGGAGTCCAACCACCTACAGAAGCAGGGAGTGGTGCCGGTCATGCTAGCCACCCAGGCCGAAACCGCACAGGTGGCATCTGCGGTGGAGGAATTGGGGGCAAGGGTGTCGGACATGGGTCAGGTTTTGCAAGGCCTGGGTAATTCTGTGCAGGCGGGGGCCGTGGCGCTGGAAAGGGCTGCCCACTCATAGGCAGCCATGTGCCAGAGCCAGATACAAATTGCAGCGGGGCTCCTCAGTGTGGCCCAGTCCCAGCAGGCCATGGCTGAGAGCATCGGTGCCATTGCCCAGGTGCTGGCGGGTGTTGCACAGTTCCAGAGGGAGGTGGTGCAGTCCCAGAGGGTGGTGGCACAATCCCAGTCAGGGATGGCCCACTTCCAGTGCTCCATGGCCACAAACTTACAGACCCTGGTCAATACCAGAGTGGGCATCCAGGACTGGCAGTGCCAGGTGTCGGGGGGGGGGCCTCGGGGCTTGACTCCGCTCGCACCGCCATCCCATGGAGAAGCCCGGGGAGCCATTGGGCACCCTGAGGGAGGGGAAGATGCTGGGGCCCGTGCCGGTGCCATCTGCAGGGGAGGTGCCAGAACAGCGCAGCACCTCGGACTCCACCCCCCCTCCCCCCATCACCACCCCCCACCCCTGGTGCATCTGGTGGGCAGCGGGCAGAACATATCGGTACCACGCCACCCAAGACGTCCGAGGAGCAGCCGGCCCCATCCAGGCCGGGCCGCCCCAGGAAACATGCGCCAACGGAGACCCTAGTCGCAGGGCAGGGGTCACAGCAGTCTACATCCACTCCTGCTGTACCATCTGGGGAACCACCTAGGCGCAGTGTTCGGGCCCATAAGGCCAGAAAACTAAACACCAGCTGAGTTGGCACGGGTGCAGGGCACAGTTTATAGGGGCTGGTCACAGACTATATATATCGCTTCACATTAAAGACATATTCTCACCGTTGAACGCCCCGCCTGTGCTCTGTCTGACAGGTGTGGGGGTGGGGCATTCAGTGATGGCCACTGTGGGTGAGGGGTGGTGGACGAGTGAGGCCCAGTGGGTGGGCCGTGCAGCCCCCTCCCCCCACCCCATCACCCCGTCCTCAGCTATTTGACAGGGCCATGTGATGGACTGGCCAGCTCGCATGCAGGGATCATCCTGGTGGGAGGTGCTACTGTGGGCGTGACTCAGACATTGTCTAACAATGTGGAGCGGAGCTCATCGCAGAGCGGGCTGTCATCATCCTCAATCCCATGGAGCAGACCCGCTGTCACTGTCAAGCCAGTGCCCCCAGCTCGTTGTGCCGCATGTATATATAATGGAGGGGGGTGTGCATGTGGGTGGTTCGGTGGTGTGGGAGGTGAGGGAGGTCGGTGGTGAGGTGGTGTGGTATTGTGGTGTCTGTGCCCCTGCCGAGCAACTCCCCCCACCCCCAGTTGGTGAAACGTGTGTCCCGTGTTCGCTGGCCCTGCTGATGGTGTAGTGCAGCCTCTCGTGCATGGCCGGCCCATTCTATCATGGTCTCCGCAGTACCGCATGTTGAGAAACCTGCTTACCTGACCGCTCCTTGGGTGTTTTGGAAGTAGCTTTGGAAGTGTCCTGTGTGTGCATAATTAATGTGGTTGGAAGTAGACACAACGATGCAAAATCTCCCCCACCTGAAGGATGGATAACAAATACTTGCCGAGCCAGTGATGTCCCCATCCTGTGAAAAAGAATACTTCCAAAAATTTAGCAGTAGAAATCTTTTTCAAAATAACCTTTCCTGTCCCTTTATCCTTGATGTTTGACAAGTGAATTCACTGCATTGGTCCCAATTTGGAAAATGGGTATCACACCCAGTGGTCGGGCTGCCTGGGCCTCGTTGTACTGGGCCACCGCTTTGGTCTCCGACCTCTGTACTGACGTCATTAGCCAGGCTCTCAGTAGGTACCCGTTATCCCCCAAAAGCCAACCGTCCATCCTGGGGTGCTCCTCGAAGAGGCCGGGGATGACCGACTGCCCTGGGATGTACCTTTCGTGGACACTTCCTGGGAGGCGTGCACACACGTGCATTATCTGCATCTTGTGGTCACACATGAGCTGTATGTTGAGGGAACCCCTTTTGGTTCACATAGGACATCCCCAGATGGCCCCATGATGCAGGGCGACATGCGTTGCACCTATTGAAATGAAATGAAATGAAAAATGAAATGAAAGTCGCTTATTGTTACAAGTAGGCTTCAAATGAAGTTACTGTGAAAAGCCCCTAGTCGCCACATTCCGGCGCCTGTTCGGGGAGGCTGTTAGGGGAATCGAACCGTGCTGCTGGCCTGCCTTGGTCTGCTTTGAAAGCCAACGATTTAGCCCTGTGCTAAACAGCCCCTATTACCCTTGGACCTGAGGCATCCCAGCGATGGCAGAGAAACCTGCTGTCAAATACAATGTAGTTTTTCGTCCGGGCATACAGGGCATCCATGACCTGCTGGATTCACCTGTGGGCTGTGGGGTGTGGCCTGTGGGCTGTGGCCTGTGAGATACCACATAGTTCCCTGCTGGAACCCTGGAATGATCCCTAGGTGTAAAAATTCAAGGCTGCGGTGAACTTGACGGCCACTGGGAGTGGGTGTCCTCCTATTCCATGTGGCGCCATGTCCGCGAGGACGTGGCACAGGTGCTGCACTGTCTCTTTGTTGAGGTGGAGCCTCCTGTGCCGTGCGCTGTCCGCATTCTGCTCAAATGACCAGCGACGCCTGTACACTCTGGCCACCGCGGGACTCCCCCTCTGGGCCCCCTGCCTGGCTTGATGGGCGGCCGGGTCCTCAGGGTGTGGGACAGGGTCTGGCACATGGGCTGCCATCTCAAGCATCTGCACATGCTGCCGCCGTCTCCGGCATCTGGTTGCCTGGCCTACCAGCAGCACCACTTGGGGCAAGTTCTGGGTTCAACATTCCTGCCACAGCGTTTAATATCTGTAAGGAATTGGGGAGGGTATTACCCTGACAAAGAGTGGTGGATCCCACCCCGGGACCTTCCATTCCCTCATTGATCCACCCCCTCCACCCACCCACACGGAATGCCCTGCCCACGCACTCCCAGCTGTGGCAGGCTCCTGTCACCAGACCCCAGACCCTGTACCCCGGACACCCGCTCATAACGTCACCTGGACTGGGCGCTGGTCCCATCCGTACAGCACTCACCCACCCTCCGACCCTGGACATGTCCCCGGAACTGTGTCTCATCCCCTGAGTGTTCGTATATTGGCTGCTGCGTATGTTCACCTTGGGATGAGCCCCAGCTGCCCCTGCATCATCTGGCTCTGCCAGCCCTGACGGTTCCCAATGGTCTGCAGCATCGTGTTGACACCTTTGGCAATGCTCCTCAGTGATTGTGCCACACTCTGCAGCGCCTCGGCAATGCCCACCTGCGACTGGGACAAGCTCCGTAGCGCCTCGGCCCTGCCCATCGGAGGACGGGACATGTCCCGCAAAACCTCATCAAGGTCGGCCTGATGCTGGGTGATATCCCCCAGCGAGGCAGACATACTTCTGAGACCCTTAACCATGGCCGTTCACCGACTGCGCAACGCCTTGGACACCTTCACTAATAGTGCCATCGCGTGCACCAGCCTCTCCACTGCGGTCGCCACCCTGGCAGTGTTGGCTTCGGTGCCACTCATTGCCGGCACCATCTCCTGAGCCCGTAACCTCTGGGACTCCTCCAAGTGGCTATGGATCTGCTGGGGTGGCGCTGGCATCACCCTCTGAATATCCCGGCTGCTACCTAATGTCTCCATCAGCTCTGGGTAACCCTGTTGCAAAAGCTCAGCATCAAGCTGGGATCCAGCTGGGTCCAGGGATCCAGCAGACCTCCAACTGTTGTCTCGTTTGGGGGTTCCTGCCTCCACCAGATGTGCATCATCAGCGGTGTGGTGCTCACCAGATTGTACCCCAGGAGCCTGACCACTAACATGTCCCAGCGAGGTGCATGTATCTGCACTTGTGGAGGGTGCGGGTGGACAGCTGTTCTGCAATTATAACAGTGGCATCCTCAGAGCTCTCCTCCAAGGTGTTCTCCTCGGAGTCAGGGTGCGGCCGTGATGGGCTGGCACTGCCAGCTGGAGGAGCTACAAGAGAATGGACATGTGGTCAGTGGGAGGGATGGGTCAATCAGTATTGCAATCACTACTCACGTTTGACAGGTCCTCTGGGTGGAGCCTGGTGGTTCCTCACCTTTGTGACGTCCGCTAGCCTCCGCGTTGGTCACCGCCCTGTCCTCAGCCACACCAGTCACCTCCAGGGCCCGCTCCTCGAAGGAGGTGAGGATTCGCAAGTCTGGCACCCCACCGCCAGCCTGGGGCCTCTCCCGTCGATTATGGGAGAGTTTTTCCTGAGGGAACGCAGAGAGGGCATCGTGAGCCACACGCTTAGTTCACAGTGGTGGGGGTGGTGTGGTGTGAAGGGAGGGTTGGGGTGGAGGAAGGATTGAAGGGGAAAGTGGATGAGGAAGGATTGAAGGGGAAAGTGGATGAGGAAGGATTGAAGGGGGAGGTGGATAGAAGAAAGTTTGGGGGTTGCCTGGGGGAATGCTCCCTTGGGGGGTGGGGGGGTTGAAACCTTGCTGTCTACTCACCTGTGCTGCCCAGTGTAGATTGTTGACCTTCTTCCGACACTGGAGGCCAATCCGTCTGGTCACACTGCCTGAGCTGACTGCTCCCATCACCTCGTCCCAGGCAGCACTGGCTGCCTTGTGGCTCACCCTCCGGGTTCCACAGGGGAACAGGACATCCCTCCTGGCCACCACCGTGTCCAGAAGCCTCCCAGGTCAGCATCTCCGAATCTTGGGGTTGGTCTCCTCGGTGCCATTGTTGCAAGTTGGCTGGGATTGGCTGAGCAAGGGCAGCGTAAGCGCTGCTCGACCTTGTTTGCGGGGGCTGGTGAGCGCTGTCCCGGCGAATCAGCTGGCGAGCCGGCATTCGGGGTGGGAAGCCCGTGAGACCTGGTTAAATGGACCAATTAACGTTGAATAGTGTTGCCGGTCTCGCTGGGCCGAAAGCCGGGAAACCCGTGACAATTCCCGCCCGCTACCACACTTCGAAATTTTTCGGGAAGATCGCGCCCTTAATTTTTTTTTGCACTGGAGAACTGAACTCAAAGATCGGGCTGCCATTTTGAAAGGGTGCCCTGATCTCTGAGGGAGCTTGTCCGCCCACCCATGGGCAATGTCACCACCACCACGTGGCCAGCTAAACACGTGGCTAAACAGCTGGTGTAGGAGGGAGGGTTTCCATTATCTGGACCACTGGGAGCTCTTCCGGGGCAGGTGTGACCTGTATAAGAAGGACGGGTTGCATCTAAACCGGAGAGCCATAAATATCCTGGCCGCGAGGTTTGCTAGTGTCACACGGGAGGGTTTAAACTAGTATGGCAGGGGAGTGGGCACGGGAGCAATAGGTCAGAAGGTGAGAGCATTGAGGGAGAACTAGGGAATAGGGACAGTGTGGCTCTGAGGCAGAGCAGACAGGGAGAAGTTGCTGAACACAGCGGGTCTGGTGGCCTGAAGTGCATATGTTTTAATGCAAGAAGTATTACGGGTAAGGCAGATGAACTTAGAGCTTGGATTAGTACTTGGAACTATGATGTTGTTGCCATTACAGAGACCTGGATGAGGGAAGGGCAGGATTGGCAGCTAAACGTTCCAGGATTTAGATGTTTCAGGCGGGATAGAGGGGGATGTAAAAGGAGAGGCGGAGTTGCGCTACTGGTTCGGGAGAATATCACAGCTGTACTGCGGGAGGACACCTCAAAGGGCAGTGAGGCTATATGGGTAGAGATCAGGAATAAGAAGGGTGCTGTCACAATGTTGGGGGTTTACTACAGGCCTCCCAACAGCCAGTGGGAGATAGAGGAGCAGATAGGTAGACAGATTTTGGAAAAGAGTAAAAACAACAGGGTTGTGGTGATGGGAGACTTCAACTTCCCCAATATTGACTGGGACTCACTTAGTGCCAGGGGCTTAGACGGGGCGGAGTTTGTAAGGAGCATCCAGGAGGGCTTCTTAAAACAATATGTAGACAGTCCAACTAGGGAAGGGGCGGTACTGGACCTGGTATTGGGGAATGAGCTCGGCCAGGTGGTAGATGTTTCAGTAGGGGAGCATTTCGGTAACAATGACCACAATTCAGTAAGTTTTAAAGTACTGGTGGACAAGGATAAGAGTGGTCCTAGGATGAATGTGCTAAATTGGGGGAAGGCTAATTATAACACTATTAGGCGGGAACTGAAGAACATAGATGGGGGCGGATGTTTGAGGGCAAATCAACATCTGACATGTGGGAGGCTTTCAAGTGGCAGTTGAAAGGAATTCAGGACCGGCATGTTCCTGTGAGGAAGAAGGATAAATACGGCAATTTTCGGGAACCTTGGATGACGAGAGATATTGTAGGCCTCGTCAAAAAGAAAAAGGAGGCATTTGTCAGGGCTAAAAGGCTGGGAACAGACGAAGCCTGCGTGGAATATAAGGAAAGTAGGAAGGAACTTAAGCAAGGAGTCAGGAGGGCTAGAAGGGGTCACGAAAAGTCATTGGCAAATAGGGTTAAGGAAAATCCCAAGGCTTTTTACACGTACATAAAAAGCAAGAGGGTAGCCAGGGAAAGGGTTGGCCCACTGAAGGATAGGCAAGGGAATCTATGTGTGGGGCCAGAGGAAATGGGCGAGGTACTAAATGAATACTTTGCATCAGTATTCACCAAAGAGAAGAAATTGGTAGATGTTGAGTCTGGAGAAGGGTGTGTAGATAGCCTGGGTCACATTGAGATCCAAAAAGACGAGGTGTTGGGTGTCTTAAAAAATATTAAGGTAGATAAGTCCCCAGGGCCTGATGGGATCTACCCCAGAATACTGAAGGAGGCTGGAGAGTAAATTGCTGAGGCCTTGACAGAAATCTTTGGATCCTCGCTGTCTTCAGGGGATGTCCCGGAGGACTGGAGAATAGCCAATGTTGTTCCTCTGTTTAAGAAGGGTAGCAAGGATAATCCCGGGAACTACAGGCCGGTGAGCCTTACTTCAGTGGTCGGGAAATTACTGGAGAGAATTCTTTGAGACAGGATCTACTCCCATTTGGAAGCAAATGGACGTATTAGTGAGAGGCAGCATGGTTTTGTGAAGGGGAGGTCGTGTCTCACTAACTTGATAGAGTTTTTCGAGGAGGTCACTAAGATGATTGATGCCGGTAGGGCAGTGGATGTTGTCTATATGGACTTCAGTAAGGCCTTTGACAAGGTCCCTCATGGTAGACTAGTACAAAAGGTGAAGTCACACGGGATCAGGGGTGAGCTGGCAAGGTGGATACAGAACTGGCTAGGCCATAGAAGTCAGAGAGTAGCAATGGAAGGATGCTTTTCTAATTGGAGGGCTGTGACCAGTGGTGTTCCACGGGGATCAGTGCTGGGACCTTTGCTCTTTGTAGTATATATAAATGATTTGGAGGAAAATGTAACTGGTCTGATTAGTAAGTTTGCAGACGACACAAAGGTTGGTGGAATTGCGGATAGCGATGAGGACTGTCAGAGGATACAGCAGGATTTAGATTGTTTGGAGACTTGGGCGGAGAGATGGCAGATGGAGTTTAATCCGGACAAATGTGAGGTAATGCATTTTGGAAGGTCTAATGCAGGTAGGGAATATACAGTGAATGGTAGAACCCTCAAGAGTATTGAAAGTCAAAGAGATCTAGGAGTACAGGTCCACAGGTCATTGAAAGGGGCAACACAGGTGGAGAACGTAGTCAAGAAGGCATACGGCATGCTTGCCTTCATTGGCCGGGGCATTGAGTATAAGAATTGGCAAGTCATGTTGCAGCTGTATAGAACCTTAGTTAGGCCACACTTGGAGTATAGTGTTCAATTCTGGTCGCCACACTACCAGAAGGATGTGGAGGCTTTAGAGAGGGTGCAGAAGAGATTTACCAGAATGTTGCCTGGTATGGAGGGCATTAGCTATGAGGAGCGGTTGAATAAACTTGGTTTGTTCTCACTGGAACGAAGGAGGTTGGAGGGGAGACCTGATAGAGGTATACAAAATTATGAGGGGCATAGACAGAGTGGATAGTCAGAGGCTTTTCCCCAGGGTAGAGGGGTCAATTACTAGGGGGCATAGGTTTAAGGTGAGAGGGGCAAGGTTTAGAGTAGATGTACGAGGCAAGTTTTTTACGCAGAGGGTAGTGGGTGCCTGGAACTCGCTACCGGAGGAGGTGGTGGAAGCAGGGGCGATAGTGACATTTAAGGGGCATCTTGACAAATACATGAATAGGATGGGAATAGAGGGATACGGACCCAGGAAGTGTAGAAGATTGTAGTTTAGTTGGGCAGCATGGTCGGCACGGGCTTGGAGGGCCGAAGGGCCTGTTCCTGTGCTGTACATTTTTTTGTTCTTTGTTCTTTGTTGTTCACATACATGGACACTACCCCACACCCCTGCAAGTGAGGAAACCCCGCTATGGTGTCACTGGGTGACCCCCCTCTTCAAGCCCCCCCCCCCAAGACTCCTTACAGCACTCCCTTCCTTCTAGGACCCCACCCATCACCCACCCAACCTCCTGGAGGCCCCTACTTACCTGCCCTGCACTCCCCACCCTTCAAAGCCCCCTCCACCTTCATTTCATGGGCATGGTCCCCTTCACCCCCTGACCCTTGGCAGTGCCACCCTGACACGCAGCCACCCTTGCATTGCCACCCTGGCACCCAGCCAATGCTCCTGCTGGCTTAGCAGTGCCATCATGGCACCTTGGCAGTGCCAGGGTGGCAGTGCCATGGTGCCAGCTGTGCAGTGCCAAGGTGCCCGCATTCCAGGGGGAGGGTCAGGGAGCCACACTGCACTTACCCTGAACATCCTGGGCATTGCCCCTGGGTGCCGTTCTGCCTGGGCTGCATTTGTGTGTTCCAGCACTGATCGGCGCCCGGCTGCAGCCTCGATGGGGAGGCCAAGAAATCGCGGGAGGCCGCTGAATCCCACACAGGTAGGTCATAAGTAGGTTTAAGACCTACTTCCGTGAATGTCATTCGGTCCCGTCCATTTGAAGCGGGGTTCCGACTCTGACGTCTCGTGGGACTTCGGAGAAACTTGGGAGGTGTGGAGCCTGTCGGGAAGCTCGCTGGAGGCCTTTCTCAGCATTCTCCGGCTGCATTGCGCCCAAGCGAGAGCCCAACGCGGCCGGAGATTTGCGCCCGAAACATTCTTTGTCCACAATCTGGCACTCAGGAAGCTAAACCCCTGCACTCTCCACCCAGTCATGTGCCTGAGTGCAACCTTCCCCTTGCCTGAGGCCAGGTATACTGCTTCCCCCTCGGCCTGCAGACATTGAAAAGTCAGCACCACCGGTCCTGTTGGCAGACACTTTCCTGTGAGACCCCCCCCTGAAAGCGATGAGGTACTTTCTGCAAAGCCTCCACTTTGTGTAGAAGATTTTAGTTTAGGCTTGGAGGGCCAAAGGGCCTGATCCTGTGCTGTACCTTTCTTTGTTCTTTGTTTGGTACCTGTGAGACCTAATCTCGAAATCACGAGTGAAGCACAGGTCACCAGTTCCATATCGGGGCGCATCAGGTTTTGGGGAGTCAGGAGGGAAATACTTGGTGCATAATTCCCAGCCTCTGACCTTCTCTTGTAGGCACACTATTTATATGGCTGGTACACTTCAGTTTCTGGTCAATGGTGACACTTAAGATGTTGATATTGGGGGACTTAGCAATGAATTCAGCCATTGAACACGCTGGGCTGATGCACGATCAATTGCACAGAGACGAGAGTTGAATACAACTGAGGCTTTATTACTCTAAGATGTGTGGCCTCCTACAGCAGCTGGCAAAATGGCTGCCGTATAGGGAGCACACATATTTATACGCAGCCTACTGGGCGGAGCCAGCAGGCAGGGACTACCCCCATACCTGTAGTACAGGGCCTTACCACGCCTCCTAATATATACAACAATGGTTATTACCATATTCACCCCCTATTAAAATTGAGTCCGGTGGGGGTGGTGGAGAACGATATACAGAGCAAGTTTAATATACAGAAGCGAAAATTTTTTTTTATTTTTGAAGTCCAGTACAAGGTGGTTTGATAGTCCCGAACCAATTATAAATTTAGCCGGTCCGGGGCCTTGATGTGCCGCTGGGAGCGACGCAGTGGTGGCGGCGATTCCGATGTTGGTCTGGTCTTGGGTGACTCCGGGAGCGTGCTGAAATCCTCTTCATCCTCGGGCGTGGGCAAGGGGAGGACAGATGGTCCTGGGGGGGTTGCTGCTGGGAGCGCCGGGGGAGGGGGGGTGGAGACGGGCCGGAGGTGTGTGTGTGTGGAACCTGCTGGTGCCAAGTCCCTGAGGGAGACAGTAGCCTGGCGGCCGTTGGGGTACGCTACGTAGGCATTCTGGGGGTTAGCATGGAGTAGCTGCACCCTTTCAACCAACTGGTCCGCCTTGTGGTGTCAGACGTGCCTACGGAGGAGTACGAGTCCTGGAGCTGCGAGCTAAGTCGGGAGCGACACCCCAGATGTGGACTTCCTGGGGAAGGCAAAGAGACGTTCATGGGGTGTGTCATTAGTGGCGGTGCATAGTAGCGACCGAATGGAGTGCAGTGCATCGGGGAGAACCTTCTACCAGCGGGAGGCTGGGAGATTTCTGGACCGTAGGGCCAGTTGGACGGCCCTCCAGACCGTCCCGTTCTCCCTCTCCACCTGCCCGTTTCCCCGGGGGTTATAGCTGGTCGTCCTGCTGGAGACGATAACCCTGCTGAGCAGGAACTGATGCAGCTCATCACTCATGAATGAGGATCCCCTGTCACTGTGGATGTAGTCGGGGAAACCGAACAGAGCGAAGATTGTGTTGAGGGCTTTGATGACGGTGGCAGACGTCATATCAGGGCATGGGATTGCGAAGGGGAATCTGGAGTATTCATCGACCACACTGAGGAAATACGTATTACGGTCGGTGGACTGGAGGGGCCCTTTGAAATCTACGCTGAGGCGTTCAAAGGGGCGGGAGGCGTTCAAAGGGGCGGGAGGCCTTCACCAGGCGCATGCGGTCCGGCTGGTAGAAGTGCGATTTGCACTCCGCACAGACCTGACAGTCCCTGGTGATTGTCCTGACTTCCTCGATGGAGTAGGGCAGATTGCAGGCCTTTATGAAATGGTACAACCGTGTGACTCCCGGCTGACAAAGGTTATCGTGCTGGATCCGGAGTCGGTCCACCTGTGCGCTGGCACATGTACCTCGGGATAGGGCATCTGAGGGCTCGTTGAGCTTGCCGGGGCGTTACAAAATCTCGTAGTTGTAGGTGGAGAGTTCGATCCTACACCTCAAGATTTTATCATTTTTGATCTTACCCTGCTGTGTGTTACTGAACATGTAGGCTACCGACCGTTGGTCAGTGAGGAGAGTGAATCTCCTGCCAGCCAGGTAATGCCTCCAATGCCGCACAGCTTCAACGATGGCATGGGCCTCTTTTTCGACGGAGGAGTGCTAATTTCGGAAGCATGAAGGGTGCGGGAAAAGTATGCCACGGGCCTGCCTGCCTGATTGAGGGTGGCGGCTAGGGCGACATCTGATGCGTCGCTCTCCACTTGAAAGGGCAGCGTCTCGTCTACTGTGTGCATCACGGCCTTGGCGATATCGGCTCTAATACGGTTGAAGGCATGTTGAGCCACGGCCGTCGGGGAAAAGGGTGGACTGGATGAGTGGGCGGGCCTTGTCCACGTAGTTTGGGACCCACTGGGCGTAGTATGAAAAGAACCCCAGGCAGCGTTTGAGGGCCTTGGGGCAGTGGGGAAGGGGGAGCTCCATGAGGGGGTGCATGAGGTCGGGATTGGGCCCCAGAACTCCGCTCTGGACCACATAGCCTAGGATGGCTAAGCGGCTTGTGCTGAATATGCACTTCCCCTTGTTATAGGTGCGGTTTCGGAGAGTGGCGGTCTGGAGAAATTTGGCAAGTTTGGCATCTTGGTCCTGCTGATTGGGGCCGCAGATGGTGACATTGTCTAGGTACGGGAAGGTGGCCCGCAACCCGTACCGGTCGACCATTCGGCCCATCTCCCTTTGGAAGACCGAGACCCCGTTGGTGATGCCGAAGGGAACCCTGAGAAAATGGTAGAGGCGGCCATCTGCCTCGAAGACAGTGTATGAGCAGTCCACCTTACGGATGGGGAGCTGGTGGTAGGCGGATTTGAGGTCTACAGTTGAGAAGACCGGGTACTGTGCAATCTGATTGACCATATCAGATATGCGTGGGAGGGGGTACGCGTCGAGCTGCGTGTACCTATTAATGGTCTGGCTGTAGTCCACGACCATTCTGTGTTTCTCCCCAGTTTTCACCACTACCGTGGGCTCCGGGGGCTCTCCAGGGGCTGTTGCTGGCCTCGATGATGCCTTCCCGAAGCAGCCGCTGGACCTCGGACCTGATGAAGGTTCGTCCTGGGTGCTGTACCATCTGCTCCTGGTGGCGACGGGTTTGCAATCTGGGGTTAGGTTTGCAAATAGGGAAGGTGGGTCGACCTTTAGGGTCGCGAGGCCGCACACAGTAAGGGGTGGTAGGGGCCCGCCGAATTTCAAGGTTAGGCTCTGGAGGTTACACTGGACGTCCAGGCCGAGTAGCAGGGCAGCGCAGAGGTTGGGGAGGACGTAGAGGCGGAAGCCACTGAATTCTATGCCCTGGACCGTGAGTGTGACTATACAGTACTACCGGAGTGGGATCCGGAGGCCAGGGAGATTCTTTGATTGGCGGGGCGTACTGCAAGGGAGCAGCGCCTTACCGTATCTGGATGGATGAAGCTTTCGGTGCTCCCGGAGTCCAGCAGGCAAGAGGTCTCGTGCCCATCGATCTTCACGCTTGTCGAGGCAGTGGCTAGATTGTGCGGGGGAGACTGGTCGATCGTGACCGAGGCGAGTCATGGCTGGTCGTCGCTGGTGTCGAACGATGCGGTGCCCGGAGGGCACGGGTGTTGGAACAATGGTGGTACCCATGTGCCGTGGGGAAGACAAGATGGCGGTGCCTGATGATCTTGGGTTGGACAAGATGGCGCCACCCACGGACCGCATGTGGCGGGGGTTGAAAAAGATGGCGGCACCCATGGGCCGCACGTGGTCCGAGAAGGGGAAGGTGGCGGCGCCCACTGGCCGCGCGTGGTCCGGTGAGGTGAAGGTGGCGGTGCCCATTGTCCGTACGCGAGAGGGGTTGTGGCAATAGCGGCGACTGAGCGGGCCTGGCCCACCGCAGCGAAGTGCCCCTTGCTGCAGGCCTTGCAAAGGGCGGGGCGGACCGGGCAGCGTTGGCGGGGACGTTTCTGTTGCACGCAGAAGTAACTTCGGGGGCCCCCGGGGTTGGCTGGCTGGCGCGTGGCACAGGCGTATTGACTGGGTGAGGCCCCCGGTGGGGCGGCCATCTGCGGAGTCCACGATGTGTAGGAGGGGTGGGCCGCCCGGTTAGGGTGTAGACCTGAGTATTGCGCGAGCCGACTGTCATCGATAGTGCCAATGTGTGTTGCTGCGGGGTTGAGTGTGGCCCCCTCCAAAGGTCGCTGGCGTCTGAGGTCTGACCCTATCCCCGTAACGAAGGCCTCCCGCATGAGGAGGTTCGAATGTTCTGTGGCCGTGATGGCCTGACAGTCACAGCATCTGACCAGAGGAATTAAAGCACGCCAGAAATCTACGGACTCACCAAGGAGTTGACTGCGAGTAGAGAGTACGTGTCTGGCGAAGAGCATGTTCTCTTTCAGCAGCGCCATGGCTTCGGCGTAGTTCGGTGCGTCCTGGATAAGAGGAAAGATGTTGAAGCTCAGCCGCGAGTAGAGTATCTGGATCTTCTGAGCTTCCGGGATTGGGTCTGGTGCAGACCTCATGTAAGCTTCAAAACAAGCTAGCCAGTGTTGAAAGTCTTTTTTGGCGTCGCTTGATTGCGGATCCAGCTGCAGGCGATCCGGCTTGAGGCGGAGGTCCATCTTCTGAAAACCTTAGAGTAATAAATTGATGCACGATCAATTGCACAGAGATGAGAGTTGAATACAACTGAGGCTTTATTACTCTAAGATGTGTGGCCTCCTACAGCAGCTGGCAAAATAGCTGCTGTATAGGGAGCACACATATTTATACTCCGCCTACTGGGCGGAGCCAGCAGGCAGGGACTACCCCCGTACATGTAGTACAGGGCCTTACCACACATCTCCTAATATATACAACAGTGGTTATTACCACAGAGACCCCCCACCTGAAAGCGATGAGGTACTTTCTGCAAAGCCTCCACTTTGTGTAGAAGATTTTAGTTTAGACGGGCAGCGTGGCCGGCGCAGGCTTGGAGGGCCAAAGGGCCTGATCCTGTGCTGTACTTTTCTTTGTTCTTTGTTTGGTACCTGTGAGATCTAATCTCGAAATCACAAGTGAAGCACAGGTCATCAGTTCCACATCAGGGGCATATCAGGTTTTGGGGAGTCAGGAGATGAGTTACTTGGTGCATAATTCCCAGCCTCTGACCTCTTGTAGGCACACTATTTATATGGCTGGTACACTTCAGTTTCTGGTCAATGGTGACACTTAAGATGTTGATATTGGGGGACTTAGCAATGAATTCAGCCATTGAACATCAAGGAGTGATAGTTCGATGCTATCTTGTTGGAAATGGTCATTGCTTGGCACTTGAGCAGTTTGAATGTTATTTGCCACTTATCAGCCCAAGACTGAATGTTGCCTCGGTCCTGCTGAACGCTATTAGCACAGTCTCTTTGGGTCCCTGCCTTACATAGAGACAGCCAGGAACTTGGAGATATTTTGCCCGAAGCTGCAGTCGAGTGACTTAGATGGCAGCACTAGATTTGCAAGCTGCACGTTGAATGGACAGGTCGCAAATCATGACCTCCATTCTAAAAAGCAGTATTTTTAGCCCAGTCTCTTTGAAGTAGGAAATACAAACTGAAAGATTGAGGTAAAGTATGCAACTAATTGAACAGCAAGAAGTATATTGGAACATATACAAGTAATTATTTGTAATATTATTGTTATAATACTACCTAATGTGAATGAATGATGTGATGCCGATTACTGGGTGAGATCTAGATTAGCATATTTAAATGAGCCTAGATTCCCCAGCCGTCCGGGATGGAATGGCTTCGCCTGGTTGACCTCGCTAGGGCGACGTATAGCTCTGATCCACACAATTATGAACCAGGCCTAACGCACCTAGGGGTCGCCCAGGCCATTGGAGACCCCCAGGTGGTTGGGTTCTGGGCATTGCCGCAGACACCCGGGCACCTTGAAACTGCCAGCCTTGCACCTTGGTACTGCCACCTGAGCACCCTGGAAGTGCCACCCTGGCACAACCAGGATGCCCGAGTGACACTGCCAGTTTGGCAGGAACATTGCCAGGGTACCAGGCTGGCAGTGCCATGTTTTCCATGCCAAGGTGAAGGGGGGGGTTTGAGGACCCCGTAAGAGGTAAGTTGGGTGCAGTGGGAGAGTCTGAAAGCCGCTGTGTGTTGGCTGCGGGGGGGCTCGAAAGATCAAGGTGGCTTTAAAAATGGCATCTCGATCCGCAAGTACACAAGTGCAGGAAATGATGAAGGTGCGGCTGGCCACAATGAGGCGTTTCCCCGCTGAGGCCAACAAAAACAGCAAAGTGCCATCGCATAGTGGGGTGTTTCTTGGTGCTGTGCCCGCAACGGGATTCTGGGCTCGATTCAACTAAAATGTCCCATAGCAAGCGCGTTTAGCCGCGTGTTTCCCGGAGCTCACAAGGTCTCCAAGGCAAAGAGGATGAATCCCAAAGCCTCAGGTACGTCGGGAAACTGCACATTATAGTGAGACTAGCTGCTCACTCTAATATACTGATTTACCAAAAATTTGACTCGGTTGTTTAAGGGACCTAAACGGGGAATGCGCGGCCAAGGCCGCACATAGCCCCATTTTGTACGCTGCGGAGCTCTGATGGCTGGAACTCCGCAGTGTAGCTAGAGATTTGGATTCCCCCAGCAATCCCCGCCTCTCCCCCACACATTCCCAACACCCACGAAGGGCACCCTGGCCTGATCATGCACATGACAAAAATGCCAGCATGGCTGCCACCTGCACACCTTGATACCAGCAAGAAGCAAGGCTGGCACTATCAGGGTGCCCAGGTGGCACCAGCAATGCCAGGGCACCACCCTGCCCAAAGGGCATGCAGCTGGGGGCATCCGACCCCCTGAGAGACCCACACAAATGCAATTCCGCCTGGTATTTGTGGGAGACCAGTCTCAAGGTCTCCAAGGCAAAGGGGTTGAATCCCAAAGCCTCAGGTACCTCGGGAACCTGCACATTAAAGTGAGACTAGCTGCTCGCTCTAATCTACTGATTTATCAAAAAGTGATCCCGCCCACAATGGGTTGGATCTTGTGAGGCGTTGCGAGCCAGGTACATCCCGGGAGTGGGAAGTCCTGGCTTTTATCGGTCACACTGTGGCACGGCGAGCTACCTTTCCAGTGCACTGTGGCCATTGGATCGCACCCTCTATTTTTTCTCCATTGCATCATGCCCAATGTCCTTGGGCAAGCTAATGGGGCTAAAGGTAGACAAGTGTCCTGGCCCTGATGGTATGCATCCCAGAGTGTTAAAAGAGATGGCTAGGGAAATTGTAAACGCACTAGTGATAATTTATCAAAATTCACTAGACTCTGGGGTGGTCCCAGAGGATTGGAAAGTAGCAAACGTGACACCACTGTTTAAAAAAGGAGGTCGGCAGAAAGCGGGTAATTATAGGCCGGTAAGCTTAACTTCGGTTGTAGGGAAAATGCTGGAATCTATCATCAAGGAAGAAATAGCGAGGCATCTGGATGGAAATTGTCCCATTGGGCAGACGCAGCATGGGTTCACAAAGGGTAGGTCGTGTCTGACTAATTTGGTAGAATTTTTTGAGGACGTTACCAGTGCAGTAGATAACGGGGAGCCAATGGATGTGGTATATCTGGATTTCCAGAAAGCTTTTGACAAGGTGCCACACAAAAGGTTGCTGCATAAACTAAAGATGCATGGCATTGAGGGTAAAGTGGTAGCATGGGTAGAGGATTGGTTAACTAACAGAAAGCAGAGAGTGGGGATAAATGGGTGTTTCTCTGGTTGGCAACCTGTAACTAGTGGGGTCCCTCAAGGATCAGTGTTGGGCCCGCAGTTGTTCACAATTTACATAGACGATTTGGAGTTGGGGACCAAGTGCAATGTGTCAAAGTTTGCAGACGACACTAAGATGAGTGGTAAAGCAAAAATGGCAGAGGATACCAGAAGTCTGCAGAAGGATTTGGATAGGTTAGGTGAATGGGCTAGGGTCTGGCAGATGGAATTCAATGTTGCCAAGTGTGAGGCTATCCATTTTGGGAGGAATAACAGCAGAATGGATTATTATTTAAACGGTAAGATGTTAAAACATGCTTCTGTGCAGAGGGACCTGGGTGTGCTGGTGCACGAGTCGCAAAAAGTTGGTGTGCAGGTGCAACAGGTGATTAAGAAGGCTAATCGAGTTTTGTCTTTCATTGCTAGAGGGATGGAGTTTCATAGATTATCATAGAATTTACAGTGCAGAAGGAGGCCATTCGGCCCATCGAGTCTGCACCGGCTCTTGGAAAGAGTACCCTACCCAAGGGCAACACCTCCCCCCTATCCCCATAACCCAGTAACCCCACCCAACACTAAGGGCAATTTTGGACACTAAGGGCAATTTATCATGGCCAATCCACCTAACCTGCACATCTTTGGACTGTGGGAGGAAACCGGAGCACCCGGAGGAAACCCACACACACACGGGGAGGATGTGCAGACTCCGCACAGACAGTGACCCGAGCCGGAATCGAACCTGGGACCCTGGAGCTGTGAAGCAATTGTGCTATCCACAATGCTACCGTGCTGCCCCCCTGTTCAAGACTAGGGAGGTTATGCTGCAATTGTATAGGGTGTTAGTGAGGCCGCATCTGGAGTATTGTGTTCAGTTTTGGTCTCCTTACCTGAGAAAGGACATATTGGCACTGGAGGGAGTGCAGAGGAGATTCACTAGTTTGATCCCAGAGTTGAGGGGATTAGGTTATGACGAGAGGTTGAGTAGACTGGGACTGTACTCATTGGAGTTTAGAAGGATGCGGGGGGATCTTATTGAGACATATAAAATTATGAAAGGAATAGATAGGATAGATGCGGGCAGGTTGTTTCCACTGGTCGGAGAAATCAGAACTAGGGGGCATAGCCTCAAAATAAGGGGAGGTAGATTTAGGACGGAGTGTAGGAGGAACTTCTTCACCCAAAGGGTTGTGAATCTCTGGAATTCCTTGCCCAGTGAAGCAGTTGAGGCTCCTTCTTTAAACGTTTTTAAGAAAAAGATAGATGCCTTTCTAAAGAATAAAGGGATTCGGGGATATGGTGTACGGGCCGGAGAGTGGAGCTGAGTCCACAAAGATCAGCCATGATCTCATTAAATGGCGGAGCAGGCTCTAGGGGCCAGATGGCCTACTCCTGTTCCTAGTTCTTATGTTCTTACTCACACCTGTCCTGTAAACCAGGAAGGTAAGTTATCAATGACAAGAGCTGTTTATAGTTAATGGTCAAACATGTCAAATATTTGAGGTGGAAGCAGGAAAATAAAACAAATGGACAATGATCAATCTTTAAGGCCAATCCCAACCACAGAAATTATGTCAAAGAGTATTTGCAAGTCTGAAATTGGGGCAGCACAGTGTTAACAGTGTTGCCTCACAGTGCCAGAGACCCCAGTTTGATTCCAACCTTGGGTGACTGTCTGTGTGGAGTTTGCACATTCTCCCGATGCCTCCTTGGGTTTCCCCTGGGAGCTCCGGTTTCCTCCCACAGTCCAAAGATGTACATGTTAAATGGATTGGCCATTCTAAATTGCCCCTGTGTCCAAAGGTGAAGTGGAGGTAGGGTAGGAGTGTAGCCCTAAGTAGAGTGCTCTTTCAGAGGGTGGGATTCTCCGGCTGCGTCCGCCCAGCAACCGGAAATTTGATGTCAATGGACCTTTACATGGCCCGCGTCCTGCCTGCGGCAATTTTACACAGGCGGGGCGGACGAATCCAGCCCAGAGTATCAGTGCAGACATGATGTGCCGAATGGCCTTTTCTGCAGTGTAGAAATTCTATGATTCTACGATTCTACAATCGCATTGAAGCCTCATACTTCAAGGGGGTAGAATTTCTGCAGGGGTATTCCGACCTTCCTCAGTTTACGTGTTCTCTGTATGAACTTTTTGCCAGTTTGCCGCTGAAGTTACAGTGAGGGATTGGGAGTTGCATCACAGAAATTATAACAAAGAGTCTTTGCAAGTCTGAATATTCACACAAAATACACTGCTCTTTTTGTATTACAGTGAGTGACACATAACTGAAACAAAGACCCTTTGCAAAGTTACATTTATGTTCCATATTTCCATAGTGCCAGGAGGGGACATGAGAAGTCTTTGGCAGGTAGGATCAAGGATAACCCTAAAGCTTTCTATAGATATGTCAGGAATAAAAGAATGACTAGGGTAAGAGTAGGGCCAGTCAAGGACAGTAGTGGGAAGTTGTGCGTGGAGTCCGAGGAGATAGGAGAGGTGCTAAATAAATATTTTTCGTCAGTATTCACACAGGAAAAAGACAATGTTGTCGAAGAGAATACTGAGATTCAGGCTACTAGACTAGAAGGGCTAGAGGTTCCTAAGGAGGAGGTGTTAGCAATTCTGGAAAGTGTGAAAATAGATAAGTCCCCTGGGCCGGATGGGATTTATCCTAGGATTCTCTGGGAAGCTAGGGAGGAGATTGCTGAGCCTTTGGCTTTGATCTTTAAGTCACCTTTGGCTACAGGAATAGTGCCAGAAGACTGGAGGATAGCAAATGTTGTCCCCTTGTTCAAGAAGGGGAGTAGAGACAACCCCGGTAACTAAAGACCAGTGAGCCTTACTTCTGTTGTGGGCAAAATCTTGGAAAGGTTTATAAGAGATAGGATGTATAATCATCTGGAAAGGAATAATTTGATTAGAGATAGTCAACACGGTTTTGTGAAGGGTAGGTCATGCCTCACAAACCTTATTGAGTTCTTTGAGAAGGTGACTAAACAGGTGGACGAGGGTAAAGCAGTTGATGTGGTGTATATGGATTTCAGTAAAGCGTTTGATAAGGTTCCCCATGGTAGGCTACTACAGAAAATACGGAGGCATGTAAATTTGCAGACGACACTAAAGTCGGTGGAGTTGTGGACAGTGCGGAAGGATGTTACAAGTTACAGAGGGACATAGATAAGCTGCAGCGCTGGGCTGAGAGGTGGCAAATGGAGATTAATGCAGAAAAGTGTGAGGTGATTCATTTTGGAAGGAATAACAGGAAGACAGAGTACTGGGCTAATGGTAAGATTCTTGGTAGTGTGGATGAGCAGAGAGATCCGGTGTCCATGTACATAGATCCCTGAAAGTTGCCACTCAAGTTGAGAGGGTTGTGAAGAAGGCATACGGTGTGTTAGCTTTTATTGGTAGAGGGATTGAGTTTCGGAGCCATGAGGTCATGTTGCAGCTGTACAAAACTCTGGTGCGGCCGCATTTGGAGTATTGCGTGCAATTCTGGTCGCCGCATTATAGGAAGGATGTGGAAGCATTGGAAAGGGTGCAGAGGAGATTTACCAGAATGTTGCCTGGTATGGAGGGAAGATCTTATGAGGGAAGGCTGAGGGACTTGAGGCTGTTTCCGTTAGAGAGAAGGTTAAGAGGTGACTTAATTGAGGCATACAAGATGATCAGAGGATTAGATAGGGTGGACAGTGAGAGTCTTTTTCTTCAGATGGTGATGTCTAGCACGAGGGGACATAACTTTAAATTGAGGGGAGATAGATATAGGACAGATGTCAGAGGTAGGTTCTTTACTCAGAGAGTAGTAAGGGCGTGGAATGCCCTGCCTGCAACAGTAGTGGACTCGCCAACACTAAGGGCATTCAAATGGTCATTGGATAGACATATTGACAATAAGGGAATAGTGTAGATGGGCTTTAGAGTGGTTTCACAGGTCAGCGCAACATCGAGGGCCGAAGGGCCTGTACTGCGCTGTAATGTTCTATGTTCTATATCAGTCAACAATAACACCAGTAAAATTCACAGCTTGGTTCATGTTAATAATATAAGATAAATCTAGGATGAGATGTGTCCATTTAGTTGTTGGACTTTCTCCCTCTGTAAATTGCTGCATTTAATTAGTGAAGGCTGTTTGTTTTTACCAGAATCTTATCACTGATGGAAAGTAATTACTTTCACTAATTAAACAAACATTTTGCACCAGAAAACTACCATTAGTTTAACGTTTGACTTGTGCGATCTATTAATTCTCACTTATTACAAAGAATGCAGCAAATGTTAAGCAATTCATCCAATTTAGAAGTGTAAATATAAAGTGGCTTGATGTGCAGTTTTCCTTTTGTTTCCTTGTACAGGTCTAGAAACATTACAGAAACGAATGCATTGTGGTTCCAGCACTTTATTTACAGGTAATCATTCTTCTCAGCATAAAGACATGTCCATGTTCAATTTGCTTGAATTGGGACTCACCTGGGCACTTTGATGCCACAATTCTGGATATTAAACAGTTTACTCCATTCTGATTTGATGGTTACAACAAACAACATTGAAGTAAGACAATGTATAAAAAGTCAGTCAATATGAAACACCTAAGTCACTTACAAGCAATGTACAGCTAGACAGCTATCTAACTTAATGTTCAAACTTGAAGTTTGCAGTAACATTGGTCCTTTGTTCAAAACACAAAATCACACATAGAAACAGTTTGAAAACAATGCCATCTCTACAAAGTCGAGGTCTCATCTCAGTGGGAGGGATTCAGTGAAATGAGCCATGGCAGGTAAAATTGTATAACACCAGTATGGCTAACAAAATGCTCTTTTCCACGCGATAACAAAATAACAAAAGTTAAGAATCATTGGATCAATTGAAGATGATTACAGTAATCATTTTATGTGAATCTTTTTATATCTTGTTGGTCCTATTGTGCTTCATGCCTCTGGTTCGTATTCCTGATACTCCCCCTAAGATGTGAAGAAAGAAAAATTATTGATTGCTTCCAAAATTGTATGAACAATTGGCTCTCATTTTTGCCATAAAAGCACAAAATATAATTCAACACTTCTTAACATATCCTGCATTGGTGTGCCTACATTGATTTAGTTCATGTCTTCCAGTAGGTTATGGTACCTCAGAAGTTGAAATTGCCACTATTGATTGTGCGGACTCATTCAGCAGCAGACATACATTTCCCTCGGTCAATACTCCAAGTCAAATGGACATATATATGTGTACTTAACACAATGTGAAGGCCTCCATAGAAAAATAATTAACTGTGACCTGAAATCTACACCCAATTTAAAAATAAATTAAGCAGCACAAAACATGCATAGTAAACTGAATTAATTTTACTGAGGTTGGATGTATTTTTAAATCACTAACATAAAAAATACCTTTCTCAAGATAATTAATTTCATTCTGCAATCATTTAAAAATGGCACTGAATGGCACAGTGGTTTGGGAAACATCTCACTGTGCAGATCTAGGGCGGTATTCTCCGAGCCTCCACGCTGAAATCGCAATCAGCACGGGGGCATAGAATAGGCGTCAACCCCGAAATCCGGTCCGACGCCGCTCCCGCGATTCTCCGGTTCCCAGAGAATCGGCGCGAATCACATGCGCGCCGTCTATGCAGCACGGGTAGGGAGACATTGACAGGGGCCACCCTGGTGGGGGGATCCTTCACCGGGGGGGTGCCTCACGGACGGTCAGGCTAGCGATCGAGGCCACCGATCCGCGGGCGTGCGATCTCAGGGGGCCTATATTGTCGGGGCCGGTCCGTGGTCTGAGTCCGCCATGTTGCACGGGGCGGCCTCTGAAGGCCGTCGCCGTGTGCATGTGCAGACTCCCGACCGGAAGTGCAGAGCCCCATATCGGCAGACAGAGCTGCGAGGACTTCAGGGATGTCCAGAGTGAAACCCCTGCGTTCTGACGCTGGAGTGGGTACATAGCCCCATTACTGGAGAATCCCACCCCTAGTTTTTGCTCGCAAGGCTATTAGGATGAAAGTCTCTCTTTGCTGAGTGGAGATCCTTTTCAAAACATCTGGGTTGTGTCAACATCATTTGAAGTCGGCACAAGCTCAAAGCCGAAGACTCTTCATAATTCTGCACTGATTGCAGTGACAAGCTCACAGGCCACAGATACCAGGTGCAGGAAATGGAAGCCAGGTATTTGTACCATGAGGCACCTTCTGGTGAATTTGTCTTTGAGTAATAGAGTGGGGGTAAAATGGAGCAGCCTCAACTTCACACTAACACATGTTTTACTTTTATGTCGACACCAAGTTTTAAATATTCCATTAATTATCACAGTTTAATGTTAACAATTAAATTGTTTCATTAGAAAAACAATTACTGAATAAATATCGTGAAGTACAAAAAATACAACATTACAACATTAATCTTATGCCATATGTGTTAATTATCATGACACTTGCCTGTCAAGTTGGGCCCAGTTTTGCATTTGTTATCTCATGGCATGTCTTTAATATTTAATAGCTAAATTATAGTGGTCTGAACAAATGCTTGAAGCCTTGATATGTGGGTGGCAAAAAATTAATTTTGAATATGCATTTTTTTAATGGGACATTTAAATTACTGCTGTTATTGGCCCCAGAATACAAGGAACATGGTTGCTTTCTGAGGGGACAAAATTGATTAGCACTGCAAATGGTGTGAGGTCTGCACTCCATAATTAACCCACACCTAGTCCTTCTAATGCAGGCAACTTTGCATTGTTTATCCAAGGCCCTAATTGTAACATGCAGCTGTCGCCTCTTAAAGCAGCGATGCTTTCTGGCTGCAGTAGATGTTGGAAGTGATTTGGAAAGAGTGTTCAAACAAGCAGAATACTGAAGAATGGTGTAACAGGGCAACTGAATGCTCCAATGTTGTCTGAGGCAGTACTAAAGGCCTTATTGCAGAGCGTGACAGGAGAAAAGTGGCCTTTATTTATTTTGGACCACAAGGGCCTCCAGACAGACACGAAGAAGCAGTTTGGCTCTCAGTCTCGGCCAGCAGTTTAGCCCCAAGGTCCTAGATGCAGTGCTGCAAAAGGTTTGATGAACTTATAAGATTGGTCAAGGTAAGTGACAGCATCTTCAAATACCATGGCTGGGATTCTCTGAGCCCGCGCCGGGTTGGAGAAACGGCGTGGGGGGCGCGAGAATCCCGCCATGCCGCTCCAACTCCGGGCCGCCGATTCTGCGGTCACAGGTGAATCGGCGGCAATTGTGCCCGCGCTGTCGCCGGTCGGGGGCCGTTGAAAGCGGCCCCCGCGGCGATTCTCCGCGCTCGACGGGCCAAGTGCCCGCGAAGTCCCGCCGGCATTGGTCACATATGGACCCATCTGGCGGGACCTCGGCGTTCTGGTTGCGGGGGCCGTCCTGGCGGGGGGGGGATCCGACTCCGGTGGGGGCCTCCACGGTGGCCAGGCCCGCGATCGGGGGCTACCGATCGACGGGCACGCTCATTCTGGGGGGGGGCCTATGTTCCTACAGGCTGGGCCCCTGTAGGGCTCCGCCATGTTGTGCGGGGGCCGGCGTGGAGACGGCCGGCGCGCACATGCGCTGGTGCGGAGACGGCTGGCGCACGCATGTGCGGTCCCGCGCCGTCTGTCGCGCGCATGCGCGGACCTGCGCTGGCCGTGCAGGGCTGGCTTTCGGTGCCGGAGCAGCGCACAGCACACCGGCGCCGTTCTAGCCCCTGAAATCCGGAGAATAACTGGGCCAGGAGTCCCGTTGACGTCGGCGTACGCCACTCCGGTGTTTATGCAGGCGTCAACACTTGGCCAGGTTTTCGGAGAATTCCGGCCCATATCCCAGCAAGTGAAGCACTAAGTACCAAATTGTGCTCAATTCACCATCTCCTTGTCTCTCACCACCAACTAATAATCTCTCTCAAGTATGACTCATACTTCGCATCAACAGCTTCATCTCACCCTCACAGCTACAATAGCTTCACCTCACCCTCACAGCTACAATAGCTTCACCTCACCCTCACAGCTACAATAGCTTCGCCTCACCCTCACAGCTATAATAGCTTCACCTCACCCTCACAGCTACAATAGCTTCGCCTCACCCTCACAGCTACAATAGCTTTGCCTCACCCTCACAGCTACACATGAACACCGCAACCTTCAGGTTTCCCTCCAAGTGACACAACATCTAGACTTGGATCCATATCGCTGTTCCTTCACTGTTTCTTGGTCAAAATCCTGGAACTCCCTCCCTAACAGCACTGTGGGTGTACCTACACCACATGAGCTGCAGCAGTTCAAGAAGGCATCTCACCACCACCTTCTCAAGGGCAATTAGGGATGGGCAACAAATGCCAGCCTCGCCAGTGATGTCCACATCCCAGAAAAGAATTTAAAACATCTTAGCATTGCTGCAAACACACATCTCATACTTTGCACACACTGCCAGCTATTGAACCATGACTGACACAGCGCACAAATGGATTATACCATGATCAGTGAGGCATATCCCTCTCTTTTGCAGGACAAGACGGTACGCAAGTCTAGACAGAACCATCTATTCTTTAGGTGATAGGTAGGGCTACATATCCTTCCCATGGTCGCCATCATTAGAGTGGCCATGACTGGGGGCGTAACAGCAGCAGGTCTGAAGCCATTGAAGATGACATTATGCTCATATATAATCTTCCTTCTCACATCCAACATCACCCCCCAATCTCTTCTGATTTACAGATTATCTAAACTTGCTCCCCCTCCTCTCCGACAAACATACCCTTGTGTCTTCCGATATCCTTAAACTGGAGCCAAGCAGTGGTGAAGGAGCAAGAAGTGGAAGAGGAGGCTAATGATGAAGAAACATTCTCACTCATTTTCACACTTGTAGCCACCTGTTCACATACTTGCATCGTGCATTGTTTAGAGAGTATCTTAGAGGTCAGAGTCACTAGCATGAAGGTTCAGTTCAGTTCAGATAAAGCATCTCAGTTCAGTTAAAATATATGTCTGTAGCTAGATTAGCAGTTTCCTTTCAAGCAATTCAGAAGAGGGTTATTAGAAGGTGAGTCTAATCAAGCTGGAGCAACTTCTGATGAAATGCAACCAGAGTTCCTGCATGGCTCTTACAGGATTCAGCTTTTTTTTAAAACAATTTCAGAAGATCTTTTTTTCTCAAAGTAGTGTCAAGACAGCTGTGTTAAGCAGGTATTCCTGTTGGTAATTGTATTTTAACAGTGGATTAAGAGCTGAGATTAGTTTTTTTGCTGTTTGCGTAGGAATAAAGATAGCAGTTAAGGGTCACTGTGTTCACTGCATCGATTAGCATTGTTTAAGGGGTAACTGGAAGCTATTTTCTGGTGTGATGTTAAAGATATTTTAATACTGTGTTAGTAATAAAGTTGATTTTAATATGCCATATCCCAATTTCTTCGTGAAATCACTCCTGAAGCTAGGTATCTTTCCTCACAGTCTTACAAAATGAAAATAAAATAATTGGGTATCTGTCCAGTATCCTAGTTACTGTTGGGATTTGTACGGGATCGCAATAATGGCTAGGAGAGAATTACGGGAGTTGAATTTCAGGTTATAAGGGTGTGAATAAGGAGTTATGTCTTATGGCGTTAGTCTGCTAATTTTATGCTGTGAGAAATTGTGGCATCTTGCTAACACAGGCAGTGGAGGAGTTGAAAAGGTGGAAGAGAGATAAACATCGTGAGCGGGATTCTCTGATCCTGAGGCTAAGTGTTGACGCCGTCGTAAACGCCGTTACGTTTCACGACAGCGTCAACAGGCCCTCAGAAGCAATGATTCCAAGCCCCTCAGTAGGCCAGCACGGCACTGGAGCGACCCACGCCACTCCAGCTGCCGAGACCAGCGTCAATTGGGTGCTGTGGGACTGCGCATGCGCGCTGTGGCCAGCGCAAATGCGCGCATGCGCAGTGCGACCGGCACGGATGTGCGCATGTGCGGTGGTTCCATTCTCTGCGCCGGCCCCGACGCAACATGGCGTAGGGCTACAGGGGCCGGCGTGGAGCAAAAGAGGCCCCCAGCCCGAGAGGCTGGCCCGCCGATCGTGGGCCAGGTCACAGTGGAGCCCCCCCCCTCCCCGGGGTCAGACCCACCCCCTCCTCCCCCACCAGGCCGTCTCCGGATGGATGCACGCCGAGGTCCCGCCAGGTAAGACCACACGTGGACGGCGCCGGCGGGACTCGGATTTTTTTGCGGGCACTCGACACATCACGGGCGGAGAATCGGCGGGGGGGGGGGGGGGGGGGGGGCGACCGGCGCCGTGCCAACCGCGCTCTGGAGAATTGGCGGACCGCGTCAAGTGTCGTTGCGCGATTCGCGCCGGCCCGGCGATTCTCCGGCCCGGCATGGACTGCGAGAATCCCGCCCCGTACATTTCTTTGGGTGATGTAAGTAAAGAGGCAGAAGCCAAGGATAGATTGTTGGACTGGTTGGATGTGAGCTGAGGTAACAATATGGGGGAGAAAGAGGAGCCATTACTGGAGGCATTTTCACTGAGATCAGATATATAGAAGCAGAAATACATAACTGCAATCCCACTGATTTGGAATGAAAGCGTTTTGATGGTGTCAAAAGGTGCAGAGACAAGGGATAATAAACCATCGTCACACAAAGGATCATGGTGTGATCTACCCAGGTGGGAACAGAGTCACATTGCGCATGATCAGGGTGTTTCCTGACACTCGGACCGCCGAGAAACACCACGCTATTGAATAACCATTCGGGTAGATTGGTAGCCACAGCAGGGAATGGGCAGCCGACGCCGTACTTAGTCCCATATTCTGCACTAAGGAGCTCCGCTCGCCGATACTCGACAGTGCAGGGAGATATTGGGATGCCATTTATCTCCTGACCCCCCCCCCCCCCCCCCCCACCTAACACAACCCTCAAACCACCTGGATAGGGGTCCTCGGCTTTCCCACACCCGTGCAGGGCATCCCTAGGCCCAATCCCCATCACACAAAAACACCAGCTTGGCACCTTATCAGTGCTACCTGTCATTCTGGCAGTGCCCCTTCCAGCTAGCAGTGCCACTTGGGCAGCTTGGCAGTGCCTGGATGGCACCACCAGTGTGCCAGGCTGGCAGTGCCAGGATGTCACCCTGCCCAGAGGGCAAGCAGCTGGGCACCTCCAATCCCCTGGGAGACCCCCACTGGTGCCGTTCCACCTGGTTTCTATTTGTGGAGACCAGCCCTGAACGGCACTTGCCTAAGGTCTCCAAGGCGAAGGGGTTGGATCGCATGACTTGGTTAGATCTTGGGAAATCATATTAGAGTGAGACTAGCTGAATTCACATTGCGACGCCTCGCGAGATTGCGTTAGATCTTGTGAGGCATGGCGAGCCAGGTCGATCCCAGAAGAGGGATCTCCCAGCACCTACTGGCTGCACTGCTCTGCCTTTTGGGCGCAACACACTGGTAGATCTTGCCCCTCATTTTTTACTTTATTTTGGGTCGTTCCAGTATTTAAAATTCAAGGGATTGTAGAAAATTGAACCAATCCCACAAAAAACCATTAGTTCTGAATTTCATGAATTGGGTACCCGTACATCATCTAGAAGTTGCTCTTCTCAAGTGCAATTAAGGATGGGTAATAAATGCTGGGCAATTACTGTCAGTGATGCCCACATCCCGTAAACAAATAAAAAAAAGTTTTGGTATTGTTATGGGCGAGGCGTTTTCAGAACCCCAAAATGTATCATGGAGTTCAACCAACCTCTCCCTTTAATGGATTTGTTGCTTTTCCTAGCACATGGCTTTTTCCCCAGGTGTGGGATTACAATTATGGACACGTGGGTTTTTAAACACAAAACACTTTTAATTCCATGAACTCAACTTAACATCTGAAATAAACATTGGAACTCTTAACACCCTTTACTTCAAAGATAACTCAGAAAATATTGCAACAGTAAATAATTCCTTAAAATGTTCCTTCAAACTTCCAAGAGACTTAACACCTTTAAACAGTATCACATCAAGTTAAAGGATATATATTTTTTCTGTAGAATGGCAGAGACATATTAGCTTGGTTGACTTCAGCTCCAGCACCTTGCTTTCTTCCTGCAGTTCTCTGGAAACCCACAGACACACCCACACTGCTTTCTCAAACCTGGCTTTCTCCCTTCAAGCAGATCACAGCAAAACAGAACTTCTCAAGCTGCTGTCTCAAACTGGCTTTCTACTTTTAAACTGCTCTCAGCAAAACCAGACAGGCATTTATCAAACTGCAAAACCACCCTTCAAAATGGCTGAACTGAGTTGAGCTCCACCCACTCTATGACATCACTGTTTTCTTAAAGGTACATTGCTTAAACATCCAGTTCTTAAAGGTACCCTCACATGACACCCGTGACAGGATGTTTCAGAGACCGTCACTTGTAATCATGCACAGTGTAAAATTGCCTCTCCAAAGTGATGTATTGGTGCTTTGGTTAGTTGCTAATTTTAAAAGTTGTATTCCACACTAATTTTAATACAAATTCATTATAACCCTCTTTTGACTCAGCAAATGGACAGGTAAGCTGTTTTAGGTTTTCTCCAACCCTCCCAAAGGTTGTGGGTGGGGGAAAAAGTGTGCGACCAACTGGTGGAGCACATGTGTAATGAGACAGGATTGATTCAGGATCTCATAGTTAGGGATCCTCTCGGAAGGAGCGATCACAATATGGTGGAATTTAAAATACAGATGGAGGGTGAGAAGGTAAAATCAAGCACTAGTGTTTTGTGCTTAAACAAAGGAGATTACAATGGGATGAGAAAAGAGCTAGCTAAGGTAGACTGGGAGCAAAGACTTCATGGTGAAACAGTTGAGGAACAGTAGAGAACCTTCCAAGTGATTTTTCACAGTGCTCAGCAAAGGTTTATACCAACAAAATGGAAGGATGGTAAAAAGAGGGAAAATCGACCGTGGATATCTAAGGAAATGAGGGGGAGTATCAAATTGAAGGAAAAAAACATACAAAGTAGCAAAGATCAGTGGGAGACTAGAGGACTGGGAAATCTTTAGGGGGCAACAGAAAGCTACTAAAAAAGCTATAAAGAAGAGTAAGATAGATTATGAGAGTAAACTTGCTCAGAATATAAAAACAGATAGTAAAAGTTTCTACAAATATATAAAACAAAAAAGAGTGGCTAAGGTAAATATTGGTCCTTTAGAGGATGAGAAGGGAGATTTAATAATGGGAGATGAGGAAATGGCTGAGGAACTGAACAGGTTTTTTGGGTCGGTCTTCACAGTGGAAGACACAAATAACATGCCAGTGACTGATGGAAATGAGGCTATGACAGGTGAGGACCTTTTTTTTTCTTTTAAAAAAAAATGTATTTATTAAAGTTTTTTAAAAACACAATTTTGTCCCCTTACAAACAATAACCTCCCCCCCCCCCCCAGCCCCGGTAACAAAATAACACAAAATTGCGCTGAGCAAGACATATACATGGCAAAATGGTATATTTACATAGCTTTATACACTGGCTCTCGCCCGCACGTGCCAGTTTCCGCCACCCTCCATGTTTATCTCCTGCTCATCCATCCCCTCAAACAATCTCTCGTTCCCCCTCCCATCCTTTCCCCCCCCCCCCCCCCTTCCAGGGTTGCTGCTGCTGCTGCTGACCGACCTTCTTCTAACGCTCCGCGAGGTAGTCTAGGAACGGTTGCCACCGCCTGTAGAACCCCTGCGCAGACCCTCTCAAGGCAAACTTAATCCTCTCCAGCTTTATGAACCCAGCCATGTCGTTTATCCAGGCCTCCACGCTGGGGGACTTCGCCTCCTTCCACATTAGCAAGATCCTTCGCCGGGCTACTAGGGACGCAAAGGCCAGAATGCCGGCCTCTTTCGCCTCCTGCACTCCCGGCTCATCCACTACTCCGAATATTGCTAGCCCCCAGCTTGGCTTGACCCGGACTTTCACCACCTGAGATATTGCTCCCGCCACTCCTCCCCAGAACCCCTCCAGTGCCGGGCATGACCAAAACACGTGGACATGGTTCGCTGGACTCCCTGAACACCTTCCACATCTGTCCTCTACCCCAAAGAACCTACTCAACCTCGCCCCCGTCAAGTGCGCTCTGTGAACCACCTTAAATTGTATCAGGCTGAGTCTGGCACATGAGGAGGAGGAATTAACCCTACCCAGGTCATCAGCCCAAACCTTCCTCGATCTCCTCCTCCAACTCCTCCTCCCATTTACCCTTCAACTCTTCTGCTAGGGCTTCCCCCTCTTTCATCTCTTGGTGTAATGCCGAAACCTTGCCCTCCCTGACTCATACACCCGAGATCACCCTGTCTTGAATTTCTTGTGCCGGGAGCAATGGGAATTCCCTGACCTGACGCCTCACAAAAGCCCTCACCTGCATCTCTCTAAATGCATTTCCCGGGGGTAACTCAAACTTCTCCTGCAGTGCCCCTGGGCTCGCAAATGCCCCGTCAATGAACAGGTCCCCCATTCTTCTAATCCCCGCCCGATGCCAGCCCTGGAACCCCCCCGTCCATCTTCCCCGGGACAAACCGGTGGTTACCCCTGATCGGGGACCACACCAAGGCTCCCACTACACCCCTGTGCCGTCTCCACTGGCCGCAGATCCTTAACGTTGCCGCCACCACCGGGCTTGTGGTATACTTTGATGGCGAGAGCGGCAGTGGTGCCGTCACCAACGCCCCCAAGCTCGTTCCTTCACAGGGCGCCATCGCCATCCTCTTCCATGCCACCCCCTCTCCCCCCATAACCCACTTGAGGATCATCGCCACATTTGCTGCCCAGTAGTAGCTCCCTAGGTTTGGCAGCGCCAGCCCTCCTCGGTCCCTACTGCATTCCAGGAACCCTCTCCTTACCCTCGGGGTCTTATTCGCCCACACAAACCACATAATACTCCTACCTACTCTCTTGAAAAAGCCCTTGGTGATCACAATGGGAAGGCACTGAAACACAAACAAAAACCTCGGAAGGACCACCATTTTGGACGACTGCACTCTACCCGCCAACAAGAGCGGCAACATGTCCCATCTTTTGAAGTCCACCTCCATTTGGTCCACCAACCTCGTCAGATTCAATTTGTGTAGGGCCCCCCAACTCCTGGCTATCTGGATCCCCAGATACCGAAAGCTCCCCTCCGCCCTCCTCAGCGGTAGGTCCCCTATACCTCTTTCTTGGTCCCCTGCCTGTAGTACAAAAAGCTCACTCTTCCCTACATTGAGCTTAAAGCCCGAGAACTCCCCAAACTCCCTCAGAGTCTGCATGACCTCCACCATCCCCTCCATTGGGTCTGCCACGTACAGCAGCAGGTCATCCGCGTATAGCGACACCCGATGCTCTTTTCCCCCGCGGACCACTCCCCTCCATTTATTAGACTCCCTCAGTGATATGGCCAAGGGTTCAATCGCCAATGCAAACAACAGGGGGCACCCCTGCCTCGTTCCTCGGTACAGCCGAAAGTACTCCGACCTCCGCCGGTTCGTCACCACACTCGCCACCGGGGCGCTGTAAAGGAGCTTAACCCAGCTAATAAACCCTCCCCCGAACCCAAACCTACGCAACACCTCCCAGAGGTACTCCCACTCTACTCGGTCAAAGGCCTTTTCCGCGTCCATAGCTGCCACTATCTCTACCTCTCCCTCCTCCGATGTCATCATTATCACGTTTAAGAGCCACCGCACATTGGTATTTAATTGCCTGCCCTTTACGAATCCCGTCTGGTCTTCATGAATCACCCACGGGACATAGTCCTCAATCCTCGTGGCCAGCACTTTTGCCAATAACTTAGCGTCCACATTAAGGAGTGAAATCGGCCTGCACGATCCACGTTGCAGTGGGTCCTTGTCTCGCTTCAGAATCAAGGAAATTGTCGCCTCCGACATTGCCAGGGGCAGGTCTCTTGCCTCGTTAAAGGTCCTCACTAGTAGCGGGGCCAACAGGTCCACATACCTTCTGTAGAACTCCATCGGGAACCCGTCCGGCCCCGGGGCCTTCCCCGCCTGCATGCTCCCCAAACCCTTACTCAGCTCCTCCAACCCGATTGGTGCCCCCAAACCAGCCACCTCTTGCTCCTCCACCCTCGGGAACCGCAGTTGGCCTAGGAATCGTCTCATCCCCTCTTCCCCCCCTGGGGGCTGGGATCTGTACAGCTCTTCATAGAAGGCCTTGAATACCTTGTTTATTTTCGTTGCACTCTGAACCGTGGCTCCCCATCCATCTTTGATTCCCCCTATTTCCCTCGCTGCCGTCCTCTTACGGAGCTGGTGTGCCAGCATCCGACTGGCCTTTTCCCCGTACTCGTAGGTCGCCCCCAGCGCCTTCCTCCACTGTGCCTCCGCCTTCTCCGTGGTCACCAGGTCAAACTCCGTCTGGAGCCGTCGCCTTTCCCTAAGTAATCTTTCCTCCAGGGCCTCTGCGTATCTCCTGTCCACTCGCAAAATCTCCCCCACTAACCTCTCCCTTTCCATGCCCTCTGTCTTCTCCCTATGAGACGTGATGGAGATTAGCTCTCCCCTGATCACCGCCTTCAACGCCTCCCATACCACCCCCACTCGCACCTCCCCGTTGTCGTTGGCCTCCAAGTACCTTTCGATACACCCCCACACACCACCTCATCTGCCAGCAGTCCCACGTCCAGCCGCCACAGCGGGCGTTGGTCCCTCTCCTCTCCCAGCCCCATTTCCACCCAGTGCGGGGCATGGTCCGAAACGGCTATGGCCGAATACTCCGTCCCCTCCACCCTCGGGATGAGCGCCCTGCCCAGAACAAAGAAATCTATCCGGGAGTCGGCCTTGTGCACGTGGGAAAAGAAAGAAAATTCCCTGGGCTGCGGTCTTGCATACCTCCATGGGTCCACTCCCCCCATCTGATCCATAAACCCCCTGAGCACCTTGGTCACCGCCGGCCTCTTTCCCGTCCTTGATCTGGAGCGGTCTAGTGCTGGATCCAGCACTGTATTGGAGTCCCCTCCCATTATCAGGCCTCCTATCTCCAGGTCCGGAATGCGCCCCAACATGCGCTTCATGAATCCAGCATCATCCCAGTTCGGGGCGTATACATTTACCAACACCACTCACGTCCCTTGCAACCTACCACTCACCATCACATATCTCCCTCCATTATCCACTACGATAGTCTTGCCCCCCCCCCCCCCCCCGGCCGACTAGCCATCTCCTTTTCTGGGCCAATCCCGTGTTCGCGTCTCCCTCACCCTGCAGTCCCCCAGTCGGGGGACCTCCGTCCCCACCACCTCTTCTGTGTCCCATTCCCTTTCGGCCAGTGCAGCAGCAACCCTTTCCCCCCCTCTCCCCCCCGTTCCCCCTCTCCCCTCCCCCCGCTAGATCCCTGACTAGCTTTTTTGCTCCCCCCCCCATATCACTCCCGTAAGTCAGCTGACACCTGCTGACCCCGGCTTCCCCCGCCATCCCTTTGACCCCCCCATGTGGGAGTCTCCCATCAATATGCGTTCCTTTGTTCCCCTTCCTGCGCAGGGGAAAAAAAAAACGCGCTTTCCAAAGCCTGCAATCCCTGCGCATGATTGCCCCCCTATATACAACAACCTTCATACATCAACGCTCAAACACCCCCCACCCTCACAAACCCTCAGTTAGAGTCCAACTTTTCAGTTAGTATAAAGGTCCACGCCTCTTCAGGCGTTTCGAAGTAGTGGTGTTGGCCATTATGTGTAACCCACAGTCGCGCTGGCTACAACATTCCAAATTTCACTCCTTTCCGATGCAGCACCACTTTGGCCCGGTCGAAACCCGCTCTCCACTTAGCGACCTCGGTGCTCCAGTCCGGGTATATTCTGATCTCAGCATTGTCCCACTTGCTGCTCCGCTCCTTCTTGGCCCATTTCAGGACCCTCTCTCTGTCCGTAAACCGGTGAAATCTCACCACCATCGCCTTTGGCGGCTCATTTGCCTTGGGCTTCCTCGCCAGCACCCGGTGCGCCCCTTCCAGCTCCAGTAACCCCGGGGGGGCCTCCGCCCCCATCAGCGCCCCGATCATTGTGCCCTCTATATGCCGCGGCGTCGGCCCCCTCCACTCCTTCTGGGAGATCCAGGATCCTCAAATTATTTCTCCTCGACCTGTTCTCCAGGTCTTCGAGTCTTCCCGCCCACGTCTTGTGTAGTGTCTCGTGCCGCTCCACTTTCACCGCCAGGCCCAAGAGCTCGTCCTCATTCTCACTCACTTTTTCCTGGATCGTCACCTCGTGGGCTTTCTGGGTTGCCCCAAGTCCTTCAATTATTGCCAACATAGGTGCCACCATCTCCTTACGCAGCTCCTCGAAGCAGCGCTTGATGAATTCCTGCATCTCCTCTTTGTCCCCGGTCGCCGCCATTTTGCTTGTCTTCCCTCTCTTCTCCCGCTGCTCCAATGCCACTTTTCTGGCTGTTTCATAGAACATAGAACAATACAGCGCAGTACAGGCCCTTCGGCCCACGATGTTGCACCAAAACAAAAGCCATCTAACCTACACTATGCCATTATCATCCATATGTTTATCTAATAAACTGTTAAATGCCCTCAATGTTGGCGAGTTCACTACTGTAGCAGGTAGGGCATTCCACGGCCTCACTACTCTTTGCGTAAAGAACCTACCTCTGACCTCTGTCCTATATCTATTACCCCTCAGTTTAAAGTTATGTCCCCTCGTGCCAGCCATATCCATCCGCGGGAGAAGGCTCTCACTGTCCACCCTATCCAATCCCCTGATCATTTTGTATGCCTCTATTAAGTCTCCTCTTAACCTTCTTCTCTCCAACGAAAACAACCTCCAGTCCATCAGCCTTTCCTCGTAAGATTTTCCCTCCATACCAGGCAACATCCGGGTAAATCTCCTCTGCACCCGCTCCAAAGCCTCCACGTCCTTCCTATAATGCGGTGACCAGAACTGTACGCAATACTCCAAATGCGGCCGTACCAGAGTTCTGTACAGCTGCAACATGACCTCCCGACTCCGGAACTCAATCCCTCTACCAATAAAGGCCAACACTCCATAGGCCTTCTTCACAACCCTATCAACCTGGGTGGCAACTTTCAGGGATCTATGTACATGGACACCTAGATCCCTCTGCTCATCCACACTTTCAAGAACTTTACCATTAGCCAAATATTCCGCATTCCTGTTATTCCTTCCAAAGTGAATCACCTCACACTTCTCTACATTAAACTCCATTTGCCACCTCTCAGCCCAGCTCTGCAGCTTATCTATATCCCTCTGTAACCGGCTACATCCTTCCACACTATCGACAACACCACCGACTTTAGTATTGTCTGCAAATTTACTCACCCACCCTTCTGCGCCTTCCTCTAGGTCATTGATAAAAATGACAAACAGCAACGGCCCCAGAACAGATCCTTGTGGTACTCCACTTGTGACTGTACTCCATTCTGAACATTTCCCATCAACCACCACCCTCTGTCTTCTTTCAGCTAGCCAATTTCTGATCCACATCTCTAAATCACCCTCAATCCCCAGCCTCCGTATTTTTTGCAATAGCCTACCGTGGGGAACCTTATCAAATGCTTTGCTGAAATCCATATACACCACATCAACTGCTCTACCCTCGTCTACCTGTTCAGTCACCTTCTCAAAGAACTCAATAAGGTTTGTGAGGCATGACCTACCCTTCACAAAGCCATGCTGACTATCCCTGATCATATTATTCCTATCTAGATGATTATAAATCTTGTCTCTTATAATCCCCTCCAAGACTTTACCCACTACAGACGTGAGGCTCACCGGTCTATAGTTGCCGGGGTTGTCTCTGCTCCCCTTTTTGAACAAAGGGACCACATTTGCTGTCCTCCAGTCCTCTGGCACTATTCCTGTAGCCAATGATGACATAAAAATCAAAGCCAAAGGTCCAGCAATCTCTTCCCTGGCCTCCCAGAGAATCCTAGGATAAATCCCATCAGGTCCCGGGGACTTATCTATTTTCAGCCTGTCCAGAATTGCCAACACCTCTTCCCTACGTACCTCAATGCCATCTATTCTATTAGCCTGGGGCTCAGCATTCTCCTCCACAACATTATCTTTTTCCTGAGTGAATACTGACGAAAAATATTCATTTAGTATCTCGCCTATCTCTTCAGACTCCACACACAATTTCCCATCCCTGTCCTTGACTGGTTCTACTCTTTCCCTAGTCATTCGCTTATTCCTGACATACCTATAGAAAGCTTTTGGGTTTTCCTTGATCCTTCCTGCCAAATACTTCTCATGTTCCCTCCTTGCTCGTCTTAGCTCTCTCTTTAGATCCTTCCTCGCTACCTTGTAACTATCCATCGCCCCAACCGAAACTTCACACTTCATCTTCACATAGGCCTCCTTCTTCCTCTTAACAAGAGATTCCACTTCCTTGGTAAACCACGGTTCCCTCGCTCGACGCCTTCCTCCCTGTCTGACCGGTACATACTTATCAAGAACACGCAGTAGCTGATCCTTGATCAAGCCCCACTTATCCAGTGTGCCCAACACTTGCAGCCTACTTCTCCACCTTATCCCCCCCAAGTCACGTCTAATGGCATCATAATTGCCCTTCCCCCAGCTATAACTCTTGCCCTGCGGTGTATACTTATCCCTTTCCATCATTAACGTAAACGTCACCGAATTGTGGTCACTGTCCCCAAAGTGCTCTCCTACCTCCAAATCCAACACCTGGCCTGGTTCATTACCCAAAACCAAATCCAACGTGGCCTCGCCTCTTGTTGGCCTGTCAACATATTGTTTCAGGAAACCCTCCTGCACACACTGTACAAAAAACGACCCATCTATTGTACTCGAACTATATCTTTTCCAGTCAATATTTGGAAAGTTAAAGTCTCCCATAATAACTATCCTGTTACTTTCGCTCATATCCAGAATCATCTTCGCCATCCTTTCCTCTACATCCCTAGAACTATTAGGAAGCCTATAAAAAACTCCCAACGGTGACCTCTCCTTTCCTGTTTCTAACTGCAGCCCATACTACCTCGGAAGAAGAGTCCCCATCTAGCATCCTCTCCGCCACCGTAATACTGCTCTTGACTAGCAGCGCCACACCTCCCCCTCTTTTGCCTCCTTCTCTGAGCTTACTAAAACACCTAAACCCCGGAACCTGCAACATCCATTCCTGTCCCTGCTCTATCCATGTCTCCGAAATGGCCACAACATCGAAGTCCCAGGTACCAACCCATGCTGCCAGTTCCCCTACCTTGTTTCGTATACTCCTGGCATTGAAGTAGACACACTTCAAACCACCTACCTGAACACTGGCCCCCTCCTGCGACGTCAAATCTGTGCTCCTGACCTCTATACTCTCATTCTCACTTACCCTAAAACTACAATCCAGGTTCCCATGCCCCTGCTGCATTAGTTTAAGCCCCCCCAAAGAGCACTAACAAATCTCCCCCCCAGGACATTTGTGCCCCTCAGGTTCAGATGTAGACCATCTTGTCTGTAGAGGTCCCACCTTCCCCAGAAAGAGCCCCAGTTATCCAAAAATCTGAATCCCTCCCGCCTGCACCATCCCTGTAGCCACGTGTTTAAATGCTCTCTCTCCCTATTCCTCATCTCACTATCACGTGGCACGGGCAACAACCCAGAGATAACAACTCTGTTTGTTCTAGTTCTGAGCTTCCATCCTAGCTCCCTGAAAGCCTGCCTGACATCCTTGTCCCCTTTCCTACCTATGTCGTTAGTGCCAATGTGGACCACGACTTGGGGCTGCTCCCCCTCCCCCCTAAGGACCCGGAAAACACGATCCGAGACATCACGTACCCTTGCACCTGGGAGGCAACATACCAAACGTGAGTCTCTCACGCTCCCACAAAATCTCCTATCTGTGCCCCTGACTATAGAGTCCCCAATTACTAATGCTCTGCTCCTCTCCCCCCTTCCCTTCTGAGCAACAGGGACAGACTCCGTGCCAGAGGCCCGTACCCCATGGCTTACCCCTGGTAAGTCGTCCCCCCAACAAGTATCCAAAGCGGTATACTTGTTTCTCAGGGGAACGACCGCAGGGGATCCCTGCACTGACTGCTTTTTCCCAGTCCCTCTTACAGTTACCCACCTATCTCCAATCTTTGGTGTCCTAAATGTGGGTCCGGTCCATGCAAGTTAGTAGGGGACCTCGCTCCTCTCTTCCCCACGGGTTGGCTGTAAAAAAAATTCCGTTGGGACTCTTCTATCGAGCCCGAAAGTCCGTGTTCGCGGGAGCTGCCGTATCGTGCGGCTTAGCTCCGCATAGCCGCAACCGGAAGTCTTGACAAGTGAGGATCTTGAGAGGATTGTTATCACCAAGGAGGTAGTGATGGGCAAGCTAATGGGGCTAAAGGTAGACAAGTCTCCTGGACCTGATGGAATGCATCCCAGAGTGCTAAAGGAGATGGCTAGGGAAATTGCAAATGCACTAGTGATAATTTACCAAAATTCACTAGACTCTGGGGTGGTTCCGGCGGATTGGAAATTAGAAACGTGACACCACTGTTTAAAAAAGGAGGTAGGCAGAAAGCTGGTAATTATAGGCCAGTGAGCTTAACTTCGGTAGTAGGGAAGATGCTGGAATCTATCATCAAGGAAGAAATAGCGAGGCATCTGGATGGAAATTGTCCCATTGGGCAGACGCAGCATGAGTTCATAAAGGGCAGGTCGTGCCTAACTAATTTAGTGGAATTTTTTGAGGACATTAACAGTGCAGTAGATAACGGGGAGCCAATGGATGTGGTATATCTGGATTTCCAGAAAGCCTTTGACAAGGTGCCACACAAAAGGTTACTGCATAAGATAAAGATGCATGGCATTAAGGGGAAAGTAGTAGCATGGATAGAGGATTGGTAAATTAATAGAAAGCAAAGAGTGGGGATTAATGGGTGTTTCTCTGGTTGGCAATCAGTAGCTAATGGTGTCCCTCAGGGATCAGTTTTGGGCCCACAACTGTTCACAATTTACATAGATGATTTGGAGTTGGGGACCAAGGGCAATGTGTCCAACTTTGCAGACGACACTAAGATAAGTGGTAAAGCAAAAAGTGCAGAGGATACTGGAAGTCTGCAGAGGGATTTGGATAGGCTAAGTGAATGGGCTAGGGTCTGGCAGATGGAATACAATGTTGACAAATGTGAGATTATCCATTTTGGTAGGAATAACAGCAAAACGGATTATTATTTAAATGATAAAATATTAAAACATGCTGCTGTGCAGAGAGACCTGGGTGTGCTAGTGCATGAGTCGCAAAAAGTTGGTTTACAGGTGCAACAGGTGATTAAGAAGGCAAATGGAGTTTTGTCCTTCATTGCTAGAGGGATGGAGTTTAAGACTAGGGAGGTTATGCTGCAATTGTATAAGGTGTTAGTGAAGCCACACCTGGAGTATTGTGTTAGGTTTTGGTCTCCTTGAGAAAGGACGTACTGGCACTGGAGGGTGTGCAGAGGAGATTCACTAGGTTAATCCCAGAGCTGAAGGGGTTGGATTACGAGGAGAGGTTGAATAGACTGGGACTGTACTCGTTGGAATTTAGAAGGATGAGGGGGGATCTTATAGAAACATATAAGATTATGAAGGGAATAGATAGGATAGATGCGGGCAGGTTGTTTCCACTGGTGGGTGAAAGCAGAACTAGGGTGCATAGCTTCAAAATAAGGGGAAGTAGATTTAGGACAGAGTTTAGGAGGAACATCTTCATCCAAAGGGTTGTGAATCTATGGAATTCCTTGCCCAGTGAAGCAGCAGAGGCTCCTTCATTAAATGTTTTTAAGATAAAGATAAATAGTTTTTTGAAGAATAAAGGGATTAAGGGTTATGGTGTTCGGGCCGGAAAGTGGAGCTGAGTCCACAAAAGATCAGCCATGGTCTCATTGAATGGTGGAGCAGGCTCGAGGGGCCAGATGACCTACTCCTGCTCCTAGTTCTTATGTTCTTATGTTCTATTCACCATTCCAATTTCTGCAGAAAATGGGCCAAAGCCATTGTGAGGCTGGGACCACATTAAAATAGAATACAGAAGTGACTTTCTGGATTCAGGCTAATGCAATATCAGGCAGTCCAGAGCCAGATGGCAGCAAGTTAGGTGAGAGGAAGTCCAAGGCAATAATGGCCCTACAAAAATATATATAAAACTTAGGTTTCTGGGATCCTTCTGCACACTCTAACCAATTTTGCCCTATAATGGCGAGCATGATTCTATGTATGTCAAAGGTCCCCATATTATGGATGGTGGGAAATGCAGCCCCACAGTTATTTAACACTCTGAGGAGCATTAATTGTTCGCAAGGCTGCGTACTTAGCCCCCTACTATACTCCCTGTACACACGATTGCGTGGAAAATTTTGATTTCAACTCCATCTACAAGTTTGCTGATGACACAACCATAGTGAGCCGGATTTCAAATGACGATGAGTTAGAATACAGGAAGGAGATAGAGAACCCAGTGGAATGGTGCAATGACAACAATCTATCCCTCAATGCCAGCAAAACTAAAGAGCTGGTTGCTGACTTCAGGAAGCAAAGTACTGTACACACCCCTATCAGCTTCAATGGGGCCGAGGTGGAGATGGTTAACAGCTTCAAAATCCTAGGGGTGCACAGCACCAAAAATCTGTCCTGGTCCACCCACGTCGATCCTACCACCATGAAAGCACAACAGCGCCTATACTTCCTCAGGAAACTAAGGAAATTCGGCATGTCCACATTAACTCTTACCAACTTTTACAGATGTACCATAGAAAGCATCCTATCTAGCTGCATCACAGCCTGTATGGCAACTGCTTGGCCCAAGACCACAAGAAACTTCAGAGAGTCGTGAACACAGCCCAGTCCATCACACAAACCTGCCTCCCATCCATTGACTCCATCTACACCTCCCGCTGCCTGGGGAAAGTGGGCAGCATAATCAAAGACCCCTCCCACCCGGCTTACTCATAAAATTAATCTTAATTGCTTATTATAATATTTAAATTGCTTGCCCAATAGCTGCACAGAGAGACCCCGTCCACTTGCAAGTTAGTCTGGGTAAAGCTGGAAAAGGGGGTTCTGCGAAAACTACTCCCAATGTATTCAGGTCCTGGAATGGGAATAGAACCTGTGATCTTCTGATTTGGACGCAAGAGTTCTACACTGAGCCAAGGCTGAAGCACATCGGTTAAGAGGGTGAGTAGGGGGTGGAAGCCTTCACAGACATAAAAAAAAATGAAACTCAGGTGTGGTTAAGCCAAGGAAAGGAAAATAATGGGAGTTTATTTATTAAAAGAATGATTGGTCAGATTCTCCGTTCCTGAGACTAAATGTTGACGCCGGGACAGGATTCATAGAGTTCTACGACAGCAAAACAGGTGCCGCATCTGGACCGCTTTAGCGACCGTTGGGGGGTTAGCACTGGCGCCACGTGCAATATGATTGATTCCAATGATTGATTCCAATGGACAGCACGGTAGCACAGTTGCTTCACAGTTCCAGGGTCCCAGGTTTCATTCCTGGCTTGGGTCACTGTCTGCGTGAGTCTGTACGTTCTCCCCGTGTCTGCGTGGGTTTCCTCCGGGTGCTCCGGTTTCCTCCCACAGTCCAAAGATGTGCAGGTTAGGTGGATTGGCCGTGATAAATTGCCCTTAGTGCCAAAAAAGGTTAGCTGGGGATGCTGGGTTACGGGGATAGGATGGAGGTGAGGGCTTAAGGGTGCTCTTTGCAAGAGCCGGTGCAGACTCGATGAGCCAAATGGCTTCCTTCTGCACTGTAAATTCTAAGTAAAACAGTGTCAGATTCGCCGGGTTTCGGGATTGACACTCGAGAGTTGACAAGCTGCAGCTGCATGTTAGCATTCCACACCTCACACACACTCTCATTCCAGCTAACAAGATTGCATTGGTTGCACTGAAGGCCATCCATCCTGTTGATGGGTCAGCTGGGGCCAAAGGGTACCTAGGAGGGGGCCTGGGAGGGCACCCATACGACCTGTGGCACTACGTTCACAGTGGGCAGTCAATGGCATGCGCAGCTGCATGGCTGCCTTGTCGGCTGCGGCAATAGTGTTCCATGCCAGTCCACCTCGACCCCACAGCCCATCTCCTGGCCACCCCCGCTACTCCCCCAGGCGCTGGCAGAAGCACCCCAGCCAGCGGCACAACTGTCAGCACACTTTGGCGATGCTGGACACTTTCTGTATCCCCTCTCTCACCCACATCAGCCACGGCACCTGTATCATGATGTTAGAAAGGACAAGTGAACCTCGCCGCTGGGAATTCCCTCCAGCGGAGGCCGGAAAATCGTGGTGGCCCCGGAGAATACCGGGTCAGGCCCGCTAATGATACGCAAACGGTTTTTACTGTACGTGTGGATGGGACGCATTGACGCTGCTGTTGACGCACCAAAGAATTGTGATTTGGTGTGAATCTGGCGCCCGTCACGATTTTGCCGTCAAAACCGATTCCCCGCTCAATTACCTGTCCCAATTTTGGCCTTGGCTGACGGAGAATCCTGCTTGATGTGTTTAGAATGGCAGGGTTTAGAATGTTCTGAGGAGTGAGAGAAATATTTTTGGGGTTCAGAATACAGCTGGGTTTCTATAAGAGAAGAATGTGGGCACTGGAACAATAGGTTTCAATTACATTAATTTTCTTGTATAGCCTTGGAATTTCTTTATCTCCTTAGGAGTATGTTTTGATTTACATGTAAAATGACATATGTCATGTTGGTTTTTCTTCATTATCGAACATGGACATTTCTTGTGTGCGTGGCGTCCTCTATTGTGTGTACTTGTGTGACAGTGAAGCCCGATTGGAAACCTGCATGGTTTTCCACAACATGGGCAAGGATGAACTGTCTGATCTTGTTGAGACTACACTGTGTTTTTGGCCTACCTTTTGTCCTTAGTTCCCTCTATTCTTTGCTGTTCGAAGGAAACAACGTCACTACTTGAGATTGCTCCCCAGGTATTTCTTTCTTGTGTATATTTCTCCTTGGCTCTGGTGAACAGATCACATTTCCTGATGTTCGCCTCCAGGAAATCCTTGAATCTTAATCTCAGCCTTCCCCTCAGGCGGTGTCCAAGTTTAAGTTGTGAATACATGACTGTTTTAGGGATTTTATTATCAGTTGCATCTAGTACACATTCACTCAATCTGAACTGGGCTCTGATAAGGAATGTTTCAATTCCAGAAATTTCTGCTCTTGTACTTTGCCCTCCGATTTCATGCTCATCATGTTCCAAATGCATCTCATGTGGAGCCTGTCCAACTACTTAATATGTCTGGAGTAAAGATAAGGTAAAGTCACCATAGACCCAGATGACCATAGGCTGCTTTCCCCTTTGAGGGGGAGAGCTGACTGGTGGTGATTTAACCTGAAGATCACAACACCTCAGGTGAGAGGCAAGGTTGAGAAGACAGGCCTTCATGAATAACTTCAGCCATTACAGGAAATGAACCCACGCTGCTGGCTTCGCCCTGCATCACAAACCAGCTGTCTAACCAACTGAGCTAAACCGGGCCCCCCGGTAATCCATGCCCTGCAGGACTATAGGAGAGTGGGTATTATTTCCATAGCTTCGTACAAAACAAGTTTTATTGTAGCTTGATAACTCATTTCCTCCACAATTTCTCATGGAAATGGCTAAATGCTCAGCTTGCTTTGACAGTTCTATTTGCCACTTCACTGTCAATGCAGACACTCCTGAAGATTTGGCTTCTGAGATAGGTCGCGTTATCTACAGCCTCCAAAATCTTGCAATTGATTGTTACCGTCATGGGGTAAAGCCAGAAATTACTGGTGGTTGTTGGAGCATCTCTGTCTTTCTTGAGATGATGGACCATTAGCCCATAATCATCACACACTTTTGAATACCAGTCCATAGTCAAATGAAGGCCATGATCACAGTTTGTTACAAGGGCATAATAATTGGCAAACAATAATTCCCATATCATCATCTATCATACATTAATTGCGAATTTCAGTCAAGTCAGGTTGAAGAGATTGCCATCTGTTATGAATTGGATGTATATTCCATCAAATACCCCAGAAAGCAAGGCAGCTAAGAATATACCGAAAAGCAAAGGGGCCATGACACACCCTCGCTTCACACCAATTGTTCCATCAAAGTGTTCAGAGTCATTGACTTCAGTGGTTATTCCATTATGAAATTGCTTCATCGGATGGGCAGCTCGATTCGGACATCCGGGTTTGGCAAACAAAAGCAGGTTTGCAAATGCTTGGTCTCTAGCTTTCTTATCAACTGATAGTATTTAGTGCTCTGTTGGGGTTACCAAAAGTCTTTTTTTAAATTAGCAAAAAATCAATCTTCAAAGATTTTATAAATCAATTTTAATGGTAGTAATAACATATCATTTACACAGGTGCACTGAATTAAGTATATATGGAGCGAGGAAGGTTGGGAGAATTTTTTATATTCCCCTTTGACTCATAAGAACAGATCTTCAATTAACAATATGAAAATGAGACAAATACACAATTTCTTTTGTTGCTTGTTATCCTTTGGTGATTGAAACATGCAGAACATTTTGCAGAATCTCTGCTTTCTCAATGCATTGTTACAAATAATTATCTCTCAATAAGCAAGTAACACGTCTAAAACCAAGCAGCTTTATCTTGAACTGCAGCTTTACCGCATTTTCCATAAGAAACACTGAATAGCATTTTAGGATCAAAGTATGTGTATGCAATTGTTTTTTCGGAAAGTAGGTCAGCTCAAATTCAGTAGGGGAAGGGCTGCACTTCTCAGTTTTTCTTTTAAACCAGCGCCTTTAATCGGAATATGGTTAATCCCCACAATACTGAAAAGCATGGTGCACACTATAATTTTAAGATCTTGCACACCATCATTATTGATACTTGAAAATATGTTTAGCGGTGCAAAGAGGATGACATTCAGAAGGAAGATTATTGGCTGTCAGTGCTTGTTTAATAGCCTTGGCATTTAATGCTGCAATATGTAATTGTGTTGCCGAGAGGAACAGGAACTGCTGCAGTTGTTGTTTTATTGCACCATTATCCAGCTCCAACTAAGATCATTAGACGCAGCATTCTTTAAACGTTTAAAATATCAATGCCTGTTCTCGGGAAAATGTATGCCTTAGTTTAATTTCCCTCAGTTGCACATATAGATTAGTATTCCATTTAGAAATAGCATGTTAAGTTCATGTGCATATAATGCAGACAATGGCAATTCTAGAGAATAAAACATTTCCACCATTCCGTCCAACAATAGTTTAAAGTATTTGGGTGTCATACAAACTAATCCTCAATTTAAATAATTTTCAGAAAATCACTCCTACTTCATCAGCCTGTTATGTCCTTCCTCTGTATTACTTGCAATGTTTTTTGCTTGGAATACGAATACTACGTATTCAGAATACCAGATATGCATAGTAACATCAAGAAAGTTTCTCAAACATGTTATCCAGCAAGTAAAAAACATGGGACTGGATTCTCTGTCAGTGGGATCCTCCATTTCGCAGGCAGCGCACTCACTCCCGCCGATTTCCAATGGCCGGCTGCCGGGACGGAAGATCCCACTGCCGGCGGGGGCACGTTGCACCTGAAAACGGATGCAGCAGGATGGAGAATCCCGCTCATGTTGCCTTTGGGAGGCCTCTGAAGATGAATACGAACTAAAATATTATTTTCTATCTAATTGGTGTTTCCTTTTTGTCATACCACTGTTGTGCTGAAAGAATATAACCGCAAGAGGCTTAAACAAGAAAATATTACAAACTGGATGATGACATAGCTGGCAAAAAAAAAATGCTTCAAATGCTACAGGAAAGCTTTGTACATCTGTAAGATGCTTTTGAAAAATCATGTCAGTTACATATCTATGAATATTATAAGTGTGGTTAAATGGCTCAGACTCCCACTTGAAGCTGTTCAGCAGAGCTGTATTTATGATGGAATATATGAAGTTCCAAAATAATACTTTGTTGTATGACAGTTTTATGAATTGTATCATTCAATAAATAGATTGGTTGATAATCTGCATCATATTTGCATTACGTATGTAGTGCAAGTATTTGGTAGAATCATAAAATCCCGACAGTGCAGAAGACCACCCGGTCCATAGAATCTGCACCAACCCTCCGAAAGAGCACCCCACCGAGGCCCATGCCCCCACCCCAGTAATCCCATCTAGCCTTTTTTGGTCACTAAGGCACAATTTAGCATGGCCAATCCACCTAACCTGCACATCTTTGGACTTTAAGAGGAAACCGGAGCACTTCGGAGGAAACCCACGCAGACACGGGGAGAATGTGCAAACTCCTCACAGTCACCCAGGGCTGGAATTGAACCCGCGTCCCTGGTGCTATGAGGCAGCAGTGCTACCGTAGCGTTTGTTTATTTTCAATCTTTTCTGCATGTTATCTTGGATGCTTTGGCAAAGTCTGTGTGGACTGCTACTCAAAATAGCGTTTATCATCAACAAGTTATACTTATGTAGTGCCTTTGACATAATGAAACATCCCAAGGTGGTTCAGAGGAGCATTATAAAATGAAGTATGACACTGAGCCACATAAGGATATATTAAGTCTGACGACCAAAACCTTTGTCTATGAGGTAGGTTTAAAGAAGCATCTTAGGGGGAAAAGCGAGACTGAGTGGCTGAGAAGTAAAGAAAGGGAATTTCAGAGATTGGAGTCTAGGCAACTGAAGGCCTGGCCACCAATGTTGGAGCAATTGAGAATGCAGGTACAGGCAGAAAAGCCATTGCAAATGATTCTCTGGCTCTGATTAAATAGGAGGTTTGGCACCATATGAAAACAGTCCCGCCCGGCTGGATAATAGATGCAGTGGAGGGGAATGGTGCGGTTAGCCATGTCAAATCTGATTGAAAGGTTATCTTAGAATCCATACAGTGCAGAAGGAGACCATTCAGCCACCAGGTGTGCACCGACACTCCAAAAGAGCACCCCACCAAGGCCCACATCCCGCCCTATCCCCGTAACCTCACCTAACCTACACATCATTTGACACTAAGGCGCAATTTAGCATGGACAATCCACCTAATTTGCACATATTTGGACTATGGGAGAAAACCGAAGCACTTGGAGGAAACCCACGCCAACACAGGTAGGACGTGCAAACTCTAGTCACACAAGGCCGGAACTGAACCTGGGTCCCTGGCGCTGTGAGGCGGTGCCACCATGCCAACTACATGCTGCAGACAGATCATCAAGGATGAGGAGGGAATGTTTAACTTTGTCACAGTTATTTAAGATTTCATTTGTAATTTTGGCAAGAGCAGTTGTCGTACTGTAGCAGGGGTGGAACCCCGATTTTAGGAATTCAAAGATGGAGTTCCAGGAAAGATGGGAACCCATTTTTGGAGGCAACAACACATTCAACAACCTTGAAGAGTGTGGTAATCACCACTAACCGTATTAGATGTATATTAGATGTAGTACGGTAAGACTCCTGTACTAGAGGTACATGGGTAAATCCCTGCCTGCTGGCTCCGCCCAGTAGGCGGCGTATAAATGTGTGTGCTCGCCGTTGCTGCAGCCATTCTGGTAGCAGCTACAGGAGGCCACACATCTTTGCTCAATAAAGCCTTGATTATTCAGTCCTCTCGTCTTTGTAGTGATTGATAGTGCATCAAAGAGGACATCATGATAATCATACAAAGAGAAAAAAGCAGAAGCATACACACTGGGAAAAACAAAAGCACTCAAAGTGGTAAAGAGAAATTTCAGAGGGACAGCAAAATAAATAATGATTAAGCTAAAAAAATATAGTGGGTGAGATAGTGAGCTGTAAAGAGAAAGACACATAGTGAGGGAATAAGATAATCATGGGAACAAACAGACATGAAAAAAAGAAAATAGAAGCATCTGAAATCAAACCAGTGCTAGGAATCTGCAGGCTTAACAGTCTGATACCCATTATTAGGAAGATGCTGGGAGGAATCATAAGAAATATCTTTTCTGATCACAGGGAAAGGGAGGGGCAATTAGAAAGTAACAACATGCCTCCTAAAACATAGGTTATGCCTAATTAATCTGGAATTGATTTTTCAGAAGTTACTAGGAAAGTGAATGAGGGGGATTTGGTGGTCTTTGATCTCCGAGACTTTCTGAAAATTTTGACAAGATATTTCATAAAGATTTAGATGCATTCGTAAAGTGGGCCATTTATTGGTGAATAGTATTTCATTTGGGTAAATGTTACGTCCTGCATGTTGGTCAGGTCAACATAGCATACTCATATAACTTGCTAGGAACTATATTAGGAGAGACCAAGAGAGAAAAAATATTATGGCGGCCTTGTGCACAATTCACCAAAGGTTCAGGCCCAATATAGGGAAGCTGTAGCTGAAGCAAACAGATGTTGGGTTATGTTAATAGAACTCAATATATTAAAGGACACCTTTTGGACATCATATAGATTGCTGGTCAAACAATGTCTAGAGTATTGCGGCAGTCTAGCCCCTGCTCACCCCTCCCCTCCCCCCACCAGTAGTCTTGGAGAACTACAAGAATGGTGGCCGGGATTCTCCGAAATCCTGGCCAAGTGTTGATGCCGGCGTCAAAACTGGCGCGAGCGGCGCCGGCATCAATGGGCCTCCAGGCGGGAGGCCTGGCTGGGGCGGCAGGAATCCCGCTATGACCGGTGGGGCAGGTATAGAACATAGAACACACAGTGCAGAAGCAAGCCATTCGGCCAATCAAGTCTGCACCGACCCACTTAAGCCCTCATTTCCACGCTATCCCCGTAACCCAATAACCCCATCTAACCTTTTTTTTTTGGACACTAAGGACAATTTATCATGGCCAATCCGCCTAACCTGCACATCTTTGGCGTGTGGGAGGAAACCGGAGCACCCGGAGGAAACCCACGCAGACACGGGGAGAATGTGCAGACTCCGCACAGATAGTGATCCAACGGGGAATTGACCCTGTGACCCTGGCGCTGCGCTAGCCACAGTGCTAGCCACTGTGTTACCGTGCTGCCCAACAACAAAAAATGGAGAATTGCGACTGGTTTTCTGCCCGGGGAGAATTCCGATTTTGCCCTCCAGTGGGATTCTCCACTCAATCGGGATTAGAGGCGGGGAAGGGAGAATCACGGCCCTCGTCAGTTATTCTATTGTTTGTGGTAGCTCGCTGTTTTGCAAATTGGCAATGGTCATCTATTCAAACCAAATAGTGATTTTCTGATAAACCGAGATACAAAAATGAAAGAAAACAACTAAGTCTACAAATATCTCTGCAAGATTAATTCTATTATCACCAGTTGCAACATAGCAACATTCTCTGAAAGGAATGTTCGAGTCCTGGAGCATCAATGCATGCTTTGCACATTAGAGCAAGTATGAGTAATTTGTTACATTGATCTTACTGTCATGATGTAAATCCCCATGCACCTGTTAACACAGTTTTATGTTGTCCTTTAACAAATCCTGAGGAGCTATACTCTTATTTCCTTACGTAGAATATTAATTATTTCCTCAGGTATGTTGTAATTTAAAAAAAATGTAATTGGGTGTATTTTAGGTGTTGCGTTGCGGATCCCACTGGCGGTTGGTGGGAATCTGGAACAGGTCTGTAGCATGGGCAGCACGGTAGCATTGTGGATAGCACAATTGCTTCACAGCTCCAGGGTCCCAGGTTCGATTCTGGCTTGGGTAACTGTCTGTGCGGAGTCTGCACATCCTCCCCGTGTGTGTGTGGGTTTCTTCCGGGTGCTCCGGTTTCCTCCCACAGTCCAAAGATGTGCAGGTTAGGTGGATTGGCCATGATCAATTGCCCTTAGTGTCCAAAATTGCCCTTAGTGTTGGGTGGGGTTACTGGGTTATGGGGATAGGGTGGAAGTGTTGCCTTTTGGTAGGGTGCTCTCTCCAAGAGCCGGTGCAGACTCGATGGGCCGAATGGCCTCCTTCCGCTCTGTAAAGTCTATGTATGTCTATATGGCCAACTGTGATAAAATGGCAGCTAGCTTTTGCAGACCCCAAATGAATCTGACCCAAGAAGGTTAAAGAAAACATAGTTCATTACAACACACTCGTATTTACAATATACATCAGATCCCAGCCAGGTCTGTGCTGTTGGGGCCATACCTGGCCGACTTTATACAGAATTTAATCATGGTGATTTAGGGCTCCCGCCCCCTTAGTGGGGGAGCTCGTATTTGGTGAAACAAATGGGGAGACTGATTGTTCCAACCCTGTAGGCCTTGGGTGAGCTATAACATCGGCCAAGGAACAGAAGTGACATGCAGAACCAATACAATTGCAGGATGGGGGCCAGTGGAGGAAGCCAGCATCAGGAGATTCTAGTGCAGGAGCTGGCACTGTATTTAAATGACAGTCAGCTCTGCCTCTAGATTTCAAAAGCTCCTGGAAGATGTCCCTGAAAGCTGCAGAGCTAGGGAGAGGAGCAACTCAAACCAGAAGACTCCAGCATCCAATTACAATGACATACCATTGAGGAATAGGATACCGCACAGAGAGAGAGAGAGAGAGTAAAGGTTACAGTCAGCTGTACAGCATAAAACTGAAGGGGTGCCACAGACCTCCTCCAGACAATCACTGAACAACTCAATGCATTCTCCCAGAATATGGTCACAGCGAACCCGAGTAGTAATGAGCCTATGCCCAGTACAGTAATGACCTCCTCTGGTCAGGTGTGATTGCAGCAGAGAGTCATGAGGAAGCTGCCAGTGGGGACCCTCAGACCTCCTCTAAGGTGGAAAGTGTTGATGTCTCAGAGTGTACAGCATCACATCATTACCCCTGTTCCAAACACCAGCACTGATACAATCACTCCAGTGGGTAGACATTGCTGGTTTGGCTGAGGGGGGTCACACTCTGGTCAGTAGCTCACAGAAAAGCAGATGCTGATGCCAGAGGTTGTGATAGCTGAGGCCACTGACAGCGAGAAGGCTCTTGGAGCCCAAGCCAATGATGGGCCTCTGATGACAGCCATGCTCTGATGCTGGAGCTACAGAAATGAATGAGGGGAGGAATCAGGGGCGAAATTCTCTCCCAACGGCGCGATGTCCGCCGACTGGCGCCAAAAACGGCGCCAATCAGACGGGCATCGCGCCGGCCCAAAGGTGCGGAATGCTCCACATCTTTGGCGGCCTAGCCCCAACATTGAGGGGCTAGGCTGACGCCGGAGGGACTTTCGCCCCGCCAGCTGGCGGAAAAGGCGTTTGTTGCCCCGCCAGCTGGCGCGGAAATGTGGCGCATGCGCGGGAGCATTACGCCGGCGGGACAGGCAATATCTGGGCGGGACTTCGGCCCATCCGGGCCAGAGAATTGAGCGGGGAGTCCCGCCAACCGGCGCGGCCCGATTCCCGCCCCCGTCCAATCTCCGGTACCGGAGACTTCGGCGGGGGCGGGATTCACGGCGGCCAACGGCCCCGGCGAGGGGTCGGAGAATGACGTCCCTGGTTGCGCTGCCTGAGGCTTTGAGCAGACATGAATGGGAGATGAAGGAGTCCATCCAGGTAATGACATCTTCTATGTCTCAAGTAGGCAAGTGCATTGTTTCATTCTTGGAGAGGTTTTATGGGCAGCACGGTAGCATTGTGGATAGCACAATTGCTTCACAGCTCCAGGGTCCCAGGTTCGATTCTGGCTTGGGCCACTGTCTGTGCGGAGCCTCCACATTCTCCCCGTGTGTGCGTGGGTTTCCTCCGGGTGCTCCGGTTTCCTCCCACAATCCAAAGATGTGCAGGTTAGGTGGATTGGCCATGATAATTTGCCCTTAGTGTCCAAAATTGCCCTTAGTATTGGGTGGGGTTACTGGGTTATGGGGATAGCGTGGAGGTGTTGACCTTGGTAGGATGCTCTTTCCAAGAGCCGGTGCAGACTCGATAGGCCGAATGGCCTCCTTCTGCACTGTAAATTCTATGATCTATGAGGTTAAAGAAAGCCATGGATAGGCAGACCTAAGAGAACACTCAGTTGTTGCCTGGTGTTAGTGCAAGCCTGCAGACCATTGCTACCTCCATGAGCTTACTTCAGGAGTAGCCAATTAAAAGATGAAGGGTACATCTGGATAAGCTTCCAGGTGCACATCCATCCACATAAAGCAGGAAACTGCCATATTGCATGGAGAGATGGAGAAGCTACAGCTTAAAGTGTTGACAGTATCTCCTCAGGCTTTCAGTCTGTGACCCAAACTCCTCCAGTGGCAACAGCTACAGAGGAAGCATCTACAATTGTGCAGGAGACCCTTAGTTTCCCAGTGCCCTACAGACGTGCGGCTATCAGAGAACACCCTCCACAGTCATCAAGCTATTTTCCAGTACTTGATCTATAATGTTGTATGCTACGGCATTTCAAGTGCTCATCTCACTGCATCTTAAATGTTGTGAGGACTCTCACACTTTCAGGCAGTGAGTTCCAGATTCACATCACCCTCTGGGCAAAAAGCTTTTTCCTCAAAACCCTTCTATATCTCCTGTCCCTTACCTTAAATCAATGCTCCCTGGTTATTGATCCCCCTACTAAAGGGAAAGATTTATTCCCATCCACCATACCAATGTTCCTCAATTTTGTACACCTCAATCAGCCTTCTCTGCACGAACGAAAACAACTCTAGCCTAACCAGCTTCACTTCATAGCTGAAAGGTATATGCGTGAGTTTTTTCTGGTGGGATATGTGAAATATTAGGCTAGAGAAGATCAGAGTGGCTGCCCCTCTTGAGACACCATCATGATGGAAACATGTAAGAATCAGGTTCTCTCTGGTCTCCATGGTGTCAACCTCTAGCCCTCTGGCCTCAACAGAAAGTCAAGTTTTCTTGTCCTCCTTTCTGCTCAACCCCTTCAACCCCAGTGACTGCCTCCTCTTCTGACACATGGTTCAGATTCTCATCACTTTGCATCACCAGGTTGTGCAGTGCTCAACATACTATGACAATATGAGCGAACCTTGTTGCTTCAGACTGCAGAACTCCCTGGACCCGTCAACGTAACAGAAACACATCTTCAAAAGACTTAGGGTTTATTCTGGCCCTTGTGAAGCCATGACTGGAATTGTATCTCTCAGCCTTACTGTGAAGGTTCCTGATGGGTGTCATCAGCCAAGTCCGGACAGCTTAACCCCTATCACCATCTATCCAGCTGTGGATGTAGGATGAACAAGTGTGGCACTCGGCCCGTCGAGCACGGAGAATCGCCATAGGGGTGGCTTTTAACGGCCCCCGAGCGGCACTGCATCGATCGCATACGCACGACTGGCAATGATTCTCCGGTCACCGGAAAATCACGTTCTGGAGTGGGAGCCTATTTTGGGTAATTCTCCGCCCATACGTGGATTTCCGCGTGGATGGTCGGAGAATCCCGCCCTGAGTCTTGACAACTTTCAACACTTGCATTATAGAAGTCTAATCCTGTCCTCAGCTGTAGCCCATCTAATTCCTTCAGAGTTCATCCAGTAAGTGTTCAAGAATCCTGGCAAATTGTTCTTAAAAATTCCTTCTCAGCAAGTGAACATAGCTAGCAAAATCAACAGACGCAATTTAACGCGCAGCACCTAGAACGACCCTATGCAGGAAGAGATTGGGGGGGCTTTTTTTAATGCTGTACTAATCTTTCGACCCCCTCGGAATTCCCACCATGGTCTACAGAACCCCCCCCACCCCGCACTGCCCCAACTTATCTCTTAGGGGTCCTTGAGCCCCCCCCCCCTTACCCCACCTCACCCTTAAGGGAAGGGCACCCTCGGGCCCGATCCCTGGCACGGGCAATCTGGCAACTGGGCTCCCTTTTACTGCCAGCCTGGTGCCCTATCAGTGCTCATGCCAGCCTGGCAGTGCCACCCAGACACCGTACTGCCAGGGCACCCAGGTGACGATGCCAAGGTGCCCGGGTGCCATCGGTGTGTCAGGGTACCACCATGCCTAGAGCCCGACCGCCCGAGGGCCTCTGTTGGCCAGGGAGCCCCCCCCCCATGGTGCCATTCTGCCTGGTCCACGTTTGTATGGACCAGTGCTAAATGGTGCCATGGCGAGGTCTCCCAGGGGCGGGCATTATTTCCTGGGCCTCGGGAGGGGCCCAGGCCCAGTGAGGGTGAGATCCATATTATGACGACTCACAAGATTCCGTTAGATCTTACGAGGCGCCCCGATCGTCACAAATCTTGCAAGAGGCCTCTTACGAGATTTAACTGCCTCACTGCGTCACCATGTTGGGTGCAACATGGCCATTACATCGCATCCAACATTTATCGCTCATCAACAATTGGCCTTGAGAAAGACAGAGGGGTCTTTCTTCCAAGATTTGACATAACGGAATTGTTTCTTATGTTGCTTCAGAAGGCAGTTGAGAATCAACCATTAGTGTGGGGCTCAAGTAAAATCCAGGTCAGGCTGGGAATGGATGGTAGTTTTTTCCCCGAAAAAATATTATCTTTAATATGCATTATTTCACTGTGTCCACGGTGTCCCTCTATCAACTTTGACACTAATTTTGTTCTCTGCAATCCATTTTCATTGCAATGCTCTCTTTTCGCTTTGTTATATCTGGAAAAACAAAGACAAAAAGCTCCTAATAGCTTCGCCTACTCTGCGTCTAAGGCCACCATCAGAAAGAAGAGATGCCATAGCTCCTTTCTCCATTCCATTCTCTTCCTCCTTTATGTTTCCTCCCCTGGCCATAACATACACAAGTGCCGCATCAGTCTCCGCACATTGACTTACGTCTCAGCTCTAAATCTATGTCTTTTCCATCAATGTAAACCTGCAAGTATATTGCTCAAGTTTTCACTGGCTTTAAGGGCAGAATTTCCAACAGCTTTAATCACAGAGTCATAAAGAACAGTGTCTTATTCAGCCCATCATAACTGTGCCAGCACTTTGACAGAAGTATCCAATAAGTCACATTCCCTGCTCTTGCCCTGTAATCCAGCAGAATTCTCCTCTTCAAGTATATATTTAATTACCCTCTGAAGGTTAATGTTGACTCCATTTTCACCCTGTATTCCAGATCATAACATGCTGCAGAAAAAGCATTCTCACAATTCTGCCCTGGATAATGAGACAATTATCTTAAATTTGTGTTCACTGGTTTCCAACCTTCTTGCCGAATAATCCAGGAAACATGAGCAGGAAGACTAATGTAGTTTATTTGCAATACAAAAGTAAAGCCACTACTGTGGCTTACAGCAATAGAGTCCCAACTTGGGTCTCCCAGCACTGTCGGTCCAGGTTAGGGCCGGTATTTAAAGGGCTCAGTTAACAAGTCACTGCCGGATGGGGCTCTGCATGCTACCAGGGAAGTCCGTACTCCAGGAACCACACTGGGAGATCTATCAGTAATCCCCTGTGGGGGTTATCACAAACAAACAACTTTGAGCACCCCTATCAAATCTCCACTAAAGCTTCCCAGCTCTGAAGGTGAAAAAATACCGCAAAGGCTATGGATCCTAATAATATTCCGGCAATAGTACTGAAGACTTGTGCTCCAGAACATGCCGCACCCCTAGCCAAGCTGTTCCAGTGCAGCTACAACACTGGCATCTACCAGGCAATATGGAAAATTGCCCAGGTGTGTCCCGTACACAAGAAACAGGACAAATCCAACCCAGCCAGTTACCACCCTATCAGTCTCCTCGCCATCATTACAAAAGTGATGGAAGGAGTCATCAACAGTGCTATTAAGCGGCACTTACTCGGCAATAACCTGCTCATGGACGCTCAGTTTGGGTTCCGCCAGGGTCACTGAGCTCCTGACCTCATTACAGCCTTGGTTCAAACATGGACAAAAGAGCTGAATGCCAGAGGTGAGGTGAGAGTAACTGCCCTTGACATCAAGGCAGCATTTGACCACGTATGAGATCGAGGAATGTTAGCTAAACTGGAGTCAATGGGAATCAGGGGGGAAATTCGCCACTCGTTGAAGTCATACTTGGCACAAAGGAAGATAGTTGAGGTGGTTTGAGGTCAATCATCTCAGCTCCAGGACATCACTGCAGGAGATCCTTACGGTAGTGTCCCAGGCCCAACTATCTTCAGCTGCTTCATCAATGACCTGCCTTCCACCATAAGGGCAGAATTGGGGATGTTTGCGGATGACTGCACAATGTTCAGCACCATTCGCGACTCCTCAGATAATGAAGCAGTCCATGTCCAAATGCAGCGAACTCAAGACCTGGACTATATCCAGGCTTGTGGCTACCAGGGCAGGTCAAAGGCAAGGAAGCCTACGGCGAGTAACTCACCTCCTGACCCCCAAAGCCTGCCCACTATCTACAAGGTACAAGTCAGGAGTGTAATGGAATACTCTCCACTTGCCTGGATGAGTGCAGCTCCAACAACACTCAAGAAGCTTGACACCATCCAGGACAAAGCAGCCCGCTTGATTACTCCTCCTTCCACAAACATTCAAACCCTCCACCACTAAAGAACAGTGGCAACCATGTGTACCATCTACAAGATGCACTGCAGTAACTCACCAAGGTTCCTTAGACAGCACCTTCCAAGCCCACAACCGCTACCATCTAGAAGGACAAGAGCAGCAGACACCTGGGAACTCCACCACCTGAAGGTTCACCTCCAAGTCACTCACCACTCTGACTAGGAAATATATCACCGTTCCTTCGCTGTCGCTGGGGCAACATCCTGGAACACCCTCCCTAACAGCACAGTGGGTGTACCTACACCTCAAGGACTGCAGTGGTTCAAGAATGCAAATTACCACCACCTTCTGAAGGGCAACTAGGAATGGGCAATAAATGCTGACCTAACCAGCGACGCCCACATCCTTTAAATTAATTTTTTAAAATCCAGACCGTCCTATGTCTCCAAGTTTCCAGATAGGTTGTTCAATTATGGACTTGACAATTCTCAAGTTGAGGCATAACCATTGAGATGCAACTCCAGTTATTTTGTATGGAATACCTTAATGTGGACAAAGCTATTCCTTTAATTTCCCACCATCAGCCTCTTGGCCAGCTAAGTCCACTCGCTGGGAATTAATTTTTTAAAAGATTTTGTCAAGGCTCCTAAAGATTATTATAGGACAATGCAATTTAATGGGCTAGAGCTGAGGACAGGATGAGCCTGCTGCAATGCAAACGTTGAAAGCTGTTCATACCCTCTGTCCGGGCTAAAGCATGAAGCATGGCCACATGGAGAATGCACAGAAGACCATCAGCACTCTTGGTTGTCAGCTCAAGCTGGTTGAAAATTTTAACTTACTCCCAAGGCACCTTCCCCATGAACTTTCTCTTTCTAAGGACGGCATGGTAGCACGGTGGTTAGCACTGTTGCTTCACAGCGCCAGGGACCCAGGTTCGCTTCCCGGCTTGGGTCACTGTCTGTGTGGAGTCTGCACATTCTCCCCGTGTCTGCGTGGGTTTCCACCGGGTGCTCCGGTTTCCTCCCACAAATCCCCAAAGCCGTGCTTGTTAGGTGAATTGAGCATTCTGAATTCTCCCTCAGTGTACCCAAAATGGCGTGTGGCGACTAGGGAATTTTCACAGTAACTTAATTGCGGTGTTAATGTAAGCCTACTTGTTATTATTATTATTAATTTCACTTTCTTGTGCCTCTCCATTGTCATCAAAACTCTAGACCCGGCTTTATTTTGAGTATTGATTTCTGAAAGATTCTGGTAGTCGGCCTCCAGATTTTGCAAATTACCCATGACTTGTTCACACAAAGATGACCGCTCCCATTACACTTTTCCAATCTTCACTGGTTAGTCATGTTTTGGTAAACTGAAGTATTTCAATCCTCATTACAGAGTCTGATGGCCTCTAATGTCTGTAAATGAGAGGTTAATTGCATATGCATAGCATGGCCTATTCTTTTGGATAAGCAGGAGAGTGCAACCAAAAGCCCAGATAGCAATGATGAGTTCAAGTCTGGGCACCCCAGGACAGAACCAGTTATGGAGGGACTGGGCAGAGCGCAGCGAGAGATAAGGGGCGTCATTCTCCGACCCCCCAGCGGGTCGGAGAATGGCCGTTGGCCGCCGTGAATCACGCCCCCGCCGGTTGCCGAAGTCTCCGGTACCGGATATTCGGCGGGGCGGGAATCGGGCCGCGCCGGTTGGCGGGCCCCCCTGCTCGATTCTCCGGCCCGTATGGGCCGAAGTCCCGCCGATAAATTGCCTGTCCCGCCGGCGTAAATTAGAGTACCTATTTACCGGCGGAACAAGGCGGCATGGGCGAGCTCCGGGGTCCTGGGGGGGGGGACCTGGGCGATCCGGCCCCGGGGGGTGCCCCCACGGTGGCCTGGCCCGCGATCGGGGCCCACCGATCCGCGGGCGGGCCTGTGCCTTGGGGGCACTCTTTCCCTTCCGCCTCCGCCACGGTCTCCACCATGGCGGAGGCGGAAGAGACTCTCCCCACTGCGCATGCGCGGGAAACTGTCAGCGGCCGCTGACGCTCCCGCGCATGCGCCGCCCCGACATGTCATTTCCGCGCCAGCTGGCGGGGCAACAAAGGCCGGTTCCGCCAGCTGGCGGGGCGGAAATCCCTCCGCGTTGGGGCTCAATGTTGGGGCTCAGCCCCCAAAGATGCGGAGCATTCCGCACCTTTGGGGCGGCGCGATGCCCGTCTGATTGGCGCCATTTTGGGCGCCAGTCGGCGGACATCGCGCCGTTTCTGGAGAATTTCGCCCCTGATTCCTAGATTTCTCAGTGTGCAGACAGCAAATGGTGATTGTCACAGCAAGTAGAGGCATTTCCAACTCATTCCAAGTCAAAGGATAATTGGTCAGATTGGGACTTGCGGTCTATAAATGGTACGCTGCCACCACATGAACTGGACTTGAATATTCTGCCGTCCAGTTATTATCTGCTAATCAAGCTAGAAGTGATACTGCTTACAGAACAACCTAGAAAACACGGAAAGCTTATGAAGATGAGAACACAAGAAAGAAGAGCAGGTGTAAATCATAAGGCCTGTCAAGCCTGCTGTGACATTCAATACCACCATGGCTGATCTTCAGCTTCAGCTTCATTTCCTGCCCATTCCCGATATTCCAGTCGGCGGACATCGCGCCGTTTGGGGGGAATTTCGCCCCAGAATCCTGGATGGGATTCTCCGACTGTGGGCCGGGTCGGAGAATCGCCGGGGGGGGGGGGCGCGCGATTCACGCGACGCCACTCCGACACCGGTCCGCCGATTCTCCGGTGACCGGAGAACCAGCGCCAGGGGGCCGTTCTAAGCGCCCCCGGCGACTCTCCGCACGCGATGGGCTGAGTGAACGTCGAGATAGGCCGAATCTCGCCGGCGCCTTTCACGTGTGGTCCTACCCAGCGGGACCACGCCGTTCATCCTGTGGGGGGCTGCCTGGTGGGGGGGGGAGGGGGGATCCAACCTCGGGGGGGGGCCTCCACCATGGCAGGCCGGCTTCTCCTGGTGGGGGTCTATGTTCCTCCGCGCCAGGCCCCTGTAGCTCTCCGCTATGTTGCGTTGGGGCCAGCGCGGAGAAGGAAACTAGCGCGCATGCACGAGTTTGCGCCGGTCGTAACGTGCATGCGCAGACCCGCGGCGCCCGTTTGACACCGGCGTCAGCAGCTGGAGCGGCGTGAGTCGCTCCAGTGCTGTGCTGGCCCCCCTGTAGGGTGCAGAATCGCTGCTCCTAGGGGCCTGTTGATGCCGTCGTAAAATGCAACGCCGTTTACGACGCTGTCAACACTTAGCCTCAGGATCAGAGAATCCCGCCCCATGTTTGAACAGGTGGAGAGAGAAGGATTTGGAAAACAAGTGAGAGAGGTCACGAAAAGCTGCCACCAAGGCAAGCTTTCGGAAAGGGGTCTGAAAGAGCTTCACTACCAGCAGGAATGTATTCTGTAAATATAAGTATCATTGTTGCCTGCTTGCCTGCCTGGGTTAAGCTGAGAGCTATACGTTCATTTTGCATGCTATTTAATGGGAAATCATGTGGTAGGGTTAAAAGATACATGTAAGCTGTTCTTGTTAGGTTTGAAGTTTAAAAGTTTAAACTTTTTTTTAAATCAAGTTTTGTTTGTAAAAATAATCAAGCCCTATTTATTATGCAATCACTCCTGGAGTGAATTGATCTTTCTGCACAGTCTTAAAATGTTTAAATACACTGCGGCTCTGTCCATTATCTTAGCCACTGGTGGGAACCAGTCTGGCATTCGTAACATATTATGCAAATTTATGTAAGCATGCGACACATTGGGGAATCTAACAGATTCCTGAAGACAGAAACTGCCTCTTCGATGAAAAATGTTATATTCATTGTCGGTCTGCGTTTAAAATCTGACAAGATTTATGTTCAGATTTTGTTGTGCAAATCCTACTAAATCCTTAATGTCATAATCAGGATGATCTTCATTTGTAATCTTAAAATGTTTTGACATGAAATGTAGTATTTTTGTTGAGAAGACTATTTTGTGCAACCCTCGGTAAACTCAAAGCATTTCTCAGATCCATTATTGTCACCAAAATCAAATTCTGCTGACTACTTGTTAATTTTGGTTCTCACTTAACTTTTACATAATGGGTCTCAAAGATTGCTCTTATGTTCAACTCACAGCAGAACATATGAAATATAACAACATATTATGTGGATGCTTAATATTGGCACTTTGGGAGCAGGTGGGAGTGTTAACATTTACAAAATTGTTAGTGTGTCAGGAAGCTACTTCCAACTTGCCAACTTCCACGTTTGATTCCAATGTGTTCAAGGTGTTAGGTTAACTCACACTGTACAATATGTACTTATACAGCAAAATCTTCCATTGATCAGAATCAAATAAATGCAACTTGTCTATTCAATGTGGATATATGACCAGTCCAAACTTATCAATTTTATTCTGTATTTGTGCAGGGAATCACTAAAAGTAGTTTCATTCTATAGTTAGTAATGAGAATGGATGTTGGGCCGTTAATTGACTCAGGGCATGATTTACACTCCAATAAAGTGACCACCAGATCTTCAGCCACCAGTCCCTAACCAAGAGTACTGAGGGATCTGGATATAAAGCTGCGTGGGGTGGTGCGGGAGAATTCACCAGTGTTAGTCAAGTAGGCTCTGGTGGGGGTAGGGATGGGTGGGGGCGGGAATAGTGGTAGGGTGGGGTTGAGGTCCGCCATTTGTAAGACCAGGGGGGGAACAAGCGGGGCCACAGAGTGCTGGGAATGGGGACAATGGGTGCCCTCCATTGGACACAGGTTGCTTGAACAATAGGGGCCTCACCACCAGCCACAACAGGGCTACCAGGCTTCACCTGGCAACCTTGCCATGTGGCATGGTCCCTTCAACCACTGGTAAAATCAAGCCATTAATTGGAGATTTAGGGACCTTAATTGGCCCAAGGGCGAGCAGGCCATCTGGCACCTCCCCCACCACTGGTAAAATACCAGTGGAGGCAAACACACCATGGGCATGGTGCTCCCTGTCATGATTCCATTGTACATTCCCTTATAATTTAATTCCCTTGGCCTAGCCAGACTGCCCCATAAGGTGTAAAATTACAGTCCATATGTTACCAATTATAAAGTAAAAGTAAGTGGAGTCGCCATAGTCCCAGATCACCATTCGCTTCTTTCCCCTTTGGTGGAGAGCCTTGTTAAATCAGGTTAATCACCTCGGTGGTGATTTAACCTGAGGATCACCACACCTCAGGTGAAGGGCAAGATTGAGAAGACAGGTCCTTCATGAATAACCTCAGCTGGTGCAGGAATTGAACCCATGCTGTTGGAGTCGCTCTGCATCACAAACTATCTGTCCGGCTAACTAAGCTAACCCGGCTCCAATTATACTGCTTCCAGAGTTAGTGATGATCGATTAGAAATAATTGATCGCATGTTAACACCAAACACATGGTTACATTTTTAGTATTTTAGGATAAAATAGAGATAGTTTTATGGTATCAATATAACGGTCTTATATTTTAATATGATTGTATAATTACAAAGCTGTTTGAATGCCTTCAATGATTCATACTTTCATTCATTTGAATAACAATACATTATTTATATTATAATTATATTTTTGTGTATAGAATACAGAACTAGTTTTGGAGATTATTTCCCCATTATTTCCAGTATGAAGCATATTTATTAAATCTATTGTCACTTCATCACTTTTGCTCAATTATCAGTTATTAGAGCTACCAATAGTGTGTATAAACCTCCACAAAATACCTATAGTTTATTCCATCATTTATTATGGGCTGTGACTGAAGATATACCAGAAAGCTGAAATTGGTATTGCAGTTTCAAATTGGACCATGTTTAAAATGAAAAGCTGCCCTTGGGTTTCAATGCTGATGGTTCCACTAGGGCAACTTCACAAACATATTTACATGAGTCACCGATAATGAAGTCTGTGACTATCTTACCTGTGGAGCTTCTTCGTAAGTTTCAGGTTCAACGTCGCCTTCTGATTCCATTGTACTTTCCCCTATGATTTCAACAGCTTCTTCCCCAACCTCTTCAGGCTATCAATAGAGAAGAAAATAAATGTATACTCACAAATCTACACAGTTGATATCAGTTGAAGATATAATTACAGTCATTGGGGTGAATTCAAAGCTACCTACCTGGATCATAGAGGGTGGGCAGGCAGTAAAAGTGGCAATGGGACACCTACACTGATCTCACTTATTGTAACTAGCTCTTCTGAGCATCTAGAAAGGAACCTGCTGGAAGCTATCAGCGAGCCTCTATAAATATACAATTGAGTCTTCACCAGTGGCATGGGGGCCTAACTATTATTTTAACAGAGACCAGCCAAGAACATTATTTTATGATTTTTTTCCCCCAGGACAAGGAAGCAGAAAGAGGAGTTCACTGAGGAGAGGCTTAAACAGTTAATCTGTTCTTTTGTGCATTTTTTAAACTTTCCAAGTAGGGCCTAAAGGAGTAGGAATGGTCCTCTAAGCCCCACAAGGTAAGTTTAGATCTCCTCTGCCCTAGCTTACCTGCTCTCCTCTCCCCCGCCCCCTCCCACTCCACGGACGACCTGAAGCAATCACCCCTTTGGGTCACCAGCCAGCTTTCGGTTCTCACTGATATGACACATTGGACTGACTGAGCCTATGCAAATAAAGCTTAGATGTGCATATCTCTCGCTGCCAAGTTTAAAATGGTTTCCCATTCCACCTCAGCTCCCACCTATCCTGCTTCCTTTGTGATTTTAAATCAAGGCTACAGTGACTTCCAAATATTTACCAAAGGGAAAACTAATTTTGCAAGGTATTTTTCCATATTCCCTAGTATTTTTCATGGGCTAAAGTTGAAGTTGAATTGAGCCAATGTTCTTCTACAAATGTAGCTCTGGATTGGGAGGCCAGGTTTAAAACAGCATTGCGTGCGTTTACATCTTAATTCTTGTTTCATAGTAAGTTTGAAGTAGTCACCTTCCAGGTCACATATAATCCAAATTTTGAAGGATATCCTGTTCCTTCATCACCACTTGGTCAAAATCCTGAAACTCCCTATCTAATAGCACTGTGGGATCCCAGCACCACATGGGTTGTACAGTTCAAGGAAGTGGCTCACTCACAAAACGGCGCCAATCAGACAGGCATCGCGCCGCCCCAAAGGTTCGGAATGCTCCGCATCTTTGGGGGCCGAGCCCCAACATTGAGGGGCTAGGCCGACGCCGGAGGGATTTCCGCCCCGCCAGCTGGCGGAAACGGCCTTTGTTGCCCCGCCAGCTGGCGGGGAAATGACATCTCGGGGCGGCGCATGTGCGGGAGCGTCAGCGGCCGCTGACAGTTTCCCACGCATGCGCAGTGGAGGGAGTCTCTTCCGCCTCCGCCATGGTGGAGACCGTGGCGGAGGCGGAAGGGAAAGAGTGCCCCCACGGCACAGGCCTGCCCACGGATCGGTGGGCCCCGATCGCGGGCCAGGCCACCGTGGGGGCACCCCCCCGGGGCCAAATCACCCCACGCCCCCCCCCAGGACCCCGGAGCCCGCCCACGCCGCCTTGTCCCGCCGTTCAAAAGGTGGTTTAATCCACGCCGGCGCGACAGGCAGTTTATCGGCGGGACTTCGGCCCATTCGGGCCGGAGAATCGAGCGGGGGGGCCCGCCAACCGGCGCGGCCCGATTCCCGCCCCCACCAAATATCCGGTGCCGGAGACTTCGGCAACCGGCGGGGGCGGGATTCACGGCGGCCAACGGCCATTCTCCAACCCGCTGGGGGGTCGGAGAATGACGCCCAAGGTTTAATTTGATTTTCCAGGAGTACCTCATAAATATCCACATGCAGGACTTTGAAATAAATTATTTTGACGTGATTATTTACCATGAGCTAGCTAAATTTAAAAACAATTGGAATAAAAAGGTATTAGTAAATGGCTAAAATCTCTATTTGGGGAGCTGTTATGAAAGAAATTCTGCAGGATTTGTTTTGGATCCACTGTGGTTCCTCATTCCGGTAGCAAGCAGGTTATTCATTTTGTGTTAAACTATTGAATTTTATTAGTTTTGCAATTCTAATCCTGGAATTATAAAAATGGAAGTTTGAACTGTTTGATCACACTGCAGTTTAATGTTGAAATAAATGCTATATATTCACGATTTGGGGATTTTCACAGTAACTTCATTGCGGTGTTAATGTAAGCCTACTTGTGAAAATAATAAAGATTATATTATTATATTATATTATTATAACCTTAATAAGCATAGATCAATGTTTTTCAGAGTTCCTGTTAATTATATGAACCAAGATGCTGCTTTAATCTTCTCCAAACTGTGACCTCATATATGGGGCGGGATTCTCCAATCCCGCGGCAGAGTATCCACGCCGTCGTAAACGCCGTCGTGTTTTAAGACAGCGTGAACGGGTCGCTCCCACGACTAATTCTGGTCCCTACAGGGGGCCGGCATGGCGCTGGAGCGGTTTGCGCTGCTCCAGCTGCAGTTCCCGGCGCGAACTGAGCGCCGCGGGATCCGCGCATGTGCAGTTGCGCCGGCGCCAACGAGGACATATGTAGTGGCACCGGCGCCAACGCGCGCATGCACAGTGCCTCCTTCAACGCGCCGACCCCGACGTAACATGGCCCAGGACTACAGGGGCCAGCGCGTAGGAAAGGAGGCCCCCAGCCACAGAGGCCAGCCCGGCAATTGGTGGGCCCTGATCGTGGGCCAGGCCACATCAGAGGCCCCCCCTGGGGTTGGATCCCCCCTCACCCCCAAAGGCCGCCACCCGACCCTTACACACCGAGGGCCCGCGGCCCAGAGCAGGTTAGAACGGCGCCGGTGGGACTCAACTCTTTTCTTACACCCGCTCGGCCCATCCGGGCCGGAGAATCGGCGGGCTGGCTGCGTAGAGCGGCCCGCGACCGGCGGTGCGCCAACCACGCCGGTGCCAATGGTGCCGATTCTCCGCTCTGCAGAGAATCGCATGCCGGCTTCGGGGCGGCGTGGCCCGTTCGCGGGGATTCTCCTGCCTGGCCCAGGGCTGGGAGAATCCCTCCCCCTGTTCCTAAAACAGACTCTTAAAGTAAAATTTGTTTACTCTAATTTTTACCCATTTTTAAAATAAGGTCATTATAGCACAATTATAAGGAGCAGTGCACATAATGTCCTGTGAATTGTGTAAGGAACCAGGGGTGAAATTCTCTGTTATCGGCGCAAAGTCCGCCGATCGGCGCAAAATCCGACCTGCGTCACGCCGCAAAAATCGTCGCGAAGTCTCCGGCCCGAAATGGGCTAGCAGCGACGTGACGGGATCCGTGCTTGCGCAGTGGTTCACGCCGTGCAGCGTCATTCGCGCCGCACGGCGTGACGGCTCATAAGGACGCGCTGCTCCCCCCACCCGACCGGAACACCCGACCGGATGGCCGGCCGCCGCTCAGCCCCGAGGTTCCAGTCCCACGACATTGAGGCGCTCCTGGACGCGGTGGAGCAGAGGAGGGACGCCCTGTATCCCGGGCACGGCGGCAGAGTTGCCCCACGCCACAGCCGGCGTCTGTGGAGGGAGGTGGCAGAGTCCATCACCGCTGTGGCCCTGACACCACGGACAGGCACCCAGTGCCACAAGAAGGTGAACGACCTCGTCAGAGCAGGCAGGGTGAGCCTCCCCCCCCCCCCCCCGCCCGATATCAATATTCCCCATATCCCCCCTCCCCCATTATCCCCCCTCCCCATATTCCCCCTCCCCATATCCCCCCTCCCCCATATCCCCCCTCCCCATATCCCCCCTCCCCATAACACCCCTCCCCCATATACCCCCTCCCCCATATCTCCCCGCCCCCATATCCCCACCTCCCCCATATCCCATCGCGCCGTTTCCGGAGAATTTCGCCCCAGGAGTCACACGGTGTGATTTGGTGCAAGTACTTACAAATGGGGTCCTGGCGCTATGGCATTTGAAAGGGAGAAAGGAGGTAAGTACTTTTTCATTGTCTTCGAGCTTGCTGTGGGTGTATGCCTGGAGCGCTGAGACTAGTGCGGACCAACTCGGTGGCAAGGCTGTGGACTCGGAGTGTCTCCCTTGGGGTCGGGGTGCAGTGGATGAACTTCCCATTGTAGCTGTGAAAGACTAACAACTCACCCCTTACGAGTCACTTGCAGCCTCTTGACTATTTAAACTCTGGACCGCTGCCAGTATACTTGATTTCTCTGAGGTCTCCTGATCGGCACGGTGGCATAGTGGTTAGCACTGCTGCCTCACTGCACCAAGAACCTGGGGCGATATTCTCCGGTGTCGGCGCGATGTCCGCCGACTGGCGCCCAAAACAGCGCAAATCAGTCGGGCATCGCTCCGCCCCAAAGGTGTGGAATGCTCCGCATCTTTGGGGGCCGAGCCCCAACCTTAAGGGGCTAGGCCCGCACCGGACTAATTTCCGCCCCGCCAGCTGGCGGAAAAGGCCTTTGGTGCCCTGCCAGCTGGCGCGGAAATGACATCTCCGGGCGGTGCATGTGCGGGAACGTCAGCGGCCGCTGACGGCATTCCCGCGCATGCGCAGTGGAGGGAGTCTCTTCCGCCTCCGCCATGGTGGAGACCGTGGCAAAGGCGGAAGGAAAAGAGTGCACCCACGGCACAGGCCTGCCCGCGGATCGGTGGGCCCCGATCGCGAGCCAGGCCACCGTGGGGGCACCCCCCCGGGCCAGATCGCCCCGCGCCCCCCCAGGACCCCGGAGCCTGCCGGCGCCGCCTTGGCCCGCCGGTAAGGTATGTGGTTTAATCTATGCCGGCGGGACAGGCATTTTAGCAGCGGGACTTCGGCCCATCCGGGCCGGAGAATCGCGGGGGGGGGAGCCCGCCAACCGGCGCGGCGCGATTCCCGCCCCCGCCGAATATCTGGTGCCGGAGAATTCGGCAACCGGCGGGGGCGGGATTCACGCCAGCCCCTGGCGATTCTCCGACCCGGCGGGGGTTCGGAGAATCTCGCCCAGGTATTCGATTCGAAACTCGTGTGGAGTTTGCACATTCTCCCCGTGTGTGCGTGGGTTGCCTCCAGGTGATTTACTTTCCTCCCTCAGTCCAAAGATGCGCAAGTTAGGTGAATTGGCTATGTTACATTGCCCCTTAGTGTCCAAAGATTAGGTTAGGTGGGGTTGCGGGATAGGACGGAAGGGGAGGGGGGGGGGGGGGGGGGGGGTTGAGCGTGGGTAGGGTAATATTTCAGAGGGTCAGCACAGACTCGATGGACTGAATGGCCTCCTTCTGCACTGTGTGATTCTATGATTTTACATCCATCTACCTCGCCCATCTGGAAACCCTCTTGTATCAGCAGTATAATGGAGGGTGCACTCCAGGGCAGAGGGTGAGTGTCGGTGATCGGTGTCGGTGCCGGGTGTGGGTGTGGGGGGGGGGGGGGGGGGGGGGTGTTGGGTTGGGGAGGGGATTGGGGGTGCCATGGATGGGAGTGCCGGGGACGGATGTGTCGGGGATGGGGGTTCCGGGGATGGAGGGTGCCGGGGATGGGGGTGCCGTGTCTCTGGAGTGCCGGGGATGAGGGTGCGTGGCTCGGGAGTGCTGGGGATGGGGGTGCCGGGGATGGAGGTGCCGGGGATGGGAGTGCTGGGGATGGGAATGCCGGGTATGGGGGTGCCGTGGCTCTGGAGTGCCGGGGATGAGTGTGCCGGGGATGGAGATGCCGTGGATGGGAGTGCCGTGGCTCTGGAGTGCCGGGGATGGGGGTGGGGGTGCCGTGGCTCTGGAGTGCCGGGGATGAGGGTGCGTGGCTCGGGAATGCTGGGGATGGGGGTGCCGGGGATGGAGGTGCCGGGGATGGGGTGCCATGGCTCGGGAGTGCTGGGGATGGGAATGCCGGGTATGGGGGTGCGGTGGCTCTGGAGTGCCGGGGATGAGGGTGCCGGGGATGGAGATGCCGTGGATGGGAGTGCCGTGGCTCTGGAGTGCCGGGGATGAGGGTGCGTGGCTCGGGAGTGTTGGGGATTGGGGTGCCGGGGATGGAGATGCTGGGGATGGGAGTGCCGGGGATGGGAGTGCCGTGGCTCTGGAGTGCCGGGGATGGGGGTGCCGTGGCTCGGGAGTGCTGGGGATGTGGGTGCCGGGGATGGAGATGCTGGGGATGGAGGTGCCGGGGATGGGGTGCCGTGGCTCGGGAGTGCCGGGGATGGGAATGCCGGGTATGGGGGAGTGCCGGGGATGAGGGTGCGTGGCTCGGGAGTGCTGGGGATGGGGGTGCCGGGGATGGAGATGCCGGGGATGGGAGTGCCGGGGATGGGAGTGCCGTGGCTCTGGAGTGCCGGGGATGGGGGTGCCGGGGATGGAGGTGCTGGGGATGGGGGTGCCGGGGATGGGAGTGCCGGGGATGGGAGTGCCGGGGATGGGAGTGCCGGGGATGGGAGTGCCGGGGATGGGAGTGCCGGGGCTCTGGATTGCCGGGGATGGAGGTGTCAGGGATGGGGGTTCCGGGGATGGGAGTGCCGGGGATGGGAGTGCCGTGGCTCTGGAGTGCCAGGGATGGGGGCTCCGTGGCTCGGGATTGATGGGTGTGCCGGGGATGGAGGTGCTGGGGATGGGGGTGCAGGGTATGGGGTGCCTTGGCTCGGGAGTGCCGAGGTTGGGAGTGCCGGGGATGGGGATGGAGGTGATGGGGTGCCGTTGCTCGGGAGTGCCGGGGTTGGATGTGCTGGTCATGGGGGTGCCGGGGATTGGAGGTGCCGGGGATGGGGGGGGGGGTTGCTTGGCCAGGTGCCAGCTGGCAACAGTGGCGACCATGCAGCCCATGGCACCTGGCTGTGGAGGGGGGTATGGGCAATGATGACATGTCGTCTACCCCGACCCCCCACCCCCTGCAGACCGTTATGTTTGGGCATCACCCAGTGATGTTGGCCTCCGTGGCGGGAGCCGCCCTTCTACATGTTGCCATATGGGAGCTGGAGCAGGAATGCCAGGGTGGCGGCAGAGGCTTGCACAGAGGAACATACCGCAGAGGGGCAGAGGGCAGCCGCCCAGGCTGGAGGGCCGCTCGCCCGACAGGACGAGGAGGAAGAGGAGGAGGAGGAGGAAGAGGTGGTGGTGGTGCCACGGCGACGGAGGCGCCCGATGAGGCCCCATGTGTACCAGCGCCGCTCGTCGTACCTGGGCCCCACGACCCGGGCATGCAGGAGGCGACTCAGGATGAGCCGGGAAACTGTCGCCCATATCTGCCATCTCATGGCACACCTGGCGCCACTTGGCACTAGGGGAGGACACCCTCTCCCCATGGCCTTCAAAGTCACGATGGCCCTGAACTTCTACGCGACGGGATCATTCCAGTCGCCGAGTGGAGACCTGTCCGGCATTTCCCAGGCATCGGTGCACCAATGTATCCGTGCAGTGACGGATGCCCTGTATGACATCGCGGACCAGTATATTCAGTTCCCTGTGGACCGCACCCACCAGGATGCCCGGACAGCGGGCTTCACTGCCATGGCCAGGATACCCATGGTCCAGGGGGCGATCGATGGGATGCACGTCGCTATGCGGCCACCAGCGGATAACCGGGCTGTGTTCACGAACAGGAAGATGACCTACTCCATGAACGTGCAGGTGGTCTGTGACCACCGAATGAAGATCCTGCACGTCTGCGCCCGGTACCCGGGCAGTGTGCATGACTCCTTCATATTGGCACAATCATTCATCCCCGCCACTGCTGAGGGGCTGGTTGCTGGGTGACAAGGGTTACCCATTGCGGTCGTGGCTGATGACGCCTATACGGAGGCCGCAGACCGACATGGAGAACCGCTACAATGACGCCCATGCAGCGACCAGGGGTGTGGTCCAGAGGTGCTTTGGGCTGCTGAAGATGCGCTTCAGGTGCCTGGACCGCTCTGGAGGGGCCCTCCAGTACCCGTCGGAGAGGGTCGGCCGCATCGTTGTGGTCTGCTGCGTCCTGCACAATATAGCCCAGCAGAGGGGAGATGTGCTGCAGGCAGAGGAGGGGGAAGGGGAGCATCACGACAAAGGGCAGGCCTCCCAGATGAGGAGGATGGGGGCAATGTACAGGACAGATGGGCTGGACATGGACGGGAGGCTGCCCACCGTTACCGGCTGGGCCAGCGGGCACGGGACGGGTTGATAGCCGCACAGTCCACAGACTAAGGGGTTGTGGGAATCGCCGAGTATGGGTACGGACAGCACAGTATGGCACCAGCCCACCACCCTCCCCCGCCCACCACCAACCACCCTCACCCCGCCCACCATCAACCACCCTCACCCTGCCCACCACCAACCACCCTCCCCTCGCCCACCACCAACCACCCTCACCCCGCCCACCACCAACCAACCTCACCCCGCCCACCACCAACCACCCTCACCCCGCCCACCACTAACCACCCTCACCCCGCCCACCACCAACCACCCTCCCCTCGCCCACCACCAACCACCCTCACCCCGCCCACCACTAACCACCCTCACCCCGCCCACCACCAACCACCCTCACCCTGCCCACCACCAACCACCCTCACCCCACCCACCACCAACCACCCTCACCCTGCCCACCACCAACCACCCTCACCCCGCCCACCAACCACCCTCACCCCGCCCACCACCAACCACCCTCACCCTGCCCACCACCAACCACCCTCACCCCGCCCACCAACCACCCTCACCCCACCCACCACCAACCACCCTCACCCCGCCCACCACCAACCACCCTCACCCCGCCCACCACCAACCACCCTCACCCCACCCACCACCGCATCACCCGCATGCACACCACCGCTCCATTGCACATCCACCTGCGGCAGAACAGCCAGGGCTCTCACAGTCGCCAGTAGAAGTGGGTCTTTTGCATGGCATGGTGGATGTTGACAACCTGCTGCGCAATGAGCTCTGGGCTCTACATCGTTAGACAATGTCTGACTCAGGGCCACAGTACCACCCTCCACCTGGACCGTCTCTGCATGTGGCCTTGACATTGCAGCGCACGGAGCCGTCATCTGCCCGGGGGCGGGATGGCGAGGATGACCTGGGGAAGGGGGGGGCACACTCACCTGAGCTCGATGTTCTATCACCCCTCACACACACTGGCACAGACCCCACCCCCCACCCCCGCACGCATTGGACAGAGCACAGAGGCAGCTTCTGTAGGTGTGAAAGTGATTTTAATGACAAACAGTTCATACACGTGCCCTAGCCCCTATAACTAATCTGTGCCCTGCACCCGTGCCAGTTTACTCAGTGTCTACTTTTCTGGCCTTAAAGGCCCTATGACTACATCTAGGTCGTTCCCCAGAGGGTACAGCAGAACTGGAGGTGGACTCCTGTTATTCCTGCCCTGTGACTAGGGACTCCTTTGGCGGCCGTTTCCTGGGGCGGCCCGGCCTGGATGGGCCAGGCTGCGGCTCAGGCGACTGGGATGGTGAGCTGCCAGCCTGTCCTGCCCGTTGCCCACCAGATGCACCTGGGACGGAAGGGGGGGGGAGTCCGAGGTGTCGCGGTGTTCCGGGACCTCCCCTACAGGGGGACCCGGAACGGGCCCCAGCACCCCCTCATCCCTCGGGGTGCCCGATGGCTCCCGGGCTTCTCTGTGGGTCGGGGGTACGAACGGATCCAGCACCCGAGGCACCCACGGCACCTGGCACTGCCAGTCCTGGAGGCCCGCCCTGGTATCAACAAGGGTCTACATGTTTGCAGCCATGGAGCTCAGGGAGTTGGTCATCCCTGCCTGTGTCCGGGCGACGCCGGCCAGCACCTGGGCAATGGCACCGATGCCCTCAGCGATGGCCTGCTGGGACTGTGCCATGGCCTGTTGAAACTGGGCCACGGTGTTGAGCGTCTCTGCGATCTGCAGCTGGCTCTGGCTCATGGCTGTCTGTGAGAGGGCAGCCATGTCCTGGGCCATGGAAGCCGCGTGCACGGAAAGCCCCAGGCCTTGCATACTGCGACCCATGTCTGACACCGTCGCACCCATTGCCTCCACCGCGGATGCCACCTGTACAGTGTCAGCCTGAGTGGCACGCATGACCGGCACCACTACCTGCTCCTGCATGCAGGTGGACTCCTCCACCTTCGTCTGCAGCTGCTGCAAGCCGGCCGTCACCTCCTTTGTCCGTGACTGCATCGGGTCTATGGGTGGGTATGGTAACTCCAGGAACCCGGAACCCGTCTGGGCGGAAGATGATTTCTGGGGCTGGGCTGCCCTCCAACTATCCGGCCCGTCAGCTGCTCCTACCTCCACCTGCTGTACCGGGACGACTGTTGGTGCGCACCAGTGTACCAGAAGCCTCAACGCTAAAGTGCCCAACCGAGGTGAGTGTCTCTGCGATGGTGGAGGGTGTAGGAGATAGCAGTGGCGTAATGTCGAGGTCCTCATCGGACCCGAAGTCTGGGGTCACCAGGTGTGGTGTTTCCTGTCCGTCCATCCCCTGTGTGTGGGTGTCCTGGGTGGTTGTGGCCTGTGTGTCAATGTCCTGGGTGGTTGTGTCCTGTGTGTCAGTGTCCTGGGTGGTTGTGTCCTGTATATGGGTGTCCTGGGTGGTTGTGTCCTGTGCGTCAGTGTCCTGGGTGGTTGTGTCCTGTATATGGGTGTCCTGGGTGGTTGAGTCCTGTGCGTCAATGTCCTGGGTGGTTGTGTCCTGTGTGTGGGTGTCCTGGGTGGTTGTGTCCTGTGTGTGGGTGTCCTGGGTGGTTGTGTCTTATGTGTCAGTGTCCTGAGTGGATGTGTCCTGTATATGGGTGTCCTGGGTGGTTGTGTCCTGTGTGTCAATGTCCTGAGTGGATGTGTCCTGTATATGGGTGCCCAGGGTGGTTGTGTCCTGTGTGTCAGTGTCCTGGGTGGTTGTGTCCTGTGTGTCAGTGTCCTGGGTGGTTGTGTCCTGTGTGTCAGTGTCCTGGGTGGTTGTGTCCTGTGTGTCAGTGTCCTGGGTGGTTGTGTCCTGTATATGGGTGTCCTGGGTGGTTGTGTCCTGTGTGTCAGTGTCCTGGGTGGTTGTGTCCTGTGTGTCAGTGTCCTGGGTGGTTGTGTCCTGTATATGGGTGTCCTGGGTGGTTGTGTCCTGTATATGGGTGTCCTGGGTGGTTGTGTCCTGTGTGTCAGTGTCCTGGGTGGTTGTGTCCTGTATATGGGTGTCCTGGGTGGTTGTGTCCTGTGTGTCAGTGTCCTGGGTGGTTGTGTCCTGTGTGTCAGTGTCCTGGGTGGTTGTGTCCTGTGTGTCAGTGTCCTGAGTGGATGTGTCCTGTATATGGGCATCCTGGGTGGTTGTGTCCTGTGTGTGGGTGTCCTGGGTGGTTGTGTCCTGTGTGTCAGTGTCCTGTGTGGTTGTGTCCTGTGTGTCAGTGTCCTGGGTGGTTGTGTCCTGTGTGTCAGTGTCCTGGGTGGTTGTGTCCTGTGTGTGGGTGTCCTGGGTGGTTGTGTCCTGTGTGTCAGTGCCCTGGGTGGTTGTGTCCTGTGTGTCAATGTCCTGGGTGGTTGTGTCCTGTGTGTCAGTGTCCTGGGTGGTTGTGTCCTGTGTGTCAGTGTCCTGGGTGGTTGTGTCCTGTGTGTCAGTGTCCTGGGTGGTTGTGTCCTGTGTGTCAGTGTCCTGGGTGGTTGTGTCCTGTGTGTCAGTGTCCTGGGTTGATGTGGCTGTGTGATGTGGGATGGGGGCCTGTTGATGTGGCTGCCCTCCTCGTCACTGGGTGTGGCCCTCCGGCATCGCCGCACTGGCACTAGATGGGGGCGCGTACGCCTGACGGTCCGGGTCTATCCCTGTCTTGTGGGCGCCCTGGCACGTCCTGGGGATGGTCGGCATCCGCAGGTGGGTCGACGTTTGGTCCTTCAATGCACAATACAACATGCACGGTTAGGCACGCAGACGGGGATGGGGGAATGGGGATGGGGGAAGGGGGTGGGGTAAGGGGGAGTGGGGGGAAGGGGGAGGAGGGATGGAGGAAGGGGGATGGGGGATGAGGGATGGGGGGAAAGGGGGCAGGTAATGGGGGGTCTTACTTGGTGCTGCGCCCCCGACCTCTGCATCCGCAACCTCCCGGTCCTCGGGTCCGCCTGCAAGGTCCAGGGCCCTCTCTTCATGAACGGCGCAATTCAGGTGGACCCCCTCTGGTCCTCTCACACTCCCTGTTGTTATGAGCGCGCTTCTCCTGTGGGGGTGTGGGTGACAGAGATAAAGGGCAACAGTGTTAGGCGGACATATACATGCAGACCACGGTTGTGTGTATGTTGGCATAGATTCAGACCCCATCCTGCCAATGCAGCCTGCATGGGTGGATGCAGCCATGTCGGTTTCAGCTAGGGCTGTGCTGCCCATCCTTGGAGGGGCGATTGGAGGGGGTGGGGGGGTACTCACCCTGACTGCCCTGACAAGGTCATTGACCTTCTTGTGGCACTGGATACCTGTCCTGGCTGTTACGGCCACGGCGTTGACGGCCTCTGCCACCTCCCTCCACAGGTGCCGGCTGAGGCGTGATGTGACCTGCGGCCGTGTCCGGGGTACAGGGCCTCCCTCCTCTGCTCCACTGCGTCCAGGAGTGCCTCAATGTCTCGCTCCTGGAACCTCGGCGCTGCGCAGCGGGCGGCCATTTTGCCGAGTCTCCGGTGGTGGCATCTTTTGTGCTGCGATGCCGCGCAGCGTCAATTACGGCGCATGCGCCTGTAACGGGTGACGCCGACACGATTTGCGTCACGCTGCTGCTAGCCCCTTCCGGGTCGGAGGTTTCCTAAAGTTCCGGTTGGCCCGACGCCAGAGTGGTTCGCGCCGTTCTTGCCGTCGGGACATCCCGCCGATTGCGGGAGAATCCCACCCTCGCTCTTTTCTCTCCCTACAGATGCTATCAGACCTGCTGAGATTTTCCAGCATTTTCTTTTTGGTTTCAGATTCCAGCATCCGCAGTAATGGGTCTCGGGAGACATCGCAATCTGGATCTCGCCCAGTGTCAGCCATTAAGCTAATTTAAATATGTCTATGCTGTATTCTCCCAAGGCCCGGAAACTAACTGCCTTGCCTAGGAGATCTCGCCATTTGCATTTTAGCACTAGTCCACATAAACGTGGACCAGGCGTAATGGCCCCTGGGGCGGGACTCCCTGCCACTGGAGGCCCCCAGGTGGTTGGCTCTGGGCATGGTGGTACCTTGGCAGTCCTGCTGCCCCTGGGCACCTTGGCACTTACAGTCTGGCACCTTGACACTGCCACCTGGGCACCCAGGCTGTGTTACCCTGGCACTCTAAGATGACTGGGTGGCACTACCATGCTGGCAGGGGGAATGCCAGAGTGGCAGGTTGGCAGTGCCACAGTGTCCTGGTTTCCAGTTCCAGGGATCGGTCCCAGGGTGCCCTGCCCTTAAAAGGGTTGCTCGAAAAACCCCTAAGAGGTAAGTAGGGGCAATGGTGGTGGTGGGGGGGGGTTGCTGGAGGCCACGGTGGGATGTCAGAGGTGGGTTAAGAGATCGGGGGTGGCATATAAAGATGGCACCCCAATCTCTTCTTGCACTGTCTGAGCTCATCAGTGCAGCTAAGGAGGTGAGTGTGGACTCGGCAGGGCGTCCCCGCAAAGGCCAAAAAAAGTGTCCCATTAGACAGCAGGGTCTTCCTCGGCACTGCAGGTGCCGAGATACACCCCAATATACCCGACCAGAACAGGACTCTTTTTTTTTTCCCCTTGTTAAATCGCGCTCAATATATTTGAGTATAAATCCCAAAAATAGTGTTTGTGGATTAAGGTTTTCCATGTTACCAACAGACATGAGGGGTGATTTTTGTATGTCAGTTCTTTTCTTCCGTTGCATCGAGCAACATATGTCAAAATTTTATTTAACATACAAATGAGAGTTCTGTTAGAACTACAAGATAAAATGGTATGCTTACGTTGATTTATTTTCTATTGGATTATTTCAACGATAGCAAAATTTTATGGCACTCTAGAAATATTTTGTATTTTAATAGAATGTTAGTATGATATAATGATGAATATTTTTTGAAGTTCTGCTCTTTATTCCTATCTCACTCTCTGAATGGTGATTGAAGCCGCTTGGTGGAACACTGTGTTGGAAAGAATTCAAGGATACTCAATTCTCAAAGGGTTAACGTGGCTTTGTTTCTATGGAATTGAGGTCGACGTGATGTAGAAACAATTTGAAGTAATTAATATGAGCAGATGTCGCTAATCATTTGAGACACTTATTTTAGTCATCCTTGTTGTCCTCAGAATGGTGAACTCAAATCTAGACAAGGCAACAGAATCAATTAGTGAATAACATTAAAGATGCAAAATCTTCTTTTTGCAACCTCTGTCTCATTAAAAACACTTTGTGTTCAGCTGAACAATTAGTGATCTGTATTTTCTGTAGAACATCCCCTATGAACCAGATGAAATTATTCCCCAGGGCACCAAGAGTGCCGAAGGCCTGAATAGTTGCTTCTATGCATTAAATTCAAGCGTGCTTTCAATATAACTTAGTGGCGTAGAAGTTTTCATTTTACATTACAGCACAGAATTTATTGATTGGCTCGGTCAAGGATTTTCAAAGTCAGGGTTCGGGTCACGGGTGGGTGTCGGGAGGATCACAAAGCGATTAGCCCCACCATTCCCGCAGTGGTCCCAATTGCTGGAGAAGCGTCCAACAGCCATTACCGGCTTTTATATCAAGAATTTATATCAAGACTGCTGCCGCCTTTTAAATGGAGGTCCAGATTAGGCTGTGTGGAGTCTTCTGGATAGAAGTAGCCGCAGAGAGCAGGTCCATGCACCCTGCATGCAGAATTGACATGAAGCACAGTCCAGGTACCTGTGTTTTTGCGCCAAAGCAGGGAGCTGAGATGCTTCGATTTTGCAGTTGCTGGCAAGCAAGGCAAGTGAACTGTGACAATCAATGGTTTTTTAAAAAGTAAGATTTGGCCAGAGACTCAAATGTGCAGTTTACCCATTGGACAGGATCTCACAACAGAATCTGCTGGAGAGAGCTGCTCAGGAGAGTACAGGCCAGGACAGAGCAGTGGTAGCGTTAGAGCTCCAGGGCCTCTGGTTAACGGCCCTGAAAAAGAAACTTGACTTGGAACAAAAATTATAAAGATGATTTCTTGAGGTATGGTTTTGTCAGTTGTAACAATGCAAATAAGGAGGCAAAGCCCAGGTGCGTTATATGCAGGGAAGCACTGGCAAATGAGAGAAGTTTCAGAATTTGAAAGAAAAGTGGTGTGTGAAAAATTTCATTTCAGGTACAGACCGCAGTCAGTTATTAACTTAGAGCTGACTCCAAATTCAAAGACTACGCTGCTGCAGCTAACCTAAGCTATCACATTAAAAACACGACAAAAGCCCTCAAGGCTGTCAATATTCTGGTGCAGCATCTCACATAAGTATCCAGTGCTGAGTAAAACATGCACTTTGTTGCTATTGCCCTTCATGACAATCGTACATGTGTAAGGTTGGACATTCCATTTTCATACAGATGAAGACGGCACAAAGGAACTGGCTGAAGTCTGCACCTGATAGGTGCATTGCCATCTGCTCCTTTGAACCGGATTCAAGTGACACCATGAGGACAAAGCAGGCTCCCCTTTCGCATTAAAAGGTACGCGCACATGGCATGTGTCACAAAGCTGGCCGGCCTGGGTCCCGAAGGTTGGCCGGTTGCCAAAAGTGGGTCCCAGGAAAGTTTGAAAAACATTGAGCTAGATAATAGACTATACAGAGAATATAACCTCTGAAACTAATGGTTGATAAGTTAAAATCATTTCCCAGACATTACAAAATTCTAGTAACTAATGCCACTCGAGCAACCAAATAAAAGATATAAAGGTTATAAAGGTGATAACATTTAAATTCAGGTGTAAGAAAACCGACATTGAGCTGGGTCATTGTCAATATGAACCAATCAGATTAGCTAGAAAGACAGAAATGAAAGCTGTTCCGAGTTAAGTTTTTATTGGATTAACATCCATTCAACCTTTTTTATTTGCCTATTTAAAATGCTTCAAGCTTTTCAGGATAAAATATTTTTATTTCTCAAAGCAGAATTATGGGGCGGGATTCTCTCATCCCGGGGCCGGGCGGGAGAATCCCCGCAACCGGCGCGAATCGCGCCACGCCGCCCCGACGCCGGCTAGCGATTCTCTGCAGAGCAGAGAATCGGCACCATCGGCGTCGGCGTGGTTGGCGCGGCGCCAGTCGGGGGCCGTTCTATGCGGCCGGCCCGCCTGGGATGGGCCAAGCGGCCGTCGGAAAAACCCGAGTCCCGCCAGCGCCATCCACACCTGCTCTCAGCCGGCGGGAACTCGGCGTGGAAGGGTCGGGGGGGGCGGTCTGTGGGGGGGGGAGGGTGGTCCAACCCGGGGGGGGGAGGGGCATCCGATGTGGCCTGGCCTGCGATCGGGGCCCACCGAACGGCGGGCCGGCCTCTCTGGCTGGCAGCCTTCTTCCGCGTCTGCCCCTGTAGTCCTGCCATGTTGCGTCGGGGCCAGCGCGTGGAAGGAACCCACTGCGCATGTGCGCGTTGGCGCAGGTGCCACTGCGCATGCGTGAATCCAGCGGCACCCATTTGACGTCGGAATCAGCATCTGGAGCGGCGTGAACCGCTCCAGTGCCGTGCTGGCCAGAATTGCTGATGATGAGGCCGTGTTGACGCCGTCGAGAAACGCGACGGCGTTTCAGACGGCGTCAACACCTAGCCTCAGGATCACAGAATCCCGCCCTTAGTATGATTCAGGATGCAGAAAAGGGCATAATTCTCTCGCCTGGGGACTAAGTCCCATGGCAGGGACATGAACGTGGAATGTTTCCTACTGCGGAGGCCAGCGGGAAAGCACACCATATTTTCTGGCCCTGACCTCATGATTTATGCAACCAGGTGCTTTGCACCATAATCCATGGTGCGGCAGGCATGATGACGCACAGTCTGCCATCTTATCTGGGTTCCATATTGAAAAGGTGCCTAACATCAGTGACCCACTGTTGAAGAAAGATGATGGACTTACTGAAAATAAAGATGGACCTCGAGGAACAATCTGAGGGTGGAAGATGGACCTCCTCGATGACACTTAAGTTGGAAGGTCTACCTGCAGATGCTCCACCCATCGACTGCTGTGCTGTTCTGGGGTTAGAGATGCTGACGGCCTACATTCTGACTCTGGAGGCAGCCCTAGGCATTGTTTAGATAAGTTCTGACATCTGCATGCCACATTGCTCCAGACGTGTTTCGCACTAGCTGTTTTCCCACTGGCATTGTGGAGAATCCAGCGTGGAAGGAAGAATCCCATCGGGTCTTCATCTGCATCCCATTAGCAGGATGCAAATCAGTTTTATGACAACTTCCAGCGGGTTTACCAATCCACCATGGGGGCACCAGTAGAAGCTCCCGCAGGAAATTCACGCTAGTGTGAAACCAATTTTTGAACCTCCCATCGATTTCTCCGTCACCCACCATTGAACCCGTGGCGGGGACATGGAAGAATTCCGCCTAAACTATCAGAAATCAGGGGCTGGATTCTCCGTTCTGCCGCGCCACTTTTCTGCCCTGACCCGCCAGCGGGATTCTCCGTTATGCCAGGCGGTCAATGGGGCTTCCCATTGTGCGGCAGCCCCATGCCATCAGGAAACTCCCGGGTGCTGGCAAAACAGAGAATCACGCCGGCGGAGAATCCAGCCCCAGATCTCTCGGAGGAGGAAACATCCCTCCCAATACCCAACGGAAATAAATGTCCCATCGTCAGTATGTACACCTTCCTTCAGTACAAATGGTGCGAGCTGTGATTTTGTATATTTGGGGCTTTTTATCGTCCAAGAAATTATTACCTTTTAGATACACCTTTAGTTAGTTATCACTTGCCTATCTCCCAATTCATTTTCAACTTTGATACAATCTCTCATTCACAGTCTCAGTATAAAGGGCTGATCATTGAGGACTAAGATGAAAATAAATTATTTCACTCAAAGGGATGTGAAGCTTTGGAATTCTCTATCTCAGAGGACTGTGGATCTTCCACCTTTGAATATATTTAAGACTGGGATAGACAGGTTTTTGGTCTCTCCCGTAATTAAGGAATATCGGGAATGGGCAGGAAATGAAGCTGAAGATCAGCCATGGTGGTATTGAATGTCAGAGCAGGCTTGACAGGCCTTATGATTTACTCCTGCTCTTCTTTCTTGTGTTCTCATCTTCATAAGCTTTCCGTGTTTTCTAGGTTGTTCTGTAAGCAGTATCACTTCTAGCTTGATTAGCAGATAATAACTGGACGGCAGAATATTCAAGTCCAGTTCATGTGGTGGCAGCGTACCATTTATAGACCGCAAGTCCCAATCTGATCAATTATCCTTTGACTTGGAATGAGTTGGAAATGCTACTTGCTGTGACAATCACCATTTGCTGTCTGCACACTGAGAAATCTAGGAATCAGGGGCGAAATTCTCCGGAAACGGCGCGATGTCCGCCGACTGGCGCCCAAAATGGCGCCAATCAGACGGGCATTGCGCCGCCCCAAAGGTGCGGAATGCTCCGCATCTTTGGGGGCCAAGCCCCAACATTGAGGGGCTAGGCCGACGCCGGAGGAATTTCCGCCCCGCCAGCTGGCGGAAACGGCCTTTGTTGCCCCGCCAGCTGGCGCGGAAATGACATCTCCGGGCGGCGCATGTGCGGGAGCGTCAGCGGCCGCTGACAGTTTGTCACGCATGCGCAGTGGAGGGAGTCTCTTCCACCTCCTCCATGGGAAAGAGTGCCCCCATGGCACGGGCCCGCCCGCGGATCGGTGGGCCCCGATCGCGGGCCAGGCCACCGTGGGGGCACCCCCGGGGTCAGATCGCCCCGCGCCCCCCCCAGGACCCCGGAGCCCACCCACGCCGCCTTGTCCCGCCGGTAAGGTAGGTGATTTAATTTACGCCGGCGGGACAGGCAATTTATCGGCGGGACTTCGAGCGGGGGGGTCCGCCACCCGGCGCGGCACGATTCCTGCCCCCGCCGAATATCCGGTGCCGGAGACTTCAGCAACCGGCAGGGGCGGGATTCACGCCAGCCCCCGGCGATTCTCCGACCCGGCGGGGGGTCGGAGAATGTCGCCCCCTTTCTTTACTTTCCTTATAACAGGATTTCCCCATCTTTTTTATTTACCAATCTAACACTTACTTTATCATTAGATTCCAGTACTTCAAGTACTAGAATCATAGAATGGTGACAGCACAGAAGCATCCCTTTCAGCCAATTGTGCCCATGTCAGCACTCTGTGAGAGCAATTATGCTGGTCCTACTCCCCTGCCTTTTCCCTATAGCCCAGTCAAATAGAACTGTAGAACTCTAACTAAACATTGCTGATTAAGGTAAGGCTGCATGCATTTACTGTAAAATGATTCAAATTATGTTATTTCGTTGTCATTTTTCATCTTGGTCATTTTTACTTCAGATTTTTCTCTAATGTTATGAATTATAGCTTTTATCTGTTGTTTTAGAATTAATGGAGGTGCTTTTACCTGACCGAATAATGCGATGGCTGCTTATAGCTGCCAGGTGACTGAATTTAAATAATCTGGTGTAATAGTCAATAATAGCACAACACCTTTGACTCCAACAACCTTCTGCTAAGGTTTCTGCTACAATGTTGTGACTTGTTACTGTGTAAAACCTTAAGTTTCTCTTTGATACTTGGTCCTGGCACATCATGACAACCTGATGATCAAGCAGAGAAGCCGAGGAGGGTTGGGGTGGAGTGGCAGAGGCAGTGATCATGGTCTTTCGGACCTCTGGGGGGTGGTGCCCGGGGGCTGGAGAGTTGCAAGTGTTATGCCCATGTTTGGAGGGAGGAAGGGGGCGTGGGCGATATGTGGAAATAGCATCAGCCACTGTGAGCCAGTCAGTTTGACCTCAGTTGTGGTAAAGGTCTACAGAAATGATGATTTGGGAAAAATAAACAAACAGTCATTTGGACAAATGTGAATTGGTTTAGGAGGGCCAGCATGGATTTGTTAGCAGCAGATCATGTTTGATGGACGTGCATGTGTTTTTTGATGGGGAACATAGAAAGCTGATGAAAATGAATGAAATGAAAATGAAAATCGCTTATTGTCACAAGTAGGCTTCAAATGAAGTTACTCTGAAAAGCCCCTAGTCGCCACATTCCGGCGTCTGTTCGGGGAGGCTGATACGGGAATTGAACCGTGCTGCTGGCCTGCCTTGGTCTGCTTTCAAAGCCAGCGATTTAGCCCTGTGCTAAACAGCCCCTGATGAGGGTGATGTGGTTGATCCAGTGTACAGGGACTTCCAGAGGCCATTTCATAAGATGCCACATGACAAGCTTGATAGGGAGGTTGGAACTTGTGGAGAGGGAAGTGGGAACGGTAGCAGCAGGGACACAAAATCGGCTGAGCGGCAGAGTACTGGTGAACACTTGTTTTCCATGATGGAGGAAGATATATCATGGGGCTGCCCAGCGACTAGTGTTGGAATCTCTGATTTTCTTGATCGATGTTAATGTCCTGGCTTTGGGTGCACAGGGCATAATTTCAGGGTTTGTAGATGACAAAAACCCTGGAGTTGTAGAGAACTGTGAGAAGGGTAGTGGTGAAATTCAAGAGGCCATAGACAAGCTGATGGAGTGGGAAGATAGGTGGCAAATGAAACTTAGTACAGGGAGGTGTGGATTGATTCATTTTGAAGGGGAACCAGGAGAGCTCATGTAGAATGATTGGAGGAGCAGAGAAAAAGACCTGGAAGTGTATGTTTTCAGGTCATTGAAGGAGGTGGGACAGGTTGTGAGAGCAATTGGTGAGGCATATGGGACCTTGGGCTTCATGGATAGGGACAAGGTATGCAGGAGCAGTGAAGTTATGACATATCCGTATAGGACACTGGATTGGCCTCAACTGAGTATTGTGACCGGTTCCTGGCACCGCATTTTAAGAAGGATGTGGAGGCATTATCATGGGTGCTGAGGAGGATCATGGGAGTGGTTTCAGGGATGGCAAGATTAGGTTGTGAGGGTGGACCAGAGATATTGTGTATGTTCTCCTTAAAGAGGAGGGATTTCGGGGGAGATTTGGTGGAGGCGTTCAGCATCATGCGGTGTCTCAATGGAGAGTGGATAGGGAGAAGCTACTCCTATTGGTTGAGAAATCAAGGCTTGGCAGATGTCATTTTGAGGTCATTGGCTGGCAAGGTGCCAGCAGCATTGGGGGAGTCCTTTTGGTGGTAGATGGTTGGAATGCATTGCCTGAGAGGCTGGTGAAGGCAGCTACAAGTGACGATCTTCAAGGGAGAATTGGATAATTATCTGAAGAGAAAACATTTGCAGGACTGTCTGTGAAAAGCCCCTTGTCGCCACATTCCGGCCCAGAACAGGCGCCGGAATGTGGCGACTAGGGGCTTTTCACAGTAACTTCATTGAAGCCTACTTGTGACAATAAGTGATTTTCATTTCATTTCATTTTCAAGTAAGGGCCAGGGAGTGGAACTAGGTGGGTTGCTCTTGCAGAGAGCTGACATGGGCACAACAGGCCTCTTTCTGTGTTATAACTTTCCTATGATTCTCTGTATTAAGACAAAAATATCTATCTTTGATGTGACAGGGATAACTATCCCAGTAGGTTAACAAGTTAATTACTGAGAACTCTCCTCCTATAATCTTGTTTTCTCAATTAATCAGCAATACCTTTAATGCACTTAAGCCAAACTTCATTCACAAGCATGATTTGTGGTTTTTAGTCTCTGATTGTTGCCTCTGCTGTAAATGTTTCTCTGCGGCCAAGCTTTGATTCGTTAGTCTTTAATTGCCTCAACATAGATTAATATCTCTCAATGGAGCATGTTAATTTCAATGCTGACAAATAGCTATTGATAGATGGTTTATTTTGTTGCAACACCATCTATCTGTGAATAACGAGGTACTGTGAAAAAGAAAAAGACCCATAGACTGGTTCAGTTTGGACTGATGTGGTGCAGTTAAAAAAGGAGTGATGTTCTGATTTCTCCATTTGGGTGATAAGCTGATGGAGTGGATCACCTACTTATTATGGATCCAAAATCTCAATGTAATATAAATTAAGCAGGTTGTATATTGGGCAGGCAATGTGATTGGAGATGAAAACCTACCCTACGGAGTGTACAAAAGGAATTTAGGCTTGTAAACCCCAGGCACTGTCAGTTTTAGGTGATGAGAACCACGTGATGATTTGAAACACTAGTCTAGACTTGTGTCATTACTTCAACTGGAAGGTCATCAGACAAGGATTGCCAACTACAAGTACAACTCTGATCATTACTGTAATCAGGGCAGACTTCCTACCCTGTAAAGTATTGAAATGAACTATCCCTTCATCTGAAAGGTATGTATTGATTGTCATTCCAGTATTACTTTATTTGCTATTTATATTCAAGATTTACTACTTTCCATTTGGGAAGAAAAACTGGGCGCGATTCCAGGTCCGGCTGCAGTGTTGAGATTGACACCACTACTCAAAAAAATTTTCTGGGCCTCGGGGAGTTTTTCGCTGTGGAGTTCACACTTAGGAAAATTTCCTGCAATAGGAAACTGAGCTCCCAGCAGGACTGGCTCCTAACAGATTGGGGCACCATTTTGAAAGGCCGCCTGACCTCTACCGACTCCATGTTGAGTTGGGGCCGGCGCGTGTAAGAAGTCCCCCGCGCATGCGCAGGATGGCATGGCCCAACTGCACATGCGCAGGCTTGAACTGGCCCAACTGCGCATGCGTGGGTTGGCGCGGCGCCCATTTGGCGCCGGGAAAGGAGACTGGAGCAGCGTGAACCGCTCCAGCGCCGTGCTGGCCCCCTATGGGGGCCAGAATCGTACGTAACTGGGCCCGGTTCGCGCCGTCGTGAAACACGACGGCGTTCACGAAGACGCAAACTCTTGGGCCCAATACTGGAGAATCGCCCCCATAAACATTGTTTGCTCTACTTCTAAATCATTCTACCTGTGGAAAAGTGAAAAACAAGAAAGTAAATTAAAATCTGCAGCTCTGCAGTTTAGAACAACTACAAAACATGGGGAACACATGCTTGGATGCACACATGAGTCATGTTGATCTTGAAGCTTTTCATTATCTGAGCTCCCAGCAGGACTGGCTCCTAACAGATTGGGGCACCATTTTGAAAGGCCGCCTGACCTCTAACGCCCCCCCCCACCCCACCTCCCCCCCCCCCCCCCCACCCACCCCACCCCTCCGCTTTCAGGACCCTTCACTCCCCCCCAATCTTTAATTGGTGCATTTAAACCCCCCCTCACATTCACTTTCATGGGCATGGCCGCTGGGCCCTGACCCTTGGCAGTGCAAATCTGACACCTGGGTACCTTGGCACTGCCAGCCCAGCATACTGACAGTGCCCCTGGCACAGGTTGGAACTGCCAGGGTTACTAGGTGGCAGTGCCAGGCCTGGGTGCCAGAGGAGTGCCAGGTTACTACCCTACCCTGTCCTTTACCACAAGGGGGGCTCTAATAGTCCCTAAGATTACACCCTCCCCCCCCCGAGGTGCCATCAGGCCTAGTCCACGATTGTGGAAATCAATCCTAAACGGTGCCCAGTTGAGGCCTTGCAGATGTGAATTTGGCATCCAAATATTTAAATGAGCCATTATCTGGATCACACCCAGCAAGGGCGTGATTCAGATCGCGCTGGGCGTGAGTCCGGTGACTTGCACGAGGTTCTGCGCCCGGCGCAGAGCCCGATTTAAGGCTCTCCCGCGATTCATCCGTCACATCTGGCATTATTACAGCTAACTGCATCTTTTATATAGTTTGAAGTGACTGTCATTATTCCATATTAGTAAAACATAGGGGGCGATTCTTCGAGAATCGCCGCAACCGCGCCCCGATGCCGGCGCGTGATTCTCCGAGGTGTGGAGAATCAGCGTCATTTGCGCCGGCGCGTTTGGCGCGGCACCCGCGGGCAGCTGGAATCGGCGGGGTCGGCATGGCTTTGAGAATAGGTGTAATGTAATAATGAACATTATCCCTCTTCAGATGCTTTGTTCTGGATGATCTTTCACAATTTTTGCTGTGGCCACCCTGATGATCATTTTCAAAATAAATAATGGAGAAGCACCTTCATGTGACTTTTTTACAGATTCTTTGACTGCTCATTACAATTATGCCATTTTGTATTTGAATAAAGTCATTTTATATCATAAATGTAGCTAATAACTGGATAAGTTAATACGAAAGCTTCATGATGCAATGTGATTAGTTATGAATATGAGGGTATTGATATCTAGCTAATAAAATTGACTTCCCCATTTTCTCTCATATTGATCTATGTGCTGAATTATTTTAATTCTTCTTGAAGCAGCATTAAATTGTGATCAGGGGGCACAATCAGCAAGTTATTGCTGATTATCCGTCCATTCATGCACCTATGTGTCAACACAAATTCCTCTAATTTGACTATTCTGGAGCTAGGAACCAGCCACTGAGGTCCCAGGTTGGAGTCTGTAAAAGCCATTGGGGTGAGGTTAGGTGGGGGGGGCAAGTGAAATCCTTACTTTAAAGTGGTGCTTCCTCTATTCTGTCGTGGGACATGGCCGACGCTGGGAAGGTTAGCATTTGTTGCCCATCCCTAATTGCTCTTGAACTGAATGGCTTCAGAGGCAGTTAAGAGTCAATCTTGTTGCGCATCTGGAGCCAGATTATAAATCAGACTAAGTAAGGATGGTACATTTTCTTCTCTAAAGGGAAGTGAACCAGGTGGGTTTTCACCACATTTCATGATATTGTTTCAAAGTAACCATTACTGAGACTGCCTTTAAATTCCAGATTTCTTCACTGCCATGATTTGCATCAATGTCCCAGAACATTAGTCCGCACCTCTGGAAACTGCCCACCAACATTACCACTACACCAACTTTCCCTATCTCTTTAAATTCTTCTTTATTGACTTAAAACCCTCAGCAGAGAATCTACATTGTCTCAAGTTTATCCCTTCTCAGGGCAGCACGGTGACACAGTGGTTAGCACTGCTGCCACAACACACCGAGGTCCAAGGTTCGATCCCGGCTCTGGGTCACTGTCCGTGTGCAGTTTGCACATTCTCCCCGTGTTTGCGTGGGATTCGCCCCCGCAACTCAAAGATGTGCAGGGCAGGTGGATTGGCCACGCTAAATTGCCCCTTAATTGGAAAAAATTAATTGGGTGCTCTAAAATTTATAAAATAAGTTTAGCCCATCTCACAGATGAGGTGCTGAAAGTGTTGAACCTTGCCAACAGCAAGATCGGATCAGCAATCTTCCATGAGGCGGTCTCCTAATTGGCCGCCTCTGAGCTCTCATCCTATTCCAAGAGCCGGTGCAGACTCAATGGGCCGAATGGCCTCCTTCTGCACTGTAAATTCAATGATAATCTATGATTAATCTAGCACAAAGGTTCGGCACAACATCGTGGGCTGAAGGGCCTGTTCTGTGCTGTATTGTTCTATGTTCTATTATAGATGGCAGGTGGACTCTCGATGCGGCAGGCCCAATCGGGTGGCTGTAGGCTCTGGGGCAATGGTAGCCCCACAGGTGAAGGTACCCGGGGATCAAAAGGGTGCCTCAAAACGGATGTGCCCCTCTGGGCTGCAAAGCAGTGAAGATACATACAAGATTTACACTGAGGTGGACAGGAAGCCCTTCTGCTGGATTGGACTCGGCCAAGATTGTGGCCTTTCATTCCCGAGAACCCTTCAAAAGGATATGAAGTCTCCTACTCTGATGGGCACCCTGCCTGCTGTAGAGAGCCCGTCACAATTGAGCTGACTGCATCCACACTCAGCAAGGAGTCACTCCATTGGTGGTAAAATGCTGTAGAATCTGCAAAATTGCCCCTACCTGGCTCCTTAACCAGCTTAATTCGCTGCTCGCATCCCTGGAATTTTCCCAGCCTACCCCTGGGAAAGTTCCCTGGCAGCAGCAATGTGCCAGGGAGTTGTTCTAGCATGACTCCACCTATTTTCTCAACTTTCCCATCTTCCAAGCTGGTCATCACATAGTCAGGAAAGTTCCACCCAAAATGTTATGAAAGACTGATGGTTTCTATCCAAGAACATAGAACATAGAACATTACAGCGCAGTACAGACCCTTCGGGCCTCGATGTTGCGCCGACCTTTGAAACCACTCTAAAGTCCATCTACACTATTCCCTTATCATCCATATGTTTATCCAATGACCATTTAATGTTGGCGACAGGGTTGCAGGCAGGGCATTCTACGCCCTTACTACTCTCGGAGTAAAGAACCTACCTCTGACATCTGTCCTATATCTATCACCCCTCAATTTAAAGCTATGTCCCCTCGTGCTCGACATCACCATCCGAGGAAAAAGGCTCTCACTGTCCACCCTATCTAATCCTCTGATCATCTTGTATGCCTCAATTAAGTCACCTCTTAACCTTCTTCTTTCTAAAGAAAATAACCTCAAGTCCCTCAGCCTTCCCTCATAAGCTCTTCCCTCCAGACCAGGCAACATCCTGGTAAATCTCCTCTGCACCCTTTCCAATGCTTCCACATCCTTCCTATAATGCGGCGACCAGAATTGCACGCTGTAATAATCCACAGGAGGCAGGGGTTCCGTCACCACATCAGTATTTATTTGCAATAACTTATATACAAGAGCAGCTCCAAACAGTGCTGCTAGCATTCCAGTCAACTTAAGACTGCCTCACAAAGCCTACACAGGTGCTTATATGGGGCCCCTAAATGAGCTAGCATTGAGGGAGCTCATACTCCAATTGGCCAACCAATAATGCCAATTGGAGGTCATTACACCCCTACCCCCCAAGGTCCGAGGAATTCCTGCCAGCTGGCATTCCTCTGAGCTTCTTCCTGCTCCTCGTGTCCGGGTCTGTCACCTCTGTGTCGTCCGCCGGGTCGTTCTCCGACGTGGGTGGGGTGGTGTACCTTATAGGTGCCTGTCTTTTCCTTGACGACCTCCTTGGAAGTTGTACTTCCTCCTCCTCGGGGAGAGGTGTCGCGGCGGCCTCATCGAACGTGTCCATCTCCGACTCTGACGACTGGATGACGGGGTCTGGAGAAATTGCTCGGGGCTTGGGTATCTTTCCCGTCTGAGCTATCCCAGCTTGAGGTGGTCCTGCTTCGACTGCCTCCAGGTGTGGTTCTGCTGCCCTTATTTGGTCTAGGTGTTTCTTCAGCACCTTACCTCCTATCAAAACTTTATATGATATGGGCCCTGTTTGGGACTCTACCGTGTCTTTGACCCACGTTGGTCCATTCCCATAATTCTTGACCCAAACCGGTGCCCCCACCTGGAAATGTCTCTACTGCCGACTATTATCATGCCCCCTGCATTGGACCTCCTGTTGTTTCTCCACTTTCCCCGTTAAATTTGGAAAAAGGAGACTCAGCCTCGTTCGCAGCCGCCTTCCCATTAAGAGTTCAGCTGGCGGTATGCCCGTTGTGGAATGCGGTGTGGTCCTGTAATCAAACAGCCAGTGGGAGAGCTTTGTGTCCATTGACGCTGCCGGCTGCTTCTTGAGTCCCGCTTTTAGTGTCTGGACCGCTCTCTCTGCCAGGCCGTTGGATGCTGGATGGTAAGGGGCCGTTTTGATGAGGCGGACTCCGTTTCCTTGTTCCGTTTTCCAAATTCCCCACTAGTGAATGCCGTTCCGTTGTCCGACACCAATACCTCTGGAAGCCCATGTGTTGCAAACGAGGCCCTGAGCTTTTCAATTGTTGATGCTGTGCTTGCCGCGTTTACCCGGTGGACGTCCAACCATTTGGAGTGGGCGTCCACTATCACCAAAAACATTGAGCCCATGAAAGGGCCGGCGTGGTCAATATGCAGGCGGGTCTACGGTCTGCCTGGCCATTCCCACGGGTGCAATGGCGCAGCTGGTGGCACTCTTTGCCCCTGTTGGCACTCCTGGCACCGATGTACCAAGGCTGCTATGTCTGTGTCCAATCCTGGCCACCAAACGTAGCTTCGAGCTAGCATCTTCATTTTAGACACCCCTGGGTGTCCGTGATGTAACTCGGTTAAGATTGCCTGACGGCCCTGAGCTGGGACTATTACCCGGACTCCCCAAAATAGGATACCATCTTCTTCGGTTATTTGGTCCCTTCTGCTCCAGTATGGGTGCATCTGGGGCTCCACTGGTCTCTCCAGTTCCCCTGTTAGCAGTAAATGCTTCATCTTGGCTAAAACTGGGTCTTTTTGTGTCCACAACCGAATATGTTGTGCGTCCACTGGTAGGGTGTCTCCTCTACTTTCGGTATTAGCGGCGGGGTGTCTGGGAGGGGAAGTCTGCTCAAAGCATCTGCATTTGCTACTCGCATTCCCAGTCTGTGCTCCAGAACGTATCTATACGCCGCCAGTAGCAACGCCCAGCGTTGGATTCTAGCTGATGCAATCGGGGGTATTGACTTGTCTTCTTTTAATAACCCTAATAACGGCTTATGGTCCGTCACTATGGTGAATTTCCACCCGTACAGATACTGGTGAAATTTTTTTACTGCAAATATCACCGCCAGTCCTTCCTTCTCGATTTGGGCGTATTTTCTCTCAGCCATCGCCAAGGTCCTCGAAGCATTGGCTATTGGCCGTTCTTCCCCATTCCTTCCTCCATGGGCTAAGACGGCTCCTACCCCGTAAGGTGATGCGTCACACGAACTCCTTCCTTGGGTCATAATGCTCTAGGACAATTTTGGATGACAGCTGTTCCTTAACGTCCCTAAATGCTCGGTTTTGGCGGGCGGACCACTTCCATTCTTGTCCCTTTTTTAGTAGCTGGTGGAGGGGTTCTAGGATGGACGCCCTATTTTCAATAAATTTGCCATAATATGTTACCAATCCTAGAAATGATCATAGCTCCTGGACTGTGGTGGGAGCTGGGGCTTCTTTTATTGCCCTTACTCGGTCTTCCAATGCGTGTAACCCCGACTCATCTACTTTATATCCCAGGTACGTCACTTGTGGGGCCAGAAAAACACATTTTTCTCTTTTCAGCCGTATGCCTGCCTTTGCGAAACACCTGAGCACTTCCTCCAGGTTCCTTACGTGTCCCCTGTTTGTCCTACCCGTGATCAAGACATCGTCCAAATAAATTGCCACCTGCGGTAGTCCCTGCAGAATATTTTCAATCGTACGCTGGAATATAGCGCAGGCTGATGACACTCCGAAAGGTAGCCTAGTATAACGAAAAAGTCCCTTCAGGGTGTTGATCGTAGTGAACTTCTGGGAGTCCTTGTCCAGTTTGAACTGCAGGTATGCGTGGCTCATGTCCAGTTTCGTGAACAAAAGCCCACCTGCCAATTTGGCATATAGGTCGTCTATTTTCGGGATCGGGTATTTGTCCAGCAATGCGTATTTGTTTACCGTTTGTTTGAAATCTCCACAGAGACATATCGAACCGTCTGGCTTCAAAGTTGGTACCACCGGCGCTGCCCATTCCGAGAACTGTACTGGTCTGATAATGCCGTCGCACTGTAACCTTTCTATTTCGATATCTACTTTCTTCCTTAATGCAAAAGGTACCGGCCTGGCCTAACAAAATTTCGGAAGGGCTTCTGGGTCCACGTGCAAAGTTGCTTTGGCGCCTATAATTTCCCCCAAACCTTCTTGGAAGACCTCCGGGTATTTTTGGAGTACTCCACTCAACTGCCCGCTTCCACTCTGGAAAATTTTCATCCAATCTAAGTTTAGGTCTTTCAGCCAGTTCCGTCCTATTAAGTTCGGTCCAGAGCCCTCTACTATCGTCAAAGGTAATCTGAGCAATTGTTTGTCATATTCCACGGGTACATGAGTCGTGCCTAGAACTTCCAGGGGTTCCCCCGTGTAGGTTTTAAGTTACGTCGATGTTTTTGTTAGGGTTAGTGGCTGGACTCCATCTTTGATTTTTTAAAAATGCTGCCACTCCTATTACTGATACGGCCGCACCCGTGTCTATTTCGATTATTGTCGGCCGACCATTCACCCGTGGGATAATCTTAATAGGTTCTGCTTTCTTCGTCACAATATTATATAACTGTTCCCCTTCGGAGGAGGATGGGGCATCTAGGTTGTGTACTTCCCTGCGTCCCCACCTGCTATTCCTCTTTTGCCACCTCCTTCTAGGGTTTCTGTCGCTGTTACCCCACTCTGTCTGGTGCCAGAAACGGTCCTCCTCTGTTGGGGGAGCCTCAGCCGGTAGTTCCCTCTGTCTCCAGTTAGTCCTAGCAGACTTGGGGGCAGTTCTGGGGTTTTCTTTTGGCCCTCTATTCCTCAGGCTTTTCCTGAGGGTGGCTATCTGGTAGCTGGACCCATTGTGGTAGTCCCTCTCCCAGGTATCTACCTCCATTGGCGAGCCCTGTAGTTCCTGCGCCCCACTTGCTGCTTTTTCTAGGGACAGTGTGAGCGGTAACGCCCGCCTGCAGTCTAGCTGCGTTTCCGCCAACAGGCGCTTCTGTATTTGGAGGTCATTTATGCTACACACTAACCGGTCCCGAAGCATTTAATTTAGCGTCGGGCCGAACTCACATTTTTCCGCCAGCCTTCTCAGGCAGGTCAAGAAATTTGTGACTGACTCTCTGTCTTCCCGCTTCGTTGTATAGAATCTGTACCTACGCAAAATGAGGGGTGGTTTTGGGTCATAGTGCTTTTCCACCAATTTCGTTAATTCTTGGAAAGGTATCGTGTCCGGCGTATCGGGATAAGTTAGACTACGTATAATGGCGAAGGCGGAGGGTCCGCACGCCGACAGCAGTATAACCCGTTTCCTTCCGTCCTCCGTTATCTCATTGGCCTGGAAAAAGTAACACATTCTCTCCACGTACTGGGACCAGTCCTCAATAGTCGGGTCGAATGCATCCAACTTCCCAAAAAGAGGCATTTTTGAAAGAGCAAGGTTTACCCTCCGAGTGCGGCAGCTGGTTCTTTGTTTACCTCGTTGCCACTGTAATAATCCACAGGAGGCAGGGGTTCCGTCACCACACCAGTATTTATTTGCAATAACTTATATACAAGAGCAGCTCCAAACAGTGCTGCTAGCATTCCAGTCAACTTAAGACTGCCTCACAAAGCCTACACAGGTGCTTATATGGGGCCCCTAAATGAGCTAGCATTGAGGGAGCTCATACTCCAATTGGCCAACCAATAATGCCAATTGGAGGTCATTACACACACAATACTCCAAATGTGGTCGCACCAGAGTTTTGTACAGCTGCGACATGACCTAATGGCTCCGAAACCCAATCCCTCTACCAATAAAAGCTAACACACCGTATGCCTTCTTAACAACCCTCTCAACCTGGGTGGCAACTTTCAGGGATCTATGTACATGGACACCAAGATCTCTCTGCTCATCCACACTACCAAGAATCTTACCATTTGCCCAGTACTCTGTCTTCCTGTTATTCCTTCCAAAATGAATTCCCTCACATTTTTCTGCATTAAACCCCATTTGCCACCTCTCAGCCCAGCTCTGCAGCTTATCTATGTCCCTCATTAGGATGTGAAAGCTGTAGTTGAGAAAATTCCAAATGCTTCATCAAAAATTTTCAAAAGTTCCATTGATTCAAGAGTTAACACTTTAAATTGGAAAATTGCGTATGTAACCCCATTATTTAAGAAAGGTGTGAGAAAGAAACAAAGAAATTAGAGCCTTGATAGTCTAGCATTTGTCCAGGGAAGCTATTGGAATCTGTAATTAAAGACAGAATGACTTTGTATTTAAGGAGAAATGTATCATAGAATCCCTACACTGCAGAAGGAGGCCATTCGGCCCTTCGAGTCTGCGCTGATCCTCTGAAGGAGCAGCCCACCCAAACCCACTCTCTTGCCCTATTCCCATAACCCCACCTTAATTTGCACATCCCTAGACACGAAGGGGCAATTTTATCATTGCCAATCACCTAACCTGCACATCTTTGGACTGTGGGAGGGAACCCGAGCACCTGGAGAAAATCCATGCAGACACAGGGACAATGTGCAAACTCCAGACAGTCACCCAAGGCCGGAATTGAACCTGGCTTCCTGGTTTTGTGAGGCAGCAGTGCTAACCACTGTACCACCATGCCGCCCCCTAGAATTAAACACCTGGCCACTGGTTTACAAGGCCAGGGCTCTAACCACTGAGCTATAGAGCCAAATGATGTAAGCTGTTTAGAGTCCCTAATATGGATTTGCAATTGCTAACAAACCTCATTGAATTTATTGAGAAATTAATGGACAGTGCAATGCCTATGAATGGTGTTTATATAAATTTCCAGAAGGCCCTCAGAATATTTCCACATAAGAGACTGAAGATCACTGAATGTTTGGTTGCATCTTTTTGACCCCCTAATGTCAGGTGCCCTTCTGGTATCTCTGATGGAACAGCAATCCCACTCCCTGGCCTTTAATGGGCTCAAGATATTAAAATTCTGGTGGGTGAGCTCCCATTTCCTGAAAGTGAACCCTCGGAAGGTGACGGGTCCGGACGGGGTCCCTGGTCGTGCATGCAAGGACCAGCGGGCAGAAGTGTTTGCAAACATCTTTAAGCTGTCCCTACTCTGCTCCGAGGTCTCCACCTGCTTCAAGAAGACCACCATCATACCGGTGCCAAAGAAGAACCAGGCAACGTGCCTCAATGACTAGTGTCCGGTGGCCCTGACTTCAGTCATAATGAAGTGCTTCGAGAGGTTGGTCATGAAGCACATCAACTCCATACTCTCAGAACGCCTTGACCCACTGCAATTCGCATACCGCCGCAACTAGTCCACAGCAGACACCTTCTCCTTGGCCCTACACTCATCCCTAGAGCATCTCGACAACAAGGACTCCTACATCAGACTCCTATTTATTGACTACAGCTCCGCCTTCAACACCATAATCCCAACCAAGCTCATATCAAAGTTCCAAAGCCTTGGACTTGGATCTTCTTTCTGCAACTAGATCCTCGACTTTCTGACCCACAGACCACAATTAGTAAGAATAAACAACAACACCTCCTCCACAATAGTTTTCAATACCGGGGCCTGTACTTAGCTGTGTACTTAGCTCCCTACTATACTCCCTGTATACACATGACTGCGTAGCAAAATTAGGTTCCAACTCCATCTAAAAGTTTGCTGACGACCATAGTGGGCCGGATCTCGAATAACGACGAGTCAGAATACAGGAGGGAGAGAAAGAACCTAGTGGAGTGGTGCAGCGACAACAATCGCTCCCTCAATGCCAGCAAAACTAAAGAGTTGGTCATTGACTTCAGGAAGCAAAGTACTGTACACACCCCTATCAGCATCAACAGGGCCGAAGTGGAGATGGTTAACAGCTTCAAATTCCGAGAGTGGACATCACCAAAAATCTGTCCTGGTCCACCCACGTCGACACTACCACCAAGAAAACACAACTGCCACTAATACTTCCTCAGGAAATTAAGGAAATTCGACATGTCCACATTAACTCTGATCAACTTTTTACAGATGAACCATAGAAAGCATCCTATCAGGCTGCATCACAGCCTGGTATGGTAACTGCTCAGCCCAAGACCGCAAGAAACTTCAGAGAGTCGTGAACACAGCCCAGTCCATCACACGAAGCTGCCTCCATCCATTGACTCTGCCTGGGGAAAGCGGGCAGCATAATCAAAGACCCCTCACACCCAGCTTACTCACTCTTCCAACTTCTCCCATCGGGCAGGAGATACAAAAGTCTGAGAACACGCACAAACAGATTCAAAAGCAGCTTCTTCCCCGCTGTTACCAGACTCCTAAATGACCCTCTTATGGACTGGCCTGATTAATACTACAACCCTGTATGCTTCACCCGATACCGGTGTCTATGTATTTACATTGTGTACCTTGCGTTTCCCTATTATGTATTTTCTTTTTCTTTAACTTTATTTTCAATAACTTAATGATCTGCTTGAGCTGCTCGCAGAAAAATACTTTTCACTGTACATCGGTACACGTGACAATAAACAAATCCAATCCAATCCAATTTCTAGTTTCTGGCTGCTGATTAAAAACTCAGCCCCCCCCCCCACCCGGAGACTTGTGGGTCATACAGGCCGATCTCTTTGATCAACGTAGATGCCAAGTTACTGGCCAAGGTTTTGGTGACCAGAATTGAGGACTGTGAACCGGATGTAATTGTGGAGGACCAAGCCGGGTTTGTAAAGGGGAGGCAGCTGGTGGCCAACATAAGAAGGCTTCTCAACGTGATTATGATGCCCCCGGAGTGTAGGGAGGTAGAGATAGTGGTAGCCATGGATGCTGAAAAGGCTTTTGACTGGGTCGAGTGAGATTATCTGTGGGATGTACTAGGACGGTTCGGGTTCGGGGGGGGTTTCATCGACTGGGTTAGGCTATTGTATCAGGCCCCGGAGGCGAGTGTAAGGATGAACAGGACGACATCGGACTACTTTAGACTGCACCGTTGGACAAGACAGGGCTGCCCTCTCTCCCCACTGCTGTTTGCGCTGGCCGTAGAGCCGCTGGCAATTGCACTGAGAGCTTCTAGGAGCTGGAAAGGGCTGGTCCGGGGGGGAGTGGAACATAGAGTCTCGTTATACGCGGATGATCTGCTGTTATATGTATCGGACCCAATGGTGGGGATGGACGGTATTATGGCAACTCTGATGGAATTTGGCCGGATCTCCGGAAACAAACTGAACATGGCTAAGAGCGAGTTGTTTGTAATTCAGGCGAGGGTGCAGGTGAGTAGCCGTTCAGGCTAGTGGGGGAGAGTTTCCGATATTTGGGGATTCAGGTGGCACGGGACTGGGGCAAGTTGCATAAGCTCAACCTGTCCCGACTGGTGGAACGAGTGAGGGAGGAGGTCCAGAGGTGGGATGCGCTCCCGCTGTCATTGGCGGGGAGGGGGCAGACTGTTAAGATGATGATTCTCCCGCGGTTCTTGTTTGTTTTTCAGTGTTTCCCCATCTTTATCCCGCGGTTCTTCTTTAAGAGGCTGAATAAAATTATTCTGGGATTTGTATGGGCAGGGAAGTCCCCGCGGGTAAAGAGGGTGATGCTTGAAAGGAACAGAGGAGAAGGGGGGCTGGCGTTGCTGAACGTCAGCAACTATTACTGGGCGGCCAACATAGCGATGATAAGAAAATGGATGGTGGGTGCGGGGTCAGTTTGGGAGCGGATGGAGGCTGCTTCGCGCAGGGACACTAGCTTAGAGCCCTGGTCATGGCGCCTCTGCCGCTTTCGCCGGCACAGTACTCCACCAGCCCGATAGTGGTGGCGGCTCTTCGGATCTGGGGCCAGTAGAGGAGGCATGTAGGGGAGGTAAGAGCATCAGTGTGTACCCCAATCTGCGGCAACCACCGATTTGCCCCGGGGAACATGGACGGGCGGTATCGACTGTGGAGGAGGGCAGGAATTGTGAGGATAGGGGATCTGTTCCTGGAAGGGAGCTTTCTAAGCATGGAGGAGAAGTTTGGGCTGACGAGAGGGAACGACTTTAGATACTTGCAGGTGAGGGATTTTGTACACAGACTGGTGCCGTCCTTCCCACATCTCCCGCCGAAGAGGAGGCAGGACAGGGTAGTTTCTAGGGGAGAGGGGAGAGTTTCAGACGTCTACAAGGAGTTAATGAGAGCTGAGGATACGCAGACCGAGGACCTGAAGCTTAACTGGGAGGAGGAGCTCAGGGGAGAGCTGGAGGACGGTATTTGGGCAGAAGCCCTGAGCAGAGTAAACACGACCGCAACATGCGCCAGGCTCAGCCTGATCCAGTTCAAGGTCGTGCACCGAGCCCACATGATGGTGGACTGGATGAGCAAATTCTTCGGGCTGGAGGACAAGTGTGTTAGATGCGCCGGAGGGCCGGCTAACCATGTACACATGTTCTGGTCGTGCCCTAAACTCGGGGGGTATTGGCAGGGATTCGCAGATGGCATGTTCCAGGTGTTGAAAACTGGGGTGGTAATCTTTGGGGTTTCGGAGGATCCGGGAGTCCAGGAGGAGAGGGAGGCCGATGTTCTGGCCTTTGCTTCCCTGGTAGACCGGTGACGAATACTGTTAACATGGAGGGACTCAAAGCCCCCGAGGGCTGAGGTATGGCTTCGGACATGGCGAGCTTTCTTGGCCAAGAGAAAGTGAAGTTCGGCTTGAGAGGTTCGCGACTAGGGTTTGCCCGAAGGTGGCAGCCATTTATTGACTTCTTCGCAGAGGAATAAGCGTCAGCAGGGTGGGGGGGGGGGGGGGGGGGGGGGCGGTGGTGGCTAGGGTAGAGTAGAGTAGAGTAGAGGGATATTGAGGCAGGTCTGTGAGTGAACAGAACTGTCATGTGGGCCCGATGCATGACCTTAAACTGGATCAGGCTGAGCCTGGCGCATGTTGCGTTCGTGTTTACTCTGCTCAGGGCTTCTGCATTATGTTTAACGTGGAATTTGTGTCTTGACCTCTTTTTTTGTTTGTATTGTACAATGTCATTTTTTCTATATGCCTAAAATACCTCAATAAAATTGTTTGTTCAAAAAAAATCAGCCCCTCCTTTCTATATAAATATCTTAAAAACCTCTGTCAAATCACCCCAAAACCTTCTAAATTCTAGGGAATACAACTTTATTTTATGTAATCACTTCTCAGAATTTTAAACCTTGACGTCCAGTGTTATAACCCACACCAGACCCACGGGGATGACCCAATTAATCTCCCCGTGAGCCTCGAGGAGTACAAGCTCCCCCACTGAGGGGCAGAGGCACATCAGTGGACTTGTAAATTCCACAGGATAAAACTCGACCCAGGTAGGAGCCGGGGTTCCAGAATAGCCCCGACTGAGACTTAGACTGTTGCTTGTATACACTTTTCCTAAACTAAGGATTTAAAATGAACCTTTTCTGTCTCTCCTTTCCAGACTCGTCCTTGACTACCATATTGGTGACGAGGATAAAGCGGAACCACAGTTGGCGCTGCTAACCATTTGGAGTACAGCCATCTCTCTTTGTGAAGGAAAAAATTCTGCACCATTTTGAAAATTCCGCTCTTTGGCAAACTCGATGCATTCAATGGACTGTGCTCAGCATGCACTTTTTTTAAAATTTGAAGGATATCTTAGAGGATGATTGCCAGAAGGTAATTCTTTTGACTGCCTGTAGGACCCCCAGCTTCAGTGTCATAAAGAGCCTAACATACCCCATAGCCACAGACTTCAAGACTTCAAGTTCGAAGAGCAAGTGAAGCTCTAGACATTGGTCATTGTTCAACAAGACCAATTTAACACGGTCAACAGAACCCCAGGGAAGTCTGTTACCGAATTTCTGGCGCCAGAATTGTGCAACTGACTGAGTAATGCCACAATGGGCCATCCCTAACCAAAATGCTGTGGACTGTCTTGTTTGCGGGTTAAATAATGTGGCGACCCAGCAGAAATTGCTGGCCGAATTGGTGCTAGACCTAAAAATGTCTGCAGAGGTATCCTTCTCAAGGGAGAGCACAGAGAAGAGAGTCCAGGCCACCCTCCCCAATTCAAATGCACATAGTCCTCTAGGGGTGGGACCCCTGGAACCCCACCCTGGCCTGAACACCATCGGGACCAGGCCCGTTGGCCAAGGGCCACTGTAGCCAGGACACCTCCCTGGAGTCAATGGAGGATGATGCATGCTGGTCCAACACTTGTGGCCGGTGATACCGCAGAAAACCACATGTCAGCCAGCAAACCCCACAGCCCTAACCAAGGGAGACGCCAGCCTACAGCCAGGACCATCCATCTGGAGCAGCCTGCTGAAAGTAAGTGCATTGCAGCACCATGGATTGTCACTATCAGAGTAACTGTCTGGGTAAAACGACACCCGTTGGATATGGAGCTGGACAGGGGGGGCCATGGTTTTAGTAATAGGGAGAAACACTCAAGAAAATTAGGATGGGGATTCAAAAGCTGGGTTTGCGGGACACTAAGTCAAGACTAACAACCTGCATCGTACCCCTAGCCATAGCAGACTATGACCCCAGTCACCTATGGACAGCAATCCACTAGACTTCTATTGATAATAGTGCGGGGCCCCGGACTGAGTCTGCTGGGCCGCAATTGGCTACAACATCTGTCTGGATTGGCAATGGATCTTCTGGATGGGCACCGGGGTTCTTTACAACGTCTTGGGGAAGTACCCCGACGTCTTCCAGGCAGGCATGGGAAAAATTACACGTAGACCCTGAGGCCCAGCCAAAATAATTCAGCGCCCGCCCGGTTCGCTGGTGAAAGTCGAGGACAAGCTCAGCTGATTGGAAGGCCTCGGTATCATCCGGCCAGTAGAACCTGTACTAAAATCTGACAAAACCGTGTGCCTGTGTGGGGATTATAAATTGACCATAAACATTGCCTCTCATCTGGACAGGTACCCGATGCCAGATTAGGATAGAAGACCTTTACGCAAAACTAGCTGGAGGGGGTCATTCCTTGTCCAAGCTTGATATGAGTCACGTCTATCTCCATTTGGTGTTGGACATCGATTCCAGACATTGCATGACTAGCAATACCCACAGGAGCCTCTATGAAGATATAAGGTTGCCTTTTGGAGTGTCATCAGCTTGCACAATTGTCCAGTGCTTCATGGAGAATGTCCTCAGAGGGCTGCCGCGTGTGGCGGTCTACTTGGACGCCGTCCTAGTCACTGGAGCAAACAGAAAGGGAGCACCTGACCAACCTGGAGAAAGTCCTGTGCCTGTTTTCTGAGATCAATATCCGCCTCAAGAGGGAAAAGTGCATTTTCCACACCAAGGAAGTCACAAACTTGGGGTATCAAGTTGATCGTCACAGCCTATACTCAGTGGAGCGAAGGTGCGAGCAATAAGACAAACCCCCTTTCCAGAAAATGCAACAGAGTTGCAATCGTTCTAAGGTCTCATAAGCAACTACGGGAAATCTATTCCTAACCTGGTGATGACCCTCACACGGCTACATGCATTGGCTGAAGAAGCATCAAGAATGGGCGTAAAGAGCATCTCGGGAGGAAGGCTTCGCCAGGGTAAAGCTGCAGCTTACATCGTGGGGTGTTGACCCATTACAATCCTTCCAAGCCCCGTTTGGTGATGTGCGATGCCTCAACTCACAGCATCAGGACAGTATTGTCCCACCACATGGAGGAAGGATGGGAGAGGCTAATACAATACGCCTCACAGACTTTGGCCGCGGAGGAACGCAATTAGGCTCAAATCGAAAAAGAAAAGCTGTCCATCATCTTTGCAGTGAAAAAATTTCCTCAATATGTATATGGCCGTTGATTCACCACCATTGTGATGGACCACAAGCCACTGCTAGGGCTTTGTAAACAGGACAAGGCTAACCTGCCAATACCGCCTGCCCGGATGCAACAATGAGCCCTTTGCTAGCTGCATACGAGTACATATTTGAGCATCGCCCAGACACACAGATCACAAAATGCAGACACACTGGGCCGGCTCCCATCCCCACCAAGAGCTGACGAGGTTGTTTCAACGCTAAACTTTATGGACACCTTGCCGGTCACCAACGGCTTCTGCCCAGATAAGCGATTGGATATAAAAGAACTCAGAATTGGCGAAAATACACATCGTCTTGCATGAAGGCCAGCAAGGGAAGCTGCCCAAAGAACTACAGGTCTTTCACACCAAGACGCGGGAGCTCAGTGTCGAAGATGGCATTGTCTGTGGGGGGCGCACATCATGATCCCAAGCCAGGGCAGACAGGCCATACTCCAGGACCTGCGCAACAGACACCCAGGGGTGTTGAAAATGAAGATGTTGGTCAGAAGCTCGGTGTGGTGGCCAGGCCTGGATGGCACGATTGAATGACTAGCCCAACAGTGTACCACATGTCCCATGGAAATGGCTGGGCTGGCTTTGGGTGCACCTGAATGCCAGCTTTGTTGGGTTTTTCCAAGGTTCTGTATTTTTACTCGTGGTAGACGTCCACTCCTCGTGGCTGGGAGTCCATTGGATGATATCCACCATGTCGAAGGCTACTGTGGAGAAGTTACGGTCTCCTTCAGCACCTACGGCATTCCGGAGGTGCTAGTTATGGACAATGGTACCCTGTTCACCAGTGACGAGTTGCATACTTTATGAAGGCAAACTGGGTGAGACACATCTTGACGCTCCCATACCACCCTTCCTCAAACGGGTGAGCCAAGCAAGCGGTGCAGACCTTCAAGAGAGGGTGAAGAAACAGATCATGGGATCCATGGAAACAAGAGTAGCATATTTTTATTTAGTTGCAGGACATCGCTTCATGTCACGACCAGCTGAACTACTAATGGGCCGAAGGCTCAGAACTCACCTTGGCCCCGTGTTCCCCGATATTGGTAGGAGAGTGCAACGCAGTCAGGAACTCAGTGTCCGCCTGCCTCAAGGTCGAGGCAGGCGGACACTGACCAGGAGTTTTCGACGGTGTACGTGTTAAACTTTGGGGACAGAGCCAATTGGATTCCAGACCAGGCCAGTCTCGTACCAAGTAAAGACTCGTGAACAGACGGTGAAGCATCTTGATGACCTTAGGGATATGGAGCCAGTGTTAGGACATACCCATCAGAAGAATTGTTTTCCTGCCACGTCAGCCGGGCACATGGAAGCCTGGGGGTGTCGGCCCTGGGGGACCTAACATCAAGATGCACGAGGTGGTGGAGTTGGGCTCGGAGACCCAGGTATCGAGGTTACGGACAGCGACCTTGGCAGGGTTCAGACGCCAGCGGCACCCCCAGACAGTCTTCGTGAAAACAACGATCCCCAACATGCTACAAACACCCCCATCCTGCACCGCAGCCACAGAAGGTGCAGCTCCGGGCAAAGATGAGAAGATGATCTCCTACATTCCCTAGTCAGAGGAACTTGGGCGGGATTTTCCGATACCCCACTAGGTGGGAGAATCGCCGGGGCTCGGCGTGAATCCCGCCCCCGCCGTCCTCCTAATGCTCCCGCCCCCCAAAAATTGCCCCGGAGAATGGCGGGGTCCGGCGCGACATAATGGACCCCGGGGCGGACTGAATTCTCCGGCCCGCGAAGGACTGAAGTCCCGCCCGTTCTTTGCCAATCCCGCCAGCGTAAATTAGGGTAGGTCCCTTACTGGCAGGACCTGGCGGCGTGGGCGGGCTCCGGGGTTCTTGGGGGGTCGCGGGGGGATCTGGCCCTGGGAGGTGCCCCCATGGTGGCCTGGCCCGCGGTCGGGGCCCACCGATCTGCGGACGAGCCAGTGCCATGGGGGCACTCTATTGTTCCACACCGGAGGCTGTGGTCTTGCGCCATTCCTGGTGCGGAAGCGAATCTCTCTGCGCATGCACAGGGATGACGCCAGCACGTGCTGGCGCTCCCGCGCATGCGCCGACTCGCGCCGACCGGCAGAGGCCCTTCGGTGCCAGTTGGCGTGGCGCCAACCCCCTTTCCCGCCGGCTAGCAGGGTGCCAACCACTCCGGGACGGGCCTAGCCCCTGAAGGTGTGGAGGATTCCGCACCTTTGCGGCGGCCGGACGCCAGAGTGGTTCACGCCATTCCGTCCCGGCGGGACCCCCGCCCCGCCGGGTAGGGGAGAATCCCTCTGCAGGACTTTGGAGGGGTGGAATTTCCTGTTGACTGCACCCCTCTTCGCCGGGAAACTCATGCGCTGTCGGTGGGACCAGAATATCCCGCAGGCATGAACAGTCGGTAAATTCCGCCATAGTCTTTTCGACCCTTATTTTCAGTACTTTTATATCTAGTAGAGAAATGTTCAAAGAAAGTGTTTTAAAATATATTTTTTAATCTCCCTTTGATTTTTTTTCTCCAGGACTGAACACAGCAGTGTCTTGAAGATTGATCTTCAATTCCTGGCGCCTCCACTGGAGGGTTGGCAACTCTGGACACCATTAATCACATCTTGCAATTGAGAGTACCTTTCCATTATCCTTCTTCCCTGTAGTCTGCCACTCTGACAATTTCCTAACCAGATCAATCATTTGATTTCAATTCCAAGTGCTTCAACTTCAGCTAACAGTCTCTTATGAGGGCCTTTATTAAATACATCCTGGAAGTTCATATAAATAACATTCATGGACATTCCCCCGTCCATCACCTTAGACACCTCTTCGAAAAAATTCAATCAGATTTTTCAGGCGCATTTTACCCTTTACAAATCCAAGCTTGTTTTCTCTGATCAGATGAACACTTTCAAAGTGTTCAGTCACCCTATCCTTATTATAGACTCGAGCAATTTTCTGACAACAGATGCTAAACTAATTGGTCTCTAATTCCCTGGCTTCCACCTTTCAGCTTCCTTAAATAGCAGAGTGGCATGCACATTTTTCCAATCAAAAGAAATGGTTCCCAAGTTGAGAGAAGTTTGGAAATTGTAGTTATAGGAATAACTAGGAGAAGGATTAGCCCTTGAGCCTGCTCTGCTATTCAATAAGATCATGGCTGATCAGATTGTGGCCTTAACTTCACTTTCCTGACTGCCCTCCTGCAGCACCTCCCCCCCCACCCGTTAACCCTGGAGTCCTTTGTAGCTCAAAAATCCATCTAACTCATCCTTGAATATTCAAAGATCCACCCTCCATTGCTCTCTGAGGTAGTGAATTCCACAGATGATCAAACTTCTGAGAGAAGAAATTTCTCCTTGTCCCCGTCTTAAACAGTAGACCTCTTATTTTGTCACTGTGGCCCCCCCCACCCCAGTATAAGATTCCCCTTCAAGGAGAAACATTCTCTCAGCATCTACCGTGTCAAGTCCTTTTAAAACTTTATGTTAAAAAAAAGCGCCAATATGGTGCTCAAATTCATGACCCGGGGTGAAGTCTGGTGACAACTCTTCATTGAAAGGACGGTAGAAGTGTTGAACACACTCCCAAAAAAAGTCAGTGCTGACTCAATTCATCATCAGAGAATCACAGAATCCCTACAGTGCAGAAGTAGGGCACTCAGCCCATTAAGTCTGCACCATGCCCTCTGAAATTGCACACCACCTAGGTCCATGCCCTCACCCCATCCCTGTAATCCCACCTAATCATTTTGGACTCTAAGGGGCAATTTAACATCGCCAATCCAACTAGCCTGCACATCTTTGGACTGTGGGAGGAAACCGGAGCACCCAGAATGAACCCACGCAGGCAAGGGCAGAAAGTGCAAACTCCACACAGTCACCCGAGGCCGGAATTGAACCCGGGCCTCTGGCACTGTGAGGCAACAGTGCTAACTACTGTGCCACTGTGTATTGTAGGAAAGGATGTGATGTATCAGAGAGTGTTGTGCTAAGTGATTTCTCCATTAAGCAGCGACATGTGGTGTATCAAAATGGCGATGTACCGAAGTAGTGATATATGAGGGGCTGTTATGACCCCACGAGATCCACGGGGACAACCCAATTGATCTCTCGTGGAATACAAACTCCCCCACTGAGGTGCAGAGGCCCAACAGCAGAGCTTGTTAATTCACCAATATAAAAGCTGGCCCAAGAGGGAGCCGGCATCTCAGGATGGAACCGGCTTGGTCTTGGACTGTTGCTTTGTTGCTGTTTCCTAACTGCGAGTAGCAAATAAACTACTTTTGGCTTACCTTATCGGGTCACCTCATTAACTACAATAAGTGCCATATCAAGAGACTGAAGTCTATCAGAGATGGGGCCCACAAAATTGATGGTATACACAAGGTGGTGATACTACTGACACTGGTGGTGCACTGAGGTCGCCTGATAACCAAGGATCCTGAAGGAAGAACTGTCCCTCCTTCCATCCCCTCAGTGCTGCAGTCATTGATTTCATAGAATTTACAGTGCAGAAGAAGGCCATTCGGCCCATCGAGTCTGCACCAGCTCTTGGAAAGAGCACCCTACCCAAGCCCACACTTCGACCCTATCCCCATAACCCAGTAACCCTACCCAACACTAAGGGCAACTTTGGACACTAAGGGCAATTTATCACGGTCAATCCACCTAACCTGCACATCTTTGGACTGTGGGAGGAAACCGGAGCACCCGGCGGAAACCCACACACACACGGGGAGAACGTGCAGACTCCGCACAGACAGTGACCCAAGCCGGGAATCGAACCTGGGACCCTGGAGCTGTGAAGGAATTGTGCTAACCACTATGCTACCGTGCTGCCTGCACTCTTACATACAGGGAGGTATGACAGAGAAGAAGCTAGGTGTTGTTGTCATAGGTGAACTGCATTTTAATAACAATCCATATCTGACGGCTGTAGCCCTGTATAATTCCGGGTGAACTGGCCAGTTACCAGGCCTCCTCCATGACCAAAGGCAGAAGGGATGACACGGGATTCCCTGCTGCCAGCAATGGGATGGCAATTAAGCTCTTTAATGAGCCAACTGACATCCATTATCCCTGAACCTCCTGCAATTTAGTGGTGGCTGAGAGATTAAATGGAGGCTGCGCGGCTCTCCCACTCATTCCAACGACAGTTCAGCAAACTCCGTCAGGTATAGATTTGGATAGGTTGGGCAAGTTGGCAAACCAATGGCTGATGCAGTATAATTTGGTTAAGTGTGAGGTTATTCGTTTTGGAAGCAAAAACAAGAAGGCAGATTACTACCTGAATGGTTGTAAATTGGGAGAGGGGAGTGTGCAGCGGGACCTGGGTGTCCTTGTGCATCATTCGCTGAAAGTTAGAATGCAGGTGCAGCAGGTGGTAAAGAAGGCTAATGGTATGTTGGCCTTCATTGCAAGAGGTTTCGAGTATAGAAGCAGGGATGTGTTGCTGCAATTGTACAGGGCCTTGGTGAGGCCACACTTGGAGTATTGTGTGCAGTTTTGGTCTCCGTCTCTGAGGAAGGATGTTCTTGCTCTCGAGGGAGTGCAGTGAAGGTTTACCAGACTGATTCCAAGGATGGCGGAACTGTCATATGAGGAGAGATTGACTAGGTTGGGATTGTTCTCGCTGGAGTTCAGAAGAATGAGGGGAGATCTCATAGAGATTTATAAAATTCTAACAGGACTAGACAGGGTAGATGCAGGGAAGATGGTACTAATGATGGATGTGTCCAGAACCAGGGGTCACAGCCTGAGGATTCAGGGTAAACCATTTCAGACAGAGATAAGGAGACATTTCTTCACACAAAGAGTGGTGAGCCTGTGGAATTCATTACCACAGGAAGTAGTTGATGCTAAAACTTTGAATATATTCAAGAGGTGGCTGGATATAGCACTTGGGGAGAATGGGATCAAAGGCTATGGGGAGAAAGCAGGATTAGGCTATTGAGTTGGATGATCAACCATGATCGTGATGAATGGCGGAGAAGGCCCGAAGGGCCAAAAGGCCTCCTCCTGCTCCAATCTTCTATGTATCTATGTACTCTGTGCCTGATCAATGAACCCAGTTTCAGGAAAGGGTGTTTCTGAAAGTTCCACTCCTGCCCTTACGTCTGACCCTGCTGCTTCCTCTCTCCCACGACCCCCTTCCTGTGACCCCTCTCCTGCCCACACTATCTTTGGTCTGGGGTCCCATGATAATCCTGAACCTCTGGTGGGTGCAATGACACCAGCTGCCACCTCTCCCTGATGGCCTTGGTGTTTTGAAGAACTTCTGGCCTCTGATTGGATGGCAGCACTTGGTGCCGATAATTAGTTGCTGGGGACCTCAATCGCAGGGAAGGCCCAGCGGTCACCACTTAAGTGCCTGAAAGAAACTTGATTCAATCAGACCTCACCCCACAGAAACTGACTATCCAACCAGTGGCCCGACGGAATCCAGGCCACTGTTTCAGCTTGATTACATTTAATCAGACCTGACACATTAACTTTGTTTTTCTCACCACTGATGCTGCCTGATCTATTGAGTATTCCAGCATTTTCTGTTACTCCAAGTTCTACTATTTATGTCTTATCCATAATCTTAAAATAATAATTGAATTTTCTTCACTGAAATATTTGACTATTATTCATCTATTAAAAAAAAGCTTAGATGAGAGCACTTGCGATATGATTAAAACACATTTCCATTTAATGATTAAACAGTTGCTGAATATGTATTTTTCATACACAACAGATTGTCGCATTTAACAGGTATTATATTCTCAGAGGCATAATTTAAAAGTCAATGCAACCCAGTTTAGCTGTTTTACGTAAAGTATACTTAATGTAAAACAAGATTAATATACAGGCTGAAAAGGAGTGGCATGATGGCAGGTCTCCGAAGTAAGCTTGTTAAATGGCTAGAAATTCTAACGAAGCACAAATATACCAGGCATCATTTTTGCTAGTTGCAGTGCAGTTTCAAAATGGCATACTTGTCAAATTAAGAAAATCATGTACAAACTAGCAATAAGCCTTAATAGGCCCAAGGGCAGAGGCTTGAGGGTTTGACACCTTCTCCGTGCCCCATAAAACAAGTCGGGGAGGGTGGTTAGGTAGCAGGCAGGTTATCTGCTGCTGGATTTTACATGCCACCCACCCGCCCCCAACCTTCAAACCCACTGACAGGGAAGTGTCAAAACTAGTCCCTTGTGTTTATATTAAATCTAGTTTCCTTATCCTGGCAGCTGAGTAGTCGATCCAGGTCTTGCAAAATCCGACCCAAACAAGTATCAATATAAGAACAACTTATGTGGAAATAGGCCTGCTGTCATTTTTCAGCCTCAGTGCTGAAGGTGCGCTAAGACCAAAAGGTTTGTGCAGAGAAAGCACAAGTGGCAGAACATCACTCTGCAGTTGGCTGCATCAAAATAGCAATATTCGTATCGTCACGCTCTCACCTTTTCAGAGTTAAAAGAAATTGTAATATTATCAGGTCTATTTTTGTTTCCTAACACCTAGCTTGGTATAACTACACCAGATGGACTGCAGTGGTTCAAGAAGGCAGGTCACCGCCACCTTCTCAAAGGTCAATTAGGGACAGACAACAAATACTGGCCTTGCCAATGATGTTCACACCTCAAGCAAATACTTGAGTTTGTAGAGTACGCAAAGTGCTTTATGAAATAGTGCTCAACTTGAACCTCAACTGTTGTAAGACAATCTCACATGTCAGCCATCTAAACAACCTGTGATAGAGATTGAACAATTTGAAATGAGGATATTCTCTGCTTCATCCAAATGCTCAAAGCAGCAATTGATCAATAATAAAATCAATTATAAAGTTTGAAGTACTGCTCATACCAATGGACATAATTACTTCCGTGCTGGATCTTGAACTGTATTGAGCAGAAAATGTCAAACTCCATGAAACAAGTGGATGGAAAATAATTCTACAGGACAAATCATTCCCCCCCTCTTTACGATTGTGAAAAACTAACTTTATAAAATATCTGTTGATGGTTTACACTCCCCAAGATAAAGAAATCTGGTGAAGAAATTGAAAGTACATTAGTTAAATGACTTGGAAGAACAATGTTTTAAATTCCTGATTTTATGCAGACATTATTCATCAAATTAATTCAAGTCCATCTATACCCCTCTTATTATTGAATCTGGAACATTGTTACAGCTCAATATTTGGAGTTTCCCGACGGAGGAATATATGACTTCATGATATGTTTGGTAAATACTAGGCCTAATAAGATTCCCCCCTTCCTCTCACCTTAAATAATAAAGTGACACTTGCAATTTTACTAACCAACAATAAAAAATTTGAATCTAGAGAGCTTTAGAAAATTATGACTAACTCACCTGCAATTTTGTCACCTGTGTGCTTTTCTTAATCCTTTGGGGTGGGAGGCATCACATCGAACAAGTTTGTCCTGAGACCCATTATTTTCCCTATTATCATATTGCTTACATTAAATTTACTAAGCTCTTCTCCTTGACTTATTTTTAGGTTCCTTTGTGCCACAAGTACCCATTTAACAAGTCTACCATTTCCGTAATGTCCATTATTGTCTCTCCTACATCTACCTTAAATGAGACCATATTTTCCTTTACTCTTTTAATATATTTAGAAGGAATGCTGTTTGATTTTATATTCTTTGCAAGTATTTTTTTGCAAATTTTCTTTTGCACCCCATTACTTTCCTTGTACCCTTTTGTTGCTATTTCTAATGCTCCCTGTCAGCTGGATATTCACTTTTTCTTGCATTTGAAAATGCCTTTTCTTTCAGACTGACAGTGATTTGCAATCAATGGTTGATTTATTTAATGGTTAAAATTGAAGACAAATGTCAAATGGTCCCATTCCATTACAGTACCACAATTCGTATTATATTTGTGAGCTATAAAACAAATGTGATAGCAATACAACTCTTGGGGGAGTAGTACAGTGTTTATTGGGTAGTTTACTCTTCTGAAAGCAATAGTGCTGTTTATTCAACAATTGGGTAAGGTCTATGGCCAGAACTGTATATTAGTATTTGCAATGGCAACTGCTTATACCTAGTAATATAAAAGCAAAATACTGTGGATGCTGGAAATCTGAATTAAAAGCAGAAAATTATGGAAAATCTCAGCAGGTCTGGCAGTATCGGCAGAGAGAAACAGAGTTAATAATAATAATAATCTTTATTGTCACAAGTAGGCTTACATTAACACTGGAATGAAGTTACTGTGAAAAGCCCCTAGTCGCCACATTCCGGAGCCTGTTCGGGTACACAGTGGAAGAATTCAAAATGTCCAAATTACCTAACAGCACGTCTTTGTGGACTTGTGGGAGGAAACCGGAGCACCCGGAGGAAACCCAAGCAGACAGAGGCAGGGCGTGCAGACTCCACACAGACAGTGACCCAAGCCAGGAATCGAACTTGTGACCCAGGAGCTGTGAAGCCACAGTCCTAACCACTGTGCTACCGTGCCACTCACTAAAATAACGGTTGCTGTAACTCGGATTCGAGCTGAGGTTGCTGAGACCACAACGCAAAGTACTAACCGTTATACGATCACGCCGCCAGAGTTAACATTTAACTCTGGCTCTGAAGGAGAGTCATACAGACAGAAAATCTGTTTCTTTCTCCATAGATGCTACCAGTCCTGCTGAGTTATTCTAGCATTATCTGTTTCTATTGCATATATATAGTTCCTTGATCATTATGTAGAATTATTTTCCATACCCTTGTAAACAGTGAAGGCTCAACATCACCAAAGGCTCCATTGTCAAACGGCTTCTACATTAGACAGCACAATTATTCTAGTAATTATGAAGATAAAAACTGCATTTAGTTTCTGGACACTAATTGTTTCCATAGCTTCATGATATAATTGTCAGGATGCTTTATTCTCTACAAATCATGACGTCTTTTTCCTGTGATTCATGAGCAACAAAAACAAACTTTGTGAGCTATTCGTAATAGTCATAATGTTCCTAAGGCCCTCAGTGCAGTAGGTTATAAACTATTATCGATGTTTGTTGCTGATTTATCTTGACTCCTGTCATAAATAATTTATTCTGCCTCAGCCTTTTCTTTGTATGAGGTTTGAAACTGACACAAATTGTAAGGATGGTCAGTTGAAGACTGTGAATTTTGGTTGGGAATCCAGATTGTAGACCACACCTCTCGATCCAAAAGTCCAGAATAATCAGACATGTCATTCCACTCATTGCACAACTGTGATGTAGTGAAGGTGCACTTCAGATGCCCACTGTTATATATAATTCAGAAGATATGTCAGACTTTCTAACATAACTCAAAAATCTTGCCAGTTATTGCGGGTCTTTGATACCCATTCCAAAGGGTGGATTTAGTGTTCATAAACAACAAATAGCTAACTTCCATGTTGTAGCTTGATGGATGTGGGAAGAGATAGGACCAGCTCCATGAATGGAGTAATATTCTGACCAATATTTAAATTAAAAATAGGAATCAGAAATATATTTTATGTGTTTTGTATTGCACAGCTCTGTCTCTGGAATGCAGCTAATATAACAGTTTCTTTACCTGAACTCATTGTAGAACTATTAATTTAATGGGAATATTCAAAACCTCAGAACTTTTGGCAACCTAACCACCTATATACATGTTTCTAATAACCCTTAATCACTCTCATTTGTTTAAAAGAACCTGATATTTCAGACACTACTTGCTCACCAAACTTTCCATTCATTACTTAAACTTGTTAAATGACTTCTGACCAATTTGAGAAGTATTAAGGATCTTATTACAGGTGACACATGACTGGCATTTCTGACGTCATATATTTCAATATTATGTTTTCCATTTCATACGCCATTTCATTTATAGATTATGAATGAAGATGAATAAAGGGAATTTATTCTATTTTCATCTAAATAAAATGATGTCTTAGGTCACTTAGTTGATCAGAGTTGTTCCACAAATACCGATTCTTTAAAAGTCTTGTTTCCTGTATGATTTGCCAATGAACTAGCAAGGTGCAGTGCATTCCAACTTGTGCTTTAATTGAAACAATGCACACTTTAACAGAGTTTTAATTTTTTTAAAGTTATTAATTCTATCTTCTTTTACATAGATACATAGAAGATAGGGGCAAGAGGAGGCCTTTTGGCCCTTCGAGCCTGCTCCACCATTCATCACGATCATGGCTGATCATCCAACTCAATAGCCTAATCCTGCTTTCTCCCCATAGCCTTTGATCCCATTCTCCTCAAGTGCTATATCCAGCCGCCTCTTGAATATATTCCTCTTTTCACCAGTTTGTCGCTGAGAAAGCATATTCAGTATCGAGTGGCTATTAGAAAGTGTGAACCATCCCATCTCCAGACAGCCTAACCAAGACTGAGAATCCACATTGTAAATACTCAGGTCCAAAACCTTACATCCTGTTACTCTGTGGTGTATCATATTAAATACCACTGCGGTGTGCAGCAGACAGTCCTTCGAGTTCACAATTTGAAGAAGACTCAATATTTTTCTATAAATTTTAAACTCACTAAGATCTTCTTGGATGGAAAATAAGATTTTACAAATAAGAATTTTAGGAAGGAATTAATAAAATTATTTGGAGGGTATATTAAATAACACTCGGAAATGGGCAAGGAGATTAACACACGTTGGTTCGTTGTATTGCTGGGCCAAGTTACAATGGTGCTGCTTGCGCTTTAAAATGATAGCTGCAGTCAGCTAGCACTACATTGACTTCATGCATCAGCATGACTGGCTAGCAATATTTAAAAGCAGCCTGTGTGTCTTTAAATGAAGGTACACCATGACTGCAAGAAGTGATGTGATTTTCTTCCCAAAGTGAATCTGGGCTTTGATACTTTGAGGAATGGCTGAACATGGCAGTGAGCGAGCACCAAGGTTTTTGGATGGCATGCTGGTGGTCACAGTGTAAGAGGTGGAAAGGGAGAGAAAAATCTTTGTGTGACAGGAGGGACACCAGCCATATGTTCAGGAGGTAGTGGGAAGATTTAGTGGCAGACATTAATCTGAGGAGTGTTGCTCCAAGACCATGGGTGCATTGCAACAAGGAGTTTAACAATCTGAAACAAGTTGTTAAGGTGAATGAGTTCATCTTCAAATGGCATATCTTAACAACTCCAAGACTAGCATCTTCCACTGCTCAATTCTCTACATTCTCATAACCCACCTAATAACATCTCAATCTTAATACTTCACACACACAACACTGCAAACTCGTATTCACAACACACAGTTCTCATGCATTGGCAGCTATTCAACAATGACAGCCACATCACATAAACCAATCGCAGAAACCTTAATGACACACTTCCCCCTTTCTTGCTGGAGAAAGTAGTGTGTAACATGAGGCAGCAGGAAAGAAGAATAGAACAAGTGTGTCATCCATAAAGGAGACTGTTTGCTATCTTGGAAAGAGGCTGTTGGGACTAGCGCAGCTGGACAGGACTGATGATGAGGGCATCTGCATACTTAATCTCTCTCTTGTCCCACCTTTCCCTCATCACATAACATTTTCAGATTTATAAGCTGCAGATGATGCAAGCACTCAGTTTTTATTTTCTGTTCTTTCCTCATTTAAACCCAGCCCATGTTCCTTTTTAGACACCAAGAACTGGAACCATCCCAGTCAGAGGAAGGAGAGGATGAACAGAGTGAAGATGATGAGACACTGTCTCCTTATATTACACATAAAATCACCAGGTACTGACACTATACGTACATTAGAGGCCAGCTAGAATAGGAATCTGCATCCGGTTTGACACCAGGCACAAGTCAATCAGAGCGAGGACAAGAGAAAGAATAGTGCAGATGCAAGACCACGATTAGTTCACTGCAGAAGAGACAGATGTGGACTTTGATGGGTTTGGTTACTGAAGAATGTTGATGAATATGCGCAACCAAATGCTCGTTGCACTAGAAAGCCAGCACTCAATGTCAAGGAGAATAGAGGAGTTCAGAATCAACTTTGCACAAGGTTGATCAAAAAATGAAACCGATCCTTTCCAACATGACTGAGTGGTCAGCTCTATCAATACTGTCAAACTCACCATGATTCAGAGTCTGATGGTTGATTCCAAAGTTTGGATTGCCACACAAACAGTGTCCAGTGCAGCACAAACAGCCAGCATCAATGGTCTGAATGCTGCACTGGAAGATCAAGAATGTTACCTTGCAAGCTGAGACTGCTGCCATTGTGACTCTGAATACCTCCATCCAATGGGTTTTTCAGGATGTCATTGCAGTTCATTAATCTGTCCACCAATCAATCAACAGGATTTCGATGGCAGCTCCTCAGAAGAGTGGCAGTAGCTTGATGGAGCACAAACCTGTTCTCCATTTGCAGGATTTCAGTATTTGTGTTCCTACCCCTGCCAATCTGCCAGTGCCCTTGCTGTTCCCCAGCAGCCAGCCAGACCTGACGTCTGGCGCCCAGGCTGAGATAGTACAGTCTGAAGTTGGGCCCTCTTGGCACAGGGTAGCTTGAGATCATCCTCTGCCGGCTCCTTAAGTGAAGCCTTAGCAACTTTCCACTAGCTATCCTGCATACACTGGGGAAGCAAACATTTTTCAGGAGTATTAGGACAAAGGGTATACGGCACCTGTATTCTATTAAACAGGTTTGAGAGAAGTGGCAGAGGAAGGGGGAACCTTCAGTCCATTTTAAGTCATGTTCTGCTGTGCCAGGTTAAGATAGTGTGTTGGCTAGAATGTGAAGTTTGAAAATGACAATGATGGTGTCAAATCAGTGTTGCACACGAATTGATATCTAATTTGCCTGCTCTGCATGCTACCAATGGTCACTAGAAGTGTGCACACAAATCCCTTTTAACAAGATGGCATTACTGAATCACAGAATTGTTACGGTGCAGGAGGCCATTCGACACATTGGGTGGAATTTTTCGGCAGTGGGATTTTTAATGGCTTTTCACATTTTCCAGTTTCACCTGCTTTCCAAACAAGCATCATGACTTAGTGCCAACCCCCTGCCTTTTCCCAATACCCCTGCACATTATTTGTATTCAAGTAATCATCTAATGCCTTCTTAAATGCCTCAACTGAACCTGTCTCTGCCACACTTCCAGGCAGTGCATCCCAGACCCCAACCTGCACATTTTACATTAGAGGTCAATGCGTACATTTTGGACCCAATCTTTGAGCATTAGGTGACCTCATTGTGGTTGAAAAAAAGGTACTTAACAGCAAAATGTAGCCCCCATTGAACTTCTATCTAAATTTCTGTCTATAATGAAAATCATTAAGTAGAGTAAATCTCAAATCATTTAAAAGAGCTTGTAGATATTCAAATCAAAATAAAATTGAGACTTCAGTCATGTCTTGTGTACTGACTGTATGCTGGGCATTTACATGCTTTTTAAAAAAGAGTACAGCGTTAGTTCAGTCTGAATGGTTTGATGTATGATTACAGCAGCAGAGAATGGGGTGTGGCATGCTTGATGAAGGCCTACCTTTACTTCGGTTGGGAAATCTTCCTTTTTCACCAGACCGGTCGCTGCCGCAATGTTCCCAGCTCCATCTACCGTCTTCTGAGCCACGGCTGAGACCCCAGTGATAACAGCACCTCCCACCAAAGAGGCCTGCTCCTTTGTCTTCTCAGCGACTGAAAAGGAAGTATTAGTATACTCTGATTCTATTCAAAGGAAGATTTACTTATTCAATTCCTTCTTTTCCGAGCCACTTTTCAAATCAATTTAATATTAATTGCTTAAACTGAACCGATATCTTCCTTGGATTTAAAAATAAATAATCCCTTAACCATTTCTTCAATGCAAGCCTGGATTCACTGAGTAGTGTTTCATTTAAATGTAAATTAACTTTGGTGTAGAGAAAAATAGAATTGACGTATGAATACAGGAATAGTTTAAACAAAGGGCGGCACAGTGACACAGTGGTTAACACTGCTGCCTCAAAGTGCCAGGGATATGCGTTCAATTCTGGCCTCGGGTGACTGTCTCTGTGGAGTTTGCATTTCCTCCCTATGTCTGCTTGGGTTTCCTCCGGGTGCTCCGGTTCCCTCCCATAGTACAAAGATGTGCAAGTGAGGTGGATTAGCCATGTTAAATTGCCCCTTAGTGTCCAAAAGATTAGGTAGGTTTACTGGGATATGAGGATAGGGTAGGGGCGTGGGCCTAGGTAAGGTGCTCTTTCCAAGGGTCGGTGCAGACTTGATGGGCCAAATGGCCTCCTTCTGCGCTGTAGTGATTCTTTGATTCTAAGTTGCCTGACCTTCTATTGTTAAGTGCTATTATTTTTAGCTGGCAAGATACAAAGTTGTACCCTTGCACACCATGCAGCATGGATACACAAAAGATAGAATTGTGAACGATGTGCATACCGATATCAATTTTAGAATGACATGGCCAACAGCTTGAACACTTTAATGTGATCAATATAGCTTTTCAAGAATGCTGTGGATGTAATTATTATTACATCGAGATGGTCATCATCCTCATCATTCAATTGGGGTTTGAGTAGAGCAATTTTGTATCTAGAATTTCAGGAAAAGGTGCTTATGTACATCAGCTTGTCAGTTAACTGAGTGTGTTTGTTTTCCCACAATTATCAAAAATATCCTGTCCTCTTTCTTCCAAGAAAACCACAAACTATTTAATCACACCACTTTGTTTTCTCTTTCCCCTTTCTTTTGCTAACTCTGACCACAAACACCACGCCCTGGTCAAATGGAAAACATGAGAAATGGAACCGATTGTTGTGTTTATTTTTTAAAGTAAGAATGTGTCTGAAAGAAAACTCATATCCCTTTAAAGGTAGAGTTCAGTACCATTCAGGATGTTTGGCTCATCAGTAATGTAAATAGATTGACCAATTTGGGTCTTTTTTGCAATATTAAAGAGAACATGTGAATGAAATTTCTAAACAGCCTTCTTAGGTTGCAGTCATACTGTCACTTTTATGATTCTGTGGCAGCATAGTCATGGAGTCCAGTCTAATTCTGTGGTGCATGAAAGTAGGAGAAATAAAATTCCAGGTGGTTGTAGGATTCAAACCCACTTTTCCATTCACAAGAGGCATTGTAACTATGGTCTCATGACATATGGAAATTTGCAGCCTAAAACTGCAACTCAGCAATGAAGCATAATAGAAACATTTTTTTATTATGAACAATAAATTGTTCCAAATTTTATATTTCAATTGCTTTTGGTGTGATTTGCACACATGTCCATAATCAAACTTATGTGCATTGTATGCTCGCATGTCTGCACACTGAATTGGCCAGAATTACACTTCAGCAGCATCCATCTCCACCACAGAAGTCCCTAAGTGGAAATGTATCAGTATATAATGACAGTACCTACAACCATTTGAGCACACAATGTTTTCAGACCAGAATGTGCAGTATAACTGCAGTTTTGAATTATTAACAGTAATTGTTAATTACTTGTTAATCTTATATGAATCAAAATCATTTTGAACGTGACAGCCCAGAATTTACTGGATTAATATGGCACTACTTTGTCTATTTGTTTGAGAACAAAGTGACTTTATAACCTGTTTATTTTAAATGGGTAATCCTTCCCATAAAATAAGTAAGTACTGACCTTGAGTATTGCTGAAAAAAGACATTTTGTCAAAGCTTTTTGTCCGGCACTGATCAGGACAATGGCAAGAATACTTGCCAACCAATCAGCACTTTCTTCTCATACAGTATAAAGTTGTTGTTTCCCCTGAGGTTGGTTGGTATTCTTGTGATTCTGCAAATGAGTGCAAAACCAAAAGCTTGGACAAAACATCTTTTTCAACAATACTCAAGATATTAAGGCATTAACATCGCACATGGCACTTCTAAACTTTTATATGTGTTTGCAACTTCATTGTAAAAGCCAGGTTGACACAATAATAAGGCAACTTCTCTGAGAAACGTTTCACCTTATTACAGGGAAAATTATTCGTGCATTTAACTTCACCATTTACAACACGGTTGTAGTTGACGGATGTACGGGATGCAAAGTTACTTATTCAGCTACAGGTAAACTGTAAGGGCAAGCTACACTTCCGATAAATCCTCTGGAGTTCACGTCACGCTATGTTGAACTGTAAGGATTGCTGTTTTTAATGGACTGATTGCTTTCTGTCCACAAATGTAGAACCAACATCTTACACCAGCTCCTCGAGAGTCAACACAGAGAGAGAGAAAACATCCTTTGATTTCGGCACATTGATGAAAGCGAGTACCAGCAATTGCATCGTTGCACATTTCAATAAGTGGAAACATTCGTGTGAAACTTACCGGAAACGACACTTGAAACACCCTCTTTGGTTTTGGACCCTGAGGGTAAAGATTGATCACAAACACGGTTATCCCAGGGCAAATATCTGAATTCACCATTTTGTAAAAGGTTTTGCAAATGTCACGATTATTATTGCTCCTTTTTTTGATGGCAGGCGGGCGATCTGAATGTGTTGGAAAGAGGATCTTTTCCCCTGGGTTGGAGGACAGGGCCATATGGCTGGTCCATCTGCTTAGCGGAAATAAGACTCGAGCAAACAACGAGAGCAGCCCGGGATGGAGAATGGGTCCATCCCTCGAGATTCAACCTTTTTTCTGTTCATTTATTTATTTGACAACCTGTGCAGGTTACTTTCTATTTCTAATATTCAATTGACAAAAGACCGCTTCAGCCCAGTGTAATGCCGGGACTGTGGAAGTCACCCGTCCGAGCCACTGGCGGAAGGAAGGTTTTTCATTGTGCAGCTGGAAGGGGCGACACGACCTTCCATGTACGCGTTCGCTGGCTTTAAAATGTGTACATACCGACATAGAGCACTCCCTCTTTGGTCTTCTCTGCCGCTTCTGCTACACCCTGTTTGGTTTTCTCAGCTGCAGCGGCCACTCCTTCCTTCGCTTTGGACAGTCCTTTCATGAAAACATCCATTTTGGTCCTCGATCTGTGGAACAAGCATCTACTAAATCTGATTGATTCACCCTCTTAAGTCAAACATCAGCGAAGAAGATAACAGGCACCGACTGAAAATGATACAATCATCAGCACTGACCTTTGCCAAGCAGGATTCGAATGGAGTGAACAGATTTGATCAAAACATCATGTGGGGAGGGAAGGGGGGTGGTGGGTTGGGGGCTTTCAGATTAAAGGGGGATGGAGATCATCCAGTTCGGCAGTGATGTTGCCACCGATTCACTGACCTGTCAGCCTGAAGCTACTGTCGTGCTGTCTGGAGTGCTGTCCCTCCGAGGCTCTATCCCCTCCTCCTCCTCCTGTACCTATTGCTCTCCAGAAAGAGCGTGTGATTTCATCAAAGTGTCGTGCAATCACACACGGACACTAGCACATCCTGCCCCCCCCCGCCCCCCCAGTGCAATGCAACTCCCCTAAGACAAGTCACATTATTTTCACCAGTGATCACTGTGTCCTTTGTGCCACTCTGATGTCTCTCCTTTCAATATAGCAGGAGGGTTTTTTTTTTTCAGTTTCACGATGGGAGGGCGAAATCGCCCTTTTCTTTTTACGAACATATTTCAGCCGTTGCGCCCACCCCTCCTACAGTAGCGGCGACGATTTAGGCACACAACAGCACACCCTGCTCCATCAAATTCTGTAATGTAAAGGATTTTATGTCAACAAAACATAGAAAGTACTACCTCCATGGCCAGGTCGATGCCCCGGAATGTTTCCACTATGGGGCGCTTTAACCTGGTCAGTAAAGTTCCCAACAAATTACAAAACTGCAGACTAATAAGTGGGGGGGGGGGGGGGGGGGGTGCGAGTGTTCAGGTCGGGGGGGAGTTTGGGAAAGTAAAAGAAAGGACAATGCAAAAGAGCAGGTTCACCATCGGGTAATGTTTTTTTTTAAATTTAGAGTATCCAATTCATTTTTTTTCCAATTAAGGGGCAATTTAGCGTGGCCAATCCACCTACCCTGCACATCTTCTGGGGGAAAAACCCACGCAAACACGGGGAGAATGTGCAAACGCCACACGGACAGTGACCCAGAGCCGGGGTCAAACCTGGGACCTCAGCGCCGTCACCAGCAGTGCTAACCACTGCGCCGCCATGCTGCCCTCCATAGGGTAATGTTAACCAAAGTGTGGGAGGAAGGGTCAGAATCTACAAACATAAGTGCACCAGCAAATAAGGTTAGATAGAGTAAATGGAAACGGTAAAAATACACAATTAAATACAAAGGTACTTTATCTGAATGCAGGCCACATTTGTAACAAGGTGGGTGAATTGATAGCACAAATGGGAATAAATTAGCATGATGTGAAAGCCATTAAAGACATGTGGCATGATTTAATGCAAACATTTCTAAGTGAGGTATGAGGAGAGATTGAATCGGTCAGAATTGGATTCGCTGAAGTTCAGAAGAGTGAGGGGGGATCTCATAGAACCCATAATATTCCAACAGGATTACACTGGGTAGATGCTGGAAGAATGTTATCGATGGTGGATGTGTCCAGAACCAGGGGTGGGATTCTCCGACCCCCCCCTCCGGGCCGGAAAATTGTCGGGGGGCGGCGTGAATCCCGCCCCGCCGCCCTGATGCTGGCGCCGGTTTTTCAGCAGGGGCGGGAATCGCGTCACGCCGGTCAGGCCCCCCCCCCCCCCCCCCCCCCCCCCCCGGCGATCCCCCGCTCCACGATGTGCCGAGTGGCTGCCTGTTTTCGGCCAGTCCCGCCGGCGTAAATCAAACAAGGTCCTTATCGGCGGGACCTGGCTCTGCCGGCGGCCTGCGGAGTCCTTGGGGGGGCGCGGGGGATTCGGGCCCCGGGGGATGCCCCCACCATGGCCTGGCCCGCGATTGCAGCCCACCAATCCGCAGGCGGGCCTGTGCCGTGGGGGCACTCTTTCCCTCCGCGCCAGCCGCTGTAAACGTCCGCCATGGCCGGCGCGGAGAAGAATCCCCCCTGCGCATGCACTGGGATCACGCCAACACACGCTGGTGCTACCTTGCATGCACCAACTCGCGCCGGCCAGCGGAAGCCCTTCCGGGCGGCCCGACGCTGGAGTGGTTCACGCCATTCCTCGGCGCCGGTACGCACCCCCCCCCCCCCCCCCGGTTAGGGGAGAATCCCGGCCCAGAGGTTACAGTCTGATGATCTGACCATACGGGGTAGACCATTTAGGACAGAGCTGAGGAGAAATTTCTACACCCAGGGCATGGTGAGCCTGTGGAATCTGTTAACACAGAAAGTAGTTAAGGCCAAAACATTGATGGGGGATTCTCTGTCCCATTGCACCAGTTTTCTGGTGTAGCACACCCTCGCCAACAGTGTGATTCTCTGCCCCGCCAGCCAGCCAATGGGGTTTCCCATTGTGGACAGTCCCACATCTCAGGAAATCCTCGGGCATGGGTGCGCTGCTGGTGCTATGGAGAATCCCGCCAGCAGAGAATCCGGCCCTGTATGTTTTCAAGAAACAGTTAGATAGAGCTCTAACTGAAGGGGTGAAGTGGTTTCAAAAAATCTGGGGGGAAAGCAGGATTAAGCTATTGAGTTGGATGATCAGCCATGATCACAATGAATGGCGGAGCAGGCTTGAAAGGCCGAATGGCCTCCTCCTGCTTCTATTTTCTATGCTTCTAAGTGTCATTTTGGGTGTGATCGGCAGTATGTTTCTCGACAGCCACATGAGACCGCGGTCCGTATTTAACAACACTTAGTGCCAGAAATGAGCTCCCATGAGCTTCTCATCATTGTTGGCTGTCTCACTATCTGATCCACCAGCATCTCGCCACCAACAAGGGGGATCTGTATTTACGCGCTCCCTGACTACTCACTCCGTTAAGCACACCAGGCATGGCAGCGGGCAGACCTGCTCCTCACTTTGGGGATGCCGACCTAGCCTGGATCCTGGACGCAGAGGATGGAAGATGGGACATCCAATTCCCCCAAGGGGGTCGGAGCATCAACAGAAGCGTCAGCAATACCATCTGGGAGGCAGTGATAGCAGCTGTCAGTGCGGGCAGCATGACAAAGTAGACCACCATCCAATGCAGGACAAAGATCAACGATCTCCACTGACTTGCAAGGGTAAGTTACCACCTCTCTCTTGGCATCAGTTCCACCTGCCACACCTCAAACTCCCAACCACCCCTCCCCAAATCACTGGCTGACACCTCGCACCCTCCCCACATTTGATCTTTGTGTTTGTTCCTCAGAACCTACTGGCACCCACCATCACAACCCCTTCATGTCCATATACGGTACCCACACATACCACCTGCTTTTGACCCCATCCCTCGACCCATCAAGCATGCGGCTCACACTGCCCTCTCTTTGACCCCGGAGCAGAAGGTAGCCCAAACCACAGATCTGAGCCCTCACCCCCTATGACGAGTAGTCCTGGAAATCACAGGGTTGACTGAGGGGAGAGCTGTCACCGACAACGAGGTTGGCAATGTCATTTCCGCGCCAGCTGGCAGGGCACCAAAGGCCTTTCCCGCCAGCTGGCGAGCGGAAATCAGTCCGGCGCGGGCCTAGCCCCTCAAGGTTAGGGCTCGGCCGCTCAAGATGCGGAGGATTACGCACCTTTGGGGCGGCGCGATGCCGGACTGATTTGCGCCGTTTCTGGCGCCGGTCGGCGGACATCGCGCCGATTACGGAGAATTTCGCCCCACATATCCATTGTCTTGCAGGATCTCCATCTGATGGAGCCGGTACATCTGGAGTCTTTCCATCCCTACCACCCAAGAGACCACATTGGAAGAGAGCTCCGAGGAGACCACCATCAATGCGTCACAGCTTTAACTCCCCCCTTCCACCAGGACGGAGACACACACTTCGGTGGGGGACATTTGTGGACAGGCTTCTGCGGCACAATCTAGTGAGAACCATACAGTTGCTGATGCACATCAAGTGGAGGAAGGAACATCCAAGGAAGTCAGCAGTCAGATGTCTGCTGGAACCCAGGACTCTGCTTTGTCCCATTCTGATGTTGAACCTCTGGACAAGATTATCCCAGAGCTGATGCAGATGATAGGACAGAGCCGTGACATTCAGGAGCGAATGGCAGTGACATTCCAGCGAGTGATTAGTCCATTAGAGGAGTCCCCAAAGCCCAAGTGCAGTAGACGATGCTGCCAATGTGTGAAACTGAGGCCAACATTGCTAGGGTGGGGACTGCAATGGAAAGCCTGGAGCACGACATCAGTGTCTTGAGTGGTGGTGCAACACGCCCCGGGACAGAGAATCATTGAACATATCCTACAGAAGTAGAACCAGCAGACCAGACTGTTTATAAAATTCATTGGGAATCTATACGGACCCAGTGCTTTACGCATCTGCATTAACCTAATACAGTTCATGATCTCCTCCCGTTCAATCAGCGCCTCCAACTCTTCTGCTTTCTTTCCTGTTCCACTTCTGGGAAGGTCAACCCATCCAAAAATTGTAACATTTGTCAAATCTTCCTCTGGAGGCTCACACTTTTATAGCTCATGGTAAAAAGTCTCAAACACCTCACTGACCTTCTCTGGGATAGAACCCAACCCGCCACCCGAGTCCCTAACCTATCTCCCAGGAGGCAGCCTGCCACCTCAGCTGGTGAGTTAACAGACAGCTGGCCTTCTCCTCATACTCATAAAACATCCCACTCGAGCGACAAAATTGGCTCACTGCCTTCCCCATTGACAACAACTCCAAATCCATCAATAATTTATTTTGCTCTGCTCTGGGGTTGGGGAAATCGAGCATTGGCAGTCCACCTCCAAGGATGGACTCCACCAGCCTCTGTCTCTCCACCCTCTCAGATTTATCCCTATGTGCCTTATATGAAATTACCTTCTCCCTAATGACCGCTTTCAATGCTTCCCAGAGTGTGGAGGGCAAGACCATCTTGTTCTTATCGAACTCCACATACTCCCTAATAGTGGAGGATACACGCTCGCAAAATCCCTTATCAGCAAGCAGCGCCGTGTCCAACCTGCACAGGGATCGCAGAGAGCAGCCTGGCTCCAACAACAGATTCACATAATGTGGGGCATTATCAGATATGATGATCACCGAGTACTCTGCTCCCCCTAATCCCAGGGAGTAAAGACCCACCACCACAAATAAATTAATCCAGGAGTAAACCCAATGGACATGAGAAACTCCGATGCCTACATCTCCACGGATCTGCACCCCCCCCCCCACCCCCACCCCCCCGCCGCGCCCCCAAAACCATCTGTTCTATGAACACCAAGAGTTCTTTTGCCAACCCCGATGCAGTGAAGGACTTGGGACCTGAACTATCCAGCCTGGGGTCTAGTACACAATTGAAGTCCCCCCCCATGATTAACTGATGCGAGTCAAGATAACTAAAACCACTGGCGACTTCCGGGTGCGGTGATGACCAGCTAAGTCGCACGTTTCGACAGCTCCCGGTGGAACGGACTTTTGGGCTCTTAATAGGAGCCCCAACGGCAATTTTAACGGCTAAAAACACTGTGCGGTAAACCAGAAGGGAATCCACCCTGGACACGGATGGAAAAAGGAGAGGAAAGTGGCCGGATTGCGGTGGATCCTTTAGAGCAGCAGCAAGGAAGGCAAGCAAAAACCAAGATGGCGTCGGAAGGTGGCAGTTTAATATGGGGCCCTGAACAACACGAGTTCTTGAAGGGCTGCGTGGAAGAACTTAAAAAGGAGATGAAGAAGGAGCTGTTGGACCCGATATTACAGGCGATTGAAGGGCTAAAGGATGAGCAAAAGACCCAGGAGCAGGAGCTTCGGGTCGTGAAGGCAAAGGCTGCCGAGAATGAGGACGATATACAAGGCCTGGTGGTGAAGATGGAGATGCACGAGGCACACCATAAAAGGTGTGTGGAAAGGCTGGAGGTGCTGGAGAATAATGCGAGGAGGAAGAATTTAAGGATTCTTGGTCTTCCCGAGGGTGCAGAGGGGGCGGACGTCGGGGCATATGTGAGCACGATGCTGCACTCGTTAATGGGATCGGAGGCCCCGACGGGTCCGTTGGAGGTGGAGGGACCCTATCGAGTTATGGCGCGAAGACCGAGGGCTGGAGAAATTCCCCGAGCAATAGTGGTGAGATTTCTCCGATATAAGGACAGAGAGATGGTCCTCAGATGGGCAAAGAAAACTCGGAGCAGTAGGTGGGAGAACGCGGTGATCCGCGTATATCAAGATTGGAGTGCGGAGGTGGCGAGAAGGAGGGCGAGCTTTAATCGGGCCAAGGCGGTGCTTCATAAAAGGAAGGTCAAATTTGGAATGCTGCAGCCGGCAAGACTGTGGGTCACACATCAAGGGAAACACCACTACTTTGAAACGGCAGATGAGGCATGGACATTTATTGTCGAAGAGAAATTGGAATAAGTGGGTTATAAAAAAGAACGTTTGAGACAAAGTGGTGGGGCGAATATGGGGGGCGAAAAGGGGGGAGAGATGATTTTTAAGTTGTTAATCCTGCGACCCTGTAACTTTTCTCTCTTCCCCATGTTATGGGGAGGGAGGGAGGGAGGTAGAGGAGCTGGGGGCGTCGGCCATTGGGGGTGGGGCCAAAAGGGAAGCGCGGGTTTTGTTCCCGCGCTATGATAATTATGGCGGGAACAGGGAAGCAGGAAGGAGGGGGCGTCGCACAGTGCGAGCCGAGGTCACGGGGGGAAGCCGAGGTCGGCCAGAGTTTGCTGACTTCTGGGAGCAACATGGGGGGTGCAATTACGCTAGTGAGGGATCTAGCGGGGTGGGGGTTAACTGGGTTGCTGCTGCTGGGGAGAAGGGGGAGCTGGTATGGGGTGGGGTGGGCGGGGTGGGGGGGGCGCCGCCTGGGGGAGACACAGCTACGTGGGAACCGGGTGAGGAGCTGGATTAAAAAAGGGGATGGCTAGTCGACAAGGGGGGGGGGGGTAAAGAGCCCCCCAACCCGGCTGATCACGTGGAATGTGAGAGGGCTGAACGGGCCGATAAAGAGTGCACGGGTACTCGCACACCTAAAGAAACTTAAGGCAGATGTGGTTATTGTGGTGTTGGGTGTTCTGACACACAGAAGAGCCAACACAGTTGCATATGGTACAACGCTTCTTTATTTAAACTCACTATTTACAACTTGGTCTTTGCACTCTGCACGTGGGGGGCTCCCTGCTTGTGGTGTTTCAACAGCTCTGTCTTGTTCCCTTCTCCCCAGACCTACTGACCTCCAGGTGTCGTGCTCGTGCTTTTTATGTGGTTGGTGTTCTTGTCTGTGATTGGTTGTGGTGTTGTGTACTCTGATTTGCCTGTTAGTGTGTCCATCATGATGTGTGTGTTTGAATATCATGACATCCCCCCTTTTTACAAAGATATGTGCCTACGTGGTAATAAATATGATCGTGACGTGAGTGCATCTAAGAGTGTGTGTGTGTCGTGTGCAGCATGTGTCTATGACGGAACTATGTACATGGGGCGATGTCGAGTGCGTCACATGAATCCAGTTGTACCATAACATAACAGAAATGCGAACGAGAGAAGAAGAAAAAAAAAATTTGAACAGTTGTCCAGTCAGACGACATCTGGAACGATAAACAACAACAGGTTATCATGTAAGATTGTCCAACTTATTAAACATATGAACTGTATTATAAGTCCATTCTAATGGGTTTGCGACGAATTCGGGTTGACCGCCTCAAGGGTGGATCAAGAACCACCGGCTGCTGTGCAGGCATGGCCATGGGTGGCGATGGAAAGGGCGTGATGTGCGGCAGCTCCACAAAGTCATCCTCGGAAGCCTGTTGAGGATCTGGCGTGTTGTGTGGCTGTGAGCGTGGAAGTCGGCGAAGGGCGCGCCGATTGCGGCGACGCACGGAACCATCCGGCATGCGAACCAGGAACGAGCGGGGAGCCACTTGTCGGAGGACTTCGGCCGGTGCTGACCAGCCACCATACGGTTGATGGACGCGTACTTTGTCTCCGGAGGACAGGGGGGGCAGGTCCGTCGCTCGTGTGTCGTACCGACCTTTCTGGCGATCACGCTGCAGTTGCATGTCCCGAAGAACCGCCTCATGGTCTGTTGTCGGTGCCAGGACGGAAGGTACCGTCGTCCTGAGGGAGCGACCCATTAGTAGCTGCGCTGGCGAGAGGCCCGTGGATAACGGGGCCGATCGATAGGCCAGCAAGGCAAGGTTAAAGTCCGATCCGGCATCAGCCGCCTTGCACAGGAGCCGCTTTGCGATGTGGACACCCTTTTCAGCCTTCCCGTTCGATTGTGGATGCAGAGGGCTGGATGTCACATGAGTGAAACCATATGCTGCGGCAAAGGACGACCATTCACGGCTGGCAAAACAAGGTCCATTGTCTGACATGACAGTCCTTGGAATGCCATGGCGAGCAAACGTTTCCTTGCAGGCCCCAATGACTGCGGACGACGTCAGATCATGGAGAGGCATGACTTCCGGGTAGTTTGAGAAGTAGTCTATAATAACAATGTAATCTCTGCCGAGCGCGTGAAATAGGTCAACACCCACCTTCGCCCAGGGGGACGTCACCATCTCGTGTGGTAGAAGTGTTTCCGGAGGTTGCGCTGGCTGAAACCTCTGACAGGTTGTGCAGTTGAGCACCATGTTGGCTATGTCTTCATTAATACCCGGCCAATATACCGCCGCCCGGGCCCTTCGTCTGCATTTTTCGACGCCCAAGTGGCCTTCGTGTAGTTGACGAAGAATCATCTGGCGCACACTGTGTGGAATGACGATCCTATGCGATTTCATAAGGACCCCGTCTATATTGGTGAGATCATCTCGCACATTATAAAACTGGGGGCACTGCCCTTTTAGCCACCCTTCCGTCATGTGGCGCATCACTCGCTGCAGCAGAGGGTCAGTCGCCGTCTCTGCGCGTATGTGGGCCAGACAAGGATCATCAGCTGGCATATTTGCTGCTGTCAGAGTCACGTGTGCCTCAATTTGACGCACGAACCCCTCCGCATCTGGTGGTGTGCTCACTGCTCGGGAAAGAGTGTCCGCCACTATGAGTTCCTTCCCCGGAGTGTAGATCAGTTCAAAATCGTACCTCCTGAGTTTAAGTAAGATGCGCTGGAGGCGAGGAGTCATGTCGTTCAGGTCTTTGTTAATGATGTTGACCAGGGGGCGGTGGTCAGTTTCGACCGTGAATCGTGGCAGGCCATACACATAGTCGTGGAACTTGTCCAGCCCAGTTAACAAGCCCAGGCATTCTTTTTCGATTTGCGCGTAGCGCTGTTCGGTAGGGGTCATGGCTCGTGAGGCATACGCAACCGGGGCCCATGATGACGTGCTGTCTTTTTGCAGGAGTACCGCTCCAATACCAGATTGGCTGGCGTCTGTTGAGATCTTTGTAGGGCGAGTCGCGTCAAAGAAGGCCAGCACTGGTGCCGTGACCAGTTTGTGCTTGAGCTCCTCCCATTCCCGCTGATGCGACTGGTGCCAGTTGAATTCCGTCGATTTTTTTACGAGATGGCGCATGTTTGTTGTATGAGAAGCCAGGTTGGGAATGAACTTCCCAAGGAAGTTGACCATGCCCAGGAATCTTAAGACAGCCTTCTTGTCAGCCGGTCGTGGCATGGCTGTGATGGCGCTAACCTTGTCTGCATCGGGACGGACCCCGGACCTTGAGATGTGGTCCCCGAGGAATTTCAGCTCCGTCTGGCCGAAAGCACACTTCGCACGGTTGAGACGCAGGCCATTTTGCCGTATGCGGGTGAAGACACGTCGAAGACGATGCATGTGTTCCTGCGGAGTGGTGGACCAAATGATGATATCGTCCACATATACACGTACCCCTTCGATGCCTTCCATCATCTGCTCCATAATGCGGTGGAATACTTCAGATGCCGAAATGATGCCGAATGGCATCCGGTTGTAGCAGAATCTGCCAAAAGGGGTGTTGAATGTGCATAGTCTTCGGCTGGCCGGGTCCAGTTGGATCTGCCAGAATCCTTTGGATGCATCCAATTTAGTGAATATGTTGGCTCGCGCCATCTCGCTGGTGAGGTCTTCTCGTTTCGGGATGGGATAGTGTTCCCGCATGATGTTGTTGTTCAGATCTTTTGGATCTATACATATACGGAGCTCGCCAGAGGGCTTCTTTACACAGACCATGGAGCTGACCCATGGCGTGGGCTCCGTGACCTTGGATAGGACCCCTTGGTCCTGAAGAATCTGCAGTTGTGCCTTGAGGCGGTCTTTGAGAGGCGCAGGAACCCTGCGAGGTGCGTGAACGACAGGGATGGCGTCCGGTCTGAGTCGAATCTTGTACGTGTGTGGCAATGTCCCCATGCCTTCAAAAACCTCCTGGTTGTGAGCGAGGAGGGAATGGAGATTCGCGTGGAACTCAGCATCCGGGAAGTCGGATATCTCATCTGGAGAGAGAGACATGATGTGCTGTACCAGGTGAAGGACCTTACACGCTTGTGCGCCCAGTAACGAGTCCTTTGATGAGCCCACAACTTCGAAGGGGAGTGTGGCCGTGTACCTCTTGTGAATCACCTGTAGCTGGCAAGATCCTATGGACGGGATAACGTTCCCGTTATAGTCAACCATCTTAAGCCGGGATGGTGTGATGGGTGGTTTGACCTTCATGGCCTGGACTGCAGAGTAAGCAATCAGGTTGGCGGATGCGCCGGTGTCCAGACGGAAGGCGACGCGCGATCGGTTGACCGTCAGGGTGGCACACCACTCATCGTCTGGATTGATGGCATTGACCTTGTTGACATCAATGACGGCAACTCGGAAGTCATCCTGGTCATCTGCATCACTTAACTGGAAGTCGTGATGCGTGGGCTGGACGGTCCTGACTCGTGTGCGAGGTTGTCGAGGATGCGCCGGATCCATGGGTTGAGCCGCACGACAGCGGGCTGCGTAGTGGCCTATCATGGCACATCTGTTGCACTGTCGGTATTTTGCAGGACATTGCCCTTTTAAGTGTAGACCTCCACAATTGCTGCACGTCATGACGTCACGACGTTCGTTGCGCCACTGCGCATGCGCAGTGCGATCTTGCGGTGGGCGCGCCTGCGCAGTGCGTCCCTCGTTGTGGCCGTTATTTTTGGCGCGCACCTGCGCGGGAGACCGCGAAAAGCGCGGGAAGCGGCCGCTGTCGTCCGGGCCGTGGGGCGGGAAGAAATCGACGGCCTGGATGCGTTCAACGTCGTGGGCGGCCTGGCTTGCCGATTCGACGGCTGGGGACCCCCTCCGTGCCAACTCGTACGCCTGAAATCGGGCAAAACGGCAGGTAGCATTTTCATGGAGGACACAGGCTTCCACAGCAGACGCTAAGGTGAGGCTCTTTATTTTAAGAAGCTGCTGGCGTAGGCCACTAGAGGCAACGCCAAAAACAATCTGGTCCCTGATCATGGACTCTGTAGTGGTGCCGTAACCGCAGGACTGCGCCAGAATCCGGAGGTGCGTCAAAAAGGGTTGAAAAAGCTCCTCCTTACCTTGCAGGCGTTGCTGAAAGATGTATCTTTCGAAAGTTTCGTTTACTTCAGTTTGAAAGTGCTGGTCCAGTTTGAGGATGACCGTGTCATATTTGGCCTGGTTTTCGCCTTCCTCGAACACCAGTGAATTAAAGACATCGTTTGGGTGGGGGCCTGCGTAGAAGAGGAGCATTGCAATCTTCGAATCATCCGAGACATTCTGTTTTTCGGTGGCACGGATGTACAGGTCAAATCGCTGCCTGTAGAGCTTCCAGTTGGTGCCTAGGTTCCCCGTGACTTGCATCGGCTGCGGTTTGCCGGTGTGGTCCATGTCCAGAATGGCAGGTTGGTAGGCAGGTATCGATCCACTCCTGTACCATGTGGTGTTGGGTGTTCTGACACACAGAAGAGCCAACACAGTTGCATATGGTACAACGCTTCTTTATTTAAACTCACTATTTACAACTTGGTCTTTGCACTCTGCACGTGGGGGGCTCCCTGCTTGTGGTGTTTCAACAGCTCTGTCTTGTTCCCTTCTCCCCAGACCTACTGACCTCCAGGTGTCGTGCTCGTGCTTTTTATGTGGTTGGTGTTCTTGTCTGTGATTGGTTGTGGTGTTGTGTACTCTGATTTGCCTGTTAGTGTGTCCATCATGATGTGTGTGTTTGAATATCATGACAGTTATGCTGCAGGAGACGCATTTGAAACTGATAGACCAGGTCAGACTACGCAAAGGATGGGTGGGGCAGGTGTTTCATTCGGGGCTAGATGCAAAAAACAGGGGGGTGGCCATACTAGTGGGGAAGCGGGTAATGTTTGAGGCAAAGACCATAGTGGCGGATAGTGGGGGCAGATACGTGATGGTGAGTGGCAAATTACAAGGGGAGGCGGTGGGCTTAGTGAACGTATATGCCCCGAATTGGGATGATGCCAACTTTATGAGGCGCATGCTAGGACGTATCCCGGACCTAGAGGCGGGGAAGCTGGTAATGGGTGGAGATTTTAACACGGTGCTGGAACCAGGGCTGGACAGATCGAGGTCCAGGACCGGAAGGAGGCCGGCAGCAGCTAGGGTGCTTAAGGACTTTATGGAGCAGATGGGAGGAGTAGACCCCTCGAGATTTAGTAGACCTAGGAGCAAGGAGTTTTCGTTTTTCTCCTATGTCCACAAAGTTTATTCACGGATAGACTTTTTTGTTTTGGGAAGGGCGCTGATCCCGAAGGTGACGGGGACGGAATATACGGCTATAGCTATTTCGGATCACGCTCCACATTGGGTGGACTTGGAGATAGGGGAGGAAAAAGAACAGCGTCCACCCTGGAGAATGGACATGGGACTATTGGCGGACGAGGGGGTGTGCTTAAGGGTGAGGGGGTGTATTGAAAGGTACTTGGAACTCAATGATAATGGGGAGGTCCAGGTGGGAGTGGTCTGGGAGGCGCTGAAGGCAGTGGTTAGAGGGGAGCTGATATCAATCAGGGCACATAAAGGAAAGCAGGAGGGTAGGGAACGGGAGCGGTTGCTGAAAGAACTTCTGAGGGTGGACAGGCAATATGCGGAGGCACCGGAGGAGGGACTGTACAGGGAAAGGCAAAGGCTACATGTAGAATTTGATTTGCTGACTACGGGTAATGCGGAGGCACAGTGGAGGAAGGCACAGGGTGTACAGTACGAATATGGGGAGAAGGCGAGCAGGTTGCTGGCCCACCAACTGAGGAAAAGGGGAGCAGCGAGGGAAATAGGGGGAGTGAGGAATGAGGAGGAAGAGATGGAGCGGGGAGCGGAGAGGGTGAATGGAGTGTTCAAGGCATTCTATGAATGATTATATGAAGCTCAGCCCCCGGATGGGAAGGAGAGAATGATGAGTTTTCTGGACCAGCTGGAATTTCCTAAGGTGGAGGAGCAGGAGAGGGTGGGACTGGGAGCACAGATTGAAATGGAGGAAGTAGTGAAAGGAATTCGGAGCATGCAGGCGGGGAAGGCCCCGGGACCAGACGGATTCCCAGTTGAATTTTATAGGAAATATGTGGACTTGCTGGCCCCGCTACTGATGGGAACCTTTAATGAGGCGAGGGAAAGGGGGCAGCTGACTATGTCAGAGGCAACGATATCGCTCCTCCTAAAGAAGGAAAAAGACCCGCTGCAATGCGGGTCCTATAGGCCTATTTCCCTCCTGAACGTGGACGCTAAGATTCTGGCCAAAGTAATGGCAATGAGGATAGAGGATTGTGTCCCGGGGGTGGTCCATGAGGACCAAACTGGGTTTGTGAAGGGGAGACAGCTGAATACGAATATACGGAGGCTGCTAGGGGTAATGATGATGCTCCCACCAGAGGGGGAAGCGGAGATAGTGGTGGCGATGGATGCCGAGAAAGCATTTGATAGAGTGGAGTGGGATTATTTGTGGGAGGTGCTGAGGAGATTTGGCTTTGGAGATGGGTATATCAGATGGGTACAGCTGCTGTATAGGGCCCCGATGGCGAGCGTTGTCACGAATGGACGGGGGTCTGAATATTTTCGGCTCCATAGAGGGACGAGGCAGGGATGTCCTCTGTCCCCATTATTGTTTGCACTGGCGATTGAGCCCCTGGCAATAGCACTGAGGGGTTCCAGGAAGTGGAGGGGAGTACTCAGGGGAGGAGAAGAACACCGGGTATCTCTGTATGCGGATGATTTGTTGTTATATGTGGCGGACCCAGCGGAGGGGATGCCAGAGATAATGCGGATACTTGGGGAGTTTGGAGATTTCTCAGGGTATAAATTGAACATGGGGAAAAGTGAGTTGTTTGTGGTGCATCCAGGGGAGCAGAGCAGAGAAATAGAGGACTTACCGTTGAGGAAGGTAACAAGGGACTTTCGGTACTTGGGGATCCAGATAGCCAAGAATTGGGGTACATTGCATGGGCTAAATTTAACGCGGTTGGTGGAACAGATGGAGGAGCACTTTAAGAGATGGGACATGGTGTCCCTGTCACTGGCAGGGAGGGTGCAGGCGGTTAAAATGGTGGTCCTCCCGAGATTCCTTTTTGTGTTTCAGTGCCTCCCGGTGGTGGTCACGAAGGCTTTTTTCAAAAGAATTGAGAAGAGTATTATGAGTTTTGTGTGGGTCGGGAAGACCCCGAGAGTGAGGAGGAGATTTTTGCAGCATAGTAGGGACAGGGGGGGGATGGCACTACCGAGCCTAAGTGAGTACTATTGGGCCGCCAATATTTTAATGGTGTGTAAGTGGATGGGAGAAGAGGAGGGAGCGGCGTGGAAGAGATTGGAGAGGGCGTCCTGCAGTGGGACTAGCCTACAAGCTATGGTGACGGCGCCGCTGCCGTTCTCACCGACGAAATACACCACAAGCCCGGTAGTGGTGGCTACATTGAAAATTTGGGGGCAGTGGAGACGGCATAGGGGAAAGACGGGAGCCTCGGTGCGGTCCCCGATAAGAAATAACCATAGGTTTGTTCCGGGGAGAATGGATGGAGGATTTGGAGCAATGCAAAGAGCAGGGGTAGCACAATTGAGAGATTTGTTCGTAGATGGGACGTTTGCGAGTCTGGGAGCGCTGACGGAAAAATATGGGTTGCCCCAAGGGAATGCATTTCGGTATATGCAACTGAGGGCTTTTGCGAGGCAACAGGTGAGGGAATTCCCGCAGCTCCCGACGCAGGAGGTGCAGGATAGAGTGATCTCAGAGACATGGGTGGGGGATGGTAAGGTGTCGGACATATATAGGGAAATGAGGGACGAGGGGAAGATCATGGTAGATGAGCTGAAAGGGAAATGGGAAGAAGAGCTGGGGGAGGAGATTGAGGAGGGGCTGTGGGCTGATGCCCTACGTAGGGTAAGCTCATCGTCCTCGTGTGCCAGGCTAAGCCTGATACAATTTAAGGTGTTACACAGGGCGCATATGACTGGAGCACAGCTCAGTAAATTTTTGGGGGTAGAGGATAGGTGTGCGAGATGCTCGAGAGGCCCAGCGAATCACACCCACATGTTCTGGTCATGCCCGGCACTACAGGGGTTTTGGGTGGGGGTGGCAAAGGTGCTTTCGAAGGTGGTGGGGGTCCAGGTCGAACCAAGCTGGGGGCTGGCTATATTTGGGGTTGCAGAAGAGCCGGGAGTGCAGGAGGCGAGAGAGGCTGATGTTTTGGCCTTTGCGTCCCTAGTAGCCCGGCGCAGGATATTGTTAATGTGGAAGGAAGCCAAACCCCCGGATGTGGAGACCTGGATAAACGACATGGCAGGGTTTATAAAGTTAGAACGGATTACGTTCGTATTAAGGGGTTCGGCTCAAGGGTTCACCAGGCGGTGGCAACCGTCCGTCGACTACCTCACAGAAAGATAGAGGGAGTGGAAAAGAAGAAGACAACAGCATCAACCCAGGGGGAGGGGGGGGGGGGGAGGGGGAGGGGGGGGAGGTATCGGAAGGACTCTCATGGATGTTATTGTATATGTATAGGCACTTGTTTTAGGTAATATATATTGGACTGTTGGATTGTATCTTTGGAGAGTATTTATTCTTGACCAGGCAGTTGCCATTTAGTTTAGTTTTTGTTTCTGTTCATATATTATTTATTTATTTGTTTAAAACTGGCCACTGTTATTTATATTGCTTTATTGTTGTTTAAAAGAAACACTACATACTGTTATGTTTGGCCAAAAAATCTTGAATAAAATATATTTAAAAAATAAAGAAACTAGAAACTTTGCTACACCAAAGCTGGTGATGGAGGAGTGCCAAATAATGGTTGCAGCCATTGAGGGAATCAATGTTTAAGCATAGATTTCAGAGGAAACAACATCGAAAATAAGCTCGCCACGTGCTCTGCCTGGAAAGATCTGGAATAGTACAGGAGCATTGTGAGTAGTAATTAACCTGCAACAATAGTTTAGAGCTGGGGGGCTTCTAAATCTCGGAAGGAAGCAGGCTGAGTTCAGGGTACCTAGTTTGAAAAAAGAAGCAAGATATTTGCTAAAAATCTTATGGCACATCGTGCTTACGCAGGCCTTTTCCATAGTAAAAATGGCAGAAATGGTTAGCACCGTGGGACTGTATGATGAGGACACCAAGTGGTGGAGTTCATACACTGAAAGATTTGATTATTTTGTCCAAACAAATAAAGTTGAAATGAAAATGAAATGAAAATCGCTTATTGTCAGAAGTAGGCTTCAAATGAAGTTACTGTGAAAAGCCCCTAATCACCACATTCCGGCGCCTGTTCGGGGAGTGTAGCCATGTAAAATGGCTGCGTTCCGATTAATCTGGCCAAAACCCAGTTTAAAACGGCTAACCCGAAAGACTGCTGGGAAAAGCAGCCAAAAAGACACAAGCAGGCAGCTGCAGACAGGTTTGCATATTCAGCTCTGGGAATGTAGCCCAGATCGATACTCAGGGCTATCAACAGCCCATCAACCCAGGTATCCGCAGTTGCATTCAGGACTGTTTACACCTAATCTACTCAGACATCCACAGTTAAATCGGCTATCCCCGGGAACAATTGCAACATATTAGCAATTGAATACCGGGCCAGGCCTGTCGGCGCCTGCAGTGACCGAAACAAAGACAGGTGAGCGACCACCCCTCGATCGAGGAATCGCCTCACCATTGGACACATCGACCCCAGAGACTGGGGACAGAATCCAATCACTTGGGACTCAGGGTCAAGGGCCGCCCCGGGAGGCGGGAAGCCCTTGGGCCCTATAAAAGTAAAGATCCAAGTTCAGATCTCTCTCTCTCATCTTCGCCTGCTCGAGACTTTCGCAAGACCAGCCACCGGCAGCAGTAAGTTTGAATCCAGCGATCGCTATCCGGTAGAGACACCTAGCCACCGACCTGTAGCAGCCTTTTGAATCCCGCGGGCCAGGTTTGATTGGACAAGCCATTTGTTTCCCTGACCTGGTGGGCTCTTCCTAAGTTAAGTATTGGCCAGTGGTGATAGGTTTATTGTATAAATAGTAGTATTAGGGTATTAATATTGCTTGTTGTATATAATAAATGACCGTTGTTTTAATCCTTACTAAGCGGTGTGCTGTGTTATTAATCATAACCTGAACTTGAACCACGTGGCGGTATCATAAAGATACCTGGCGACTCATGAGCAAAGGTGACCTAAACAGAGCAAATAGACTAAAGCTAGAAAGAGCAACAGGATGCTGGTCCAGGAATTGAACCGTGCTGCTGGCCTGCCTTGGTCTGCTTTCAAAGCCGGTGATTTAGCCCTGTGCTAAATCAGTTACGGCAGATATTGTAGTCCCAACTTTCCTGATTGCAATGGGGGTAAAACATTCAACCGCCTGTGAAGTCTGGTGCAGCCAGAAAAAACAGGTTTGAAAACCTATAGTGAAATCAAGGAGACATTGCAGGGCCACTTCTCACCTAAACCTTTGATGATCGCCGAGATGTTCAGGTTCCATAAACGTAACAAACAAGAAGGTGAATCAATCACAAAGTTCATAGTTACTTTGAAGAAATTAGCTGAATTCTATGAATTTGGAGATGTCTTAGAATCACCACTGGGGAAAAGGAGACCATTTGGCACATCAGGTTTGCACTTGAAGACTGCTGGTGCAAAGATGTAAAATGCAGGAATTATGGTAAAAAAAGGGGCACAATGAACGTGCATCTTGGGGAAAGAAAAACAAGTTCCAAACAAGAGTTATAAAAAGCAAGAACCAAGTGTTTCAAAGGGAAAAGTTTCCACGACACAAAAAAGGTCCAAAATCACAGTAAGATGACAAAATGGCCTGAATATACTGGCATTGCAGGCGCAACAAACCGTTAGCGGGTCACTCCTTTACCGGTCTGACAACCGGTGAAAATGGAGGTGGACTACCAGAGAAACTAAAAACATATTGCCAAACCCTCAAATACTGAAAACCTATACTGGGGAAGTGATTCTGTTGAGGGACCATATCGATGTAAATGTGCAGCTAAAGGGACAAACCGTAGACCTGCCCCTGTATGTCATTAAAGGTAACTATCCAGCCCTAATGGGACGAACCTGGCTGGGGAGAATCAAGCTAAACTGCGCCGAGGTGAATCTCATGTCGGAGTCCGAAGCATGTCTACCTAAGATTTTAAAGAAACATACCATTGTCTTTAATGGAGAGCTGCAAAGCATGAAAGAGATATCAGTCAAGCTAAAGATTAAGGATGAAAGCCAAGCAATTTGTTTAAAGGCTAGGTCAATGCTATATGCCATCAGGTCTCTGGTCGAGGCAGAACTAGAGAGGCTGGTCATGGCAGGGGTCCTCAAATCTCTAAATGCAAGTGATTGGGCCCTGCCAATAGTGTCCGGGATGAAGAAAAATGACTCGACACACATATGAGGTGATTTCAAAGACACTGTCAGTCCGTTAATATGTGCAGAACAGTATCCTCTGCATTTAATTGACGATTTAGTTGCTGGTTAGCTGGAGTCAAGCTTAGTCAAGCTTAACTCCAGATAAATGTGGCTCCAGATACACAATAATATTTGACAATTGTGATACACAAAGAGCTATTATGATATAAAAGACTTTCACTTGGCATCACATCCGCACATGCATTGTTCCAACATGACACTGATCAAATTCTAAGTGGACTAGAAGGAGTCCAGTGCTACTTAGACAATATCTTAGTTACTAAAAAGAGTGAAGAAGGACGTCTTCAAAGTTTAGATGGTATGACTCAGAGACTAGGAGATTACGGACGACGAGGACGGAAGGATAACTGTGAATTCTTCAAATCTTCTATTGAACAAAGCCACTGCACATATTGTCTTCAAAAGTAAAAGTTAAACTGAGACACCTGCACCTCAAAATGTAAATCAACTTGTCATTTTTGGGTTTATTATACAATTATGGAAGGTTTGTCCCTAATCTCAAGTATTCTCAAACCTTTACACAACTTATTGTGTCAAAACAGGAAATGGAAATGGGTGGATAAGTGCGAGAAGACCTGTGTACAAACCAAAGAGGCACTACTAAAGTCCTGACACACTTTGATCCGAAGTTACCCTTGCAACCTGCTTTTGATGCGTCGCCTTATGGGGTGAGAGCCGTGGTTTCTCACATAATGCCAATGGTGAAGAGAAGCCAATAGTTTTTGCATCAAGACGCTTGAACAAAGCAGAAATTAACTATGCACCGATAGGTATCATTTTTGGAATCAAACTTTTTTTACCAATGCCTATATGGAAGGAAATTTACTTTATAATGGATCATTGCCCACTGATAACGATACTTGAGCCACACACAGGTATTCCATCTCTAGCAGTTAGCCGGATGCTGTTGTCAGCACATACATACACAATAAAATATTGCCAATTAAATCTCCATGGGATCACTGATAGACTTTCCAGATCAGCGGTTCCTAACCTTTTGCTTTATGTGGACCATAGATCGTCATCAAAGGATTTTGCAGATGACAACGAACGCAAGCTGTTTCAAGCATAATTTTTACATAGCCTTTGGCTGACAGGAGTCAAACTTATATATCAAAGGGTATTTAAAACGCAACTATTTCTAATAGTTTGTGATGCACACTCGCAAATATATTGCACTCGTCACAGCAGTTTTACCTGCAGTCGGCCTACCAATGGAAATAGATAACACTGAAGTAATGAGAAGGCTGACTGTGTTTTGCAGATATCAAATGCTGGTTGCAGGGATGACAGTCTCAATCGGAGATCTGGTTCCACATACATGTTAATTATAAGATTTGGTCTTCAATGCGACAAGCCCTGACAATCCAGTTTCGCAAAGGTAGATTGTAGGAAAAGGCATCAGAAATGTTACTATCTTGTCGGACAGTTCTGGGTATTCTGAAACAATTTTAAGCCATCTCATCGATTCTACACTGGACTGTGCTATCCAACAATGAAATCATGTTAATTTGCTTGCAGGCACTCTCTCCCAGCATAATACCCACCATCTCCTTATCCTCTGGCAATATCAACTGTCTCTGATTGTGTATGGCTTCCTTGTTCTTGCTATCAGCTAAGCTACCCGATATGAGGCCTCCTCCCCCTTAGCAATATCACTGCTTGTAGATGTTGTCACGACACCCTGGGCTAGGGCACAGTCAATTCCAGCCCCTCTTGACCCAGAGTTGCTATACAATGGAATTAACAAATAATTCTTAGAAAATTACCCAAAGTCTTTTACCCTTGGCTGCCCAATAATTACAGTCATTGGGTTTGTAAATGTAACACAGTTACTCTTTATTAATAACAAGATCTATAGTGAAATATGCAGCAAATGCAACTGATTAACTATAATTTAATTCCTAATCCCCCACTTTAATTTGCCAACCACCCATTTACACACACACACACACACACAAGACAGAGAAATACAGAGGGGAAGAGAAGAGTGAAACATAAAGGAAAAATAAAAATAGTCTATGTTTAAGATGGTTACCTTAAATATGCCATCCTTCAAAGTAAGCTTTCAGATCCATGTTAATGGTTTCCCTGCAGATCCATTCATTCTTTGTAGGTTTAGAAATACATCACCTCACAGCCTTTCTGGAGAGAGAGAAGTGAGGGAACAGCTCCTTGCCCCTGTGTGTTCCGGTCTCAACTCCGATTTCGTTAGGTCTCTGGAAATCATCGCACTCAGGCAGGATCCAATCACTATTTGTTACTGGGCAGAATATGGCCTTTTGGCCAATTCATTGGCCACCAGCCAACCAATCGAACTGACTACCACCCCATCTCTCGGGTGCCATAAGTCTGGCTTCTGCTGTCCAAAGCTAGCAGCACCATATACTATGTTGTAACTTCTCTTGACTTAAAAACACATATCCATTAAGCATCCATGAATCAAAATGATAGTGGAAAAAATAAAGAAAGGGGAAATAAGGGAATCGTCAGGAAGGGCCCTTACAATGCACATTCCTAATTTTCTTGCCAATCTGAAATTCTTTGAACTTGTTTTCAAAAATCCGATTGGTTTGGATACGTATTCCCCATGTTTAGTCTCAAGATGACACGAAGATGAGCAGACTTTCAGCTTTCATTTGACAGAGCTTCATAACATGTGATACATAATGGCAATGGTTAATTTTCAGCGTAAATCCAAGGCCTAAGTATTTACTGCTGTATTTTTTCTGCACTCTTCGCTGACTTTTATTGCGCTAAGTTTCAGTTGTTGGTGCCTCACTGTCTCCTTGATCACCTGTCTCTTTTCTCTTAAGCATGGCAGATGCAAGCCATCAATCCATTTTTGACTTTGCCAGGCTAATGTTTCTTAACCATCATATATGCAGAGGGAAGCATTGGTTTGCATTGACATCATGCAAAAGTACAACACTATTTAATTTCAAGAATAATCATGGATTATATTACATACGGATGTTGTTTTTGAAGCAAATTACATTGCAAATAATAATGTACCATCGATTGTGATACATATAAGGTACACATAATTGCATTTTGTTCCACAGACCCCATGCAGTACCCCTGTGGACCACCAATGGTGTGCAGACCACAGGTTGGGAACCACTGCTCCAGTTTACCTTTATTTAATGAGTTACCAATGAATAGTTCAAGTGGGAATACTTTCTGTCTCAAAGAAGTTGACAATACTCCTATAACCGCAGGATAAGTTAAGAAGTATACCAGAAATAATCCACTACTGTCAGAAGTTATGGACATGGTACTTTGTGGCAAGGCCGCGGAAGCCAACCCAGAGTTGAAATCATATGTTACCCGTAGACTCGAACTATCAATACAGGCTGTATGTCTCCTCTGGGGAATGGGTGTTATCAATCCGCCATTGTTAAGGAAACATGTCCTAAATCAATGAAAGTCATTGTGGGATAGTAAGGATGAAGGAAATATTTGGTGGAGAGGACCCAATAGTGCAACCGAGGAGAAGGAGGGCATGTGTTCGGCTTTTATGAAGATTTGAAACCTTTTTCCACTAGCACCACTGTTCACATGGGAATGGCCAGAAGGGCCGTCGCAAAGAGTTCATAGAGATTATACTGAACCATTCGAAGAATGAATGTTTTTTATTGTGGTAGATGCCCACTCAAAGTGGCCTGAATTTGCCATTATGAAGACTACATCTTCAGAGAGGTCAATAGAAAGACTCGGTGAGATTTCTTTGCAAGATTTGGCTACCATGAACAACTTGTTAATGACAATGGACCACAGTTCATTTTGCAAGAGTTCACAAATTATGTAAAGGAGAATGGAAACCAATGCATCCAATCCGCTCCTTATCAACCTGCCACAAATGGGCTGGCTAAAAGGTTTGTTCAGACAATGAGGCATTCATTGAGGTTAACTCATGAGCAAGGACCATTGAGTAAACAACTAAGCCAAATCCTGATGACATACAGGAATACAACATATTCGATAACCCAAAGCTCTCCGGCATTACTCATGTAAGATATCAGTTATGCACAGCATTTGATTTGTTGAAGCTGCCTAAGGCAAGAGAAAGTATTGAGAGAAAACAGCAAAGTCAGGTTTTGAAACATGGGAACAGGGAAAAATGCCATATTTTTCAGATGGTCAAGAAGTATTGCAAGAGACTATACCACCATGAGAAGTGAATAGCTGCTATTGCCTTAGCCAGACATGTCCTGTCTCCTACACATTAAACTCAAGACGATATGGTGTGGAGCAGACACACTGATCAGCTTTTATTAGCAATTACAACTAGTTTGTCAGAGAGAGAGTCAATCTGAGGGTCCGCAACAAACTGTGCCAAGTGAAGACCTAGACATTCCTGAGAACCTGACAATACCAGAAACAACTGTGGAAGACAGTACCCCAGTTGAGAACAATTCAACACCAAGTGAACTTGTGAACACAACGTCGACTTCAGTTAAGATAACTACGGATGACGCTCAAACGAAACCAAAAACACCAGAGGTTGCAGTCAACATGAAAATGCAGGAGCCTGAGGTTTGCCGATAACCACACAGAAATCGTTATCATCCGAAACGGCTAACTTATTTTGTATTTATTAATTGTTCATATTATAAATTTTGAATGGTAACATTATACTGTATTTCATGGCAGGAACCTCTAATGTAAAGGGGGAGAAAGGTTTTGTGTATTCATGTTTGTTCCGAGTTGGAATAAGACTACTTTAAGAGTTTGTTATCATGATATGTTGATGACATCATCGACCTCTTGCATGGGCAAATTGGCAATCCATCCTAACAGCCTGATCGAGTGTGGCGGTGCTGGACACAGTCCGCAGCAGCCACGCCGGGTTCCAGCACAGCTGAGACCAACCGTGTCCTGCGCCATCGGGAACTCGACCCATCGGCCCATCGGGGGGGCGAAGCATCGTGGGAGGGCTGGCCGATGATGCGCCAACGGCGTTGCAATGGCGCGCAGAGCGCGGTGTGATGGCGCCATTTTGGAGGGGGCGGAGCATGGTTGACTGGCGTCAAACCAGCGCTGGCTCCAATTTCGGTGATGGGCAACCGAGAATCCCGCCCCGATCCTTTTTCTACAGATAATCATCAAAATCTCTTTTGAAAGCCATGTTAGAATTTGCTTCCACCACAGTCTCAGGCAGTGCGTTCTGCATCCTAACCATCCACTGCGTAAAAAGGTTATCTCTTATGTCACTTTCTGTTCTTTTATCGTTCACCTTAAATCTGTGTCCTCTGGTTCTCAACACATTGACCAATGGGAATAGCTTCTGCTCATCTAATCTGCCCAGACCTCTCTATCAAATGTTCCCTTCTCTCAGGAGAAAGGACTTTGATAACATTTTGAGTGACGCTTTCTGTTTACTGTAATTCAAATCCTTGGTTCATCCTGTGTCTTCTCACATTTTTGGACCTTGTAGTGGGCTGTCCCATGGGAAGACAATTCCGTATTCCCTTCAGTAATCAGACAACCTGTTTACAAGTTCCAAGCGAAGCTCACAGTATTTTATTTCTCTTTTGCTGAACTGACCTTTCACCATGTTGCCAGCTGCAAGCTGGTGCATTCTTTTAATTTTTGCCTCTGTTCACTCAGCTGTGGGTTAATGGCATTGGCCTTTCTTCTGTCAAAAGTCACCTCCTCCTTCAGAAAATAATGAGGACTTTATATTGTCAGGGTATTTAAGGTCAGGACACTTCTAGCAGTGGCTGAGGGCTCTTACTTTGCATGAGCAAGGACTTACAGAGAAATAGCTGGTGCTGCTGCATAAGGATCCACACAAATGCTCTGCTAGCTTTCACAATCTAAGTTGAAGGAAGGCATTATATTGTAGGAGGGGTGTTATGTATATGGGAATACATTCCTGCTTGTCCTGCATCACATGATGTGTAGTGATGTCAGCAGAATGTTTGTGCGGGCTTTGAGCAATTCACCATCTTGATTGTGTGAGCGACACCTTTAATAAACCTCTCACCATGTTTTACAAGAATCCAGAGTGTGAGCATCTCCATACCTTTTCTCTTAATGGCAACAAAGAAATATAACAGGAGAGAAAACTGGCGACAAGTGTAGAGGTATAAAAGAGTCGTTGGAAAGATTTTCGGCGACTAGATGTGGGTCAGTGTTGGGAACAACGGAAGATTCTTGGGAACGGACTTACACACACATAGATTTTGGTCGAAGCACTGCCGTTGATGTGAATGTTTAACACCATTGTTCGATGGCAACTGTGAGTAAGAAGACCGACAGTTGGGAAAACTTGCTTGTGTTGAAGTGAGTGGGGTCTGGGCTGCGGGGAATGGGGATTTTGAAGTCTGTCGATTCTGCACAGGCCACCACTCGGGCGAAAATGCACAATACTCAGGCAAAAATGGGAAAGGTTTAATAGTTGTTTGTTCAAGGGATTGTTTGTGCCATACTTTCTAACACAGTTGAAAGGCACTAAGTGTAGACCCAAGGAGCCAGGATCCATAATTGGCGGGAATAATGGGTACCATGGACAGTGTTGGAGGGAGGGGAAAGGGAGTCTCATTCCTTCCACGTTGCCTCAGATCCTTCCCCGTCCACCTGACGTAACCTCCTGCATCCCTAATGGTGCTGCACCTTCTTCAGCATTGCCTTTAAAATCTGAAATATCAGCCTGCTGCAAGGCGTACCCCACCTCTGCTGCAGCTAAACTGCTGCAATGTACTTGCCTCCATCAAATCTCTTCCAGGTATCTCTGCTGCTGCATGAGACTCATATACTTTCTGTTCTGTTGTGACCCTGGCATGTGTGAAAGCTGTAAAAAGCTAAATTATTTTTGCATCAAATTAACTGTCATCTTGATGATATGATTAATTAGTTTTCTTTTTACCTCGACTCAGCCCCAGATCTGCAACACCACTGCTTATTATAGGGGTTGAGAGACCCAACAGTCGCCAAGCACACTCCTCCTGTTCAGTACATTCCTTTATGTCCACCAGTCCCCCTCCAGTCATTGAGCATTCCCAGGCATTATGGGCCTGCTTTGCCTGGAGAAAGAAATGAAAATGTGTTTTAAAAGTCTTGCTATCATCTCCTGACACACATAGAGACAGCATAAAGCTTGTGTCCCAGGGGGCTTTTTCCATTATAACACTTATGGCAAAGTCATAATCATCTCCAAGGTAACAGCATTTTGTGACAACTATGAAAGTTAGCAAGGAGGCATCATTGTGTCTTATCAAGATTGGATGGGGCTACTTCATAGCATACCCAATGTTACTGCATTTTTGACACTTGAGAAGGTTAACAAGGAGACACTGTTGTGTCTTATTAAGGTTATATTTAATACATCAAAAACACAGTCGGCAGAATAACAATTATTTCCTTTCTTGACCTTTACAGTCAGAACCTAAGTTTTAGGTTTTAATTATTTTATGTATTAAAATATATACATACTCGGTTGAATGTATTAAATCATTAAGTTTCTTCCGGCGCCGATCCGCTTTCCTGGGCACACGACTGATGGCTGTGAGAACTGCAACAATATGCAGACAAGCACAGATTGAGGTTTTCTTGGAGGTTTAGATTTCCCACACCCTAGAATATTAATGTGCCTCTGTTCAAACATACTAATGAGGTCCATAGAATCCCTTCAGTGTAGAATGAGGCCATTCAACCATCAAGTCTGCATCAACTCTCCAAAAGACTCACCGACACTCGACCTAGGCCAAATACCCTGCCCTATTCCAGTAACCCCTGACATTGACTATGGTCAATCCACCTAACATGCACATCTTTGGACTGTGGGAGGAAGCCAGAGCACCTGGAGGAACCCACACAGGCACAGGGAGAACGTGCAAACTCCACACAGTCACCCAAGGCTGGAATTGAACCCCAGTCCCTGGTGCAGTGCTAACCACTGTGCCGCCATACCACCTCATTCAATAAGGTATCAAACTCATATTTCGTGAAGTTCTGACTTCTCTTCTTCACTACTAAATTTTGAGTTGCCATATTCTAAATGAAAACATACAAATAAGACCATAAGACCATAAGACATAGGAACAGAACTAGGCCACTCAGCCCATCGAGTCTGCTCCGTCAATCAATGAGATCATGGCTGATCTGATGTAATTCTCAGCTCCACTTTCCCGCCTTATCCCCATGTAGCCACCTGGGTTGGCCACTTCCCGACCTAAAATGGAGAACCGCAAAGACTACAGGGAAATTCAGCCAACACAGGCAAAAACTAGCAAGTGCAGAAATCCTGTGTATTAGAACTTGCAAAAGCCCAGACAGCACTGAAACTCACAGCCATCTGCATACTAATGAGCGATCCCCAGGATCAATTGAAACATTTAAGGTGAATAAGGCCAAGCCAGACTCCTCGGCGCCAGCAGGAGTCAAGACAAAGGAAGGCCAACGGACACTCAGGGACCGCCCAGCGATCAGGAAACAGCTCCAGTATTGGAGAAATGGATCCAAGTGATCGGAACGTAGTCCAATCACTTGGAACCAGATACGGGGTCCACCCTGAACGGCGTGAAGCCCCTGGGGACTATAAAGTAAAGCCCCCAAGTTCAAATCGGTCTTCTTGGCAGGGTCACTCAGCAACTCAAATCAACCCTGGAGAGTGAACTGCCCAAGCTGCCGCATCAATCAAGTAAGTCTCCAGTCAACGCACGCAATGAGATAGGCGTTCCTAGCTACCAGTCCATACCAGCTTTTGAATCCTGCAGACTCAGATCGAACGAAAGGCCATTTGTTCCCCTGACCTGGTGGGCCAGTTCCGAAACTAAGCATAGGCCTTTTAGTGATAGAGAATAGTCTAGAAAGTAAAGTTTATGCATGAGTAGTGATTTACTGTGTATAATAAATGTGTTTTGGTTTCAATCTTACTAATTGGTGTGTGGAGTTATTGATCAGTACTTGAACTTGAACCTCGTGGCGGTATCATAAAGATACCTGGCGACTCTAGAGCAAAGGTTATAGAAACAGAGCAAATTAAGTAAAGATACAAGGGGCAACATTTAAGTGCCAACCAAAAGTTAGCAACACCCATAACCCCTGATTCCCTTACTGATTAAAAATCTGTCTCTCGAAGCCGCTATAGCTCTCTGTAGTAAAGAATTCCACAGATTCACTACCCTCTGAGAGAAGGAATTCCTCCTCATCTCTGTCTTAAATGGGCGACCCCTTACTCTTTGATTATGCCCTCTGGTCCTAGCCTCTCCCACAAGAGGAAATATCCTTTCAGCGCCTACAATATCAAGCCCCCTAAGAATCCTATATGTCTCAATAAAGTCACCTCTCATTCTTCTGAACTCCAATGAGTACAGGCCTAACTACTCAACCTCTCATGAGAAAATCAACTTTGAGAACCTCTGAATGCCAGTATATCTTTCTTTAGATAAGGGGACCAAAACTGTTCATAGCATTCCAGGTATGGTCTAACTAATGCCTGTATAGCTTTAGAAGGACTTACCCATTTTTATACTCCATTGCCTCTGGAATAAAGGCCAACATTTAATTTGCCTTCCCAAATACCTGTTGAACTTGCATGCTAGCTTTTTATGATTGATGCACGAGGATCCACAAATCCTTCTGTGCTGCGTTTTCAGCAGTCTTTCTCCATTTAAATAACATTCAACTCCTTTATTCTTCTCACCAAAGATCATAACTTCACATTTTCCGACATTATATTCAATCTGTCAGGTTTTTGACCACTCACCTAACCTGTCTATATGCCTCTGTAGACTCTTTATTCGGGTGGAGAATGGAGCATCAAGGGAAAAATGGATTTGACACCTATTGCGATACTCTGATCCCTGCCAGTGGCCTCAGTGAGCTACCTGCCAAGTGCTGGTGGGAGGATACAAGGCAAGCTTTTGAATCAATATTAATGCCTTTACTGGCTCAAAGCCCAAGTCTCCACCCTCTGTTATGTTCCGATTCCCACAGTGGAACATCCACAGGGTGGGCTTTGTTGCAAGTTTGCCAAACTTGGTCATGATGCAGTGGACCCTGAGGTGCATCAAGGGGCATAACTGAAGTGCCCCCACAGTCCATCAGATCCTCCTCCCACAATACAAATCTTGGTTCTCTCTCGCTGACAACTAGGACTATCCTCCCTCCAGCATGGGAAGAACAGGTCACCCCCCCCCCCCCACCCCCCACAGTACGAATGCATGAGGGCGATCCAACACCCCCCAACCATCCCCCCCACTGATCCTCCCATTCCCACCATCAGGCCCCACCATCAGAGACCTTCATTAGACTCCCCTGTCAGATCACCATCAGAGACTCCATCAGTCACCCCTGCCTGAAAGCTGACGAGACATCCAGACAATTGTTGCTCGTTTTAGCCTTAGTTTAATTGCTCTTGTTCTATCACCTTTGCTCTTGAGTCGCCAGGTATCTTTCTGATACCGCCACGTGGTTCAAGTCCGAGTAATGATCAATAATCCAACACACCGCTTAGTAAGAGTTAAATCAACGCACATTTATTATATACAGCAATCAATACTTATACATTAATTCTACTTCTAAGCTCCTTCCTACAACTAACAGGCCAATACTTAACTTTGGAAATGGCCCACCAGGTCAGGGAAACGAATGGCCTTTCGTATGAGTTCTGAGCCTGCGGGATTCAAAGCGGGTACAGGTCGATAGTCAGGAGCGCCTATCTCGTAGCGAGCGTTGGAGTAAGACTCACAGTTCTCGCAGCTGTTGTAGAAGATCAGCAGAAGGGTCTCGAAGGGTGCGGTGAGGAGAAGAAGTTTGAACTTGGCCCCTATTCTTATAGTCCCCAGGGGCTTCCCGCCTCTCGGGGCGGACCTTGTACCTGGTTCCAAGTGATTGGAATTGGTCCCAATCACTTGGTTCGATATTCTCCAATGCTGGAGCGATTCCTTGATCGATGGGCGGTTTTGAGGTGGTCATTCACCTCTCTTTGTGTAAGCTCCTGCTGGCGCCGAAAAGTCTGGGTTGGCTTTGTGTGTCTAATTTGTAGCATATAGTTCCCGGGGATTGCTAATTTATATGCAGATGGCTGGTGTGTTGTTGTGTTGATGGCTGCAGGTATCGATTCTGTCTGGCTTCCCCAGAGGCGAATACACATTTTTTTTTGCCTGCAGCTGCCTGTTTGAGTCCTGTTGGCTGATTTTCTCATCAGCCTCTTCCGTTCGCTATTTTAAATCGGGGTTTGGCCATTCTAATCAGGAGTTAGCCATTTTACATGGCTACACAATAGAGTGAAAAACCACTGTATTTTCACTTACCCTTCCCTAACATCTGCTGCCTCAGACAAAGGTGTTTAAAGCAACAGCTGTTACAAGTGTCAGAGGCTTCCTCGAAAGCCAAGTACGCTTCAAAGGCCCTTAACAACCGTTGAAATACAAATCTTCCATCCAATTTCCCACATGATTGCTGATGCTTTATCATGACTTTGAATTATGAGAAGACTGAAAAGTTTGAAGGCGGGAAATGTGTTTAAACACAACTTATACGCTATAAGATGCATATCATATTACATTTAAACATGCAAGCGTATTCTTCTGTGCCATTAGTATTTGGGTAATTGTAAGCTACTTTTGGGTTTGATATTAAAGATTTTAATATTGCGTTATGTTGCCTTTTTTACCTACTGTAAATATGGCAATCAATAAGGTTGCCCTTCTTTCTTTTGATATCGATATTATACTGCTCAGAGTCGCCAGGTATCAAATGATACCACCACAGGGTTCAACCGGATATCGATCAAAGAGCCAAACACCAGTTAGTTAGTTCAAGATCAAGGGTACTTTATTTACACACACAATTAATCATGCAATATAGACACTACTAGTTAAACTACACCTATCAACTATGACAACCTATACTTAACTTCAGGAACCCGGCTTAGGTCAGAGGAACAGTGGCCGTTGTGCGGATCTGTATCTATTGGGTCTGTAGAAGTAACTGCTGATCAGCTGGGCTCATCCGTCTGGTAGCGGGCGTTGAACTTGAACTTGCTTCTGGTGGTGCTGCAATTGCCGGAGCGCCAGGTCCAAGAGAGGCCGAACACATGGTGGTCTCTCTCTTTATCCTTGGAGAGTTTCGCGCTCTTTTTGGCGGTCCTTCGGTTTGGACCCCATTAATTGGGTAATTCTTGATCACTGGATTTGATTTGAGCCAATAAAGGGGTGGGTGCCTTGATGGCCGGCGTGTCCTAAGCGGTCATTGACCCTGTTGTTTACGCTTCCTGTGTACAGGGAGTGACACCGAAATGTCTGGGATTGTATCGGTTGCTCAAGTATCAGTCTTTTGTCTTACGGAGATGGGCCATCAAGATGCCAATCGGTTGGGGTTTCGGTACTGTCTGGATCCTTCGCTCACAAATATACATGCAGGCTCTGAGCCTGCCTGAACCTTGCATTGTCCATTTTTCCCGTTATGCTTTGCGACCGTCCATGTTTCTTATTGTAAGTGACCATCCCAGATGGCTTTAGTTAGTAATAAAATTTTGTTTTAAAACACCATATCCCTATTTCTTCATGCATTCACTCCTGGAGTATCCTTTCTTCACAGTCTTACAAAATTAATATAAAATACTGGGGTTTTGGACCAGTATCCTGGCCACTGTGTGAGGTCTGGTCCAGGATTGTAATAGTGGCTTCACCAGATACAGAGTGTTGTTTTCCTCCCATTTAGCAATCATGATACAAAAATGTCTACATGGGCTTAGTATCAGTTGACAAAAGATGCAAAGCATGTGTAGTCTGCCTGAAGGATGCCCACACCTGTCATGAATTAAAAGGGTCAGTGGTGCCACTGGCAGTAAATAGGTAGTTTCACTCCAAAGTCCTCTTCTTCCAGCTCCTTCATATGAATGCATGCTCCAAAGCCATCCTATTGAGTGCTTGCCCAGCACAGTAGCACAGTGGTTAGCACTCTTGCTTCACAGCACCAGGGTCCCAGGTTTTATTCCCGCTTGTGTCACTGTCTGTGTGGAGTCTGCACGTTCTCCCGTGTCTGCGTGGGTTTCCTCCGAGAGCCCCAATTTCCTCCCACAGTCCAAAGATGTGCAGGTTAGGTGGATTGACCATGCTAAATTGGCCTTAGTGTCCAAAAAGGTTAGGTGGGGATAGTGGAGGTGTGGGCTTTGGTAGGGTGCTCTTTCCAAGGGCTGGTGTAGACTCGATCGGCTCAATGGCCTCCTTCTGCTCTGTAAATTCTATGATGCTATGATAAGTAATAAATAAATAAATAATCTTTATTGTCACAAGTAGGCTTACATTAACACTGCAATGATGTTCCTGTGACAAGCCCCTAGTCGCCACATTCCGGCGCCTGTTCAAGTTCACAGAGGGAGAATTCAGAATTCTCAGCTGGTACAGGAATTGAACCCGCGCTAATGGCCTTGTTCTGCATCACTGTCTAGCCCACTGAGTTTTATCAACCAACTCTTCTTTTTCCAGTCATGTAATTGAAATTGTAAAACTGTACAGCTCCAGCAATTAGAAAAACACTTGGGGTGGGATTCTCTGATCCTAAGGGTAAGTGTTGACGCCTTTGGAAACGCCGTCGCGTTTCTCAACGGCGTCAACATGGCCTCAGGATCACCAATCTGGCCCCCACAGGGCCACTCCAGCTGCTGATCCTGGTGTGAACTGGGTGCCGCGGAGTCCTCGCATGCGCAGTGGGGCCGGCGGCACGGATGCACGGTGTCTCCCCTCTCCACGCTGGACCCGACGCAACATGGCGCAGGGCTACAGGGGCCGCGTGGAAGAAAGGAGACTCCCAGCCAGAGAGGCCGGCCCGCCAATTGGGGGCCCCGATCGCAGGCCAGGCCACATCGGACCCCCCCCCCCCGCCCCACAGGTCGCCCCCCGACCCTTCCATGCCGAGTTCCTGCCGGCTGAGAGTAGGTGTAAACGGCACTGGCGCGACTCGGGATTTTTGACACGGCCGTTCGGCCTGTCTGGGGCCGAGAATCGCCGGGGGGCCGCATAGAGCGGCCCAGCCAGCGCCATTGATGCCAATTTTCCGCTCTGTGGAGAATCGCGTCCCGGCGTCAGGGCGGCGCGATTTGTACAGGTCGCGGAGATTCTCCGGCCCAGCCCTGGGCTGAGAGAATCCTGCCCTTGGTTTCTTGAATCCACTTGTATTATGCCATCCAATTGTGATTTGCTAGAATTTTGTTACCCAAACGATATGAAAATACATAAGCAGCCTATACAATGCTATTGTTTGTACGTTGAAAGGTCTTTCTGCCATTACATTTCCTTCCCACACTTTTCAGCAGCTTTTTAGCAAACTTCACAAATGAGGAGGGAGATGTACCAGACTCGATATAAGTGAGATTATTCGTGCATAATACGGTGACACCCCGACACCACCCCCCCGGGAAAGGGATTTACTAAAACGTCACTAGGGATCTGTTACCGTTCCCAAATCAGTTGGAATAAAATGCCTTTAACAAGTGACCAATTAACCCCATAAATGTGGGATTGGTCAGGTAATTTGGAGGTTTTACATTTTAGTATGGCGGTAGCAAAGCCGGTGAGTGAGTTTTGGTAGAGTTCGGTCAGTTGTGAATAAGCGGCAAACTTTTGCTCGGGGAAAAAAGGGAATACATGCGAGGCGTCCCTTCTCAGTTAATTTTTTCGGCGCTACGTTTTAATTACACCGAAGTTTCGTTGCCCATGGGAACCAATGCATTATAGTGTGTTAAGAGAATGTAATTTGGTCAGGTGTTCGGTGAATGTAATTTCACATCAGCATTTTTAATTGGTCGCATTCTCCTTTCCTTTCCGATTACCAAAAGCAAGCCTTGGGTGGAGTCGAACAGGTAAAGAGACCAGGGAAGAGTCTAATTTTACATGGGCATGTTAAAATAAACTCCTTTTTTCTGTTGACTTTAACACTGATTTTGATTATTTCCTGTTGTCAAGAACAAGTTTATTCTGTTTGATTGCATTGAATGTGGTCAACTAGATTTAACTCATTCCAGGTGTAACTCCAATCTATTTGGGTGGTTTGTACTTTTACTGTGAAAGCAAACGTTGAGATTGCAATTGAGAAGTGGTTGTTTTCGATATTTTTCTGGAGACGAGTGCCAAGCATCCCTGTATTTGATGGGTGTGCAGAACTATCACTAAAAGGAATCGTTTTAATTTCATTGTTGGGTGGGGAGAGAGCTGCTGATTATCGCTTAATATCACCTTATCTAAAATGTTATTGAACTGAAGAAGGAATTTATCAGACAGTTGAAAGATTGAAAGCCTGCTGAAATCTGGATGCTTCTTAAAGAAAATCCATGTCACAGATTAAAAGACAAGGGGTGGTAAACTAAATTAGGTATGGTTGAACAACACCATTTAATGAGTATATCCATAAACTTACTCCATCTGATCTTTCATATGTGCTTTCCTGGTTTTAGCCTTTTATTATCTTGTCCAGAAGTGTATACTGATATGATTAGATGTTTTTTCCAGATTGAATAATATGTCCCAGATTTGTCTTTGGATTCTGTTCCCACCTTTGTCATTTAAAAGCTCTTCTTAAAAGCTGAACTTTGGAACTAAATAAAACAACTTGGTACAAAAGACATTTTTGTTGTATCAATTTCAGGGCTATAGTGCAATGTACAATATTATCTGCGCTGCCCTCATTTTACCTCCCAATTTGCTGCCTGAATAACTTTGTTATTGTTATCTGATGTGGAACTGTTAGTAAACCAACATCCACATTGGCCTGAGAATGGGCTGGTGGTGGGTTGTCTTGAAAACCGAGTTCTTCCTGAAGGTACACACGTGGTATTTGGTAAGGCATTCCAGGATTTTGGCTTTGATGATTGATCGAAGTAGAAACATTTTTGTTTTTGATCTATGTGTAGTTCATATTCTAAAAATGGTAGCTTATACATTTTTAGGTATTGACATTTTTTTTATGTATTGACATTTTAAGGTTTATCTGGCAGTTTTTGAACAGTCTGAAGAAATGACATCCTCCAAGAAGGAGCATCTTACTATTCAACCATATGTGAAACATCCTTTGCAGAACAGGTATCATCCTCCTTGTGTTGTGCTATTGTTTTCTGCTTGGTTAAATGTTTCAATGAGAAAACTGTTGTTTTGCTATTAGCCACTTAAAGTAAAAATATGTTTCTGTTTCTCTCAAAAGGATGGGCTTTTAATAGGCATAATTTAATAATGCAAGCCAAATGGTGTCTTCTAAATCAAAACCTAGATAATGAATGCTAATATGCTGCTCATTTTGTTGGCCATTGCATATCAACACAATATTAGCCTTTCCAGACATCACGTGTGAATTTTCCAGCATGGGTCAACTGGTTGTGATCAAGTTCTGTTTCTCCTGCCTCTGTCATCTGATGTTTTATTGTAGAATTGGATAGAACATGTGCCTGTCTGATCAGCAAATCTTGTAGTACACCATGTGGATGAACTCTTCTGACCATGTTGACTTTGGTCTGTGACTGAATTTTCTACCAGTGGCCAACTGTGATCTACAGCTAGTTTGCATTTACATGACATCTTTTCTTGTCGTAAAACACTTCAGATAACTTTATTAAATAAAATTTGACCGTGAACATGTCTGAGATATTGACTCCAGTTTGGCCCATGGTATGGTTGAACAGTCTTAATGGAGACGATAGTAGTTTAAGGATAAAATAAAATATGTTGAGGATTGGTTGTCACCAATGGTGAGGTGATGGTTGTAGATGTGCTGGAGGGCAGATTGGAGGAATCTATTGATCTTATAAAATATGGCCAAATCTGATTTGGTTGTTTTGGCAGTCGGGCAAACTATTTTGTCAGTACTGTGGTACTGTCATTATAATTTAAAAACAGAAACTGAGATTTTGGTGCACATAAAATGTAGATATATCTGCATAAATTGTATGCAATTTCAGTTGGAACCAAGTAGGGAGCCTCTAGCGTAGCATTGAGTACTCCAATTAGTTGCTGCAATTGTTTTACCTTTGGAAAATCTAGCAATTATGGCACATAAGCTAGCTCCTATGTTTGTGCTAAATTGAAAAAGGATCCATTAGTTACACACCTAATGAGAAAAGATTAGTACATCTACTTGCATCATGGTACAAACTAATACTCCTCCCATCATGGTAGAAGCTAAATGTGCCATCAGCCATTTTTCCCCTCACACACCACCTTCTATTTAAATTGATCTCTTGCTCTTGAAGGATCTAGGAATCTCCAAGTAAGCAGGGTAATTGCCACCAATTTAAATTATCTTGCCCATCTTCTGTAACTGAATTCCTGAGCGTTCCATAAGTTCAGCACTATCTCCACCACTCCCTTTGTTCCTGACTTGCAGTCAGTATATACTTGCTGCAGACACTGACAGCGTGTTCCAGAGGTAACATTTCTGCAGGCAAGTTGCATATTTTCTGGCCTGCCCTGCTTTTATTGCCCAAACCTTGAAGATAGTGCTGAGGCACTTTTTTTTTTTTTTGTTGTTGTTGAACTGCTGCAGTCCACGTGGTGTCAGTACACACAGGGTCCTGGAGCAAAGAATCCGTTGAATAGCACGGCTGGGATTCTCCCTTTTGGGGACAAAAGTCCCCACGCTCGCTGGAAAACGAGCGAGAATCACTCCGAACTTTTTCCTCGCAAGTCCAGGGTGATTCCCCGTTTTCCAGGGGGCTAGCAGGACCCTGGGTTGCGTCCCGCAGGTCTGGCTGCCAGCGGGGTCCTGCTGTCCAGACCGCGCAGTCGCAAGCAGATCCACACATACACACGGCGGCCCACCTCGGCTGGGCGCCGCCGACATGGTGGAGCCACACAGCAGGCCCGCGTGGAGTAAGATAGGTCTCCTTTCCCCCGTCCCCCAGATTGCGATGGCCTGTCGATCAGTGGCCCCCCGATTACGGGCCAGGCCACCACTGAGGCCCTCCCCCACAGTCCAATTTCCCCCCCCCCAGTACCGCCACCGCAGCTGCAGGTCCGAGCTCCTGCCGGGTGGTACTAGATGTAAACCACTCCGGTGGGGGTTCGGTCAGTCGACCGCGGAGAATCGCAGAAGCACTGTCAAGCCGGATTTCCGGCATGAACGGCTGTTCTCTGCCCCCGTGCCTGGTGAGATTACGGTGCGGAAAGTCGGAGAATCCTGCCCCACACCTCCTGGATCTTATCCAGAGATCCCTACGTTGCCATGTGAGGGATCAAAACTGAACTGCATTCTCGATACAGCCAAACTGAAGACCTTGCAGATGGCAAAACTTGTATTTCTAGTTTGCCATTTAGTTGACCAGAAATATGACTACCTGTGTGAGGTACCCTCAATAATGACACGTGGAGATTAAGCTGTAAAGATGCTTTATTAGACTAATAACTATGCTGGAGCTAGAGACGAGAGCTGACTGTTACACAGACCATGAGGCAGCCCTTTATGTATGGCTCCCAGATGCGCGGAGCCAGAGGCGGAGACCCCAGGTTTCCAAGCCAGGTCTTAAAGGGGACATCACCTTACATGATGATAAGGCAGTAACCGTTCATCACATTTACCCCCTGTTCAAAAAAAGAGTCTGGCGGGGGTGAAGTGCCATCATAGGTCCATCCGTCTCGGTGGCCGGATCGTCCTCCTCGACCTCCTCAATTCGGGCGGTGGTGCGGTGGGCACGGAGGTCCCGGTTGAGGGCACATCCGGGAGCACAGCGGTCGGAGCTTCGGTCCGGGTCGGGGCAGGGTAAGTAGGCAGGGCCGGGGCTAGTGGTGCCAGTGCAGGCGGGGTGTGTGGGGAGGGTGCACGGTAGGGGCTCACCAACGGGTGGTAGGGCCTGTAGGGGGCGACGGGTCCTGCAGGGGAGCGGCGCGGGAAGGGGTGTCTGTGGTGGAGGATCCAGCGGGTGCCAGATCCCAGAGGGAAACCATATCTTGCCTGTCGTCGGAGTACTCCACGTAGGCGTAACTGGGGTTGGTGTGGAGCAGTCGGACTTTTTCAACTAGGGGGTCCATTTTATGGCTCCTTGCGTGCCTCCGGAGCCATCAGCCAAGGTGGAAGCGAGAGCCCGGAGGTAGACTTCCTGGGGAAGAGAAACAATCGGTTGTGAGGGGTCTCATTCGGGGCCGTGCAGAGGAGTGACCTAATGTAGTGTAGGGCATCGGGTAGGACCTCCTGCCAGCGGGTGGTTGGGAGATCTCTCGACCACCGGGCCAGAAGGACAGCCTTCCACACTGTCGCGTTCTCCCCCTCCACCTGCCCGTTTCCCCGCGGGTTATAACTGGTCGTTCAGCTCGAGGCGATGCCTTTGCTGAGCAGATACTGACGCAGTTCATCGCTCATGAACGATGTACCCCGGTCGTTGTGGATATAAGCAGGGAAACCGAACAGGGTGAAGATGCTGTGCAGTGCCTTAATCACCGTGGCTGAGGTCATGTCGGGGCAGGGAATGGTGACTGGGAAACGGGAGAACTCATCGATCACGGTGAGGAAATAGGCATAATAGTTGGTGGACGGGAGGGGCCCCTTGAAGTCCATGCTCAGTCGCTCAAAGGGGCCCGAGGCCTTCATGAGCCAAACCTTGTCTGGCCGATTAGAAATGCGGTTTGCACTCCGCACAGACCTGGCAGGCCCTGACCATGGCCTTGACCTCCTTGGTTGAGTAAGGTAGGTTGCGGGACTTGATGAAATGGACGAGCCGGGTAACCCCCGGGTTGCAGAAGTCATTGTGGATGGCTTGCAGGTTGTCCTCCTGCGTGTTGGCGCATGTGCTGTGGGACAGGGCATCTGGGGGCTCGTTGAGCTACCCTGGACGATACTTGATATTGTACGAGTAGGTGGAGAGTTCGATCCTCCACCTCAATGTTATCGTTTTTTATTTTGCCCCGTTGCGTGTTATCGAACATCGAGGCGACTGACCGTTGGTCGGTGACTAGGGTAAACCTCCTACCGGCTAGGTAGTGTCTCCAGCGTCGTACAGCCTCCACAATGGCTTGTGTCTCCTTTTCGACTGCAGAGTGTCGAACCTCGGAGGCGGTGAGGGTTCGGGAGAAGAACGCTACTGGTCTGCCTCCTTGATTGAGGGTAGCAGCCAGGGCGATGTCTGATGCATCATTCAAAGGGATGGTTTCGACCACCGCGTGCATGGCGGCCTTGACGATATCTGCCTTTATGTGGTTGAAGGCCAATTGAGCCTCAGCTGAGAGGGGAAAAGTGGTGGTCTTTAGGAGTGGGCGGGCTTTGTCCGCATACTTGGGGACCCACTGGGCGTAATAGGAGGAAAGCCCCAAGCACCGTTTGAGGGCCTTGAGGCTGTGGTGGTGAGGGAGTTCCTAAGGGGGCGCAGGCAGTCTGGGTCGGGACCTAGGACCCCGTCTTCCACGACATGGCGAGGATGGCCAGCCGGCAGGTGTGGAAAACGCATTTGCCCTCGTTATAGGTCAGGTTAAGGGCTCGGGCGGTCTGGAGAAACTTTTTGAGGTTAGTGTCATGGTCCTGCTGATCATGGCCGCAGATGGTGACATTGTCCAAGTACGGGTATGTAGCCCGCAAACCGTACTGGTCCACCATTTGGTCCATCGCCCTTTGAAAAGCGGAGACCCCATTTGTGACACCAAAGGGGACCCTGAGGAAGTGGAAGAGCCGGCCGGCTGCTTCGAAGGCAGTATAGGGGCGGTCTTTTGGTCGGATGGGGAGCTGGTGGTAGGTGGATTGAGGTCGACCGTGGAAAAGACTCTGTATTGGCGATCCGATTTACCATTTCCGCGATGCGAGGAAGGGGGTACGCATCAAGCTGCGTGAATCAGTTATTGTCTGGCTATAATCCACGACCATCCGTTTCTTCTCACCGGACCGTACCACCACTTGCGCTCTCTAAGGGCTGTTGCTAGCCTCGATGACCCCCTACCCAGTAAACGCTGAACCCCCTCCTCCCAGTAAACGCTGGACCTCTGACTTGATAAAAGCCATATCTTGGGCACTGTAGCGCCGGCTCCTGGTGGCGACAGGCTTACAGTCAGGAGTGAGGTTCGCGAACAGCGAGGGGGGTGTGACTTTCAGTGTCGCAAGGCAGCACACCGTGAGGGGGGGGGGGGGGGGGGGGAAGGGTCCGCCGGACTTCAGTGCCAGGCTTCGGTGGCTGCACTGGAAATCCAGTCCGAGCAGCAGGGGGGCACAGGTGAGGGAGTTTGAAACGGGTGTATTTGGCGCCCTGGATCGAGAGATCCACAATACAGTACCCCGTGATTTGTACCGAGTGGGACCCAGATGCGAGGGCTATGATTTGGGATGCGGGATGAGTGCGTAGGGAGCAGCGCCTTACCGTTTCAGGGTGGATAAAGCTCTCTGTGCTCCCGGAGTCGAAGAGGCATGCAGTGTCATGCCCGTTGACCTGGACCTGCATCATGGAGTTCTGCAGGTGTTTTGGCCGAGGGTGATCGCACCCAGTCGCGGGTAGTCTGTCCTCAAGCCGAGTCGGACTCTTAAAATGGCCGCCGCCGGCTGCACGTGTCGGGTCGAGAAGATGGCTGCCGACAAGATGGCTGCTCCCATGATTCGCACGAGGCTGATGATGCGTCAGAAGAGGGCATGTCGGGTCGGTACGCAGCAGCATTGCGAGGCCTGCGTGCCCGAGAGCCTGATTTTCGGGCCCAGAGAGCCTGATTTTCGGGCTGGCTGTTCTTTATTTTTCTGGCCCCTGGGTCTGGCCAGGCAGACCCTCGCAAAGTGCCCTTTCTTCCCACAGTCGCTGCAGATCGCGGAGCGGGCTGGGCAGCATGGGCGTGGGTGCTGGCCCTGCCTGCAGAGGTAGCATGCTGTGCCCCCATGGTGAGCGGGTCGCCGCGTGGCGCAGGCCTGTAACACGGTTGAGTCGGAGGAAGTCCGGGGGGGGACTGGCAGAGTCCGCGGGGGTACGTACCCAATTTATGTCGGGGCCAGCGAGGAGGCGAGCGTTAGCGTCTCCTGGAGGTCGTTTGCCCCGTTTTTCGAGCAGCCGCTGCCGGATGTAGGTCGAGCGCATGCCGGACATGAAGGCGCCCCTGATGTGCAGGTTCATATGGACTTCCCCTGTCACATCCTGATGGCCACAGTCCCTGGCAAGAGCGGTGAATTTTTCAACAAACTTGTCGAGCGTTTTTTTTTTTTTTTCTTCTCTCTTTCTCTTTTTCTCTTTCTCTTTCTCTCTCTCTCTCTGCTCGTCTCTCTCTCTCTCTCTCTCTTTCTCTCTCTCTCTTTCTCTCTCTCTCTTCTCTCTCTCTCTCTTCTCCTCTCTTCTCTCTCTCTCCTCTCTCTCTCTTTCTCTCTCTCTTTCTTTCTCTCTTTCTCTCTCTCTCTTTCTTCTCTTTCTCTCTCTCTCTCTTCTCTCTTTCTCTCTTTCTCTCTTTCTCTCTTTCTCTCTTTCTCTCTTTCTCTCTCTTTCTCTTCTCTCTTTCTCTCTTCTCTCTTCTCTTTCTCTCTTTCTCTCTTTCTCTCTTTCTCTCTTTCTCCTCTTTCTCTCTTTCTTCTCCTTCTCTCTCTCTTTCTCTCTTTCTCTCTTTCTCTCTCTTTCTTCTCTTTCTCTTCTTTCTCTCCTTTCTCTTTTCCCCCCCCCCCGAGCGTTGCTGGCAGGTAGAGAGCAGATGCCGGGCGTGCACCTAATTGATGGGTTTGACAAACCGCTTGCGGAGCAAATCGATCGCCTCATAAGTCGTTGCCTTTTCGAGCGTGGTGGAGATTCTGTGACTCACCCGGGCGTGGAGTAGATGCAGCTTGCGTGGCCCCAGGATGGGAGTCTCTGCGGAGTCCAGGTAGGCCTCGAAGCACCGCAGCCAGTATTTTAAAATTTCCTTCGCCTCCGGCGTTCGTGCTTCCAGATTGAGCTTCTCTGGTTTTAGGCCTGCGTCCATCCTGAATCTAGTTTAGTCTAAAATTGAGGTACCCTCAATGACGCTCAGAAATTAAACTGTAAAGAAGGCTTTATTAGACTAATAACTATGCTAGAGACGAGAGCTGACTGTTACACAGACCATGAGGGCAGCCCTTTATGTATGGCTCCCAGATGGGTGGAGCCAGAGAGGCGGAGTCCCCAGGGTTCCAAGCCCGGTCTTAAAGGGGGACATCACCTTACATGATAAGGTAGTAACCGTTCAGTCACACTGACAGTGGTGAGTGCATTTTTTCTGAGCCATTGGTAAGTTTGTAGAAATTGTCTTCCAAAAGCACAATGAGTTCTGAATAAGCTGAATTTCACATCTGGAGTGTATGGCTTCTATTATGTTAATATCCTTGTAACTTTACACTTTTTTTTTTTTCTTTTTCTGTGAATATTACAGATTTGTGCCTACTTTTAAAGAAACATTTTCAGTAATTGATAATTCTACTTTTAGAATGGAGATTGCATTGACAGTATTACTGTATAAATATCACTGGTTGACTAATCGGGGCCTTATGTTCTTCAAATATAGGTGGACCCTCTGGTTTTTCAAAAATGACAAAAGTAAACCCTGGCAGGCAAATCTTCGTCTTGTTACTAAATTTGACACTGTGGAGGATTTTTGGGCGTAAGTATTTTAAATGGAACAGAATATGATGAATGGTTTCTAGACCGGTGTGTGGTAGCATGCCTCTAAGGGCAGGTTCTCGGAGAGTCATGTGTCTCACATGGCCAATGGTCTAGTGTGATTGAATCCTGGGGCTGAACGTGGGTTTTCCCAGCCAGTCGAGGAACTGGAGTCGAAGTCATTGGTAGCATTATTATCATTCACTGTACACAGTTACATTGTTACTAAATGGTTCTATAGATCCTTTGCTTGGTGGTCTCTGCTGCTTCCAAGTTATTACTTGGATCAACGGAGCATTTGTCATTAGCCACGCAGAATGGCAGAGAAGGCGTTGTGTCCAAGTTGATGGAAGCATGTCTATTCAGCAGTTCGTGAGTTGACATAATGCCTTCATGGCCCCAAAAATGTAGGTCTGCCACTGTGTGTCGGCCTCCATTTTGAGCTTGAGCCATTCAACCCTGATTCAGAGGATTGGGTTCAATACGATGAATGCTTGTGAAATGTCTTCAAAGCAAACAAAATACAGGGGGCAGGAGAAATGGGGTAATATCGTTAACAGCCTGCATTCACCAAACGTATAAATTGATAAGGAGCTTGACTTTTCCGGGCATCTCTATAAACCAAGAACAGTGAAGAATGCGGTCTGTGTTGGAGAGCCTACCCCTGGAGAAGTGTACGTCTACAGATGCTGCGTGTTATACCTGTGCCAGCAAGGGGCATACAGGGAGTAAGTGCCCAGGTGATGGATCTGTATTTTGTTAATATTTACGCATAGCTGGACTGATGTATCAATCATACAGACCTCGAGACTGAGCTTCTAGACTGAAGTCAAGTATCTTTATTTATGTTGATTTCAAAGTCTATTGATTTAATTAAAATTTTATACGCATACAGAATTTAAAAGTTGTTTGTCCAACGCAAATACCGATGATTGATTGAGTTGAATTCAAGATACAATTCAGTTTGGGGTAATTTCTTCAGATCAAAATTTACAAAACAAAAATGAAATGAAAGTAAATAGCTGTTTGCAAAGTAGAAATAAGTTTCAAAGGTTAGGTTAAAGATGGATTCAGAGAGAGAGAGAAAGATGAGAGATGATTTTGGAGAGAGAGAGGGTTCTCTCCCTGTCTCATAAATAAAACATAATCGTTAAGGTTCTATCCCCTTTCTAACTGCGATTGGGTTAAAATATTTATAATTCATTTAATCAAGTTTTAAGAGATAATATGGCATGGGAGAACTTAAGTTTCAAAGCACTTATTTCTTGCCATGTTCTCCAGAACTGGGATGTTTGCCCAGTAATGACAACAATGAGTCTATAGTCAGCCTGAACACTGACTTTCTTATCAAATGTTTTCCCATGCGCTCAGCATTTTATGCTGTTATGGCTAATATATATGATTTTCATAGCATAATGTCACCTAAATCATTTCATAATAAGTAGATTTTCAAGGCTAAACTGGAGCTTCCTGGTGCTGGAGAAAAAAATCCCAGCTCCATTGCACAACGTAGAAGCAGAAGAAGGTTTGGATGTATACAGGTTAAATAATGGTGAGCAAAGTGGCTTTCATCACGGTCGTAATGATGGTTAATGGTCATCTGCTCAAAATGGAGGCCGACACACCGTGGCAGACCTACATTTTTGGTTCCCTGAAGTTTGAACTGTTATGGGGACCCCTTCACAACCAGCAACGAGGTCTGGCGTAACCACTGTTATCATCTTCAATGTGGTTGTTCCACAACCGATCACCAGCAAAAATTTAACCGCTACATCTCAGATTTTGATTAAAATTGCTGTACTGGATTATCTTGCGTCAAAGTCACTGGTGTGAATAAACATTTCCTATGCCTTATGGATTTCGAGTTATGGGGGGATGAAAATTAGGGAAATGTTATATACATGCATGATGCATCATAGAATGATGAAATAAAACATAGAAAAGACCACTGTCAATATAATCTTTTATTTTAGACACCTATGAGAATACATACTACATGAAGCACATTTTACAAAATACTCTTTTCTCTGTTTTTTCTAGCAACATATTCATGTACAGCTTTGTCATATGAGAGCTTCCTTGCAATGTCATTTTCTAGAGACAATATGCAGAGAATTTAAGCGCTCTTCAGTCATGGTAGACTGAAATTTGTTCTTTATAAAGGATAGCTTTGAAAAATTCCTTTCTGCTTCACAGCTTGTGATGGGCATTGTCAAGTTCAGCTTAAGTGCAGTAGTAATATTGGAGAACACTTCAATTAGGTGTTGCTCACAAATAGAACATAGAAAATACAGCACAGAACAGGCCCTTCGGCCCACGGTGTTGTGCCGAACTTTTGTCCTAGATTAAGAACAAATTAATCTACACCCCAACATTCTACTGTAATCCATGTGCCTATCCTATAGCCGCTTGAAGGTCCCTAACGTTTCCGACTCACCTACTTCCACAGGCAGTGCATTCCATGCCCCCACTACTCTCTGGGTAAAGAACCTACCTCTGACATCTCTTTCCTCCACCCCCCCCCCCCCCTCCACCATTCACCTTAAATTTATGTCCCCTTGTAATGGTTTGTTCGTAATGGTTTGTTCTACCTGGGGAAAAGGTATCTGACTGTCGACTCTATCTATTCCCCTGATTTATCTTATAAACCTCACTCAAGTCTATAGTTTCCATGATGATTATCCCTGCTATCTTTCATAAACAGTGGTACCACATTTGCTATTCTCCAGTTTGGGATTTCACCTGTAACCAATGAGGATACAAAGATGTCAGTCAAGGCCCCAGTAATTTCCTCCCTTGCTTCCCTCCGTATTCTGGGGTAAATCCCACCTGGCCCAGGAGACTTATCTACCTCCTCCTCCTTTTCAATGTTAATATGATCTAGACTGTCCACACACCCTACCCAAGAATCATCTACCACAAAGTCCCTTTCTTTGGCGAACACTGATGCAAATTACTCATTTAGTACCATGCCCATTTCCTCCAGCTCAACACGAGATTCCCCCCCACTGTCCTTAAGTGGTCCAATCCTTTCCCTGGCTACCCTCTTGCTTGTTACATATGAATAAAAAGCTTTGGGATTCACCTTAATCCTACTTGCCAAGGACTTTTTATGACCCCCTCCTAGCCCTCCTAATTTCCTGCTTCAGTACCTTCCTACTTTCTTTATACTTCTCAAGGGTTTCAACTGTCCCCACCCTTCTAGACCGTACAAAAGTTTTGAGCTGAAGAACTCCTGTGCATTGTATTTTAGATGGCGTGTTTTCTTCTGTGTTCTGGGATTTCCTAAGGTGCAAATATTCTTTGAACTGATAACACTCGTTTACTAATTTGTGGTCAATATCATCTTTGTAATACGATATTCTAAGTTTAATACTGTCCTTCACCAATTCTGAGAGGAACTTGAACCTTTTCGCAATCTGCTCATATGGGTCAATCCTCTTGCGTAACTGGATTATCAAGCAATCATAGAGCTGATATAGAACTTCTATCCTAAATTTGTCAGCTCCTCTCAAAGAAGCAATACCACTTGTTCCATCTGAAAATTTTCCTTGTAACAATGCGTTTGGAAGCATCAGAATAACCTGAGGTGATATCTTCACACAAACCTTTTGCTTCTGATTCATAGTGTGCAATCCTATTGGCTGAATTTCCCCTTGAGTTCTTTAACAAATGAAAGTACAGATGATAGCAGAAGATCACCTTCAAATACATCAAAACCAGGGGTTTGGAGTTTCTTACTTGTTCTGTTGAAACGCTCCAGCACTACTTCCAAACGACTGTTAAAATAGCATATTCCAGCTTTACCAACTTGTGGTATAAATTCTTTGCATCTCGTTTACATTCAGGCTTCTCTTCTGAGTCTTCAAAAATATGTTTTGAGAGTTTGTAAAATACCCATTTATCCATTTTTAATTGCCCAGACTGCTTCATAGTGTGCAGACCATCTAGTTACACTTAAGCTCTTCAGAGAAAAATGTAGATTGCCCTGTGTGTTTAAAATCCCCCAACCTCGTGGAGATCCAGAAAAGAAAACATACAGCTCCTGTAAAATGCCAAAATAGTCAACAAGTTCAGGTACAATAGACACTGCCTTTTCTCCAAGGTTAAGTGAATGGGCTGCACATGGTACATAGTCTGCGTACCTGTTAATGTTTTTAAAGAGTGCTTGCAGCCCTTTCTCCGAGCCCTTCATGTTAGATGCATTATTGTAGGACTGACCACGGATATTTTCAAGTGAAAGCTTGTGTTCACCCAGGACTTGTTGTATTTTGTTGAACAAGGTCGTGGATGAATGGTTTTCTATCGGTAAAAATGTTAAAAATCTCTCACCGGGTTTTCCATTATAGCAGTATCGAACCACAATTACCAGCTGGTCAACATGTGTCAGGTCAGGCGTAGAGTCAACAATAATAGAGTAGTTTAATCTTGCACATATTTTCCCATGATTTCTATCAATTCTTCATACACGGGCTTGGATAGGTAAATAGCATTTACTTTTTCATTTTTACATTTCTCGATGTTCATCTAAAAATGGGTCGAACTCTACAATAAGTTCAATGGCCCCCATGAAGTTTCCATTATTTGGTGAGCCCCACTTCTCCTCATGATCTCTTATGCCAAACGTCTTTCACTTAACTTTTTATAACAGCTACAACTCTTTTCAGTACTTCAAAATAGTACTGTCTGGTTTTTCTTATCTGTTCTTCAAGTTGCTGATCCACAGTATTTTTATTTGACTTTCTTGTTATCCAACACAACATTGCCCTCTTGTGTTCCATGCTGTCTTCATGATTCTCCATAGTTCTGAGTACATACAACAGGTGGGTGTTCTGACTGGATGAAAGTGATGTTTGGCATTTAGAAAAGAGTTTGCAAACAAAACACTACTGCCTTTGCTCTTTGAGTAAACTAACCAGGATCTCATCAGTCTGGCCATTTTTCAATCTTTTTTCAAAATATTTGTTTGAGAAACTTCTGTTTTGCTCCTTGTAATATACATCATTTGGTTTTTAATTTTGAAAAAAACCTATGTCTTGCATTGAACAATTCTGTATGAAATCATTATCAACTGTTATGGGCCAGTTTTGAGATCACTGTTTCTTTGAAATCACTGAATTTGCTTCCTGTTTCATGTTTCTGCTCCGTCTCTGCTTGTTCCGCGGTACTTTCATGTTGACCACTGTGATCGTCATCTGTATCAAAAGTGTCAACAGTTGGTGAATATTGCTAGAAAGAGCTCCCACGGTTTGTGCACTATCACTGGCTTCAATGGTGTCTGCTTGGCTTGTTTCAACTAAGTGTTGACAAACTTGACATTGCGAAATAGTTTTAGTTTTTGACATTTAGAAATTTCGTCAGATCGCTTTTCATTGAGTTTGCATTTTTGGTATCCACTTAAGTACTTTCGTGAACTCATTGTTATTCCTCTAGGGTCTTGACCTGTTAAAAAGGGAAAACGATTACATTAGCCACAGCAGAACAGTCAACTTACCGCGACACTCCACCTTTACAACATCTGTGCTACTGACTCAAACTTTGGGATTGTTGAAATATATACAACAAAAAATTAATCAATTTGAGTCGTGCGACTGTTCTCATGCTTTGAAAGGAAAAAGATTTAGGTCTACTTTGAGTTTTTTTTTTTTAAAAACCCCTTCTCGGAAAGTAAAGCGCCATTTTTAAAGATTTATAATAAGCTAAATAGCCGCCTATGTTCAAACTAGCCTACGCTAGGTTAGACTAAGTTAAGCAAGACAAGGCCACCAAAACTCAGGCTAAGGTAATGTACACAATTTTACCATTATTTGAACACTTTTTCATAAGCACCTGTAATTTAACACACATTCATCTTATTACTTTTTCATATTTGTAATATAGTATTAGCCTAGGCTATGCGTTCGTAACCTACCTTCCGTTCACCTTCATACATTATAGGCTTAGGCTAATCTAACACAGGCTTAGGCTAATCTAACACTATTTCACCTTTATTATTTACCTTACTTTTTCTAAATATAACACTTATTTTTGAGTAGGGGTAATTAAAATATTATATCCTTATGAACACTTTATTGAAAAGAATTCTTGTCTAGATCGCTGTCACGAGTGCTAGCACGTTGAAAAAATAGCATTGTGATTGCCTTTTCAATGGCTCCCCTTTTTTTTGTTACGACATGTCATCTACTGTTTGTATTTCTGTCATAAATGTTAGTGTTTTAAATTATTCATGATTTTTTATATTAAATATTTAGAATGAAACATCCTTAATTTGAATGTTTTTTGTTTACGGCTAGCCTACATACTTTAATAACCTTCATTTTTATTTTAACTTTTATGTTGTATTGAATTACACTATTATTAATATTATTTTTTTAAGAACCCCTTCTCATACAGTAGACTAAAGTCGCTTCTGGGGCCCCTCCAGGATTAGGGGCCCTGAAGCTTAAGCTTCATTAGTTTCATAGTAGATCCGCCCCTGCCGACACAGGAGCCTCTGCCTCAGTAGTGAGAGAACAAACTCTTCGATGTCTACAGGGAGTGGTTCAGCCACTGAGATTAAAAAAACACCGCAACCAGGCTGGCGACATATACAGGGGATGCTATACAGGTTTTGGAACAAGTACACCTGTCTGTTACAGGCAGCAGTAAACTGAACTTGGAAGATTTAGGCATTATCAAACCCATGCAGTTCTTGTGGTGTGGGCAGCTCCCGTTGTGCCAATACTTAAGCCAGAGAAGACTGTAGGAATATGTGGAGACTATAATTAACAGTCAATCAAGTGGCAAAATTGGACCGGTATCCCATACTAAAATAGTCTACCTGTATGACAGGTATCCCATGCCTAAAATAGACTACCTGTATGCCAAGTTAGCAACACCTAGAATAGATGACCTATAGGCTAATAGACATGAGTGATGCATGCCAGCAACTGGAGCTGGATGGGTTATCCAGAGAGATTGTCACTATAAACACACAAAGACCTATACCAACACACTGGACTGCCATTTGGAGTATCTTCAGCTTGTGCAATCTTTCAACACAATGATGGGGAGCCTATTTCAAAATTTACCTGAGGTAGTTGTTTACTTAGATGATGTGCTTTACTGGAGCCATAGAAAACAGATACCGAACCAACCTAGAGGTTTTTAAAGATGTTCCAGAAATCTGGAGTAAGAGTAAAGAGAGAAATGTACCTTTCAAGGACAGCACAGTGACTTATTTAAGGCTTAGAGCAGATGCACAAGCCCGTTCTCCCCCCCCCCACCTCGTATGGCCATTATAGAAGTCCCAGCCGAAAGTGTCGGAGTTGAAATCTTTTCATGGAATGGTAAACTACTATGGAAGGTTTATTTCCAACTTAATTTGTCCATACTATTGGCACCTCCTACATGCATTATTTAAAACAAAAAACCCATCCGTGATGGTACTGGATGACTCAGCAAACTGAAGCCTTCAGACAAATGAAGCAAGCCCTGCCTGTGATATTCTTTTGTGATTCTTAGCTTTGTGAACACTACAACATCCATCCCAAGAATAAGTTAATTAGCTAACATTTATTTACACTAATTAAAGCTCGACCACTTACCTAGAGTATGTCTAGTAATCTACAACCTACACTAACACCAGTCTCTACACTCTCCATCTATAACTGTACTCTGATCTCTCTCACTACTCCAATGCTCTCCTCTCCAGCCTTCTCCCAGAAGTTTGAGAGTCAGTGCTTTATATGGTTCTGCATCTAGCTCCATCTGGTGGTTAATTATATGACATTAACGTGTTGTATTCTGAACATTTCCCACAATGTCACAGCCCCCTTTCTTTGATAATGTTTGAAATTCTTTGTAACATATGTTGTTGAGAATACTTTCATACAGCTCATGCTTAAATGTTCTGTTACATATCATAATTGGAGTTACAGTACTTGGTGCTTTACAAATTTAGTCTATTTGGTGGCTTTCTTGACCTTTTTAATGCACTGGCAGTGTTGGAATTGGTCTCATCTGTTCTGTCTGTGTAGTTGATAACGACGTTGATAAGTCAATGTTGCAAAACATGGTGTCTGGGTTTGTTATTGTTGTCTCTAGAAACTGCAGCAAATTCTTTACTTTTAATAATGCTTTTCTGTTCCTACGAAACACAGTCCAGCCTCTGTTTGTACCACATGATCATGGTGAAACCACATTTAACACTGTTGGCAATGTCTGACCAACAGCCCTTTGGATTATGTATTCTGACGACAGCTCCTTCTTTTAGTGGCGGTAATTGTTTTGCATGCCTGTCATAGTATGTTTTTTGCTTGCATTGCTGTTGCTTCGTTCTTTCATGGGTTAACTGCTCATCCATGTTTGGAATTGTTATGACAGGCAATGTTGTACGAATCTTCCTTCCCATGAGCATCTGGGAGGCAACAATCCTGACTATAAAGGAGTAGCTCTGTAGCTTAACAGCACTCGTGACAAATTATTTTTGTCAAATGCCTTTTTGAATAGTTCTTTCACCTTTCTCTGCTTTCCCATTAGATTGGGGATATAATGGACTGGTAACCTGTTGGAAGTTGTATGCTTCTACAAATGACAACCATTCCCAACTACTGAAACAGGGTCCATTATCGGTCATGACTTTTAATGGAATTCCATGTCGAACAAATACAGACTTTGCCGCTCTTATCTCATTATCAGGGAATGTCTGAACAACTAAAATCCTTTCAAATAAGGAAGGATGAACTGAGCTGCAAAACAGTGTCCTTCTGTGAGGAGTGATGGTAATAGCTCCCACGCCCGGCAGGAAGTTGTTATTGGAGGAACTGCACAGTGCTCGCCCATTGGCTTACAGTTATGTATGGTGGCCTTGGTTAGATGCAGACACAAGTTTTAAGGTTAAATACTGCAATCAATGCCAGCTTCAACAAAAATTGCTGCCAGCAGCCCTGATGTACCCTAGGCAGTGGCCAGGTAGGCCATTGGTATGCCTCCACATTTTTGCAGGCCCTTTCATGGGTACCATATGCCTACTTACTTACCATGTGCCTACTTGTAGTGGATGCACCCACAATGGCTAGACATCTATGGAAAGAAGTCCACAAGCTGTTTGGCAAGGCAAGCATTCGCCACCCATGGTTTGCCGGAGATGTTGGTTTTCGATAACGGGAAAGCATTTAACAAATGGCATTACGCATTTGCCTACCACACTGTACCACCCCTCCTTTTAATGAGGACTATGCAAACCTTTTTTTAAAGCAGCCACCAGCATCTCTGCAGACCAAATTATCATGTTTTCTTGAATATCGAATGACGCCATTCATGACCACTGGAATAACTCTCTGCCGAGTTGCTAGGCATATTCTGACTGGGGTTGGACCTGAACCTGGTGTTTCCAAATTCAGTGGGGAGGGTGGAAGCAGTGGGGAGGGTGGAAGCAATGTGCAAAAAAAAAAAATGACTACATAATTCGACAAAAACTGAACAGAGGTGGATGACATGGTATATGTAAAGAATTTTGGTGCTGGTCTGAATTGGATCCCTAGAATGGCTGTGATCAGACCGGGTCTAGTGCCATATGAAACAGATGTTCAAGGTACAAGGGTGAGGAAACACCAGACCATTTGAGAAGAGAATCATTCACAGAACCTGTGGGACAGTCTGCCCCTAATTAGCCTGTCAGTGATATTGCTGTGGGTGGAAATAATGCTGCAACTCGAGGAAGAGCCAAGTAATGGTACAGTGGGAACTGGAGACGCTATCTACACTAACACACCTTCGCAAAGACGGCCATTGAGGTTTAAACTGAAGTTTCCTCACCTACTGGTGAATTACAACACTTGCAAGATCAGGAAGTCCTGGACCATGCATAACAAACTGTGAGATCCATTTGTTTTATAATGTAAATAACCCATTTCAAAAACATGGAACTAATTAGGAACTCTGAGGAATGTGACAGTGTTTCCCTGCTCAGAGGGTCATGTGACTGATTAATCCAATCCGGTCAGAAGGTGCAAATCCTGGGGCTGAGCGTAGGTTTTCTGAGCCAGTTTAGAAACTGTTGAAGTCATGGGTTCAGCTTTGAATTCCAATTCTTTTCAAAATTTAGAGGAATAGATTTCTTCAGCTCTAGGATAAAATATTGTCTGTAGTGAAAATATATATTTAGATTCATTCATGGGCCGCCCTGTTAAAAATCAACGGTGGGTTTGGAGTCACATGTATAAAATTCCTACAATGCAGAAGGAGGCCATTCTGCCCATCGGGTTTGCACCAACCCTCCAGAGTGCCCTAGCCCTTTAACCTCACCCAACACCTAACCTGCACATCTTTGGACTGTGGGAGGAAACCGGAGCACCCAGAGAGAACCCACGCAGACACGGGCAGAATGTGCAAACTGCACACCGACAAGTGACCCGAGGTCGGAATCTAAGCTTGGTGCCTGGTGCTGTAAGGCAGCAGTGCTAACCACTGTGCTGCCCAGATCAAGTAAGGATGACCGATTTCCTTCCTTAAAGGACATTAGTAAACTAGGTTGGTTTCTACCACAATCGACAGTGGTTTCATGGTCATCAAAATGACAATACCATACCATGATGCCACTGCCTCCCCCTGTTGCAACAACAGCTGATCTTGTTGGATACTGCTAAAGCACCTGCTCTGAGACAAATGAGCCCAAAACAGTGCTACCTCTAAAGCTCTTCTATTAAAATGAACTTGCCTACAAGAGTGTTGCATTTATGGATTTTGCTCTTCAGTCAACCATATTCTACTTTTATCTCTTTTACATTGTTGTTTTGTGCTCTAATGAATGGTTTTACAGCATAGTTTGATCAGATTGAAATTTTGATCACTACCTGTGGATGGGAAGCATAAAAAGGAGGACTGCAATAGGATTTTATATTTCATACCTTGCCTCTTACAGAAAGTTTCTTCTCCAATATGCCATACATAAGCCATTTATGTTCTATCCAAGGTTCTTCCTGCTTTTAAGATACACTTGGATCCATGGCATGCAAGAAAATCACCCAAGGTTCTTTCTTTTCCCCTGCTTGTGGGGATGTGATGTCTTGACGTAAGGAACATGTAAGAATTAATTGATTATGGAGACGAGTTACCTTTTTTAAAAAGAAACCCTACATTTTCTGTGAAAGTATTGTAATTTGTTGGGAAATCTTGTACTGTCTTTTGCAGAAATAAACAAAGGAATCTGGACTGTTTACATTTCTTCTGGAATTGCTTGCAGTTAGATATTCCATGCTGTTTCACATGGTTATTCTAGAATAAAATTGAAATGCCTAGCTATCGAACTGACCGGTCTAATAAGGCTATTGTTCAATATGCCAAATGGAAACCGTAATTGTAGCTGTCGAGATCAGTATATTTTAAGCTTGTAGCTGTCGAGATCAATATATTTTAAGCTCTTGATCTCATCCCCCAAGATCACGTAATCCATTTCTCATGCCAATTGTTTGACTCTGATACACTTTCTGTTCTATCTTTCCAGCATTTCTCCTCCCTTTATAGTTTTTGTCCCGCACTGGTCCTTATCTCTATTCCGTGTGCTGAGTGGCTGGCTATGGGTCACTTGATTAGCATAGGTTACTCCAAAACCTGACTCTTGACTTCTTTCAGTCATGTATGGATGCAACTACTTTCTTACTGAGATCAATCTCTCGTCAATGCTGAGCGAAACTGTTGCAGTTCTAAACTTGTATCAAATGTTTTTTCTCTTTAACTGAAACTTTATTTTTCTTTACTTCAATAGATTATATAATCACATTCAACTTGCCAGTAGGCTGATGTCGGGCTGTGATTACTCTCTCTTTAAGGTTTGTAGGTTTGCTAACTTTAGGCAAAGTTATTAATTCTTTGATCCAGAAGAACTTGGGAGTGTTGAATTGCAATCTAACTTTGTCACAACCTTGAAGGCCTCTCTGAAAGATGAATGCTGCTGAATGTGAATTTGCCTTGTTTACAGTGCCCCCATGAGGAAGTGTAGCAAAATGTGAGAATTTTCAGTAATAAATGTCCGCGAGCCTCCTGGCTGTACAAGAAAAATGCCTTTTTCCTAATATTTCATTTGTTGAAACAATAATTTTACACTCAATAGTACCACACACCACTATGATCTGTGCAAATGCAATCTCTGTTTGGTGGCAATGGAATTTTCCAAATGCAAAGTTTTTAGCCCAACTGCCATTCTTGCTTAAACTGACACTGACTCGAAGAGGAACATTGCAGAGCAAACTTGTAGCATGAGTGATCTACAATTTAAAAAAAAGATGTAACATAGTACAAAATAATTCACATTTAACTACACTCGGTCTGAATGGGAACTGAGCAGATTCATCACCATTTGCTGACTCTTAAAAGTAAATGGTGATTTTCTTTTCTTTTGTAAAATGAAGTTTTTTAATTCTGATGTGAAACTCCCTTTGAAGTTTTTTTTATTTCCGATGTGAAACTCCCTTTTAAGTAGTGTAATATTTTAAAATTTGTATTGTTACATAGGATGGTATTGAGCCGATGTGGGAGGACAACAGAAATAAATGTGGTGGAAGATGGTTAATCACGTTGTCCAAGCAGCAAAGGATGCTAGAACTTGATCAATTCTGGCTAGAAACAGTGAGTTGTCAATGTTAGTCGTGGGCAGTTTCAAAATGCTGCTTATTTTCCTCCCATTACAAACTTACAACTCTTCTAGGTGACCAGCACCATTCAATGTTCTATTGATTATTGGCACGAGATGTTACACCTGTCATATTTTAAATGCTTTGTGGCTAAAATTTACTTAATCAAAGTAGAGGTTTGAGTCTTTTGATTTACAGCACTTGTGATTTATGAAGAGACACCAGTAATGCTCGCTCTCACTTCTGAATTGCAAATTGTTGATTCCAATCCCATTGCAGAGACTTGATCACAACAACCTGGACTGATATTCCAGTGCATTGCTGAGGGAATGCAGAACTGAGGTGCTCTGTTTCAGATGAGATGTTAAACAGAGGCTCGATTTATCCTCTCGTGTCCTATAATGCTAGTGTGTGCGGGGCAAGGGATTTCATCCCAGCCTGCTGGATGGCATTTATACGACTGTTAAAATCATCAAAGCATGTTAATTGACTACTCGGGTATTCCTGTTTGTGGGAGCTTGCTTGCTAGGTCCAAATTGACTGTGCACCTCTATTGGTTGTAAAGCATTTTGGGATGAATTTTTTTACTGTTTTTATTTGGGAGTTGAAGTTAGATTGAACTTCTAAGTTTATAAAAACCCAGATCTTAAAGTTCTATTTGAAAAATATATGCAGTAGATGCCAATAGAACAACTAAGCATTAGAACAACGAAGCATTCTAAATCTAAGTAAATTAATGACTTTGTATTGATATTTGCATTTAATATCTTTTTGCAAGCTGCTATGCCTTATTGGAGAAGCTTTTGATGATTATAGCAATGAAGTATGCGGTGGGGTAATTAATGTCCGAGCAAAAGGAGATAAAATAGCAATATGGACCCGTGACACTGAAAACCAAGAAGCGGTTTTGCATATAGGGTAAGTTAGTGGTTTTTCTTCGTTGTATCTGTCTCTGATCACTTTTGGGACATTCCCTAGTTAACTGTAGAAATTTTGTATTGCCAGAACTTGCCCCCCACCCCCATTTAGCTTCAAACCCTTTGATTTAATTTACCTTCCCTCCCCTCTCCCAAATTCCCCCCTCCCAAATTTTATTGTTAAATTTTTATTTTTGCAATTTGGACACTTGCTAGAAAACAAAACTTGTTGTTGGCAAGCTACATGAAATTTAGTGCATGACCCATAATTCTCACTGCTATTTTGTGACTGTTCTTGCTTTGTAATAGTACATAGCTATCGTTTTGATACTTGGAACTTTTGCAAAAGATTTAAAGAACCCAACTTACACTTTTTAACAGCACAAAATAGCCTTGGAGGTGGCCTGCTGTTGGCCGGCAGTAGGATCTAGTCCCAGTCATGTGTGGGGATGTTCGCTGAGTTCAACACCATTTGTGACTCCTCCGACACTGAAGCATTCTATGTGCAAATACAGAAAGACCTGGACAATATCCAGACTTGGGGTGTTACATTCTGGGGGTCATCATAGACCAGAGACTGAATTGGGCTCCAACTATAAATACTGTACTACAAGAGCAGGTCAGAAGCTAGAAAGTCTGTGGCAAATTGACTCCAGTCTATCCACCACCTAAAAAGGCACGAATCAGGAGTGCGATGGAAAACTCACCACTTACCTGGATTAGTGCAGCTCTAAAAACACTCCATAATCCCACTTGATTGACATGTCTTCCACAAGTCTTCACTCCCTTCACTACCGACATACAGTAACAGCAATGTGTACCATCTACAAAATGCACTGCAGGAACTCACTAAGGCTCCTTCGGCAGCACCTCCCAAACTCTCAGCCACTACTTTCTAGAAGACAGAGGCAGCAGATGCAAGGGAACACCACCACCTGATAAATTCCCCTCCGTCATTCACCATCCTGACTTTGATATATATCACCATTCCTTCACTGTCACTGGGTCAAAATCCTGGAACTCCATCTCGAATACCAGGGTGTACCTGCACCACCTGGAGTGCAGTGATTCATGAAGGCAGCTTATCACCACCTTCACAAGGGCAATTGGGGATGGGTAACAAATACTGGCTGAGCGAGCAAGGCCCACATCTGAAACCTACGCAAGTGTGCGCTATTGGTGGGACTGGAAGATCCTGCTGGCATAATAGCTTGAAGATGTAGCCCTAAATGAGACCGCGTTATCGATCAAAATTTGATAGTCTCTAGGATATATTGGGACGAGTGCGAAGTAGATTTTAAGGAACGTTTCCAAGATGAGGGAGAGAGTTTAAAGAAAGTGGAATTTAGGAGGAAATTCCAGAGCTTGGGATCCAGACAGGTGACAACACAGTGATTTATAGTGGAGTGCTTTTTTTTTTTTTTTGAATGGGTGATGCGCAAGATGCTAGTGTTGAGTACAGATCTTGAAGCTTTATTAATGCTGTGGGGTGGGGAGGAATTTCAGAACTAGGATAAGAATTGAGGTAATATACAGGCAGCAGAGTTTAAAAGGGTGGAGGATGCAAGATCAACCAGGAGAGCGTTGGAATCCACTAGTGTAAAACAAACGTGTGGTACAGTTGGGAGCTCCATCATGTGGACAAACATGACCCCCAAATAGTGAATGTTCTATCGGAGAGTGTGATGGATACTAAATACAGTGGCTTCAGTCTTTCCAATATTGGGTGAGGTGAGTTGTATGCAGACAACACTCATTGGCACCTGAGGATGATGCCACCAGGGAGGAATGTTCTTGACCTGTGATAACCCATGTGAGTGGGAAGAGATACCTTGGTTTTTTTTCCAAAATGGCTACAAATGTGAAATTGGAACTGGGGGAAGGCAGTTCTGTCCATGTTGGAGGGAGGGTATTGGAAGCATTGTGTTTTTGGTGGGGGGAGGAGGAGCAGGATGGTGGGGAGTAGAAGTAATTGGAAAAGAAAATTGTGAAGTAATGCTTAGTTGAACAACTTGACTAGGACACCGAAGAATGATAATTGAAGAAGGCACTCAGTGGAGAACATACCACCTCCACTCTGTTAACTCCTATAATTACAATAATGCAGCTATTTTGAGACTTTTCCATGCCTGGTTGACACTGTAACTAAAATCCACATCCAACAATCTGTTCCGAAAAGTCTGATCACATTTTGACAGGAGTGACTAATTGCACATGGTAATGACTTGTTATACCACGGGTTAGCTGAGACAATATACACCACTGTGTAAAAAAAATTTTTAAGACTTTATTGGGTTTTCAATTTTTGCATCAAACAAACGAGCAGAAAGATAGCTACAGGTATATGTAAAGCACAAAACAATAGTCATTACATAGTTGGGAACAAATAAGACTAGATGAATTGGGATACAATCCCCAACATGTTCTTAACATGGATAGATGACCTGTCTGTACCCAACAGGATGCAGGCAACATTTATAGACTTGCATCTCATCCATAGCTAAAAAAACAAAATGACAGGAAAATATAATACCCCGAGAATACCAGTGCGAAAGGAAATCGACTCTTGCAGTGTAATTTAACTCTCTCCAGTACCAGACTGGAACAGACAGCTGTCAAAATGGCAAAAGCAATGACCAGAGGACTGGGCGTAACCAAACCTTAATACTCAGTCTAGGGCCTCCCATGAGCAAGAATCTGAACTTCCTGTCCCAGCCCCAGTTTTGTTTTTTTATTCATAAGTGGAACGTGGGCATTGCAAGCTAGCATTTATTGCCCATCCCTAATTGCCCCCGAGGAGGCAGTTAAGAGCCAACCACATTGCTGTGTGTCTGGAGTCACATGTAGGCCAGACCAGGTAAGGATGGCAGATTTCCTTCCCTACAGGACATTAATGAACCAAATGGGGTTTTATGACAATCGACAATGATTTCACGGTCATCATTAGACTGTTAATTCCAGATTTTTACTGAATACAAATTTCACCATTTACAGTGGCAGGATTTGAACTGGAGTCCCCAGAACATTCTCTGGGTCTCTGGTTTACTTACCGGTGACAATACCACTACGCCACAGCCTCCTGATCAATAGGCAAAACAGATCACCGGACCTCCAGCATCATTTGTGGGCAGCACGGTAGCACAAGTGATCAGCACTGTGGCTTCACAGCGCCAGGGTCCCAGGTTCGATTCCCTGCTGGGTCACTGTGCGGATTCTGCATGTTCTCCCCATGTCTGTGTGGGTTTCCTCCCACAGTCCAAAGACGTGCAGGTTAGGTGGATTGGCCATGATAAATTGCCCTCCGTGACCAAAAAGGTTAGGAGGGGTTATCGGGTTATGGGGATAGGGTGGAAGTAAGGGCTTAAGTGGGTCGGTGCAGACTCAATGGGCCGAATGGCCTCCTTCTGCACGATATGTTCTATGCTCTATTGCCGCCCCCAACGGGACAACAGAATATTGTGGGGCCAAGAATCAAAAGGAATATAAACTGGCCCCAATCGGAAAACCCACTTCAGGACGGTTGGGCCCTCAGAGCAGACCCCAAACTGAGGTGTGCCTGGTTGAGAGGGAGGGCTGATTTTCTCTTCTCTCTTTCCCCCCCCCCCCCCCCCCCCAAACAACCAGGACCGTTCAATAGACCAAAGTATTATGCCACCCAAAAGCCAATAGAAGAATAACTTTAAATTGGTATATAGTGTCCGGGACACCATTTACTATCCAGCACCACCATGGTCAACCCTCACAGGTACCAGTACTTGGAGAGTAGAAGCAACACCCTCAAAATCCCAAGTCAGAAGAGTGAAGAACAGTGGCTGGGATTCTCCGAGCCTCTGCGCCGCAATCGTGCTCGGCGCGAGGGTGGAGAATGAGCATCAGACCCGCGATCGGATCCAATGCTGCTCCCGCGATTCTCCAGGAACCGGAGAATCGCCACTAATCGCGCGCGAGTGGTCGATGCAGCGCCGGTCGGGGGCCATTGAAAGAGTCCCCTGTGGCAGTTCTCCACTGAGAGCACTCTTCAGGATCTTCCAAAGATTCCAATGAATGGAGCACTAATCACAATAATTCCAACATGCCAACTCTATCAAGCCCAGGCAGTCGACTATCTAGGCTCCAAATGGCTGGCTCGGGCGACCCCTCTCTATCGACAACAGGAGCAAGACCAGGCCAACCCAAGCCACGCCTTGGGGAGAGGATTAAATGTGCTCCCTGAATCTGAGCTGCCTGGCATCCAGATAGAGATTCCTGAAACATGACAGCCAGTTCTCCAACTCTGGGAGCTTCTCCACCACCCCACTGTAGACCCCACCTTGTTATGGGCCAGGGTTTAGAGAACCCCAAAGTGTATCATGCAGTTCACCTGACCCACAACTTTTACCAGATTGTGGTATGGGGAGCATACGGCCCACTCTACAGTTGTGGTAGAGCAGAAATCGAAAAGTATTTTTAACGCAAAACAATGTTTATTCTATGAACTCAAGTTAACCTTTTTAAAACATACAGTGAACATCTTAGCAACCATCAATTCAACTACAACCCCCAAAGAATACAACACTAAGTAATCCTTAATAACTTCCCAAACAACATCCAGAAGACAAAAGAAACACCTTTTTAACAGAAGCACATCAGGTTTACATTCACTACTGAAAACATTTATAATTCTGAATTCACCAAATGATCAAGAGATAGTCTTTTCATGGCAGAGAGAACAACCGTACACCTGCTTTGTCTGGATTTAGCTCCAACATTGAAAACGAAACTAAAACACAGCCTAAAACGAAACTAAAAAGTTGACGGGCAGCCCAGCTCCACCCACGCTCTGACATCACCACCTAAGTAATAAACAGCCATTTCTTCAAGGTACTCTCACTACAGATACTTGTATGCACACCCATTTATAAACACCCATTTCTTAAAGGTACTCTCACATGACGCCTCCCCCCCCCCCCCCCCCCCCAAGAAAAAAAAACAACCCATCAACTTCAAGGTGGTTTCTCTTTGCACTATCCGTTAAGAAATGCACACAGTAAATATTATTTTTTGTTTTAAAAAAAAAAAAAACAACACTCAAACAGGTATAATAATATAGTCCATTTTTTTTCGTTGTTCTTCCTCCAAATAAAATCCTTCCCGATTGACAGTCTCATTGAACAAGAAGGTCTCTGCACGATCCATCCATTCCTCTACGCCTCTTGCATGTCTCTTCAAAGACAGATACTTTAGTTCAATCTGATAACAGAGTCCCTTGTAATTCTCCAACACAGGAGCATTGGTTATCACAGCTTTCAGGCAGTCAAATGCCTGTTGAAACTCTGCTGTCCACTGAAATTTTTGACGTTCCTTCAAGTCCATCAGTGGAGCAACCATGCTACAAAACGTTTTCACCAATGTTCGATCAAATCCACTCATGCCAAGAAATTGCATTATTTCCCTTTGCCTTGAGGGTATCGGAAACTCCTCAAGGAAAGTGGCTTGGGCTTTTCCAAATTCACTTTTGACTAGATTATCACCAAACCCTGAAGTCGATCGAATAACTCCATCAGATGCCTTAAATGTTCTTTCCATGTCTGGCTGAAAATCACCAGACGTTGATGGGTAATTGGGTAATCCTGAAACGACTTTGTTAGTTAACCGTTGAAATGTGGCCGGGGTGTTTTTCATGCCAAATGGCATAACTTTGAATTGGTATCTACCATCTAGAGTCACAAAAGCTGAAATCTCCTTCGCCCTTTCAGATAAAGGTACCTGCCAGTAACCCAAGTAAATCCAGTTTGGAAATAAAAGCTGATTGTCCCACTTTCACAAGGCAATCCTCCAAACGTGGGATAGGATAAGAGTCCGTTCTTGTAACTGCATTAACCTTTCTATAGTCCACACACAGCCATTGGGTACCGTCTGGTTTAGGTACCATCACTATGGGTGAGGTCCATTAGCTGCAACCCACTTCAATTATGCCATTTTTAAGCTTACACTCAACTTTGTTAACCTGTGCCCTCTGTTAACCTGTGCCAATTTTAAAGGATTAAGTCTATATGGATGTTGTTTGATAGGAACAGCATTTCCCACATCTACATCATGTATAGCCATTTTAGTACTTCCCAATTTAGCTCTACAAACTTATCCATGTGATATCAATAACTCTTCAGGTCTGTCTGTTTTTCCTCTGGAACGTAACTCTACAATTTATCCAAATTTTTAAGAACACCCTCATTTTCCAATTTAATTTGAGGTATGTCAAATTCCAAGTCATCTGGATTTGTTTTGTCACTTTTTGAGTTAGAATCATTAAAACCTCCTCCTTTTTCTCTCCTTCCCTTTCAAAGTACCTTTTAACCATGTTCACATGACACACTCGGTGAGTCTTCCTTCTATCTGGTGTTTTTATCACATAATTCACATCACTTAATTTCCTTTCAATCTGATGAGGCCCACAAAACCTAGCTTTTAAAGGTTCAACTACCAATGGTAACAATACCAAAACGTTATCTCCACTGGCAAAACTACGAACTTTGGATTTCTTGTCCACTACCCATTTCATCACATTTTGTGCAACTTTTAAATATTGTCTAGCCAATTCACCTGCTCTATTTAATCATTCCCTAACATTTGACACTTAATCCAATAATGTAATTTCCAATTTTTCACTCACCAATTTTTCCTCAATCAATTTAAGTAGTCTTCTTACCTCACGACCAAAAATTAGTTCAAAAGGACTGAATTGGTTGATTCATTAGGTGCACCCCTAATTGCAAACCGTACGAATGGAATTCCTTTATCCCAATCCTCTGGATAATCTTGACAATAAACCCTCAACATTGTCTTTAATATCTGATGCCACCTTTCTAATGCTCCCTGTGATTCTGGATGGTATGCAGTTGATTTAAATTGTTTTATTCCTAAGCTATCCATAACTTCTTTGAATAACCTTGAGGTAAAATTTGATCCTTGATTTGATTGTATTTCTGTGGGTAGTCTATATCTAATAAAGAATTTAAGTAACTCCTCCACTATCTTTTTAGCTGTAATATTATGTACTGGAATGGCCTCTGGAAACCTAGTAGACACATCCATTATAGTCAAAAGACATTGATTCCCACTTTTCATTTTAGGAAGCGGTCCAACGCAATCAATTAGGACCCATGTAAAAGGTTCCTCAAATGGTGGAATGGGTATTAAGGGTGCTGGTTTTATCACTGCGTGCGGTTTCCCTATCACTTGACATGTGTGACATGATTGACAAAATTTAACACATCTTTATGTAGTCCAGGCCAATAAAGTTTTTGGATTTTAGCTTGAGTTTTCCTTCTTCCCAAATGACCTCCCACTGGTACCTCATGTGCAACTCGCAACTCTTCCTTTCTATACCCTACCGGCAATACTACTTGATGAACTTCTGCCCACTTTTCATCCGCCTGCATATGTAAAGGTCTCCATTTTCTCATCAAGACATCACTTTTATGGTAATAACACTCTGGTATACTATCAGATTCCTCTTCCGTATATGCTTTCTGATACATCTGTTTTATTTCTATATCTTTTAGTTTTAACTCCGCCAATTTTCCTGAACTAAAAATATCTGCCTCCTCCTCCACCTGTTGTTCTTTTTCAACCATCTGATCAAAAATCGTTTCTGATAATTGCACTTCAACGTCATCTTCACTCTTTGATTTCTCCTCTTTTCTTAACCTGTGACTTTGCGACCATGTTACTGCACAATCTGGAAAAATCCCAGGATATTTGTCCTTCAACACTTCAGTTGTCTGATTTTCCACTGGCTTATCCACCACAGCAGGCATCACTCCCACCTGCGATCCAGCTATATCATTGCCCAGGATAAACTGTATTCCTGGACAAGATAGTTTCTCTATTACTCCGACTACCACTTCACCACTCTTCACTGGACTTTCCAACCTTACCTTATATAATGGAACACTACTCCGCTCACCCTGAAGTCCACATATCACCACCTTTTCTGGCAACATTCTTCCCAAACTACATAACTCCTCATCTCTTACCATTAAAGATTGACTAGCTCACATCTCCTTAAAATTGTGACTTCTTTACCTGTTCCTCCTGATTCACATGAGTAAACTTTACCCACCCAAGTAAATTTGTGAAAACATTTGAAACTTTTCATTTCTTTTCCACCCTCCTGGATTTCTTTTTTAATCTGAGGTACACTCTCCTTATTATCTCCCATCAGATCACCTTTACCTTTCCCACTTGAGTATTTCTCATGTCCCCAGTTTCTATCCCTCACAGGCTGAAACTGATGTCTGAAACCAAGCTTTGATTTATGAACTAATTCATAATCATCTGCCATTTCTGCTGCTAACCTCGCAGTTTTAACCCTCTGCTCTTCCACGAGTTCTCACTACATCAGGAATTGAATTTTTAAACTACTCCAAAGGTATAATTTCTCTGAGAGCTTCATGCGTTTGGTCTATTTTCAAGCCCTTATCCACCTATCAAAATTACTCTGTTTGAGCCTTTCATACTCATGTATGTTTGACCAATTCTTTCCTTAAATTTCCAAACCTTTGTCTGAAGGCTTCAGGCACTAGTTCATATACACCCAAGATGGATTTTTTTCACCACCTCATACATCCCAGATACCTCCTCCGGTAGTGATGCAAACACTTCACTAGCCCTACCTACCAGCTTTGTTTGGATCAGTAATACCCACATGTCCTGTGGCCATTTCATTTGTTTATCTACTTTCTCAAATGAAATGAAAATGGCTTCCACCTCCTTCTCGTCAAAACTTGGCAATGCTTGGACATATTTAAATAGATCCCCACCAAGCCTTCGACTATGACGCTCTTTCTGACTATCCTCATCACGATCCACCAACTGTACTTTTCCCTTTATGTCTGCCAATTTTAACTGACCGTCATGTTGCATGGCCATTCCATTTTCTGCAGTTCAAACTCTCGCTTTATCTTTTCCCCTGATCTGTATCTCCCTTTCTCTTTTTTTTTTTTTTGTTGTTCTGCTTGGGCTATTCTTTCTGTTTTCCTTTCTTCCCCCTCTTTTTCCTCTCTACCTCTTTTGTATTCAAGCTGCTTTAATTCTTTCTCATGTTCCATTTGTTTAATTTGTAACTGAATTTTTGCCATTTCCAATGAATCAAATTGCATCTCAGGCAACTTTAAATGCTTAGCTACTGCCATAATTACCTAATTTTGCATTTTGTCAGGTAATATTAACTGCAATGTTTTTGCCAAATCTAAGTCTGCTTTTCGTCTCTGTCCATAAGGTATTGCGTGTGACTGTCTCCAGCCCCAAACACTTCAGAGCCTCTGAAAGAGCCATTGTCCACAACACACTCCCTACATAAACTGAAATACCACACCTGAAAAGCACCCACAATACGCTCACCCCTCACTGTCTTTAGGTTCACTAAGCCAATCCAATAGATAGACTTTTATCCCCCTCGAGCCCCCAACCTGTTATGGGCCAGGGTTTAGAGAACCCCAAAGTGTATCATGGAGTTCACCTGACCCACAATTTTTACTAGATTGTGGTATGGGAAGACCAGGCCCACTCTACAGGTGTTGTAGAGCAGAAATGGAAAAGTGATAATGTTTATTCTATGAACTCAAGTTAACCTTTTTAAAACATACAGTGAACATATTGGCAACCATCAATTCAAATACAACCCCCAAAGAATACAACACTACGTAATCCTTAACTTCCCAAACAACATCCAGAAGACAAAAGAAACACCTTTTTAACAGAAGCACATCCGGTTTACATTCACTACTGAAACCATTTATAATTCTGTATTCACCAAATGATCAAGAGATAGTCTTTCCATGGCAGAGAGAACACAGTACACCTGCTTTGTCTGGCATCAGCTTGAACACTGAAAACGAAACTATAAAACAGCCTGCAGCAAACAGCTTAAAACGAAAGTAAAAAGCTGACACAGCCCAGCTCCACCCACTCGCTGACATCACTGCAGTAACACATTTCTTTAAGGTACTCTCACATGACAACCTGATTTCCTCGGGATGCACACAGACCATGCAACAGGAACACAACCATGCAGAGGTGGACTTCTAACAAATAATGTGCTCGTTTTGCTTCAATAACCTCCTTTTGCGTCACCACTGCCTCCCATAAAGACACCTTGCAAGGGCATTGACGTCCTGCACCACAGAGCCCAAGACCTTCATTGCTAGCAGGTTTCGCCCATCTGTGTGCACTGTACCGCCTGGGTGTGAAATCTTCAGTATCACCAAAGGTGAGGCCCCACCCCAACTCCCTTGAGCCACCATTGTTTTAACCCAGGTACTGAAACATTGACTAACAACTCCTTGGTACATAGTAAAAGACATAAGATGTGCATGATGATTAAAAACGAAGATTGAAAGACGAGCAGAGCTGGAATTGTGAAAACGCAGCTGCTCCACACTCCCCTAATGTTAAACGATTCAGGTCTTCACCGTCAAAAATTAATTGCTGCTCTTGGGCAAGGTTCTCTCTACCAAATTTAAATTATATTTGTCCATTAGTTTTTGAAAGATATTGTTTGCTGACAAAACATTTCATCTGGAGTGGTGGAGGTAATTACAAAACTAATTGTCTAGGACTGTATTGCCAAGCAACTTAAATTGTAAATATTTCTTAATTGAGGGGACACTATCAGAATTGTGTTTAATGTTTAGCTGGTTAGTCATGTTGCTTTGTACTGTTCCCTTTATTATTAGCCATCGTCCATGAGGGACTGTAGGCTTCTCTCTGTCCATGGATGAGTAGTTATAGCATGTGGGCATGGCTGACTCTGATATCTGTGATGTGTGAAAGAAAATAGGGTTGATAATCAACCTGTTTGACTACACCGTGAACGCTTCTAGAGGTAGGGTGCTACCTGTGCCACAAGACTTTAAAGTTTTATGAATATTAATTAAGTAAATACTGTTTCCATCATGAAGCAATATTAATTGGAACAAAAGGAAGTATATTGAATGCACTTCCAACTTTAGATTCTAGCTTTCTAACATTTTTCTCTGTTTTAGAAAAACCTACAAGGAAAGGCTTGGTCTTCCTGTGAAGATTGTGATTGGTTATCAAGCACATGCAGACACCGCTACAAAGAGTGGATTGGGAATTAAAAATAAATTTGTTGTTTGAACATGTTTCTTGAATTGGGCCAAACTTTAAAGCTGTATAAACATCATGTGCAGCACTTGTATTGCAGTTTTCAATTTAAAAATTAAGATGTTGCAATTATCTTGAGGCACAAATGTTTTTCTTGTCCAAACCAACTTATGAAATCATGGGATTTCAATTTTCAACAATATATCTCTTTGAGACAAATAGACATCAATCAATTGTTCGTCAAGCTGAGTAACATCTAGAAATTAAACATTTTAAATTACTGTCTGCAAGATTAAAATTAATCCTCTAAGTCCATTTATAATGGACACTGGACCACAGGCGCTTAATCTGTCCCCTCCAATTTCTGGTAGTTCAAATGCAAAATTGCCAATAATGAGAATTCTATTTTGAATGCAGCTGTAATTGAATGTATGGGTGGGAACTTGAATTGATTGTATAGTGTTTAAATGCTATATTCCATTTCTAAACTTTAAATTTAAGCATTAACGTAACTCCCATAAGCACCAAGATGGATTACATCATCCCTGACTATTTGGACTCTTCCTCCTTGATTGTAACATTAGGGTTTTGAATTGTAGCTATATTATGTGGCACATGACTGTTTTGAATAATATCTTCTCCTCCCACCTCTTGATCTGGAAGTGAATGAGATTAGCAACTAAATTAGAAATGTAGTGACAACTGAGTACAGGGATTAAAAATTGACCAGCTTTATGATGGGCAAATGATCTGTTCTTCTATGGTACTACCTCATGACTAGGATGGCTCAGATGGTTATGACCCTTCGTCTTCAAATCCTCAACCAGTGGTTGAGGAGGTGGGGGTTGGATAGAGGAGGAACTTCTCTCCCATTTTAGTCTTGCCTGGATTTTGAAAAGGAATAGATATCCAACGTTGATGACCTTTTTAGTGTTGGCTGTTCAGACAACCCTCCACTATGATGGAGGACATTTTGAAGATTATAAGGAGAAGGAAGTTCACCAGTATTTGCAGTCTGTATGCCAACCATTAATTGGAAAACAAGATTAAAGAGCAGGCTTGGGAATATTAGTTCCAGAGTATGCAATCAAAACTCGAAATTCAGAAGGCAAATTTAATATGCAAGACAACTACACTGAACTGCTAAAAGCTGAAGGTACATCTGTCTGACAGAACTGATATATGTGCAGCGTGAATTGGTACTGCCAATTTGAATTCTGATTAGCTGCTGCCTTGTCATGATCTGAATTTGTGTTCTCTTGCGTAAGCAATATCTTTTGTAAGGAAAGAGGTTGTAGTGTTTATTCCAAGTAAATAAATCGGCAGCAAGCTTTCCTGTATACATTTATTTTCCCCCTCACTTCCCCCAGATCACACGCACTCTGCCTCGCTAATGTACCCATGCTCACAGATGTAGGTTATGCTCTTCAAAGGATTTTCTCAGTCTCTGATTTGTGGTCTCCCATGTGGCAGGCCTGTGGTCTCTCATAAATGGGTTTGATGATTTGAAGTGAAGGTCTTGTAAAATCAAGTGTTCCCAGCAGGTTGAAGGGTTTCTGAGTAACTAGGAGGGAGGTTAATTCTTAGGTGAACTTTAAGCTGGAACAGGTGATGCATTATGGCTACCTGCTGCTATGCAATTTGTTTCTGTGTCTGGGTCTCAGTCTGAATTGCTTCTGATGGCTTCGGTGGAACTGCCTGCACATACCTTCTGGTTGATACGTTTAGGGTTTAAGACGTGGGTGGGATTCTCCATCCTGCCAGCCCTGTTTTCTGGCATAGCATACCCCTGCCACCAGCGAGATTCTCTGTTCCCATTGTGGCCACTCCATGCCATCAGGAAACCCATGGGTGTGGATGTGCTGCCAGTGAAGCGAAGGATACTGCCGACAGTGAGTCCCGCAGATTATTCATGTTATTCCACATCCCCTGGCCTTGTTGGGACAGGGAAATTATGGTGACAATGAGAGATTGATAGTGGCCAATCACTTCCAACTGCCACAAATTGAGTTTTAATTTTCCCTTTTATTGAGAATGAGAGAAATAGAGATGCAGTCTGCTACCTCCAGAGTCAGGTGTGAGTTTTCTTTGGAATTACCATATTTAAGGCAATTGACTGGCTGTAGTCGAAATGCCAACAGTCACATGATTTGCAGCAGCTATCTTAACAGCTAGTTAGTGCCCAACTTTAAAACGTCCATAAGATGACAATGGAACTGAGCATGGCACTAGTTACCTGGGAGAAGAGTGTTCAGCTCTTGTCTAATTCCTATTCTTGAGATCCTGGCTCATACTTGTGCAGAGAAAATTTGAACCAACTGCACTTCTATGTTCTCGAAATGTAATTTATAAAGGATTTAAACTTGAACCATTTTGGAAGGAAATATATACTGTTTTGAATCTATATTCACATGTACAATGGGATGTTGCTGGAAATACGTTTTCCTTAAACTTGTTATTTGTTGACCCTGTGGAGGACTCGAGTCATAGTAATACTATCATTGCTGACTTTGACTTGCACCATTTTCCTTCCTAAAAAAACATGCCTTGGTAGCTATGTTTAAAACAAAAATACTGCTGGAAATCTAAACTTAAAAATAGAAAATGTTGCAAAAACTCAGCTGGTCTGGTAGCGTCTGTGGGAAGAGACAATTGTTCCAAGTCCACATGATTCTTTAGAGCTAAAGGGGGTCTCCCTCTCTCGAACTTTGAAGAGTCAGATAGACTTGAAACTTGGCTATTTCTCGCCATATATTTTTTCTAGCATTTTCTGTTTTTATATCAGGCTTGCCCAAAGCTTGCAACACAGTCATTAATTAATTGTATATAACTAATTGCTCCATGACTCCCAGCGCAGTATTGCAGGAAGGGGTAGAGATTATCTTGCTGGTGGAACCTTGCTGTGCTGATTGCTGCCTATTTGAATTGGGAGCGATAGAGGGTGACACCCCGTGTCAATCCCAGGAAAAGAAACGGGAACGGCCGATGCGCTTGGTAACGTTACAACAAACGACTGCTCTTCTGCAGAAATCCGCTTTGGAAATCTCCGTGACTCGCCCTTACGGCAGGAGCAGCAGCAACACTTTGGGCACGCGGCCGTGATGCAGTCCCCGGCGTCCCGCGACAGTCAAGCTTGGAGAGGGCACGTGCTTGGGAGGCGCAGGCGCACTAGTGGTGATCTACTCGATGGCGGCGTGGCTGGAGGCCGGTGGCTGGGAGGAACACAGGGGCTAACGGGATGGAGCTGTGAGCAGGATCGGTGTCGCCTTTCCACCCGCCACCCCCCCCCCCCCCCCCTGCTCGAGCGAAGACGGATGTTTGTCCGGTCGGTGTCTTGATGCGGTGGCCGAGCCTCGGTGCCTGGTTTCCCCATGTTCGCTGCTAAGTCCCAGTGAAGGCAGGCGGGCGGCCGGCTCTCGGTTTCACTGTTTACCTCGCCCAGCTCACCATGTCCGGGAAACATTTCAAAGGACCAGAAGTTAGTTGCTGCGTTAAGTACGTTTTGTTCGGCTTCAACATACTGTTTTGGGTAAGTGTCGCCGGCTGTTTGCAGTGACCGGGCACTCGGCAGCCTTTTGTTTGACTCTGGCCCTCGGGTGCTTTTCCTTGTCTCCAGGACCATATAAAAATCTAATCCCCACCCTTCGGGTTGATCTGTGGGAACAGTCCACAGTTCATAGGTTGTGGAGTATTTTACAATTGGAAAGAGCAGTCAGTAGCTTCCAATAAATAAATTTATTGCAGAGAGATGGCAGAAGTCCACTATTGCCAGTGTTTTAGTTTTGAGTTTATTTTCTTGCTCACCAGTTACTCGAAGATGTTTTGCCCGTTGACTTTCTCCTTTTGTTTGATTTCATCCAACAGGGCAAGTGTTCAGACAGCCACCATATCTCTAAATGTGATTTTTACATTTTAAAGTAATCTGGTCGGTGGTTGAAATAGTAGGGACAGCAAAGTGTCACTTCACTTCGGAAATGACAGCATGCACCTAATCGCATATGGATACGCCATTGTCCAATTTTTAAGATCTTGGGTACAAGTTTGATAAAATAACATCTAAAAAGTAGAACTGGTGTTTTTACAATTTTTAAGGCATAGACTTAAAAATCGTGCAGACTAATGAAAAGGCAATTATCAGTAAGGAATGAGATTTGAAGATTAATAAGAGTTAGATTCACCACTAAAGCGGCCTTTGATGTGAATAGGGTGGATGTTCGTGTCCTGTTTTTATTAAAATGTATTGCCAAGGAGTGGTGCTGCTGGATCATTTACATAAGGCACTGAATAGATTTGGATTAATATGATGTAAACGTTTTAAATATAGAAGATTAAAAATAGTTGCATTACAAATAACAGTCTTTTGAGGTGTTTTTGCAGTGCATTATCACTACTTTTTGCAATGACTTGTAAATGGAAATACACCTTTTTTTTGTTTGACTATTCTGTAGCATAGAATGGTAATGCGAACATCTATATCTCTAGTATTACTTTTAATCTGGAATTTTAAAAATCAATTTGTTAGTTTTTTCATTGCTGTCATCATCTTCCAGAAGTTTGACTGCCATGGGGTTCCACCTGCTACTCCTGTGCTAGATGCCCTTACACATTCCATTTAGATCAACTATATCCAGTCCATGCCCATTATCCATTTTCTTTTCCTACGTTTTTCTGTTGATCTTTCCTTCTTATAATTGTCTCTGTCTATTGTTTGCTCAATTATATGACCAAAATATTGTGGACGTGATTTAACCACAGGGAATGCCCCCCCCCCCCCACTCCCCCAGGTTGCACTGTAGCGTAATTTCCTGCACTGAGGAACTTTCCTCATCGGAGATCTGCTCATCGGAGCTCCTCAGTGCAGGAGGAGATCGGGGTGCCATTTTTAAATGGTGCCCTTATCTCTCGAATCCCTGACTTGACCCCTGGACTCTTTTCCCCCCCCCCCCCCCATGCCCCATCTCAACGATAAGAGGGTTCCCTGGGGCCCCCCGGCACCCACCTCACATGGGCAGGGCACCCCTGGACTCGATCCCTGCATGGGCAAAATGCCAGCCTGGCAATTTGGCATTGCCAGCCTGGCACCCTGGTAGTGCCCCTGCCAGCCTGACAGAGCTACCTGGGCACTCTGGCAGTACCAGGCTTGCACCAAGTGGTGGTCCCAGAGTAGCACTGCCAGGCTGGTAGTGCTAAGGTGTCTAGGTGGCACCAATAGTGCAAGGATGCCACCATGCCCAGAGGCCAACCACCATTGGGCCTCCGATCACCTGGGAGAGCTCACCAAGTGCTGTTCAGTCTGGTCCCCGTTTGTGGTGACCAGAGCTGAACGGCACCCAGCTGGGGTCTCCTCGGCGAGGTCGATAAATGTCGGATGACCGTTCCATCTGGTGTTGGCACAGCTAAGTAGGTTTCTAAACTCACTTAACCATACAGTCTGGGTCCCGCCCATTCTGGGTAGGATACAGATTGTGACATCTCATGAGATCTGGTTAGATCTTGCGAGGCATAATGGTCATCGGGAATCCAGAGGCAAGCCTCTCCTGGGATCTACTGGCCGCTTCCCGCTCCGATTCTGGCAGGACTCGACTGGTAAATTACGCCCAGTATCTTTCTCTCTTTGATATGCACTAATTTCCTTCAGTCGTTTCCAGTGGTTTCACATTGGTCCTTATCCGTGTGCAATATGCAGAACATCCTCCGACATGTCTACAGCAAATTAATTTGTCTTGTCAATAGATTCTGTCGCCGAGGCATATAATATAGATGACCAGTAGTAACAGCTTGGCATTTTTATTCTAAGGTTCAGGTTCAATTTCAGTTGACATGTCTTTGGTTTTGACAAAGCTGATTTTGGCTATCTCAATTCGCCTTCGGATTTAACATTCACTTCGCTCATCATCTGTGATAATCTGCCCAAGGCATGTTGGCTTTTTCACTTGTTCGAGGACTGATCCATTGACTTCAATTTTTACTTCCAGCATTAGGTCTCTGCCCATCACCATTTTCTTGATCTTCACACTCATTCTTAATCAATCTTCTGCACTTCCACTTTGTTTACAATTTCCTTTAGTTCCTCTTTTGACTCTCTAGCCAGTGCAGTATTATCTGTGTATCTCAAGTTGTTGCATTCAACTTACCAATGTTTGCTAATCTTTATGGTTGGAAATTTGGAGTGTATCATCACTGCTAATGCCGACCACAATTGATTAGGTCCTTTGAAAAGTATATTTAAATGGCATTAAGCAGGTGACGAAAAGAATAGGGAATTGTTTGGTGATTAAAATGGTAAGGATGTGAAGTGGTAGTCTATTTTCTTTGGAAATAATAGTATGCTTTTAGTTAACGGACCACTTATTACTGCACAATTGTAAGCACTTGGGTACAAGCTAATGCTTTAAAAAATACAGATTTAAAAAAAAAAAAAAAAAAAATTCATAGGACTTAAAAATGAATATAGTTGACTTAAGAAAAATTACAGTATACTGGCGAGCCAAATTTCTGTCAAATTAGTTATGGCATCTCATTGATCCATCGTGTCACAAATGGACATGAATCAATATTTGGATCTGAAAAGCTTGTGGTGTCATGTCATTATCGCGCAGTTATCATGAACCAGCAGACACTGTGAACTTTGCAATCTGAAAACAAATGCAGTTTAAAAATCACATTAAATTATTAATTAAGATATATAGATTCTCCACTCTTTTAGACATTTGCTGTTTAAAATTGTGCAATTGTGTTTACAAAATACAGACAAATAATTTCTGAAACTTCCAGGAGATGTGGGCCTACAGGGAAGACCCAGTTATGTGGTAATTTCAAACTGGGCCACTGAACCTGATCAGGTGGAGATGGTGGCGCAATAGCAGTGTCACTGGACTAGTACTCCAGAGGGCTAGAAAGATTCTCTCGGGTCATGTATAAAAACAAATCTGAAATATAAAGCTAGTCTCAGTAACGGTGACAAAGAAGACATCATCGAATATCATAAAAGCATTCATTAATGTCCTTCGGGGAAGGAAATCTGCTGTCCTAACCCAGTCTAGTCTACATGTGTCTTCAGGTTCACAGAAATCGGGTTCACTCTGAATAACCTAGCAAGCCACTCTGTTCAAGGGGATGGGCAACAAATTTTAGTCTGGCCTGGCCAGTGATGCTGACATCCCGTGAAATAATAAAATAAAAGGATATGGGGATATTTTCGATGGTAATCCTGAATCTGCAGTGAGATGAAGGTCTTTGCGGTTCAGGATTGGTTGACTTCAAGTTCTAATGTTCTTCTCGGGTTTAGATTGTGAAGATGTATTGTAATGGCTGTCTCTGTATATTTGATAAGAGGTAGGCTGACAAATGTTTGCTCATTTCAATATCTTTATTGACTTTTCCAGCAGAAGATATTACATGGTGCCACTGAGGTGTTCATATTACGTAGTGTATTATTCCAAAGTGCGTTATTCCACTTCAATTATAATGCATTCTAAACCACACCAGAACGGCCTGCTATTTCAGACAAAAGTCAGTGTCAGATGTGGCTCAATGGGCAGCACTCTTGCCTCTGAGTCAGAAAGTTGTGGATTCAAGTTGCACTCAGAGACTTGAGCGTAAAAATCTGGGCTCCACTGCAGCACTAAGGGAACACTGCATTGAGTAAAAGATCCCATGGCACTATTTTGAAGAGGAGCTGGGGGGGATATCCCTGGTGCCCTGACCAATGTTTACCCCCAGTCAGCATCTTAAAACAGGCAATTTATCATTTTGCTGTATCTGGGAACTTCTTGTATGGAAATTGGCTGATGTATTTCCTACATCACAGCAATGACTACACTACTTCATAGGATGTTCCAAAGAACTTTACAACCAAAGGTCATGAAAGGCACTGTAGAAATAATTTAAGTCTTTCTTTTCAAAAGTCCAGACAATTAAATGCCGTCAGCTACTTCTATGCTCTTGTGGTTTTTAAAAAATCGAAACAAATTGGCATAAAAGAAATGGGCACCATACATACATCATAAAGGGGAACTGAAATATCTAAGGGTGCAGCTGACAGATCTATGGGATTAGTATACACTGTTTTACATGCTGAGGCACTGTGGAGCAGCAATTAAGCAAATAAAATATTGAACTATATAGGGAATAAGGTGCAAATCGGATAACATCTGTGTTTAATATTATGCTAAATCTGTGCAGCATTCTGCTCGGCCTGTATGATGAGTACTGTTCATTGTTGGCTATTTGAGGAACAAGGGAGATATTCAGTCCCTGGAGGAGAGCCATGACGCTTATCCCTAATGTCAAAGGACTGATTGTGCAGATACAAAACAACATTTGTCCCTTAGAGAACAGAGTGAAGTAGTGGAAGGGTTCACAGACTAACTAACAGTCTGCTGACAGACCTTGATGTGAAAAGCTCCTTCCATGGCCACAACCATCTTTATACCAACTGTTAGGGTAGTTATTCCTATGGACAGGAGTGATGGGTGAATGGAACTTGATGCTCTTTAGATTCCAGACAGTAGAGATTTGGGAGTTCACGTTGGATGGAAGATAGAAGGCCAGCCTCCCCATAGCCAAATCTTTAGGTAACAAAGGCAATAGATGCTTTAACTTTATGGTTACTGCAAGGTGGGCGACTAGTCAGGAGTGTTAGTATATTCTAATCCAGAGACATCAGACAACGAGATTGGATGGGGTGAGTTCATCCATATGCATTGAATGTGAGCATCTGTCGGATGTGAATGTGAGCATCCTGCTGGATGTCAATCCATAATTCAGAGCCAAAGCTTTGCTTTCTTTTCACGAGGACTAAGGACTAATTTGAGGAAGAACTTGGTCTTCTCAGTCTTGAAAGTTGGTGATTGGGTGGGAGGGGACTTCATAAACGAATATAGGATTGTAAAAATAATGTACATTTCTCTTTAGAGCATATAATATCTTCTGTTACATGAGAGGGAAATAAGGAAAAATACTTTGTGGGTGGTAGAAGCAAGATGGGCCAAAAGCTGGCCTCACCTGTACCAATTTATTAAAAGGTTTACTGAGGAATATTGTGCTTAAATCTGGGTGTGGCTCTAGTAATAGATGGTTTAATTGCTTTCAGTCAAAATTGTGTATTTTGTACTGGGTTTGGTTGCAATACAGTCCATAGGCAGTATGCCATAATGAAATCTACCCAAATTTCTTGTACCACTTAAAAAAAAACAGTGAAGCTGTGATTGCAATGCAGATGAACCTGCGTATTCAGATTTACCAATCAAATTAAGGAATATGTTAAGCAGATGGGTCACGCTTAAATGGTTTATTTTAAATAGAAATAAAAATTAATTTGAGTAATGCGTTGCAAAAAATATTTTGAAATTTCAGGACACTAAATCACATTAGTGAGAGTTTCTCACTAAAGTCATTAGTGTTAGCAATTGAATATTAAAATGATAGTTTTAGAATGCTAGCAAAACAGTATCACATTTTTCATTCTGAAATGTTAATTTTTATTGAAATGCATGGTGTATTAAGTATGAAGGCGCAGTAACTCATGGGGACTGAAATAAGATTTGTGGATTTTTACAAGTGTTCTGAGGATTGAATTCCAGCATTTTGCCCATTCTGTGAAAATTGTGCAATTGTTCTTGATCAGTACGAGTAATTTATTTCAAATGCTTTACTTTGCAAAATTACTCATATCTCATCCTATTGGAGCGAGTGAAAATGGAAAGCTGACAATGCAAATTGGAGAATATATTGCTCCTTTTCTGGTATTGCTTTCATCTTCCCTGAGTTTTATCATTAAGAAAGTGTTGGAAGTATTCAGTGAGACAAGCATCATTTGTCAGTAGGGAATCAGTTGGATGACCTTTCATGGAAAAAGTTAAAGAAATAGCATGTTTTAGGCAAGGACTGAGGCAAGGAACCAAAGAACAAAAAGGACAGTCTGTGATGGGGTCTAAGGCAGAGAGGTTAAAAGACAAAAGAGATGATGGTGCAAGGCAGAAGGGGTGGCATTGAGACAAGTAATGAAACGAAAGATGAGTCCTGGGGAGGTGTAAATAGCAATAGCAGAACAATAATCAGCTGTTGGTTGTAAAGTGGCTAGTCAAAATGAGGTGCTGTTTCTTACCAGTGTAGGAGGTCAAGGCTAGAGTGGGAGTGAGGTGAAACATTAGAATAACAAGCGAAGCTCCAGGTCACGCTTGTGATTTGTACATAGGTTTTCCCCAAAGTGATCACCGAGTCCGAGTTTGATCTTCCCAATGTAGAGGAGACTGTTGTGAGCAGCAAATAAAGTAGCATAAGTAAATCGCTGCTTTGCCTGGAAGGAGGTTTCAGGCTTTTGGGACAACAGAATGAGAACAAAAGCATGCAATTAAATAAAGATATCGTGCAAGATAAAATCTGCTCTTGAGAAGTATTTGAGTGGTTCTTAGGGAATTATTCTCACTTGGGGTATGGGCTTAGAATTGTAGGTATTTGATTGAATTTTCTGAGGAGGTGACAAAAATGATTGACGAGGGAAGGGCTGTGGATGTTGTCTACATGGACTTTAGTAAAGCATTTGATAAGATCCCTCATGGCAAGCTGGTGCAAAAGATTAGATCACATGGGATCAGGGGTGAACTAGATGGATAGATCCAGAACTGGCTTAGCCATAGAACACAGAGGGTAGCAGTGGAAGGGTGTTTTTCTGGATGGAGGTGTGTAACTAGTGGTGTTCCTCATGGATCAGTTCTGGGACTTCTGCTCTTTGTAATACATATGCATGACTTGAAAGAAAACGTAGTGGGTGTAATTAGCAAGTTTGCAGATGATACTAAGATTGCAGGAGTTGCGGATAGTGATGAAGGTTGTCAGAGAATACACCAGGATATAGACAGGCTGCAAATTTGGGCAGAGAAATGGCAGATGGAATTTAGCCCGGACAAATAGGAGGTGATGCATTTTGGTCGATCCAATTCGGGTGGGAGCAATAAAATAAATGGTAGAACCAATAGGAGCATAGAGTCACCGAGATCTGGGCAGGTTCACAGATCCTTAAAAGTGGCAGCATAGATGGTAATGGTGGAAAAGAAAGCATATGGCATGCTTGCCTTCATAGGACGGGGTATCGAGTATAAAGGCTCGAAAATTATGATACAATTATAGAGAACGCTGGTTCGGCCACATTTGGAATACTGTATCCAATTCTGGTCACCGCACTACCAGAAGGACGTGGAGGCTTTGGAGAGAGTACAGAAAAGGTTTACCACGATGTTGCCTGATATGGAGGGTATTAGCTATGAGGAGAGATTGAATAAACTGGGATTGTTCTTCCTAGAGAGACGGAGGCTGAGGGACGACCTGATAGAAGTTTATAAAATTATTAGGGCTATAGATAGAGTGAACAGTTGGAGGCTTTTTCCCAGGGCGGAAATGACAATTACAAGGGAGCACAAGTTCAAGGTGAGGGGCGAAAGGTTCAGTGGAGATGTGTGGGGGAAATTTTTTTACACCGAGGGTGTGGTGGCCTGGAATGCACTGCCAAGTAAGGTGGTTGAGGCAGATGCGTTAGCGACCTTAAGACCTATCTGGATAGGCACATGAACAGACTGGGTATAGAAGGATGCAGGCGGTTGGTCTAGATAGGACACGTGGTCGGCACAGGCTTGGAGAGCCAAAGGGACTGTTCCTGTGCTGTATTGTTCTTTGTTATTACCAGTCTCTTATTATCATCTGAAATAGGTGAAATGCTGCTTTGAGCCATTGCAGTTCTTGTAATGATGGTGCTCCCATTATGGTGTTCGGTAGGTAATTGTAACTTGAGGAACAGCAGTCAAGTTAGGGAGTTGAGTTGAAGGGACCTTGAGCTGGTGTTCCAAAGACATTGGGCGGGATTCTCCGTCGGCCGACGCTGGAATCAGGAAACATGATTGAGTGGATATTAGGGTTTGACGCCTAAATGATGGCAGGCGCTGGCTTCATGCCGAATTGCAATTCTCCTGTGCCTCGACAGCGATGCCAATGTGTCTCAGAATACACCTACAGTAAATGCCGTTGGCGTATCGTCAGCGGGCCTGACCTGGTATTCTCTGGGGTCTCCACCTACTTCTAACTCCACTGGGGCGGATTCACAATGGCGAGGTACACTTGTGCTGTTAAAAATTGTGAAATAGGTGCTGAGGGATAGAGAGCGTGTACGGAAAGTGTCCAACGTCACCAAAGTTTGCTGACAGTCATACCACTGGCTGGGTGGGGCTTCTGCCAGGGCCAGGGGGAGTAACACGGGGGTAGCTAGGAGGTGAGCTGAGGGGTCGGGGTTGGTGAGCACGGAGCACCATTGCCGCGGCCTGCAAGGCAGCCATGCAGCTGCGCACGCCGCTAACTGCCCACTGAACCTAGGGCCGCTGGCACCCCCCTAGGTGTTCTCTGGGCTGAACCGACCCACCAGCGGGATGGGTGCGTTCCAGCGCAACCAGCGTCATTTTGTTTGCTGGATTGAATATGTGTGGGGAGTGACGTTTGTATATGCGACTGCAGCTTGTCAGCCTTCCGAGTGTCACTCACGGACCCAGCAAATCCGGCATCGTTTCTCATTGAAATCGATTGTGTTCCACATGGCACCAGTGCTAGCCCCTCCACAGTTGCTGAATAGGTCCAGGTGTGGCGCCAGTTTTGCTGACATGGAAGTCCACGAATCCTGCCCCGGCGTCAACACTTGGGGCTGGATTTTCCGCTGACAGGATGCTCCGTTTTGCCGGCAGCTTGGGGTTTCCCGACAGCGTGGGGCTGCCCCACAATGAGAATCCCCATTGACCAGCCGGTGTAACGGAGCATCCCGTCTGTGGGATGAAACCGAAATGTGGTGGGGTGGAGAATCCAGCCCTTTCTTTCACGAATGGAGAATCCCGCCGATTCTTCTTATTTTCCTTTGCGATGGTAGAGCTCATAGGAATGTGAGATATTTGCATTCTATATATAGTCCATAAGGAAGTCAGTCTGTCTGCAAGTGGCCGAAGGATTTGTTGAATTCAATGACAGGAACACTAAACGAATGCACTACATTGCTCTCTTCTGGTTTATCTTTAACTGCTGGAGTGTTGGTTGAAGCTGTACCCGTCCAAGTGGAGAGAAAGTGTTCAATCATGCTTTCAACTTGATTCTTGTAGAGAGCTCTCCCTTAGTTTGTTGATTGCCCAACTTGGGTGAGGAGCCAAACCATTATGTGGCTTCAGCCTTGCTTGTGCAGCTACGATATGTACAGGACCGCATTTACTGCCAATGCCGTGCATGCACAGTTGTAATGTTTTGCTCCATGACGTCACTGAGCAGCAGAGTAGGCAGCGGCCAGAAACAGGGATGTTTATTGAACATCAATTAAAGACTGATTAAAAAAGCTTCACTTTCTCCGAGTCAGCTGGTTGGAGGGGAGGAATAGAGCTGAGGAGGGAGGGGAGGCTTCTTGCAGCTACAATTCAAGATTACTGGGAAGAAACCCTGGAGACTGCAATATCAGGCTATGGTGTTTATAATTTGGTATTGCGGACATCATGGGCGGATCTGATTGTGCCCGGACTGCCTGCTCAGGAACTGGGCGAAGGACTTCAGAATCCGAATACGATCCGACTGGTACTGCCTCTCCTGGAAATGATGCTGTTGGTTTTCCATGCATGCATGGGCAAGTGTGCATGTGAGATGGGTATTGGCAGGAGACGCAACGTATTTGTACATTTGCTTCAACTAAGCATCTGATTAATGGTAACTCTCATTTATTTATTTTTTAAATTTAGTGTACCCAATTCATTTTTTCCAAATAAGGGGCAATTTAGCGTGTTCAATCCACCTACCTTGCACATCTTTGGGTTGTGGGGTCGAAACCCACGCAAACACGGGGAGAATGTGCAAACTCCACATGGACAGTGACCCAGAGCCGGGATCGAACCTGGGACTTCGGCGCCGTGTGACTACAGTGCTGCCACTGTGCTGCCCTAATGGTAACTGTCATGATGTTGATCGGTGAGTCAGCAGTAGCGGTGTCTTTGAAGATCAGGGAACGATGATTATTCCTTAGCACTTGTGAACACCATTTGTCATCACAAGCCTGGATGTTGCCCAGCTGCCTTAGGCTGGCAATAGCTGCTTCATTATTGAAAGGAAGCTAAGCATTGTGTGGTTGTCAACAAATATACTGTATTTTTTTTTTAATGCTTGACAGAATGGAAATCATTGAAGCTAAGAATGTTTTTGAGAAAATTATGCTGTCCAGAGAACTCTTACAGCTGTGGCCAGGGGCTGCAATATTTGACCTCCAACTGCGATCATCTTTCTCTCTGCCCAATATCATTCCAGCCATTGAAGAGTTTTCCTGTTGACTCCTATTGCCCTCAGTTTGAGCTTCTCTGGGAATTGCTGGGTCATTGCTATCTTTGTATTGAAGGCAAACACTCACAACTGACCCAGCATTCTGTTCTTGCATTATCGAGTCATAGCCATAGAGTTTTATAGCACAAAAGTGTCTTGTCTTTGCTGGCCATTAAGCACCTACTAATCCCATTTTACTGCACTTGGTCTGTAGCCTGTATGCTATGGCGTTTCAAGTGCTCATCTAAATGCTTCTTAAATGTTGTGAGGGTTCCTGCCTGTATCATCCTCTCAGGAAGTGAGTTTGAGATTCCCACCACCGTCTGGGTGAAAAAGTTTTTCTTCCAATCCCCTCTAAATTTCCTGCCCCTTACTGTAAATCTATGCCCCTTGGTTATTGGCTCCTCTGCTAAGTGAAAAAGTTTCTTCCTCTCTATGTCCCTCATAATTTTGTGCACCTCAATCGGGTTTTACCCCCTCCGCCTTCTCTGCTCTAAGGAGAACAACCCCAGCCTAACCAGCCTCTCCACATAGCTGAAACACTCCAGCCCAGGCAACATCCGAGTGAATCTCCTGTGCACCCTTTCTAGTGCAATCACACCTTTCCTATAGTGTGGCGACCAGAACTGCACGGCGGAATCTAGCTATGGCCTAAGGAGCGTGTGCATGGTAATTTCCAGTATGATATGGAGCAGTGTTCTTCAAACATTTTTTCCGGGGACCCATTTTTGCCGACCTGCGCGACCCCAGCCGGCCGACCTGCGCGACCCCCCGCCGGCCGACACTAACACTGCAATGAAGTCACTGTGAAAATCCTCTAGTTATACTCTGGCGCCTGTTTGGGTACACTGAGGGTGAATTCATAGAATCATAGAAATCACAGTGCAAAAGGAGGCCATTCGGCCCATCGAGTCTGCACCGGCCCTTACAAAGAGCACCCTACTCGAGCCCAAGTCTCTACCCTATCCCCACTTAACCCATTTTGGACACTAAGGGCAATTTAGCATGGCCAATCCACCTAACATGCACATCTTTGGACTGTGGGAGGAAACCGGAGCACCCGGAGGAAACCCACGCAGACACAGGGAGAACAGGAATTCAGAATGTCCAATTCACCTAACAAGCACATCTTTCGGTTCTTGTGGGAGGAAACCGGAACGCCCGGAGGAAACCCACGCTGACATGGGAAGAACGTGCAGACTCCGCACAGACAGTGACCCAAGCTGGGAATCAAACCCGGGTCGTTGGCGCTCTGAAGCAACAGTGCTAACCATTGTGCCACCCACTGCTAGTGTCCAACCATTCATGTTCCCACAGTATTGTTAAGCAGGGAATTTTGGCATATTTACCAGTGGAATTGAGGGAACTTGGAGAACATAAATAGAAATGATAACTGAAATTTATAATCAAATAAATATACCAAAGGATACATTCCAGGTGACTTGAGATATTCATTATTTGTTAAGATACCTTATGGAGTGCCAACAGTTTAGATCTATAAGCTTAAATGACTCCTTTCATTAAAGCGACCTTGAAAATCATAATTGAAATAATACGTTTGAGGTTGAAATTGGTGAAATGAAGTCTGGATTTCAACTTGGAATAGGAACAAGAGGCAGCACAATTTCTTATACATATTTAAAAATAAACAGGAACATATATATGCTTCTGTGGAAAAGCATTTGATCATGTTTATTACCAAAAATTAATAGATATGTTGCTGAAATGTGACATTGACGGTAAAGATGACATTTATCCAGAATCTATATTAGGACCAAATATAGATTGAGTTTGAGCACCAAAATGCCAAAAGCAATACTAGTCAGAAGGAATAGATTTAAAAGAAACGAGTGAAGATTGAAGTAGATGGTGTCACAGTGGAACAAGTGGATACGTTTGTTTATTTAGGACAATTGATAACAGAAGATGGTAGCAATGATGCTGAAGTCAGAAGAAACCAGAAATAAGTTTGTGACGATGAAGGATGTGTTAATAACAAGAAAACTCAGGCTTGTAACAAGTGAAAAATCTCACTTTCCTGCATGCCTCAGAAATCTTGAAAATAAATAAAGATCTGTGGAAGAAAATAGAGGCCTTTAAAATGTGGATGCCAAGATGAATGCTTAAAATTCCACATGCAGACTATATGACAAATGAAGAAGTGCTTAAAATTGCAAGAGCAAAAGGAACTCTTGTCATGTGAGAGTACCTTTAAGAAATGGGTGTTTTTTATAGAATAACTAGTGGGTGTACCTTTAAGAAATGGGTGTTTATTACTGCAGTGATGTCAGAGAGTGGGTGGAGCTGAGCTGTCTGTCTGCTTTACTTTCGTTTTTGAGTAGGCTGCTATAGAGTGAGTTTTTAGTTTAGTTTTCAGAAAGAAGAGTTGCAGTGAAAGCCAGAAGATGTGCATGGATCTCTTTATGAGCTAAAGAGTGTTCATTTGGGTGATTTCAAAGGGATACCTGCTGTCATTAGAGAATTTAAACCTGATCTCTGTGTTAAAAGGATCTTTTTGTCTTCTGGATGTTGTTTGGGAATTTATTAAGGATTATTTAGTGTTGTATTCTTTGGGGGTTGTATTTGAATTAATGGTTGCTAAGATGTTCACTATGTTTTAAAAAGGTTAACTTGAGTTCACAGAATAAACATTGTTTTGCTTTAAAAATTATTTTTGATTCCTGCTGTACCGCACCTGTAGAGAGGGCCGGGTGCTCCCCATACCACAATCTATTAAAAGTTGTTGGTCAGGTGAACTCCATGATTCACTTTGGGGCTCTCTAAACCCAGACCCGTAACATTCTTAAAAAGTGACATCCAGAAAATAAAATGTCAATGTTTCAGCCGTTTGCACGGTGCTGAAAAGCTAGAAGGCAGAGTGGAGAGCAGCAGATTTAGTTACACGATAATTACAAGTCTGATCAAATTGGATCGATGATTATTTGTAATGTGCAGTTATGGGGAAAAGGCAGGAAAATGTGACTAAGTCATAATGCTCATTTGGAGAGCTGGTGCAGACACGATCGGCCAAATTGCCACCTCCTGCACCGTAATGATTCTGTGGTTGAGCTGACCATCACATGCTGTCTGCATGACAATCAAAAGTCTACAAATTTTTTAAAAACGGTCACCCAGACTCGCAAAGTTAGCTCCCTTTTCACTCCACAGATGCTGTCAGACCTGCTGAGATTGTCCAGTATTGTCTGTTTTTGTTTCCGATTCTAGCATCCGCAGTATTGCTTTTAAAAGAATAATAATCTTGTAGTCTCATAAAATTACAAGGTTTATTTTCATTCTTGGGTTGTGGGTGTCATTGGCAAGGCCAGCATTTATTGCTAATCACCCTCTAGTGTCCCTGAAAATATTAGTGAGCTGACTTTATGCATGGCTGCAGTTGTACATTGATGGTTAGGGGTTGTGGGGGGTACATTGATGGTGAGGGGTTGTGGGGGGGGGGGGGGGAGGGAGAGTTTTAGTATTATACACTTTTATTGTCCTGCCTTTTGAAACTTTTGTTCATGTATTCGCTTACCCATACTAAAGTCTTTGTTTGAACAGTTGTTCGCTTATCCGTGTTTTATTTCTCCATTCTCATTAAAGGTACTTTTTATTTGAAATTAATTTATTCTATTTTATTAATTATTTTCTCGATGGATGAGGTCGTGGTTGGTGCCAAGAAGCAGACGTCTCGGCATGTTCTAACTTGGAAATGGTGTCAAAGTCTCTGGAAGCGGATTCCTTCCATTTGTTCTGGCCCTGAACATTTCTTTCTATTCCTTTAGGATGTGGATATCACTGGCTAAGCCTAGTTGCCCTTCAGAAGGTGGTGGGAGTTGCCTTCTTGAACCGATGCAGTAGGTACACCTATAGTTATGAGAGGGAGGGAATTCCAGAGTTTTTTGACCCAACGACAGTGAAGATACAGCAATATATCTCCAAGTCTGGATGGTGAGTGACTTGGAGGGGAACCTCCAGGTAATGGTGTTCCCAGGTATCTGTTGTTCTTGTCCTTCTAGATGGTATTGGTCATGGGTTTGGAAGGTGCTAACTAAGGAACCTTGGTGAGTTCTTGCAGTGCATCTTGTAGATGGTGCATACGGTTGCCATTGTTCGTCAGTGGTGGAAGGGGTAGCAATCAAATGGGCTGCTTTGTCCTGGCGTCGAACATCTTGAGTGTTATTGCAGCTGCACTCATCCAGGCAAGTGGAATTTATTCCACTACACTCCTGACTTATGCCTTGTTGATGGTGGGCAGGTTTTGGGGGTCAGGAGGCGAGATACCCACCGCAGGATTCCTAGCCTTTGACCTGCTATTGTAGCCACAGGAGTTTATGGCTAGTCCAGTTCAAGTCAATAGTAACTCCTAAGATGTTGATCATAGGGGATTCGGTGATGGTAAGGCCATTGAATGTTAAGGGGCAAAGGTTTGATCTTCTCTTGTTGGAAATGGTGTGAAGGTCCTTCTTGTTTATTCCCTTATATCCCCTATTATTTTTGCTGTTACCTTTTCGATCCATGGATGATTAATGGACATGTGTCTTTAAGGCAAACAGCCCGTATCTTTAATTCAGGCAGAAGAATCCAGAAGCCTGTGTTGGTTTAAACTGGAGTTGCAGACTGGCCAGCACCAATGATAGAGATGCGATGGAACTTGGTTTGGTTGATTTGGCAATGAGTTGGCCAAAAAGGTTGTGCTCTGCCTGGTGGTGATTGGATCTTATCCCACTGAAATGGCTCTCAAGAGACCTGAAGGTTTCAGATTTGATTCTGACAACACGGATACTCCGCTAATTCTCTTCAGAAAGATCCAACTAACTCTCTCCTGAAAACCTGCTGCGGGGGCTCTCTCTCTCTCTCTCTCTCTCTCTCTCTCTCTCTCTCTCTCTCTCTCTCTCTCTCTCTCTCTCTCTCTCTCTCTCTCCCCAATAGCCTGTGGGTGCTGTGTTCCTGGAACTACAGAGGCATGAAGACTAACCAAGAACTGAAAGCGAAGTTTGATGAGAAAGACTCTGCCTCTCCAGGAAAGTTGTGAGTACGGTATTTTTAAACTACAGAGAGCACCAGTACAGGCTGCAAGACTGCAAGCTTACTGTGAAGAAAGTATGCTAAAAACCATAATCTGAAACGAATACCTTTTTCTTTTCCACTTACACTTTTTACCCCTTTCTATCCCTCTTGTGTTTCTTGCTCATGTGTATGTGTATATAGAGGGTGGGGCAAGTTAAAGTGGGAGTTAGGTATTCGTTAATAGTTAACCAACTGTATCTGCTGCATGTTTCATTGTAGTTCTTGTTATAAGTAAACAGTAATTGTGTTTATATTTACAAACCTGGTGACTATAATTATTGGGCAGCCAAGGGCCAAATACTTTGGGTATTTTTCGAACAATTTTTGGTTAATTCACTTGTGTCGTGACTCTGGGATGAGTGGGGCTAGAATTGATTGCGCACTTGCCAAAGGTGTGGTAACAATGGTCATTGTCTGGCACTTGTATGGCACACATGTTATTTGCTACTCATCAGCCCAAGCTTGGATGTTGTCCGGCTCTTGCTGTATTTGGACATGAACTGCTTCGGTACCTGAGGAGTTGTGAATGGTGCTGAACATTGTGCAGTAATCTGCGAACATCCCCACTTCCGACCTTAGGATCGAAGGAAGGTCACCGATGAAGCAGCTGAAAATGGTTGGGCCTAGGACATCCCCTGAGGAATTCCTGCAGTGGTGTTCTAGAGCTTGGATGGTTGACCTTCAACAGCCACAAGCACCTTCCTTTGTTCCAGGCATGATTCTAACCAGCGGAAAATTTTCCCGCTGATTCCAATTGACTCCAGTTTTCTAGGGCTCCTTGATGCCATATTCATTTTAATGCGGCTTTGATATCAGGAACAGTCACTTTCACCTCTGCTCTGGAGTTCAGCTCTTTTGTCCTTGTTTAAACCAAGGTCTAATGAGGTCAGTAACTGAGTGACCCTGGCGGAACCCAAACTGGGCAACCGTGAGCAGGTTATCGCGGAGTAAGTGCCACTTGGTAGCACTGTTGATGACCCCTTCCATCACTTTGCTGATGATCAAGACTAGACTGATGGGGTGGTAATTGGCCGCGTTGGATTTGTCCTGTTTCATGTTTAATTTCCTTTTAAACACCTTTCCAAGGAGTGAGAAGCTGTGCCTGGAAATGTCTGAATCTCTCGGTCTAGAGTTGCAATAACTACTCTGTTTAATTTTGAAATGTTTACTGATATATTTGTCTTTATCTGTAAATGCGTCCGCATCTGATTTGGTAAACCTTGGGAGTGAGGAAGGATAATGCACAATAGCCAGAGTCAAAGAGAATGTTACTTTGAAAATATTTTGCAATTATCTGTTAAGGTTTAAGTTTGTCTGCCGGGTTTGAGATGATTCATGTCTTTCTTAAATGAGGATTGTCTCTTTTTAAAATTTTCAAATATATGGCTTGGATTTTAAAAGAGCAGGGCCGGAATTCTCCATTTGGGAGACGAAGTTGTACCGTCAGAGCTGAATTGCAACAGATTTGTGCTCTCACTAGGAGCCCACTCGGGAAGCGATTCACAATCCTTTGCCATGCACATTTTTGCATGGCGGGGATTGTGAGGGATTTCTCTAGCTAATCCCACTGTTGGGCTGCGATTTTGAGCGTGAGGCCCCGTAGTGAGGTCCGATGGATGGGCCTGACCCCCGGAACACAATTCAGGACCCCCCCTGAATTTTCTGGGTTACCGTGCCCCTCCCAACTCATTACGACTTACCTCACCCCCCCCCACCCACCAGAAACCCCCCAATTATAGAGACCCCACCAAAGACCCCCCCCCCCCCCCCCCTTCCCCTCAGTTGCAGAGACCCAGCTGTGAACCTAATGGCAGGTTTACAAACATCTAGATGTGATTGATAGCTCCTGGACAACATCAAAGACAGTTAAGTGCTTTCTGCAGAGAAAAAAGAGAAAGTGAGAGCATTTAAAGCAATTAACTGGTTAGATTCATAGCTGGTGACTTGAAAGTCACTCTAGTCTGAAGGGAGACAAATTAAATAATGTAGACAGCTGGGTGTGTGTGGAAGCTATTAATCACAGCCTAGTAAAGCAACCTCACAGAGATATGAATTAAAGGCTTGCAGATCGAAGACCTGAGGGGGCTTAAATCTAGCTGACTGGTTTTCTGTATCCAGGATTTTACAGGTGCTGCTTCCTCTACCTCAACCAGCGAGTGTATTGCACAGGTGAGTTTCAAAGCAGTTTTTATTTACTGCCTCTGTTTGGACTGCTCTCTAGCTTCCAAGGAATGGTCTCTCTTATGGAGGGCTCCTAGGTAGCTTCTTATGGGAGGCTTCCAGACAGTGGTCTCTCTAATGGGGAGGGTGTCTGTAATTGTAAATACCTGCAGCACATCTCACCCCTGTGAATCCAAGCCTAGAGGACCAGAGAATCATGAGGGTTTGAAGAATATGGTACCTGGCCCATTAATAGATCCATCTGCATCCTCCTGCTTGCGCGGGGCATGGACCCTGATGCCGCCGCTAGTGGGGAACCAGAGTATCGGACTGGTGCCGAACCCATTTTTCTCCTGTCGCATGGGAAACTCGCTACCGGTTCTTCTGTTACAATATTGCACTCAGAAGCTTCCGCGACTATCACATACCATAATTTTCCGTACAGTAACTGCATAAAACAATGCAACCTTCGCATTGTTGGAACCTATTTATTTGTATTGTAAAACATCCATCATTCACGATTTCGCTTTTGTGAGGTTTTGCGGAATGTAGCCCCGTTAATGGTGTGACTTTAATGTATTGTCAAAGTGAGACAAATGTTTAATATAAATGCAGTTTGTTGTAATTCAGGTGGATTGTAATTATGTATAGCAATGACAGCTGACTGCAACTTCCAAGCCCATATTTGACCCAATGAGGATAATATGTGGTGATATATTTGTAAGTTAAGGAGGCTGCGTACCTTGGGGAATTTGATGTCCCCAAATGCCTGCTACCCTTGTTCTTCCAGGCGGTTGTGGTCACCAGCTTAGGAAGTGCTATTTTAGATGTATTGGTGAGTTGCTGCAGTATATTGTAGATGATATTCTCGGCAGCCACCGTGGAGGGGGTGGTGTTGCCAGTTAACCTGGCTGTTTTGTCCTGGATGGTGCTGACCTTCTTGAACATTGGAACTGCACTCATCCGGGCAGGTGGAAAGTGGTCAGTTACACTCCTGACTTGTGTTTTGTAAGTAGTGGGGAGTCCAGAGGCAAATCACTCGCTGCAGAATTCCCAGCCTCTGACCTCCTCAGGATGTTAGTGGTAGGGGAGTTATAATGCAGTTGAGTGTCAAAGGGAGATGGGTAGACTTCCTCCTGTTTGCGATGATTATTGTGTGGCAATGTTTCTTGCACATGCCAGCTATATCAAATGTTTTTGTTGCTGCTTATAGCGAGTTAATGAAATGCCTGTCTTCTTGTCGTGTTCACTCTTGTTTCCTATTCCTTTTGTATCTGCCTATTTTTACCCATGCTTTTCCCCTCATATCTGTGAGAAGTGGTGCATCATTGGTCTGGGGAGGTAAAGCTTGCAATGTATTTGTAATTTGCCTTTTATTTATGCCATATTGGATCACATCTTTAGTATTTTCTGTCGCTCATACCTTAAGGTTCCACACATGAGGAATTGAAAGAAAGAAGATTAATTTGCATTCATGTAGAACCTTTTGTGCCTTCAGTTGTCCCAAATACCTTCAAGACTAGCAAATTTCTAGTCACTGTTGTAATATGGGCAAATGTAGTAGGCAAAAGATCTACTCAGCTTGTAATGGTTTTTGCAAATTTCATTCTGTGTTTGAGCCGCCTAATTTCCATTGTGAACGATTGACTGGGAAAACCAGTAGTGCACACCATTGACTGATGGAGAAAAATAGCAGAACATAAGATTAACCGAGAAACGGCAATTTGTTTTTAACAGAAACTGGAAAATGTCATTAACAGTTCATGTATACTGGGCCTTTGTCAGAAAATGGAAATGCAATACTTAAAAAACAGAAATGGTTTGGAGAGGGGAGTGTAAGGTTAATTATGCCTTAGACACATAGCTTAAAATTGAAAGTATAGAAATCTTATTTGCTTTGTAATTTGGAGTATGTCATCATATGTAGCTCAGTGATTTGCCACATGTACGCAGCACTGACTCCAAAGACTCTGAACTGTATCATAAGTTGATAACCCATTATTTGTTATCGTATGTATGTGAACATCTGCTCCACATACCTAATGTGTTATTGTGCTGTTTTGTTTTGCAGTTGCTGGGAGCAGCATTTCTTGGAATAGGCCTCTGGGCATGGGCTGAAAAGGTATTTTGCATAAGCGTAGACTTTACAAGATGCGGTTAAATCTAATTTACATAACTTTTGTGTGCAATCTATTCTTTAGAAAATAAATGCATGACCTATTGTAATATTTGAAGGGAGAAGTATCACTTGCAGTACTATGAATTGGATTCCATTACTTGAGTCTTTTTTTGATACTTGTTCATGGGATGTGGACATCATTGGAAAGCCAACATTTATTTCCTATCCCTGATTGCCCTTGAGAAGGTGGTGATGAGCTGTTTTCTCAAACTGCTGCAGTTGTTACGTTGTTGGGTAAGGAATTCCAGGATATTTATCCAGTGATAATTAAGGAATGGTGATATATTTCTAAGTCAAGACAGTGTGTTACTTGGAGGGGAACTTCCAGATGGGGCTGTTCCCATCACCTGCTGCTCCTCTAGGCAGTTGAGGTCACTGGTTTGGGAGGTGCACCTGAAGAAACCTCAGAAAGTTGCTGTTGTGCAGGTTTCCCCAAATTTGAGTTATGGCACCCTATTGACTTCCCAGGAGGACTGACGAAACCCCACATAAACATTCTTATCAAAGAGTTAAACCACACAAAATCAGATTACTGCGCAATAGATATGAACATACAAAAACAAATTTAAGAAAGTTTTTTTTTCTATTTCTTGTATATAAGCATTTATTGTAATTAAAACTTCTCTTATTAAACAAGTACCTCCAAATCTCATCTTTTTGTCATTTTCTTTGGGTTTTTATTTGTAAATTTTAAGTACCCAATTTTCTTTTCCATGTACTTTAGCATGGCCAATCCACCAACCCTGCAGGGACTGGGATCAAACCTGACATTTTATCATTTTCATGGGAAATGTGATGCTGATTATTTTTTTTTTATTTTTTTATTTTTTTGTTGCTCCCAAATTCACTTAATGCTGTGGGAGAGCTGAATTCCCCTTTTGGACATGCAAGCATAGAAACAGACGCACGCACAAAAAAAGCACAAATGTGCACGCACGCACATTTCCCTCACTCTCAAACACACCCCTGTCATATGCAGAATCCTCTCATGCTTAGGCATACCTCTCTTTCTCACATGTGCATACCGCTCACTTTCTCCCTCCTCGCTCGCCCTTATCTCTTTCTCGCTCGCCCCTCTTTCTCGCTCGCCCCTCTCTCTTTCTCGCTCGCCCCTCTCTCTTTCTCGCGCGCCCCTCCCTTTCTCGCTCGCCCTTCTCTCTTTCTCGCTCGCCCTTCTCTCTTTCTCGCTCGCCCTTCTCTCTTTCTCGCTCGCCCTTCTCTCTTTCTCGCTCGCCCTTCTCTCTTTCTCGCTCGCCCCTCTCTCTTTCTCGCTCGCCCCTCTCTCTTTCTCGCTCGCGCCTCTCTCATTCCCGCTCGCCCTTCTCTCATTCCCGCTCGCCCTTCTCTCATTCCCGCTCGCCCTTCTCTCATTCCCGCTCGCCCTTCTCTCATTCCCGCTCGCCCTTCTCTCATTCCCGCTCGCCCTTCTCTCATTCCCGCTCGCCCTTCTCTCATTCCCGCTCGCCCTTCTCTCATTCCCGCTCGCCCTTCTCTCATTCCCGCTCGCCCTTCTCTCATTCCCGCTCGCCCTTCTCTCATTCCCGCTCGCCCTTCTCTCATTCCCGCTCGCCCTTCTCTCATTCCCGCTCGCCCTTCTCTCATTCCCGCTCGCCCTTCTCTCATTCCCGCTCGCCCTTCTCTCATTCCCGCTCGCCCTTCTCTCATTCCCGCTCGCCCTTCTCTCATTCCCGCTCGCCCTTCTCTCATTCCCGCTCGCCCTTCTCTCATTCCCGCTCGCCCTTCTCTCATTCCCGCTCGCCCTTCTCTCATTCCCGCTCGCCCTTCTCTCATTCCCGCTCGCCCTTCTCTCATTCCCGCTCGCCCTTCTCTCATTCCCGCTCGCCCTTCTCTCATTCCCGCTCGCCCTTCTCTCATTCCCGCTCGCCCTTCTCTCATTCCCGCTCGCCCTTCTCTCATTCCCGCTCGCCCTTCTCTCATTCCCGCTCGCCCTTCTCTCATTCCCGCTCGCCCTTCTCTCATTCCCGCTCGCCCTTCTCTCATTCCCGCTCGCCCTTCTCTCATTCCCGCTCGCCCTTCTCTCATTCCCGCTCGCCCTTCTCTCATTCCCGCTCGCCCTTCTCTCATTCCCGCTCGCCCTTCTCTCATTCCCGCTCGCCCTTCTCTCATTCCCGCTCGCCCTTCTCTCATTCCCGCTCGCCCTTCTCTCATTCCCGCTCGCCCTTCTCTCATTCCCGCTCGCCCTTCTCTCATTCCCGCTCGCCCTTCTCTCATTCCCGCTCGCCCTTCTCTCATTCCCGCTCGCCCTTCTCTCATTCCCGCTCGCCCTTCTCTCATTCCCGCTCGCCCTTCTCTCATTCCCGCTCGCCCTTCTCTCATTCCCGCTCGCCCTTCTCTCATTCCCGCTCGCCCTTCTCTCATTCCCGCTCGCCCTTCTCTCATTCCCGCTCGCCCTTCTCTCATTCCCGCTCGCCCTTCTCTCATTCCCGCTCGCCCTTCTCTCATTCCCGCTCGCCCTTCTCTCATTCCCGCTCGCCCTTCTCTCATTCCCGCTCGCCCTTCTCTCATTCCCGCTCGCCCTTCTCTCATTCCCGCTCGCCCTTCTCTCATTCCCGCTCGCCCCTCTTTCTCGCTCGCCCCTCTTTCTCGCTCGCTCGCCCCTCTTTCTCGCTCGCCCGCCCCTCTTTCTCGCTCGCCCGCCCCTCTTTCTCGCTCGCCCGCCCCTCTTTCTCGCTCGCCCGCCCCCTCTTTCTCGCTCGCCCTCTCTCTCTTTCTCGCTCGCCCCTCTCTCTCTTTCCCGCTCGCCCCTCTTTCTCGCTCGCCCTTCTCTCATTCCCGCTCGCCCCTCTTTCTCGCTCGCCCCTCTCTCTCTTTCCCGCTCGCCCCTCTTTCTCGCTCGCCCTTCTCTCATTCCCGCTCGCCCCTCTTTCTCGCTCGCCCCTCTTTCTCGCTCGCCCCTCTTTCTCGCTCGCCCCTCTTTCTCGCTCGCTCGCCCCTCTTTCTCGCTCGCCCGCCCCTCTTTCTCGCTCGCCCGCCCCTCTTTCTCGCTCGCCCGCCCCTCTTTCTCGCTCGCCCGCCCCTCTTTCTCGCTCGCCCGCCCCTCTTTCTCGCTCGCCCGCCCCTCTTTCTCGCTCGCCCGCCCCTCTTTCTCGCTCGCCCGCCCCTCTTTCTCGCTCGCCCGCCCCTCTTTCTCGCTCGCCCGCCCCTCTTTCTCGCTCGCCCGCCCCTCTTTCTCGCTCGCCCGCCCCTCTTTCTCGCTCGCCCGCCCCTCTTTCTCGCTCGCCCGCCCCTCTTTCTCGCTCGCCCGCCCCTCTTTCTCGCTCGCCCGCCCCTCTTTCTCGCTCGCCCGCCCCTCTTTCTCGCTCGCCCGCCCCTCTTTCTCGCTCGCCCGCCCCTCTTTCTCGCTCGCCCGCCCCTCTTTCTCGCTCGCCCGCCCCTCTTTCTCGCTCGCCCGCCCCTCTTTCTCGCTCGCCCGCCCCTCTTTCTCGCTCGCCCGCCCCTCTTTCTCGCTCGCCCGCCCCTCTTTCTCGCTCGCCCGCCCCTCTTTCTCGCTCGCCCGCCCCTCTTTCTCGCTCGCCCGCCCCTCTTTCTCGCTCGCCCGCCCCTCTTTCTCGCTCGCCCGCCCCTCTTTCTCGCTCGCCCGCCCCTCTTTCTCGCTCGCCCGCCCCTCTTTCTCGCTCGCCCGCCCCTCTTTCTCGCTCGCCCGCCCCTCTTTCTCGCTCGCCCGCCCCTCTTTCTCGCTCGCCCGCCCCTCTTTCTCGCTCGCCCGCCCCTCTTTCTCGCTCGCCCGCCCCTCTTTCTCGCTCGCCCGCCCCTCTTTCTCGCTCGCCCGCCCCTCTTTCTCGCTCGCCCGCCCCTCTTTCTCGCTCGCCCGCCCCTCTTTCTCGCTCGCCCGCCCCTCTTTCTCGCTCGCCCGCCTCTCTTTCTCGCTCGCCCGCCCCTCTTTCTCGCTCGCCCGCCTCTCTTTCTCGCTCGCCCTTCCCTCTTTCTCGCTCGCCCTTCCCTCTTTCTCGCTCGCCCTTCCCTCTTTCTCGCTCGCCCTTCCCTCTTTCTCGCTCGCCCTTCCCTCTTTCTCGCTCGCCCTTCCCTCTTTCTCGCTCGCCCTTCCCTCTTTCTCGCTCGCCCTTCCCTCTTTCTCGCTCGCCCTTCCCTCTTTCTCGCTCGCCCTCTCTCTCTTTCTCGCTCGCCCCTCTTTCTCGCTCGCCCTTCTCTAGTTCTCGCTCGCCCCTCTCTCCCTCTCGCGCGCGCCCCTCTCTCCCTCTCGCGCGCGCCCCTCTCTCCCTCTCGCGCGCGCCCCTCTCTCCCCCTCGCGCGCATCCCACAGATTTTTCGGCAACCCACCCAGACGTCACTGTCAGTTGCACAGTCTCATTAAAATCCTTCATGAAGGATTTTAAGTCTTCACCTTGGATCTAACTTCTAAATTCTCTCCATCTCAGACTGCCTCAACCATTGCTCACCTTCCAGCATTTCATTTCATCTTGAGACTACATTCGTCTGGGTGATGACAATAAAAAAATGCCATTGGACTTTTATTTGGGTTTATTTTCCCACTTGGTATTTTTGCCTCCCATCTTCTCTGACCATTGTTTGGCTCCATGGCTACTGGTTGCCCACAGCTATCTAACGTCAGTGATCATTATTCTTACATGTATTTGTATCCCAGCACCGACTCATGAACACCATTTGAGCCCTTCAGCCATACTGAGCAGAACAGCACTGCTTCAAAGGACTACCTTTGCTCCAGTGGGGCACACCATTGATTCACCACATCACCAACTTTTTGCTGCCTATTCAGTCCTGACCACTTGGAATCTCATTCTTTCTTTGGACCCTCAGTGGTTTCTACTCGTGGGTCCCACTCATGGGCCATTCCCAAGTTTTTCTTTCTCTCCTATCTGGTCCTCATTTGCCCTGACATCCCTCCCCTGTGTTCTTTTGTTCTCTGGCCGATGATCTCTCAATGCTGAACTGTGCACGCAGAGTCCAAACCCTATACGTGCGTGTGCAGAAATCCCCGGTGTATGATGGGACTTTTAAGTTCTCAACTTACACTCGGAAATCGAGTAAGTTGGGATTCTTAGCATTCACTTCCACCTTTTCCAGGAAACGTTTGGTGATCAATATCAACATGGAGGCAGGGTTCTTGCATAAGCTTTTGGTGAAATATGTGCTCAATTACTGAATTAAAACATATTTTGAATATATATATATTATTTTGAATATATATATAATAATATTTATACAATGTTCTTTTGTAACATCTGTAAGAGCTTGTTATGGTGTCTTAGTTTCCACCAGTCGTATATTCAAATAATTGGCGCTGTGAAGGGTACAAATACACAATAATAACGAGAAAGAAATGCTATTGGATTTCTATTTGAGTTTATTTTTATCTCCTTTGGCATTTCTATCTCCTCTCTTTGACTATCATGTAGCTGTTCACTCCATGGCTACTGGTTGCCCGCTGGTATCTAACCTGAGTGACCATTATTCCTATGTGAGCCTCTGTGTTAATGTCTGCTCTTTTGTAGTTTGTGGATAAATATGTTTGTTACCTTTGGCATGCTCCTGTAGAGTATATGTTTTCAGCCTCACTAGTCCCTGCTAGTACTTGTGCTTCACTTGAACCTCCTACTATCCTTCCTCTTTAACTTTTATCAGCATTAACCTCTATTCCCTGTTCTCTCTTTAACTTTCTTATCTAGCCTCCCCATCTGTCTCCATACTATTGACCTCCATTACCCCTGTGATAGCAAGTTTCACATTCTCGCCACTGTCTGGGTAAAGCTGTTTCTCCTCAATTTCTTATTTGGTATCTTCAGTTTTAGTTTTCCCCACCCCTGCCCCCCACCCCCCCCCAAGTGGAAATATTGTGTGAAAGCTCTTCCAAAACCTTGAATAATTGTCAAGATCTCTATTGGGTCTTTTCGAGAGAAAAGAGACCCAGACAATTCATCCTTTCCTGGTGGGTATAACCCACCAGTTCTGGTAACATCATTGTAAATCTTCTTGCACCTTCTCCAGTGCCCCTTCTCTCATCTCCCACTTCGGTGTGCTACAATGCTGGTTGTTTACCCATCTCCAACTCCTCCTCTTTGTTACCTATTCCTATTTCCAATGTTACTGCAATTAAGTCTTATCACCATGTACCTTTCCATCTGATCTTAGGACTTCCTCTTCTCCTTCTTCCTGACAGTTACATCTCTATCACTCTCAGCACATTTCCTCCCCATCTCTGCAAGAGATAACCACACCATGTTAATCTCTCCGCAAGAGATAACCATACCATTTTTAATCTCTTCTCGGCTATTTTTTTTAATGCTTCCTCAATGTTGCCCAAGTTTCTGCACTATATAAACAAGGCCTGTCTCGCAATTGTCCTGTAGATCCTTCTTTTCAGTTTCGGCAGTATTTCCGATTGCATAATACTCAATTGCATTTCTTCCCGTTACTCCAACCAGAACCAATATGTTGCTTAATTTCTATTTCAATGCTAGGGTCTTCTCCCACCAATGACTCCAGCTGTTTGAAACTATTCACCTTTTCCATACCTTCACCTATAATCTTTATGCCTTCACACTTCCCTCAGCTCAATTTCAAAGTCCATAAATTGAGTCTTTGGCCTACTGATTTTCTTATTCCTGTCTTCCAGTGCTTTTCTTAATTCTCAAGATATTCGGTCATGTTCTTATCATCCCCACCACATTGTTTAATGTCATCTGCAAACGTCATTGATCATGGCACTTCCCATCTCGCTTGCTCAGTAAAGTACCTATGACAATCAGTAAGAGGAAGGGGCTCAGTGTTGATCCTTGGTAATCTCCAGTATCCCTCTAACCTTTTTATAATATGGCGACCAAATTTGTGTGGTATCACCTAGGTTATTATAAGTTTAGCTTAGGGTTTGTTTTGTTATAATTTCATTGAGCTGCAACACAATTTTCAGTGATTTATATATTTGTATTTCCAGATCCCTTTTCTTTTCTAGGCCACTTATTTCTGAATTATATCTGGCCGCCTTATTTTGTAACCAAACTGTAATGCCCCTACACTTATCCACGTCAAAATTAATTACAGACGTTATGAACTTGGTGGAGACCAGTAACTTCTAAAAAGAGATTTGAACTCCCAGTTAGAACTGAAAGAATTACACCATAAAGTTTCACTTTTAAATTAAAAAATACTGTGCAAGAGTTGAACAAAGCAAGTACTCCTAGCTCAATGTTATATTTCGTAAACATGTATTTTGTAGGTCCAAAATCTCAAAAGGACAATCCCCATTCTACTTTTATGCCCTTCCAAGAGTTACCATATACATTACAGGATCGTGAGGGTTCCTTCATTTCTGGGACCAAACCAGGGTGTGCTCTAACTCTCAGGAATTCACCTTGCTTCTCCTCTATTCTCTGAGGTATGACATTACTTGGGGTCTTTCCACTAGCATCTGGCTAGACAAACTTCAAGCTCATGATTGTGGACATGTTCATGCAAACATAGTCAATGAGAAAGAACGCAGTGGCATTCTTTCTCATTGACTCTAAAATCAGAAACACCCCTGGTTTCTGATAATCCTTTGTTATTAGTCTACAGCTCCTGGCAAATTCTCTCTGCTTCTCTTGGCTGCTCCCATGCTCCAAGTGCCTGTTTCTGTGAAAGATCACACAGATAAACTCAAAACCAAAAAAATGTCTCACTGCAATCTATCCCCATGGCACCCCTAGGATGTCTCAGTTGTAGATTCAAACTCATTATCACTTGTTCCCGAACCTACCCTTTGTTTTGTGAAACCTTATGAATAATGTAAGTCCCTTATGAAGACAAGTAGACACCTTGGCTGCAGCAAGACATTTAGAAAAGGGTCTCCCATTGGTTAATGTTTTCCCACTTCCAACTCTGACCATATTAAATGAACACAGGCCATCCTTTGAATTGTAATTATGTTAGGTCTCTTTGCCAGTCTCTCACCAGGGCTTTTCAGTTATATTTTAAAACTTCAGTCCCCAACTAAAGGTTATACTCCTCGGGTATATGAATTATGAATAAGAAGGTTTCACAACACCTCCCCCAGGGAAAAAATAAAAATGCATCACTATTGTGGTGTTTTTATTTCTACTATCTAAAATAGAACAACTTACAAACATGTTACACCACATTTTTATCAATCATCCTAATATTCAACACACAACAGTTTCTCCCATAGTCTACAAGTCAGTTGTCAGATTATTAGATTACTAACTGGAATACTCATCTAACTTTATTAGGAACTTCTGAGATGGATATAAAAAATGTAATGGTGTTATGTTCAAATGAAAGAAACCTGTAAGTATGATAATGATTGGAGTGAGGAAGAGGTTAATTGGAGAAAGGTCACTTTGCAAGTTTATTAACATTTTGTAATTTATTGCAGTCCTCTGCAGCATTCATATCCCTCCTAATTTGATATTGATTTTAATTCCAAAGTCTAAATTCTTAATATAAATTGTGAAAAATGGTGGCCCCATCACTGATCCTTGCGGGATTCTACTTCCTTTTGAGGCGATGGTGTAGTGATACTGTCGCTGGACTAATAATCCAAAGACTCCAGGTAATGCTCTGGATGCCAGAGTTCGAATCCTACCTTTGAATTCTATAAAAATCTGGAATTAAAAGTCTATTGTCAATTATCGTAAAAACTCATCTGGTTCACAAATGTCCTTTAGGGAAGGAAATCGGCTATCCTTACCTGGTCTGGCCTACGTATGACTTCCGATCCACCGCAATGTGGTTAACTCTTAACTGCCCTCTGAAATAGTCTAGCAAGGGTAATTGGGGATGGGAAAATAAATGCTGACCCAGCCAGCGATGTCCGCATCCCGTGAATGAATCAAACAATTGGTACTATCAATAGATTTCCATCAGCAGACTACTCTCTGCTTTCTGTCTGCAGCCTGCTAGCCATTCAATCTGCTTCTTTCCTGACTTCACACAAAAATGAATAGGGTCAGAATATATCATGCAGGAATTCATCAAACGCCTTTTGGAAATCTAAATATGTTAAACCACTATGTTTCTTTTGTCTACTCGCTGTTACGTCTTCAAAGTTCAGTTATTCTGGTCAAGCAAGACTTTTCCTTTTGAAAGTTATGTTAACAATCCAACATATTTTTGGTTTCTAGATATTTTTCTATTTTCTAGTAGGGATATAATTTTCCTACTACTTCAAACATATTCAGCAAACTTAGCCTATCTCCCTTTTCAAATAAAGGTATCACATTGGCATTTCATTACTCATCTGGTACTATATATTTTTCTTATTAACTACTGTAACATTTCCCCTGCAATCACTTCCCTAGATTCTTTTAAAATGCACAGATACATTGGGTTGGATTCTCCGCTCCCTGACACTGAAATCGCGTTCGGCGACGGGGCGGAAAATCTGTTTGATGCCAATATCGGGAGTGGCGCCGTTTTTTGTATTCACCGCACTGAGTATCTACTGCCTCAGGCCATTGCCTGAGGCCCACTCCGCGAAGCTCTGTCTCCGACCGGCCAAGTTCCCGACGGCGTGGGACTCTCATGGTCTCGCCCATCATGAACTAGCGTGGCGGCTGCAGACTCAGTTTGGCGCCGCCAATGTCGGGGGAGGGCCGATCGGCGGGCAGGGGGGACTTCATTTGGGGGCGTGCGGGTGTCCGGGGGGGCCGCACAACTTTTGCAGTTCGGGTCCGCGGGCTCTGTCTACATGGAACACGGCGCAGGCGCCGTGCGCATGGGTGGCCATGGAACCGGAAATGTTCAGGGCCGTATCGACAGCAAGAGCTGCAAACTCTACCCTACCTCCCTACTAGCCCCCAGCAAAACAGGGAATCAGTGGCCGTTTTGTGCCAGTTTTCCTGGCGTAAAAGACCACCATTTTCATGCCACCGTGGGGACCAAAAGGGAGAATCCAGCCCATTATGTCTAGACCAGGAGTTTTATCCTCTGAGTTTAATTAATTAATTAAATATTTCTCCTTTAAATCTGGGTGTATAATTTTTCATCTCATCTTTGGGATCATGTCTATGTGCTCTGCCTCACTGGTAAATACGGAGTAAAATATTGTTTTAGTATTTCTGTGGTTTTGCTGCCTCAGTGGTAATATGAAGCAAAATAATATTTTAGTATTTCTGTGGTTTTGTAATTGCTACCTGTGATTTTATCCTGACCGTCCCTTAGTGTCTCGATTTCCTTAAATTTCCTCTTTTTGTATTTTGAAAAGGTTGAAAGCTAGTAAGAATGTTATTGTATCTTTGACTAATGATAATGGTGCAATATCTTCTCTTTCAGGGTGTACTTTCCAATATTTCTTCTATTACAGATCTGGGTGGGTTTGACCCAGTGTGGTTGTTCATTGTGGTAGGTGGAGTGATGTTCATTCTTGGATTTGCTGGCTGTATTGGTGCACTCCGTGAGAACACATTCCTGTTGAAGTTTGTAAGTATGTTTACATTACTGTTAATATGTTAAATTACAAAATAGGTGGTTTCTTGAATTCTGCATTCAGTTATAATTAAGTTCTTCAATAGTTCTTGAAATAACAATTGTGTTTTCAGTATTTTCTCACTTTAAAACAATGATTGTAATTCATAGTTTTAAGTTAGAAAACAAACCAAATAGTCCTTGTTGGAATTCCTCCAAATAATTATTGAATGCTTCATGAAATTTGACCCACACATCTTTGAGCATATTTTTGAAAATGGTTAGAATTGTACACATGAACATTATTAACAGAATTTGAAGGAGAAAAATACATTTTGGAGATTGCTCAGCTACTAACTGCTTTTGACAACATGTGTATAAATAAATTGACCAGTATGGCTGTGAACACTACAATCAAATGCATCAAGGAGACATTCAGTAATGTTACCGTTGACTCCATGTGATGTCAAAATCACTGCTAACTGTTTCTAGTTGAACTGCTTCTGATGAAAATTAGGTTTTAATTGAGGTTTGATTTAATAGCTGTTCCTTTCTCCCTATTCAAAGCACATAAACCATTAAGAAATCACTGCAGTTCAATTTCTTCTATCCAGCTTATTTCGATAGTGTGGCACATTTTGTTAGGTGAATCGTCCAAACTTCTTCTTTGTTGTTTGATGGTTCATTATGTATGAATACACAGTTCTTTTTTAAGTTTGACTGGCGGGTAATTCAAAATCCAGCAATCACAATAATACCTTTGTGCACTAACCGTGGACTGATTTTGCCTGAATTGGGAGCAAGTATAGTTTAGAAGGAACTGGTAATTTGGTAAGACATTCAAGGAAAGAAAGACCAATTATGTCCAAATTATTTATAAATGGTTAACTCCGGTTTTAAGAGTTCAAATAGTTTTGTAATTTTGTCCACTTGAATTAGATGAAGAACATGCAGATATGTAACTGTGTGACTGTTATTTGTTTGTGTGATGTTTCACTGTTTTCAAAATTGGACAGCTTAGAGAGGCACAGGACAAATCCATCACCTAAAGGTTACATGATTACGGGATCCAGTTTGTTGTTTATTTCCTGGCTGTGTTACTGAAAACTCTCAAGCCAAATACAATCATTTGAAGGCATGGGAAATTAGAACTTGCACAAGTAGATTCTGATAAAATCTAGAAAATAGGAAGATTAGAAAAGTCTTTACTAACTTCTCGGCCTTCGCACTTCAAACATCCCTGGTAATGAAGGCAATAGATATTATGTTGCTATCAGAAGTTCAGCAAAATGGCTCTTGTGGTATTGTGGTTTACTTTGTGTGGCTAGTGCTAATGTCAGGCTGCTGTCTGCAATTAAACCAGTAAAATATATACGTTAAAAAACATTGGATCTAACTTTGCTTTTAAGGAAGCTTGTTAGTTTATTGTTCTTACAAAGGGTTATACCTGAAATAGTTTTATTTTCTTCATTGATGCTGCCTGACTGACTAAATATTCTCAGCATTGTCTATTTTGGTTTGACTTCCAGCATTCTCAATACTTTTTTGCCAGTTTACTTTGTATGTTACTGATAGCAGAAATAATTTACAAATAATACTGGGAGGTGATGCAAGTGAGAGAATAATGTTTCTGTGGGCTGTGGTTCTACTCATCCTTTAATCCTCTCATTTATTACGTTAACATGGCCCATACTTACCGAATCCGGGAGTGAGTACGTTAAAATGTCCCTGGAAGATTTGTGGCGAAGCGTTGGTGACAATGTCGAAGAATCCTAAGAAAATGATCAACAAAAGAGAGCAGTCAAAAGCAACTGAGGTGGAGCAGACTCCATAGCATGGCGTCTCGATCCTTGAATGGGCTCTCGGTCCGGCACTTTCAAAGGCATTACAGCTGAAGACTGCTAATATTATTAAAGTCTGTGACGATAGACGTGGCTTATTAGTGTAGAATATCACTGCTCATGAAGCTGAACTGCAGAATACTATTAAGATGCTCAATAAAAGGGAGGAGAATATCCTTACTGTTGAAAAGGTCACTTCCTCAGTTAAGGCCTGCATGCAATCCTCAGGAAATCATCTCTGTGATATGTCAGAATTCCTGGATGATCTGGAGAACTGACGCCAGAGGAAAAGTGTCCAGGTTATCAGTTTGCGAAGAAAGAATGGAGGGCAAGTTCCGATTAGCTGGCTACCACGTTTTCTTAAGCTGGACACGAAAGCTGGGCACGTTCAGTTAGAAAGGTCACATCGTATCCTGTCAATGAGGCCTAGGGACAATAAGCGCCCTGGCCTGTAATTATTCATTTTCATTGCTTCGGAGATCGCCAAAGATTATTGGAAGTGGTGAGGTATAATGGGCCCTTTCTCTATGACGCGCGAAGATATCTTTCTTCCAAGATTTATTGGCAGCGATGCAACAGAAGTGCAGACGCTTCGATGAAGTTAGAAAACAACTCCACCTGTTGGAGTGAATTCTGCCCTGCTTTATCCTGTCACACCGAGCGTGATATCCAACAGAGCGTGATATCCAACAATTTTGTAAAGACATTCGACAATCTGGCTAATGCCTTGACTTTTGTGAACTTGGTGGAAGGAGTAACGATTTGCAGTTCACCGTGAACTCTGGACTCTATCCCTTGTCATTATAATTCCTACCTGATCGTATGTTGTTATTTATCATGTTAACAGGGATGTATTGGTAATTGAGCATTACAATGAATGTTTGATCCTTAAGAATATTTGGGCCTTCCATTAAATTTGAATGGAAATCAGCCCTCAGCATGTTCCTTCCAGTTAAGGGGTGTGCTGCGCAGGTGGTATGGTGCCAGGACTGTGTGATAGATATCCGTCTTTTCTTCTTATCTGTACATTTATGAAGGGAGTCTATGCTTTATGGTCTCCTTGCCTTAATCATGATAAGTATAGTAGCACCACTGTTGTAAGGTGTGTGAGTGGTTTAAGTCCTAATGGGTGAGGTTAGAATGCGGAAAGGGCATTCAGTGCTATTCCTTATTGTGACATATTGCCTTATTGTGACATATTGCATCTCGCTTTTGAGTGACTCCTGAGTATAATGATGGAAAGACTTTCGGGATAGCCTTGCAAGTCCTCCTATGCGGTGATGAATACTCCCTTAGAACAAATTGGTTCAAAAATCTTTTTTTTTTCTTTTGGCGTTAAAGAATCATTCACCGGTTTCTGCAAAGGTACAGGCAGGTCTCATATCTGAGAAATTACATTATAATGTGTCATTGGTGCCTCTGGTATAATTGGAGTTGGGGGAGGTATGTTTTGGTGCATACCCGAATGGGGCGTGGAAATCCTATCCTATATTTTCTTTGACTGAATGAGCAATGGTGGTAGCTATTTATTCCTGCAATATGCGGGGAGTATACTATCCTATTAAGAGAGAAAAAAGATTTGTCTTTCCTTAAAACATAGCTTTGTTCCAAGCAATTCATTTAGATGACTAGGAGCACCTGAAGTTGAAGAGGGACTGGGTGGGGCAGGTGATATTTGCCTTGTTCTCGACCAGTAGTCAGGCTGTCGTAGTGTTAGTCAATAAAAATGTGCCTTTCAAAATAGAGAACTGTGTGAAGGATAAGGGGGGATACGTATGTGGTTGTCAAAGGACTTTTGTCATGTGAGAGTACCTTTAAGAAATGGGTGTTTAAGAAATTACCTTTTAAGAAATGGAGCAGCTCATGTTACTGGATTGATGTCAGAGTGTGGGTGCATCTTAGCTCTACTGCTTTTTAGTTTCAGTTTGAGAAAAAGCTTGGGTGTGTCTGTGTTTTTCAGTGAGCTACATCTGAAGTGGAGCTGTATTGTTGATCTCTGCCATCCAAAGACTATGGATCACTTGGTGAACCCAGAATTGTAAAAGGTCTCAGTATTGAATGTAAACCTAATGTGCTCCTGTTTGAAGGTTTGTTAAGTCTTTTGGGTGTTAAAAGGACAGCTTATAGGGTTACTTAGTGTTGTAGTCTTTGGGGTTGTATTTGAATTAATGGTTGCTTAGATGTTCACTGTTTGTTTAAAAAAGGTTAACTTGCGTTCATAGAATAAACATTGCTTTTTTAAAAGAAATACTTGTCCCTTTCTGCTGTACCACACCTGTAGAGTGGGCCGTGTGCTCCCCATGCCACAATCTATTAAAAATTGTGGGTCAGGTGAACTCCATGATACACTTTGGGGTTCTCTAAATCATGACCCATAACACTTTTATATCGAGATTTTGTCTCAGTAATGAATGCATACGATCCATCAAACTATTCCCTTGATTTTGTTACTGAAGTCTTCATGGTCTTTGCTGAGTTGGCGTCTGCCAATTGTTTTTATAGGTGGGCACTTCATCTGCCACCTTAACCCTTTGGTGAACAGACCCCAAGAACCAGAAATCCCCTACAAGGGATTTAGCATTAGTTTGCGAGGCGATGTATGGATAGAAAATTCACTTTCTTTTCTGTCCTTCATCAATGTCGTACTAGAATTAACTATTCTTGCCAAAAGAAATGACACTCTGGGTGGCTTCCTGCTCTATGGGTAATATTGTGATCCATGCACCTGTTTTCCTGGAATTTTTATTCAAGTCCTCCCCAACCCCCCAATTTAGGTCCTGGAGATTTAACATGGCTTTGCCCAGGGATTATACCTTTACCTCTTACTTTAAGACTGAATTTGATCTCTTCTACTCCGTCAATTTCCTCTCTGATGTAAGCCCCTTTATCCTGTGGGAAACCTGGAAAGCTTATGCTCAGGGACTCGTCATTCATATACGGCCAGCAAAAGGTGTAAAATGCTGGAACGACACCGATGGTTGGTAGCAAAATTGGTTGAAACAGAGAGGGAGTATTGCAGAGTCCTAACTGCTAGTAGTGGAAAGAAATTAATGCAATTTGAACGGCATTGGACTGCTTGTTGACTCGTGCTGAGACGAGTTTCAGGTTTGCCAAACAATTTGAAAACAAACTGAGTAGATAGCTGGCTTTTCTTACCAGGAAGACAGCTGGCTCTAGGGCTATTCCCTCAGTATTAATCATCCTACTGCCCTTCGAGTCTAGCACAGAAATATTAACAAGGCATTTAAAGGTTTCTATGCCGATGTTTATAAAACAGACGATACTGGGTATGCATTGGCACCTCAAGAGCATTTCTTCTCATCCCTTAAACTCCCAACAATCTCTGAGGACCAAATGTGAGTCTTGAATGCTTCCAAGTCTAGAAGGGAAGTGGCTCTTGTTTCGATCTGTGGAACTTCGATCTGGTAAGACCTCCGGGCCGGATAGTTTTGAATGTGAATTTTATTTGGAATTGAAAGACTTGCTAATAAATCCATTAATTGGCATGTATGATCACTCATTTGAAGCAGGCCTGCTGCCGCAGATGCTCCATGAAGCGAATATTTCTTTAATTCTGAAGGCAGGCAAGAATCCTGAAGAGTGCACGTCCTATAGGGCAATTTTGTTCCTGAACGTAAATTTGAAATTGTTGTCTAAGGTGTTGGCATGGCCCCAAGAAGGAATTATCCCTATGGGCAGTGTTGCCCATTATCCCTGTTATTTTCCGCATAGCTATTGAACCTCCAACAGACTCGAGACCCCTCAGTTTTTGGGCTGCGCAGTGGAGGGAAGCAACATAAGATTATGCTATAGGCGAATAACGTGTTGCTATTTATATCTAAGCCGGATATTTCTGTTCCCAATATTATTGATTTGGGTAGATTTATAAAATAAGTTTTACGAAGTCTGAGGATATGCCACTGGGACGGCTTGAAGGAATATCTCCCCCTTTGCTAATTGGGATGTTCCTATATAATTGATGTAACAAATCAAAGAATAGGGAATGGGGGTAGACCTATATGAAATCCTTGAGCTTCTGAAAAAAACCAGTGACTGAGTTATCAACCATGGCATTAAGGCTTTGAGGAACCTATTTGATCAAGAACTTTATTTTAGTGAAAGGGCATGTAATGGCAACTTGCTTAGAAGTGCCCAGTGACAAATAGATTAATCCAACTGTTAAGACTCCCGAGTTCAATACTGGCATGATTTAGGGAACTGGATCACAAGGCATTAAAAAGAAAAGTACCACAAATGTGCAATGAAAACAAAAAGCTAGAAACATTGTTCCAATCCCAGTTGGTGTCATAACTGGGCGGGAAGATCCCAGAATGGAACCCTGGTTCAAAAGACCATAATTTTTACTTTTTTTAATAAAACATGGAGGATCAAAATCACAGTCAGCTAATTAGTTTTAACAACAAGAAAATAAATGTCAACATGAAATATTGGATTATGTTACGATACTCTGAGGGCGGCATGGTGGTGCAGTGGCTAGCACTACTCCCTCACGGTGCAGAGGACCAGGGTCACGGTCCTTGTGGAGGTTGCACATTCTCCCCGTGTCTGTGTGGGTCTCTCCCCCACAACCCAAAGATATGCACGGTAGATGGATAGCCACCCTAAAATTGCCCCTTAATTGGAAAAAAAAAGAATTGGGTACTTAAAATTTTAAAAAAATACAATATTCCTTTACTTCCCGCTGCTTCTTAGCTTAAGAATTACACACAGACTGTAAGATTAGCATGGATTTCAAAGCACATCTTAAACTACAATGGTCTTATTAACAGAGAAAGCCCCTTTTAAACACACAAGATGACTGCGGTAAGACACACTCCTCTCTGAATCCAAGTAAATGTCTGTGGATTTCTCTTCCCAGATGATTCTTATACCATGAGCCACCTCACTGAACTCCGACTTCTTCACGAGTAGTTTCAAATTCCGCTTGCAAAAATCACAATTTCAAATCTTTAAAAAATTATGCTTTCTTTCTGCTGCTTCCATGAAGATTTCACTTTCACATTTTATTCTTCTCCCTTCAGGTTTCCTTGGTCTTAAAGGCTTTTACATAAACTGCGAGGTCCAGCCACTGATTTCCACAATTATTTCAAATAATGTTTCCCAAACTAGTAATTTTTTTACAAACCGTAGCACTACTGCACATATATTTCTGGCCTCTCATGATCTTTTCAATTCTCTGTGACTTTATGGAACAATAATCTATTGTGCTTCCCAGTTTTGTCTGTTCCATTAACTCAAGACTTCTTGGAGATATCTCTTCATTTCTCTAGTTTCCTTAACTAGCTGGACTTTAGGTTTCCGGCTAGTTACTATTATTCCATAGTATGGCTTTTCATCTAAAAAGGCTTAGAGCGATGTTCCCTCTTTAGTCTTCTAAAACCAACTGCTCCTAAGAGCTGTGAGAGCTGCCTTCGCTCTCACTATTTATCTCCAACTGCAATCAAATTAGCTAAACTGAAACGTAAAAGCTTCTCTACCTTACAAGGCCACAGTTGCTGAGAAACCACTGTTAATTTATTTACTCTTCATGCCATAGCCCTCTCTAAGCACAATAAAATCACAGTTGGAATTGAAACCCACCCACACACATTCGAACACCCCAGCATGAATCTAATTATAGGTTTTGCCTTTTCAGGCACAGAATCATGAAATTGAACCCATTTAAAACTATACCTTATTTCTAATGTCTACCAATACAAATTCCTTAAAACTACCTTCATGGGTTGGGTTCTTCCATTCTGCCCGCCACAAGATCGCCACGGCCAGGACGCGGATCATGGAAAAGTCCATCGACCTCTGGCGGGATTCTCTGGGTGGGTGCGGACGGAAAATCCCACCCTATTTTTCCAACAACATGTAGATGGTCATTGAGAATTTGTGGGAAGTGATGACACTGCATTTTAGATATGTATCTTCAGAACTGAAAAATGAAAGACCGATTAGTTATTAATAGGATCAGTAAAAGGGACTTTGTGAAGGCGAGAAAGAAGGAGATGAAAATCTGATCAACAGAGGACTGGTCATGCTGCAAATCTCAATTATTTGCAGATTTAGAAGATACAACCGTTGTGCATCAAAGAATACATCCCTACTGGTGAAGTGTCACGTGATCTGTCGTGACACCTGTAAAGTGTGTTTGCATGGGCTTCAGTTCTCCATCTTAGATTGTATGAGCAAAAATCTAATAAAACCTCTCATCGTGTTTGTAAGAATCCAAGAATGTGGCACCCCCATTCCCTTTTCTCTTTGTGGAAAACTCAAGAGTTATAATAAAAGAGAAAACTGGCAATAAGGATTGAGGCAAGATAACAAAATAGCTATTAAAAAAAAATCATCAACCAAAACAGTGGAAGTGGCGTTGAGAGTGGAAAAATAATTTCTGGACCGGACTCTTCTCTGACATTGAGCGAACCAAGTCACCGATGTTGAACGTTTTAAACAAAGGAAAATAACAGAACACAACTGTGAGTAAGAAGAACTACAGTTTGAAAACTTGCTTGCTGTTGGAGGTGGGTAGAGTCTGGGCTGTAAGGAGCCGCGCACATGGAAAGCTAAATGGGGATTCAGAAGTCTTCCGACTCGGTACAGATCACTACTTGGGAAACAGTCAAACCACAGTTAAGCAAACAGAGCGTTTCATTGTGGATAAGGGGATTGCTTGTGCCATACATCCAAAGAATTGGAAGGGAGGAAGTTGGCTTTCGTAGAGACCCTAGGAACCGGTATCTGGAATGCAGCGAAAAACGGGCACCATGGGTGCATTTGATGGAGACTGAGAGATTTGGAACTCTTATGAGAAAATAATCCAATTGTATCTCAGTTAGCGGGGGAATGATGGTGTAGAGAAAATAAGTGTAAGAGCTTGACCTCGGATGGTGTTTGCACTTTCTCCCCGCATCTGCGTGGGTTTCCTCTGGGTGTTCCTCCCACAGTCCAAAGATATGCAGGTTAGGTGGATTGGCCATGCTAAATTGACCCGTAGGGTCCAAAGGTTAGGTGGGGATGCAGGGCTAGAGTGGGGATTGGGCCTAGGTATGGTAACTGTAGCAAAAAGGGCCATATTGCCAAGGCATACTGGGCTCAGAAAACTTCACCAACATCAAAGATGTGCAAAAAAACCCAGATCTAAACAGACTAGACATGTCTACAAGTTAGTAGACAAAGGTGAAAACTACTCGGTAGACGATGTACTCCACTTCAGGAGCTGAAAAACTCGTCTTGTCGGTGTGGGCAATCAACACTGTTTCTGGGCATTTCCAAAACAACCCCAAGCTGAGGTTACAACTTGCTTGCAATGCGTCACCCTAAGGGGTTGATGCAGTTGTCTCGCACGTAATTCCTTCACTCAAGGAACGACCAATAGCATTTGCTTCACAAACTCTTACTAGCACAGAAATTAAATGACAGATCATCGACACTTGATGACAATCTTAGGGCCGTATAAAGATATTCATTAGCAGCCAATAGGTTACAAAGGTGGTCTTTGACATTATCAGCACACACATACGATATTTAATATCGTATTTGCAGCGTGCAAATGCTGATGCTTTGTCACAATTGCCGTTACAAGTCGAGCAAGAACCTGAAGAGCATTTAGTCAACATCTTGTATTTCTCACATGTGGATACCGTACCTGTGACTCAAGTTCAGGGATACACAACAACTGACCCAGTGATGGGGAAAGTGATGAACATGGTCCAAAAAGGAATGATACCAGATGTTCATCTGAAAATCCAGACCTCAAGCCCTCCATCACTGAAGACTTGAGTTGACAGTCCAGACTGCAGTTTTATTATGGGGAATCCCAATAACTATTCCTCCATGCTTGCGTAATAATGTCCTTGACCATCTGCAGGAGGGACATCCTGGTGTGGTGCGGATGAAGGAACTGGAACGTAGTTATTTTTGGTGGCCAGGATTAGATGTGCAAATTGAAGAGAAGATGGGGCAATGTCTGTCCTGTGCACAACTAAGAAACACTCCTCCACTGCAACCATTACATCTGTGGGAATGACTGACACAGCCATGACAGAGAGTACACATCGACTATGCTGGTCCAATTGAGGGACACATATTTCTGGAAATAGTGGATGCACACTCTAAATAACTGGAAGTATCAATCATGAAATCCACAATGACAGAAAAAAACATTGAGAAGCTAGATGAAATATTCAGAAGAGTTGGTACACCAGAGCAGGTTGCAAGTTATAATGGTACTCCGTTCACTTTGAAGGCATTCGAAGATTACTTGAAGAAAAATTTAGACAGCGATACTTCGGAACAGAGAAGTTCAGATTATGTTTCTGTGAACTTCCTAATACCCATAGAGATGGACACTGGACTAACTTCCCAGGAAGTACCACCAACTAAAGGAAAAGAGGAAACTTGTGAAGCGCCACACAATTTGTAGTGACGTCAGAAGAGTGTTTGCATGAGCTTCAGTTCTCCACCTTAAATTGTATGACGAACATCTATAAAACCTCTCATTATGTTTGTAAGGATCCAGTGTGATATCCCCATATCTTTTCTCTGTGGCAATCTCAGAGATATAACAATAACTATAAAGACTGTAGGATGTAGTTAGAAGGGTAAGGAATCACATTCTCAGGATGGACAAAATCAAATTTCTGATGTGTAGATAAGTTGTACTAAGCACGGTGGCACTGAGACTGCGGCGCTGAGGACCCGGGTTTGAATCCCGGCCCTGGGCCACTGTCCGTGTGGAGTTTGCACATTCTCCCCATGTCTGCGTGGGTTTCATCCCCACAACCCAAAGATGTGCAGGATAGATGTATTGGACACGCTAAATTGCCCCTTAATTGGAAAAATAATAATTGGGTATTCTGAATTTATAAAAAAAAGAAAAGTTGTACTCGGAAAAAGAGGTGGCAAGGTAGGGCACATGTCCTGAGAACGATGAAAAACCAGTCATTGGAACCAGAGATCAATGTGTATCGGACATGGTGAAATAAAACTCCCAATTGTAATGACTATGGAAGGAACAATAGGCAGATTTGAATTTTGGTATTGCCTTGGAGATTTAAGTTTGAGGAAATAATGCCACTTTCCTCTTTCGCTGCATTGTCAACTGCACCATCAAGATTGGAGTAGGTTGGATGGGAGGATTGAAATACGTTTTGTGAAGGAGATTTAGAATTGGCTGTAGAACAGCAAGGTGGAAATTGATGCATCTTTTTTGGTAAGGTTCTGATTGGCAAGGGTAATATCCAGGTTTGTAGAAATTGCAAGTAGCAATAAAGTTGTTTCTGGATACTTCAGCCTGTTAAGGCAGAATTTGCGCAGGAGACGACAGCAGGGGGTACCCCTGTTAAGTACAACGACAGTTATACTTAATCTGAGAAAATAAGTGAGGTACAAAATGTTCTGGCCAGTCAGAATGATGCTAGTTACATTGAATCACAGATAGAAGATTCGAAGATGAAAAGCAACATTTGTATCTGTACCGAGGCAAAGAATTCGGCTGGCTCATATTGAACTAATTTACTGTGGTTTGATGAGGGTTTTCAGTCAGCAATACATGAGAGATGGTGGGCAACCCAGCTATGACATAACATCTAGCGGTAGAATTCTGAGTTTTCATTTGTGATGTGTCTCCAGTCTAAATGAGAAAATTGCAGGTGCACTGTTGTGATTTTCTGATTCATAGATATGGTCAGACAGGTACTTTGCCATTTGCAGGACATGGAAAATAACTAGCAGAGTTGCAGGTTAAAAGTTAACGAATCGACTTTGTTTACCATCATTAAATAAGTTTATGATTTTAATTCCGTGCAATCCAGATTTGCAATGGGGAGAACTGGAAAAACTAATAGTAAAAATGGGAATGCTGAAGATACTCTCTTTGGCATCATAATGAAGCAGAAAGGAAGCAAGAGTTGATTGATTTTAATTTTGAATGAGAAGGTTTGAACATTCTTTCTTCAGGGTTGTCAAGATGGAGACATGATATTACATGAATATACAGAAGAGAAGCAGGCTATTCACCTCAACTAGTTTGTGCTGGTGTGCATGTTCCACACCAATCTACTCCCATTCTATTTCCCTCATCTCAGTTTTAAGCATGTTTTTGTATTCCTTTTTCTCTCATGTATTTGACTAAGCCCCTATTTCAGTTCGTATGCTGAAACCCTCACCTATGACTATTACTTCTAGACTAGACCATTCCACCATACTTCCGGCTGATCTCTCACATTCTACCCTCTGTAAACTTGAAGTCGTCCAAAACTCTGCTGTCTGTGCCTTAATTCACAGCTGATCCCATTCCCCTATAGCCCCTGTGCACACTAACCTACATTGGATCCTGGTCATGCAATGTCTTGATTTTAAAATTCTCATTTTCAAATTTCTCCATGGTCTTGCACCTCCCTGCAAATCTCTGTAATCTCCTCCAACTCCACAACTCTGATCCTCTAATTCTGCCCTATTGCGCATTCCCAATTATAATTGCTACTATACTAATGGCCGTGTCTTCAGTTACCTCGGCCCCAAGCTCTGGAATTTCCTCCCTATACCTCTGCCTCTCTACTTGGCTTTTCTCCTTTGAGACATTTCTTGGAATCTATCTCTTTGACTAAACTTTTGGTCATCTGACCTAATATCCCTGGACATTTGCGCTGTGCTGGGTAAAGAAATTGCTCTTTATTTCCGTTTACAAACAGCCATCTTGTATATTTTGCCCTGAGCTTTGCAATCTCCCATAAGTAGCCTGATCAGGGTCTTGTGCTGGTTTAACATAGCTTTTGAATTCTATAAAGTCTATAAATAAATCTGTGTGCTTTATTAACATTTTATTTGCTTTGCTGACCTGCAGTACTGCTTTTAATTATATTTTTGACTGTATCCATCGATCACTTTGCTCTTCTATCCCAGTTTTTTCTTTACTGAAGTGCAGGTGATATTTCTATTTTTCCGATAAGTGCATGACGTTTCATTGATTAAGTTCATTTCAGAATAACTGTCCAGCCTGCAAGGTGAATTTGGTGGAATGAGATAGTCATTTTTACCAAACGAGGTAATTAAAAGAACTTGAGCTCAGGAAATAACAGTAATGACAATATCCATTCTACTCGATCAGGAAAAAATGAAGGAGGAAAATTAGGAAGGTGAAATTTTGGTGTCAAAGAAATTAAAGGAAGAAAATGGACAAAATTAAGATAGGAGGGGATGTCAATATATTGTAGAATTGCAGGATAAAGCAAGAGGTGGAAACCTCTTTGGCATTCTAATCTTGCCTTGTACTACAGATCTTTTGTAACAACTTTGCCGTGCCCCAGGTGAGTTTTAAGAGAATCTTTTTGTAGGTCAAGGAAATTGCCATTTTGTCATTGTGCTGCCATTCTGGGTATAGTTACGTGAACTGAAACATGTTGTTGTTATCCTTTCAGCTACTATTTTGCTTCTTCTAAATTTTATCCAAAATCCTATTGACCCAATGTAGAATGAGCTGGTCAGTTGTATGTTATTACAATCAGTTAAGGGATACAAACCAAACTACGATGTGACCAATGAGATTGACCAAACGTTTCACGAGCATTTCAAAGGCCACTCATTATTTTGAGCAGTAACATATCCAAACTGCAACTCCAGCAATTCAAACTGGTCACAATTGTTAGTGGCCAACAAAGTTATTCAAAATTTTTTAATTCCCGTGGATAGCACTGCTGCCTCACGGCGCTGAGATCCCAGGTTTGATCCCGGCTCTGGGTCACTGTCTGTGTGGAGTTTGCACATTCTCCCTGTGTTTGTGTGGGTTTTGCCCCCACAACCCAAAGATGTGCAGGGTAGGTGGATTGGCCACACTAAATTGCCCCTTAATTGGAAAAAATGAATTGGGCACTCTAAATTTGTAAAAATAAAATTTGAGTTACAATATATGCAGGGTGTTTTTTTAGCAGAGGATGAAACTATTTTCAGTTCTATAGATTGGATAGTTACCTTTTCGACATGTGAATATGTCAACCTGATAAATGTAAGTAGAACTTTATAAATTTTAAAAGAAGCATGTGAAGATTAAAGGTGCAAATTTTGAAATTAATTCAAGACTTTCTTTTTAGTTTACATTATGTTTTCATAATTTATAAATGGATTTGTGATAATTTGGCCATTTCCTAAATTAATATGGGAAACAAAAGTAAGTAAAGTCATGATCAAAGGCTGCTTTCCCCTTTTGAGGGAGAGGGCTGACCTGTGGCGATTTAATCTGAAGATCACCACATCTCGGGTGATGGGGCGAGGTTGAGAAGGTAGGCCTTCATGAATAACCTCGGCCAGTATGGGAATTTAACGTTGTTTGGCCTCGCTCTGCATCATGAACCAGCTGTCCAGCCAACTGAGCTAAACCGGTCCCCAGCATGGCAAATAAGAGGGGGGGGAACAACAAGCCAGTCAGGAGGATTTTGGTTAATTTGTGGGAGCAATTACACCATGTGCTGATTTTCGCTCCTAATAATATTATAACCAACAATTTATTTTTATTTGATATGAAAATGCAGATGTCCTGATGTTTTAAAAGTTAGATGTGGAAGTATGTTGTGCCAACCGATAAAACATGCCACACTTGTTTTTATGTTATATTTTATGTAAGGTGAATTCTATTAAAAATTTTATTTTTCAGTTTTCAGTATTTTTGGGTCTAATTTTCTTCTTGGAATTGACGACGGGGATACTAGCATTTGTCTTCAAGGATTGGATCAAGGACCAGCTCAATTTATTTATCAACAAAAATGTTCAAGCTTATAGGGATGACATAGATCTTCAAAACCTTATTGATTTTGCACAAGAATATGTAAGTAAACTGAATCATCTGTGTATTAATAGGATAAAACTGATAAATAATTTCACAAACTTTTAAAAACAAATGGGCACCTAAAATAACATGGTTACATATAGGAGGCCGTAATTTCACCATAATGAAGTTTAGTTTATCTAGTGCTTCATAGCATGAATGCTGACAACGTAGGAATTGTTTTGAAATTCGTTTGACAACTACTCATCCTTTTCTCACTTCTAAATTCAGCTCGTGAAAATAAATAATTGTTGAAGTTGAACTAATAGAGTTTTATCTCTACCTTCAAGTTCCTATTACTTAGCTTTCCTCGTTTATAATATTTGTCTGGTTAGAGGGAAGTAGATGTCCTTCTGTACAACTGACCTTCCAGTTGCATTTCGCTCATGGATTACAGACAAAACCGGTGAAATTTGACTGGCTGTGGAGTACAGTGAATGATCTGGAATAGATTTAATCTAATTCCTTGCGGGCAGCCTAGAGCAGTGTTGTCTAGTAATATTTAAATTCTCGCCAAACTTGTGGCGATCAGGTCACCATGATTGTTATTTGTTGCAAAATGTATACAATGTTAACAGAAAAACAAATGCGCGGTCTTTTGAAAATAGATTTGAGATTTTAAACCTTCAGCAATCATTCACACATTATCAGATCCAGAAAAACATTTCAAAACGTTTTTGCAATCCAATTGTTCTGCACTCTGAAAAGGGTGGTAGCAATCTGTTAAGTGATGGTGTGCCCCAGATTTTTTAAATCAAATTTCCACTACTATCTTTGTTTTATCATCATTAATATATTAGGAGACACAGGGAGGGGAAAAATAGACAAATTTCTACCTCCTGGCTTCTGTATTCTGTTTCTTGCCTTCGCTCTGTTGTGTGTCATTTCTGAACACAGCACCTGGACATTTAATTGACCTTTGGCTCATGGCCAACCTCCTATAATCTAATTTTAAGCCAATTCAATTGCTCATTTCAACTGATCTATTAAGATGATGGCTGAACACGTGTGGATGTTGCTGCATCGCCCCAGTTTGCCAAAATTGCACATTTCAGCCCTCATTGGGAGCTGTCTGCCACTCACACACCTCAGCTGTTTTCTGAAAACCACAAACTGCCAACTAAGTATAACCAAATTCTTCAATTAGCAGCTCTATATTTCCCCTCAAAGTTTTGAGAGTAAACCGGTCTGCTGTCCTTCTGAATGCCAGCCCTGCTTTTAGTGCAGATATAAATATACCGTTATATAGAGGCACGCAGAGAAAGCAGGAACAGAGAAGATAATAAGAGGACTATTTCTGTTTCATTGAGCAAGTGCTCCATCAGTCTCCAGTTCACTGGAAACCCGACAAGTGAACTATGTAGTGAATATAGTTCCAGTTTAACAACAGCATGGCTGATTCTTCCTTGCTCATAGAAGGACAACAAATGGTGGTCTAGCTGCTGCAACTTCAACATGACTGGCCTTTTCACAGTAACTTCAGACTTGTGACAATAAAATATTATTATTATTATTGTGAGAGTCTGAGAATTGACAATCTCAATTTGCCACATGTCTGTGACCAATTCTCCACAAGTAGCAAGTTGGAAAACACTGATTTAGAACTGCACAGCGGTGAGTTTATATTCTTATTTTAACTTGAGGCTTTAAGATGTTCTGTATAGAAAATGAGTAAATAAAGCACCGAGGTACATTAAAGCCATTTGGGATTGGTTTAAGGTATGTTGTGGAAATAGCATAGAGGAAGTCTTGTTCTGCTTTTGAACCATGCTATTCTAAAATGTGTAAAGCCATACAAGGTAGAAGATTCCAATTCCACATTCAGTTATAGTGAATAGAATAATCTGACAAAGGGATATGACGATAAGGATATTGCAGTGGAATAAATGGTTACTGTGTTCTTCTTTTCAGAAACCCTTTATATCGAGTTGCAAATCTGCAAAATCTTCCATTATGATGGCACTTCCCATTTTTTCTGTTCTATTTTTCTTTGTTTATGTTTATTTTAAGCATTAGTATGTCGAGAGATTTTCTTTTAATAATCTTTATTATTGTCACAAATAGCCTTACAATGAAGTTACTGTGAAAATCCCCTAGCCACCACACTCAGGCGCCTGTTCGGGTACACTGAGGGAGAATTCAGAATATCCAAATCACCTAACAAGCACGTCTTTCGGGACTTATGGGAGGAAACCAGAGCATCCAGAGGAAACCCACACAGGCACTGGAAGAACATGCAGACTCTGCACAGGCTGTGACCCTGGCCGGGAATCGAACCTGGGACCCTGGCGCTGTGAAGTTATAGTGCTAACCACTGTGCCTAAGGACATGAGAAATCTAAGCAAGGGGAGGCCATGCAACCCATTGCGTTTACTCTGCTGATCTTGGCCTCAACTCCAATTTCCGGACTGTTCCCATAACCCAAACTCCCCTATGGTTCAAATGCCTTTCTTCACCTTCAACATATTCAATGACTCAGCATCCAGAGCTCTGTGGAGTAGGGAATTCCAAAGATTCATGACCCTCTGAGTGAAGAAATTCTTCCTCAAATCCATTTTAAATGGGTGACTCCTTGGGCGTCATTCTCCGACCCCCCCCCCCCCCGCCGGGTTGGAGAATGGCCGTAGGCCGCTGTGAATCCCGCCCCCGCCGAAGCCTCCGGTACCGGAGATTGGGCGGGGGCGGGAATCGGGCCGCGCCGGTTGGCGGGACCCCCCACTGGATTCTCCGGCCTGGATGGGCCGAAGTCCCGCCCAGAAATTGCCTGTCCCGCCGACATAAATCAAACCTGGTATTTACCGGCGGGACCTGGGGGGGGGCCCACGGTGGCCTGGCCCGCGATCGGGGCCCACCGATCCGCGGGCGGGCCTGTGCCGTGGGGGCACTCTTTCCGTTCCGCCTCCGCTACGGCCTCCACCATGGCGGAGGCGGAAGAGTCTCTCCCCACTGCGCATGCGCGGGAAACTGACAGCGGCCGCTGACGCTCCCGTGCATGCGCAGCATTTCCGCGCCAGCTGGCGGGGCAACAAACGCCATTTCCGCCAGCTGGCGGGGCGGAAATTCCTCCGGCGCCGGCCTAGCCCCTCAATGTTCGGGCTCGGCCCCCAAAGATGCGGAGCATTCCGCACCTTTGGGCCGGCGCGATGCCCGTCTGATTGGCGCCGTGTTTGGCGCCAGTCGGCGGACATCACGCCGTTGGAGAATTTCGCCCCTTATTCTGAAACTATGCCCAGATTCACCCACAAGGAGAAACATCTTTTCACCATCGATCCTGAAAAGCGTTGTCAGGATCATATACTTCATATGAAGACTGCACGCCAATGAATATAGGCCCAAACTGCAATGTTTTTGCACAAGACAACCTCTTCATCCCAGGAATCATTCCAGTGAGCCTTCTCTGAATTACCTCCATTGTAACGATACCCCTCTTTAAATATGGAGGGCAAACTATGCGTAGTACTCCATTTATAGTTTCACCAATACTCCTGTACAGCTGTAACGAGACTTCACTATTTTATACTTCAACCCCTTTGCGAGTCTTAATTTTAATCTGAAATTGTCAAATGTTAGTGTATTGATCTAGGCATAAAAGTAGGAGGCATGATCATTAAGTTCGCAGATGACACAAAAATCATTGGTGTAAATAGCGAGGAGGAAAGCATTTGAATACATGTAAGACAATATAGACGGGCTGGTCGGATGTGCAGAACAGTGGCAAAGGGCAGTTAACCCTGAAAAGTGTGAGGCAATGTTTTTTGGGTGGACTAACAAGACAAGGGAACACACAATGAACAGTTAGGACAGTAGGAGGATCAGAGGGACCTTTGGGTACATGTCCCTAGATCTCTGAAGGCAGCAGGATAGGTAGATAAGGTGGTTAAGAAGGCATTTGGGATACTTGCCTTTATTAGTCGAGGCATAGAATATAAGAGCAGGGAGGTTATGATGGGGCTGTACAAAATGTTCGTTCGGCCACAGCTGGAGTACTGTGTGCAGTTCTTGTTGCTACACTATTGGAAGGATTTCATTGCACTAGAGAGGGTACAGAGAAAATTCATTGGGATGTTGCCTGGCGGGAGCCTTTCAGCTATGAAAAGAAGCTGGTTAGGTTGGAGTTGTAGAGCAGAGAAGACTGAGGGGGACCTGACAGGTGCACAAAATTATGAGTGACATGGATAGAGCAGATAGGAATGAACGTTTCTTCTTAGTAGAGGGGACAATAACCAGTTTTAAGGTAAGAGGCAGGGGATTTGAGGAAAACAAATTTCACCTAGAGGATGGTTGGAATTTGGAACTCTCTGCCTGAAAGACTGAGAGAAGCAAGAACCCTCACAACAATTAAGAATCATTTGGATAAGCACTTGAAACGCCATAGCATACAAGTCTATGGACCAAGTGCTGGGTGCTTGATGGCCAGCACAGACATGATGGCTGAAGGGTCTTTTTCTGTGCTGCAAAACTCTGACTCTATGCATTACAGTGTTAATGTAAGACTAGTTCTGACAATAATAGATTATTATTATTGGATCTCCCATACCTGCTCCATTGCTAAAGTTACCTCCAAGAAGTTCAGTTTCCATTTCCATCACAATTATTTACATTTTACTCAACAATTCGTAACTCTCTCTACAGCTCAAGTCAAAGACTTGAATGCTGCTCTCTTATCTGAGATGTCCTTCTCGCGCATACTCACTCTTGGGCTGCGTACAAGTCAAAGCTTGTCTGTGTCTTGCTCTTACCTTCCAACCTCTCAGTCTTTATTTTATCATTATTACTGTAATCAATGTTCTTAAATTTTCCTTTTATTTATAGGCTTCCAATAAACCATTTCCAAGCTCTTTATCCTCTTATCATTGTTTCAATCTATAGTCATCAAACAGTCTCCTCCCCTAATGTGCTCTCCATGAACTGCAATTCTTCTTTCTTTCCTTTCTTTTACAATATTCAGGCTTTTTATTGTTTAAGATTGTTATCATTGCTTTCCGATGGGCCCCTTAAAGATTATTATTTTCATTCTGGTCATGTTCTTTACTATACATCTTGGGTCTTTCATTTTTTTTCTCTTGAGTTTAACAAGAGGAAACATTTTCCAGTTTTTGGAAAATGCAAATCCTGATAGACTACCTGTTCAAACTTTTAGGGTCCATGATCTGTTAGCTTTGGCTCACTTGCCATTAAGTTATTCTGACTGTAATCAGGCTGAGAATTAACCTATGCATTCAATAGAATTTGGTTATCCTTGTGTTGTAACATTCACTCTTCGCAATTAATAGACTTGGTGCACACCTTGAAACTTAAGATTTCAGATCACAAGAGTCCTAGTTATTACCGAGAAGCTTCCACTGATCGGTGTTAAATTTGTGAAACTGCAAGTTTTGCATTTGAAAATGATGTATTGTAGTTTACTTGTCTTAATATAACTCAGTGATGCAAATTTAGAAATAACAACTGTTGTGCTTTTTTGTATGCTTTGAAGCCTTCAAAGGGTTCTTAGCCACATGCACATCCAAGGCATATTCAAGGCATACAATTTCTTAGTCTTGGTCTTAGTTTTTAATCTTGTAATGATTTCGTTCTGAAGCAATGGAATCTTAATGCAATGTTTTTAATTTAAAAAGTAGTAGTAATAGAATTGGCCCTTCATCTGAAAGATTTTCACAAGTTCATCCAAATACAAAATGTGTGATGATTCAAACTTTAATGATTGTGGTGCAAATGTCATTGGAAATTTATGCATTTGACAGTGAGCAGCATACTACATAAAGAATAATACATGAAGAAACCTCTGTAACTATAAAGTGTATCTGTTAAGCAATATGTGGAAATACATCAAAATGTTTTAGTTGTGCTAATATTCGATACAGTATGTCTGTCAATTGAAAGTGTTACAATTCCAGCAGATTGATAACTTTTTAAAAGAAAATCAAACTTCAGTGACTGATAAGGACCTTGCATCAAGATTTCACGTTTTAAGACTTTTACTGAAACAAGCAAGCGAAAAGCAGCATGGATTCAATACTATTTCAAGCAGGGAACTTGTACCCTAAACTACAGAAAGCTTTCCCAATAACTTCTAAAATAACTGAAGATTCCCCTCGATTAATTGTACTTTACTCTGTCACTTAAGTGGACACTTCATTCTCCAGAAACCAGTCCAAAGTGATTCTTAGTTCCTGAGTGCTTGGATTCTTTCTATTCCATTCTCAGTTAGGTAACTCCTAATCGCAGATTTGACATTCATGGTGAAGGGCAAATAAGGGATACTTCCCTTTAGCCAACGCTAGGCAAATGCTCCAGCCGCACTTAAAACTTCACCAACTTGATCACTTCAATTTAAGTACAAGCTCCCACCTATATTTTGTATGGTGAACAATAGAAAATTGCTACAATCTTACAGACTTTATATTTGTAACATAAGGAATGTACTAGATTGGGGAAGAAACACTTGAGCTTATTACAAAGAAATATTCTTTTGATTTGAATTGAAAATGTTTGGGGGTGTCCTCACAAAGATGCTTCAGAAAAAGTGAAGCAGTCTGTGGCAAATAGGTGGGCTACATTGGTAGTTAATTTGCTGACAAAGTAAGTTGAATTTAGAATAATGCAAATAAACTTTGAGTAAATATACACAAATGTTAAAGAGTGAGGATTGGAAAATGCTTTCTGTATACATTAGTGTTTTTATAAATTTGCTGATATTGCTTGTCCTTGGATTAATCTTTGGTTTCTTTTTTAAAAAAAAAAACTAAAGTCACATAGCCTATTTTGTTGTTGTACTTTTTTGACAATAGCCTTGATGAAATTTCCTGTTGGCAGTACAAATGCCTTGGCACAGTTAATTACATTCGACTGGAGTTGATATGTTACTTGTGTTATCCTGTACAGTGTCTGTGACTGTAGTTTTTAAAGATATTACTTTTATTTGTTTAGCAAATTGTAACAAAGCTGGTAATGGGGAGGTGAAGGAGTATTGCTGTCACATGCACATACTGTGTTGGTAATTACAGCTCTGCGATTATGAAAAATTCATTAAATAGATTTGAGGTGTCCCTTCAACTATTTAAGTAATTTTAACCATAGAGTGTGTCCAAGTATGGTTTAGAACTTATGGTTTAAGGCCTCAGTTGTGGATACATGGTTCCCTTGTTTTTCTTCGTAAATCCTCTTGTTCGCTTTATGGGTTGGGGGTAATGCCCATCAAAGATGGAAGGCTTTTTAAAAGAAATTGCCACCTGCAACAGAAATGATTTATTGAGAAGTGGAATGGTTTAAGTGCTGTCTGGAGTTTCAGCCATTGGCCGGTTTAAAAGAAAATAGTTTCCCATACTTCAGGAAATTTTTGTTTTCCCTGACAGTGCGAGTGTCTTACATGTGACACATGCTCTTTCATGGAAACTATTTGTTACATTGGCAATGCTGGCATAATATGCATCAGATTTTTGCTAACTTGTTTTCCTATTGGAAGATAAAAATAATTGAAAGCAGTTGACTTTTTTAATACCAGAGCCCTCAGGAAATAAATTACAAATAGGAGTACCTTCTGTCTGAACCAAGTTTCACCTTTGACAGAATTTAACACACAGTCATAATTATTTTACATCTGTAGTGTGCTGTAGAACCATCATATTTCAAGGATGACATTGCAGTCTCATATTTTAATGGCGATGTTCATTTTTATTTTGTCATTTATTTTTAGTGGTTGTGCTGTGGTGCTCGGGGACCCATCGACTGGGACCTCAATATTTACTTTAACTGTACAGATTTCAACCCAAGCAGAGAGCGCTGTGGTGTTCCATTTTCCTGCTGTATCAAAGACCCTGCGGTATGAATATTTTATAAATGTATGGTGAAATGTACTGTATGTAGGTTATAGTTAAGCTTGGTGGAGGGGAAAATGAATTGGAGATTAAAAGCCTTTACAAGTTCCAGGTTTCTGAACTTTCTACCATGACAGTCAATTATGAATCCTCAGTACGTATTTTTATGTCATAAAAATTTTGCTCAAACAAAAAGAAATGCTGCAATAATGAATATAATTTAACGATGCTGTAGGTAATTTAAATTTTTAGTGTTCCAATATAGTTCTATCCTGCCAGACTTAAAAATGACTGCTGCAGACTAAAAAGACGCAGAAATCACTTCACCGGATACTCTGACACCATTTTTGTTTGAAAATGTAATCCGGAACAAGAAGTGAAATTTGAAAATTGCATGAACTTTAACTAATGCACAGTGTTCATCATCTAATTTTAAATAGAAGTCTGTACTTCATAGAATTGTGTATTTTTTTGTAATCATCACCTGTGTTGGTGCATTGTGGGTTTTATTATGGTAAAGCCTAAAGTGGCTATTTTCTAAAATTACAAACCAATCAAGGGTTTGTCATCGATTTAACTCCTAGCATGCTTTCAGGTTGGTCAATATTTTTCCTGTGAGCAAATAACATTGTACGGTGTGTTTGTGACTGTAACTCAAAATATGGGATATTTTGCAGTAATTGTGACCTGTACAAATACTGCCTATAACTTCTCAATCTGTTATTATGCTGATTCTGCAAAACCTTGCTGAAAGCCTCCTGTTGCCGATTGACATAACCTTGTTCTCTTCTACCCCTGTTGAAAAGTGCATCTTATTCAAATTCCTGAATATACAGCAATTCTGCGAAGGCTCTACATTTAAGCCTAAAGTTTTAGATGTATCAGAACTCAATCATATTTCTGGATTTTATTAGCAATTTTATAATGCACATTCTATTAATTTAAACTCTTTCGTGGGGCTGTAATTGTTTGCGTTCATTTCCACTAGTTTTGCTTTCTTTTGGATGTTCGAGTATATATTGGTGAAATTGTCTGGAAAACTTTGCATAACTTAGGAGCAGGAGGATAGATGTAAATTTCAGCAAGACTTCCTGGTTATGTAATTTAAAAAAAAAAAAAAATTCAGGCTCACATGCGGTGTCCTAGGCTTAACCATCTTCAGCTGTTTCATCAATAACTGCCTTCCATCATAATGTCAGAGCTGGGGATGTTGGTGATGATTGCACAATGTTCACTATTCACCCTCCACAGATACTGCTGAAGCAGTCCGTGTCCAAATGCAGCAAGACCTGGGCAATATGCAGGCTTTGCCTTGCAAGTGGCTTGTGATGTTCATGCCACACAGGTGCCAGGCAGTGACCATCTCCAACAATAGAGAATCAAACCACCTCCCCCTGACATTCAGTGGCATTACCATCACTGAATACAACAACCTGTGGGGGTTACCATTGACCAGAAGCTGAACTGGATTAGCCATAAAATTACTGTGGCTATAGGAGCAGGTCCGAGACGGGGAATTTTGTAGCAAGTACCTCAACTCCCTCCACCACTGACTAGCAGTGGCAGCAGTGTGTACAATCTACAAGATGTACTGCAGCAATTCACCAAGCTTGCACCTTCGGCAGCACCTTCCAAATCTCCAACCTCCACCACCAAGAAGGATAAGGGCAGCAAATGGATGGGAGCCACACAGCATCCTGGCATAGAACTATATCGCTGTTCCTTCACTGTCACTGGATGAAAATCCTCGAACTCCTTTCCTAGCAGCACTGTCTGTACCCACACCACTTAGGACTGCAGCAGTTCAAGAAGGCAACTGACCAATACCTTTTCAATTAGCATTGGGCAATAAATGCTGCCCTAGCCAGTGACGCCCACGTCCCATAAAATCATTTTTTAAAATGTCTTCCCCTCCTTTTGGGGCAGATTGCATAGAGCACATTTGGGTGGTGTGGTTTGGACTGCTATACTCTTTATTCTGTTTTGCAACTGTCTTGAGTGGGAGATCTGAACCAGATGCCATCAAAATCTGACTGGAGTAAAGCAAGTCTGTGTGATAGCCCCCGTAAGATTTGCAATCCACCTAATAGTGGCTATTTACCTCATCAAATACCCTTTGGTGAAGGTATGCAATTATGCCGAGCCTCCATCATCTCTTGCCAGAATTAAACTGACCGAAAAAGACATACATATAAACTACTTTGCGGATGACTACAATGTTGTCCACTCTGCACAAGATTGCAATCCATTGTCGATCTCTTCAATTCTACACACAAGAAATCCAGTCTGCCTTGAAAGTTGCCAAAACAAAACTCCTGTCAACCCACACCAAGTCAGTCAAATATTCCACCTTCCTTATCTGTTGAAGGAGGTACTCTGGAATATGTTGAGAACTTCCCATAGCTCAGCAGCCACCTCCCTTAAAAGGCCACCATTGACTTGGAGATTCTACACTACTGGTGCCAGCTCAGTCTTCTGCAAACAAAGGTACCGAGTGTTTGACAACAAAGACCTCCCTAAGGCAACAGAGGTTCTAGCCTTCAGTTTTTGTCACCACATTCCTGTACAGCAATGAGACCGGGACTATGTATCTGACCCATAATAAATTCCATCACAAGTGCCTCTGCTGTATTCTTTGGATTCAATGGCAGGACTATTGAACAAAAGCTAATGTCCTTTTCGAAGCCAGCAGCACAAGCATTCAGGTCACTCTCCGGCAGAATCAAATTTGATGGACTATATTGTGTCCATATGGCTATAAAATGTCTCCTCTTCCAGGTTTCTTAGCTCTCATGTGGCTAACAGAGACACTATGCAGCACTCCTTGAAATACAGCATTGACTTTTAAAAAATAAATTTAGAGTACACAATTATTTTTTTTCCAGTTAAGGGGCAATTTAGTGTGGTTAGTCTACCTATCCTGTGCATCTTTTGGGTCGTGGGGATGAGACCCATGCAGACACGGGGAGAACGTGCAAACTCCAGTGGGCTGGGATCGAACCCGGGTCCTTGGCGGGTGAGGCAGCAATGTTAACCACTGCGCCACCGTGCCGCCCTGAAATACAGCATTTACATTAATAGTTGGAAGGAGCTATCTATTAGTCATTTAAAATGGTGATAACTTGTCCATCAAACTGCATTTTGCTTTGAATCACGTCTTAATAATAAGGCAGAGGTGGCAGAGAAAGAAAGAAAAGAAAATATATCCTTCACTCCGTACTCCACTATCTCATAGGACATCCTGCCCCATGTGCCCACAGATCCATCGGCCAAGAAATGGCCTGCTTAGTCACATGAAGACTCTTGGTAGAAATTCTCGACCCTGAATAGACAGCAAATTGAAGGGTAGCCACCGCTGCCGACTGTTCAGTTTGTACTCTAATGGTTCCCGAGAGTTCTGTCAGTGACAGCTTATTGCCTAGTTCTTAAACAGATGTATCAAACTTAAGTATTTTACTGAATTATATCTACTAAATATTTCGATGGAACAATGAAACATCTTAATGATTTTATTTTCTGCAGGAGGATGTCATTAATACCCAGTGTGGGTATGATGTTAGATTGAAAATGGTAAGTGTTTGCAATTCATTTCTTGTTAAACAGAGGGAGAAAAGTTATAATTTTCATTTTTTCCACTATTGATGTCGAATAAGCAATTTTTGTTAATTTGGCGAAGAATTGGATATGAACTGACCAATTTTTTTTTCAGTCTTTTGAAACTGGAGTAAAGTGCAAACACAAGTAGATAGAACCATTTTTAAAAAAAGTTTGAACTGTAGTTGGAATTCTATAAATAGAATTTATAGAGGAGATGGTGGCATAATGGTAATGTCACTGGACTAGTAATCTTGAGGCCTAGGCTAATGCTCTGAGCATGGGTTCAAATCCCACAGCAGCCGGGGAATTTGAATTCAATAAATAAAATCTGGAATTGAAAGCTAGTTGCAGTAATGCTGATCATGAAACAAATCTTCGATTGTTGTAAAAACCCATCTGGGTCCATCAGCAAAGGAAATCTGCCATCCTTACCTGATATGGCTGACATCCAAAGCCACTCATTGTGGTTGATTCTTAGCTATCCCAGCAAGCCATTCAGTTCAAGGGCAATTGGGGATGGGCAACAAACATTGGAGTTTGTTATAAAGGAGAATAAAGAGAAGAAAACGATAATAAAGAAATATATTTATCCAAAACAGTTAGATAATTATTTGCAGTTTTGAACATCTCACTACAGATAGGATGGTAACATAGGGAATTAACACGATTCTCTCCAGGATTATGCTAGAGCTGGAAGTTTAAAATTAGAAGAGACAAGAATAGAGCAGAAAATTAATAACGTTTTTAAAACAACAAAAATCTTACGCTGAAAATGTAAAGACTACTTCTGGTTGAGAAGCCAATAACTAGAAATTTAAAATATTAAAAGGAGGGGGGTATGGTATCTTGACAAGTATGTTGAGGCAAAGAACATTGAAGCCTTTGAGGGGAAGTTGTATGAGTATTTGAAGCAGCAGATTTTGCAGGATAGAGGGGTTGGGGGGAGAGCGGGGGGGGAGGGGGGCGGTAGGCTGGGGTTACCAATTGTTCTAGCAAAAAGATTTTTCAGACTAAATGGTTGTTCCCTGTTCTATAAACGTCTGTGGTTCTATTTCTCAAGCTCTGATCCTGGAGATACTTTTCACTCCTGGACTGAATACAATTTTAAAAGAAAAGCTTCACAGTTAATAAATTAAATGAACAAAGTATGTTGTAAATGCTTTATTTTTTTTCTAATCGTTAAACTGAGACGATTAGAACAACACTATAAATATTGAGTTATCGTGGGGGCTTTTCTCTTGTTCATATGAAATATGTTGACTACTAAAACTAATCAAGTGAAGAGAATTTTTTTTCCAGTTTTTATTTTAACCAAAATTTAGAAAATATTTTTCTCTTCATTTTAATGCCATGTGCTATGTGATTTAACTTTCTCTGGAAGTCTCCTTCTTTCTCTGTTGTATTTAAGTTGTTTGCGGGTGCATGAATAGCCAATTTTATCTTTTTGGGGGGAAATTCCATGTCTTAACGGAGACCTTTCTAAAAATCCATGAGTAGGAACTGGAAGTAGTTATACCCCCTCCAAATTTTACAAGTATGCAGTTATTGAAACATAGATCTATTAGATGTACACAACTGGCTCACTGAACCCAATATCATTCTAGTTCCAATGAAGGAACAGATAGAGTTCCTATTAATGGGATTTGCATACGGTGAAATTGATTTGTATTGTACCGGTGCTGAATATGTCAGTAACAGATTGGAATAAAAGAAAACATAACTGCTCAGATGCCAGCGAAGTTTGGGGCATACACGCTAACCAACACCACCAGCTTCCCTTCCAACGCATCGGTCACTATCACGTAGTTTCCCGCCCTGGCCCGCCACCGTCTTCTCCATCTGAAACCTCACCCGTTTACCCACCAGTATCACCCCCCCCCATAAATTTCACCAGCATCTAGACGAAGCACTCTGTAAGCTTCCAGCCCGCCACCCCCTCAGGCACACCTATGATCCTCAAATTCTGCCTTTGTGACCTGTTCTCGAGGTCCTCTACTTTGGCTCTCAGTTCTCTGTTGATCTCTGCCACCTTCCACAATTCCTCACTCATCAAGGTGAACTGTTGGTTATGCTGTGACAATGTCTCCCCCACCCCTATCATTTTCTCTCCTTGCTTCCTCCACCGCCATTGAAGTCTTCACCAACTCCTCTTTTATTTGGACAAGGTTCTCACCCACCCACTCCTTAAGCGAGGACATCATCTACGTCCGATGCCTTTCAAAATGTTTTGAGAACAGCCGGTCAAACTACCTGCCATCATTTAAGCCATCTTTTCCACCATGATGGGCGTGGCCCCACCCGGCAAGCTCTTCGACCATCTTTCCTCCCACTAAATGTATCGCCACGTTTGATGGCAGACTTTCGCTCACTCACTTTCTCCCTGGGTTACTTTTTCCGGTTTTTGACATTCTTGAAATACTTCAGATTTTCCCCACAACTTCTCACATAAGAATTTTCCCCAAAACTGGGTGTAAACAGCCGAATAAGACAACTCTGGCAGGAGCCACCAAACATGCAACCTCCACCTACATGTCGCAACCGGAAGTCCTACGGCCATATTTTAAGGTTTAAAACAAATCCAAATCACAATATTGTGGCAAATTAATTGCATTGTGGTTGAGGCTCAAGACTTTCAGCTACTTTTAGTCTTGCTAATCATCTGCCTTTATATGATTTATGTTACTGTCTTTCCAGTTTCTTGTTTAAGATTATGGACAGCCCAGAAACAGCGTGGGAATATTTCATCAATTGATTTATCTTATTTACTAGATGGCATGCTTGAATTAATTGAAGGAAGCAATTTGTCCAATTTGTGTTAAAGCACCATTAATATTGTTTTTCATGTCCCATAATGTACAGCTGAATACAAGATGTGCTTCCTCGTGAACATTTCCCGTGTACTAAAAATATATCTTGTCTGTTTCTCACATCATCCCTGTCCTATAGCTTAATTTCTGTAGTGACATGGGAGAAAAGAACCGTAAACTAAGAAAAAATGTTCATATAGAACATTACATTAAAATACAGCTGGCTTAAATATTGTACAAGCCTGTGATCCTATTGTAATATCTTTGCAGAATAAATTGCTTGTCTGGACAGCATTGCATTCTAGCGTGAAAACAAACTAGTTTTTTCCAGTTTAGTTTACAAACATTAATTAGCAAATGGCCATAAGACGGCACCATTAAACTCCTCCTTAATGAATGATTTACAGTATGTTTGAGTTCCACATGATTTTATATATTTCTTTGTTTCATTTATTCACAAATCAAACTCAACCATTGGTTTCCTATTCCTAACAGGTAGTTTAAGGTTACCTCCTTTCCTGACCCAAACTTTTGGAACTTGTGGAAGGATCTTTTTCCATTTTGGACTGTTTCTGAGGAGAAGTTTTCCCCAACAAAGATTGATGTTGACCTTGACTTACCTTTGACACTTCCATTTCATCAGACATGTCTAATTGAATCTGACTTGGATCTGCGCTAGGTTCTAGCATGACATGTTTCGGAGTAACTGTTGGTATTCAACTTTAATTCTAACTATCTGATTCATCGGACCCATTTGATTCTTCCCACCTTCCTTTTTTGTGAACCTCTGAAGGTAAACATCATCTATATGTACAAACCCAACCTTTCCGCTATCAAAGATATGTCTGAGGACCACACATTTCCACGCCTCTTCCTGGGTGCCATTTCAATCACTTGTAATCATACTTCTTCACTTTAATCTTCTGATTCAACTTCAGACTTCTTTTTCTCACCCTACACCTATCATGACTCTCGTCGTAATTGTTTCTCTTTTACTAACTGCACTAAGTGTAACTTTCAGCAGTGAAAACCTCGTTCTTATCTTTATTCTAAGAAACAACACAGCTGGCATTCCGTTGGTAATTGTTTAAGGGGTATTACATAGAATCATAGAACCTTTGCAGTGCAGAAAGAGGACATATGGCACATCGAGCCTGCAACGTCCCTCTGAAAGAGCACCTGACCTAGGCTCACTCCCCATCACTGTAAACCCACCTAACCTAAGAGGCTATTTAGCATGGCCAGTCCATCTAACATGCACCTCTTTGGACTGTGGGAGGAAACCGGAGCACCCAGAGGAAATCCACAGAGGCACAGGGAGAATGTGCAAACTCCACACAGTCACCCAAGGCTGGAATTGATCCGGGGTCCCTGGCACTGGGAGACAGCAGTGCTAACCACTGTGCCACCCTCATTACGATAGGTAAACAGAAAGTTTGCTAGCCTGTGTGATACAGTGAAAACTCATGTTGGATACAAATCTGAAAAACAAATTTGCTTCACAAGGGCATGCTCAAGAATTTGTACCGTGCAGTCCATTGGAAGCAGGCTGACACAGTGGAACTCTCATGTGTTTTATCCCATTTTCATGAATTGTATATACTCTATGAAAAAAATTGAGATCTGTTCCTCTGGAAACCCATAAGCAGCAAACTACCTGCACAAAATATCTTGAGTTTTGCGAGTTAGTTGATTCTTTGGAAGCAGCATATCCTGTCAAAGTGTGTTATGATTAACAATAGTTTAAAATGCTTTCATTAAAGGTGTGTGCACATCATATCAGATCAGAAATCACATTAACTGATGCATCCATATGTCGATCCATGTCTACCGGCACTCCATCCAATGCTACTTGGATCATGATGCCCTGCAAATTTCCATTGGGCGTCCTTGAGCATCTTGTATTTTTTTTATTCTTCCCTGGGATATGGGCGTTGTTGGCTCGGCCAGCATTTGTTGCCTGTCCCTAATTGCCCTTGAACTGGGTGACTTGCTAGACCATTTCAGAAGGCAGTTAAGAGACATCCACATTGCTGTGGATCTGGAGTCACATGTAGGCCAGACCAGGTAAAGACAGATTTCATTCCCTACAGGACATTCGTGAACCAGATGGGTTTTTATGACAAGCAGCAATGGTTTCATGTCGTCATTAAACTTTTAATACCAACTTCTGGGTCTGCTTCAGTGAAAAATATTGCTCTTTTGCTTTCCAAAATTGCCTGATTGACAGCTAGATTATCAGGATCTTGAAGGAGATTGTTAGCAGTGAAAAACACCTTAAATACTCTGCATATGAAAAGCTCTTAATTGTGACAGTGTTCCTCAAGTCACCCAAATAATTCTTGTTGATCCAGCCAACTTGAACACCTGTCCCATATCTGTTTACGCACACCTTTTTCTTTAGACCTGATTTTTAAGCCTTTCCTCAACAAAAGAACACTGAAGTCTGAACACTAGGGCAGCACGGTAGCATTGTGGGTAGCACAATTGCTTCACAGCTCCAGGGTCCCAGGTTTGATTCCGGCTTGGGTCACTGTGCGGAGTCTGCACATCCTCCCTGGGGGATGATACGATGGGGAAATCCTTTAATGACGTTCTAATTTATTTAAATGAGGTTCCTGACTTTTCTGGGCAGGAACCTTGTCATTCATCGACAGGGAGAATCTGAAAAACTAATCTCGTCAGCAAGATTCTCATTTTCTCTCGTGGGAATTTACGTGGGCTTTTTCCTTCAGCTAAGTAATCCATGATCTCACCCTTGTCGCCAGACTGTAATATCTTTGCAGAATAAATCACTCGTGTGGACAGGGTGGAGGCCTGGCAAATTAGTTTAATACAGTTTAATTTACATCCGTAAATACACAAATGGCTATTAGAAGGCGCCAATACACAGTTCCTCACTTAACTTTAGGTTATTTCCACAAAACCTTCATTTATATACTTCTCAGTCTTACTTCTCAGTCATGATTAGGTTATACCAATACTTGCATTGAATGTTATTACAAAAAATGAATTCACAAAACTGAGCTAAATAATATATTTTTAAATAAACAAGCCTGACAAAAACCAGCAGAGAAGATTGTGACCCAGCTTATCCATTTCTGTTTTCATCCCTTTTCCTTCAATCGCACTCTCGAAGATATGTGGCAGGTATATGTTTTAAAATTGCAAGAAGAAATTGACATTTTCATTACAGGTCCTTTGCCACAGACAACTGTTATTTATTTACATGTTCTATTGCATAATTTACTGATTTTTAAAAAATTGATAATGTGATCAAACGTTTCAGACTTGTTTTGACATTCCAACACCGATCATCCATCAATTCTCTTGCTGTTGTAATGATGTGGAGCATCATGGCCATTAGATCATAGCCTCATTAGTGTTAGTTGATAGAAAGGGAGGGATATTATTGATGCATAATGCACTGTTTTATAGTTCCTTCTGACATGTTCAGTGCCAGATAGCTAAATCTTAACCATAAGAAAAAATTAAATGTCTAACTTTTTAGAAATTGAGGAATACAGTAATTTATCAATTGATTCTACTAAACTCTTGTTCTAATTACCCGGCAAGTGAACTGTTACCAACTACAATGAATTGAGATTGAATTTGTTACATTTCAGGAGTCACAATCAAATCATGTACTTTTTTTTGTTGTTATAGGAAATAGATCAACAAGATTATATTTATACCAAAGGATGTGTTGGGCAGTTTGAGAAGTGGTTGCAGGAAAACTTAATAGTGGTTGCTGGAATCTTCATTGCTATTGCTTTATTACAAGTAAGCAATTTACACAGAAACACAATTCAAAAATAAAAAAGATGAAACTAAATATGTTACCCAACTTTAAAAAAAAAAAAGACAGCTTAATGTTTGATGGGGGAGGGGGACACTACATTTGCAAATTAATTTTTATTTGCATGGGCAGAATCAGTATATGGTTACATAGCATAATGAAGTGATCATCTCAATGTTTGGTTTTCTTACTGGAATTGGAATAGTGATGAATGTTTGTGTGTTTATTTGATTTGTTCCTTTCAGATTTTTGGAATTTGCCTGGCGCAGAATCTGGTGACTGACATTAAAGCTGTCAAAGCCAACTGGTAAAACTTTACTGAAAATTATCAAGTCACGTAGCAAACTTCACAGAGATGTGGAAAGCACATTTGTAAAAGCACAGTGGATGAAAGTCATCAATATGGCACTGCCTCACCTCTGATGCTATGAGACCTGTGGATGTAAACCATAAGGCTGCTTTACAGCGATTAGATTTTTACAATAACGACAAGAAACACCTTAAATTTTGTTCATAACGGTTTTAAAGGGATCATTAGCAATTTGTAGTTACGGATATTTTGAAATGTTACTTGTCTTTGTGTATATATTACCACAAATGTATTAAGTTTGTTATTGTTAAAGATAATGCGGTTTAGATGTTTTCTAAGGGGTGGGTGGGGGGGGGGGGGGGGGTGTGAGAGACAGCTAAAGGGAGATACAACTGACTCAGTTGTAGGAAACAAAATACTTTTGGGCTATTAAATAGTCCAGTCCTGTCTGTGTAATGTGAAAACTTTGCAATATTTGTAACATTACTTATCAATATTAAAAGAAACAGTGGCAGAATAATAAGCCTATGCAGATTTAAAGGTTTAGATCCATGTAGTACAGATTGATAATGTTTTTCAGACAGTGAATTCAAATGAATGTTTGAACCTACATTTTTCACTACGCCTCTTTGTTATATGATAGAAAAGTTTAATGGTGTTTGACCATACTGACTCTCCAGCATTAGCTTTGGTTATTGTTGATGTTTTTTTATTCCAATGAGCACTGACAGGATTCACATATTGGGAAGAAGGGCTGCAAGAAGGTCAACAATGTCAGATGCTTATTAAAATAGATTTACAGATGATAAATATGTAAGTGTTACTTGTATGTTGCTTTTTAAATAACTTTACCACATTGTTTGCACTAAAATGTCCTTAAAACTGGTGGTGCAAACTTGTCTACTCAGGAAATTTACTTTAAATTATTCTACATGGTATTAAATGCTACAATGTCGTGTTTAGTCTTGCAAGACTGCAACGTGAGAAATACACAAAAGCCTACATCTTGACTGCTACTTTCAAACAACTTTTAAACTGTCTAGAATTTGCATGAATATTTCATATTTCTGTCACTACGAGTTTAATTTTAATAAATAGGCCCAAAATTCCCATGAATAGTGCAACTGGTAGGTTATACCAAAATTCACACTTTTTTATGCCGATGTTGCTGAATGATATTTAGAACATAAAAAAAGCCCATCGTAAACGAACAGATTCAGCACAAGCAGTTAGGTCTCAAGGAAAGCATGTATCTGTGGTTATATTTCTTTTAGTCCTTCTTTATGCATGATAATTAAAGTTTGTAGCCATCAAACCATTGTTAATGCAAATTAGACACAACATGTTTAAGCTGACTTTATTTTCTGCTGTACTTAAAATTTATTAAAAACTTAATTTACAGCCTGGCCAGTTCTGGTATTAATGTGAAAGTTTGCCTTCTCTGGTCTTTTGTATGGTAGTGGAATCACGTTATGAGCAGCAGTGAGCAAAGGTTTTGCTGGATCAGCACAGGAAATTGAAGCAAACTTGGGGATCTCCAAATTTCCTCAATCTTTTGCGCTAACAAAACTATGCTTTACGAATGCTGTTTGAGCACAAAATTAGAGGAAATTTTGGACAGAAGTATTTGTATTTCATGTTTAACATTTTGCTTTTACAGTATTCTTTCTACTTTTCTGAGCAAAAATCAAGGTGGAAGCATATGTTTAAAGGAAATAAAAATAGACAAACTTGCATTTATCTGGTGCTTTCATGACAACCGGATGTCTCAAAAGCATTTTGTAGCCAATGAACAAAGAAGAATACACCACAGGAACAGGCCCTTCGGCCCTCCAAGCCTGTACTGGTCATGATACCACCCTGGGCCAAAACCCTCAGCACTTCCTAGTGCCGTATCTCTATACCCAGCCTATCCATGTTTTATCGAGATGCCTTTTGAATTCCGTTAATACATCTGCTTCCACAATCTCTCTGGCAGTAGAGAAATTAGACCCTGTTAATAAGTTTATTTGTAAATAAAATCTTTCCACAACGCTCTTTTTTTTTTTAATTTTTTTTACCCAATGTATAAATTTACATTGTGGAATTTGCATTGCTATTGTGCTGATTGGAGATCTGCCTACTTTGATGAGATGTTAGAAAGTGAACGGTCGTAACTATTGCATATCTCCAGTAGACATTTAAGGTTTAATGGATGAAGCTTATTATAGCTACCACTTAAAAGTAGTCATATAAACAGATACTCCTTTCCTTTCAAAAGTTATGTTGCCTAAGCAGGATCAATAAGATTAAAGCGGTAACTGCGTGGTTCAAACGTTGGTGTGGGAGAAATGGGTTTGAATTCATGGGGCATTGGCACCAGTACTGGGGAAGGAGCAAGCTGTTCCGATGGGACGGTCTTCACCTGAATCAAGCTGGGACCAGAGCCCTGGAGAATCTAGGGCTTTAAACTAAATAGTGGGGGGAGGGTTCAATTGTATGGAAAATTAGAAAATCAAAGTTAAAAGAGAAGGTGAGAGTGCAATTAGAGGGCTTTAAATGAGTTAAAGGGGCCAAGGGCTCAGGCGAGGTTAGTAAGGTTTACGAACACCGAACAGAGCAGAGAGTATAGAAAGTGGCAGGAATCTTATCTTCAGGCACAGCAAAAAAAGGGGACAACTATGAGAAGGAGGTGGGAGTGGTCAAGGCAGGACTGAGGCTGTTGTACCTACATGAGCTTGTTGCGAAGTTGTGGGCATCACAGAGACGTGGCTGTAAGGGGATCAAAGATGGGATCTAAATATCCAAGGATATGTGTCCTATCGAAAGGACAGCCAGATGGGGGGTTGCATTGTTAGTAAGAAGTAAATCAATAGCAAGAAGTGATTATAGGGTCGAAAGACAGATAATCTGTGTGGGTAGAGTTGAGGAATCGCAAAGGAAAAACAACCCTTATGGGTGTTAATGCAAAGGCCCCCTAGCAGTAGTCAGGATGTGGGTCAGAAAATAAATCTGGAGATAGTCAGGATGTGACACAGAAAATAAATCAGGAGATAGAAAAGGATATAAGAAAGGCAATTTTGCAATAATCATGGGGGACTTTAATATGCAGGTGGAATGGTAAAATCAGATTGGTAGCGGATCCCAAGGAAAGGAATTTGTGGAATGCCTACGAGATGGCTTTTGTGGAGCAGCTTGTGATAGAGCCCACTCGGGAACAAGCAATTCTGGATTTGGGGATATGTAATGAGGCTGACTTGATTGGGGAACTTAAGGTGAAGGAACTTTTAGGGGACAGTGACCACAATATGATCGAATTCACTCTGCAGTTTGAGAGGGAGAAGCTGGAATCAGATGTAACGGTTTTACAATAGAATAATTGTAACAACAAAGACATGAGAGCTGATCTGGCCAGAGTTGATTGGAAGGGGAGCCTAGCAGGAAAGGAGTATGTGGGGTTATTTGGGAGGGACAGCAGAAATTCATCCCAAGGAGGAGGAAACATGCTTAGTGGAGGACAAGGAACATGGCTGACAAGGGAAGTCAAGAACAGCATAAAAACAAAAGAAAAGCATACAACGTGGTGAGGATTTTTGGGAAGCCTTTAAAAGCAAGCAGAGGACAACTAAAAAAGCAATAACGGGATAAAGATGAAATAGGAGTGTAAGCTAGCGAGTAAAAAGAAGATTGCAAGATCTTTTTTCCAATTATATAAAAGGTAAGAGAGAGGAAAGAATGGACATTGGTCCACTGGAAAATGAGGCTGGAGAATAGTAATAGGAACAAGAAATGGCAGAGGAACTGATGAGTAACTTTTCATCAGTCTTCATAGTGGAAGACACCAGTGGCATACCAGAACTTCAAGAGAGTCAGGGGGACGGGGTGAGTGAAGTCGCCAGCACTGAGGAGAAGGTGCTGGGGAAGCTGAATGGTCTGAAGGTGGATGAATCACCTGGACTGGATGGACTACATCCCAGGGCTCCGATGGAGATAACTGAGGAGATTGTGGAGCCATTGGTGGTGATTTTTCAGGAATCACTGGAAGCATGGAGGGTCCTGAGGATTGGAAAATGACTAATGTAAGAAGGGAGGGTGGCAGAAGACAGGAAATTATAGGCCGATTAGTGGAGGGTGGCAGAAGACAGGAAATTATAGGCCGATTAGTGTGACTTCTGTAGTTGGCACGATATTAGAGTTTATTATTAAGGCTGAGATTGTGGAGTTCTTAGAAGTACATGGTAAAATAGGACTGACTCAGCACAGATTCATCAAGGGGAGGTCATGTCTAACAAATTTGTTAGCGTTCTTTGAGTTAACGGGGAAGTTAGACAAAGGAGAACCAGTGGGCATGATCTATTTGGATTTCCAGAGGCCTTTGACAAGATGCCATACAGGAGGCTTCCAAATAACATGAGCTATAGAACATAGAACATTACAGCGCAGTACATGCCCTTCAGCCCTCGATGTTGCGCCGATCTGTGAAACCACTCTAAAGCCCATCTACACTATTCCCTTATTGTCCATATGTCTATCCAATGACCATTTGAATGTCCTTAGTGTTGGCGAGTCCACTACTATTGCTATGGTGTTAGGGGCAAGGTACTGGCATGAAGAGAGGATTGGCTGAGGTAGAAAGCAAGAGAGTGGGGATAAAGGGGTCCCTTTCAGAATGGCAGCAGGTGACCAGTGGTGTTCCGTGGGTTCAGTGTTGTGACTACAGCTATTCATGATATACATTGATAACCTGAATGAACGAACTGAGAGCATTGTTACTAAGTTTGCAGATGATACAAAGGTATGGCGAAGGACAGGTTGTGTTGAAGCAGAGAGTCTGCAGAAGAACCTGAACAGGCTAGGAGAGTGGGCTAAGAAGTGGCAGATGGAATACAATGTAGAAAAACGTGAGAGTATGCACTTTGTAGGAAGAATAGAGGCATAGACTATTTTCGAAATGGGAATAGGGTTTGTTAATCGGAAGCACAAAAGGACTTGGGAGTCCTAGTTTAGTATTCTGTTCAGGTTAACATACAGGTTCAGTTGGCAGTTAGGAAGGCAAATGCAATGTTAGCATTCATTTCGAGAGGGCTAGAATTCATGAGCAGGGATGTATTGCTGAGGCTGTATAAGACTCTGGTCAGTCCCCATTTGGAATATTGTGAGCATTTTTGGGCCCTGTATCTAAGGGAGGATGTGCTGACCTTGGAAAGGGTCCAGAGGTAGTTCACAAGAATGATCCTCTGAATTAAAAACTTGTCACCTGAGGAGCGGTTGAGGACTCTGGGGCTGTACTCAATGGAGTTTAGAAGGATGAGGGGCATCTCATTGAAACTTGGAGAATACTGAGAGGGAGTGAACGAGGAGAGGATCTTTCCACTTGTAGAAGAAACTAAAACCCAAAAGCACAGCCTCTCTGAAGGGCCGATCCTTTAAAACAGAGATGAGGAGGAATTTCTTCAGCCAGAGGGTGGTGAATCTGTGGAACTCATTGCCACATAAGGCTATGGAGCCAAGTCACTGAGTATCTTTAAGACAGAGATAGATAGGTTCTTGATTAATAATGGGTTCATGGATTATGGGGAGAAGGCAGGAGAATCTGGATGAGAAACGTATTAGAACATAGAACATTACAGCGCAGTACAGGCCCTTCGGCCCTTGATGTTGCGCCGACCTGTGAAACCACTCTAAAGCCCATCTACACTATTCCCTTATCGGCCACATGTCTATCCAATGACCATTTGAATGCCCTTAAGTGTTGGCGAGTCCACTACTGTTGCAGGTAGGGCATTCCACGCCCTTACTACTCTCTGAGTAAAGAACCTACCTCTGACATCTGTCCTATATCTTATTGTATTAGCAATGATTGCATCGCGGAGCAGACTCTATGGGCTGAATGGACTAATTCTGCTCCTATGTTTTGTGGTCTAAGTTGAAACATTCTCTTTGCCACGAGTTTCTCTTTGATCTGAATCTTATATTTATAAATTACGGTCATGTTTTGAAAAGCTTTTTATAATCATAGTTGTTGAGTTTTGCATCGCAGCAATATTGGGGGGGAAGAAAATCTGTGGTGTTGATCTACCATAATGTCAGACCAAAAGTATTCTTATTTTGGTTTTCTCATGTCACAGATATCACCAGTCCTGTCTTTCGCAGGCTCGATTCATACTTATATTTTTCACAATCACTGTTTGTAGAATGTTGTAGAATGTAACTTGTATAGATGTTAATATTATTAAAGCTACCTCAGAGTTTGAATTGTTGCATAGCTGCATTTCCAAGTAGCAGAAATTGATTCCTGATCACTATTATCAAATTGTTTTCATGACATGTTCTAATTAGTAATTGAGTCAGAAATTGAGTAATCATGGCAAACCTACCTGATTACATCAGTGGTTTTGTTTTAATAAGCCACTTTAGGACAAAAAATAGTTGCCACTGTTACCTAAAGATCTTAGAAAATCAGATTCAATTCTGACTTACAAACAGAATGCAGAACAATCTAGTGCAGCTGTAAAGCATTGTTATGATAGTTTGGGATTTTCCATCAGATGTACAATAATTAAAAGTTGTCCCGAATGTGATAGCCTCGTTTTGCAGCTTTTAGGAAACTGTTAATTTTACCATTGTATTATAAGATAGTGTCCTGGTCTCCCAGCCAAAAATTATGTAACTAATCCTTATGCTGTCCTTTCTTAATGTGTACAGTGTATCTAGGTAACTGTTATGAAGTCTGCTGTCTGGTTTAAGGAGTTCCGAAGTAGAGAAAGGCTGTGTTAGTTGTTTTTGCCCAGTATCAAAGTTTATGGAAAACCATTATTGTGTTGATAACATTGTGTATGTTGTGTGATTACTTAGCTTTCAGGATTGCAATAAAGCGGTATCATCTATTTTGTGCCCTGACAGCTAACCTATTTAACTTCTGTTGATGTGATTGAGTCAGTTGTTATAAATATGGGCACAAGAAGGGTTGCTTTATGCACTGCTCTGCAATGGTGTTACAGATGAAATGATTTTCAGCTGAACGTGCATTTCCTCTTGTAACTATCCCAGTTAAAACCTGAATTTCGCACCCAATTTGTAGTCTTCATTGCTACAGGTGACTTATCGTATCTTAAAGATTTATTTTCATCATTGATGGCATAATTTAAATTCCAATTGCTTTTGACAAAAGTCCATTTAATAAGTAGTTTGATTTGAATTACAAGTTTTGCTTTTCTAACACCAATGTCAAAGCTAGCCTTTGTATAGACTGGAAAGAAATGAAGATCATGACAGTCAAATTAGTCAATCAATCTGCATGAAAAATCTTAGGCATAAAGAATGAGAAATTGTGGGAGGAAAAATATAAGATCAGTATCAAATGCTGCTCTTGGTTTGGCATCCTTTGCAAATTTTCAGTTTCTGAATGTAACTTAATAATCATAACTTCATCGGAGTGGCTAATGGCGGCGGATTGTCACTTGTAGCGACTCACCAATGCTTAAAATGGAAAGCACCTGTCTTGCCCGACCTTCCTGACTCAGGCTGGGGCTGACAGAAGAAGTGAAATGCGCCCACCGCTCCAGCGGCGAAGTGCAAAAGGAGCAGAGCAAAGGAGGACTAGTTGCCATAAAGCAGGAGCGTTTTAAGGTTCCATTGAAAGGGGGAAGATAATGTTTAAGGTGTGTGAATGGGATATGGGAGTTCAGACATTGGTGGGGAAGGAGAGAGACTGAAGATTCAAACAGGGTAGAATTGGATATTGGTGGTGGGTGCAGGAGTATGGCTGTTTGGGGATTGCAGGGTGTTGTTCAGGTGGGAAGGTCGGGCTCGGCCAGGTCAAAGGGATCAGGTTGAGGTGGGGGTTGAGAATCCCGTGCTGGTGGGTGTTGGGTTGGGAATACCATGGAATACTTGGTTGTGGGGGTCCCCTCTGGGGGTGTACCATGAGGCGTTCAGTCATTTAAAAAAAAAGTTACTCTGAAGTTAGAAAGTGCTTTTTTCCCCTCATCTTTCAGAGTAACAATGAGTGTAAAACTTGCAGAACCTTACGGATTTAGCGATTTAATTTGCTTTGTCTGAAGGTTCCCAACCTCGACCAATCGTCTTGGGCCTTCTGAACAATTGCTGGGTAAACTCTTATTAGTGAACTTCCAAAAGGGATTCCCTCGGGCATATTTGGGCTACCCTCCAAATTCGATGCTGGGGAGCCAGAACGCTATGATCCTATAAAAATTTAGTGTTGTTTAAAAAACAATTTATATTGCTAACCAACTTATTCTTGAAAATTGATTCTTGAGGCCTCCGCTATATGGATGCCAACTTAACTAAGCCACAGTTCCCTCGCGCTAACCACTGCTAGCCCCATGGGGCATAACTCCCTCATTTAAAATTCTTTTCTAAAGTTTGCCCTGGGTCCACAATGCTTTGATCTCATGAGAAACCTTTACTCCAGGAAGGTTTGGAAGATTTAATGCACTGCTTTGAAGGGTATCTATTGATCACTTCCCAGAAAAGTTGGAGACATGCAGCGGGATTCTCTGTTTCTGAGACTACGTGTTAATGCCGGAGAAGGATTCATGGATTTCTACGACAGTAAAACTGGCGCCGAACCTGGACTGATTCAACGACTTGTTGAGCTGGCACCGGCGCCACGTGGAACACAATCGATTCCAATGAGAAACAGTGTGGGATTTGCTGGATTTGTGATCGATTCTCAGGAGGCTGATGAGCTGCAGCCACATATACAGACTGCACTCCACACACACACCATTCCGGACAACAAGATAGTGAGGACAGCGGCACCCCATTTTAAGGACGCCAAGCGGGAGACCATGCTGGACGCTGTGGAGGAGAGGCGGGCCACCCTGTATCCCAGCCGCCTCCGTTCGCTGTGCCTGGGCACAGGTGGCAAAGGCTGGAAGCCCCATCAGCAACACTGTCCAGACCGGCCAGCAGTGCCAGAAGAAACAGCACAACCTCAGGGCAGCCAGGATGAGAAGGCAGCACCATGCCCCTGGCACCAACCCCACATGGCGGACAGCCAAACCTCCACCCTGCACCACATGCCAGCACCCATACTGGGTGCCCTGGCCACTGAACCCACCACTACCCACCCCCTGGACTGCATGCGCTGGACTGTCTATCACTATCATTTTCTGTTACACCCCCACCAGGGGCAGGCGGCCCATTACCGCCGAGAGCTGTCTCCCAACACCCTCCACCATCCCAGAGACACCTCGGTTGGGCACTTCAGTGAAGAGGCTCCTGGGACACTTGTGGTGTGCACCACACACACGCTCCGGTGCAGCAGGTGGAGGTAGGAACTCCAGAGAGAGCGGATGGTCAGAGGGCGGGTCGACACCAGGGACAAGTTGCTGTCCAAGTTTCGGGCTTCTGGAACAGACAGTCCCATTGATTGTGGAGTCGCAGAGCCAGAGACTACATGTGGGGTTGGCGGCAAGCATCCAGCACTTGCTGGTGGAGGAGTCCAACCTCTTTCAGGAGAAGGAGATGGTGCTGGCCATGTGTGCCACCCAGGCCAACACTGCACAGGTGGTGCCACGGTGGAGGCCTTGGGGGCGAGGGTTTTTAAGCTATGGATCAGCAAGGACAAGGCCTGGAGCAATCTGTGCAGGTGATGGCCGGGGCCCAGGACAGGGCCACCCCCTCAAAGGCAGCTGTGTGCCAGAGCCACCTGAGACATTGTAACGGCACTCCTGAGCGTGGCCCAGTGACATTGACGTGGCACAGACACGTAGGGGTCCAATCCCAGAGGGAGATGGCGCAGTCATTGGCTGATGTGGCACAGACTCAGAAGGTAGTGACATAGTCGTTGCATGATGTGGCTTAGTCCCTGACGGAGGTGGTCCATTCCCTGTGCTCCATGCAAGCATGCATATCCTGGCCGAGACGGCAGCGGGCCTCCAGGACTGGCAGCACCAGATGGCGGGGGAGCCTCCGGGGTTAGCTCTGCACGTGTGAGTATCCCAGGGGCCATCAGGCACGCACCCAGAGGGAGGAGGAGGTGATTGGGTCCCCTGCTGGTGACTCCTGAAGGGGAGGTGCCAGAACACAACACCTCTGACCCCCCCCCCCTCCCCCACCTCTCCTGTCTTTGGTGCATCTGGTAGGCAGCACAGGGTGGCACCATGTCACTTGGGACAAGCAAGCAGCAGCCAGTCCCAGTCGTCCAAGAAGACGCCCCCCCCAAAGGGGTCGCAGGGCGGGAATCAGAGCAGGCATCCTCCACTGATGCACCATCTGAGTGAGGATCCACCTACATGGAGCATTAGGGCCCGTAAGACCAGAAAAGTGGACACCAGTTAAGTTGACACAGGTGCAGGGCACAATTTCGTGATTGGGGCATAGTATATACGTTGACACGTTAAACTGTTACACCCCCACCAGGGGCAGGCGGCCCATTACCGCCGAGAGCTGTCTCCCAACACCCTCCACTATCCCATTGTGCATATATACATTGTGCACAATGTTACAACCTGCCTCGGTGCTCTGTCAGAATGGTGTGAGGGGTGGGCTGGTCTGGTTTGGCCACAGAGGGACATGGGGGGGAGCCGTGAATGGATGGTGTAGCCACCTAAAATGGCTGATTCCCGATTAGAATGGTCAAACCCCGATCTAAAATGGCGAACGAAAGAGGCTGATGGGAAAATCAGCCAACAGGACTCGAAACGGACAGCTACAGGCAAAGCAGTGTATTCGGCTCTGGGGAAGTCGGCCCAGACCGATACCTGCAGCCATTAACAGCACAACAACCCAGCCATCTGCATACCAAGCAGCCATCCGCGGGAACAATTGCTACACATTAGCAACATAAAGCCGATCCAGACTCTTCGGCGCCAGCAGTGTCTGTGACAAAGGAAGGTAGGCGACCACCCCCCGATCAAGGAATCGCCCCATTATTGGAGCATATCGAACCAAGTGATTGGGACCAAGTCCAATCACTTGGAACCAGGTACGAGGTCCGCCCCGAGGTGCCCAGAGAGGCGGGATGCCCCTAGGGACTATAAAAATAGGGACCAAGTTCAGATCGACCCTTCTTCTGCTCGCAACCTTCGAGACCCTTCGACAAGGAAAACAAGTAAGTCTTACTCCAGCGATCGCTACCAGATAGGTGCTCCAGACTATCGACTCATACCAGCCTTTTGAATCCCGCAGGCCAGACCCAATTCGATAGACCATTCGTTTCCCTGACCTGGTGGGCCATCTCCAAAGTTAAGTATTGGCCTTTAGTGGTAGGTAGTAGTCTAGAAGTAGGATTATGGTAGTAGTCTAGAAGTAGGATTATTGTATAAGTATTTATTGCTGTATATAATAAATGATCGTTGATTTAACTTTTACTAAGTGGTGTGCTGCATTATTAATCATTACTTGAGCTTGAACCACGTGGCGGTATCAGAAAGATACCCGGCGACTCGTGAGCAAAGGTGACAGAATTAGAGCTAATAAAACTAAGGCTAGTAAGAGCAACATTTTGGCGACATCCTGACAGGACCCGATCTAGAAGTGGAAAACCACTCCGGGAGAACCCAAGAAATTTGAATTTGAATCCAATTGGAAACAAAAAACCACAAGTGTTCAAGCAGTTCTGATTAATAATTCATAATTTGGAAGTGTGTGTATGCATTCGTAACTAACAGGGCTATAAGGTAAAACTGATAGATTTTGTTGCGTCAAAACTGTCGGAAGTCTGTATTTTCAGAAATTAGCTCAAGCCGTACCCGCATCTATGACACCACCTTAGCCCCCTGTTCCAAATTTAAACGAAGCAAGCGGATAGGAAAGATGGCCATGCAGGCAATGCAACGCCTCATGAATCCCAAGGAATTTGCGGTCGCAGCGACCAGCAGCAGTAGAGTGGGACAGTGTCCCATTTGGGAAGAGGAAATCCTGAAATACCTCGAGGGCAAAGCATGGCCCATGTGGAATGATTTCTGCGATAATGAAGACTCTGGTCCCGGAAGTATAGGGCATACTTGGTGGGAGAACATGAGTGAGATCCATAAAAAGAACTTAGCAAAAGCTCGCTAGCCGATGTCAATTGTGTCCTGTCTGGCACAATTGCGAAGGCACAGAGGAGGTCGTCAAGACGGTCCGCAAAGAAGTAGAGAGCATACATCGTATGAGTAAAGTCAATGTATGCGAGGTTGAGAAAGAGAATCTGGAATTAAGGAGGAAATTAGCAGCAAAGGACGAAGAGGTGGCTGACGCCAAACGGGGTCACCAGTCTTGTCTGGCGCATTTGAGTAGTTTCCAGTCCCAGTATGAAAAGGCTTATCAGGACACGCAGCGTGCAGTACTGGTGAGGAAAGAAACAGAGAAGCAGGTGGAGACGCTCCAGAAACAATGTAGTGATCTCAAGGCAGCCTTGAAAGCGCCCCATGCTGCAACCACAGACAGAGCACCATAGACCATGCATAGTGCCGGAAGCAAATTACAGACCTGCAGTCACTGCTTTCTGTCCAGAAGGGATTTCAAGAAACCTTTGGGGAAAAATTAGACCAGGAAGACAGTCCTGATTGGGAAGAATTACAGGAAACAGCGCAGAGATATGTTCAGGGAACATGAGCGCAGGGAAAGCCCCAAAGGAGAAAAGCACCCCCGCCCCCCACACAGCAGGTAGTTCAGGCTCTCATGAACCCTGTAACAACCCACCGCACAGCCACATCGGACGAGGCGGAATTTGTATATTCCACCCCCGTCACAGTGACCCAATTACGGGGCGCGTGTGCAAAAATCACACCGTTCCTCCCCGCTTCAGACCCACACCATTTCTTTGCCACCGTCAAACATCAGGCGACCATGTACGGCCTGGATGAGAGAGAGCGTGTGAAGCTCATGGTTCTAAGTTTGGATCCATCGGTAGCAGCAGCCCTTCCCGACCCACAGAACGTAGGAGGAGGCACCCTTGCAGAAATGCATACTGCGATCCTGGATGCGATCGGGTATAACCGGAGTGACCCTGTAGATGGCCTGAATAAGTGTAGGCAGAAGAGGTCTGAGCACCCCACAGCGTTTGCAGGACGCCTGTGGATTCACTTCGAAGCCGTTTTTGGAGACGTAGACCGTGCCCATTTGTCCCCAGACAATATGGCCAAATGGACCCGCACCCTTATCTCCCATGCCACAGAGGCAGAACAGAATGCCTGCAATAGTTATGATCCCTCGGAGGAGGCTCATAACGAGAAGTCGGTGGTTAAAAGATTGTCCCGCGTTTGGGAGCAGTCTGTTCACAATAGACCCGCCGCTAAAACCACCGAGGAAATGCAAGCCGCCACAGACATGCAGGCAGTAAAAGCCACACCTCACAACCCCGCCTGGGTAAATGAGGGAAAGAACAGCCCCCCCACCCAAATCACAAGAATGTTACAACTGCGAACAGTTGGGACATTTTGCAAAAGAGTGCAATGGCCCCAAAAAGCCACAGAAAGCCCAACAAACAGGCACTCTCACTAAGAAAAAGGCAGAGCCCATCCATAGCGTTAGCGCCCGTTAGGATCAGATGGACTTGACTGAAACAGACTGACGGTGTACGGGCTCCCCCAGTTGGGTCTGCGATACCCATAAATTCCTCCACCCTTTTTCAAAAGGACACGTGGCCCACTACAGCCACTATCACCCTCAGCGGCTTTACAGGCCACTCACAGCAGGGACACATCACGGCCCCTGTACCCATTCAAAATGGAAACATTACCACAAAACACCCCGCAGTTTTAGTAGACCTGCCCCACACAGCAAAACACATTCTGGGAATCGACTGTATGAATTCCCACCATCTATCCTTCGATCCAGTCAACCAGTGTGTCTGGAAGATGGCAAAATCCGCTAGAGCCCCCGCAACGCTCAACATAGGGGACTATATGAACAAAATTAACGCAGTAGGCGAGTTTTGGTTCAACCCCACCACGCTTAGCACGGACAGGCAGGTTAGGGCAGTCCTACAAAAGAACAGGGTAGCAGTCGCGACCCACGAGCACGACTGTGGACGGATGACTGGCTCCGTACAAGTAACAGGACCGGACCCTAGACCCCAAAAACAGTACGGATTCCCCCTAGAAGCAGAGGGAGAAATCCTAAAAGTTATAGAGAGCTCATTAGAGCAGGGCGTACTAAGATCGGTAGCCTCGACTAATAATGCCCCGATTTCATAGAATTTTTCATAGAATTTACAGTGCAGAAGGAGGCCATTCGGCCCATCGAGTCTGCACCAGCTCTTGCAAAGAGCACCCTACCCAAGGTCCACACCTCCACCCTATCCCCATAACCCAGTAACCCCACCCAACACTAAGGGCAATTTTGGACACTAAGGGCAATTTATCATGGCCAATCCACCTAACCTGCACATCTTTGGACTGTGGGAGGAAACCGGAGCACCCGGAGGAAACCCACGCACACACTGGGAGGATGTGCAGACTCCGCACAGACAGTGACCCAAGCCGGAATCGAACCTGGGACCCTGGCGCTGTGAAACAATTGTGCTATCCACAATGCTACCGTGCTGCCCTGATTTGGCCAGTAAGGAAGCCCGACGGATCATGGCGCTTGACCATTGATTACCGGGAACTCAATAAAGTCACCCCCGCAGCAGCCCCCACCGTAGCAACAATTCCCGAGACCATGCTCAAGCAGGGACTCAACTCCCGCTATTTCACGGTTTTGGACGTCAGTAATGGATTCTGGTCCATTCCATTGGCAAAGGCGTGCCAGTATAAATTTGCCTTCACTTTTAAAGCGCAGCAGTACACGTGGACATGCCTGCCACAAGGCTTCCACAACTCCCCCTCCATTTTCCACCGGCAGCTGGCAAATGGACTAGCAAAATTTTCTCGACCCGAATGTCTGGTACAGTATGTAGATGATCTGCTACTGCAGACAGACACAAAGGAAGAGCACATTGAGCTTCTGTCCGAACTCCTGGAATTATTACGTTCCATTGGCTGTAAAGTCAACCCCAAAAAGGCCCAGATATTGGAAGAAAAAGTGGTATATTTGGGTACAATTATCACACACTGCAAACGTGAGATCGTGCATAAAAGAATTGACACGATCGCTAAATTGCCCCTTCCCCGGAACGTTTCAGCCCTCCGGTCGTTTTTTAGGACTGGTTGGCTACTGCCGAAACCACATTGACGGTTTTGCCAGCAAGGCAGCGCCCCTCTCAGACCTAAATAACGGAGCCTCCTGGGAGTGGCTTCTGCAGCATACGGATGCTGTGGAATCATTAAAACAGGCGCTCAGAGCCGCCCCCGCACTACAAGTTCCAGACCCGCTTTCCCCTTACGCAATAGAGGTAGCGACCACAGACCGCACCCTTTCGGCCGTGCTCCTGCAGGAACGGCACGACCAGTTAAGACCCGTAGCTTATGCTTCCCGACTTTTGGATGCTGTGGAGCATGGATTTTCAGCCTGTGAGAGGCACCTGCTCGCAGTTTTCTGGGCAGTCCAGTACTTTTCATACATTACCGGACTGAACCCCATCACCATTTTGACCGAACACACCCCCACCCAACTTTTACTGGACGGACGACTCAAGGACGGTACCGTCAGCCAAATACGCGCAGCTAGGTGGACCCTTCTCTTGCAAGGATGGGACATCACAGTAAAACGGACAAAGACTCACACATACTTAGCGGACAATTTGTAGTACCCCGGAACCCCCCATGAATGTAAAATCATCTCTCCACACCATAATACAGGCCCCTTTATAGCTAAAACACCCCCCAGAAAAACAGCAAATCCATCTCAGAACCCCCCTCACCCGGACACGTGTGAACCCATTAGGATTTATGTGGATGGATCTTCCACAGTCTTAGATGGGCAACGCATAACAGGTTGCGGGATTTATGTTGAGGACGCGCAGGGACGTGCCCTCGAGGAGATAGCATTAAAACTCCCCGGACACTTAGGCGCGCAGGCAGCAGAGCTTGCGGCCATCGCATACATAGTAGAGCACCCAGATTCCTTCCCCAGCCCAGCAGACATGTACTCGGACAGCCTCTATGTCTGTAACAGCCTTACAGAATTTCTTCCCCTGTGGGAAACGAGAGGATTTGTTTCCGCGGATGGGAAACCCCTCCCCTCAGCCCCATTACTCCGCCATATTTTATAAAAAGCCCAGAACATGACTTTTGGCATCATAAATGTCCGCAGCCACCATCGTTCCTCGCCCCCCCCCCCCCTGTAAATGTAAAAGCCGACGCACTGGCTAAGGCAGGATCCAGGCATGGGTATTTCTGGAAACCCCCCGAAAGCGCGCCAGTGAGTGCAGTTCAGGTCACGCAGACTAGGATCGAAGATCTAGTAGAGGCCCAGAAGCAGGATAGCGCTCTCACTGAGATTGTGAAAGGGAAGTTTCCAGCCTCGTACGAGAGGTTCATAAATACACTAACCACACATGACGGTGTGGTGTTAAAGGACATCCTTTATGTAGTTCCTGAGCAGGATAGGAACCAATTAATTTGTTTATTCCATGATGGTCATGGACACCAGGGAATCAATCCCACTGCAGCCCACCTCAAACAGCTTTGTTGGTGGCCAAATCTCAAGGAAGATGTAAGCCATTACATTGAGAATTGCCTTATCTGTGCGCAGAACAACCCCGATAGATATGCCAAAAAGGCCCAACTCAGCCACACCCGACCCGTTAACGGCCCCTGGACTAACCTCCAGATTGATTTTATAGGTCCATTGCCCCCTTGCAGGAATGGCTATAAATACGTTCTGGTGGTCATAGACACTTTTACAAAGTGGGTGGAAGCATTTCCAGCCCGCACCAACACCGCGAAAACCCCAGCCAAGATCCTAACCCACCACATCTTTACAAGATGGGGACTCCCCCACAGTATTGAATCGGACCAAGGTTCTCACTTTACAGGACGCGTCATGCAGAACGTCTTCACGATATTTGGCATCACCCAAAAATTCCACATTGCATACCACCCACAGTCGAGTGGTATAGTGGAGCGCATGAATCGGACCCTAAAAACCACCCTCCGAAAAATGGTCCAGCAGAACAACACCACTTGGGATTCAGTCCTCCCTTTTGCGCTGATGTTTTTGCGTAACACTGTTTCCACCTCCACAGGTTACACACCACACACTCATGACCGGACGCCCCATGAAAGGGACATAATACTTGTTAGGTTTAGACCTGACCAGCCCTGAAGTAACGGCCCTCACCCACGAGAAAGCCTGTCCTATGTGATTGAAGCACTGTTAGCGTTGGTGATACTCTGCTGTGTAGTGCAGACTATGTGCCTCCGCAAGTGGAGAAGGAGAGCGTATCGTGCTTGAACCCCGGTATATCGGATCAGATCCCCTATATTCGGTTATGAACAGACCCCCGACCCCCGCGATCTACAACAAAATAATAAAGAGCATTCACTTGCGTTATTACTGTAAATAAAAAGATGTACAAAACATTTTATGAACAAAAAAAAAATGTATGATCCTGAGCTTGACTGCCAAGCCAGGAAAGAGTATATTAAATGTTGTGATTGTTGTTGTATGTTTTAGGAAGATGGGATAATGCAATGTTTAGTGAGTATAGTGTATTTAGGTAAAATTAGAGGTTCCAAGTTTGTTATTTTGTAAATGCATGTCCCTGCCTGACAGCGCCCTTAGAATTTTTAGGTAAAAATTTTTGTGCATAGCTAGGGTCAGAGCAGAGGCCATGTAGGAGGTGTCCCCCCCCCGGTCAGGGAATGGAAAAAACAAAATTTATGTGATTCTTCACGCTTCGCGTTAGGATCACAAGGAGGGAATGTAGCCACCTAAAATGGCTGATTCCCTATTAGAATGGTCAAACCCCGGTCTAAAATGGCGAACGAAAGAGGCTGATGGGAAAATTAGCCAACAGGACTCAAACGGACAGCTACAGGCAAAACAGTGTATTCGGCTCTGCGGAAGTCGGCCCAGACCGATACCTGCAGCCATCCCCGGGAACAATTGCTACACATTAGCAACATAAAGCCGATCCAGATTTTTCGGCGCCAGCAGTGGCTGTGACGAAGGTAGGCGCCCACCCCCCGATCAAGAAATCGCCCCATTATTGGAGCATATCGAACCCAGTGATTGGGACCAAGTCCAATCACTTGGAACCAGGTACGAGGTCCGCCCCGAGAGGCGGGAAGCCCCTAGGGACTATAAAAATAGGGGCCAAGTTCAGATCGACCCTTCTTCTCCTGCTCGCAACCTTCGAGACCCTTCGACAAGGAAAACAAGTAAGTCTTACTCCAGCGATCACTACCAGATAGGTGCTCCAGACTATCGACTCATACCAGCCTTTTGAATCCCGCAGGCCAGACCCAATTCGATAGACCATTCGTTTCCCTGACCTGGTGGGCCATCTCCAAAGTTAAGTATTGGCCTTTAGTGGTAGGTAGTAGTCTAGAAGTAGGATTATTGTATAAGTATTTAATGCTGTATATAATAAATGATCATTGATATAACTTTTACTAAGCGGTGTACTGCATTATGAATCATTACCTGAGCTTGAACCACGTGGCGGTATCAGAAAGATACGTGGCGACTCGTGAGCAAAGGTGACAGAATTAGAGCTAATAAAACTAAGGCTAGTAAAAGCAACAACGGACATGAAAAATGAAATGAAAATCGTTTATTGTCACAAGTAGGCTTCAAATGAAGTTACTGTGAAAAGCCTCTAATCGCCACATTCTGGCACCTGTTCGGGGTGCTTGGTGCGGGAATTGAACCGTGCTGCTGGCCTGCCTTGGTCTGCTTTAAAAGCCAGCGATTTAGCCCTGTGCTAAACCAGCCCCTGGGTTGTACATTGGGATGGACTTGGCTCAGGGACTGCAGTTCAGCCAGCCCTCACCATCCAGGTGTCCCACCCTATCCCCACTCCCCGACCGTCTCTATTTCCGCCACCCCAAGGAACCGATGGGACCATGTGACGGAATAACCAGCTTGCAAGCAGGGATGACCTAGGTGAACGATGGAAAGTGCTACTTTGGGCAGGAATCAAATGTTGTCAAACAATGCGGAGCACCAGAGCTCATCGCAGAGTGGGTTGTCATGAACCTCCATCCCATGGACCAGAGCCACTGTTACTGCCAACACAGAGCCCGCACCCTGTAGTGTGGCAGGTATGTATCACAGAAGGGGTTGCAGGCGGCGGGTGGTCTGCTGGAGTAGGGGTGTGGGGGGGATGCGGTGTCCGTGCCCCTGGCCAGTCCCCTCAGTCAGTGAACCTGGAGGCGATTAGAGCTGTTCATTTTGGCTCTGGTGCAAACGTGCTGCCTCCCGTGCCTGCCTCGGCTCCACATCCTGTCCATCCTCGCCCTCCCCCGCATCCTCCTCGTCGGCCGAGGCTGGCATCATCCTCCTCCTCCAGCACATCGCCCCTCTGCTGCGTGATGTGGAGGATGCAGCAGGCGGCCCGCCCAATACCACTGAAGGGCCCTTCCCAAGTGGTCCAGGCACCTAACTGCATCTTCACGATGCCGAAGCACTGCTCAATCACACCCCTGGTTGCGGCAAGGGAGTCGTATCAGGTCTCTGTGTCAGTCTGTGGCCTCGGGATATGCATCATCAGCCAGGACCGCAGTGAAAAGCCCCTGTCGCCCAGGAGCCAACCCCCCAGCCGGGGGTGCACCACAAAGATGGCCAGGAAACATTGAGTGTGCCATGATGAAGGAGTCATGCATGCTGTCCGGTATCGGGTACAGATCCATACGGCCCATCGTACTCTGCGGAACCAGGTACGAAGGTGAGTTATCAGTGGGGTGCACAGCAAGATGACTGCCTTGCGGGCTGTGGCAATGGAGGTCCAGCCTGGACACCGCCACAGTCCTGTCGGGGGTAGCCCTGGCAGGAACCCCCAGCCTAGCCAGTGTCAGGACCGGCAGCCCACGGTTGCACCTCTCCTTGTCCTAGCTCCTCTCCCTCATCAGCCACTGCACCTGTTTCCAGAATTTAAAAAGCACAAGTGAACCTCGCCGTCGGAAATTCCCCCCAGTAAAGGCAGAGAATCGCGGAAACCCTGGAGAATACCGGTGGTCAGGTCCGCTAATGATATGTCAATGGCGTTTACTGTACATGCGGAGTGGAACCCATTGACGCCGCTGTCGGGGTGGCGGAGAATTGTGGTTTAGCGTGAAATTGGTGCCCAATGTGGAAATATAGAAAAGAACAACACTTGATTACAAAATTTGCTGGGACCATTGTATCCAGTCAACTTAGGGTTAAAGCTTACTTCACAAACCAACAGCGGTTGAAACCACATATTGCAAAAATGATCCTGCAGCAACTGAGGCCGTCTGTATTCTTAGCTTCAGGTTTAACCACAATGGGGAAGTGATCACCAACACCAGACAAGAAGCTAATCAGATGAGAATAACGATATTAAGGGGGATACCAGACAATAAGCTAATCAGATGAGAATAACAATATTAAGAGGGAGTGTGGAACACATTGTGAATTCTGCAAAATCTTACAATTTTGTTTCAATTCGTATTTTATAAATATCAAATTTGTGCCACTTCTTAACAGAAGAGGGAGACATTTTACATTCAAATGTTGAGCAATGTGCATTTCAAGTTACTAGGCAGGTTATTAGAAATCCAAGTAATTTATTGTACCATATAATACTTAACCTAATGAATGACACCAGACCACAAACATTAATAGACTGTGCATGCAAGTGAATATTCTGGTACATTGAAAGAGTTTTACTGTAGCTATTCATTTAAATTCACGGTGCTGTGATATAACTTACTATATCCTGAATTTTGTTTTTCATAAAAACACAAAGATATAAAATTAGCTAATTGGTTAAGAACAGCATTAATATTAATCAAGACTCATTGATCTACTACTTCCATAAAATTGTGGCCATAATCATGAAATGCAAACCCAATATTCTTCCAATCTGTAACAAAAATATAAGTTAACAAAGTCTACCAAATGTGTAAAGCAGGAACTAGTTAGTTGAACCATATGCGTTCTTTTTAAGTTTAGGGTGGGGAATTGAGAATGCAAAACAAACTTGGTGCAATCTGCCACTTTTGGATGGGTGTAATTGGAGTGAAAAGTATGCACGCACACATTGAGACTGATGAAATTAGATGCACTGATTCACAATGTATGATGAGAAGGTTAAGGTCACTTCTTGATCTAGACACTAATTAAACTAAAGTAAACTCTTATTGTGTCCTTGGGCTAAGTTAAATTCCAAGAAATCCAAAGGACAGAATTTTCCTAAAATTGCAGAGTGCTGGATTAGGCGAGAAATGCAGTGTTAAACTCGCTGCTTTCACAGCTGCACTTTCTAGCCAGATCAAATGGCACTCTGCATTTTGATAGCAAAGATTACACAACTGGGTTGGATGGGGGGAGGGGGCTAAACTCGCTGGCAAAGCTGGGATTCAGAAATCTGCCACCCTGATTTCAAAGTGAATTTAAAGGCCCCCACCCCCGGACATTGGGAATCTCGGCAGCAAGGGGAACACCCCCAACCCTCAAACACAGAGCGCCATCCTGCCCAGCAACATGGTTGGGTCAACCCCCACATCGCACAAGCATCGGGGTGACCCAGCTATCACGCCCCCCCCCCCCCCCCCCCCCCATCTTCGCTGGCATTGGGATTCCCAAATTTGTGTCCGCCCCCCACTGCCATGTCGACACAACCCCCCCCCCCCCCCTCGCCATCAACACCCCCAACATGGTGACTCTCCCCAATATGGTGACTCCCCCAATGGGGTTCCGCAAAGGCCCTGCCCTGGTACTGCCAAGTTGGCACTGTCAGGGCCCAGGCACTGCCCAGCCATGATCTTCACTGATTTTTGGAAATCGGTAGTGATTCCCATTGGCGTCACAGCTGGAAGCAACAATGTTAAGCCATATAATAATATTTAATGGTAGCCAATTTTATGGTAATCAGGTGTAAACCTGATTACATTGCCAACAGGGTGTGGGGTGAGACGGAGAGCGGGAAGATCTCAAACTGATATCTCGCCGGTGCAAATCCTGTTATGGCCCTCACACAACATTTACCAGTTATTTTTTTAATGTAAATTTAGAGTACCCAATTATTCTTTTTCCAATTGAGGTGCAATTTAGCTTGGCCAATCCACCTAACGTGCACATCTTTGGGTTGTGGAGATGAAATCCACGCAGTCACGGAGAGAATGTGCAAACTTAACACAGGCAGTGACCCAGGGCCGGGTATTGAACCAGGTCCTCAGCATCGTAGTCCCAGTGCTAACCACTGCACTAGGTGCCACCCTTACATTTATCAGTTATGAAGGGATTTGAGCCTGGGACGAATGGGCCCTGAGAATCGTGCCCGGAGCATCTAAATAAAGAATTGTAATGAACGAGCGCTTTGCTGTGGGAATCGGTATGGGTGCAAGATCAATTAATGGAAAACGTTAATCAAGAAAGCAAGGAAATGCTTCTACCATCTAATTTGATCTAGCAAATTTCCCCCAAGAACTTTATGAAGTGGCGTTCATGAACCCTAAGCAGGGCAAGATTCTGCGTTTCCTTCTATGACAAGAGAAATTCCAAAAGTGCATTCAGGGTTCTGTAGCAGATGATCAGCTTGAAACATTTTAATCACTGAGGATTGATGAAGACAAAGGGCAAGAAAATGAAATGAAAATCGCTTATTGTCACAAGTAGGCTTCAAATGAAGTTACTGTGAGAAGCCCCTAGTCACCACATTCCAGCACCTGTTCGGGGAGGCTGTTACAGGAATCGAACCATGCTGCTGGCCTGCCTTGGTCTGCTTTCAAAGCCAGTGATTTAGCCCTGTGCTAAACAGCTCAAGATTAAACAGTACCGCTGGGAGCTGAGAAAGAAAATGGGTGAGGGCTGCTCAGACTGGGAACAATTTGGGGGGAGGGCAGCCCAGGTGGGGAACAATTTGGTTCCAAGTCCATGGACTCGGGGTGTCCCTTCGGGATCAGGGGGACCTGGCTCAGACTGACATTGATGCAGTGTGTGTTTTAAATGCACCCCTCTGGCTGCTCACACTGCTGAGTGCTGCCTGTGTCCTTTGAATGTTCAGAGTGCCACTGGTCATCTGGGAGCCCACTCAGGCCGCCCCTCTGAACAACCTCATACCCCAGCTGTTTCATCAAGATGATGGACATGGCCAAGCTCAATCGGGCCCACTAGGTGTCAGCACTGCTCAGTGCACTCCTCAGAATCACTGCCCAACTGCAGAGGAAGCAGTGGATTAACAGAGCACACCCCCACCAGAGGACACCTGCACCGTGGTCTTTGGCACTCTCGCTGGTTCTTTGCCCCTCTCGGGGCTGAGGACTCACCAGTGACCTCCACCCTTAGGATTACCAACTGTTGTCTCATGGTGAAGTTGGCAGCACTGACTGCCTCTGCCATCACTTCCCATGTGCTGTTTGGGAGGGCAGGCTTGAGTCTGCAGCCAACTCTCGAGATGAGGGTGCCCCTCTTCTCACTGGCATGGAGAGGTAGGTCCATTCGGACCCCCGAACCCGAGAGAGGTGAGGTTGCAGGTCTTCTGTGAGCCATCTTTGTGGCTGCATTGAATGTCGGGCAGCACGATAGCACACGTGGCTAGCACTGGGGCTTCACAGCGCCAGGGTCCCAGATTCAATTCCCCGCTGGGTCTGTGTGGAGTCTGCACGTTCTCCCCGTGTCTGGGTGGGTTTCCTTTGGGTGCTCCGGTTTCCTCCCACAGTTCAAAGACGAGCAGGTTAGGTGGATTGGCCATGCTAAATTGCCCTTAGTGTCCAAAAAGATTAGGAGGGGCTATTGGGTTATTGGGATAGGGTAGAAGTGGGTTTGTGCAGACGCGATGGGCCGAATGCCCTCCTTCTGCACTGTATGTTCTATGTATCAATGTATGGTACGTGGAGCATGTAAAAACAGCTCCAGCTGTCGGGTTCTTTGGCGCTAACTCTGGGCCCTGCGATTATAATGCCCGCTGAGCCGGGAAGTGCTCTCAATTCGTGCTGGCACAGTGCTGGCCTATTTGCATGTTCACCAAATAGCATCCCCAACGGGAACACGAATCGCACACTATTCAGTCACGGCGGCAAAGCTTAGTCTCCCAAATGGAGTTTTATGGCCGTAGTGTCTACACTGCTTTTAAATAAATGCTGTTTGGAAAGGTGTAAATAGTTTAAAAGCATTCAGTGACCCCTGCAAGGCTACAGTGCTATGAGGATGGGTGGAGTTTAAGAAGGTTATCTGTTTTCAATCGATCTGTGCGCTGGGTGTGATGGTTCATTTCAGTTTGGACCTTGTGTTATTCATAGCTCACAGAAACCCTGAAAGCTGTTAGCAGTCTCCAGGGAGTTGTGGATCAGTGAAGTCCTGGGAGCTGAGAACATATGAAATAGGAGCAGGAGGAAGCCATTTGTCCCTCAAGCCTGTTCCGCCATTCATGTCGTATCACATTCATCCCCCACCATCTGGCGTGGGCTTGCGAAATCCTACCAACTGCCCTGTCTTGAAACAATTCACACCTCTTTAACCTGGGGTTACCCCAATCTCTGGATCTGTAAAGACTTAATTACCTGCAAATGCTCGCATTCAAAGCATTGCCTTGCATCTTTGACTTTGTCTATATATATGTTTCTGGAACCTACCTCTTCATTCACCTGAGGAAGGAGCAGCGCTCCGAAAGCTAGTGATTTGAAACAAATCTGTGGACTTTAACCTGGTGTTGTAAGGCTTCTTACTGCCATTCAGTAAGATCATGGCTGATCTAATTTTAACCTCAATTTCACATTCCTGCCCACCCAAGATAATCTTTCACCTCCTTGCTTATTAAGAATCTATTTATTCCTGTTTAAAGATTCAAAGACTTGGTTCAATCACCTCTTTCAGAAAGAGAATTCCGAAATCTCTCAACACTCTGAGAGAAGAAAAACCCTCATCTCTGTCTTAAATGGACGTCTCCTTATTTTTCAACTGTGTCCTCTAGTTCTAAGATTCTCCCATAAGAGGAAACATCTATTCCATATCCACCCTGTCAAGACCCCTCAGGATCTATATGTTTCAACCAAGTCACCTCTTACTTATTTAAACCCTAGCGGCCATCAGGCAGCGGAGGGTTGCTGGTTATGTGCTGGGAGAGGGTTTGGGCTCCGAAGAAACCTTGGGAAACATTGACAGGTCAGGAAACTGGAGTTCATAGAAATTCAGGTGCACTGTCAACTTAGTGAAGCAACGCTTTGCAAAAGAATTGGGACTGTGCTGGTAATTACAGACACGAGTGCAGTCATGTGAATCTTGTGGAACATAGTCTCAGGAGAAGAGATTGAATCATTGGGAGGTGAGCAGTTGAGACAGCCAGCGGCTTTTGAGGGAACTCTGAGGCTAGATTTTTGAAAGTGTAGAGTTGAAATACCCCCTAAGGGAGACAGCTGTAGCAATATTTTTTGACTGGCAGTGATATCTTGGTTGGTTGCTGACAAATGCCTGTGTTCTGTCTTTGTTGCATCTGCCATTAAATTGGCAGTGTGGTGTGCTGAACCACAGTTCTGCTAATTAATATTTACCTCATGTTAATTCTAAATGTTAGAATTATGATAGATAATCTGACTTCAATATGGTAAAGTTTATTTTGTTTGCTTCAAACCATGGAACCTCACAGAATTTGTACAGCACAGAAAGGCCATTTGGCTGGTCGTGTCGGTACTGGCTCGCCAAATAAGCGATCCACCTATTGCCATTCCCTTGCCCTGTGCTCACCCCCTCCCGTAACCCAGTCCACTCTTCCTTTTCAGATATAATCAATTATCTCTTGAATGCTTTGATTGAACCGAATGCTTTGATTGAACCGACCTCCAGCACATTCACAGGTAACACATTCCAAACCTTAACCACTTGCTGTGCGAAAACTTTCTCCTGGTGTCTCCATTGCTTCTTTTGCCAATTATCTTCAATCTGTGTCCACTCATTCCATCAACTTGACTATGCCTTTTTGAAATTCTTTATTATCCTCCTCACAGTTCACAATGCTCCCAAGACTCATACCATCTGAAAAAAAATTAAATGATGCCCTTTTCACTAAGGTCTAGGCCATTAATATATATCAAGTAAAGCAAGGGTCCCAACACTGACCCCCCCCCCCCATTGCAAACCTTCATCTGGTCTGAAAATCATGCATTAACTGGTATTCTGTTTCCTGTCACTCAGCCAATTCCCATGTTGCTACTGTCCCATTTATTTCATGAACTATGCCTTTTCTCAAAAGTCTGTTATATGGCACTTAACCAATGCCTTTTGGAGGTTCAAGTACACAACATCAACAATATTGTCCTCATCAACTGTCTGCTTTGCCTCTTCACAAAACTCCAAATTAGTTAAACATGATTTGTCTTCAACAAACTCATGCTGATTTTCCTTAATTAATCCACATGTGTCCATATGCCGATTAATTTTGTCTCATTATTGTTTCCAGATTTTTCCCTACCACAAAGTTAAACTGACTGGCTTCTAGTTGCTGGCGTAATCATTCTGGAAGTGCCCACTAACAGAACTTCTCCAATTTTGAGTGAGATGGCTACATTTGGAAAGTTTTCTTAAATTACACCTTCAGAACAGAGGTGTGAAGTATGGGTTGGAGTTGGGAAGAGTATAAAAGGGAAATAAAAATTGTGTTGCCTTCTTTACAATTCTTCATGAAATGTTGTAGCCTGAGTTATACCTGTCTTTACTGAAGTGAGTAATGGTAGTGCTGTGATTGAAAAAGGTGATTATCCATTCAATAATGTGATTACAAATGCCAAAGCTGCCAAATGAAAGAACGTGATGTGGCGATGTCGGCGTTGGACTGGGTTGAGCACAGTAAGAAGTCTTACAACACCAGGTTAAAGTCCAACAGGTTTGTTTCGAATCACTAGCTTTCGGAGCACAGTGAATGAAGAGGTGCGTTCCAGAAACCTATATATAGACAAAGTCAATGATGCAAGACAATACTTTGAATGCAAGTCTTTGCAGGTAATTAAGTCTTTACAGGTCCAGACAGAGCAACTGGAGAGAGGGATAATCACACGTTAAAGAGGTGTGAATTGTCTCAAGCAGGACAGTTGGTAGGATTTCACAAGCCCAGGCCAGATGGTGGGGGATGGGGGAAATGAAAGAACAGCATTGTAAACCTGAAAATGTCTTCAGCTGCATTCGAACAGCTTATCCATTGGATTGCATAGAAATATAGATAGAAAATAGAAGCAGGAGTAGGCCATCCAGCCCTTCGAGCCTGCTCCACCATTCATTGGCTGATCATTAAACTCAATACCCTGATCCTGCCTTCTCCCTATATCCCTTGATCCCTTTTGCCCCAAGAGCTATATCTAATTCCTTCTTGAAATTACACAACATTTTGGCCTCAACTGCTTTTTGCATGGTTTGGTCACCGTTCCCTTTCTACTCTTGCGCCAAGTAGGAATAAACAACTTTTGAAGTTCACCTATTCATTCCTTGAATGCCTGCCATTGCCTGTCCTTCCTTTCAGTCCATCATCTCCAACTAATGTCTCATGGATTAATGGGTGTTTCTCTGGTTGGCAATCAGTAGTTAGTGGTGTCCCTCAGGGATCAGTATTAGGCCCACAATTGTTCACAATTTACAGTGATGATTTGGAGTTGGTGTTGCCGATTCATTTTCTACTTGGTCTTTTCTGTGGCTCTGTTCCAATTAGGGCAATCAGTGAATTTGCCTTTCTTTCTATGCTATCTATGTTCGAATGCTTAGAGTCACCAGGTATCAAATGATACCACCACAAGTTTCAACCGGCTATCGATCAAAGAGCCAAAAACCAGTTAGTTCAAGGTCAAGGGTACTTTATTTACACACAATTAGTCATGCAACATAAACACTACTAGTTAACTACACCTATCAACTAAGACAACCTGTACTTAACTTCGGGCACCCGGCTCAGGTCAGAAAACAGTGGCCCCTGTTCAATTCTGGATCTCTCGGGTTCGAAGGAGTAACTGCTGCTCAGCTGGGCTCATCCGTCTGGTAGCGAGCGTTGAACTTGTACTCGCTTCTGGTGTTGCTACGATTGGTGATGACCGTGAACAGGGTACCAAGGCCAAAAGAGAGCAAACATATGGTGAACTCTTCTTCTTATACTCAGGGTTTTTTTGCGGTCCTTTGGGCAGTCCTTCGATTTGGGCCTTACTAATTGGGTGATCCCTGATCACTCTGTTTGATTTCTTAACCAATAAGTAGGCGGGGATCTGGATGGCTGGTCACTGACCCCGTTGCTTGCGTTTCCCTTGAACAGGGAGTGGCGCCGAAATGTCTAGGACTGTTCCGGTTGCTTTAGTACCAGTATTTTGTTTTGGGGAAGATGGGCCACCAAATGCTAATCGACCTGATTAACATGCAATGGAGTTTCGATACCGTCTGGACTTTTGCTGACAAATATGCATTTTAAGCTCTGGGCCTGCCTGATTCTTGGCTTGTCCATTTTACCCACCAGTCTTTGTGAGTTCCGCTGCACCTAGTTGGAAGTGGCCATCCCAGATGGCTACATTGGGGACCAAGTGCAATGTGTCCAAGTTTGCAGATGACACTAAGATGAGTGGTAAAGCAAAACGTGCAGAGGATACCATAAGTCTGCAGAGGGATTTGGATAGGTTAAGTGAATGGGCTAGATGGAATACAGTGTTGACAAATGTGAGGTTATTCAGTTTGGTAGGAATAATAGCAAAAGGGATTATTATTTAAATGATAAAATATTAAAACATGCCGCTGTGCAGAGAGACCTGGGTGTGCTAGTGCATGAGTCGCAAAAAGTTGGTTTACAGGTGCAACAGGTGATGAAGAAGGCAAATGGAGTTTTGTCCTTCATTGCTAGAGGAATGGAGTTTAAGACTAGGGAGGTTATGCTGCAATTGTATAAGGTGTTAGTGAGGCCACACCTGGAGTATTGTGTTCAGTATTGGTCTCCTTATCTGAGAAAGGACGCACTGGTGCTGGCGGGTGTGCAGAGGAGATTCACTAGGTTAATCCCAGAGCTGAAGGGGTTGGATTACGATGAGAGGTTGAGTAGACTGAGACTGTACTCGTTGGAATTTAGAAGAATGCGGGGGATCTTATAGAAACGTATAAAATTATGAAGGTAATAGATAGGATAGATGCGGGCAGTTTGTTTCCACTGGTGGGTGAAAGCAGAACTAGGGGGCATAGCCTCAAAATAAGGGGAAGTAGATTTAGGACTGATCTTATGAGGAACTTCTTCACCCAAAGGGTTGTGAATCTATGGAATTCCTTGCCCAGTGAAGCAGTTGAGGCTCCTTCATTAAATGTTTTTAAGATAAAGATAGATAGTTTTTTGAAGAATAAAGGGATTAAGGGTTATGGTGTTCGGGTCGGAACGTGGGGCTGAGTCCAAAAAAGATTAGCCATGATCTCATTGAATGGCGGAGCAGGCTCGAGGGGCCAAATGGCCTACTCCTGCTCCTAGTTCTTATGTTCTTATGTTCTTAATACCATTATAGTTACCTTTATTGAGATTCAGGACCCTGGCTTCAGAATAAACTACCTCATTAACCATCTAGATAAAGAATTATATTGTATTTTGATCACTCATCCCCAAGGGTTCTCTCACAACTAGATTGCCAACTAATCCTTTCTCATTGCGCAATACCCAATCCAAAGTGGTCGATACCCTTTTTAAAATTAAAAAATATATATTTATTAAAGTTTTTAACACAATTTTTCACCCTTACAAACAAACCCCCCCCCCCGCCCCGTAACAAAATAGAAAGAAAACGCACATAGCAAGATATAAACATGGTAAAACGATATGTTACAGAACTTTGTACATTGGATTCCTCCGTATATGCCAGTTTTCCAGATCTTTCATGTATTATCTTGCTCAAATACCCCCCAAGCAGACCCCCCTTCCCCCTCCCGCCCTCCCCACCCCTTCACAAGACATCCCCCCCACCCCCGGGTTGCTGCTGCTGCTGACCGACCTTCATCTAACGCTCCGCGAGATAGTCTAGGAACGGTTGCCACCGCCTGTAGACCCCCTGCGCAGACCCTCTCAAGGCAAACTTTATCCTCTCTAGCTTGATAAACCCTGCCATATCATTTATCCAGGCCTCCACGCTGGGGGGCTTCGCCTCCTTCCACATTAGCAAGATCCTTTGCCAGGCTACTAGGGACGCAAAGGCCAGAATGCCAGCCTCTTTCGCCTCCTGCACTCCCGGCTCGTCCACACCTTCAAATATTGCTAGCCCCCAGCTTGGCTTGACCCGGGCTTTCACCACCTTAGATATAGTTCCCGCCACTCCCCTCCAGAACCCCTCCATTGCCGGGCATGACCAAAACATATGGACATGGTTCGCCGGACTTCCTGAGCACCTCCTGTCCTCTACACCCAAAGAACCTACTCAGCCTCGCCCCCGTCATGTGCGCTCTGTGAACCACCTTAAATTGTATCAGGCTAAGCCTGGCACACGAGGAAGAGAAATTAACCCTACCTATGGCATCAGCCCATAGCCAATCCTCAATCTCTTCCCCCAGCTCATAGAATTTACAGTGCAGAAGGAGCTCCTCCTCCCATTTACCCTTCAGCTCCTCTACCAACGCCTCCCCCTCTTCTTTCATCTCCTGGTATATTGCCGACACCTTGCCCTCTCCAACCCATACGCCCGAGATCACCCTGTCTTGAATTTCCTGTGCCGGGAGCAACGGGAATACCCTCACCTGTCGCCTCACAAACGCCCTCACCTGCATGTATCTGAAAGCATTTCCCGGGGGTAGCCCAAACTTCTCCTCTGGTGCCCCTAGGCTCGCAAATGTCCCATCAATGAACAGGTCCCCCATTCTTCTAATACCCGCCCGATGCCAGCTCTGAAACCCCCCGTCCATCCTCCCCGGGACAAACCGATGGTTACCCCTGATCGGGGACCACACCAAGGCTCCCACTGCACCCCTGTGCCGTCTCCACTGGCCCCAGATCTTTAGCGTTGCCGCCACCACCGGACTCGTGGTGTACCTTGTCGGCGATAGCGGCAGCGGTGCCGTCACCAGCGCACCCAGGCTCGTTCCTTTGCAGGACGCCATCTCCAACCTCTTCCCTGCTGCCCCCTCTCCCCCCATCACCCACTTACGGATCATCGGCACATTTGCTGCCCAGTAGTAGCTCCCCAGATTCGGCAGCGCCAACCCTCCTCGGCCCCTACTGCGCTCCAAAAACCCTCTCCTTACCCTCGGGGTCTTATTCGCCCACGCAAACTCCATAATACTCCTGCCTACCCTCTTGAAAAAGGCCTTGGTGATCACGATGGGAAGGTACTGAAACACAAGGAGAAACCTCGGGAGGACCACCATTTTGACCGACTGCACTCTACCCACTAGCGAGAGCAGTAACATGTCCCATCTTTTGAAGTCCTCCTCCATCTGCTCCACCAGTCTCGTCAGATTCAGTTTATGTAGGGCCCCCCAACTCCTAGCTATTTGGCTCCCCAGGTACCGAAAGCTCCTTTCCGCCCTCCTCAGCGGTAGATCGTCTTTCCCCCTTTCTTGGTCTCCTGCCTGTACTACAAGGAGCTCACTCTTCACCACCCCCCCCCACCCCCCTCCGCCGCCTAGCCATCTTCTTTTCTAGGCCAGTCCCGTGCCCGCGCCGCCCTCACCCTCCAGTCCCCCAGACGGGGGACCCCCGCCCCGACCATCTCTTCTGTGTCCCATTTCCCTTCGGCCAGTGCAGCAGCAACCCTTTTCCCCCCCCCCCCTCCCCGCTAGACCCGGGTCTAGCTTTTTTGCTCCCCCATAACACTCCCGTAAGTCAGCTGACACCTGCTGACCCCGGCTTCCCCCGCCGTCCCATTGACCCCCCCATGTGGGAATCTCCCAATCAGTGTGCGTTCCTCCATTCCCCTCCCGCCTTTCTTCCTAGCGCGGGAAAAAAAACCCGCGCTTCCCTAAGCCTACCCTGCCCCCTCTGGCACAGCTCCTGTCGCGGCCTTGTCTCTTTTCCCCCATCCCCAAGCCTTCTCTCCCTCCAGCACCAGCGCCCACCTTCTTGTACGGTCTTCTCACCTGGTCCCTTTCCCCATCCCCATCTCTCCCCCAGCCCGTGGTACATTTCCTGTGCGTGATTAACAGCCTATGTACAACAAACATCAAACATCTCCCCCACCCTCACAAACCCTCAGTTTGAGCCCAAATTTTCAGTTTGAATAAAGGTCCAAGCCTCTTCAGGCGTTTCAAAATAGTGGTGTTGATCCTTGTATGTGATCATACAACACAATCGCGCTGGCTGCAGCATTCCGAATCTCACTCCTTTCGGTGCAGCACCGCCTTGGCCCGGTTGAAACCCGCTCTCCTCTTTGCAACCTCTGTGCTCCAGTCCGGGTATATGCGGATCTCCGCATTCTCCCAGCTGCTGCTCCGCTCTTTCTTGGCCCATTTCAAGACCCTCTCTCTGTCCGTGAAATGGTGAAACCTCACCACAATCGCCCTTGGCGGCTCGTTAGCCTTGGGCCTCCTCGCCAGCACCCGGTGTGCCCATCCAGCTCCAAAGGCCTCGAAGGGGCCTCCGCGCCCATCATCGACTCGAGCATCGTGCTCGCATATGCCACGGCATCAGCCCCCTCCACTCCTTCAGGGAGACCCAGGATCCGAAGATTCTTTCTCCTCGACCTGTTCTCCAGGTCTTCGAATCTTCCCGCCCACCTCTTGTGCAGCGCCGCGTGCTCCTCCACCCTCACCGCCAGGCCCAAGATCTCATCCTCGTTCTCATTGACTTTTTTCTGCACCTCCTGGATCTTTACCTCGTGGGCCTTCTGGGTCATCCCTAGTCCTTCAATCGCCGACAGCATAGGCGTCAGCATCGCATTCCACAGCTCCTCGAAACAGCGCTTGATGAACTCTTGCAGCTCCGGCCCGCATTCCACTTTATCCCCAGCCGCCGCCATTTTGTTTTTCTTCCCTCGCTTCTCCCGCTGCGCCAATGCCGCTTTTTTGGCCGTTTCGCTTCTGGTTCGGTCCATAAACGGTGAAGGGGGACCTCACCCTTCCCTTCCCACATGGAAAAATTCCAGTTGGGGCTCCTCTAGAGAGCCCGAAAGTCCGTGATCGCGGGAGCTGCCAAATCGTGCGGCTTAGCTCCGCATCGCCGCAACCAGCGGTGGCCGATACCCTTGTTGGTTCCTCAAAGTGTATTGGTCCAGAAAACCATCCCGTATACACTCCAAAAATTCCTCCCTTATTTACTGTGACTAATTTGACTCACCCAATCTGTATGTAGATTAAAGTCACCCATAATCACAGATGTTCCTTTATCACATGCATCTCTGATTTCCTGTCTAATGCTCTTCCCAACATTAGCACTACAGCTTGGTAATACCACCCCTACGACTGTTTTTCCCCTTTGTGTTTCTTAACTTCACATACAAATTCCACATTGCTGTGCTAATATCTTTCATCAATATTGTAAAACTATCTTCTTTAATCAACACTGCAACTCCACCACCTTTTTATTTCTGTCCTTCCTGAAAATGGCATAGCCCTCAATGTTTAGTTCACCTTAATCCCAACTATATCCTATCCCTTCACAATTATCTGCACAACTAACTCATTCATTTTATTTTGAATGCTCCGAGCATTCAGGTACAAAACCATAAGGCTAGTCCTTTTAACGTTCCTTGTCCCGTCCCTGCTATTTTTTTTTGACTGAGTCTCATCTGGTTCTGGCCGTGTTTTTCTTTACCGATCAATTTTATTTTCCTTGCGGTCTTTTTCTCTTGTTCTTGATTCCCCCTGCTCTGAATCCTTGGACATGGGTAGGATGCTCTTTCAAAGAGTTGCGGCAGACTCAATGGGCTGAACGGCAACCTTCTGCACTTTTTGGATTCTATTCTATTCAAAATAGAAAAACTCCACACAGACAGTCGCCCAAGGTCAGAATTGAACTTGGGTGCCTGGTGCTAGGAGGCAGCAGTGCTAACCACTGTTACCGTGCCGCCCTAAAAATAATAAGCTTTGTCTTTCTATTTGACAAGACTGGTTTTATGTTAAGTTAATAAGTTTGTTGTTCATTGAAAAAAAGCTTGGCTCAAGTTTCTTTTATTCTGGGTAACAGTAGTGAAGGTAAACTATTGGCTATTTTGATGAGTGAATCAAACCTTAAAACTAATGATGCAACCGGTGGAGAAGTTGGGCTAGATAAACTGCGCACTCCTCTTGACAGATTGTGACAATTTTTACAGACTGATTAACTCCCTTTTAGCGTCTAAAGTTTTTTGTTAGCAGTTAATCCTCCAGGCTGTTCCGGTTTTCCATTCTGAGTTTCTTCAGTTCAATACCTAGTGGTTTTTGTTTAGCAGTTTCTTTTTTCTTTAAATATATTTTATTCAAGATTTTTTGGCCAAACATAACAGCACATAGCGTTTCCTTTACACAGCAATAAAACAATATAAATAACAATGGCCAGTTTTAAACAAGTAAATAAATAATATATGAACAAAATCAAAAATAAAACTAAATGGCAACTGCCTTGTCCAAGATAAATACTCTCCAAAAATACAATCCAACAATCCAATATACAATTACATATACCAACTACCTATACATATACAATAACATCCCTGAGAGTCCTTCTGATTCCTCCCCCCCCCCCCCCGGGTTGCTGCTGCTGTCTTCTTCTTTTCCATTCCCTCTATCTTTCTGTGAGGTATTCGACGAACGGTTGCCACCGCCTGGTGAACCCTTGAGCCGACCCCCTTAGAACGAACTTAATCCGTTCCAACTTTATAAACCCTGCCATGTCCTTTATCCAGGTCTCCACACCCGGGGGCTTGGCTTCCTTCCACATTAACAATATCCTGCGCCGGGCTACTAGGGACGCAAAGGCCAAAACATCAGCCTCTCTCGCCTCCTGCACTCCCGGCTCTTCTGCAACCCCGAATATAGCCAACCCCCAGCTTGGTTCGACCTGGACCCCCACCACCTTCGAAAGCACCTTTGCCACCCCCACCCAAAACCCCTGTAGTGCCGGGCATGACCAGAACATGTGGGTATGATTCGCTGGGCTTCTCGAGCATCTCGCACACCTATCCTCTACTCCAAAAAATGTGTTTAGCAGTTTCAATCATGACGTATAACTTCATTCAAGTCTCTACTTCTAAAACATCATTTATTTCTGTGAGGTGCTGTAAGGAGCCTGGGGGCAAACTTGAAACTTTAATCCATTCTGTATGGTTGTGTTTTGTGTATTTGTTTTTCTGTTCTGAATGTTAGTTTTTGCTTTGTTTCCATGTTGTGATTGGATTGTGTGATAATTGGTACAGGAATTTTAATCCATTCTGTATGGTTGTGTTTTTTGTATTTGTTTTTCTGTTCTGAATGTTAGTTTTTGCTTTGTTTCCATGCTGTGATTGGTTGTGTGATAATTGGTACAGGAATAGAAGTACAAAGCCACCATGGGGTTGAAATATGGTGCTGGGGATTTGTGTAATTTGTTCAAATATTGAACACCCAACGTTTCCATAGGATAGTTATTTCTAAGAACTATTTTAGGTTAGATGTGTTTAATAACGAAGTATTTGTGATTCAAATAGATAGTTTGTGTTGTAATTGTTTTTCAACGTTTATGTCACTGAAATATCTTGGGACGTTTCTATATTATGGTGTTATATAAATACAAATTATTGTGATAGTCATGGTAATCATAAAATAAGGTAACCTTAAAAAGTGTTAGATCCAATTCATTATGATTGTATGCTTTGTGCTACATTTCAGCAACTAGTGTAAAATTAATTGTTAGAAGTGTATTAAATTCTGCATTTGCATTGGATAGTGATACATACCAGTTACATAAGTATCAATAAGAACCACTTCATCACTGGAGGCATCAATGCTGTACTTTTAATTTTACAGCTAATTTTAATATATAAATTGCCAGTTTTTGCATCATTATTAATGCCACGGAAGGGCATACTGTGCAAGTAGCAACAACCTCGACTGAAAATTTACCAAATGCATGGCTAACATTGCTACCACGATGACTGTACGCCACAGTTCACCTTTAATATCGCAGTACAGGATTTAAAAGTTACAGAAAGGAAGATAGGATTTGTATTCCCTCCTCTTCTTCAGTATTTCTACTGGCACTCTCAGCAGTTTCTTAAAGGTGATGACTTCTTCCCAGGATCTAATTTGATAGAAGCTGTCAAGGCCTCCTTCCTCTCTTTTGCACCTCCCTCACCACCACCCGCCGTAACCCCCACCAAAACTGAATTTAGAATTGAACAGATGGAAGACGTTTTATTTGCAATTAACACACTGTGGACGTGTAACCTCACCAACAACTCTCTTGTACCAGAGGTGTAATACATCGTAGTGAGATATGAGGTAAACCATGTGTTTAACAGCTGGGAGGAGACAGCAATGGCTGTACACACTGGCTCATTGCAGCTTTTGAACACTTCAGGTGTCATTGTAGTTACCCCTGGACATAAAGGACACCCGCCAGAATAAAATTATGGTGTTATATGTTAACAGTGGAATTAAGATGTGACCCAATTAAAAGACTGTTCCAGTAAAATTCAGCTTTTGAGTTGTAATTATCTGGAAATATTAACTGCTAAGTTAGCTAGCCATCTAAACATCACAAGTTGTAATACCAGTCATAGGGGTTTTAGTAGTGAATAGTATGAAATGCAGCTTATCAACAATAGAATTTGCTGGTGATTTTAAATGATACCATTAAGCAACAAAGTCTTTCCAGTTGTAACCACATACAAGTCGAAATAGGAAGAGATGGGAAAGTGTAAATAAATGCACAGTATGGGCAAGGCACTGATTTAGAAAGAAAGGATAGTATGAAAAAGTGGCAGAAAGATAATACAAGATGAAGTGGGGGTAAGGGTGGCATGGTGGCGCAGTGGTTAGCACTGCTGTCTCACGGCACTGAGGATTCGAGTTCAATCATGGCCCCGGGTCACTGACCGTGTGGAGTTTGCACGTTCTCCCCGTGTTTGCGTGGGTCTCACCCCCACAAGCCAAAAAGATGTGCAGGATAGGTGAATTGGCCATGCTAAATTGCCCCTTAATTGGGAAAAAAAAGAATTGGATCCTCTTAAATTTCTTTAAAAAAAATGTTTTTAATTAAAAGATGAGGTGGATGTAAATGTGTGAGTGCAAAGTAACAGGCACTTCCTCACTCTGTACTATGGTTTTCTTGAATCAAGCTATCTATTTGAAACAAAATGATTAATAATTAGGCTTCTGTTATGGTTGAAATTTTACCTGTTCAAAACCCAAATGTTCTATATTGCTGAAGGTTAAGGATAAACATTGTGGATTAGATGAAGATGTGAAATGTTTAATCTATGATGTCTAACTACCAGCAGAAGCACTAAAGAGGATTGCAAGAAAGGTTAAGAGGACTTCCTTTACACAGGAATTGTTAGACCATGAAATGCTTTGACAAAGGAAATATTTGCGGCAGTGATCATTGCAATCTTTGCTCATTTTAAGGGGAGTAGCATTACAATCCTTGTGGGGAACCATAAACCAAAATAAGACACAGTGGTTAGCACTGTTCACTGAGCATCAGGGACTCGGTTCAATTATGGTCTTGGTGATTGTGTAGAGTCTGCACGTTCTCCCCATGTCTTCATGGGTTTCCTCTGGGTGTTCTGGTTTCCTCCCACAGTCCAACGATGTGCAGGTTAGGTGAATTGACCATGATAAATTGTCCTTAGTGTCCAAAAGATGTGCAGGATAGGAAGGGATATGGTGGGGGGAGTGAGCCTAGGCAGGGTGTTCTTTCTTTTGTTGGTGCAGATCCGATGGGCCAAATGGCTTCCTGTACTAGGGATTCTATGATAACCAAATTTACCAAACAACCTCTAAATGAAAAAAATGCCAATGAAATTTCGCTTTTTACTTGAACGCAAATCCAACACAAACTAAACAAGAATTAACAGGCAAGTGCTACTCCAAATAAAAATGTTTCTTTAAATAGTCCATGCAAAATAAGCACTTGCATCGCTCCCCACACAACTGTGGCACAATGTGTACAGCCTTTTGAACTCAATCGATATGGCCCTCAAGTCACATTCACTGGCAGGTGTAATCCATCTGAAATCTCTGGATATGGTTGGAACTGGCCTGTTGGTATTGCTTCCAGGTCAAAGGTTGTTGGGTCACCTGGACCAATATTCCTTATTGTCCAAGAAAATTACAGTTAATCCCTTTGATGCCAACTCTTTAAAAATCATTCTCAAAATTCCTAAGAACAATTTCAGATTTCACGGATATTTTAACGACATTACAATTTTTTTTAACTGTTTCTTGGCATTTAATAAAAATTGCCTTGGCAGTTGGGCTCTCTGAGTAAAGGGAGTGGTGCCGATCAGTCTGTGGCTGTACCGGTTTCTTGATTGGAGTCCTATTGTTCTGGGGAACGGGCCATTAAAATGCAAACGAGCGGCGGTTTCGATCAGGTCTAGCTACCTGTGTTTCAAATACACAGAAGCTCTATCTGTCTGAGTCCTGGGTTGGCCATAATCCCATGGTCCTTTGCAGGTGGCCATCTCAGATGGCTACATCCCGTTTTCTTGATCCTGAACGCGAAGCGTGGTGGATCACACTATTGATCCCTATTCATCCTTGGTGTACCGGTTACCCTTGGTCAAGGCCAGGTTCTACTCTATCCTATCCTATGTTTTGGGGCATTTACCTAATATTTATTAACACATCACAAATTACTAATTTCGAACGGGTCACTACAAAACATTTCACTATTAAACATTTAACTTATCCGCACAATTGAATCTCTAACTAACACTATCTAAGCTACTCTCATGTTGCTGGTAAATATCAAAAAGAACTTCTGTACAGTACAAAAATTTTAAAACAGCAGCATTACATTTCTACTTAATCTAGCAAAGTTTACAGAGGTACATGGTTATAATTCTTACAGCAGGTAATTCAGTTTTGTTGAATGCCGAAAAAGGTGGCTCGAACTGTATAACTGTATATATCGGGGACTGAAGGCTTTTGCTCGCCATTTACGGAGCCGCAGTGTCTGAATGACACTGCAGGTTATTGCAATTACTAGAAGTGCCTCTACTGTGTATGAAAGGGGGTTCCAATTGGCAATGTTTTCGCACCAAGTGGGGGTGTCAGTGTCTATCTCTATGTGTGGTGTAGTATCTGGACTAGGGTGTCATGTTGTGTGGTGGTATTCAGGGCTGGTGTAGTGTGCATTAAAATAGTTTGTTGTGCGCGCAGTTGTAGGAGTCCAGCGAAGATCAAAACGTATGTCAGCGGTCCGTGCTTCATCTTGTCTTCTTCCATGTGATCCTGGGGGTGCAATCGTAATATCTGTTATTATCTTCAGTTAATATCTCGTTTTACTTGTCTTTCTCTCCTTAATCCAATTTCCCATTTTGATCGTCACCATGTGTGACTCCCTTATTTTGTTTTTGAAATAACGTTTTGAGAGACAAGAAATACCAATTTTTAAAGTACAGACTCTCGCAGCTTATGGTCGATGCGGGGAGTGGGCGGACACTTTCTCTGTCCAGTCTTTTCTTTACTGCAACCAGTAGTGGTTGAGGCTCATCTTAACCAGCCGAATTTTAGGGCGGCCAGTTTTATAAAGTTTCTTCGTCCCAGGGTCCAGAGGTAGTTTGTGTGTAGCAGCATATGTGGCAACCAAGTGTGTCAAACGTGTAAATTGCAGGTGGAGAATGACCAGAGAGTCGCGGAAGGTAAAGGGATGAGTGTACAGAGCATGGCAAAGGGCATTCTTTAAACCACAAAAAAAGAGCAGAGAACAGTGAAAAGTGTAAAGAACCATTCCAGAGTACGCATAGTGATGGGAACATGAGGTGCATGTGGGCCGCAGCAGGGCAAGAATGGGTGGAATCCCTGGGTAGGGCGGTGATCAGTGCCGTTGCTCCACTACCCGAGCTTAACTGACCGGATGCATTTGGGGTCCTCGGGTAGGGCGGGGATCAGTACCATGATTCCCTACCTGGGTGACCGAAACGAGCGGAAGGAATTTGTAGTCATATGAGATCCAACAATTATACCTTTAACAGCCATTGGTCAGTAAATTGTGTTCGTGTCTCTGTGAGAAGAGTAACTATGAGTGTATCAAGAAATTGGGTGTCAGGCCGACATCAATTAAAACCTTGTATTGGGAAGAAAAGAAGAAGGAAAAAAGCAGGCAGGCTCCGTCAGAAATTAGGACACCTTAATACTTAGGCGGTGTCTCTTTCTCATCAGCTGGACACCTCAGGGTTCTGTACTAAACAGCGTTGTAAAAGCATTACCGAAACGAGCGTCAGTATCTGAATCATCACCATCTCCCAGTTGCCAGACCCGTGTCTGCCGTTTCTGTGCCATGGCCGCGTGGGCCGTCGGATAATCTGAATCGTCATGTCTTACCAGTCTACAAGAGTTGTCGTGGTGCCAAAGAGGGGCTTGTTTGTCATGAGGCGTAGGGGCGGTGGCAGTGAAGGGCAAGTTACTGTCGTCAGGTGGTGGCAGTGGCTGTGGAAGGGGAGGTAGGCGGGGCAAAGATATCCTTGTCATGGTTCCGGGGCCTGAGGTGACTGAGGGCAGAGAGATCGTACCATTAGTCAGGGATAGCAATCAATTAGGGAAGGCTGTCGCTGTCGTCAAGTTCAAGGTGGAAGGTCACACCTGTGGGCGGAGACAAGGTCGGGTCTGTGAACGTGCTGGCATGGCTGGGGGAGAGTTGGACTAGGTTGCCGATGGGTGGGTCGGAATAGTCTCCTATTGCCAGAGAGATGTGGTGGGAATGGCTACATTGGATTCCATAGACTTTGACTTGGTTGATGTGGAACCAACCAGTTTTACCATTGGAGCACGTTATCTTGTACACTGAGGGGCTCACTTTGTCTGAGATGGAGTAGTGTCCTGCAAATCTGGGGGAGAGGAAAGAACTGGGATTGTAAAGGGAAACCATTACTTGCTGACCAACAGTGTACTCTACGGGGTGAACGGTTTTGTCAAAGCAGGCTTTACTCTGCTTTCTTCTAGCGCCTAGTCGGACAGCTGCAGCGAACTGTGCTGCATTAATATTCTCTGTGACTTGTTGGACTGCTTTTGCATGGGTGAGGGCGGTGACTGTGGGGCTTGCCAAATCGAGACCTAATAAATATTCAATTCCCTTCATGGGTCGTCCGGACATGAGAGTGTGGGGGGTGAAACCTATGGAACTGGAAACGGTGTTCTGAATAAACATGAGGGCGAATGGGAGAACTGTGTCCCATGAGGTATTATTCTGCTGCACCACCTTTCTAATGGTCGCTTTTAAAGTGCGATTCATTCTCTCAACAATGCCGCTGGATTGGGGGTGATACGCAATGTGGAATTTTTGCCTGATTCCAAAAACCGTTAAAACATTTTGCATGACTCTGCCGGTGAAGTGGGAACCTTGGTCTGACTCAATGCTGCAGGGGAGACCCCAGTGTGTAAATACCTGATGGGTCAAACTCTTAGCTCTGGCCTTTGCTGTGTTTGTCCGTGAAGGAAATGCTTCTACCCATTTCGTAAAGGTGTCTATAACAACTAAGACGCATTTGAAACCATTTCTGCAATGGGGGAGGGGGCCAATGAAGTCGAGTTGCAAGTTTGTCCAAGGGCCATTCACAGGTCGGATGTGACGTAATTGTCCTTTCTTTGTGTATCATTCTGGATTGTTTTGAGCACAGATAAGACAATTCTTTGCATAATGTGTTACATCGGATTTTAAATTGGGCCACCAACACAAAGGTCTTAAATGGGCAATGGTATTGTCTATCCCCTGCTGTCCATATCTGTCATGAAACTGATATATGAGCTGATTTCTGTCCTGGTTGGGGACCACATAAATTCCATTTTTCAAAACTATGCCATCCTGTACCGTTAGTGAGTCCTTCCATTTATAATAGGGGGCTCGGAAGTTGCCGTCTAAAACCTGTTTGAGGGTGTCGACTGCTTTTTGGGCCTGAGATAGATCCTCAATATTGGTCTGGGAAACCTGGACTGAGTGAAACCTGGACTGAGTGTATCGGTTCGCTTGCAGGTGGCTGCATAAAAGCGGCGGCGCGTCATCCGCCGCCTAACTGGCGTCACCCGCGCATGCGTGGTTGCCGTCCTCCCCGAGGCCGCCCCGCAAGAAGATGTCGGATGGATCTTGCGGGGCGGCGGAGGAAAGGAGGTCCTCCTTCAGAGAGGCCGACCCGCCGATTGGTGGGCACCGATCGCGGGCCAGACCCCTTTTGAGTGCAACCCCGGTGAAAGAACCCCCCTTGCCCGCCCACAGGCCGCCTCCCAGCTTTCCCGCACTGTTCCCACCAGCAGCGACCAGGTGTGGATGGCGCTGGCGGGAAGCCGTCACTTTGGGCAGGCCGCTCAGCCCATCCAGGCCGGAGAATAGTGGGTGTAGCGGAGAATCGCTATTTTGCGTGTCCCGGGCGATTCTCCGGCCTGCGCCGCGCAGAACCCGACGGGGCCGTTCCCGCCGCTTAGGTGCATCGCGGGAGGGCGTCGCGGGGAAAAATGGCACGCCAGGCAATTCTCCAAACCGGCGCGGGAGCGGAGAATCGCGCCCCCTGTGTTTTACTGCCTGCACGTGGGTGTAGTGACCTTGGAATAAAGGGTCCCGTGTGGTGTTGGGCTGCTATGATCTGGCACTCATGTGGGGTCCCTGTATACTGAAGATTGTCGGCCAGAAATATGTGGGTCTTGGTACGTTTGACTGTAATGCCCCTTCCTTGTAACAGCAGTGTCCAGCGAGCTGCTCTGATCTGGCTGACTGAACCGTCCTTTAGTCTACCATCTAACAAGAGTTGCGTTGGGGTGTGCTCGGTTAAGAACGTTACTGGGTTAAGGCCTGTGATGTACACGAAATACTGTACTCCACAAAAGACTGCAAGCAAGTGCCGTTCGCAGGCTGAGAATCCTTGCTCTACGGGGTCCAAAACTCGTGAGACATAGGCCATGGGTCCTCAGTGATTATGTGTTTCCTGCAGGAGTACTGCTGATAGGGTTCGGTCGGTGATTGCTACTTCTATGGCATAGGGCAAGTGCGGGTCTGGAACTTGTAAAGCGGTGGCTGTGCCAGGGCACGTTTTAAATCTTCAATGGCATCTATGTGCTGTGGAAACCATTCCCATGGGGTGTTCTTTTTAAGGAGCTCTGAGAGTGGAGCTGCTTTTGTGGCAAAACCATTTATATGACTGCGGCAATATCCTACTAAACCTAGGAATGACCGGAGTGCAGTGACGTTTTGGGGCAGGGGCAATTTAACTATCGACTCGTTTCACTTCTGTTCGATCTCTCTCTTCTTGTGGGGTGGTGATGGTGCCTAAATAAAGAACCTTTTCCTTTAAAATCTGAGTGTTTTGGGGGTTGACCTTGCATCCGATGGAGTGCAGGAGAACAAGTAATTCCGATAGCAGCTGTACATGCTCCTCTTTTGTGTCCGTTTGCAGGAGCAAATCGTTCACATATTGTATAAGGCATTCGGGTCGGGAAAATTTAGAAAGTCCGTTGGCCAATTGTTGGTGGAAAATGGAGGGGGAGTTGTGGAACACATGTCCACGTGTACTGCTGCCCTTGAAATGTAAACGTGAACTTATATTGACAGGCCTTGTCTAACGGGATGAACCAAAAGCCATTGCTGATGTCCAGCACTGTGAAGTACTTTGCCTGTACTCCCTGCTTGAGCATGGTCTCGGGACTCGTGGCAATGGTGGGGGATGCTAAAGGGGTTACCTTGTTAAGATCTCGGTAGTCGATCGTTAATCGCCATGAACCATCGGGCTTTTTTTACGGGCCAAATTGGGGCATTATTTGTGGACACTACGGGCCGAATAACTCCTTGGTCTAATAAACTATCAATAACCTTTGAAAGCTCACCCTCGGCTTGATGTGGGAAACCCTATTGCTTCTGTGGTTTTGGATCGGGACCTGAAATTGTGACCGTACCTGGGATCTTCCCACAATCGTGTTTGTGTTGTGCGAATTAAGTTTTGCGTTTCACGAGGACCTCTCTAATTGTTTGGTCTGCACTATTTGTTTGCGGATTAAACCAATAGTCTCCCACTGAGCAAATCCTATGTTCATAATCCCCTACTGTGAGCGTAGCGGGGGCCCTAGCTGTTTTGGCCATTCTCCATACACATTTGTTGACTGGGTCAAACGAAAGATTATGGGAGCTCATAAAATCGATGCCAAGAATGTGCTCGGCTGTTTGGCACAAGTCGACTAAAACAACTGGGTGCCTGGTGCTAATGTTCCCTAACTGAATGGGTATGGGAGCTGTGATGTATCCTTGCTGTACGTGGCCGTTAAATCCACTAAGGGTGATGGTGTCTGTGGTGGGCCATTTGTCATGCTGAAACATTGTGGAGGAGTTTAAAGTGGTGCGGGATCCTCCTGTGTCCCAAAGAAATCCGACTGGATGTCCCCGGACTGTGCCTGTGACTACTGGTCTGCCTGATTTGTCCCAGAATGTGTCGCAGACCCAGGTTGGGGAGTCTGAACACCGTCAATCTGTGGTGTTGACCGCTGAATTGGCTGAACAGGCACTAACATTATGCATGGGCCTAACATTGTTCCAAGGTGGGGGTTTGATGGTTGGTGTCGTTGCTGGTTCGGGGGGTTTTGTCGGCATTCGCGGGTGTAATATCCCATGTGTCCAGAATTGTAACAACCTCGTGGTGCCTGTGCTCTGCGGTGCTGTCCTTCAGGTCTACACTCGTTTATCCATGCTGGGTCCTGGTTAGTCCTGACTGGGTGCATATTTGCTTATATCTGTTCCTGATCTGCTTGTCTGTGTCGGGATTGTTCCCATGCTCTAGAGAGTCTCTTTAAAACCCAAACTTCATTGTGTGTGTGGTCTGCGGGGTCGTAATTCACACAAGCCTTTTGGCCTGCTTCTGTGGTATGCGAGACTAAAGTGCGGGACCATTTAATGGTGTTGTCCTCATTTAAGTGTGCGCGGTTCAAATCCCCAAATACTGCCTTAAAATGGATCCAAAGGTGACCTGCAAATGCGGTCGGATGCTCTCCCTTCTTTTGTTTACAATGGTTTAAACCCTCGACTGGATCTCCTTTGTTATACCCGATTGTGTCTAAAATGGCCGTTCTCATTTCCTGGAGGGTTTCTCCTGCTACATTTTGGGGTTCAGGCAAAGCTGACCTTACGGACTGGCTGAGGCTCATAACTAGGAGTTTGACTTCCTCTCTCTCATCTAGGCCGTACAAGCTGTGCGGGTCTGCGGTGGGCTGGAATGGACTAATTTTCCTGCAAGCCTCTCTCAACTGGGTTATGGCTAGTGAGGTGATGTAAACAATATCAGGCTGACCCTGATCCGATGACTTGCGCTGCGTGGTAACCGGATTCATGGGGGTCGAATTGTGGGTGGGGGTGTGTGCTGCCTGTGCAGTCGGTGTTGCGGGTGCTTTTCCTTTTGGGGCGTGGGGGGACTCGATTCTGATTTCCCGTGTCCTCTACATATCTTTTGGCGCTTTTGTTTAATTCTTGCCAATCAGGAGCATCTTCCTGATCTAAATTCTGGCCAAAAGTATACCTAAATCCATTCTGCACTGAGTGCAGTGACTGTAACTTCTCTATCTGTTGTCGGCATTTAGCGTGGTCTACTGTACTCTGTCTCTGTTCTTTAGTGGAGCTGTGGAGCACTCGCAAAGCTGCTTTTAAATCCACGCATTGACTCGTTAACTGTGCTACCTGCTGTTCTGTCTCTTCTCTTACCAAGACTGCACATTGTGTATCTTGGTAGGCTTTATCATACTGGGTCTGAAAGCTGCTAAGGCGAACTAAACAAGATTGGTGTGCTCGTTTCACATCAGCCATCTCCTTATCCTTAGCTGCTAACTGTTCCCGGAGTTGGTCAATTATCTTTTCACTTTCACTATTGTTTCCCTCATTCTTCTCGTCTTTCTCAACTAACTGTCTTCACGACATCCTCTGTGCCTCGCAACTGTGCCAAACAGGACACTATTGCCATCGGCTTTCGCACTTTCACTGCATTTTCCTTATGGACCTCACTTAGATTGTCCCACCCAGTTTGTTCTATGCTTCCTGGACCTGACTCGCCATTCGCACAAAAATTGGACCAAAGGGGCCATCCTTTCCCCTTCAAATACTTCCTCAACTTTTCCTCCCATATGGGGCATTGCTCTGCTCTGTTGGTCGCTGTGACCTCGGGTTCCTGTGGGTTCATTAAACGTTCCATCGTTTTGTGGCCATTGCTTCTAATACACACTTCTGAAATTCGGTGATTTGGTCGATATGGAGCTTGCACTTATGGTTCTTTCTTTCTCGCGCAATTGGATTTCAAAGTTTTGTGGGTTCTCTTGGAGTGACAAAATCACTTCTAAATCGAGTCCCGTCAGAGGTCGCCAATAATGTTGCCAATCGGAATACTATCCCACCAGCGTCACCAATAATGTTGCTCTTTATGTGATGAGGCTCTATTTATGATATGATGTTATGTCCCAACAGCGTCGCCAATACTGTGGGTGTTTCTATTTCTCTTACTAAACCAAGGCTTTCCCGTATATCAGTCAAATGACCACCCAACCAGTTAGTCAGTTCAAGTTCAAAGATGGTTTATTTACACACAAGGGTTACTTCGACATGCAAGCACAATATACTTCAAGTTAAACTACACCTATCAGCTACAATAACCTATACTTAACTTCAGGGCGACCGGCGCTGGGCTGATTGATAAGGCCTTTATCTTTTTTTATAAATGTTTTTTATTGGGTTTTTGAACAAAGTATATTTGCTGTTATGTACATAGTATATGATATATATATTTAGAAGAGAAGGGCACACACACATATCACAAAGGGAAAGAACAAAAAAAGGTAATACGAGGGAAATACAAAATCAATTATTTACACACATAAGTAGGCATCTGCTTGTGGGGGGGGGGGGAGGGGGGTGGAGACTGGGGTGGGGTGGGGCAGATATACATTTGGGTGTCGACGAGCCAATTACGGAGGGCGATACTTGAATGGGTCTGGTGCTGGTGTTGTCCCTTGCTTCTCCCGGATGGATTTCACCGCCGTTGTCTTCTCGTGCTCACTTCCGCTTCAATCGACCCTACCGCCTTCCGCCTGTATTCTCCTTTTTCTCTGTTCCTATGGATGCCAAGTTTGCTAATGTTTCCCTTTCTTCCTCCCCCCCTCCCCCCACCTCCCTGGCTCTCCTCTATTGTTCCCTGTCTCTTCCCTCACCCCCCCTCTCCCCACCACCTTCCATCCCCCCCGTGGTTCACCTTTCCTTCCTCTTAGATTTAGTGGTACCCCCCCCCCCCTTGCCCGGTCTATCTCTCCCTCTCATGCTTTGGCTACTTTCCCCTATTTCTTGGCTACCTGGCTATTCTTCGGCTTGTTCGTTGGCCACAAACAGGTCCCGGAACAATTGGGTGAATGGCTCCCACGTTCTGTGGAAGCCATCGTCTGACCCTCGGATGACGAATTAGATTTTCTCCATTTGGAGAGATTCCGAGAGGTCGGACAGCCAGTCTGCAGCTTTGGGTGGTGCTGCTGGCCGCCAGCCGAACAGGATTCTATGGCGGGTGATCAGGGAGGCAAAGGCAAGGGCGTCTTTCCTCCTCCCCAAGAATAGATCTGGCTGGTCTGAAACCCCGAAGACCGCCACTTTCGGGCATGGCTCCACCCTCACCCCCACCACTTTGGACATTGCCTCAAAGAAGGCTGTCCAGTACTCCACAAGTCTGGGGCAAGACCAGAACATGTCGGTGTGGTTGGCCGGGCCTCTTTGGCACCGTTCACATCTATCCTCCACCTCCGGGAAGAACCTACTCATACGGGTTCTTGTTAAGTGGGCTCTATGCACCACTTTTAGTTGCGTCAGGCTGAGCGTTGCGCACTTGGAGGTGGTGTTGACCCGCTGCAGTGCTTCGCTCCAGAGTCCCCACCCTATTTCGATCCCCAGGTCCTCCTCCCATTTCATTCCTGTTGCGTCCAGTACGGTGTCGGCCCTCTCTACCAGTCGGTCATACATGTTGCTGCTACAGTTTCCTTTCTCCAGTATGCTTGCGTCCAGTAACTCTTCCAGTAATGTCTGTCGTGGTGGTTGTGGGTATGTCCTTGTTTCCTTTCGTAGGACGTTTTTGAGTTGCGGGTACCTTAACTCGTTCCCCCTGGCTAGCTGGAATTTCTCTGTCAGTTCGTCCATTGTTGCGATCCTGCCGTCCGTGTATAGGTCCCTGACTGTCAGTGTCCCCCCCGTCCGGTCCCCATCTTTTGAAGGTGGCGTCAGTCAGCGCTGGTGTGAACCTATGGTTGTTGCAGATGGGAGCTTCGTCCAACATTTTGGTCAGACCAAATTGCTGCCGTAGTTGGTTCCAGGACTGGAGGGTGGCTATCACCACCGGGCTGCTGGAGTGTTTTTTGGGTGGGGATGGGAGTGCCGCCGTGGCGAGGGCTCAAAGGGAGGTCCCCCTGCAGGAGGCCTCCTCCACGCGCACCCATTCGGCATCTGGCTCCTTGATCCATCCCCTTCCTCGTTCGGCCATCGCTGCCCAGTGATAGCGTTGTAGGTTTGGGAGGGCTAGCCCCCCTGGATTTTGTTTTTTGTAAGACCTTCTTTGGGATCATAGCATTCACCAGCCCCACCCCCCCTTCACCCCATACGAATGTCGTGATTAGTTTGTCCAGTGCTTGGAAAAAGGCCTTGGGGATGTACATCCAGATGGATCTGAATAGGAAGAGGTACCTGGGCAGCACGTTAATTTTGATCGTCTGGACTCTTCCTGCGAGGGAGATTGGGAGTGTGTTCCATCTTTGCAGGTCCTTTTTTACTTCCTCCGTCAGACTGGTGAGGTTCCATTTGTCGATCCCTTTCCAGTCATGGGCTATTTGGATCCCCAGGTAGCGGAATTTGTGTCGGGCTTGTCTGAACGGCAGTCCCGTTAGTGCTGCCCTTCCTACTTGTGGGTGTACCGGGAAGACCTTGCTTTTGCTCATGTTGAGTTTGTAGCCCGAGAAGGCGCCAAACTCTTTCAGGAGCGCGATGATTCCGTCCTTGCTGCTTTGTGGGTCCGAAATGTAGAGAAGCAGGTCATCTGCATAGAGTGAAACTCTGTGCTCTCTGGCGGCCCTTTGGATCCCCCTTAAGGCCTTTATCTTGATCTCACGTGGCTGGTTTGAAGAAGTGGCTCTGTCTCTACTGGGCTCAGCCGTCAGGTTGCGATCGTTGGTCTTGAACTTGGCTGTTAAGTTGTTATGCTGCAGTTGGGCTGGCACAGGCCGGATTCAAAGGAGGCTGGCACAGGCCAGGTCCAAAAGAGACCGAACACATGGCTGTGTCTCCTTTTATCCCTCTCGGGTTTCCCGCTCTTTCGGGCGGTCCTTAATCTTGGACCCAATAATTCGACAGGCTTCGATCACTGCCTTTGAATTTTGCCAATAAAGGGGCGGGTGCCTTGGTGGCTGGGCGGGTCCTTAGTGGTCATTGACCTTGGCAGTTGGGCTCTCTGAGTAAAGGGAGTGGCGCCGATCAATCTGTGGCTGTACCGATTTCTTGATTGGAGTCCTATTGTTCTGGGGAACGGGCTATTAAAATGCAAACGAGCGGGTCGAGCTACCTGAGTTTCAAATACACAGAAGCTCTGTATCTGTCTGAGTCCTGGGTTGGCCATAATTCCCATGGTCCTTTGCAGATGGCCATCTCAGATGGCTAGAGTGGTAAAGAAGGAATATGGTATGCTGGACTTCATTGCAAGAGGATTCGAGGACAGGGGCAGGGATGTCTTGCTGCAATTATACATGCCCTTGATGAGGCCACACCTGGAATATTGTGTGCAGTTTTGGACTCCTTTTCTGAGGAAGGATGTTCTTGCTAGAGGAAGTGCAGTGAAGGTTTACCAGATTGATTCCTGGGATGGTGGGATTGAATCGGTTAGGACTGTATTTGTTGGATTCCAGAAGAATGCGGGGGAGCTCATATAAACCTATAAAATTCTAACAGGACTTGACTGGGTAGATGCAGAAAGGATGTTCCCGATGGTGGGTGTGTCCAGAACCAGGGGTCACAGTCTGAGGATATGGGGTAGCCCATTTAGGACAGAGATGAGGAGAAATTTCATCACCTAGAGAGTGGTCGGCCTGTGGAATTTGTTACCAAGGAAGTAGTTAAGGCCAAGACATTGTATGTTTTCAAGAAGTAGTTAGATATCGTACGTGGGGTGAAGGGGATCAAAGAATATTGGGTGAAAGCAGGACTAGGCTATTGAGTTGGATGATCAGCCATGATCATAATGAATGGTGGAGCAGGCTCGAAGGACCGAATAGCGGCCTCCTGCTTCTATTTTCTTTGCTTCTATAAAAATAGCGAGGGGATTTGCTGTGAAATGCTCTGAAAAAGAGTCAATGCAAATGTAATAGGCCTAATTATCTCTCTTTCCCTTTAAGGGACATTTTAATTCTTTATGTAACTTGGTGCTAGCATGAAAAATTTGCAGTTACCCATGTCGCAAGTATCCTTTGCATTTGTACAATTTATACTTTGTGAGACCAGTTGGGCGTAATGGTCCAGCATGTCCAATAGGTGGCCTCAGAGCTCAAGATATTTCAGAATTGGCATTGCGCTTGTAACAAGTGAAGCCAAATTGAACCAGAAGTTTATTTTTGTAGAATCTAGAATCCTGGAAAAAAAAATCTGAAGCTCGTTATATAAAATTTATCTACAGATAGTTTTGCAAGGTTTTCAAATCACAAATGTGGTTCAGTAGTTTTCAGCCCTAAATTACATTAGAGATTTTTGAAATATTTTTGAAATTCATTTGGTACATGTCCAAGCTATGAGCCTTAAAGTAAGAGATTTTATTTAGTAGAGTATTTAGATTTAGGAGAGAACATGGATATTTGAAGGCTGTCAATTTGCATTAAAATTAGAAATTCATGTGTGTATATTTATAGTTACTGATGTTTACATAGAACATAGAACATAGAACAATACAGCGCAGTACAGGCCCTTCGGCCCACGATGTTGCACCGAAACAAAAGCCATCCAACCTACACTATGCCATTATCATCCATATGTTTATCCAATAAACTTTTAAATGCCCTCAATGTTGGCGAGTTCACTACTGTAGCAGGTAGGGCATTCCACGGCCTCACTACTCTTTGCGTGAAGAACCTACCTCTGACCTCTGTCCTATATCTATTACCCCTCAGTTTAAAGTTATGTCCCCTCGTGCCAGCCATATCCATCCGCGGGAGAAGGCTCTCACTGTCCACCCTATCCAACCCCCTGATCATTTTGTATGCCTCTATTAAGTCTCCTCTTAACCTTCTTCTCTCCAACGAAAACAACCTCAAGTCCATCAGCCTTTCCTCGTAAGATTTTCCCTCCATACCAGGCAACATCCTGGTAAATCTCCTCTGCACCCGCTCCAAAGCCTCCACGTCCTTCCTATAATGCGGTGACCAGAACTGTACGCAATACTCCAAATGCGGCCGTACCAGAGTTCTGTACAGCTGCAACATGACCTCCCGACTCCGGAACTCAATCCCTCTACCAATAAAGGCCAACACTCCATAGGCCTTCTTCACAACCCTATCAACCTGGGTGGCAACTTTCAGGGATCTATGTACATGGACACCTAGATCCCTCTGCTCATCCACACTTTCAAGAACTTTACCATTAGCCAAATATTCCGCATTCCTGTTATTCCTTCCAAAGTGAATCACCTCACACTTCTCTACATTAAACTCCATTTGCCACCTCTCGGCCCAGCTCTGCAGCTTATCTATATCCCTCTGTAATCTGCTACATCCTTCCACACTATCGACAACACCACCGACTTTAGTATCGTCTGCAAATTTACTCACCCACCCTTCTGCGCCTTCCTCTAGGTCATTGATAAAAATGACAAACAGCAACGGCCCCAGAACAGATCCTTGTGGTACTCCACTTGTGACTGTACTCCATTCTGAACATTTCCCATCAACCACCACCCTCTGTCTTCTTTCAGCTAGCCAATTTCTGATCCACATCTCTAAATCACCCTCAATCCCCAGCCTCCGTATTTTTTGCAATAGCCTACCGTGGGGAACCTTATCAAACGCTTTGCTGAAATCCATATACACCACATCAACTGCTCTACCCTCGTCTACCTGTTCAGTCACCTTCTCAAAGAACTCAATAAGGTTTGTGAGGCATGACCTACCCTTCACAAAGCCATGCTGACTATCCCTGATCATATTATTCCTGACTATCCCTGATCATATTATTCCTTGACTATCCCTGATCATATTATTCCTTGACTATCCCTGATCATATTATTCCTTGAGACTTTCAAAAATCCAACCAGCTGTTAATCATTCTTTGCCATATTGCAGGCTCCTACGTAAAGAATGCAATAAACGGTGCAACCCCATCAGTTTTGTGACTTCATTTGCATTTTATGATCTTTAGAAAAGTCCTCAGATAATTTACATATAAAATTGAATTTGTATTATTGGGCCAGAATGCCTGAGTGAATTATTTAGAAGTGTTTAATTGCAATCTGCTAAAATTGCAAGTGTTTAGTCTGTACTTCATTAGGGAAACGGGTTGAGATAAGAAAAGGAATAAGTTATTTTTTCCGCTCATCAAGGTAAAATATAATCCCACATCTTGGGGGAGAAAGATCTCTTTTCCTATTCTCCGTGTGATGTGAGCTGCTGCTGTGCTTTCCTTAAGCCGGTTTCTCCTCTTTTCGTACTGACCTGCCGAAAGTGTCTGCCTGCAACGTCAGGGTACTTTGGTTTCTGATAGATAAAGAGTTAATTCCTCCTCTTCCAACTGACTTATCAATTTACTACACCTCTTGTTTTCTTGGATTCTGAATCCTGCACCTGCTGAGTTAATGGTGAATGTGGGACAGTTCTCTGCTGTAAAACGATGTCCACCGGTGATTGGATTAATATTGACAGAGCTCAGCTCTCCTGTGACTCATAAGAGCTATTTCAAAGAGACATAGAGGAGACTTCCATTCTCACTGTCTGAACTAGCTGTAACCCTGATTCCCAGTGGAGAAGTGACAGGTTTTAGAATTGTGTGTTCTAAAAGTGTTGTGACCGTTACTGACCCCTTAATCATTTATTATAAATGTTTGACCATGGCTACAAATTTAAGAGAGAAAAACAGATTGCTGCTTACTTTTGAATGCACCCAATTTATCTGGGTAGTTTTACAATCCCTACAACCCAATTACTAGAATGCAGTTCTGATATTTGCTCACTGCTCAACCTAGCCTCTCAGTTACACACATTAAAGTAGAACAACCTTGGCCAACATTGATTATTGATGTCTTCTTGCTTTGTTGGCTGAATATTCGTGGGTTCTGAGGAGCTGCTGATGTCTGATAATGCTGAAAATATTGGTATCAGTCCCAACTCCTTGCTGAAGAAATGCCCTGCTGCAAATAATTTGTTGTGTTATTAAAGGTTCTCTATTTTTCATTCAACAGAGGCAATTTATAGACATTCAGTATCAGCTCCTTCAATTCACCTGAATAATATAACCTCGTAATTCTATTCATCAAGGGCCTTCATATGTGTGAATTGACCTCCTATTTGTAGTGATTAATTCTTTGAACAAGAAAATTTGTAACAAAATCCTGTCTCATCATCAGGGAAGAAATATCTTCAAAACATTTGGGACAAGTTATCATGACACTTGCGTTTTCAAGCTTTATTGAACTAATCTTTCAATATTTTAGACAGATCAGCTCAATTGAACAATTACTAATTTAATTGACAGAAAGCAATAAACAGATCCTATGTCGATTTCTTGCCAAGTCACACACCAAGTTATTTAAATCCAGGTATTTGGAAAAATGTTTGCAATGTTATGCTCTAATAAGTATTGATGTTTGTAAGTTTTTGTTCATAATGATCATGTCCTTGAATGTGTGGGATATTAATCGGGAAGAGAGAACTTTACAACTTTCACTATGCATTATCAGCATAGATACATCCAGTCCAACCTAGCAGGACCAGATGCTCTATTCTGTCCCAACAATATGCTGTTGGTCCAGAACTCCCAGTGAACAGAAGTAAACTTTCCACTGTCTGATTCATCTTTCCAAATGGGTGAGATTGTCAAATTCGGGTTGAGTTAATATCTAGGCCAAAGAAGAAAGGGCATTTTTCTAAACCTCTGTATTACCTTGCCCTCGCACGTTGTTTTGAAGGTAAAACAATTGTGGGGGTGGGGGCTGGGCAGATGGACAACTTGGGCGTCATTCTTCGACCCCCCCGCCGGGTCGGAGAATGGCCGTTGGCTGCCGTGAATCCCGCCCCCGCCCCCGCCGAAGTCTCCGGTACCGGAGATTAGGCGGGGGCGGTAATCAGGCCGCACCGGTTGGCGGGACCCCCCGCTCAATTCTCCGGCCCAGACGGGCCGAAGTCCCGCCCAGAAATTGCCTGTCCTGCCGGCGTAAATCAAAGCTGGTATTTACCGGCGGGACCAGGCGGCGTGGGCGGGCTCCGGGGTCCTGGGGGGGGGCGCGGGGTGATCTGGCCCCGGGGGGTGCCCCCACGGTGGCCTGGCCCGCGATCGGGGCCCACCGATCCGCGGGCGGGCCTGTGCCGTGGGGGCACTCTTTCCCTTCCGCCTCCGCCACGGCCTCCACCATGGCGGAGCGGAAGAGACTCTCCCCACTGCGCATGCGCGGGAAACTGTCGGCGGTCGCTGACGGTCCCGCGCATGCGCCGCATTTCCGCGCCAGCTGGCGGGGCCACAAACGCCATTTCCGCCAGCTGGCGGAAATCCCTCCGGCGCCGGCCTAGCCCCTCAATGTTGGTGCTCGGCCCCCAAAGATGCGGTGCATTCTGCACCTTTGGGCCGGCGCGATGCCCGTCTGATTGGCGCCGTTTTTGGCGCCAGTCGGCGGACATCGCGCCGTTGGGGGAGAATTTTGCCCCTTAAATGGATTTTAGTCTTGTGTGACATGGCAATATTTCTGACCTGCCATCTCAAGGGTAAGACTGGTGTGATTTCTGGTTAAAAATAACAATGTGGATAAGGCTAACATAATTGGGGGGAGGGAGATGGGGGGTGCTGTTTAACTTGAGTAAAAGAAGAAAAGTATTAAGTATTTTGCAAATCGATGTTGAAGGTTGTTTTAAAATCTTGCCCTCCGGAAGGGGGTGTTGCCACAAACTTTGGGGCAGGCATCGATTTCCCTGTTGCTTAAAAAAGATAAGGATCCGACGGAGTGTGGGTCATATCGGCCCATATCAATTTTAAACGTGGACGCAAAAGTATTGGCGAAGGTACTGGCGGGTAGGCTGGAGGAGTGCCTCCGAAGGTGATAGGTGAAGATCAGATGGGGTTCGTGAAAGGGAGGCAGCTCTTTTAAAACATTAGAAGGGTATTGAACATGGTTATGGTACCGCCGCAGGGGAAGGAAACAGAGGTAGTTGTGGCATTGGATGCCGAGAAAGCGTTTGACCGGGTAGAATGGGGGTACTTGATGGCAGTTCTGGAGCAGTTTGGGATTGGACCAAGATTTGTGGATTGGATAAAGCTAATATATACGGAGTCGAGGGTGAGTGTCCGCACAAATAACATCAGCTCAAGATACATTTCTCTCCACCGTGGGACTAGGCAGGGATGTCCTATGTCCCCCCTGTTGTTCGCACTCGCGATTGAGCCGTTGGCCATCGCATTAAGAATTCCGGGGGTATGGAAAGGGACAGTGCGGGGGGGGATAGAGCATAGGGTGTCCTTATATGCCGATGACATGCTGTTATACGCGTCCAAACCGAGTGTGTCAATAGGGGTAATACTGGAGCTGCTTCGGGTGTTTGGGTCTTTCTCGGGGTACAAATTAAATCTAGACGAGTGAATATTTTGTGGTGTCTCGGCCGGGGGTGGGGGTAGGGGTGGGGGGGCTGCCACTCCGTAGGGCAGGGACTCACTTTAGATACCTGGGGGTGCAGGTTGCCCAGGAGTGGGGTTGCTCCGCAGGTCCAACATTTCTAGTTTGGTGGGGAGAGTGAAAGCTGATCTGGCAAGATGGGATGGTCTCCCTCTGTCACTGGCGGGTCGGGTACAGGCGGTAAAATGAACGTGTTGCTGCGATGTCTATTTATTTTCCAATGCCTGCCGATTTTCATGCCAAAGGCATTTTTCAGAGATTGAAGGAATGATTACCTTGTTCATATGGGGAGGGAAGGTGGCCAGAGTTAGAAAGGTACTGCTACAGAGGGGAAGGCAGGCAGGGGGTTTGGGTCTTCCGAACCTGATGTATTATTATTGGGCGGCGAATGTGGAGAAGATGTGGAGCTGGGTCAGAGGGGTTGATTCCCAGTGGGTCAGAATAGAGGAGAGTTTGTGCAGGGGGTCGAGATTGAAGGCGCTAGCAACAGCGACGCTCCCGATGGCCCCGGGGAAATACTTAGGGAGTCCGACAATAATAGCTTCATTGAGAATTTGGAGGCAGTTTCGCCAACGCTTCAGGTTGGGGGCAGGGTCAAGGGAAATGCCGTACCAGCCTCCCCGAATAGGCGCCGGAATGTGGCGACGAGGGGCTTTTCACAGTAACTTCATTTGAAGCCTACTTGTGACAATAAGCGATTTTCATTTCATTTCATTTCATTTCAAATGCCGATTCGGGAGAACCACAGATTTGAGCCAATGAAGTGGGACGGAAATTTTCGGAAATGGGAGGAGAAGGGGATTCATAGAATCATAGAATTTGTAGTGCAGAAGGAGGCCATTAGGCCTATCGAGTCTCCACCATTAAGACACTAAAAGATTTGTTTTTGGGGGGTCGGTTTCCAGGATTGAAGGAGCTGGGAGCGAAGTATGGGCTGGAGCAGGGGGAAATGTTCAGATACATGCAGGTTCGAGATTTTGCCAGGAAGGAGATACAGAGCTTCCCCGTGGAGCCGGCCTCCACATTTCTGGAGGAGATGCTGACGACAGGGGGACTGGAGAAGGGGGTAGAGTCGGCGGTTTACGGGGCTATTTTGGAAGAGGAGAAGGCACCACAGGAAGGGGTCAAAGCAAAGTGAGAGGAAAAGTTGGGAGAGGGTATGGAGGAGGGGTTCTGGTGTGAGGTGCTCCGGAGAGTGAACGTGCGCGAGGTTGGGGCTTATACAGCTGAGGGTGGTATATGTCATAATATCTACTCATGTATATACTGAAGTGCAGACAGGCAGTGATTGCCATACAGGACGACCAATAAGCATACAACACAGTGCAGCCAATCACCAGACAGGATACTACCACTATAAAGCCAGATGGCACTAGGTTTCCCGCTCTCTCTGGATCCAGCCACTGAGACAGTCAGAGTCCACGAGTTAGCCAGTGCAAACACCATGCGGTAGCTAGTAAGTCTGGTCAGGCTAATACAAGGTTTCCAGTCAGTTCAGTATAGTGTTGACCCACAGCTGAACATGCATATCAGTTCTTTCGCTGAATGAAACAGTGTTGGATTTTCTCCAGTGTCAGACGTCTGCTTCTAGCTTCCCTGCATCAAGTGCAGTCCACATCAAACCAGTCAGCCTAACACATCAGTATATAGAGCACACCTCACAAGAGTGAGGATGAGCCGGCTCTTTGAGGGGGTAGAAGATGCGTATGAACATTGAGGGGGTGGGGCCCGCAAATCATGTTTGTGTGTTTTGGTCCTGTCCAAAGCTGGAGAATTAATGGAAGGTGGATTTTAGGTTAATCTCTAAAGTGGTGCACGTGAAACTGGACCCGAGCCCTCCGGAGGCCATATTCGGGGTGTCGGACCAGCCGGGGTTGGAAACTGGTGCGGAGGCAGACGTTGTAGCCTTCACCTTGTTGATCGCCCGAAGGCGGACCCTGATGGGATGGAGCGCAACCTCTTCACCCTGTGCCCAGGGCGTAACAGGGGGACCTGTTAGAATTCTTGACTCTTGACAAGGTTAAGTTTGAACTGAGGGGAAGGATGGAGGGGTTCTACAATTCATGGACGTTATTCATTATGCACTTTAAAGAACTGGATAACATTGAACATTAGTTGGGGGGGGGGGGTACTGTATGTGTTAATGGTGACTATGGGTGATTCCTGATTCCTTTTTGTCATTTGTTTATGTTAACATACAGGCTAATGTTTGGGGGTTTGGTGGGAGGATGAGATTGTTGTTATTGATATGGGGATTGACATTATATTCGTTACTGTCTATTGTTTATTTTTGTTGGGTGCAAATTTGGGAGAAAATGTGAAAAATGAGGAGAATAAAAATATTTTTAAAAAAAAATCTTACTCTACTACTTATTTGCTTTTGGGGAAAGTTGATCACGTTTTTGACACTTTTCTGACTGGGACAGAAACAAATCGGACAAAAAAACTCTGTCACGGTTTAATTGAGTTTGTGTAATAAAATTAGAATTCACTCACTTTTACTTATATCCTATATCATTCTGAATTCTTAGTTCTTCATCTCATTCATGTTTGCTTCAGTTGGATGTGCATAATTGTTCCAAAAGAGTTTGGATTGTTATTCTGGAAACTGTAGAATTTTATTGATAACTTAAAAACGTTTTTTTCCCTTTTGAGCAATGGTTGAACTAAATAATCCTCCACTGCATGCCACAGATACAGCTGAAACTTTCCATTGGGACGTAGTCAGTTCTCACCAGAAGGGAATTGCATTTATCCTGTCACATTTTCCAATAAGAATCTAACTTTAGCCAAGCTTCTGACCATAGTATCTCTCCTGATTCGGAGCCTGTTATGTTGAGGGTGAGAATTTGTGTTGTAATGTCATGGCTGTGGTATTTCAGTAAAAATAAATGTTTGGGCAGCAGAACTTAAATTCAGAAATGTCATTGATGTGTGCCCTCTGCCCAATTTAGCAAGAACATTGTGGATGCACCTTTCCATCATGTGTGACAGAGGAAGGCTGCAGGTCTGGCTCCAGAAAAGGCTAACGTAGCAGTAGAGGTTGGAGGTGACCAGGGTAGTATGCGCTAATATTGCCATGCACGACAACCCATTGCAGTAAAAACTTCAATTCGAATACGAGGGCTGGCAAGACAAAAGGAATGAAAAGTACTGAGCAAGATTGCGCTGGGGGAAAAAGCTAGTCAACCACAAACTGACCTCCCTCACTCTCTGTTAAAATGAGTACACTGTTGTCTCTTGTGTTTTGATGGCAAACATTGTGCTTTGCATGAGCCTAGTCTTTGCCTGGAATTGTTCCTTTTCTCACACCACTGTATGGCTGTCAAAAACTGATGTAAAACCTAATTGCATGAGTGAGTGTCTGTCATCACATTGATAGGGGTCACTTTCTAACAACATGGAAATCCCTCAAAATGTCCAGGAAACATGAATAAGAAACAAAGAAAGGCCCCTCCTCATCCAGCCCTGTCTGTGTACGAGAATATACACGGTCACTCGCTTTTCCCTTCTCAAGAATCAACGCTTATTTTGTGCATTTTGTTTTCTATTAACCTCATTCTTTTAAAATTAGAGGCCACGTAATCTTGCTCTTAGCCAAAAAACAATCTTATCCATGAGCCAAAGAGCCAGGAGACCAAAATTACATATGATTGCATCGATAAAATCTCGCTCATAGGTAAAATCGCATTTCATAGATAAAATCACACAGTACTCACGGAATCAGCAAATAAATATATCTGTTGTATTAATGCCAAATCAGTGTAAAATTTTCATTTTGAAATAGGGAAGAAGATATCCAAGGATTCTGGTCTCTGATTTGGGGACGATGAAATCATCAGGTTTTCTGCTTTTAATTTGCTATCAGGAACCTTTGGAAGTCCACATGTGGATAAGGGTGAGAACAAAATTAGATCAGCTTTGATTTCCTCCTGTCGTCAATGGAATGAACATAACATCACGTGGGTACCTGTCAGTAGAAATTCACAGGAAAATTCTATTAATTCTGAAGGACATTGCACATGTGTTCTCATAAAATCCCTTTAAATATGCATCTTCTGATTTATTAAGCACAGGGTGCCTATTGTGCAAATGGTTGGTACTTCATGAAGCACAGCACTTTCAGAAAGTGTTTTTAAAAAATTTGTTAATGGGATGTGGTCATCACTGAGTAGCCCAATGTTTATTGCCTGTCTCTAATGTGCCCTTGAGAAGGTGGTGTCGTGCCATATTCTTAAACTGCTGCAGTCCATGTGGTGCAGGTACAGCTGCAGTGCTGTCAGAAAGGTACTTCCATGATTTTGATCCTGTGACAGGGAAAGAACGGCGATGTAGTTCCAAGTCATGATAGTGTGTGGCTTGAAGGGGAACTTGCAGGTGGTGAGGTTCCCATGCAATTGCTGCCCTTGTCCTTCCAGGTGGCAGAGGTCAAGAGGTTTGGGAGGTGCTGTCAAAGGAGCCTTGTTGCTGCAGTGCATCTTTTAGATGGTACATACCACTGACACTATGGCCGCAATTTAGCAGCCCCGTTTATCGCGGGCACAAATTCTGTAATGGCCCGCTAAATCTTGCGAGCGGCCAAAGACGAGATTTCCGCTACTGAAATCTCATTTTGAGATCTTCTCTGCTCTCCCGCTGGTAAGGTGATCAGGTTCATGCCCAAAATGAGCATGAACCTTATATCCCTACATTTTAATAAATGAACATACGCTTACCAGTCTTGACGCCGTAATGTCCATCCACCATTCTATGATCTATGATAATCTACATGGGATTCCTAGCCTCTGACCTTTTCCTGTAACCACAGAATATATATGGCTGGTCAATTTCTGGTCAATGGTAACCCCCAGGATATCGATTGTGGGCGATTTAGTATGAATATTGAAGAGAGATGGTTAGATTCTCTCTTGTTAGAGATGGTCATTGAATGACACTTGTGTGCTGTGAATGTTGCCCGCCATTTATCAACCCAACCCTGAATTTGGTCCAGGTCTCATTACATTTGGACATGGACTGCTTCAGTCTCAAATGGTGCTGAACATTGCGCAGTCATCAGCGAATATCCGTACTTCTGACCTTATGATGGAAAGAAGGTCATTGACTAAGTAGCTGAAGATGGTTGGGCCTAAGACATTACCCTGAGGACTGGCCAAGGACTGGACAATGGAGATTTGAAATAAAATGCATGATTCATTAACTTTTTCAAATACATTGTTTTAGTCACCCAAGTAACTTCTGTAACGCAACTAAAAACGTTATTTTCTTATTCTTATTGCTTCTATATGCTATCCTTAATTGTAGCTTCAGCCAAGCTGAAGATAGGCTTCCTGTTCGTCTGACAGCAGAGTTGCCCATGATAGGTACCCTCTTGGGCTTTGGGACCCATGAGGGCTCTGACCAAGATTTCTAGGGCAGGCTCTGCCATTGTGATAGGAAGCAACATATGGGGCTCCGACTAGGGTTTGTGGAGTAGTGTTGGGGATGGTACTATATGTGAAATGGGAGTGCCTGAGCAGATTTCTCCAATTCTTGTGCCACTTTCCCCATCTTCTCTCCTAGCACAGCTGCATTTCCTGCTAGCCAAGAGCTGGAGAGGACTATGCTGCACTTCAGTGAGGTGCTGTGTGGCCAAGACAATATTAGGCTTTGAGGAGGTGTCACCTATGGTTCAGATGGTGGAACTCTTGCCTCTTCTCAAAAATTCTGTTAAGGGATGTGGGTGTCATTGGCTAAGTCAGCATTTGTTGCCCATCCCTAATTGCCCTGACAAGGAGGTGAGCCACTGCCTTGAACTGCTGCAGTCCATGTGATGTAGGTGCTGTCCCACAGAAATGTTAGGAGGTGGTTCCAGGCTTTTGATCCAGCGACAGTGAAGGAGCAGTGATATAGATTAAGAATGCTTTCTTTATGAACATCAAAGAATAAGCAGGCAAAGTATAGTGAACCCTTACCAGAAGGTCATGTGCTTTACATTTCTCTCTTGTCAGAAAAATACACTCTCAGCGGCCTTGACTGAAGCAAAACAAAGATGTACACATTGCTGAACTTGGGGCCAAGGGTCTTCTGGTACTTTGTGTACCCTCTCGTCTATACAAGTATACAAGTGTGTATCCTGTCTATATAAGTCTAGTTTATCTATATAATTCTAATAAGAGCTAGCAAATGATCTTTTAAATGAAAAGATGACCTTGAGTTAAAGTGATAGACTAGTGGTGAGGTGACTATCCTGATATCTTGGGTACTTGTCCGGTATTCATTGTATAAAAAGGCCCAAACAAGTGATTGACATAAAGTAAACTATCAGCCCCTGCCTTAGGAAAGAAAGTATATTAACAGGTGCTCAGGATCAGGAATCAGACCTCATCATGCAGCTGTCTTCTTCAGATGGAAGTTGACCAAGGGAGAGAAAAGAAATTCAGGGTAAAGGTTTTCTAACACTTTGGTTACTGGGTAGAATGTTGCTGCTGTAAACTACAGAGATTGACACACACTCCCATTTGTCACAGCTCAAATGCTTTCCTATCTATTTAGCTTATGGATCACATCAAAAAAGTGTTGCTTCTTAATCAGTTACCTTAAAATTACTCCAGTTCTTGACTGTTAGTTTTGGATTATCTATGACTCCTGAACCCAAAACTTGCAATTGTTCCAAGTCAGAATTTGTTTTTGACTTGTGGGGAGTTTGCAGCTGTTGCTGTTGCCACATGTCTGCTACCCTTGTCCTTCTAGATGGTAGAGGTCACTGGTTTGGAAGGTGTAGTTAAGGAAAATATAATGTTCCGCAAAGTCCCACTTCAGCACTTGAGCATAATAATTAAACCAGTGCAGAAATGAGGGAGTGTTGAATGGTTGGCGGTGCCGACTTTCAGCTGAGGCGATAAGTCGAGCCCGACCCTCCTGTTTGGGTAGATGTAAAAGATTCCATGACACTATTTTGAACGACATGAGGTGAGTTATTCCTAATATTGTGGCCAGTATTTATCCTTCAATTAACTTCACAAAAACAGATTATCTGACCATTATCAGATTTCTATTTGTGAGATCTTGCTGTGCACATATTGGCTGCCGTGTTTCCTACATTACAACACTGACTACACTTCAAAAGTACTTCATCCTCTGTAAAGCACTTTGAGATGTCCTGTGGCTGTGAAAGTGCTAATTAAATGCAAGTCTTTCTTTCTTACATCCTATTTCTTTTTCCCCTTGAAGGATGCTTGAAGATCCTTTGGAAGATGACAGGCATGATTATAATTGACTTGTGGAAAGGGTTCAAAGGTACCATTGTGTCGATGTTCATATTTCAGTTGGCGGCGACATCAAATCAACATGAATGATTTTTCCAGACCGAATGGCAGTGTGATATCATAGAATTTACAGTGCAGAAAGAGGCCATTCGGCCCAAAGGGTCTACACCTGTCCCTGAAAGAGCACCTTCCCCAAGCCCACACCTCCACCCTACTCCCCGTAACCCAGAAACCCCACCTAACGTTTGGACAATAAGGGGCAATTTAGCATAGCCATCCACCTAACCTGCACATCTTTGGACTGTGGGAGGATATGTAATTCTGTCACCAAGCATCTGCAAGACTGACATCTCTCTGTCACCAATGGCCATGTACTCTGTCAATTTCCATGGGATCTTCCTCTGCAGTGGTCAAAATGGCTATCACTGCAGGGCCACCTCTGGTTCTCTGTCTCTCCTTTGGAGTTCTGTGCTCTCTTCTCCTTCAAGGGGCCAAAATAGAGTTTTGTGAGTGTGAAACCACATTGTGTGTTGTCTGAGGAGTGTTGCGCAGAAGAATGCTGGAGAATTCAGTGTGGTGCTGAAACACTGAACCGGCAGTGGTACTGAGTACAGGTGTGATGGGCATACTTCTGCTCGCTTTGCCACACTTTCCAGCCACATCTGTTTGAGTTATGAGACTGGCCCATTCCCCCAATTCATGGGGAATGAAGCACAGGGCAGCCTTCTCATGTTGTGCTTCCAATTTCCTGGTTGCTGAAGCCCCACTAATCAATCTCCAATGGAGTCATTCTGACCCTTGCTGGTGCTCCTTTAAATAGAAACTCTTCATTTGACAGGTGCAGGACATCCTCACACCCACTTCCTGTGACTGCTCAGTGAAGCAGGATTCTAATGCCATGGCTGAATTAAACATCCAGCTGTGACTAGATTGGTTCTGCTAAAATTCTGCCCCATGTTTTCACTAATATACACCAAGCTGGCTAATAGATGGGTCCAAGCAGAAGGTTGGCATAATCAGAAATTACAATCTCAATTGGTGCAACAGGAATGATTAAAAGCTGCCATCAGAATGTCAAGTGGGCTTAAATGCAACAGGCATCTCCTTGTATAAATTGATATAGTTGTTAACCATTTACAGTTCGGTAGCAGCTATTTTAAAACTGCGATTGAACATAGTTCAAACAGAAAGTCTTATTTCTTTGTTTAAAAACAAACAAACTTGGAATGAGCTAAATTCTGCAACAATAATGGGAATAAATCCATCTCCATGGGAACCATGGAGTTGTTTCCTGCTGTCTCTGGAAGCAAAGAACAAGATAATTAAAAATGGCAGTAGTTTAACTTCTGAGAAAATGAAAAGCATTAAATAAATAACATTTGGGAGCTGTAACTGAATCCATGAAAGTTAACTATGTTGGTATGATTGAACAAGTGCTTACTCTGATCGAATCTGTGGTTTCAATACTTGTTCTTTATGAGGCAGATCCTAATTGAAAAGGGAGACCAACCCTTCTAGTTTCGAAGGAAACTAAGACAAAAACTGAGATGGGAAACCAAAACTTACGGGGCGATCAAATCTGGTCAAAAAATATAATAGGACACACAGTCTTCTGAGCTCATGGTGACACAGTGGTTAGCACTGCTGCCTTACAGCACCAGGGACCTGGGTTCAATTCCGACCTTGGGTAACTGTGTAGGTGACTGTGACATGTTCACCTCGTGTCTGTGTAGGTTTTCCCCGGGTGCTCCGGTTTCCTCCCACAGTCCAAAGATGTGCAGGGTCGGTGGGGTGGAGATAGGGTGGGGGAGTGAGCCAACGCAGGGTGCTCTTTCAGAGGGCCGGTACAGACTTGATGGGCCGAATGGCCTCCTGCTCTCTAGAGGTTCTCTGATCCCAGTCATGTAGTGTAGGCAGGCTGGAAAAGACAAAGATGAGATCCAGAATCTAAGCAAATATACAGTTGCTGCAGCTATTTCTGTGACTGGAAGATAAGATTGGTGGATCTGACCCATTCAGACCTTGTAAGCAGAGTCGGGAAGTTATGCAGATATGTGCCATTTTTGGTCAGGACTGTGCCCATGGAACTCGATCTGGTTGGGACTGCTGTTGGCTGGGAATCAGGCTAAATCCTAGAAGGAGCTAAAATTCCTTTTGAAGAGCTCAGAGTTTGGAGGAATTTGTCACTGAGATTGATGGCAAATATGCTGAATGGACTGTCAAACTAATTCATGATGTGGAGATGCCGGCGTTGGACTGGGGTGAGCACAGTACGAAGTCTTACAACATCAGGTTAAAGTCCAACAGGTTTGTTTCGATGTCACTAGCTTTCGGAGCGCTGCTCCTTCCTCAGGTGAATGAAGAGGTCTGTTCCAGAAACACATATATAGACAAATTCAAAGATGCCAAACAATACTTGGAATGCGAGCATTAGCAGGTGATTAAATCTTTACAGATCCAGAGATGGGATAACCCCAGGTTAAAGAGGTGTGAATTGTACCAAGCCAGGACAGTTGGTAGGATTTTGCAGGCCAGATGGTGGGGGATGAATGTAATGCGACATGAATCCCAGGTCCCGGTTGAGGCCGCACTCATGTGTGCGGAACTTGGCTATAAGTTTCTGCTCGGCGATTCTGCGTTGTCGCAGGTCCTGAAGGCCGCCTTGGAGAACGCTTACCCGGAGATCAGAGGCTGAATGCCCTTGACTGCTGAAGTGTTCCCCGACTGGAAGGGAACATCCCTGCCTGGTGATTGTTGCGCGATGTCCGTTCATTCGTTGTCGCAGCGTCTGCATGGTCTCGCCAATGTACCATGCTTCGGGACATCCTTTCCTGCAGCGTATGAGGTAGACAACGTTGGCCGAGTCGCACGAGTATGTACCGCGTACCTGGTGGGTGGTGTTCTCACGTGTAATAGTGGTATCCATGTCGATGATCTGGCACGTCTTGCAGAGATTGCCATGACAGGGTTGTGTGGTGTCGAGGTCACTGTTCTGAAGACTGGGTAGTTTGCTGTCACAGTCTTCAGAACAGTGACCTCGACACCACACAACCCTGTCATGGCAATCTCTGCAAGACGTGCCAGATCATCGACATGGATACCACTATTACACGTGAGAACACCACCCACCAGGTACGCGGTACATACTCGTGCGACTCGGCCAACGTTGTCGACCTCATACGCTGCAGGAAAGGATGTCCCGAAGCATGGTACATTGGCGAGACCATGCAGACGCTGCGACAACAAATGAACGGACATCGCGCAACAATCACCAGGCAGGAATGTTCCCTTCCAGTCGGGGAACACTTCAGCAGTCAAGGGCATTCAGCCTCTGATCTCCGGGTAAGCGTTCTCCAAGGCGGCCTTCAGGACCCGCGACAACGCAGAATCGCCGAGCAGAAACTTATAGCCAAGTTCCGCACACATGAGTGCGGCCTCAACCGGGACCTGGGATTCATGTCGCATTACATTCATCCCCCACCATCTGGCCTGCAAAATCCTACCAACTGTCCTGGCTTGGTACAATTCACACCTCTTTAACCTGGGGTTATCCCATCTCTGGATCTGTAAAGATTTAATCACCTGCTAATGCTCGCATTCCAAGTATTGTTTGGCATCTTTGAATTTGTCTATATATGTGTTTCTGGAAAAGACTCTTCATTCACCTGAGGAAGGAGCAGCGCTCCGAAAGCTAGTGACATCGAAACAAACCTGTTGGACTTTAACCTGGTGTTGTAAGACTTCAAACTAATTCATAACATCTATGAGTTTTTCTACCATTTAATGTATAATTTGTGGTTTATAATCAACTATAATTTACTTGTTAGTTCATATTTAACTTCTGTTGATTCTGTGTTTTAGAGTATGGGTGGTTACCCAAAACAGTATTTAATATTTGCTTTGTTTGACAAAATTATTTTGTTTTAAATGGTGGAATCTTGAATTGGATTTTGGATTTTGTTTTGTCAACAAAAGTCACCGGTCTCGCCCAGGATCATAATATTACTAGTAAACTTGTTATCGACTATTGGCCATGATTTAGTTGTTCAAACCTAAGTTGTATTAAACTAATTATCACATTCATTTTATTGATTTAGCAAGTTGTAATCCAGTGCTCAGTAGACATTAGCCCAGAGCATGTGTCTGATTTAAATCCTTAAACATTCGATGCAACAGAATTCAGTGTTCTGAGAGTGAGTAAAAACACAATCAGCGAGTGAGCTCTGCATTGGAACTGGTCTGAGTTATGCCTGAATTGATGTTAAATTAGGAAAACATTTTATTGCTTAATCCTGCCACCCTGAGTCTTCCTAAGCACAACATTCACAAAGAACTGGACAGAAGAAACAATGTATTATTGTGGTATTATGAAATTTATCCTATGACTTACATCCAAAGATCCCTTTTGGGCATTGAACTATTAAGTCTAGAATTCTGATATTTCTTAAGCATTAACAAAATGTTGGAATGAAAATGATGTCAAGACCAGTCAAAGATTACTAAAGGCTCTTCTATACTGGAGACACAGCTTAGCAGCATGACAGATGGTGACACTTCTCAGCAATAGAAACTCGTCACTGATAAGAATTTCAATGATGCAATGTAGCACTCAATTAGAAATGGTGCTTGTTTTCACAACAACAAGTGAGTACTACTGGTGCAAATACTGACCTAGGCTGATGGTCATGAGAGATTCTTATCCAATACTGTGAACAATGCAAATCATTTAGTTTAAGAAGTGTGCTGATTAGAGGGAAAGAGTCTTGTCAACTGTATATGTTCATGTTTGCAACTTTGTGTAGGAAAGACAGACAGAGTAACGCTTACAGTTGACAGCCCATAACTTCCTCAGTGTGGCAATCTCCATCGGATTGACACTCTGGATGGACTTGCCCACGTTGAAGTTCCAAAGCCCTTGTATCACACAACCTTCCTCACTCAGGCTGGCTGAGACAGGAGCAGCGAAGTGCATGCCCCCAGCTGCATCGGCGAAGAGTAACTGGGCGGCGGGCGTAAAGGAACACACCCTTTTTGCATTGGATTGGTAGGATCGGGGGGGGGTCAGGACAGGTTGAAATAGGAATGCTGTCAGGTCAGGTTGGACTGGCGGAGGGGGGGTGCAAGTCGGGTTGGGTCAAACGTGGAGGTGGGGGGACAGTCCAGTTGGGTTGGGTGGGGACGTCTGGTCATTCCAGGGGAGGATGAAGGTCGGGTGGTGCTGGGGGGGGGGGGGGGGGGGGGGGGGGGGGGGGGGCGTGGAAGGTGGTCGGTTCAGGCTAGGGGGAAGAGCGTCGGTTTAGGGGGGGGGGTGGTATGGATGATCCACTGGGTGTGCGGGGTGTCCCGTGCAAGGCTTGGTCTGGGTGTTTAAATGTTTACTCTGGAGTTGGACATGATTTTCTTTCCTTCTAGCTCTTTCAGAGTATCTATCAAGTTAAAACTGTCAGAACCAGCCGAAGTTAGCACAATTGTCCAGGGGAAGGTAGCACTTCTGGGCAATTGCCGGGTAAACCCTTATGAGGGAATTTCCATGAGGAATTCCCGAGCACGTCATTGGGGTATCCTCTAAATGCGCCGCTGGAGAACCAGGAATTTATGGATCATTGTCCACTTTAAATGATGCTGCGATTTGAATGTGTTTGATTAATCACGTTAATTATCGATACTGGGGTAGTTGTCAAGTGTATAGGAAATAACTTTGGTGTTGTATTACAAGTAACTATTGTTTTTACTAGTTGTTTGCATGTTTTGAATTATGTTATAATTTCAACCATAATAACTTTGTTTAGATTTTTAAAAAATGGTGATTTACTTTTCATCAGTTTGAACCCCTGGGTGACATGTACAAAAGTAAATATTTTACCAAGATCAAACAGAAAATAAATTGGCCAAATACTGTCTAACCCAAAGGCATATAGAAAGTTAACTGTTTGAATTTGCTGATGCACAAATTTCCATAACTAAATCTGTAATAACCTGTATAAAGAAGAATTTGAGAGGTTAGTACAATGATTATTTGTGTTCAAAACTGTATTGAATGAGTTCTCAAATATAGCAGGATGATTGTCTCTGCTGTTTACAATGCATTGGGAGGCTGAAACATCAGAAGTGGGGAGGGGTCAGACATTGGGTGGTGGGGGGATTGGACATGGGGATTAGACTTCAGAGGGGCTTGGGAAATTGGACATTGGGTGTTGGGAAATGGGGGCTTGTGAGGATCAGGTGGGGAAGGCCAGGAGCATTGGGTCGGGGTGGTCAGTGCTTCAGACAAGCGGGTGAGGGGTGGGAGATGAGGGGAAGGTTGGGGAGGGGGGGGGGGGTTGGGAGGATTGGCGGATCAGGTCAGGTTGGATTGGAGGGTTATCAGGTCAGGTCAGACTGGGGGGGTGATTGGGAGGGTGTAGTTGGTTTGGGCCTCAGAATGGGGGCATGTCCAGTTGGGCTGGGATTGGGGGGAGTGGGGGTTGCTGGGTTGAGTCAGGCCTGACCAGGAAGGGAGGGGGTGTGAAGTGGGGAATCGGGTCTTCCAGACTGGCAGGGTAGTTGGAAATGGGGCCTTGTGAGGATCAGGTGCGGTCAGGTGGAGAGGGCCAGGAGCGTCGGGTCGGGGTGGTCAGTGGTTCAGACAAGCGGGGGGAGACTGGAATTGGTAGGATTGGGGTATCAGGCCAGGTTGGATTGCGGAGTTATGGGGTCATGTCAGACTGAGGGGAGTGTTGCAAGAGTGCAGTCGGGTTGCGCCTCAGGATGGGGTCATGTCCAGTTGGGCTGGGGCAGGGGGGTTGTTGAGTTGGGTCAGACCAGACCAGGAGAGGGTGGGGGGAGATAAAGTGTGGATCGGATCTTCCACACTGGGACGGTGTGGGGGTCGGCTGGTGCTGGGAGGGGGGGGGGAAATGTATTCAGGCTGGGTTGGGGGTTAGGGTCTGCCCTCGGGAGGGGGGTGGTCAGCCCAGGGTAGAGGGAGGGGATCAGACAGGGGGTGGGTGGAAGAGTTGGGTTTGGGGGGGTTAGTGGTGTGACCAGCGGGTGGGTGGGGGGAAAGCCGGGATGGGGGGGTTTTGATGGCGGGGCAAGGAGAATTGGGGGGGGGGGTCAGGTCAGAATGGGAGGGTTGTCTGGATGAGGAGGGGCCAGTTGCGTCGGACCTGGAGGTGGGGGTGTCTAGTTGGGTTGGGCTGGGGTGATTGGGGGGTGGGGGAAAGGGAATACAATGTTGCGGGTTTCATAGTGGGGAGCAGGTGGGAGGGGGGAGACTCTGTGGGGTTGGGAGTGTGGGTGGATGTCTCGCGGGGATTTGTCTGGATATTTGAAATAGTTAAAATATTTACGCTGAAGTTAGAAGTGGTTTAAGAACCGTCTGAAGTTAACAATTTTAATCACTTTGTTGGATGGCTCCCAGCACATCACAATTGTCCAGGGCAAGTTAACAATTCTGGATAATTGTCGCGTAAACCCTTACCTGGGAAAATCTGAAAGGGATTCCCTAGCGCATCTTTGGCATATTCCCTGACCAGAAGCTGGAGAACCTGGAATTTATGGGCCCACTATCTTTTCTGCTTTTGTCTCTGATCTGGAGAAGTACAAAAAGGGCTAATTGACTTGTCACATGATCCTCTTCCTCCAAGTGACCAGTGGCCCAAATATAGCCATGGCTAGTGAATTTCATGTGGCTGGTTAGTTTATAATGGAGGTGGATTCCTTTCTCAGCTAAAGTTCATTAACTATGTTGATTACATTTAATGTGTAGTCTTCACCCAGATGATTGTTGGGGCATTCTGTGAGTGGATTAAGAGATTATCCCATTTATTCTCCTTCAGTGTGATTGCCTCTGCTGGGGTTTCCGAGACAGCTTAGCTCCACTGATGACTTTGGAATATATTGTGTACGCCATGTGATGAATGTAGGAAATTTATATATATATTCTATTATGAGTTCCTTGCAGTACTGTTATTAAAAGAACTTAAAGTATCCAGATTATATGTCTGTTAAAGCTGTGATTAAGGGGTTAATAGCTAGGCAGTCTGTGATGTCAATCATGGGCGGGGCTGTGTGTGGTTTTAATTTCATTTTTCAGCCCTGCCATGTGTCTTGTTTTTAGTTTCATCCTTAGAGTTTTGTTCTGTATACTGAAAAAAGCTGTGTTTCGCAGACTGACTGCTGAAAGCTTTTGTCCCAAGGACTTTATGAATAAATATGTAAGATACTGAGCGTTAACTTTGTTAATAAGTGGCATTTGACCTGTGTGTGTGGATTTTGCTAAATTGAAATTTTATAAGTAGCTGGGAAAGTAAGCTCAAAGACCTTTTTTTTTTAAAGAACTGCTTAACTGTTAAGGGAAAAGCTGTTGTTGTCTTGGATGTTAATAGGGTTGATCTTGTGTTAATAATAAAGTTTATTTTAACATAAAAGATCCCTAGTTGTCAGTGGAATTACTCCTGGAATGAAATATCCATACCTCACGGTTTACAAATTGAAAAATTGTTGGGGTTTCTCGTCCAGATACCTAATATAAATTGGAGTCTAGTCTGGGTATTGTAACAAGTATGCAAATTTTCAGCCATCTTGGAAACTGAAGTTTCAAGAATGTGGCTTCAGTTTTTAAAAAATCTATAATTTCTAGCCAGTGAATTCCAAAGGTCAGTTTTTAAAATTAGTATTATCTACAGAATCACTTATATCTACAGTATCACCAAAATGTTTGTATTTGTCTTTACACACTCTTACTTTTTTTTCTCCTATTCATTCGTGTTTCATTTCTTGCCTCTCCCTGTATTTTGTTCCTTTTTTTTTCCCTTTCCTTATGGACGCAGTAGCTAAGAAAATTGATCATTGCAGGTCACATTTTCCATGGCAGATGTGGAGAAAATTAGACTGGTGGAATTCAGCAGTTCCTATTTCAACCTGTACTATTGCACCCACCTTACATACCTCCGGTCTTCACATGACCTCCAGCCATTCTCTCACCACCCTTATACTCTGTATACGTCCTAAACCTTAGGTGATATTTAGATTAGCACAAGCGTAAGCTTGCTTAATGTGATTAATTTTGTTCAATCTGCAGCGAAAGGAGAGTTGGGAGAATAAAAATAACACCAGCAATCAAGACTAATAATGAAACTAGAATAGGAAAATATTTTTACTGCATTTTAATATGATAAGTCCTCTTCCCATGACTATTTCCGTGGCTGTAGTTATCTTTCTTGGTACAATAGATACATTATGCAATAACACAGCCATTTCTGTCTCTCAGTATATCTTGCAGAAGTGCCAAATCACTGCTATTTCCCTTCCTGCTAATTTCCTTCCAAGATCTCCTCTACTTCCATTTTCAAGTACAACACCAGACCCCTCTCCAACACTTCTGCTATTCTGCACAATGCTGCCAGTACCATCCATCAGGCTGTAGCCACCAACTATTCCTGTTCCATTTAAACACAGCCATGAAATGCATTATTTAAGATATCTGTTTGCACAGAGACAATGATATATTAAATGCTGTCTTAAATATTTTTTATCATGAAAACCTTTCCAATCTGATTTTATAGCACAGATTGGATATTCAGAAGAAGATAAATTTAAATTTAGCAGAAAGGAAATGGTCAAAGAGCAATTTTGCTTTTCTTCAGTTTTAGGCACAAAAAAATCTACGGAAGTTATTGTTCTGCAATCGTACACTAATCTGTATTCTGTGTATTCCTGGAAGCCAGTTCCTTTCTGAATGTTACTGCATTATTTTAGGAACAGCCATTCATTTTTGCAGTATATTCTTTAGCAGCTCAAAGCATGTTAATTTAAGGGCGATACCCTACCATTGTTCTGTAATAATCATAAAGTAACTTAATTACTGAAGGCAGATGACTGTCATTTATTTCGCTAACAGATCGCGAAAATGATATGCAGCTCCTGTGAATGCAGAGAAAAACAGTGCTGAATTTGACTTTTTATAATGTAAAATACATTATTAAATATTCAATCATTACTCAAGTGTCCTATTTCAATTCTAGAAATCACATAATAGGATTACATTAGTTATAAATTGTTAATAATTGTTGGTTATATCTAATTTTTGACAGCATACCCTTAAGTGTTGTAGGTAATGTAGTGTTTTAATAAATAGCCAAGAATTTTCACAATTAAGTATTTATTGTTATGGGGCATCGTGTTAAAAATTGAACAAACAAAGTTGATTTAAATTGCGTACTGCATGCATGCAAATTTCCATGACGTGTTCTCTCAAAGACATTACATAAAACCATGGCCTGCAGGATTTTGTTCTCTACTTGTCATATAAATGACAAAATAATTCAAAAAGAACCATTCCCTGTTCTAATATATAGCAGCATTTCTCATTTCAATCGAACGTTTTATTAACTTCAGATCTGCTGTTCCTTGATCATCTTTGGAAGCATCACTATGATCACAGAATTGCTTTTTTTCAAAGAGTATTTGTTCTATCAGTCAGTGCACTTTCACTGAAGGCACAACAACATTGGCACCATTATCAAGAACGCGTCCAGGTTTCAATTCTTCAATTACCTTTATGGCTATTTCTATTTTTAGGATTTGCTGATTTGCCAGTCTCCTTAAACTCAATTGTTACACCATGGTGTTATGATGTTAAAAATATGGCTTTGTGACTGGGGTTGGTCAAAAAGCAATATTTTAAATGTCAAATATCATAAATTATAATTAGACATACAAAAGAAAGACAATGGGAAACTGGTCCTCTGATTCTACTAATTTCTACAACCATTGAATTCAAGCACACTGCTTGCAGCTTCTCTGACTGAACTACAACATATTGTAGTATTAGGGTGTTCAGAGTTGAAAGAATAAGTGTGTGGGATTGGAGAAACAGTACCGCCCAGATGATGATGTAAGACACACGTGACTAAGAGTTGAGAAAGAGAAACTCATGGCTGAGACTGAGTAATGCCTCGTATATCCGTATATAGTTCCAATCATCCAATAACCAGTTATTGTTCAGACAAAGTTATGACTCTGCAATATGTTGTTAAAATTCTACTTATCTCATTGATGGTGGAGGTCAGGAACTTAAATTCTCAATGGACCTCCAAACTTTTGTGCATACGCAGACAGAAACACAGTTCTGAATTTGTAATTTCTTCAGGCCCTGGACAGACCCAACGCACCTGTGCAAAAAGAGAGAGACAAATATGCGTGAAAAGCCAAGTCAGGTGACTGGGTGTGGCATGCCATTGAGAAGAGGCAGGCAGGGAACAGGGAGATGGAACAAGGAGAGGTCCAAAGGTTAGAGGGCAGGGACTGGAAGAGGTCCCAAATCAGTTAAAAAACAGAGGAGCAAAGAAAAAAAGGCAATGTTCTGTGAAGAGCAAACTCTAAGTAAATCAGTCTCAAGGGAAGCTGGTAATCAAAAAGAATTCAGAAGAACCACTGGAGAACAAAGTAGGCAGCCAAGCTTGGCAACTCCATGTTGTGGGCCACTGGGGAAAAGGCACACCTTTGCAGCAGCAATTTTCTACTCTGCATGGCCCTAGATCTGAAATTATGCTTGTGATTTGGTACTTGACTGTATTCTCAGGAATCCAGGGGAGCAGTATCTTGGGAGATGAGATTGAAACCCTGCAAGGTGAGTTGTTGTTGGTGCCTTCTGAGTTGGAGCGACATTTGGAAAGAATCTCAAGGCTCTTTGAAGGTTGTGCTGAATGTAAGAATTTGTCATATTTTATATATTTTTTGCAGTAATATTATTCAAACCTGGGTTGAGATGCATACAGTCAGTATATCTGTTAAAACTGTGATTCAGCGGTCATAAAGGTGTGATAATAAGTGATTTTACAGGTGAAGGGTTCTGCTTATGGGATATTATTTATGTTTAAAGGAAAACTGAAGTATAGATAATTTATGTGGGGTATTATGTTTGGTCCTGGCTAAGCAAGTCACGGGACAACTCATGGTTTGGTTACAGATTTGGTAATTAAGTGGAGGAGCCAGGTCTTTCTGAAAAGTTAGTTCTTCCAAGGATTTTAATCTGAATGGAGGTGTTTCAGTTTTGGTTCTGGGAGGTTCCCTCTCCAAAGATTCTGCACATAGAAAAGCAAGTATAAACGGGTTGTTAATTTTATTCCTTAATGGTATTTGAACTATATTGGTTTGCTGAATTAGAATATAGAGGCAGATTCAGGCAATAAGTTAAAGTTTCTCTTTTACTTAAGAACTGTTGTAACTGTTAATTATAAAGCTATTTCTCTGTTGTTAATATGGTTAATTTTTCTGTTTTACCATAAAACATACCTATGGTTCGGTGTTATTACTCCTGTGCAGTAACATTTCCTCAATTTTACAAATTGCAAATAGTTGGGTTCTCATCCAGGATCCTAACAATGTGAAGAATGGAATTCCTCATGAGAGAGACAGAGTTTTGATTAGATTAGAAATCATCTCAGTGTTACTGATGTCTGAGTGTGATGCTGCAAAATCGATGGACTCAGCCTTGGTTGCATCTGCCATTTATTGTGTAGTGTGATATATTTGACCACAGTTCGCTTGTTAATTCACAAATAGCTTATACTTATACTGAATGTTGAAGTATAAGATAGATATTGTAAATAGTTTTATATTTCTGACCTTGTTGAAAAATGTACTTTTATTTGTACAAAGCCCGTGAAATCTTGTGGCTTTAGTCACTGAGCAAGTGTCTTAAATCTAAAATGTTGTCTAGTTTAAACAAAATAATATCAGTCACTAATCGTATCTTACCAATAACCTGGGAGGTCTGGTCTAGGATCATAACAATTGTTCCTTAGCCCGTCAGAACCAACGTACAAGATGGCCTCAGAGGTTGGATTGGATTTGTTTATTGTCACCTGTACCAAGGTACAGTGAAAAGTATTTTCCTGTGTTCAGCTCAAAAATATAATTTAGTACATTAAGAGAATATACGTAATAGGGCAACACAAGGTACACAATGTAAATACATGGACATCGGCATCGGGTGAAGCATACAGGAGTATAGTAATCAGATCAGTCCATAAGAGGATCATTTAGGAGTCTGGAAACAGCGGGGAAGAAGCTGTTTTTGAATCTGTTCATGCGTGTTCTCAAACTTTTGTATCTCCTGCCCAAAGGAAGAAGTTGGAAGATTGAGTAAGCCGGGTCTTTGATTATGCTGCCCGCTTTCCCAAGGTAGTGGGAGGTGTAGATAGAGTCAATAGATGGCAGGCAGGTTCGTGTGAAGGACTGGGCGGTGTTCACGACTCTCTGAAGTTCCTTGCGGTGCTTGGGCCGAGCAGTTGCCATACCAGCCTGTGATGCAGCCAGATCGGATGCTTTCTATGGTGCATCTGTAAAAGTTGGTAAGAGTCAATGTGAACATGCCGAATTTCCTTAGTTTCCTGAGGACGTACAAGCACTGTTGTACTTTCCCGGTCATAGCATTGACGTGGATGGACCAGGACAGATTTCTGGTGATATGCTGTCAACCATCTCCACCTCAGCCCCATTGATGCAGACAGGAGTCTGTACAGTACTTTGCTTCCAGAAGTCAATGACCAGCTCTTTAGTTTTGCTGGCATTGAGGGAGAGATTGTTGTCATTACAGCAGTCCACTAGGTTCTCTATCTCCCGATCTGACTTCGGAAGCTGTGACGTTGGGTATGGGTGTGTCCGGGGCTACTGGGGCAGCCGACAGTGGTTTTGATCTTTTACAGGTTGGATCTTACAGCACACATAAAGGCAATTCAACATTCTAACATTATGTTTTACTGACATCAGGGGCGAAATTCTCTGTTATCGGCGCGATGTCCGCCGACCGGCGCCAAAGACGGCGCAAATCCCACCTGCATCACGCAGCCCCAAACGTCGCTAAGTCTCCGGCCCGGAATGGGCTAGCAGCGATGTGACGCTATCCACGCTGGCTCACGTGGTTCACGCCGTAACGGCTCATAAGACGTGCTGCTCCCCCCACCCGACCAGAAGACCCGACCGGATGGTCGCCCGCCGCTCAGCCCCGAGGTTCCAGTCCCACGACATTGAGGCGTTCCTGGACGCAGTGGAGCAGAGGAGGGAGGCCCTGTATCCCGGACACGGCCGCAGAGTCGCCCCACACCACAGCCGGCGTCTGTGGAGGGAGGTGGCAGAGGCCGTCAGCGCTGTGGCCCTGACACCACGGACAGGCACCCAGTGCCACAAGAAGGTGAACGACCTTGTCAGGGCAGCCAGGGTGAGCCGCCCCCCCCCTGCCCGATATCCATATCCCCCATATCCCCCCTCCCCATATTCCCCATCCCCCATATCCCCCCTCCCCCATATCTCCCCTCCCCCATATCCCCCCTCCCCCATATCCCCCCTCCCCATATCCCCCCTCCCCCATATCCCCCCTCCCCCCTATCCGCCTTCCCCCATTTCCCCAAGTGAATCCAGCCCTAACCTTAACCTCTGCAATACACGCGCAACCGATGGCGTGCATTCATATACCTGTCTAACACTGTTGTCTTTTACCCCTGCCACCACTCCCCACAGGAGAAGCACGCACACAACACCAGGGAGCATGTGAGGACTGGAGGAGGCCCAGCTGATGAGAGGCCACTGACCGAACATGACGGAAGGGCCCTGGAACTGGCTGGCGGACCTGAGGACCGGGAGGTTGATGATGTAGAGGTCGGGGGCCCACCAGCAAGTGAGCCACCGACAACCCGTCCCCATATCCCCCCTCCCCCATATCCCCCCTCCCCCATATCCCCCCTCCCCCATATCACCTGATCTCTGCCTGCGTGTCTAACCATGCATGCTTCATTGTGTATCGCAGGAGCAAACGTCGAGGCACCCATCCCCGCAGATGCAGACCGCCCGCACGATGCCCCTCGGAGACCACGGGAGACGGAGAGACCCGGACCCTCTGGCATGCGACGCCCGCAGGATGCCCCTCGGAGAACACTGGAGACGGAGAGACCCGGACCCTCTGGCATGCGACGCCCGCACGATGCCCCTTGGAGACCACGGGAGACGGAGAGACCTGGAGCAACAGGGAGACAACACCCCCGACACGTGCGGGAGCGACCACCCAGCGACGAGAGGGGCAGCCACAGGCCCCCGTCACAGCCGAGCCACGAAACCACAACCCAGGACACCCCTACCCAGGACACCCCTACCCAGGACACCCCTACCCAGGACACCCCTACCCAGGAAACTGAAATACAGGACAGTGACACAGATTGGATGGGCAGAGACCAACCGCCACCCCAAAGTGCCATGGACTCAGCGTCGGACGATGCGCACGACACAACGCCACTGCTGTCACCAACACCCTCCACCATCGCAGAGACGCTCACCTCGGTTGGGCACTTTAGTGATGAGGCGTCTGGTACACTCACTGGTGCGCACAACACAGCCGTCCCGGTACAGCAGGTGGAGGTAGGAGCAGCAGAGGGGCTGGGCAGTCAGAGGGCAGCCCGGTGCAAGCGAACATCTGCTGCCCAGATGGATCCCGGGTTCCTGGAGTTACCACACGCACCCATAGGTCCGATGCAACCACCGAACCTAAGACGAGCGAAGAGGGTGACGGCCAGCTTGCGGCGGCTGCAGTCGCAGGTGGAGGAGTCCACCCGCGTCCAGGAGCTGGCAGTGGTGCCGGTCATGCGTGCCACCCAGGCCGACACCGCACGGGTGGCGTCCGCAGTGGAGGCAATGGGTGCGACGGTGTCAGACATGGGGAGCGGTTTGCGAAGCCTGGGGCTTTCCGTGCAGGCGGCGTCTGTGGCCCAGGACATGGCTGCCCTCTCACATGAGGCCATGAGCCAGCGCCAGCGGCAGATGGCAGATGCGCTCAACGCCATGGCCCAGTCTCAGCAGGCCATGGCCCAGTCTCAGCAGGCCACGGCCCAGTCTCAGCAGGCCATCGCTGAGGGCATCAGCGCCATTGCCCATGTGCTAGCTGGCGTCGCACAGTCACAGACAGGGATTGCCAACTCCCTGAGCTCCATGGCTGCAAACCTGCAGATCCTTGTCGATACCAGCACGGGCCTCCAGGACTGGCAGCGCCAGATGTTGGGAGGGCGTCGGATGGCCAGTCCGTTCGCATCCCCCACCCATGTATAGGCCCGGGGGCCATCGGGCACCCCGAGGGAGGAGGAGGTGCTGGGGCCTGTTCCGGGTCCCATTGTAGGGGAGCTCCCAGAACACCTCAACACCGCGGGCTCCCCCCCTTCCGTCCCAGGTGCATCGGGTGGGCAACGGGCAGGACAGGCTGGCAGCTCGCCATCCCAGTCGCCCATCTAGGATAGGACGCCCCAGGAAACGGCCGCCAAAGGGATCCCGTGTCAGAGGGTAGGAATCACTGGAGTCCACCTCCAGTTCTGCTGTACCGTCTGGGGAACCACCTAGGCGTAGTCAAAGGGACCGTAAGGCCAAACCATTAGACACTGAGTAAGTTGGCACGGGTGCAGGGCACAGATGAGTTTTAGGGGCTAGGGCACGTGCATGAACTCCTTTCGTTATTAAAGTCAATGTTACACCTACAGAAGCTGCCTTTGTGCTCTGTCCAAAGCGTGCGGGGGTGTCATGTACGTTGAGCGCAAGTGTGTGTGTGAGGGGTGGTCTTACCTCAGCCCCAGGTGAGTCTGCCCCCTTCCCCCTGGGCCGCCATCAACATCCCCCCGGGCAGAGGACGGGACCGTGTGCTGCAGTGTCACAGCCGCATGCAGGGATGGTCCGGGTGGATGGTGGTACTGTGGCCATGGGTCAGACATAGTCCAACGATGTGGAGCCAGGAGCTCATCGCAGGGCGGGTTGTCATCATCCTCCATGGCCTGCAATAGACACGCGTCCACCGGCAACTGTGTGAGCCCGGCCGTTGTGCCGCAGGTGGATCGGCAATGGGGGGGTGGTGTGCATGCGGGTGGGGTGGGTGGGGTTGGGGAGGGGGGTGAGGGTGCTGGGTGGGTGGATGGATGGGGGGGTGTGGGTGGTTGGCTGTTGCCATGGTGTGCGGTCTGTGGCCATACTACCCGATTCCCACGCCCATCTAGTCAGTGAAGCGGGCATCTATCAGCCTGTCCCATGCCCGCTGGCCCAGCCGGTAACGGTGGACAGCCACCCGCCCGTGTCTAGCCCGTCTGCCCTGCCTATTGCCCCCATCCCCCTCATCTGGGGAGGACTGCACCTCTTCCTGCTGCTCCTCCACTCCGCCGTCCTCTGCCTGCGGCACATCGCCCCTCTGTTGGGCTATGTTGTGCAGGACGCAGCACACCACAATGATGCGGCCGACCTTACCTGACCGATACTGGAGGGCGCCCCCAGAGAGGTCCAGGCACCTGAAACGCATCTTCAGCACGCCAAAGCACCGCTCTATCACTCCCCTTGTCGCTACATGGGCATCATTGTAGCGGTTCTCCGCCTCATTGCATGGCCTCCGTATAGGCGTCATCAGCCATGATCGCAATGGGTAGCCCCTGTCGTCCAGCAACCAGCCCCTCAGCCGGGTATGGCGTCCCTCGTACATGCCGGGGATGTATGACCGTGACAACACGTATGAGTCGTGTACACTGCCCGGGTAACGGGCGCAGACGTGCAGGATCATCATGCGGTGGTCGCAGACCACCTGTATGTTCATCGAATAGGTCCCCTTCCTATTGGTGAACACGGCCCTGTTATCTGCAGGTGGCCGCACGGCGACGTGCATCCCATCAATCGCGCCCTGGACCATGGGGAACCCGGCAACGGCAGAGAAGCCCACGGCCCGGGCATCTTGGCTGGCCCAGTCCACAGGGAAGCGGATGTAGCGGTGCGCAATGGCATATAGGGGGTCTGTCACTGCCCGGATGCACCGATGCACCGATGTCTGCGATATGCCGGCCAGATCCCCACTCCGTGCCTGGAATGACCCCGTTGCATAAAGGTTCAGGGCCACCGTAACCTTGACGGACACGGGGAGAGGGTGTCCCCCGCCAGTGCCACGCGGTGACAGGTGCGCCTGCAGGTGGCAGATGTGTGCCACAGTTTCCCGGCTCATCCGGAGTCTCCTCCTGCATTCCCGGTCCGTGAGGTCCTGGTATGACAGCCGGGGCCGGTACACACGGGGCGTCCTCGGGTGCCTCCGTTGCCGTGGGGCCGCGACGTCCTCCTCCCCCTCCTCGTCCTGTCGGTCAGGTGTCCTTCCAGCCTGGTCGGCTGCCGCCTGCCCCTCTGCGGCAGCCTGCGCCGCCTCTCTGACACGCTCCTCATCCTCCTCCTCATCCAGGGCAACATGGACATTAGCGGCTGCCGCCACGTCGGCCAACATCGCTGGCTGACCGGAAAACATGACGGCCTGTGGGTAGAGGGGGGTGGTGGCGGGGAACGACGACATGTCATCATTGCCCATACCCCCTCCTTCCCCCAGCCAGGTGGCATGGACCGCATGGGTCTGACTGTTGGAGGCTGGCACCTGGCCAGGTGGACCAACTCACTTGCCCTCGACCCCCCCTCCCCGTCACGGACCCCGTCCCCTGTCCCCCTCCCCGGCATGGACCCCCGTCCCCCTCCCCGGTACGGACTCCTCCCCCCGTCCCCCTCCCCGGCACGGACCCCCCCCCTCCCCGGCACGGACCCCCGTCCCCCCCGTCCCCCTCCCCGGCACGGACCCCGTCCCCCTCCCGGCACGGATCCCGTCCCCCGTCCCCCTCCCCGGCACGTGTCCCCTGTCCCCCTCCCCGGCACGGACCCCACCCCCTCCGTCCCCCTCCCCGGCACGGACCCCCCCTGTCCTCCTCCCCCTCCCCGGCACGGACCCTCCCCGTCCCCCTCCCCGGCACGGACCTCCCCGTCCCCCCGTCCCCCTCCCTGGCAGTCATCCTCCCGTCCCCGGCACTCCCCCCCCCTCCCGGCACTCCCCCGGAGCCCAGCCCACTCTACCCACCCCCCCCCGCCGCACACACACACACACACAACCCTACACACACCTCTCCCCCACACATACAGACTGCGGCCACGCCATCGCCTCTCCAGCGGCCAACCCCCCAGGCCGTCACCCACCTCCACGCTGGTCGGCGTCAACCTTGAGCACTGGTTGACGCCGATAGAAAGGTGTTTTGATTTACGCCGACGTGACCCGTGATCACATCGGCGGGACTTCGGCCCATCCGGACGGGAGAATATCGGCAGCCCCGAAATCCATTGCCTCGCGTCCACCCGTGCTATTCTCCTAGGCGTGCGGCGCGATTGACGCCCCGCCGACTTTTCTCCCTTCGGAGAATTCGGCGGGCGGCGTTGGCGGAATTCACGACGGCCCACGGCGATTCTCTGACCCGGTGGGGGGTCGGAGAATCTCACCCCAGGTATTTCAGGATTAGGAATAGAATCTCAGACTTTCTGCTCCACCTAATCACAGGATAAAGTCGCTGAGCCATAGAACCATAGAATTCCTACTGTTTCGAAGGAATATACACCCATCGAGTCTGCACCAGCCCTTGGAAAGAGCACCCCACCTAGGCCCGCTCCCCTGCCCCATCCCACTGCAACCCCAACTAACCTGCACATCTTTGGGCACTAAGGGGAAATTTATCATGGCCAATCCACCTAGCCTGCACATCTTTGGACGGTGGAGGAAACCGGAGCACCCAAAGGAAACCCATGCAGACATGAGGAGTAAGTGCAAACTCCACACAGTTAGTCACCCAAAGCCAGAATTGAACCTGGATCTCTGGTGCTGTGAGGCAGCAGTTCTCACCACTATGCCACCCATCGTGTAGCCACATGCAGTATTTTTCCATGTGTTTGATAGTTTTTTGACTCACACTGTATAATAAAGTGTACAAATATGTCCCAAATAGAAGAGCCTATTTTTTTCTATCAAATCCTTTTTACATAACTCAATGTTTTTGAGCAACTGTGATGACAAATAGAAACTGAAAATGCGGGAACTTTTCCCAGTTCTGTTAAAAGATCATCAGCCTGTATACCTCTTTTTCTCTCTCCATGGATTCTGTCTGACCTGCCTAGTATTTGCAGCATTTTCTGTTTTTAATTTTAGGTTTTTAGCAGCTGCGGGACTTTGGTTGTCACGTTCATCTAAGGGGTAAGTTAAGAGCTCCAGTAACATTATTAGATGAATTGCAGAGAACATTGGCAATGATGGGTTTGAAAAAAACAATAACAAACGTTACCATCAAAGCAAAATTTTAAGATTCATAGGATTGGATAAAGCTCATATTCAATATTTGAGAGAAGCTTTTAAATCTTCAGCATTCATGTGGTTAAAGTAACAGCATAACATTTTCTTTCAAAGAAAGAATTAATGGATAACCTGTTAGGAATATATTCCACATTCATCAATCATTTGTACTTTCAGAAATATGTTCTGGGACAGAGGAAGGTTTGGCTTCAGAGAAAAAAAAGTAAATAATAGGATGGTAACATCTTGGCTCCAGATCCATCCCTGCACTAACATAACGGAGGCATGATTCACACTGCTAAGGAGTTAAACCGCACTCATCATCAGAGATGAAATAGGAAATCTCAAAATGTAAATCTCCCCCCCCCCAGCCCCGCAGCCCCCCCCCCCCCCCCCCCCCCCCCCACCCCAGTCATTCTCTCCCTTTACGGTGAGAGGAGCTCAAAACATTTGCTGAATCTAATGGATGTGTCCAAATCCTTGAAAATTATTATGGTAGGTAGGTAATGGGAAGCCGTTGAAACAGTTACAGAATATGTTATTGTTACGATGATGGAGGAGAAAGCATGGAATTATAACAGAAATACTGGACTTTACTTGAATTCTATATTTTAAAATGGACGCGAACTCCGAAGGTGGCTGAGAATGTACAGTTAACCTCTGACAGGAATGGCTTCATAAGACCATAAGACCATAAGACATAGGAGTGGAAGTAAGGCCATTCGGCCCATCGAGTCCACTCCACCATTCAATCATGGCTGATTTCAACTCCATTTACCCGCTCTCTCTCCATAGCCCTTAATTCCTCGAGAAATCAAGAATTTATCAACTTCTGTCTTAAAGACACTCAACGTCCCGGCCTCCACCGCCCTCTGTGGCAATGAATTCCACAGACCCACCACTCTCTGGCTGAAGAAATTTCTCCTCATCTCTGTTCTAAAGTGACTCCCTTTTATTCTAAGGCTGTGCCCCCGGGTCCTAGTCTCCCCTGTTAATGGAAACAACTTCCCTACATCCACCCTATCTAAGCCATTCATTATCTTGTAAGTTTCTATTAGATCTCCCCTCAACCTCCTAAACTCCAATGAATATAATCCCAGGATCCTCAGATGTTCATCGTATGTTAGGCCTACCTTATCAAAGGCCTTTTGGAAGTCAAGATAGATAACATCCATTGGCTCTCCTTGGTATAACCTATTTGTTATCTCTTCAAAGAACTCTAACAGGTTTGTCAGGCAAGACCTCCCCTTACTAAATCCATGCTGACTTGTCCTAATCCGACCCTGCACTTCCAAGAATTTAGAAATCTCATCCTTAACAATGGATTCTAGAATCTTGCCAACAACCGAGGTTCGGCTAATTGGCCTATAATTATCCATCTTTTTCCTTGTTCCCTTCTTGAACAGGGGGGTTACAACAGCGATTTTCCAATCCTCTGGTACTTTCCCTGACTCCAGTGACTTTTGAAACATCATCACCAACGCCTCCACTATTTCTTCAGCTATCTCCTTTAGAACTCTAGGATGTAGCCCATCTGGGCCCGGAGATTTATCAATTTTTAGACCTCTTAGTTTCTCTAGCACTTTCTCCTTTGTGATGGCTACCATATTTAACTCTGTCCCCTGACTCTCCTGAATTGTTGGGATATTACTCATGTCTTCTACTGTGAAGACTGAGGCAAAGTACTTATTCAGATCCTCGGCTATTTCCTTGTCTCCCATCACAAAATTACCAGCGTCATTTTGGAGCGGCCCAATGTCAACTTTTGCCTCCCGTTTGTTTTTAATGTATTTAAAGAAACTTTTACTATCATTCCTAATGTTACTGGCTAGCCTACCTTCAAATTTGATCCCCTCTTTTCTTATCTCTCTCTTTGTTATCCTCTGTTTGTTTTTGTAGCCTTCCCAATCTTCTGACTTCCCACTACTCTTTGCCACATTATCGGCTTTCTCTTTTGCTTTGATGCATTCCCTAACTTCCTTTGTCAGCCATGGCTGCCTAATCCCCCCTCTGATAACCTTTCTTTTCTTTGGGATGAACCTCTGTACTGTGTCCTCAATTACTCCCAGAAACTCCTGCCATTGCTGTTCTACTGTCTTTCCCACTAGGCTCTGCTCCCAGTCGATTTTCATCAGTTCCTCCCTCATGCCCCTGTAGTTACCTTTATTTAACTGTAACACCTTTACATCTGATTCTACCTTCTTTCTTTCAAATTGGAAATTGAATTCGACCATATTATGATCACTGCCTCCTAAGTGCTCCCTTACTTTAAGATCTTTAATCAAGCCTGGCTCATTACATAACACTAAGTCCAGAATGGCCTGTCCCCTCGTGGGCTCCATCACAAGCTGTTCCAAAAAAGCCCTCCTGTAAACATTCAATGAATTCCCTTTCCTTGGGTCCACTGGCAGTATTATTTCCCCAGTCCACCTGCATATTAAAGTCCCCCATGATCACTGTGACCTTGCCTTTCTGACATGCACTTTCTATTTCGTGGTGCATCTTGTGCCCCTGGTCCTGACCACTGTTAGGAGGCCTGTACATAACTCCCATTATGGTTTTTTTGCCTTTGTGGTTCCTCAACTCTACCCACACAGACTCCACATCATCCGACCCCATGTCGTTTAGTGCTATTGATTTAATTTCATTCCTAATTAACAAGGCAACCCCGCCCCCTCTGCCCACCTCTCTGTCTTTTCGATAGGTTGTGAATCCATGGATGTTTAAATGCCAGTCCTGAACCCCCTGCAACCATGTCTCTGTGATGCCTACCACATAATACCTGCCAGTCACAATCTGGGCCACAAGCTCATCTACCTTGTTCCAGACACTGCGCGCATTTAAATATAGCACCTTTAATTCTCTATTGACCGTCCCTTTTTGTTTTCTTAGTGTGGTGGACCTTGGTTTACTGAGCCTTTCCATACACTGTGTCATATTTTGTGGGATGGGGACTATTGAGGGTGTGTGATATAGTGTTGGAAACAGTCCCCCTGCACAAAGGAAATAACCATCTTTTGCAGGAAAATCTAAAAGCTCTCCCTCTGACTGTGGCAGTCAACCAACCAGCAAAAAAGGATTGCAGCTGGAAGAAAGAACTGAAATATCTCGATGAAACACCTGAACTGAAGGATCAACTATTCGCTTGTATTGGTCAACTGTACTGGAATCAATTTGTAACAGCAGCAATGCCTCATCACCTACTCCTCGCAGCTCAGTTTGTGGTAACTTTTCATTTATTTTGACTTATTATTGGACTCGATTCTTGCTTCCAATTTGTATAAATGCAGATGCATGTGTTTTATAATTTTCCTTACCTTTTTAGTAGTTAATAAACATATTCTGTCTAAAAAAACCCAGTTGTATTGGCTCCTTTTTCTCAACGTGACTATTGGGTGTGGAAAAAGTATCCAAGGGAAATGGAGGCGTGTTAGGTTAAACATTGTGATCAGCAGAGGGTGGGTTAAATAAAGACGCAAAGCCAGTCATCCTTCCTCACCTGCATTTGTAACAATTTGGGAGTATCCCAGTCAGACAATGACAACCATGGGGGTCTTCCCTGAAGCAACAACGTTTGGGGAACCTCACCTGGGGCTGGTCTTAAGAGTATAACATATATATTCATCTTAAATTCACTACTACTGACAATAAGTTCATGTTAGACAGGAACCACTTAACCATGCCTTCTGTATTACTTGTCGGATGAAGGGAATAATTGGCAACATAGGATAGCTGGGAATTTCTGGTCCCTTGTGCTCAGAGCCCAATTCTGTAAACAGAAATTAAAAGAAGCATAACGATCCGATCATAGGAATGGGATATAGCATTGAGAAGTATGAGTGTTATTACATTATATATTCAATGATGTCAAGTAGAAATTGGAGCTAGTTCTGGGGGTGCTTTTATAAAATTCAGGAATCTGCACATTCTCCCCGTGTCCGCGTGGGTTTCCTTCGGGTGCTCCTGTTTCCTCCCACAAGTCCTGAAAGACGTGCTGTTAGGTGAATTGGACATTCTGATTTCTCCCTCCGTGTACCCAAACAGGTGCCGGAATGTGAGGACTAGCGGATTTTCACAGTAACTTCATTGCAGTGTTAATGTAAGCCTACTTGTGACAATAATAACGATTATTATTATTATATACCTAGCCTGCTAGTATTTGCTAATGGCTTGAATTACTTTTGCTGTGACAATAAAGGGGATCAATTTGGATCTTATGGTGAGGGTTAAGGAAGTCCAAACTATTTAATTGGGGGTCAATATACTGAACTAGCCTGAATAATGGTTATATCACCCAGGAAGCACACCATTTAGAACAGACCAACTAGTTTGTTGTTCATACAACATTTGTGCTATTAAATAGATTTGTAAGTTTCTATGCCAATAATAACAATGGAAATCTTATTTTTCTGAAACACGCGTGTATCTTACTTGGAATACCTGGGGAATCTCCAAAAATGGGGCTATAACCCCATGCCGGCATAAAAACGCTGGCGTTTCATGCCCTGGTTTCCTGCAAAAAATAAAGATTCACTTACCTTTTGGGGACTAGCCGGGACCCGGGGAGCTTCACGCAGCTTTGGCTGCGGATACGGGCCCCCGCACATCCGGTTCCGAGTCCGTGCACGGCAGCGGCCTCCAGCGTCCGCGGCGAGCGCCATGGCGGACTCGGACCGCGGACCATCATGAAGAAACAAAGTCCCCCCGATAGGCCCCGTGCACCTGCATCGGACCGGCCTGATTGCTGCCCTGGCCGCCCATAAGCCCCCCCCCCCCACCCCGGGTGCTGGATCTCCCCACCCCCTACCAGGGCGGCCAAGCCCCGACCGGCCATGCGTGGTTAAAACTATGCCGTCGGGAAATTAGCTGGTCAGGAGCGGAGTATCGCTGGGAGAGCATTTGGCAATGGTCCCCCAGCCGCGCGCTCACAGACGAGCGATTCTCCGGGGCCCGGAGAATCGCCGGAGCGGCGCCGGGCGCGATCCGGTCAGGAACGTCGATTCTCTCCCCCCGTGTCAAACGCGATTTCGGCGCGGGGCTGCGGAGAATCCAGCCGCTGGTTTCTCGAATAAGTTACAGCACTAAAGACATGAAAGTGGAATAAGAATCCGAGAAGATATCTACCAAAGTTGAATTTTAAATTAGTACTTTATTTAACAACCATAGGTATATTAAATTAATCAGTATATCTTGGTTGTGATGGTTTGGCAATCATCTCAAAATTGGAAACTATAGATAATTTAAAAAATCAAATCTGTCTTTACATCTAATGTCTTCTTGCTGTATGGCATTTTACACAATGTATTGAATGTTTTCCTTGGCAATAGCAGAGAATCAGTCGCACTGCCATTGCTATCCCGTGCTGTGCTAGATAATTGGTATCAACGCCTGGCAGAAAGGGCATGGTTGCCATCATTGCAGCCAGGTGGTTCTTTATGGACCAATCTTCCAATAAAAATAAGAATGAAAGAAGGTCGGGATTATCTCTGCATAAAGGAGGTGCTCTTTAAAAAGGTCAAACAAATGCTTCATAAAAATCAGACTCCTGCCTGAAACAAGACAAAAGCTAGCCTTTGCTACTTGAGTTATTAATTCATTACAATCCAAAAGGTTATATTTGCAGTAACAATTCCATCGGAGAGGAACGTCTAAGGTGAGCGATGTATGCCATGTTTTGATTTAATGGGCAATTATACAGGAATTATTCAGTCCCAGTGCTAACAGGAAAACATAACTTTTGTTTGCATTAAAGTGTAGATCTACTTATTACATCATTCAATATATGTGCCAGTTGGATGATAGGGTGATCTCTTATCAGGTATTTACAAAACCACTGTGAACTAATATTTGAAACAACTGCTTTTCCCACTAAAAAGTTGGAACTGTTTTTATAGAAGGACTAAAGAAGTTAGAAGGGGAAACATTTTTGAATTATAATAATGGACACGATTCTCCGGCCTCGTTACCCTCTCGCACAAGCAAAATGAGGCTGGTGACTAGCGCGAGAGGTTCAAAACGGGAACCTTACCAGGCGCCAAACAGTTTGCGATGCAACCGGCCCACTCGCGTAGCCGAAATCGGGATCTCGCTGTAGCGTGGCGAGAAACCAATTATCACCACTTGAGCCCTATTTCCATGCAATTAACAGGAGACACCCATATCCAACGGCCTCCTGTCATTCAGCGGTCTCCCAGCAACTGGTCATGCTGGCAGCGATTAGAACCCCTTTTTAAACCGTGAAGCTGGCGGAAGGGCTTCTGCGGGGAGCAGAGGAGGTGGGTAGCCACCTTTGCACATAGGCCAAGAGCCCGGGGGCGCTGGGCTTGTCACCCCAGAAATGGAGGATTCTGGGCTGGGAGCCACTGATGTTTGTCAGTCTAACACCCTCTTAGTCTGATACACTTACAGGTATTGAATCCTAGGGAATTTGGACCCCACAGAACTTGCCCTAATGCTAGGCCGGGTGGCCAAACTCCAAAGAAGGCGGCAGCGGCAGTGTCTGCAGATGTTCGAGGTGGCGGCCCATATGCTGGACCCTGCCCAAAACCTTGAAGACCCGGCCGCCCACCAGGGTGAGACCCATGGGGGAGGGGTGAGGGAAAAGGGAAGAGTCCCGCGACAACACAGGGTGTATAGGCATAGCTGGTCATTCGAATAGCTGACACACAGAGGGTGCGACCACCTGGGCTGTAATTGAGCGGTGCATCTGACTCCTCAAGGTGCAGTTCCGATGTCTCGACCACTCCGGTGGTGCACTGATGATAACCCATAGAGAGCTCAGCTCCTCAATCGATGCCATAGTCTGACCCCTGCCTGTCTGCTGAGTGCTCGCTCACACCCATCACCTGCACGCGGTAGCCCAGGGGAGGGGGATGCCTGGAGAGATGGGCCAATGGTTCAGAGGTCGGCCCGCATTGTGGAAGAAAGCGACAGAGGCATCATACTGGTTGTGCACATTGGTTTTTCATGTGTAATACAATTCCTCACTCTCCCAATAGTGCCACTCCACTTTCTTCACCCCCCCCCCCACCCTGTGACCCCCCGTCACTCCCCTCCCCAAGTGCCTCAAGTGATCCTCGATGTGCTTGGCCCTCCTAGCTCAACCGCTATGTCGAGGTATCTCCCCAGGTTTCACAACTGAGGCAGAGGCAGCCAGCTGCTTACCTCGTCCCGTGGCTTTCGATTCCCCTGCCGGGCGTTCTCTGGGGCTGGATGACACCAGTGAACTAGTCGATAGCACATGCACAGCCATGCCACCCAGTCCAGTGAGCTGGCTGTGAGATGCGGCCTTGTCAGAGGGGTGGAACTCAGGAGAGCTGGTGGCCACCTTTCCCACACCATGGGATAGGTTCATTTTGGCACCCAAAGCCCCCTCCTCCTGCTAGTGCCATTAGGGCCCTTGGGTTCACCTTGAGACAGAGGGGAAGCTGGTTTGAGCCCCAGCTACCCCTGCATCACCTGGCCCTGCCAAACCTGGCGGCTCCCTAATGTCTGCACCAAGGTGCCAATGCACTCGGCGATACTCCTCAGTGACTGGGCCATGCTCTGCAGCACCTCAGCAATGCCCATCTGCATAGCGACAAGCTCCGCAGTGCCTCAGCCATTTCCACCTGAGAGCGGAACATGTCCCACAGTAGCTCATCACGGTCAGCCTTGTACTGGGTAACATTCTGCCGAGCCCCTCAGCCATGGCCATCACCGACTGCGTGACACTTTGGGCACCATCACTAATGGTGCTGACGTCGTGCACCAGGCTCCCCACTGCGAACACCACCTGAGCAATGTTGGCCTTGCATTGCCGGCGACATCTCCTGCACCCGTAACCCCCTAGACTCCTCCAATCAGCTGTGGACCTGCTGGAGTGTCGCTGACATCTCTCTCTGAATGTCCTGGCCGCACCCTATCATTTCCAGATCTCTGACTGCTGTCTCGCCTGGGGGTTCCTGCCTCCACCGGATGTGGATCAACAGCTGTGTGGTGTTCGCTAGATTGTGCCCCAGAAGCCCGACAAACGTTCCCCACTGAGGTGCATGTATCTGCACTGGTGGAGGGTGGGGATGTCTTCCTCGGAGCTCTCCTCCGAGGTGTTCTCCTGGGAGGCTAGAGAGGGGGCCACCCAGGATGGGCCGACACTGTTGGCTGGAGGACCTGTGGGAGAATGGACAGTTGGTCAGTGGGAGGGATAGGTCAATCAGTAAGGCAATAACAAGTCGTGTGTGACAGGTCCTCCGGGTGGAACCCGATGGATCCTCGCCTCTGCAGCTTTCATCAACCTCCGTGTTGGTGACCACTCTATACTCGGCCACCCCCATCACCTCCAGGGCCCCTTCCTTGAAGGTAGTGAGATGCTTAAGTCCGGCATGCCTCCGCCAGTCTGGGCCCTTTCCCGATGATTGTGGGAGAGCTTCTCCAGCGAAGACACAGAGAGGACATCGTTAGCTGCACACATAGTTCACAGTGGTAGGAGGGGGAATGAGAAGAAAGGGTTGGGGGTGTTTGAAAGGAAAGGGGGGGTGTGAAGGAAAGGTTGGGGGGTTGAAGGGAGGGGAGGGGTGAAGGGAGAGTTGGGGGGTGGATGCTCACTTGGGTGTGGAAGGTCTGGGGGAGGGGGTGGGGTGCTGGGGGGCATTGGTGTCAGCTCACCGTGCTGCCTGGTGTAGGTTGTTGACTTTTTGTACGGCACTGAAGGCCAGTCCTCCTGGACATGCTCCCAGGGCTGACAGCTGCCGCCAGCTCATCCCAGGCAGCACTGGCTGCCCTGTGGCTCACCTTCTGGGACCCTCGAGGGAACTTAGCATCCCTCCTGGTCTCCACCATATCTAGGAGTCTGGCCAGGTCTGCATTGCCGAATCTTGGGGCTGGTTTTCTCGGCGCGATGGTTGCGAGCTGACTGCGAACTGTTTAAGTACTGTTCGACTTTGTTACTGGGGGTGGGGGGGGAGGGGGGTTGTCCCGGAGAATTTGCTGGCAAGCCTTCGTTTATGGTGAGATGCCCGTGGGGCCTTGTTAAGTGGACCAATTAACATTGAATAGTGCTTGCGGCAGGCAGTTCTCACTCGCTACCACACTTAGAAACGTTCCGGAGAATCGCACCTAATGTTTCAGAAGTCTAGGAATCGGGCTCACTGTCCTCACAGGGAGGTGAACTGCTGCTGTCAGGGAGGGTTTAATTTAATTTGTCAGGAGGAAGGGATGACGTAGCAGAGACAAGGTCAATAAAAAAACCTAGGAAAATGGTCAGAGGTTGGGTTGTTCGCTGATGACTTCACAATGTTCAGCGCCATTTGTGGCTCCTCAGATAATGAAGGTATTCATGTCCAAAAAATACAGCAAGACCTGGACAATATCAAGGCTTGGGCTGACAGGTGGAAATTATATTCTCGCCACACAAGTACCCGTAAATGACTATCCCTAATAAGAGAGGATCTAACCATCATCTTATGACATTCAATGGCATTACCATTGCTGAATATCTCACTATCAACATCCTAGAGGTTACTAATGATCAGAAACTGAATTGGACTTGCCATATTAATACTGTGGCTATAAGAGCAGGTCAAAGGCTAGTAGTCCTGCAGCAAGTAACTCACCTCCTGTCTTCCCAAAGCCTGTCCACTATCTACAGGGCATAAGTCAGGAGTGTGATGGAATACTTTCTACTTGCCTGGATGAGTCCAGCCCCAACAACACTCAAGAAGCTCAACACCATCTAGGATAAAGCTGTCCACTTGATTGGTGCCCTTCCCAAAAATATATTATAAACATGTAATAATATTCCAAAATTCACTGGAGACTGGAACGGTTCCAGTGGATTGGAAAAGTGCTAACGTAATGCCCTTATTCAACAAGGGAGGGAGGCAGAATGTGGGAATTACAGACCAGTTAGTTTAACATCTGCTGTTGGAAAATTGTTAGCATCAATTATTAACAACATAATATCAGGACATTTGGAAAGCCAAAACACTCTCCATCAGAGTCAGCATGGTTTTATGAAGGGCAAATCATGTTTGACTAATTTGCTAGAGTTCTTTGACGATGTAACAAGCAAAGTGGATAATGGAGATCCTGTAGGTGTAGTACATCTGGATTTACAGAAGACGTTTGATAAGGTGCCGCACAGAAGGTTAATTCACAAGGTGAGATCACATGAGATTAGGGATAATTTATTAACTTGGATAGAAGACTGGCTGACAGACAGGAGACAGAGAGTTGTGATAAATGTGTCTTTTTCTGGATGGCAAGATGTAACTTTTGGGTGCCACAGGGTTCAGTCCTTGGGGCCCCATCTATTTACAATCTATATTAGCGACTTGTATACATGGATAGAAGGATCTATAGCCAAATTCGCAGATGACACAAGATAGGTGGGACAGTAAGTTTCAATGAGGAAATAAGAACCTTACAAATGGATAGATAGGTTAGGAGAGTGAGCCAAAATGTGGCAGATGGAGTTTAATGTGGATACGTGGGAGGTCATGCAATTGGTCGAAAAAATGGGACGACAATTTATTTATCTAAATGGGCAGAGACTTTAGGGTGCTCTGATGCAGAGGGATCTGGATGTCCTCGTGCTCGAATCACAGAAAACGAGCATGCAGGTGCAGCAGGTAATGAGGAAAGCAAATGGAATGTCAACATTTATAGCAAAGTGTTGCTGGTATCTTGTTCTACTTGGTCTTTTCTGTGGCTCTGTTCCAATTAGGGCAATCAATGAATTTGCCTTTATTTCTATGCTATCTATGTCCGAATGCTTAGAGTCGCCAGGTATTGAATGATACCACCACAAGTTTCAACCGGCTATCGATCAAAGAGCCAAACACCAGTTAGTTAGTTCAAGGTCAAGGGTACTTTATTTACACACAATTAGTCATGCAACATAAACACCACTAGTTAACTACACTTATCAGCTGAGACAAGCAGTACTCAACTTCGGACACCCGGCTCAGGTCAGAAAACAGTGGCCACTGTTCAATTCTGGATCTCTCGGGTTCGAAGGAGTAACTGCTGCTCAGCTGGGCTCATCCGTCTGGTCGTGAGCGTTGAACATGGACTCGCTTCTGGTGTTGCTACGATTGGCGATGGCCGTGACCGAGGTACCAAGGCCAAAAGAGAGCGAACATATGGCAAACTCTTCTTCTCATACTCGGCGGGGGGGGGGTTGCGCTCTTTTGGGCGGTCCTTCGATTTGTGCCTTACTAATTGGGTGATCCCTGATCCCTCTGTTTGATTCCTTCGCCAATAAGTGGGCAGGGATCTGGATGGCTGGGCGTGTCCCAAGCGGTCACTGACCCCGTTGTTTGCATTTCCCTTGAACAGGGAGTGGCGCTGAAATGTCTGGGACTGTCCCAGTTGCTTGAGTACCAGTCCTTTGTTTTCGTGAAAGTGGGCCATCAAATGCTAATCGGCCTGATTAACATGCTAATGGGACGGAGTTTCGATGCCGTCTTGACTTTTGGTGACAAATATGCATTTCAGGCTCTGAGCCTGCCTGATTCTTGGCTTGTCCATTTTACCCGCCAGTCTTTGCGAATTCCTCTGCACCTAGTTGGAAGTGGCCATCCCAGATGGCTACAGAAGAGAATAGAGTATAAAGGTAAGGAAGTGTTGTTTCAATTATGGAAGGCATTGGTGAGACCGCACCTTGAGTACTGAGCACAGTTTTGGTCCTCTTATTTGAGGAACGATATAATGGCATTGTAGGCAGTTCAGAGGAGGTTCACTAGATTGATTCCAGAGATGAGGCGTTTGTCGTATGAGGAGAGATTGAACAGTTTAGGCCTTTACTCTCCAGAGGAATGAGGAATGAGGGGAGATCAAATTGAGGTATACAAGATGCTAAAATGTATGGATAAAGTAGATGTGGAGCAGGTGCTTCCTCTTGTGGGGCATTCTAAAACAAGAGGTCAAAACTTTAGAATAAGAGGTAATAAATTTAAAACAGATTGGAGTAGAAACTATTTCTCCCAAGGGGCTGCGAATCTGTGGAATTCGCTACCCCACAGTGCGGTGGATGCAGCGACAGTGAGTAAATTTAAGGAGGAGTTAGACAGATTTTTATTTGGTAATCAGTTGAAGGTTTATGGAGAATGGGCAGGACGGTAGAGTTGAGACCGTGATGGGATCAGCCATGATCTCATTGAAGATGTTTAGGCTCGGGAGGCTAAATTGCCGACTACTGCTTCTAGTTCATCTTTTCTAGGGAGGAGATGCTCTGGCTGATTTCACAATCCAGCTCTTGGTCTGTAGCATTGTAGGTAACAGACGAGGAACATATCAGCCATGATCGAATGGCGGAGCAGACTCGATGGGTTGAATGGCCTAATTCTGCTCCTATATCTTATGAATTTCTGAACCTATTCAATCCCTCCACCAAAGACGAACAGTGTCTGCCGTGTGTACCATCTACAGGATGCAATGCAGGAACTCACCAAGTCTCCTTTGGCAGCACCTTCTAAGCCCATGACCCCTATCATCTGGAAGGACAGGAGCAGAAGATTCCTGGGAGCACCACCACCTGGAAGTTCCCCTCCAAGTCACTCACCATACTGACTTGGAAATATATCATAGTTCCTTCACTGACGTTGAGTCAAAATCCAGCACTGTGGGTGTGCCTACACCACAGAGACTGCAATGGTTGAAGAAGGCAGTTTACCACCACCTTCTCCAGGGTAATTAACGATGGGCAATAAATTTTGGTCTAGCCAGTGACATCTACATCCCATAAAATGAAACAGAAAAAGAATACTACATATATTTAATGATATCAAGTAGAATTTGGAACTTGTTCAGGGGGTGCTTTTATAAAACACAGGAGTGAACCCATATATCATGTAGACTAGTATTGAGCTAATGACTTGAATTACTTCTGCGACAATACAGGGGATCAACTTGAACCTTATGATAAGTGTTCAAAGTATTTAATTGGGGTCAACATATTGAATTGGGTTGAATAATTGTTATAATCACCAAGGAAGCACACCATTTAGAACAGACCAACTAGTTTTTTGTTCATGCAACATTTGTGCTACTAAATAAACTTATAAGTTTCCATGCCAATAATGACAATGCAAATCTTATTTTCCTGAAACACGTATTGTATCTTACTTGGAATATCTGGTTTCGTCCTTTATTAAAGCACTAAAGACATGGGGCGAGATTCTCCGACCCCCCGCCGGGTCGGAGAATCGCCGGGGGCTGGCGGGAATCCCGCCCCCGCTGGTTGCTGAATTCTCCGGCACCGGATATTCGGCGGGGGCGGGAATCGCGCCGCTCTGGTTGGCGGGCCGCCCCCCCCCGCGATTCGCCGGCCCAAATGGGCCGAAGTCCCGCCGCTAAAATGCCTGTCCCGCCGGCGTAGATTAAACCACCTACCTTACCGGTGGGACAAGGCGGCGCGAGCAGGGGTCCTGGGGGAGGCGCGGGGTGATCTGGCCCCGGGGGGTGCCCCCATGGTGGCCTGGCCCACGATCGGGGCCCAGCAATCCGGGGGCGGGCCTGTGACATGGGGGCACTCTTTCCCTTCTGCCTTTGCCACGGTCTCCACCATGGCGTAGGCGGAAGAGGCTCCCTCCACTGCCCATGCGCGGGAATGCCGTCAGCGGCCGCTAACGCTCCCGCGCATGCGCCGCCCGGAGATGTCATTTCCGCGCCAGCTGGCGTGGGACCAAAGGCCTTTTCTGCCAGCTGGCAGGGCGGAAATTCATCCGGCGCGGGCCTAGCCCCTTAAGGTTGGGGCTCGGCTCCCAAAGATGAGGAGCATTCCGCACCTTTGGGTCGTCGCGATGCCCGACTGATTTGCGGCATTTTCGGCGCCAGTCGGTGGACATCGCGCCGATACCGGAGAATTTTGCCCATGAAATGGAACAAGAATCTGAGAAGATATTTACTAAAAATTTATTTTAAACTAGTCTTTTATTTAAAAAACAGGTATGCTAAACTAGTCAGTATTTCTTGGTTGTGATGACCTGGCACGGCCTGAAGACACATTGGTTAGCACTGCTGCCTCACAGAGCTAGGGACCCAGGTTCAATTCCAGCTTTGGGTGACTGGCTGTGTGGAGTTTGCACATTCTCCCTGTGGCTGCGTGGATTTCCTCTGGGTGCTCCGGTTTCCTCCCACAGTCCAAACATGTGCAAGTTAGGTGGATTGGCCATGCTAAACGGCTCCTTAGTGTCCAAAAGGTTAGGTGGGCTTACTGGGTTATGTGAATAGGTTGCAGGCATGGGCCTATGTAGGGTGATCTTTCAGAGGGTCGGTGCAGACGCGATGGCTGAATGGTCTGCTTCTGCACTGTAGCAATTCTATGAACTCTCTGCAGAAGGAACAGAGATTAGGTAGGTTTTTTCAAAAAGCACAGCCAAAGAGCATGGTGTTGGAACGTAAATGTTAATGTGAGGAGAATTGCAAATAAAATTCATGAACTGCAGACACAGGTTGCCACATTGGGGAATGGGAACATGACTGTTACAATAGCCTGACTTAAACATGGGCAGCAATGAAGACTAAGTCCTTGGTGTTACCGTCTCCTTAGCCACAACATAATTTTATCAACCTCATTTTAAGAAATTCAACTCATTCAATAAAGATAGGAAGGAGTTAAAGAAAAGATGAAGTTGAGTATTGATCAGGGATAATATTAGAATTTTAAAGAACAACTATATGCTTCACGGATCAGAGATTGGATCTATTTGCTTAGAATTCAACAACATGGAGCTGTTGCAGTGCTGGGTTTATCGGATATGATCCCCCAAATAGTTTGAAGGAAACAGAGAAGCTAATCAGTTGACACATTTTGGCAAAATATAAAAATAACTAAGCAGTCATAATAGGAAAAAACCCAAATAGCAAAGAAAATAATGTTTATGATAAAACTGAAATAAAGATTGTATAGGAGAGCGAGTCAAACATGGGCCCAGAGATTGTAACCACCGTGTAGGTGATGGTTTGTGCCAGGGTTCAGGACATCTGCTCTGTTGGAGAGGAACTTGCAGCAGAAGGGATAGGATCCGGTGCTTGCGATCCACCGAGGCACAAAGACATGGGTAGAACAAGGAAAGAGGTGCTGCTGAGGCCGTATGAGGAGCCAGGGGCCACATTAAAAAAGCAGAACCTCAAAAGTAATAATCCCTGGATTACTACCCGAGCCACAAGCAAATTGGTGTTGGGTCAATCAGATTTGAGTTAAATATACAGTGCAAAGATTGGCATTGGAGAAGTGGGTTTCAATTCATGGGGCACTGACAATAGGACAGTGGGAAGTGGGAGCTATACTATTTGGACAGTCTTCATCTGGACTGCACTGAGATGAGAGTTCCAGTACATCATTTAACTAGGATGGTGAAGGGAGGGCTCTGAACTAAATATTGGGGGCGAGTTTGGGAAGATGTGATAAATTCAATGGTGAAGACATGGCAAGAAATAAAACTGTCAATGAGGAAAATGATAATCAGAGTGTGTCAGGAAGGGACAGAATATATGAATCTAAGAGTCCACCAGCAAATAAGGCTGTGGTGACAAGCTCTGTAATTGAATGCACATAACATTCATAACAAAATAAATAAATTAAAAGTGCAAATAGAAATAGATAGGAAGATCCAATAGCCATTATGGAGACATGGTTGCAGGATGACAACATGAGACCGGATTTTTTAAGAATACATGACATTTAGGAAGGACAGGAAGCTAGGAAAAAGTGGAAGGGTAGCTCTGCTAATTAACAATGACATTGGAACAATAGAGAGAGATCATTTCTATTCTGTTCAAGATCTAGAATCAGTTTGGATAGAGATGAGAAATAGAAAAGGTAAGACATCACCTGTGGAAGTGCTTTATCAGTCCATAACAGTAAGCACATTGTAGGATTGGAAATATAAGAAGAAAGAATGGGGGCTGGTGAGAAAGGTAAAGTGATGTTCTTGGATGCTTTTAATCTACATATAAGATTGGAAAAGGAAGCTTAGATGATGAGTTAATTGAGTGTTTTCAAAACAGTTTCTTAGAGCAGCAACTCTGGCACCAACCAGAGAGCAAGATGCACCAGATGGGCAGTGGGAGAGGATTGATTAATTAATGGCTTCAGAGTGAAGGTGCTCCTAGCTAGCAGTGATCAGAATGTGATTGAATTTCACATTCAGCTTGAGGGAGAGAGGAGTGGGTCCACGACTTTGGTAAGGCAGAAAATAGAGGTGGCTGAAGTGAATTGGGAAATTATGTTAAGGGTGTTTTAATATGACATGGTGATGCCTTGAGAATGAGGACATGAGACTTGTATGTTTAAACACAAACCACTTACCATTAACCTTTAATTATTTACAGACGCAAAGTATGGTCATGTATGCAGCTGTTTTATCCATGCAAGTACCCTGCTTGCCAAGTTCTGTTCTAGACTGTTCTCTGAGAATCTATTACCATGTGACTCTGTGCATCATAACGTGGGTGGCGACACTCTCCAGTCCCATGTTAACCTTTGCACTGCCAAGAACCTTTACATTACAATACATTGTGGGCACATAATATAACATCTCCCTTTCTTCACTAAAGAAAACTTTCCTTCCATCTATGGACTATTACAATACAATTTTTGTTTGCTATTCCTGCTCCCGCATCGCAAGTCTCTGACTTAAAAAATTAAGAATGTCTTGAGGTTTGACAATTCTTCAAATCTCGGTCTGTCACGTTTGGAGAATGGAAGCAGTACTTTGTGTTTCTGGTACTTGAATATTCCCACTTGTTTAGCTTTTTGTACTCCTTCGAGTTCATTTCTCTTTGTTAACTTTTTTGCTTTTTTTTGTCCTGTTCTTTCTGAGGAGAACATCATTTCAAGAGAGGAAATGAATTTTCTTTATCGGTCGTGTCCACCATTGGAACCTTCATTTTCACTTGTCTCACAATTTCAGTCAAACGTTTGTTTGTTATTGCATGTGCAAATTGTTTTTCATGCTTATGAATCTTATCATACAGCTCAATAGTTTTAGGTCATTTTCTTCCACTTGCACTTCAGTGTTGAATTTGCATTTTCTGATCATATTTCTGCCCTTCTATCTCTGTCAACAACAGATGTTTGCCTTTGTGAAGAAAAATATATATTTTTCCAATATTACAGTGAGGCTGTCTCTATGTTTGTGTGTGTGACTATTTAATTAAACTGCAGATACCCAGGCTGCAAGGTTTAAATCATCAAAATGGTTATGTGCAAAAGCAAGTATTTGAAGTGGAGATGAGCAAAGCTTGGATGGGTTGCACGTATACATCAGGAATACCACTTGAGCAGGCTGGCAAGAAACCGATTTGCATCCCGTTAATGGGATGACAATGAAGGCCGACTGGAATTGTCCCTGACCCCTGATTCTACTTTATGCCAGCGGGAAAACATATTGGTCCAAAACACGTCTAAGCCAGCGTGGTGTGCAAAATTCAAAACTTTCCTTTGAGGCCTTGCTCAGATCGTGGACATTCTAGAGGAAGAATGTGATGGAGGCCTCTATTGCTCTGGACCGTGGAGGAACATATGCATCGTGTGGTGGGTGAACCCCATCCAAAAGGCCCATATACAGACAGTTTTATGGAGGTAAGGAGGTCTCCATGCAGAAGGTTTGACTGCACTGATGCCTCGGATCACCAAGGGTTTCACTGATGCTTCTGGGTACTTTACCGTGTGCTAGCGCATTCTTCCTGGGACATTGCCATGAGCTAGCGCATTCTTCCAGGTACTTTGCCGTGAACTCGTGCATTCTTCCAGGGACTTTGCCGTGACCATGAGGATTCTTCCAGGGACTTTTCCGTTATCTCGAGTACTCTTACAGGGTCTTTGCCGTTACCTTGAGCATTCTTCCAGGGACTTTGCCGTGAACCTGTGCATTCTTCAAGGGACTGTTCCTTGAACTCGTGAATTCTTCCAGGGATTTTGCCGTGACTTTGTGCATTCTTCCAGGGATTTTGCCGTGACTTCGACCATTCTTCCAGGGACTTTGCCGTGATCTTGAACATTCTTCCAGGAACTTTGTCGTGAACTTTGTGCATTCTTCCAGGGACTTTGCAATGAATGCGAGCATTCTTCCAGGGTCTTTGCCGAGAACTCGAGCATTCTTCCAGTGACTTTGCAATGACTGCGAGCATTCTTCCAGGATCTTTGCCGAGAACTCGAGCATTCTTCCAGGGACTTTGCCGGGAACTCGAGCATTCTTCCAGGGTCTTTACAGTGACCGTAATCATTCTTCCAGGGTCTTTGCCGAGAACTCGAGCATTCTTCCAGGGACTTTGCCGGGAACTCGAGCATTCTTCCAGGGTCTTTACAGTGACCGTAATCATTCTTCCAGGGTCTTTGCCGAGAACTCGAGCATTCTTCCAGGGACTTTGCCGGGAACTCGAGCATTCTCCCAGGGACTTTGCCGTGAACTTGTGCATTCTTCCAGGGACTTTGCCGTGAACTTGTGCATTCTTCCAGGGACTTTTCCGTTATCTCGAGTATTCTTCCAGGGTCTTTGCCGTTACCTTGAGCATTCTTCCAGGGACTTTGCCGTGAACCTGTGCATTCTTCAAGGGACTGTTCCTTGAACTCGTGAATTCTTCCAGGGATTTTGCCGTGACTTCCTGCATTCTTCCAGGGATTTTGCCGTGACTTCGACCATTCTTCCAGGGACTTTGCCGTGATCTTGAGCATTCTTCCAGGAACTTTGTCGTGAACTTGTGCATTCTTCCAGGAACTTTGTCGTGAACTTGTGCATTCTTCCAGGGACTTTGCAGTGACGGCGAGCATTCTTCCAGGGTCTTTGCCGAGAACTCGAGCATTCTTCCAGTGACTTTGCAATGACTGCGAGCATTCTTCCAGGATCTTTGCCGAGAACTCGAGCATTCTTCCAGGGACTTTGCCGGGAACTCGAGCATTCTTCCAGGGTCTTTGCAGTGACCGTGATCATTCTTCCAGGGTCTTTGCCGAGAACTCGAGCATTCTTCCAGGGACTTGGCAGTGACCGCGAGAATTCTTCCAGGGTCTTTGCCGAGAACTCAAGCATTCTTCCAGGGACTTTGCTGAGTACTCGAGCATTCTTCCAGGGACTTTGCTGAGTACTCGAGCATTCTTCCAGGGACTTTGCCGTGAACTTGTGCATTCTTCCAGGGACTTTGCCGTGAACTTGTGCATTCTTCCAGAGACTTTGCCGTGTCATTTGGCATTCTTCCAGGGACTCTGCCGTGACCTTGAGCATTCTTCCATGGACTTTGACGTGAACTCATGCATTCTTCCAGGGACTTTACCGTGACCTCGAGCATTCATCCAGGGACTTTGCCGTGAACTTGTGCATTCTTCCAGGGACTTTGCTGAGAACTCGAGCATTCTTCCAGGGACTTTGCCGTGAACTCGTGCATTCTTCCAGGGACTTTGCCGAGAGCTCGAGCATTCTTCCATGTACTTTGCCGTGAACTCGAGCATTCTTCCAGGGACTTTGCTGAGAACTCGAGCATTCTTCCATGTACTTTGCCGTGAACTCGTGCATTCTTCCAGGGACTTTGCCGTCAGCTCGTGCATTCTTCCAAGGACTTTGTCGTGACTTCGAGCATTCTTCTGGAACTTTGCCGTTACCTTGAGCATTCTTCCAGGGACACTGCAGGAACTCACCCATGGCAATGGTGATGGAGCGTAGGTCTATGTGCATCTACAGCAGAATATGGGCATTCTGCTGTACCATGGTTTCCGTTGCATCCATCACCCTCTCCATGGAGATCTCCATGTGGGCAGCACTTTATCAGACTTCAAGCGGACAGGCTCTTCCAACTCGCATGTCGCTCTGTTGAAAGCTTCCAAAAGCTCTGGCTGATGTTGCCCCAACTCTTCCTGACTTTACACCATTAGGTGGAAGGTTGATTCCAAAGGCTCATCATTAGACTCGGTGCTCATAAATGCTTCATCCACAGCAGTCCTCCAAGAGCCGGGGAGCTCGGCTGAACTTGCCTCCTCCTGTTGCAGCCCCATATCTGCCCAATGATCAGATTGTGACACCCTTCCTGAACTGATATTAATACTCCCTTCTGCTCAGGCCTTGGTCTCTTCCTGGGGGTACCTTTAAGTGTAAGAGGAGAGTGTAAGTGACAGCATCAGCTGCCTCCAACATGGGGGCATATTGGACCCTTGGTTTTCCATCAACTAACACATTAAACTTTTGTAAAGCAATTGAAGGAATCACTGAAGATTGTAATGGTCAACACTACACCGGAGAGCAACACAGCTTAAAACACATGGCAAAATCAACTGTGCTTTAGCTGAAGCTCATTACATACACTCCAAACCCACCCTGTCCATTATTGTTCCTTTAATGGAATTAACACCCTCATTACAAACCAAGGTTCAAAAAAATCTTTCTTTGTCTTTCTGTGACTCCAAACCGACTTTATATATTAAAATACTTTTTAATAGAATTAACAGTCTCATGACATGACACACCAAAGTTTAAGAAATGTATCATTTTTTCAATTTCTGTGCACTTTAAACAAATTTATAAATACTTTTTAAAAGATTAACCCATCTAAAAAATGCTCTCCGATGTCTCCTGCCTTTGCTTGCAGATTCTGGATGGGGAAAAAAATGTGCAAATAAACCAGTGTAAAAATTTACCTAGCATCGGGGCAAGCAGACCAAGTTAACGCCGCGATTTCACAATCAGCTGCTTCAGCGCAGCGCTTGCAGCAAAGGACTTCAAAAACATAGGAACAGAAGGTTGAACTTGGCGCACTTTCAGCGGCATGTCCGTGAGTCAGGAATTTCAAATAGTTCCATCACGCACTTGCTCCATAGGATCTTCGTACAGTAGCACGCAACATGGAAGTTGTGGGCTACGGAGTTTGCAAATGGACATAGATAGGTTAAGTGAGTGAGCAAAAAATTTGACAGTTGGAATATAATGCGGAAAAATGTGTATTTGTCCATTTTGGCAGTATGAATAGAAAAGCTGCATATTATTTAATTGGAGAGCGATTGCTCTGAGGTATAGAGCGAATCACAAAATGTTAGTATGCAGGTACAGCAAGTGATTAAGGCAGCAAATGGAATGTTCTCCTTTAATGTAAGGGGAATGGAATATGAAAGTAGGGATCATAGAATTAATAGATCATCGAATTTACAGTGCAGAAGCAGGCCATTTGGCCGACCGAGTCTGCACCGGCCCTTGGAAAGAGCACCCCATTGAAGCCATGCCTCCCTCCTATCCCCGTAATCCAGTAATCCCACCTAACCTTTTGGACACTAAGGGGCAATTTAACATGGCCAATCCACCTAACCTGCACAGCTTTGGACTGTGGGAGGAAACTGGAGCACACGGGGGAAACCCACGCAGACACGGGGAGAAAATACAAACTCCACGCAGACACGGAGAGAAAATACAAACTCCACGCAGACAAGGGGAGAAAGTGCAAACAGTCACCTGAGGCTGGAATTGAACCGGGGACCCTGTGGCTGTGAGGCAGCAGTGCTAACCACTGTGCCACCAAGCCACCCCAATGTTTTGCTACTGTTGTACAGAGCATTGGCGAGACCACATTTGGAATACTGTGTACAGTTTTGTCTCCTTATTTGAGGAATAATATAAATGCGCTCAAAACAATTGAGCGAATGTTCACTCGACTGATAGCTGGGATGGTGGGATATCTTCTGAGATAAGTTTGGATAGAAATGTGAGAAGTGATTTTATTGAAACATATATGATCCAGAGAGGAATTGACAAGGTGGATGCTGAAAGGGTGTTTCCCCTTGAGGGAGAGACTAGAATTAAACTAATAGTCTACTATTTAAGATGGAGATGGTAAGATGGAGTTGTGAATCTTTGGATCTCTCTTCCCCAGAGTGGGTCAATGAATATATTTTGAAGAGAGGTAGATAGATTCTTGACTAACAAGGGAGTCAAAGTTTAGTGTGAATAGGCGGCAGAATTTGGATCAACCATAAGAACATAGGAATTAGGAGCAGAAGTGGGCAATTCAGCCCTTCGAGCCTGCTCCGTCATTCAATCAGATCATGGCTGATCTCTTCCTGGTCTCAAATCCACCTCCCTACCTGTTCCCCATATCCTTTATCCCGCTTTTTAAAATCAGAAATATATCTATCTCTTTCTTGAAGCCATTTAACCGTGATCTTATTGAAAGGCAGAGCAGGCTTGGGAGGCTTAATGACCTACTCTTGTTCCTAATTCACATGTTCATAAATGTCATGTACAGATTACAGAAGCAAATCAGTGTAATCGGTGCAAAATCAAAAATGGTGCAGGGGGAAGTTGGAAGAAATGTGCGAAAAGGGCAAAGAAAGAGTATATAAAATATTAGCAAGTAATATAAAAAAAACCTCCTAGTAAAAGGATGGTTAAAGGAAAAGTGTGGGAGAAAAGGGATAAAATGGATTCTTATAAAGACCGAGGGCATTGGATGGGGTATTAAATTAATATTTCATGTCTCTATTCACAAAATAAAAGCGTGAAGTTAATGTTGCAACACAGGAAGAAGCAGTAGAGGTTTTAGAAAGGATAAAGATAGAAAGGAGGTGCTAAATAGGTTGGTATCGCTCACCAGTTAACAAGCCACTTTATCCAGCTGGGATGTGAAATAAGAAAGCAGGGGTGCCGAAAATAGGCTCTAATCACAACCTCCCGATTCTCTTTGGATTTGGGAATTGTAGTGTATAAGGTATTGAAATGGCAATGTGTACATATTGTTCACTTGAAGATTCATACAGAATCATACCAGCAGAGGGTGTCTTCAAGCAGAAGCAGCGAGTCTGAAGAAGCTGCTTTTATGAAGAATCCATTTTGCTTGTGCACCTCTAATTCTGCTTTCTCTCTGGCTGTTTCTATTCCTTAGAACCTCACACTGACAATGAGGATAATGCAAAATAAGGAGTTGTGAAAAGTTTTGAAGAGCTTTTCCGACTCTCTGCAGAGTAAACAGCATTTAAATTTGCAGACAGCATTTTAAGCTGCAAAATTTGTGGAACACTCTTGCTGTTTCAAAGGCAGACAAGCTCAGATCTAGGTAGCAGGAAAGCTCGAGGCAAGTTTCATCGTTATTGTTGATGAAAATGGCATTGCCAATAGTCGATCTATCATTTTTTGCTGTGTATCTGGGTCGATCAGGTCTTCTCTCGTTGGCAAAAGTGGCTGTAACATTTTGAAGGTGCTGTTTCGTTATCACAGAGGACAAAAGGAAAAAGCCTTAGTTCTCCACTGTGGCGGAGAAGAATGAAAATATATTTTTGAAACACTTACACCTGTGCAAAATGACTAAGTTTCAGCCACAAAGGAACCAATGTCCTCTTTTGCCCAAGAGAAACATAAAATATGAGACAATCGTCTTCAAATGCATGAAGCAATGAGCCAATGAGATAATTGATCAGTATTGTGTGTGGTCGAGGCAACTAGCAACAAAATCACCAAAACTTTCAGGACGTTTGAAATGCCATTCTCATTCAAAAACATCAGAATGAAAGCTATACTTTATGTCATATTTGGAGAATGTGAGGCATTTATCAGTTTTTGACCAGCAACAGATCTGCACATGATTGCTACCACATTCATAATTCCTATGTGCAGCAGCAACATTCTTGAATTGAATGCTTCACTGGTTTCGGCAAACTGTAAGGTGTTACCTATAAATTGCATGTAGATCCCAATGTGTTCCTCCAGTTTTGCAGCAATGACAGCCAGTACCATTTCATTTCAGGAAGCAGACTAAGAAAGAACTTCACAGTCCACTTGACCTTGACATTATTAAGAAAGTTGGGATAAGCCTTGCTCACTCAAGGCATCAAGAAACCCAAGAGCGAGAACCAGGGGCGGGATTCTCCAGTATCGGTGCGATGTCCGCCGACCGGCGCCCAAAACGGCGCAAATCCCACCTGCATCGCGCCGCCCCAAATGTCGCAAAGTCTCCGGCCCGGAATGGGCTAGCAGCGACGTGACGCTATCCGCGCTACTGACGTGGTTCACGCCGCACGGCGTGACGGCTCATAAGACGCGCTGCTCCTCCCACCCGATCAGAAGACCCGACCGGATGGCCGCCCGCCGCTCAGCCCCGAGGTTCCAGTCCCGCGACATTGAGGCACTCCTGGACGCAGTGGAGCAGAGGAGGGAGGCCCTGTATCCCGGACACGGCCGCAGAGTCGCCCTATGCCACAGCTGGCGTCTGTGGAGGGAGGTGGAAGAGGCCGTCAGCGCTGTGGCCCTGACACCACGGACAGGCACCCAGTGCCACAAGAAGGTGAACAACCTCGTCAGGGCAGCCAGGATGAGCCCCCCCCCCGCCCGATATCCATATCCCCCCTCCCCAATATCCCCCCTCCCATATCCCCCCTCCCCCATATCCCTCCATATCCCCCCTCCCCATATCCCCCCCTCCCCCATATCCCCCATATCCCCCATATCCCCCCGCCCCCATATTCCCCATATCCCCCTCCCCCATATCCCCACTCCCCCATATCCCACATATCCCCCCTCCCCCATATCCCCCCTCCCCATATCCCCCTCCCCATATCCCCCCTCCCCCATATCCACCATATCCCCCCTCCCCCATATCCCCCATATCCCCCTCCCCATATCCCCCCTCCCCATATCCCCCATATCCCCCCTCCACATATCCCTCCTCCCCCACATCCCCCCTCCCCCATATCACCTGATCACTGCCTGCGTGTCTAACCATGCATGCTTCATTGTGTATTGCAGGAGCAAACGTCCAGGCACCCATCCCCGCAGATGCAGACCGCCCGCACGATGCCCCTCGGAGACCACGGGAGACGGACAGACCCACACCCTCTGGCATGCGACGCCCGCACGATGCCCCTCGGAGCCCACGGGAGACGGAGAGACCCGGACCCTCTGGCATGCGACGCCCGCACGATGCCCCTCGGAGACCACGGGAGACGGAGAGACCTGGAGCAACAGGGAGACGGCGCCCCCGTATCATATGGTTGCGGCGACGCAGGCGTGAGCCACCCAGCGACGAGAGGGGCAGCCACAGGCCCCCGTCACAGCCGAGCCACAAAACCACAACCCAGGACACCCCTACCCAGGACACCCCTACCCAGGAAACTGAAATACAGGACACTGACACAGATTGGATGGGCGGAGACAAACTGCCACCCCAAAGTGCCATGGACTCAAAGTCGGACAATGCGCATGACACAACGCCACTGCTGTCACCAACACCCTCCACCATCGCAGAACCGCTCACCTCGGTTGTGCACTTTAGTGATGAGGCGTCTAGTACACTCACTGGTGCGCACAGCACAGCTGTCCCGGTACAGCAGGTGGAGGCAGGTCTGTCTATCATTATGTATGTGTTATGATGTATGTTTGAATATCATGACAGACATGTCTTCATTGACCATACCCCCTCCTCCCCCCAGCCAGGTGGCATGGACCGCATGGGTCCGACTGTTGGAGGCTGGCACCTGGCCAGGTGGACCAACTCACTTGCCCTCGCATCCTCCCTCCCCGGCACGCACCTCCCCGTCCCCCTCCACGGCACGGACCCCCATCCCTCCCGTCCCCCTCCCCAGCATGGACCCCCCCCACCCGTCCCCCTCCCCGGCACGGACCCCCCCCCTCCCCGGCACGCACCTCCCCGTCCCCCTCCCCGGCCCGGACCCCCGTCCCTCGTCCCCCTCCCCGGCACGGACCCCCCCCCCCCCCCGGCACGCACCTCCCCGTCCCCCTCCCCAGCACGGACCCCCCCCCCCCCACCCCGGCTACCTCCCGGCACGCACCTCCCCGACCCCTCCCCGGCACGCACGTCCCCGACCCCTCCCCGGCAGGCACCTCCCCGTCCATCTCCCCAGCACGGACCCCCCCCGTCCCCCTCCCCGGCACGGACCCCCCCGTCCCCCTCCCCGGCACGCACCTCCCTGTCCCCCTCCCTGGCACGCACCTCCCCGTCCCCCTCCCCGGCACAGACCCCCCCCCCCCCCCCGGTCCTCCGACCCGGCACGGACCCACCCTCCCCGGCACGCACCTCCCCATCTCCCTCCCCAGCACGGACCCCCCGTCCCCCGTCCCCCTCCCCGGCACGGACCCCCCCCCGTCCCCTTCCCCGGCACACACCTCACCATCTCCCTCCCCGGCACGCACCTCCCCGTCCCCCTCCCCGGCACGTACCTCCCCGTCCCCCTCCCGGCACGCACCTCCCCGCCCCCCTCCCCGCCGCGCACCTCGCCGTGCCCCTCCCCGTCCCCCACCTCCCCGTCCCCATCCCGGCACGCACCTACCCGTCCCCCTCACAGCCGCGCACCTCCCCGTCCCCCTCCCTGGCACTCATCCCCTCCCGGCACTCCCCCGGAGCCCACCCCACTCTAATCACACACCCCCCCCCCCCTCGCCGCACACACACACATACAACCCTACACACACCTCTCCCCCACACATACAGACTGCGGCCACGCCATCGCCTCTCCAGCGGCCAACCCCCTAGGCCGTCACCCACCTCCACGCTGGTCGGCGTCAACCTTGAGCACTGGTTGACGCCGATTGAAAGGTGTTTTGATTTACGCCGACGTGACCCGTGATCACGTTGGCGGGACTTTGGACCATCCGGACGGGAGAATATTGGCAGCCACGAAATCCATTGCCTCGTGGCCACCCATGCCATTCTCCGAGGCGTGCGGCGCGATTGACGCCCCACCGACTTTTCTCCCTTCGGAGAATTCGGCGGGCAGCGGGGATGGAATTCACGACGGCCCACGGCGATTCTCCGACCCGGTGGGGGGGTCGGAGAATCTCGCCCTAGATGAGAATCTGAATTGATATGTGAATACCAAAACAAGCCATACAATGAGGAAGATTCTTGACTCCAACTATCAATGACATCATAGAGAAATGATGTGGAGATGCCGGCGTTCGACTGGGGTGAGCACAGTAAGAAGTCTTACTACACTAGGTTAAAGTCCAACAGGTTTGTTTCAAATCACTAGCTTTCAAATCACTAGGATGAACGGACATCGCGTGACAATTGGCAGGCAGGAATGTTTCCTTCCGGTCAGGGAACACTTCAGCAGTCAAGGGCATTCAGCCTCTGATCTCCGGGTAAGCGTTCTCCAAGGCGGCCTTCAGAACGCACGACATGCAAAATCACCGAGCAGAAACTTATAGCCAAGTTCCGCACACATGAGTACGGCCTCAATCGGGACCTTGGGTTCATGTTGCATTACATTCATCCCCCACCATCTGGCCTGGGCTTGCGAAATCCTACCAACTGTCCTAGCTTGAGACAATTCACACCTCTTTAACCTGGGGTTACCCCTATCTCTGGATCTGTAAGGACTTAATTACCTGCAAATGCTAACATTCAAAGTATTGTCTGGCATCTTTGACTTTGTCTATACATATGTTTCTGGAACATACCTCTTCATTCACCTGAGGAAGGAACAGTGCTCCGAAAGCGAGTGTTTGAAACAAACCTGTTGGACTTTAACCTGGTGTTGTAAGACTTCTTATCATAAAGTGCCTGGTACTAAGAACTTTGCTAAACTTGACCTCATGCAGACACCATCAAATTGAGCTTGCAAAGAATCATGGTATCTTACAGTATTCTGCACATATGACTTTTTTTGTACATAAAACACAACTTTAGAGTCTTTTCAGCAGCTGAGGTATTTCAAAATATGACTCAGTCTGCATGTCAAGAAGTCGAAGAGAGGCTGAACATTATTAATGACACCCTCATCTATTGTCGCACTGCGGTTTCCCCGGGGTAGAGGCGTCAATTACTAGGGGGCATAGGTTTAAGGTGAGAGGGGCAAGGTTTAGAGTAGATGTACGAGGCAGGTTTTTTACGCAGAGGGTAGTGGGTGCCTGGAACTCGCTACCGGAGGAGGTGGTGGAAGCAGGGACGATAGTGACATGTAAAGGGCATCTTGACAAATACATGAATAGGATGGGAATAGAGGAATACGGACCCAGGAAGTGTAGAAGGTTGTAGTTTAGTCGGGCAGCATGGTCGGCACGGGCTTGGAGGGCCGAAGGGCCTGTTCCTGTGCTGTACATTTCTTTGTTCTTTGTTCTTTGAAAGTGACCTTGAGACATGTCTAGTGCTTTGTCCATCCATGGACAATAACATTGTGTAGGTTGAGAAGTTCCCTTAATGTCTGACAAGACTGAAGAAATGATCTTCTAGAATGTGCTGGCATGCTGAAATTAGCCAATAGGGCACTCTGCAGTACTGAAATATGCCTTTGTGAGTAACAACACATGTAAGACATCAGAGTGACTTCATTAAGATAGCTTCATGAAGAATTTGGAGTCATAAAATGATTCTGATAGTTTTTGGATTATAGCAAATGGATACTTTCTGCCATTATTATTTGTTGTCTGTTTTACGATTGACACATAATCTAAGTTCATTATTTTTTGCATTGTGCAATGACTGGATTCAGTATCTATGGTTATCAATTGGCTCAAAGGTACCATCTGCTTCTAGTTATTTCAGCTCTTGTGACAGTCTGGCATGGATTGCAAATGGCAACCACCCCTATGAAACTGGAAGCATTCATAAGTTGACGTGAGGAGCATGACAGTACTCATTAATCTCCCTAAATCTTATAAGTAAGGAAGGATATTGTTGTGCATAATAATTAATATATACTCTGGTGGGATCTTTGAGTTTATTGGAAACCTTCATCTCCATAAGGCTTTGCCTCGCCATAAGGCTTTGCCTATATAGAACATGATTCTGTCTAGGGTGATGTTTTGTAGTGCAGTGGAACTGAGATCATCCTAAAACTGGAACAATTGAATCACTAAATTTGAAAAGTGTCTGTCTGAAATGCTTGCTATTGTGTATTCATGTTTGCTCCGAGAACAAGGTCACTTTAAGACTTTGATCATGTGATGTACTGAAGATGTCATTGACGGTTTGGGTGGGCTAGCAGTCATTCTTTTCTAGCAGCCTGTGTGTAAATACCTTCCCAATAAAGCTCCTGTTTGTTTTGTGCGTTCGTGGTCTGAAAGCTTCTCTTTTAAAATACCATACTTACAATCTCAATAGAACGTTCCTTAAAAAAACCTGGTCCTTTTATCGTGTGTAAAGGTAAATTAAAAAGTAAAGTTGCCATAGTCCCAAATGACCATAGGCTGCTCTTCCCACTGAGAGAGAGAGCTCTGACTGGTGGTGATTTAACCGGAAGGTCACCAACCTCAGGCGAGGGGAAAGGTTGAGAAGGCAGACCTTCATGAATAACCTCATAACCGGGGACTGGTTTAACAAAGTTGGCTGGGCAGCTGGTTCATGCAGAATGAGGCCAACAGCGCAGGTTCAGTTTCTGTACCGGTTGAGATTATTCATGTGTGAAGGTATACACATACTATACCTCACCCTCATGTGCCAAACCTATGAAGTCCTCTTCTATAATGCCCTACACATCTTTACAAAGTGAACCCACTTTAAGCAGGAATTACACATTTTCCCTTCAGCTGGACAGGTTGTTGTGAGCCGATGAGAACTGTCACAATTTGAGCACATTTTTGAGGGTATCTGACCATGATCAGACACGTGTTGATGAAATTGCGGTGATTTCTTTGTCCATAACCTTTGCATGTGACCAAAGAGGAACCCTGAGCCTAAGGGTGCTTTTCTGTGTAACTTCTTCAAATCTAACATGGCACATTTGATTTGGAGTACCAAAGTTGTGTCTTTTTTGTAAGGTCAAATCATCATACTCCACAAAGAAACATCCCTAGTTCTTGAAATTAAAGCTTTTGCAATCAATTAGTCACTAATGTGTTATTTTGGTTAGAGTGCCAAATTTACACGTGGAAGTCAATTGCTGCAATTGTGCTATATGGCCTCACCATTTCCCCGATACCTTTGATGGAACATATATTGTTTGATCATCATACTATCCTTGGCTTGAAATACTTTTTGAGAGCATTTACCACCATATGAAACAGACATGTCTTCTGTGAGCTGCTTGAATATTTGCTGATCTTTGCTCCAAGGCAATATGCAAGTATTGCCTTCTTGTAGGCCACTACTACATCTGGATGCTTCACCCACATAATGAGCAAGTAGATCTTGGACCCCAAGATCCCATTGCATTGGTGAATTTCTCAGTGGAGATGGGAAAGCTTCACGAGCCTGTAAATTTAGCTCTTCTCCATCCTGTCACCAAATGTGTTTTATTTGGAGATAGGCAAAGATGACACCCCAGTTTCTATGTCTATACAGGAATTTTATTCAATGTCTTAAAATGTCTGCAGCAGCTATAAGCTTACTATTTGCTTTTAGTTTCTCTTTCCCAATAACAACACCCAGGCTCGACTCACAGCATATTGAAAAGAGAAGAGTCAACATATCGAACAATTAAATTCTACAAGGAGGATTGTATCAGATTTCAAGAGGACATAAACAAATGGCTAAACTTGGCAGACACGTGGCAGATGCAGATTAATGCAGATAAGAATGAACTGGCTTGTTTAGGAGGAACAACATGGAAGACAGTATATTCTAAATAGTAAAATAAAAACAGATATAATATATTATAGACTAAATGGCACTCCTTTCAGGTGGGTGCATGAGTAGAAGGGCCTCGAGGTACATAGCAACAAATTGACAAGGGAAAGTTGATAAGATGGCTAAAAAAGCTTATGGGTTTCTTGGTTTTGTAAATAGAGGCATTGCATACAATAGCTAAACATTTACAACTCTCTGGCCAGGCCACAGCTGGAGTATTGTGTTTTAGGAAGAATGTCTTGGAGTGGGTACAGGAGACATTTTACGGGATGATAACAGATTTGGAGAGGTTGAGCTGGGATTGTTCTCCTCAGAGTAGAGGGGCTGGATTCTTCATTCCTGAGGCTAAGTGCCGGCACGATCGGAGAATCCATGGGAGTTTCACGACAGGAAAATTAAAGCGACCCCCTCACCGATTCCGGTACCGGTAAGGGGCTAGCCAAGGCACCGTATGGAACAAACCACAGTTCATGCTGAAAATGGCCGCAGGATTGCCGTGTCCCGGGCTGCACATGCGCAGGGCTGACGATCTGCACTGGTCGCGCCGTAAAGCATGGCGCCGGCCATACTCGAACCCTAACAACCCGCCAACAGCGACCTGACAGCCTGCCCCTGGCCACCACACAACAGACCCCCCAGCCCTAGCAGAAGCCCCCCCCCCACAACCCCACCCCCCCCAACCCCCCGGCGAGCGGCACAGATCACGGACTAGTGTGGCACCGCTGGACACTGTCCGCAGCTGGCAGGCTGGTTCCCAACCACTTGGACCACACATGGCCGGTGCCGTTGGGAACTCGGGCCTTTGGGGGTGGAGCATCAAGGGTGGGCCGGCCGATGCGCGCGCGTCCCAATGACGCCGGTTTGGAGGGGGCAGAGCATGGCAGACCGGCGTCAAAGGCTGCCTGCCCCGATTCCGGCGTCGGAATCCATTCCCCGCCCAATCGCTGATCGCGATTTCGACATCGGCTACAGAGAATCCAGCCCGAGAAGTTTAAGGGGATTAATAAACAAGAAATACAAAATGCTGACAGGTTTTGATAGAGCAGGTAGGGAGAAATTGTTGCTTCAGCAAAGTGGGTCAGTAGCTAGAGGTCATAGATTTTTGAAAAATTGGCAAAAGAACAAGGGGCAAATGAAAACTATTTTCACATAGAGGCTTGCAAAAATCTGGAACTTTGCCATCTGAAAAAAAGGTAGAATCCTATTCCATAGGAACTTTCAAAAGGCAATCGGACATGTACTTTAATAGGACTAATCAGCAATATTATGGGGGAAAAGGCGAGGCTCTCCCAAAGAGCTGGTGCAGATACAAAAGGTGACATAAGACCATAAGGCATAGGAGCGGAAGTAAGGCCATTCGGCCCATCGAGTCCACTCCACCATTCAATCATGGCTGATTTCAACTCCGTTTACCCGCTCTCTCTCCATAGCCCTTAATTCCTCGAGAAATCAAGAATTTATCAACTTCTGTCTTAAAGACACTCAACGTCCCGGCCTCCACCGCCCTCTGTGGCAATGAATTCCACAGACCCACCACTCTCTGGCTGAAGAAATTTCTCCTCATCTCTGTTCTAAAGTGACTCCCTTTTATTCTAAGGCTGTGCCCCCGGGTCCTAGTCTCCCCTGCTAATGGAAACAACTTCCCTACATCCACCCTATCTAAGCCATTCATTATCTTGTAAGTTTCATAGAACAATACAGCGCAGTACAGGCCCTTCGGCCCACGATGTTGCACCGAAACAAAAGCCATCTAACCTACACTATGCCATTATCATCCATATGCTTATCCAATAAACTTTTAAATGCCCTCAATGTTGGCGAGTTCACTACTGTTGCAGGTAGGGCATTCCACGGCCTCACTACTCTTTGCGTAAAGAACCTACCTCTGACCTCTGTCCTATATCTATTACCCCTCAGTTTAAAGCTATGTCCCCTCGTGCCAGCCATTTCCATCCGCGGGAGAAGGCTCTCACTGTCCACCCTATCTAACCCCCTGATCATTTTGTATGCCTCTATTAAGTCTATTAGATCTCCCCTAAACCTCCTAACTCCAATGAACATAATCCCAGAATCTTCAGACGTTCATCGTATGTTAGGCCTACCATTCCTGGGATCATCCATGGCATCATTCTGACCTGTCAGACTCTAGGAGTAGAGTCTAATAGGAATTTCATCACTTCTGTGATATGAAATATCAATCAGTAAATGTCAACAAAAGAATTCTTTACTAACCTCTAACCTAAATAGATTTGTTCTATGAATGGGTCTCCTGGTTATTGTTATTGCATTTATTATATTTTGATACATTTTGCAACACCAAATGGCAGATGGATAAGATTAACTTCCACTTTTTACTCTGTACCCACAGTCCTATTTATATTGCTCTTTTGCTTCATAAATGATTTTACCTTGTCATTCGTTGCTTTATGCCTCTGCCTCCACACTATGTCCAAGTTATGACAGAGATGAAGTGTAGATGATCTTTTCTCAAACCCTTACCATTGCATCATTTAAGCCATGTATTGGGCCCCTCACAAAAGAAAACTGGGCTGGCTTGGCATCTGAATTTTCTCTTTCTCCCCTTTTCATGTTATGAACTGAGAAACTCAAGTGGCAGTTTGAAAACTTACACTGAAACTTTAATAACTTTTGGAGAGGAAGCCCATAATATGATATACCGCTGCATGTAATTCTTAATTCTTTTGCTCAAAGGAATCAAAGGATTTATGAAAATTGTGAGCTTTTAAAACTCACTTATTGAAATCATACATTTATTCTATGTTATTGAAAGAGAATGAACAAAGAAGACAAATCACATCATGGGGTTGGTGATATTATTGAGGAGACAGATCCTGAGGATATGATTATGATAAATAGTGCTGAAATGTTATAGCTCTGTCACTGAAATTAATGCATTACTTCAAGGAGAAATATTCCTTCTCCTATTTTCGGTGTGGCAAAATCATAATAAAGGGAAGGTTTATGAATCCACTTGAGTCAGAGCAGAGGGGTTGTCTCCACTCAAACTAACTTAGCTAAGATTTAGAGTTTTTAATTTACTCTAAAATGAGGCAAAATTCAAATCAGCAGAAATATTATTGGCGTTAGGCAATCAGTATGTCAATGATTTGAGGAGGTTTTCAACATGTACAAATTTACTTTGTACCAAGTGACATTATATGCACATGGCAGTTTAAAGTGAATTTTAACAGTGGCGTCAGATCACATGACAAAGAAAAGCCTTCAATACATTTTTCCAGGTGTTGGCTCATTTACATATAATGGACAGGATTCTCTCATGGGCTTTAGACACTGACATTGGTCCAAATAGGAGTTCCAAACCCAGAGCCAGACTGGGAGGGAGAACTATTTTCCTGCAGGTACCATCTAATTCACTGTCCCCGAGAATGGAGTCCAATTAAAAACAGCCAATCACTCAATGCTGCCAACTCATTCACAGGGCTGGCAGCTCTAGAGCCTCAGCAACCCCACCGAGAAAGGTAGAAGACACAAATTACATTCCAGAAATATAGGGGCTAAAAGAGTGAAGAATTTGAGGTAAGTAATGTCAGCAGATAAAAAGCTGTGGAGAAGATAAAATACTGAAATTTGAAAAATCCCAAGTTCCTAAGGTTCTAAAAGAGGTAGCCGTGGTGATAGTGGATGAACTGATTATGATTTTCCAAAATGCCCTAGATTCTAGAACAGTCCTGACATCAGCCACCAGAAAAGTGCTGGAAGAACCTGTTACCGAGGAAGTCTAAACAATGAACTTAGAAACTATACCATTTCTCAATCATGAGCAAATCAACATGGTTTCACAAAAGTAAAAATGTGTTTGTTAAATTTATTAGAGGGTTTTGAGGATGACTGATAGAGGAACCTACTTGGATTTCCAGAAGGTATTTGATAAGGTTCTACGCAAAATGTAAATATGCAGATTGTGGAGTTGGCGTGGATAGCGGGTTGGTTAACTGACAGCAAGCAGAGAGTAGGGATAAATGAGACACTTTTAAATTGGCACGTTGTGACTAATGTAGTTTAAAAAAAATAATTAAATTAATAAGATGTGGGTGTCGCTAGCTGGGCCATTATTTATGGCCCACCCCACTGAATGACGAGGTAAGGACAGCAGATTTCCTTCCATAAGGGGCATTAGTGAATCAGATGTTTTTTTTTGACAATGGGCATCATTAGACTTTTAATTCCAGATTTTTATTGAAATCATATTCCACCGTCTGCCACAGTGGGATTCAAACCCTGGTCCCCAGATCTTTGCCTTGGGTCTTTGGATTGCTAGTCCAGTGACAATACCACTACACCACTGTCTTCACACTTGTGCCACAAGTATTAGTGCTGTAACCACAGTTATTTACAATCTATGTAAATTAATTAGATGAAGAGAAAAGAGTGCAATCGAGTGTTTGCTGACAATACAAACCTAGGAGGGAATGTAAGGTATGAAGAGGACATAAAGAAGCTGCTACTTGATAAAGACAGGTTAGGTGAGTGAGAAACAAGGTCACAGATGAATTATCATATGGGGAAGAGTGAGTTTATTCACTTTGGTAGTTATAACAGAAAAGCAGAATATATTTTTAAAGGTGCAGAACTTGTAAATGTTGATAATCAGAGGGACTTGGGTGCACAGGAACACAGAAAGTTAGCATACAGATACAACAGCAATCAAGAAGACAAATAATATGTTATTGTGGGGAGATTGGAGTATAAGAATAGGGAAGTCTTGTTACATTGTATAGGGCTTTAGTACGGACCCACCTGGAATACTTTGTGCAATTTAGGTCTCCATATTTTAGAAAGATATACTTGCTTGGAAGTGATCCAGTAAAGGTTTACAAGATGAGTTCCTGGGACAAGAGTGTTGTCCTATGATGAGAGGCCGAGTAAATTGGCCCTGTAGTCTGCTATTTAAGGACATTTTAGCTGGTCTCGTGGGAACATTCAAGATTCTGAAAGGGCTTGATAGAGTAGATACTGCGAGGTTGTTTTTCCTGAGGAATCTAGAACATGGGGCATAGTCTCAACTTAAAAGGCCGACTATTTGGGTCTGAGATGAGGGGGAGATTCGTCACTCAAAGTTTGAGAATTCCCTACCCCTGAAGGTTGCAAATGCTTTATCAGTGAATATATTTAAGGGTAAAATGGGCAGATTTGTGGTCTCAGAAAATGAAAGTGGATGAGGAGTGGACAGGAAAATGATCAGCCATAATCGCATTGAATTGCGAATTAGGATCAGTTAATCAAGTCCTGCTGTTATTTCTTATGTTTTCATATTCTCATGTTTGGTCGGTACTGCTGAGGCAGGTAGTTCACCTCAAAATGGAGGTGTGCTTGGAGAGATGAAAAATGATCAGAAAATATACTTTTCGAGGGGCCAAGAAGACAGACTGCTCTAATTGGAAGGGGAACCCATCGTACAGCAGCATTTGGGCCCAGGGTTGCTGGTGGCTCCCTCTTTGGGGGTCGATTCTCTGAATCTGTTGCCTACCGACTTACTGTAGGGAGGATGCCTCTTCTCCTGAACTGAGATCCTGATTTTAAAAGAAAATGCTGCTGTGGGTTGGAGGCTTTCTGTGTCTCCCAACAAGGAAGAGGAGAAAATTAGAAATATAAATCTGATGATTAGACCATCAACTGGAAAAATGGCATAAAAAACAACTTGCATCAGTTTTTATCGAGTTTCTGTGGCTGTCAACTTGCAGCAGGAAAGCAGAAGTATGTTCATGGACATATACCTCAAACACCTTTCTGGCTCTGAAAGTCCTCACCTTTGATATATTAAACCAGTTCTTAATGGCGTTACGGCACCCTGGGCTAGTACGAGGTTGATTCCAGCCTCATAGACCCCAGAGTCCCAACACAAGTGAATTAACCAATAATTCATATACAATTTGCAGAATCCTTTGGCCCTTTGACTGCTCAATAAGTTATAGCCACCAGGTTAAGTTGAACAAAATAACTGTTTATTTATAAGAAGAACAAAGTTGAAATATGCAATAACTACAATAGAATAATGGCTAGCTAATCTACTACCCCTTTTACCGTTCCGCCCTCTACCGAAACACACACACAGGGAGAGGGAAGGGTAAAATAATAAGGATTAAAATGAAAAGGGAGTTGAGTATCCTTGCTTCTGATGTTGATGAGATCTACCATGCAGCATTAGTGAGGTCTTGCGACACTAAAACTCAGTAGAAATTTGAGTTAAACTTATCGGATACAAGAATCTTTATTGCCTCTATTTGATTACAATTAGGAGAAACTTAAATCTATTCCCAATAAAGACCGGCTAGCAAAAGGACTTGAAGAGAAGTAATTTGTACACAATTTAACTTTCAAAATAATACAAAAATGGTTTCTTGCTTACGGCAAAACAGCTTGCATTTACTTCAAGAGTTAGAGTGGAAAAGTGAAAATATGAAAATAGAGATAGGGAATAGTTAGGTCAAAGTATAGGATGAACCAGGAATAAAGATGGCCGTACGGAACGTCACGTTTATAGGAAATCTTATCTGTCTTGAGCCATCTATCTACACCTCTATGTCATTCTAATTGGTTTGGGTTAGAATCAAATGTAGTTGATTCGACGGTTAGCTGTCAATCCTTAATGTGCAACATAAGTTCTGAATGTTTCATGTTTGAATATTTGTGTATGTTATGGAATGCGATTCTGTGCTATTATCAAGACTAGTTTCTACTGGTTTTCTGCTGACTTCGCTTTATCCACATTATGAACAATAGTGCCTTCATGTTGCTACGGTGCCTGCTTCGTCCTTGATCAGATTACTGGTACAGCTCATGTCTTAATGTCAAACTGTCTTTGAAAATATGTTTGATCGAACAATAGCTTTTTCATCTTTGCTTAGTAAAAATGTTGTTTTAATCTCCAATGAGTTTATGCATGTGTCAGGCTTAATGTGTCCCTGTTGAAGCTATGTGTTTTATCATGACCTGAGGTTATGAGTGCTGAAATCCTCAAATTAAAATGGTTATTAAAACTGGGGCTTAATATTTACACTAAATAGCCTTCTTTTACCTATCAGATCTATCAGGAAACAGTCGATTCCTATCAGATGTGTTTAAAAAAAAAAAATTCTGAATACCCAATTCATTTTTTCCAATTGAGGGGCAATTTAGCAGTGTCAGTCTACCTATCCTGCACATCTTTGGATTGTGGAGGTGAAACCCACTCAAACACGGGGAGAATGTGCAAACTCCACACAGTGACCCAGAGCCGGGATCGAACCAAGGACCTCGGCATCGTGAGGCAGCAGTGCTACTCACTGCACCACCGTGCTGACCCTTGCGTCTGATGTTGAAGTCATTGCAGCTAGCTGTCCTCCCAGGATGCTTCGGGATTGAAGCCACAGGTGCATTGTTAACGAGGATCTTCTGGTAGAAACATTCATTCAGTGCTTCCAGGCTGTAGGGTTTCCACTGGGGAATCACTTTAACTTTTGTTACCCTGGGCCTTCAGCCAAAAGAATAGCCTCAGACCAGTTTGATTTTTTAAGACTCTCGGTCTCAACTTCGCCCCAGCCTGTGTTTTAAACTTAACTGGTTTCCAGTCCCACCAGAATGTCCCCCAGCTTTACTGAGGAAAAACCAAATATCAGAGAAACCTCTTGATTGATATTTATTGTTGCATGTACCGAAGTACAGTGAACAGTATTTTTCTGCGACCAAGGGAACGTACACAGTATGTACATAGTAGACAAAAGAATAATCAACAGAGTACATTGACACTGGTACATCAACAAATAGTGATTGGTTACAGTGCGAAACAAGGGCCACACAAAAGCAGCATAGGGCATCATGAATAGTGTTCTTACAGGGAACAGATCAGTCTAAGGGCGAGTCGTTGAGGAGTCTGGCAGCTGTGGGGAAGGAGCTGTTCCTATGTCTGGATGTGCGGGTCTTCAGACTTCTGTATCTTCTGCCTGATGGAAGGGTCTGGAAGAGGGCATCTCTAAAATCTTGCACAAGATTTTAGAGAGGTCTGTTAACATTTCATGGAGAAAAAAACAAAGAGTTCCCTGCAGTTCTGCTTTCAGGAATTAAACACTCACAGGTTGTATAAAGGAAAAGTTGATTTGATACGTTTTCTTGGAGAGAGCTCCAACAGAGGTGCTGCTCTGCTGCTGGACTTTTCAAACTGAAAGGAAGAAGATCAATCCTCTTGGCTGTGCGGAATATTTCAGAATGGGCAGCACCAATCAGCATCGAGTATCAGCAAAGGCCTGGTAATTTGAGCCAGTTCATTGGCCGCCAGCCAAATCCATGAAGGTGTGTTATCACTGATGTCGGACCACAACATCACACATCCTGGGCGGGATTCTCCAAAATGGAGGCAGAGTGTTCGCGCCGTCGTGACGCCGCGAGGTTCACGACGGCACAAAAAGGCCCCTATCCCAACCGATTCAGGGCCCGATAATGGGCTAGGAGCCGGCGCTGCATAACTGGCGTCACTCGCGCATGCGTGGTTGCCGTCCTCTCCGAGTCCGCCCCGCAAGAAGATGTCAGACGGATTTTGCGGGGCTGCGGAAGAAAGGAGGTCCTCCTTCAGAGAGGCCGGCCCGACGATCGGTGGGCACCGATCGTGGGCCAGACCCCCGGTGCACGATCCCCCCTCCTCCCCCCGCAGGCCGCCCCCCCAGCGTTCCTGCGCTTTTCCCGCCGGCAGAGACCAGGGGCGTCATTCTCCGCCGGCGAGAGTCTCCGTTTTGCCGGCACCGGGGGGTTTCCCGACGGCGTGGGGCTGCCCCACAATCGGAAACCCCATTGACCGGCCGGTGTTACGGAGACTCCCGCCGGCCGGTCGGCGCAGAAATGTGGCGGGGTGGGTAGGAGAATTTTGCCCCACGTGTGGACGGCACCGGGGGGAACCCGCCGTTTTGCGCTGGCCGCTCGGCCCATCCGGGCCTGAGAATAGCAGGGGTGCCGGAGAATCGCCATTTTGGGTGTCTCGGGCGATTCTCCGGCCTGCGCCGCGCGGAACTCGACGGGGCCGTTCTCGCCGCTTGGGAGAATCGCGGGAGGGCGTCGGACCGGCGAAAATTTGGCGACCCAGGTGATTCTTCCAACCGGCGCGGGAGCGGAGAATCGCGCCCCCTGCCTTGTCGTAGGGCCATAGGTCAACCCTCAGTTTCCCAGCCAGTCGAATGAAAGGTAAAGTCCATCTTAAAGGCATAGGCACATTAATTGTCCATGGACAAAAATTGAAATCGCAGAGTAACATAAATTAGAAGGAAAAACAAGGGACAAAGAGGAATTAACAGGAGGATCCTTACAATGGGCACAAGTGTACAATTTAACATGATTTCCCAATAATTGAAAACCAGATTGGTCTAGTCCACTAACTCTCCTGGATTTCATCATTCCTTTATTCATCTTCATTGTCACAAGTAGGCTTACATTAACACTGTGATGAAGTTACTGTGAAAAGTCCCTGGTCGCCACATTCCGGTGCCTGTTCGGGTACATGGAGGGAGAATTCAGAATGTCCAAATTACCTAACAGCACATTTTCAGGACTTGTGGTTGAAAACCGGAGCACCCGGAGGAAACCCATGCAGACACAGGGAGAACGTGCAGACTCCGCACGGTCACTGACCCAAGCCAGGAATCGAACCTGGGATCCTGGCGCTGTGAAGCAACAATGCCAACTACTGTGCTAATGTACCGTTCCTGTCCTCCACTATATCACAGATTTTTCCTTTTGTCCCACTTTGCATCCACTCCTTGCCGAAAACATTTTCAACATTTCTCACTTAACTTAGAGTTAAGACAAATTGTTGAATGGAGTGAAATGAACGATGTTCTACGCCAGATTTAATATGCTTGAAGCTGATGCATAGTGCAAGTGGTGGACTATTTTTCAGCTTAATAAGCATAAAAAATTGGCAAAACAAAATTCTAAACTTTGAATGGCTTTCCTAAGCTAAATTTGTTAATCTAATTTCCAGCATGAATCTGACATGATTGATTATTTTAGCAGTCTAATTTGAACAGTAACACTGAACTTCATTTGTTAAACATCTGTGATTCCACAAGACCATTTGTATAACATGCATATTTAGCGCATCTTCCATGTGTACGTACAGCTGTGGAGTTTTGCTCAAAGTAATGATTGAAGACCGACAAAGGTCTTGTGGAATTGAGAAACAGTTCATTAAAATATAATTTTCCATCGTCATACACCCTTACTACTGGTGACTTATGGTATTCAGTAAGAATATTCACAAATCATTTCATTGTTGGTTTGATTCCAGAGATAATGGTTTTAGAAAATACATGGCTGTAACCTCCTTGCTTCTGTTCTCGATTATAAATTTCAGTTATAATGTTTAAATTGTCATATTAAGGCCTGTTCCAGCCGCTGCGGGTGGTGCTGGAAATGATGTGTTTAATCAGAAAATTCTTATTTCTGTGTGATATTTCAAACAGGAGATAGAATTTCGGGCCTCCTGTAATTGTACTTTGAATAATGCACTTCTGTAATGAATATTTAATGAAGATATGTTCTGAATTTGTGCTGTATTTTTTGCACACATTTTGAAAGTCCATTTTCTGGAAACAAAATGGAAACAATTACTGTATATATTTGCAGAAAGGATTATAATTTACTTCAGGCTTTGTGTATCAAGTTTTAGCATTAACATTTAGTATTGTCTTAGCTTAACAATTAGGCAAATTACAATGATGTGGCAAAAAATTGTAACTGTTTTCAAAATCGTAAGTTCAATGTTTATTGGAGGTATTTATGGTTTCACATTAGGTAATGAAAAATTTGCCCCAATTATTGTGAAGCAATCTAGACTAAAATTCAAAGGGTAATATTTCACTTCCACACACTGGCAATATAGGTGTGTTAGAGGCAGATGCAAAAAATTGGCATTAGGGTTGAACACTGAACATGTACCAGTACTTTTTTCACCTTTCAATTAATTCATTCACAGCTCGATTCAAGGTGACCCAGATCCGGGTTTAATGGATGAATCATGCGAGAGCCCCAAATGGGGTTCTGCGCTGGGCCGATCACGAGTCACCTAACTCGCTCCGCCCGCCGCCCAGCGAGGGCAAGATCCAGATCTGCATATTTAAATGAGCCAAATGGTTCATTTCAATACCCGGTTGCCGGATTCACCTGATGCCCGGGACTCAATTGCCGCGCCTAGGAGACCTCGCCAGGGTACCTTTCAGTACTGGTCCACACAAACATAGACCTGGCGTAACGGCACCTCGGGGGTTCTTACGGACCATTGGAGACCCCTGGGGGGTCGGGAACAGGGCAGGGTAGTAAGCTGTTACTCCCTGTGGCACCTGGGCAGCTTGGCACTGCCACCCGGACTCACTGGCAGTGCCACCCTGGTACTGTAGTGTCAGGATGCTGGGTGCCAGGTTGGCACTGCTAAGGGTCAAGGCACAAGGGCCTTGCCACTTGGGTGGGGGTGGGGGCTGTCGATTAAGGGGGGGGGGCCTGAAAGGGGCGGGGGTTAGATCGGGGCTGCCGATCAAAATGACGTCTCAATCTGTGAACAGCCGTTCCTGCTGGTAAGATCTGCTTGCCAGCAGGAAATCTCTCCAAGTGAGACCTCGGCAGGTAGAAATTCCCCAAGATCCCCCAAAACGATTGAATAGTGGGGTGATTCTCGGCGCTGCAGCCACCAAGGAACACCCCGCTAAACGCGCCCAATAGTGGACTTTAACGTTTTTCGTACCCTCAGTATAACTTTTGCATTCTATTTTAATTTTGTTCTTTTATTTATTTTTCCCATCAATTATCTATACTTAAAAGGGAATTCTGCAGTAACTAGTAACAACTTCAATTACAGTAAGTCCTCATTTAACATTGACGAATGTCAATTCACTTTAATGTTGTTAAATTTCCTCAGGCTAATGTCCTAGGCCCCATATCCTAGGCCCAACCATCTTTAGCTGCTTCATCAACATTATGAGGAGATTTTCCAAAATCAGAAGATTACATTTCTGACCAATTGTGATGATTTTAAATGAAAGTAAACATATTAAAGTTAAGTAAATTTAACAGGTTGGATGGGCAATGTGGGATCTCTGGCATAGGGTGGCTATCTGCTCCATGAGGGCAAGATGAGCCTGACACGGAGCGGACAAAGAAGCCAGTCACATTTATCGACCCACCCTCGGTGCAAAGGATATTTGTAGGGCATGAGCAATGTGGAAGGGCACTGCCTATGCTCCTGGAGTCCAGGCTATCAGGAATGTTGTCATGAGTGGCTGGGTGTACAATATGGGAGACTTGTATGATCCACTACACATGATAATTGGGCGAATGAAGCTTAAAATTGAGGATCAAGTTGAGTGTAATCTGAAGGTTTGAAGTAAATCAGGTGAACCTCGCCTGCCGCAGGAGGAAGCCACTTCCCTAATGCTAAATTGCCCCTTGCCCAAAAGGTTGGATGGGGTTATGGGGTTAGGATGGGGGCATGGAGCTAGGCAGGGTGATCTTTCAGATGGTCGGTGCAGACCCGATGGGCCGCATGACCCCCTTCTATACTGTGGTGAGTCTATCCTATTCTAATAACATCCCTGACCCTTGCTGTTGAGTCAATTATGCCGATTGAGTCAACATTATAATGCATGATTCTGCCTCTCCTTGGCGCTCACTCAAAAACCCTTTGGGAGCTGAGCCCCTCACTCACTGAACTCCATGGTGTGCACTCAGTTCTCGATAAGAGAGAGGTGACGCAGGTTTATCCCCCAATACAAGGGACAAAGGTAACAGCTCAGCAGACAGCCCTAACACGACAAGAGCTATGGCTGATTTTCCGCCCCTCGGAAGTCAGCACACCGTGCAATTCAATGTATGCAATGCCCTCAGTTCTCACCCTTGGGGAGTTCTGGGGCCACTAAGGCTGTTCAAGATAGATGCCCATCTGTCATACCGAGTTGGGAGAGGTTTGTGTGAGGACATGGGCACTGTGTGAGAGAGTAAGGGAGTGAAACTCATTGGAAAGGCGCTCATCTCGGGGAATGTGCATGGGTGGATGTCCTGTGTAATGAAAGGGCAATGGGTCAGGGCGTTGACAGGACTCCCCATTGCTCACAAATCTGTTTCCGCCCTTTCAGTTCTTGGGTGTGTGAGGATGATGGAGCCAGTAGAGTTGGCTGTGCTTTTGATTGCAGTGGACGAGGAAAGACAAATTCAATACGTGGCTGCATGTTGACAGGACGATCAGAGGGAGTGGCAGGGTCTACCAAGTTACCAAGGGTAGGACCACACATTAAGTGACTCAGAGGAGACACTTCCAAGCACGCGTCTACCAGAGGAGAACAACGTACCTCCAGATGATAGAGATCCAGTGCGGGAGATGACCGCGTCTGTCCCGATGGATGGTGGACCACCTGTGCTAGGTGATGCAGGTGTTGGCACCACATGGGCTCGGAGGTCACCCAATGCCTGCAGCTCTTAAAGTTTCATCTGTGCTGAACTTTTATGCCAGTGGCTCTTTTTAGGGCTGCATGGAAACATCTGTGGCATCCCCTGGTCCGCAGTGCACAAGTGCACAGGGAGCTGATGGATGCACTATTTGTGAGGGTTCATAACTACATCAACCTTGACTGCGACTAGGCTAGCCAGGATGCTAGAGCCATGGGCTTCATCTGTATAACCTACCAGGTCAATGGCTAGGAATTCTCTGGCAAGTAACTCACCTCCTGACCCCCCCAAAGCCTGGCCACCATCGACAAGGCACAAGTCAGGAGTGTAATGAAATGCCCCATTAACCAGTGATGTCCACAACCTGTAAATAAATTAAAAGACTTGCTTACCCCAAGTCCAGGCGATCATTGACTGCACATATGTGGCTCTGTGTTCCCAGTGGTCCCAGCATTATCACAGCGGTCTACATCCCACCCCAGGCAGAAGTGAGGAAGGCGCTGGACGTACACAGTTATAAACAACTATGAAACAGAACACCCGGAGGCCTTGTTCATCATGGCCGGAGACTTCAACAAGGCCAACCTCAAGCGTGAACTGCCAAAATTCCACCAACACATCTCCTGTCCCACCAGGAGCGAAAACACGCTTGACCACTGCTACTCAAAAATCAAGGGCGCCTACCGTTCCATCCCCCGACCGCACTTTGGGAAATCAGACCATAAGACAGAGCTCCTTCTCCCGGCATACAAGCAGAAACTCAAGCGGGATAATCCAGCTAAGAAGGTTGTGCAGTGCTGGTCCGAGGAGACAGAAGAGCTCTTACTGCTTAGAGACAGTGGACTGGTCCATATTTAAGAACTCAGCGACCAACTTAAATGAGTATGCCACCACCGTCACAGACTTCATCAGCAAATGTGTGAACGACTGCGTGCCAAAGAAAGCAGTACGTACGTTCCCCAACCGGAAACCATGGCTCAATCGTGAGATTGACTCCTGACTGAAGGACAGATCTTAGGCGTTCAAGGCAGATGACCCTGACCTATACAAGAAATCCAGGTACGACCTCCGCAAAGCCATCCGAGATGCCAAGAGAGAATATCAAACCAAGCTCGAGTCACAGACAGACTCTCGGCAGTTGTGGCAAGGACGAAACAACATAATGGGCTACAAAGTGAAGCCGAGCAGTATCTCTGGCAGCAGCACACCCCTCCCCGATGAACTCAATGCATTCTCTGCTCGGTTCAAGCAGGTAACCAACAATCCGCTGTCGAGTGCCCCAGCAGCCCATAACTCACCCACACCCACCATCACAGCTTCCAAAGTCAAATCGGCCTTCCTGAAAGTGAACCCTCGGAAGGCGACGGGCCTGGACGGGATCCCTGGTCGTGCACTCAGAGCCTGCGTGGACCAGCTGGCAGAGGTATTCGCAGACATCATTAATCTGTTCCTACTCCACTCCAAGGTCCCCACCTGCTTCAAGATGACCACCATCATACCGGTACCAAAGAAGAACCAGGCAACGTGCCTCAATGACTACCATCTGGTGGCCCTGACTTCAGTCATAATGAAGTGCTTCGAGAGTTTGATCATGAAGTGCATCACCTCCATACTCCCAGAACGCCTTGATCCACTGCAATTCGCATACCATCGCAATTGGTCCACATCAGACACCATTTCCCTGGCCCTACACTCATCCCTAGAGCATCTCGAAAACAAGGACTCCTACATCAGACACCTATTTATTGACTACAGCTTCGCCTTCAACACCATAATCCCAGCCAAGCTCATATCAAAGCTCCAAAACCTAGGCTCTCCACTCTGTAACTGGATCCTCGATTTTCTGACCAACAGACCACAATCAGTAAGAATGAACAACAACACCTCCTCCACAATAGTCCTCAATACCGGGGCCCCGCAAGGCTGCGTACTTAGCCCCCTACTCTACTCCCTGTACACACACGACTGCGTGGCAAAACTTGATTCCAACTCCATCTACAAGTTTGCTGACGATACGACCAGAGTGGGCTGGATCTCGAATAACGATGAGTCAGAATACAGGAGGGAGATAGAGAACCTAGTGGAGCGGTGTAGCGACAACAACTTCTCCCTCAATGCCAGCAAAACTAAAGAGCTGGTCATTGACTTCAGGAAGCAAAGTACTGTACACACCCCTGTCAGCATCAACGGGGCCGAGGTGGAGATGGTTAGCAGTTTCAAATTCCTCGGGGTGCACATCTCCAAAAATCTGTCCTGGTCCACCCACGTCGACGCTACCACCAAGAAAGCACAACAGCGCCTATACTTCCTCAGGAAACTAAGGAAATTCGGCATGTCCACATTAACCCTTACCAACTTTTACAGATGCACCATAGAAAGTATCCTATCGGGCTGCATCACAGCCTGGTATGGCAACTGCTCGGCCCAGGACCGCAAGAAACTTCAGAGAGTCGTGAACACCACCCAGTCCATCACACGAACCTGCCTCCCATCCATTGACTCCATCTACACGTCCCGCTGCCTGGGGAAAGCGGGCAGCATAATCAAAGATCCATCCCACCCGGCTTACTCACTCTTCTAACTTCTTCCATCGGGCAGGAGATACAGAAGTCTGAGAACACGCACGAACAGACTCAAAAACAGCTTCTTCCCCACTATCACCAGACTCCTAAATTACCCTCTTATGGACTGACCTCATTAACACTACACCCTGTATGCTTCATCCGATGCCGGTGCTTATGTAGTTACATTGTATATCTTGTGTTGCCCTATTATGTATTTTCTTTTCTTCCCTTTTCTTCCCATGTACTTAATGATCTTTTGAGCTGCTCGCAGAAAAATACTTTTCACTGTACCTCGGTACACGTGACAATAAACAAATCCAATCCAATCCCTTGGTGGGATGGGACACCCATCATGAAGCACAAAAAATTCCACCGCCTCAATGTGAAGATCGTCTGTGAAATACGATGCACATTATACAGGTGTATGACCATTTCCCAGGGACCATCCACGACATCTACATTCTCGGATGCTCTCAGATCCTGGTGGTCTTTGAGGGAGAGCAGCAACTGGAGGGATGCAAAGGGTACACATTAAAACGCGGCTCATGCTTTTACACAGGTCGAGCAGACGAACAGCCTGCTGAAGATGCAGTTCCAGTGCCTGGGTCAGTGGGGAATCCCTCCGGTACAGCCCCCAGGGGGGCATCCTGCATCATCACGGTGTGCTGCACACTATATAACTTGCCATTGTAATGGGGTGAGGAGCTGGCTGAGGAGGAGATGCAAGAGCGCCACATCTCCCATGAGGCGGACGTCGAGAAGAGTGGTAAGGGGCAACCCCCGGAGTGGGCAGAGGAAGGAACTCAGGCAATTGCCAGAGCTGCAGGGCTCAGGATGCTGTAATAGCCTCTCACTTTGGGGAGGACTAGGACTACAGTGGGCAAATGTAGAGCCGTAGAACCCCTACAGTGCGGAAGGAGACCCTTCGGCCCATCGAGTCTGCACTGACCCTCTGAAAGAGCACCCTACCATGGCTCACTCCCCTGCCCAATCCCTGTAACCCCACTGAGCCTGCATATCTTTTGGACACTAAGGGGAAATTTAGTATGGCCAATCCACCTAACCTGCACATCTTTGGACTGTGAAACGAAACCGGAACTGCTGGAGGAAACCCACGCAGACAAGGGGGGAAGGAGCAAACTCCAGACAGAGTTGCCCAAGGCTGGAATCGAACCTGTGTCCCTAGCACTGTGAGGCAGCAGTGCTAACCACTGCACCACCATGCTGCCCCCATGAGGTCTGTGGCCCTATTATTTGTGTGCCGCCAGCGGGAGGTGGTCTTGTTGATCGCTGCTTTCACGGCAGGATGCAAAAGCCACATAAACAAATGATGCAGGAGAATGATTATGATTTGCGGTGGGGACGGAACAATGTCCTCAAATCTCCTGTGAATGTCTGATTCCTGCTGGACAGAAACATGAGTGCAACCTGCCACTGTGATGAGAGGCTGAATGGTATATCTCTGCTTCTATTCCTCCGTGGTTCGGGGTGCCAGTGTGGGTCTGCACCTATTGTGCAGGTGGATAGAGTCTCGCAAGCTTTCAGCTGATGATTTCCTCATGCTGGAAGAATGCTTTTTCAGGTGATAGGCCTGTGTGTTGTCTTGGCTCACGGGGAGTTGTTGGGTGGGGAGAGATTTGGGGTATGGGGTGGGGTTTGTTGGTGTTCATAACCAGGATTACATCAGCATGACTGTGTCATTACAGCAGGAGGAGGAGGACAACCATTGAGCTGCCGTCCTCTCTGAGAGAAGACTGAGATGCGTCAAGCTTCCAACCTAAATGTGGGGTTAGCTGTGCATGCTTCCGTGAAATGAGAGTGGGGAGGTGCATTTAGGGAGGATAACATGACATTTAATACATTAAATGGTGCTAACATTAGTGATTAATCTATACTTGTGCTTAAACTCACCCGTACCCACGCTGTGACTAAAATCTCTTAACCTTCCTCACCCTAACGCTGCGTCTTGGTGTCTCCCTAGGATCCACAGCTGTAGATGAGGTGGCCTGATGACTACCATGCCCTGTGGCCTTAGTTGACATTGCTGGGCGTTCCCTGGAGGGCTGGGACATTGAGGGTCTGGGCCTACTTTCAGGAAGCACAGTTGTTGTCGTGCTACTCTCCTCAGTGTGTGGGGCTGGACTTGTGTTGCTCACAGGGAAAGGGGGGTGGGGTGGGGGGAGTCAGATGGGCTGGACACTGCCAGAGTTTCCTGGGTGAATGTCCCCAGGCTGTTTACCACTTTCCTCTTGCCTCTGGGTATATGGGAGCCCCTTGGCTGCTCCATGGGAAGGAGGGGCAGCTGCAGTGAGATCCAGAAGCCCCGTCATCCTCTGGCGCTGACACTTTTGGATATGGACAAGTGCCTGCACCGTGCAATTGATATCCTACAACATGGAGCTCAAGCCCTAGCCACGTTATGCATGACCTGAGCATGGAGTGCACATTCCGCATCAAGGTCTCCACTGAGAACGTCACCTTCGCAGTGTTGGCCTGAATGCCTCGGAGTGACGACACCATCTTCCCAGACAGAATACGATGGGACTTCCCCAAACACCTTGCAGTCTGAGGGGGGATGCTAACATCCCTTCCTGATATTCATGAATCTGCCTTTGTCTCCCCAGCATATCTGGGATCACCGTACCCAGGGGAATATCATTTGACAAAGTCTCAGCAGAATCTTGTGCACCAGAATTCCTGTGAGTGCCATATCCCTGGGATGTCCCTGCCTCTGGCTGCTGTGCGTCATCAGCTTTGAGCCGCACATCAGTGAGTGACTCCAAAATCTGCCTACTAGTTAGTCCCATCAAGGTGCGGGTATCTGCTCTGGTGGAGGGTAAAAATGATAGCTATAATGCTTCTTTGTTGCAGGTCACTGAGATATTTCCTTAGAGCTGCTCGAATTCTTCCTCTCAGAGGGCGAGGAGTTGGTCTGGGCTGGTTGAATGATTGATTTGCAAGGGAACGAGATGTCATTGGTGCATCACAGTGGCATAAGGATAGAAAATACTTAACTCATGTGAGGATGACGCCAAGGCTGGATATCTTAAGTGCTCGCAATTTTGTCTTTTGCCCCCACCTCACCCTCAGGGTAGATGCGATCCTGTTTCTTTCCGATTATGTAGTGACCTAATACACACTAGCACTGTCACCGGCTCCCATGCAGGGTTGGTAACCTTTCTGGTTGGCGGTCTTCCCGTGTGAAGGTGGAGTATGTTGCACCTCTGCTCCACCACATCCAGCATCTCGGCACGGGCCCCCTCAGAGAATCGCAGGGCTGTCTTCCTGGCTACCATTCACCGATTGGTCTGATTGCATCTTTGGAGAGAAAAGGGAGCTAATATTTTGAGTCTGGTTGACTCTTTGTCAAAGAGTCATCTAGACTCGGAATGTTTGCTCCCTTATCTCTCCACAGATGCTGTCAGACCTGCTGAGATTATCCAGTATTTTCTGCATTTTCTGTTTCTGTTTCAGATTCCAGCATCCACAATAATTTGCTCTTATTCTCCCAATTGGACTTGGAACAAGTGTTGGGGAGGAGTTTAATCATAGAATTTACAGTGCAGAAGGAGACCATTCGGCCTATCGAGTCTGCACCGGCCCTTACAAAGAGCATCCTACTCGAGCCCACGTCTCTACCCTATCCCCGTAACCCAATAACCCCCCACTTAACCTTTTTGGACACTAAGGGCAATATAGCATGGCCAATCCACCTAACCCGCTCATCTTTGGACTGTGGGAGGAAACTGGAGCACCCGGAGGAAATCCACGCAAACACGGGGAGAACGTGCAGACTCCACACAGACAGTGACCCAAGCCGGGAATCGAACCTGGGACCCTGGAGCTGCAAAACAACTGTGCTAACCACTATGCTACCGTGCTGTCCCTTTTAAAAGGTGCATCTTGATTGCTGAGATCATGTGATGCCAAGGTGAGCGAATCAGAGGTAGGTCGGCTTGAGCATGGCCTGAGACTCGTGAAAAACCTGTTTTTGAAAGTGGATGTAGATCCGATGATTTTTCTCGCTGACAATGCCGATGGGATTCTCTCTGTTTTTTTTCACTGAAGCTGACACTAGAAAAAATGTTGTAAAATTCTATTAAAACACTATTTCTCTTTACAGGTATTGCCTGACCTGCTGAGTATTTCCAGCATTTTTGATAAAGCTTCCGTGATGTGCCTTCGGGCGATTTATTGTGTACAAATACAAGTTGCCCATGGCGCATTTCGAGCATGCATTATAATATCAGTTGATGTGCTGTTCAGATATTTATCATATAGGTGACTGATGGATTAATCAACAAGACATTGAATAGGATGAAGCAATGGTCAAATGTATCTGCAGTGATCCATTTTTCAAATTACAGGATGTCACCATTGACTGCAGGAGATTGAACGGGAAGTCCATCTTGACTGTTACAGGTTGTGTTATGATGCTTTGATGTGTGAAGTCTTTGGAAGACGTATATTTGACAAAGCTATCGAGTTGCAGTCTGAATATGTGAATCGATGAGATACAAGAAAAGATTTGTAATGTTTGTCTTCTCTTCCTGCTCTCTCTGGATTTCTTTACCTCTAGAGTTCTCCAATGGGTCTATCTTAACCCCCTCCTATTTCCCATGTCCATGCTACCCTTGTGACATCTGAAAGACAATCTCAGGTTCCACATGTCTGCCAACGAGACCCTTCTCCCTTCGCTGACTAATTTACTGCACTATTTATTCAAATCCAGTACTGGATAAGCAAACATTTCCTTCAACTAAATATTGGGTAGACCAAAGCCATTGTCTCCTGGTTCACCTTGAACTCCATATGCTAGTCATCAACTCCATCTCTTTCCCTGATAATGGTTTAATGTTGAACCAGACCACTTGCAATCTTGGTGCTGCATTTTGATGTTAAGATGAGCTTCCAGCCTTATACTCTCTCCATCACTCAGACACTTACTTCCACCTCTAACTCTGCCCCTGCCACAATGTATTTGCTGTTGATGCCCTCATCCGTTGTTTCCAGGCTTGTCTATTCCAATAATTTCTTGATCAACTTGCTCGGCTGAATGATTACTGACCAGTTGCTCCTGTCAGTGTTTCGAGCATGAAGTTGTCACAAAGCATGTTTTAAAGATCTTCTTGTTCCACATAATGATCAGTTACAGTTTGCCTACCACCCTCCTAAATCAGTGGATGGCACTGTTCTGACCTTGGTCCACCTGCTTCAATAGCACACAGATAGATTAGGCAACTATGCTCGTGGTACATTTCTTGATTTCTCTTCAGCTTTTAATACCATTGCAACCATTCAAGCTTACTGAAAAACTTTGATGTTAATTCCACTCTCCTACTTTGGATCAGCAATTTCCTTCATAACAGGACATCATAGGTATTAGTTTTCATGATTTATTCAGAGCCTATGTTAGCGATTGCTACATTTCCTGTGGGCTGTATACTGTCACCTTTACTTTTCATCCCCTATACGAATGATTGTTGATCAAAGTATTGTTATGGGCCAGGGTTTAGAGAACCCCAAAGTGTATCATGGAGTTCACCTGACTCACAGCTTTTAACAGATTGTGGTTATGGGGAGCACACGGGCCTACCTTACAGGTGTAGCGCTTCAGAGAGAGTTAAAGTACTTTTAAATTAAAACAATGTTTATTTATGATATCAGATAACACTTTATAAACCCACAGTGAACATCTTAACAACTGTCAACATTAATAAATCCCCCAAAGAATACAGTACTCTATAAGTAACTCTTAATCTTTCCTTGCAACATCCATAAGACAAAAAAGAACCCTTTTTACAGAAAGACATTAGGTTTAACTTCTCTACTGAGAGCAGTTACCACTTTGAAATCACCAAATGAACATTCTTTAGCTTGCAGAGATTCATACACATCTTGCTGTGACTGCAGCTTCTCCAAATCTAAAATGAAACTAAACACACCCTGTAGCAGACAGCCCAAAGCGAAAGTAAAAGCAGACAGACAGCCCAGCTCTACCCACTCTCTGACATCACTACAACGATCTAATGAACACCCATTTCTTAAAGGTACACCCACTACAGCTATTCGATAAACACCCATTTCTTAAAGGTACTCTCACATGACAGTATACAATGACATAACGACCATGAAGTATGCAGATGAAAGGTATTTGTGGGCCTCATCAGGAATAATTAGGTAAACTAAAGGAACCCAGTGAAGAATGTTGTAAAATTCTGTGATAATTCTCTTAAACTGAACTAAAACAAGATAAAAGAACTTGTTATAGACTTTAGGAATAAAAATCAGTTAATGATATCGTGCTTGTGAAGATTCTCTCACTCTGCACCCCCCCGGCCCCCCCACGCCAGAAGGAACTATACAAATAGTCAAACTTTGACTGTCAGTGATGATGGAACTATGTACCATTAAATATAAAAATCAATAAAAACATTTAAAAAAATAATGTGGATATTGAAATAGTTACTAACTACATCTACTTGGGTGTCAATGTAGATGATAAGTTGAATTGGAGGGAGCAATGCAGAGAAGTGGTAACCAAGGAACATCCACTGTTATACTATCTTGGAAAATTAAAAAACATTTTGAGCAGATCCTGTAATCATAACACCCTTCTATAGGGCTGTGGTTGAGAGTTCTATACTTTTTGGATGTCTCGTTTAGTACTGTTGTCCGAGGAAAGCATGTTCTCTAAGCGTACAGAGATTATTGAATCTGGCAGGAAGAGTATTTGATGAACAGGTCTTTCTTGATGAAATTTGCTCTTGGAAGAATTCTGATGAAAATAAAGAGCATCAGGGACAAGGCAAATCACCCCTTGTTTTATATTACTGCTGATTGGGTTCAGGGAAAAGGCGACAATCCCTCAGAGGCAGGATATTTCAGTTGCTGAACTCATTAGTGCTCTTCTCTGTAAGATCTTCGATCAGGAGTGTGATGTACGGATGAGGATATGCACTCAGATTGGGGCTGACTGACTGATGATTTTAATGCATTGGATAGTTTTTCACACATATTTTATTTAAAGTTAATTCTCTGTGATATGGCATATTCTTTCTTTTGTTGTTGTTTTTCATTTATATGCAATGTTTTAATGTATGAGCAATGTACCCAAAATAAATTTCCATATGGCCAATAAAGTGAAAATTGAATTGAAATAGAACTTTTTAAAAAGGCTTGCATTTATCTAGCTCCTTTCAGGACCTTTGGTTGTTCCAAACTACTTTACAACTAATGAAGCCCTTTTAAAATGTAGGCACAGTTGTAATGTGGGAAATGCAGTAGCCAATTTGTGCACAGTAAACTTCTATGAACGGCAATGGGCTAATAACCTGATCATCTGTGTTTTTGTGATGTTCATTGAAGGATAAATATTGGTCAGGATCCTGGGGATAAACACCCCCACCCTGACCTTTCTTCAAAATAATGCCATGGGATCTTTTATATCTACCTGAATGGGAAAACAAGGTATTGTTTTAACATTTATACAAAGGCTAAATACACCACTATCCAGGACAAAGCAACCACTTGTTTGGCACCGCATGAAGCACAATAAACATTCATTCCCTTCACCATCAGTGAATTGTAGTACAGTGCATACCACCTACAGGATACACAGCAGCAACTGGAAAGGGTCCTTTGACAGCACCCAATCTATACCACTTAGAAGGACATGGGAACTTGACCACCAGCAAGTTACCCTCCTGACTTGGAAATACATTGGACTGGATTCTCCGATCCTGCGGCTATGTCCGCAGGACCGGTCTTGTCTTACAACAAGAAAGTTGGCACTGCCCCCGCACCGATCCTCCCTTCGGTGAGGGCTAGCAGCCGCGCAACATCGGCTTTACCTGTGGATATGGCGCCGGCAGAGCAAGGACACGGCCTGCCAAAAACTGCCTCCCTGTAACCAGCCTCGCCATCCTCGGACCACCGCCCACCAGTCCCCCCAGCCTCCGACAAAGGCTTGCCTGCCAGTGGAACGGCTCCCACCCCCCCCGCCCCCCCCCCGACTGTGACGGCGCTGCACTCATTCCACAGCCGTCACGCGAGGTCCCCGAATGGTGTGAGCACACGTGTCCCACGCCATCGGGGACACGGCCCATTGGGGGAGGGCGTCAGGTGACATTTTGAGGCTGTCCATACAGCATGCGGCGTAATCGGAACGCCATTTTTGAGGGGGCAGAGCATCGCAAAAACGGCGCCGTCCCTGATTCCTGCGTAAACGGGGATTCTCCGGCCAATCGCCCAACGAGATTTCAGCATCAGCGATCGGAGAATCCCGCCAGTTCTCTTTCCTTTACTGTAACTGGGTTAAATTACTGTAATGGAAGGTAATGACATAGTTGTACTGTCACTGGATAATAACCCAGGGTAATGCTCTGGGTACCAGGTTTGAATCCCACCATGGCAGAGGTTTAAAATGTAATTCAATTGAATTAAAAGTCTAATGATGACCATGACACCATTGTGGATTGTTGTAGAAACCCATCCGGTTCATTCAGGCCCTTTACGGAAGGAAATTTGTTGTGCTTACCTGGTTTGACCTACATGTGCTTGACTCTTAAATGCCTTCAGGGATGGGCAATAAATGCTGGTCCAGCCAGCAACGCACACATCCCATGAACAAACAAAAGAAAAGGTACCTCAGATATTTAAAGGGCCACAGCACTTACAGGGCTGGCTGCTTGGTGATAAGGAGTAGCTGATGAAACAATGACTCATGATACCTGGGATTCGTCCTCAAATACCTCAGAGGAAAGATATAATGGGGCGCATAGTTTGGCAAGGTCAGCCATTCAGCAGACCATTGGCATGCTGAAGATGGACTGAACAGGTGGGGCTCTGCAGTACCCTCCAGAGAGGGTGTCCCGCATCATTGTGGTCTGCTGCACCCTGCAAAACCTGGCACTTCAAAGGGGAGATCACATACTAGAAGGAGACATGGGGGAAGGCTGAGAACTCCTCAGATGGTGAAGACCTGGAAGGGCATGAACCTGAAGAGAGTGATGCTGGAGAGCTCCCATGTGAGGATACGATCAAAGGTATGCCTTGGTAATACGAAGATTCACTGCTGGGAAGTGTTGTGGACACCAAGGTAGTAGAAATGAATGCCAAATGAGTTGATGTCACCTGAAAAACAGTGGAAGCACACTCTCCGAGCAGGTCCTGGGAGCAAAAACCTTTCCCTTAGGCAAGGAAGCAAGTGTGAGATCTCAGTGTTTAAAACATGTCTTGCCCGTCACTTGCCCATGCTTCCTGCACACTGCAGATCATATTCAGATTAAACACAGAAGTTGGCAGGTTCCTGACAGCTTTCTGACGCACTGACAATATCAGTACATTGCAGTCTGCTCGTAAAGCCACCCAGCTGGTTAGGTTAAGATTGTCCCATATTATGCGCATAATTTGGTTTATTAATTTTACAGTTATAAAACCTTGTACCTTTTTTTTACAACTTCTTCGTTCCTGTAAAGTGCAGTTTCCAATCAGAATAGCATGGTCAATCTAAAAAACAGATTAACTGCTGAAACGTGTTTCACTAATCACAGCTAATCTGGCTTTATGTGGCTGAAGAATGTTCACAAAGAAGCTGCTCATAAAATGTGATATGATTAAGGGTATACTAATAATATTGGAAACTCAAAATAATATGTCCATTTATTCAACTACTTGATGGGCGAGGGGGAAGTTTTGTCTGACAATATAACAGATCAGCACAAAAACAAGAAGAAAATTAACCGATTTAGCCAGAGCTCACAGAGCATACCTAATATCAAGCCATGTGAAAAGATTCAGCTGGAAGAAGCTGGACTGTGTGGATGGTAAAGCTTTGCGAATAAACAAATGTGATCACAACCATGAAGAGGTTATGAAAGAAAGTTTGAGGTACATGAAATAAAATGATTAAGTTTTGAATTATATTTCATCCATTTTTTGGTGATCAAGGATGTGTGGCCTAAAGCAACTGATGTGAGCAAAGACTCAAAAGAAAATCATATTTTTGCAGTCTCTGTGCTGAGAAAGTACATAACGCTGCAGTTTCCGAAGAGTTAGACACTGCCAAGACTTCAAAATATGGACAATAATATTTATGAGTATCTTGAAGATTGAGCAATTTAGGAGGTCCTGCTGGTTGTCTCTGAGTTGGAAGCTCTGGTCCTAGTCCTACTCCAAGAAAGGTGATTCAGAACAGGGCTAAACAGGTTGATGGTCAGCATGTAAATCATTCTAACATACCTAGGATAGCGGATGAGACTTCTATATGAACATAGAACATACAGTGCAGAAGGAGGCCATTCGGCCCATCGAGTCTGCACCGACCCACTTAAGCCCTCACTTCCACCCTATCCCCGTAATCCAATAACCCATCCTAACCTTTTTGGTCACTAAGGGCAATTTATCATGGCCAATCCACCTAACCTGCATGTCTTTGGACTGTGGGAGGAAACCGAGGCACCCGAAGGAAACCCACGCAGACACGGGGAGAACGTGTAGACTCTGCACAGACAGTGACCCAGCGGGGAATCGAACCTGGGACCCTGGCGCTGTGAAGCCACAGTGCTATCCACTTGTGCTACCGTGCTGCCCAATATATATAGAATCTCTACAGTGCAGAAGGAGGCCATTTGACCCACCGAGTCTGCACTGATCCTCTGAAAGAGCACCCTACACAGGCCCCCTCCCCCACCCTATCTACATAACGACACATAACCTACACATCTTTGGACACTAAGGGGCAATTTAGCATAGCCAATCCACCTAACCTGCACACCTTTAGACTGTGGGAGGAAACCCACGCAGACACGAGGAGAACGCTCAAAGTCCACACAGTCACCCATGGCCAGAATTGAACCCAGGTTCTGGTGCTGTGAGACAGCAGTGCTAACCAATGTGCCACCATGCCACCTGGTCAGCTGTTCTCCAGTTCCCAATCCTAGATAGGGAAGGGTAGTGACAGGAAGGGTATACTGCTGTAAAACCACCATCCCAAATCATAAAAAAATGCTTCATATCAAAGTGATCAACAAACATTGTGGTGACCCTTTGTAACATGGGAAAAGCCAAAGGTTGAAAAAGAAAATGAGAGTAGTAGGAATTTTTATAACACCAGAAAACCAAGATTACGCAAGAATAGTTTTCAGGGCACTTCTAAGATGAAACAGTGAGATTGTGTAAAAATTGGTAAAGGTCCATGAGACACTGATAATCATTATGAGGGGGTTACTGAATATTGGAGAGAAACTAGTGCAACAGAGTAAGGTGACATTCATAGTCAAGAAGGGTGACAAACTACCCTTACTTCATTATCCTTACAACAGCTCAATAAATAGCAATAAGTGTGGCTTTTGAAGAACGAACTTCCACTTGGCCAACCTACTTGACTTATTGAGGAAGTGCCTGTGTCAAATTCTGCATTATTAAACAACTTGACTTTCAAAACAAATTTATAAAATACCATATAAAAGGCCACATGCTGACTTCAAAAGTATGGGAATTTAAAGGGTTATATGTTGCAAGAATCTTGAATGTTCCTTTACTTTTCCTGGGACCAACTCAGATTTATAGAGCAGCCCTACAGAATTCACTTTGGCCCGTAACTTCCTGCTAGTGGCGGGAAGCCACGGGCCGCCGATTTTAAAAGAGAAATATATGCACCTACTGATGCTCCAATGATGCGTCCAACCTTCCTTTATCTTCGGCAGCCTGGGGCCTCCAGCGCGGCGCAAGAGGAATGCAGCCCCACCTCCATATGAGGCGGTCAGCTTGGGAATGCCCATTGATACAGGCATTTAACCAGCAGATTTAGATTTAAAACAACAGGTAACTATTTTAACAAGTGGCTTAAAGGCATGTAGGCATTTTATTAATAGTTTTTTTAAATGCTTTTTCTTTTAAACAGGCATTACTATTGTTATTAATTATTCGGACTTCGTACATTCTCTCCATTTCTGCGTGGGTTTCCTTCGGGTGCTCTGGTTTCTTCCCACAGTCAATAAATGTACAGATTGGGTGGATTGGCCATGCTATGTTGCTCGTTAGTGTCCAGGATGTACAGGTAAGGTTCCAAGGATAGGGCGGGCAGTTGACCCATGAAGGGTACTCTTTCCGAGGGTCGGTGTGGACTCGATGGGCTGAATGGCCTCCTTCTATTTGTAGAGGGGAGGGAGGAAGGGGAGTATTTTGACAATTGTTAATCGACAAACTCAACATTTCAAATTAGCAGCTGCTGAAGTGCAATGTTCTGGCACACATCTCCTCTGACGCCATTTCTGGATGAAATGTTCATCCTTAGAAGCCTCAGTGATTACTTCAAATGGTTTAACAAAGTTTAATGCCTTAGTTTATATAAGCAAGCCTCCTGTAAGCTAATGTCTGACAGGTATTGCAGCAAATCAATCACCCACCCCTAAGACTGCACTGCCAAAGGACCAAAGCTGCAACTTCCTTCTGTGAGAAAAACACAAATAAATTAAACAATGGAATCTTCTAACCTCCACAAAGCCTATCTCCATGACAACAAGGCACGTTTTGGGATTGTTCCAAATAGAAATGTAAACTAATTATATGTTTACCTTCAACACAACTCCTTTATGTAACCCATATAAATAACTTATGCCACTAAAGGGTATGATTGCCCACTCTCCAGGCTCATTTGGCCCTATTAAGAAACCCTCCATATTTACAAACTACCTCCAGCTTATTTTCATTTGGCACCTATGAGACCAATGTAATCCTTTATTGAGTCAAGTATAAACTTCTTGTTCTACCAAAGATAGTAAGAAGTCTTACAACACCAAGTTAAAGTCCAACAGGTTTGTTTCGATGACACTAGCTTTCGGAGCGCTGCTCCTTCCTCAGGTGAATGAAGAGGTATGTTCCAGAAACATATATATAGACAGATTCAAAGGTGCCAGACAATGCTTGGAATACGAGCATCAGCAGGTGATTAAATATTTACAGATCCAGAGATGGGGTAACCCGAGGTTAAAGAGGTGTGCATTGTGTCAGGCCAGGACAGTTGATAGGATTTTGCAGGCTAGATGGTGGGGGATGAATGTAATGCGACATGAATCCCAGGTCCCGGTTGAGGCCGCACTCATGTGTGCGTAACTTGGTTATAAGTTTCTGCTCGGCGATTCTGTGTTGTCGCGCGTCCTGAAGGCCGCCTTGGAGTATGCTTACCCGGAGATCAGAGGCTGAATGCCCTTGACTACTGAAGCGTTCCCCGACGCGCGACAACGCAGAATCGCCGAGCAGAAACCTACCAGGGGCTTTTCACAGTAACTTCATTGCAGTGTTAATGTAAGACTACCTGTGACAATAAAAGATTGTGTTTTGTTTACATGGACCACATTCAATGTATAATTTTTTGGAAATGTCTTCCATTTAAAAACGAATGCTAACAATAACGAATGGCTGCTGTTGGTCAGGTGACTTTTGAAATTTCTGCGTAAAGTCTCTGGAAAATTCCGGATTGAATAACCTTGGGTAAGGGCCTCTCCCTAAATGGAGGTACTCAGATGGAACCCATTTGTGTAATTTATGCAAAACTCCAACAGAAATAGGCTTCCAAGCATCATGGGCGAGATTCTCCACTCCCGCGCCGGTGGGGAGAATCGCCTGGGCCGCCAAAATTCCATGGACGCCGGTCCAACGCCCTCCCGCGATTCTCCCAAGCGGCGGGAACGGCCCCGTCGAGTTCCGCGGGCCGCAGGCCGGAGAATCGCCAGAGACACCCAAAATGGCGATTCTCCGGCACCCCCGCTATTCTCAGGCCCGGATGGGCCGAGCGGCCAGGTCAAAACGGCGGGATCCCCCCGGCGCCATCCACACCTGGTCGCTGCCGTCGGGAACAGCGCGGGAACGCTGTGGGGGCGGCCTGCGGGGGGGGGGGGGAGGGGGGATCCTGCACCGGGGGGTACCTCAAATGTGGCATGGCCCGCGATCGGTGCCCACCGATCGTCGGGCCGTCCTCTCTGAAGGAGGACCTCCTTCCTTCCGCGGCCCCGCAAGATCCATCCGCCATTTTCTTGCGGGACGGACTCAGAGAGGACGGCAACCACGCATGCGCGGGTTGGTGCCAGCCACCCACGCATGCGCGGGTGACGTCAGTTATGCGGCGCCGGCCGCGTCATCTATGCGGCGCCGCCTTTACGCGGCGACAAGGCCTGGCGCGTGTAGATGACGCAGCCCCGATGCTAGCCCATTGTCGGGGCCTGAATCGGTCGGGATCGGGGCCGTTTCACGCCATCGTGAACCTTGACAGCGTTCACGACGCCGTGGGCACTTCGGCGCGGGAATGGAGAATCCCGCCCCATGTCTCCAAGTTTAAAACTTAGCAAAGAAGGCTGCAGAAGCCAGCTTATACTAAGTGTGTGAGTGTACAGATTGTCCATCCATTCCCCACTTTCTATCAATGCCTTCTAGATTTAAACCATTCTGGGTGGACATAGGTGGTAATCATGTGATCAAAACTGTCTCTAGAGAATAAATCTATTATCTTAAGAACCAAAAAGAAACAGGTCAGTCAGCAAAAAAGACAAGTAAGAAGCAGCAGCTGCAAGGTATGCTCTTATAAACCCGGAGGCTGTAATATCTTAAATTGTCTCCCAGCCATTCATTTTCAAAGTCCACCAAAGTCCATCTATGACTCTGTGACACCACCAGTGCAGTAACCTGAGCTCCTGATAAGGAAAACAATGTGACTAACTTTGCAATCTGCTGAACATACATTTATTTGAGGGAATCATGCAGTATCCTGCCATGTCATTCCATCTTTTAAGCAACTTAGACTACCTCTTTGGAATGAACCGCCTTTTTCAAAGGGCCTACAATAACTGGTTTTCATCTGATAAGCCAAACACAGGAACAATGAACAATTCTTTTGTCTACAACTTGTAAAAGTGCACTATTTTATCATTTTCAAATGTGTGTGAGCGAGTGATGTAGCATTTAGACTTTCAGGGTGAATGCATGAATAGATAATCCTCTTTATTTAAACCCACAAAAGCTTTCTGCTGGTTATTTAAGATTGATAGACACTCGGGGATTGAGAAACATAACTACCTTCATTTCCAAAAGTGAACTGATTCCGAACAATGTAAGGGAAAGGGGACAAGGGTTTGTATTTTCTCCCCCTCTGTCCATAACAACCTTAATTCTGAAACCGAAAGTTACTTTTGTTAACATGTGAATTATAAACTAGACATTCACAACAGATCCCACAGCGATAGGAACAAAATGTACCTGTGAGAATTAGTAACTTCAGAATATGGATAGAAGAATTGGGTGGAGTTCTGCAGAGTTAAGCTCAATGCTTGGATTCTGGTGGGCTTTTTTGAAAGCTACATAAATAACCTGAATATTAATTTGAAGTTTTCAAGATTTGCTGAAAAGCAGCAAAAACAGGAAATATACAATAAATCTAGAGAGAGATTTAGATTAATTACGTAATTCGAATGACAAATGGCAAAGGAAATTAAAATGATAACTAATGTATTGTGCATATGTGATTATTTGAAATGCCCAATTAATGGAATAAAATTAGCAGATGGAGAATTAAAAAGTTAACAATAGTAAACTTATCACTTAATTTTCCAATATAGGTAAACTAATGACACACTCAGATATACAGTTAGAACAATAGAATACAAGACTACAGAGATTAGCCCATAGCTCATAATGTATACGTTAGATCAACATTCGAGAACTGCATTTAACTTGGTTCCCATGCTAGTCAACCACAAAATATATAATTTAGTTGGAAAAGTTGCTAAATCTAAATTGAACAAACTTTTAGCAAAGATTAGGTTTGCAGTATAGAAAGAAGGTGGGGTAAAAATAAAACGGAGCCCATTATTTGACTCAGCCCTGATGTGGTGTTGGCAGTACATGCTTGAACAGAGAGACATATACAGTTTTGGAAATAGCTGTCAATACTCTCACTCCTCCACAGGAAACTTGGTCCACATCATAAGTAGGTTTTAGGCTGCCATGCCTCACTGGGAATGACTCTTATGTATGCTCCAAGATGAAAGATATGGGGCGTCATTCTCCGCCGGCGGGAGTCTCCGTTTTTCCGGCGCCCGGGGGTTTCCCGACTGCGTGGGGCTGCCCCACAATGGGAAACTCCATTGACCGGCCGGTGTTACGGAGACTCCCGCCGGCCGGTCGGGGCAGAAATGTGGCGGGGCGGGTAGGAGAATTTTGCCCATGGAGAGGGCAATAGCGGGGTTTCACATCTTTAGTGTGGAATTTTAAAATTAATTTGCGGGCTGTAGACGTCACTGGCTGGGCCAGTATTTATTACCCACCTCTAATTGCCCATGAGAAGGTGGTGGTAAGCTGCCTTCTTGACCCGCTGCAGTCCATGTGGTTTTGGTGTACTCACAGTGTTAGGGAAGGAGTTCCAGGATTTTGACCCAGCGTCAGTGAAGGGATAGCAATATATTTCCAGGTCAGGATGGTGAGTGACATGGAGGGGAACGTCCAGGTGATGATGTTCCAAGGTATTTGCTGTCCTTGTCCTTTTAAATGGTTGTAGTTGTGGGTTTGGAAGCAGTCTAAGGAGTATTGGTAAGTTTTTTGTTCTTGAACTGCTGCAGTGCCTGTGGTGTAGGCATACTCAGTGCTGTTAGGGAGTGACTTTCAGGACTTTGACCCACTGACAGTGAAAGACCGGTGATATATTTCTATGTCAGGATGGTGAGTGACCTGGAAGGGAACGTCCAGGTGCTTCCATGTGTCCTTCTAGATGATAGTGGTCGTGGATTTGGAAGATGCTGCCTAAGGAACCTTGGTGATTAATGCAGTGCATCGTGTAGATGGTACACACTGCACCTACTGTGCGTCGGTGGTGAAAGGAGTGAATGTTTGGATGGGTTGACAGGCATGTAGGCTGCTTTGTCCTGGATGGTGTTGTACTTCTTGAGTGTTGTTGGAGCTGCACTCATCCAGGCAAGTTAAGAATATTCCATCACACGTCTGACTTATGCCTTGTAGATGGTGGACAGGTTTGGGAGAGTCAGAAGTTGAGTTATTCACTGAAGGACTCCTGGCCTCTGACCTTCTCTTCTAGCCACAGTGTTTATATGACTAGTTCAGTTCAGTTTCTGGTCAACAGTAACCCCCAGGGTGTTGAAAGTGGGGTATTCAGTGATGATAATGCCATTGAATGTCAATGGTTAGATTCTCTCTTTTTGGAGATGTCTGCCACTTGTGTGGCATGAATGTTTCCTGCAACTTGTGAGTCAAAGCCTGGATATTATCCAGGTCTTGCAGAGTTTGGACAGGAACTGCTTCCATATCTGAGGAATCATGAATTTGGCTTAGCATTGTGCAATCATCAACAAAAATACCCAGTTTTGATCTTATATAGGAAGTAAAACCATTGATAAAGCAGCTGAAGATGGTTGGACCTAGGACACTAGGGGAAAAGTTCCTGCTCTTCCTGGTAAACATGTGAAGTTTAAAAAAAAAAAATTAACACTTAGCATTTGTTAGTGGTCGCAGAGGCAGCTGAAGAATCCTGAATGCGCTATGGGCCAGATGCCTACCCCAATTGATAATTGTATATTAATTTTGTTTAATTGTATGCAGGTGGTGAGAATTAACTGAGGATACATTTGTGCTTCTATAAAAAGAAACAGACAGAAATGATGGTTGTTGGGATAGAAGGCACTGTTTGCACTGTGTAACTGTGAATGAAAGCTTGGGAATGTGTGTTAAAGATCCACTTCAGTTCTATCGTTTTCAGCCTGGCTTTTGGCAATATAATGCTGATCAGAAATAACTAATTCTGTGAAGGGGCCCTTAATTAATTTAGGTTAACCCATTGACATATTTTAGGAGTGCACCTAAAACCTACAAATTTAGGAGAAGGACCAACACCTATACAGATTGGTCTGCTTTGCATCGGTTTTACACTAGATAATCCAACATAACACATACCAATTTCTACCCTGGTGATGAAGGCTCATGTGAAGCCTAACCAGCGACTAAGACCAATTGGACCAAATGCCCAGTTTCTGAGTTTTAAGTTCTTTGTGTGTAATTTCACATAACATCTTTGCTCAAAAGGCATACCAGTGAGACTGCCTGGTGGGTGGGAAGATTTCATTGGTTTTGTAACAGTAGGAAATGTGGTGGGAGGGGTGACTCAATTAGGTGGGAGCTGAAATTTCACTTTCCCAATGGTGGGTTCAAATTTACAGATTAGCTCAGTGGCATACTTGTGGCAGGTCAGGCCTCAAACTGTTCCCTGGTTGTTATGAATACTCAGTATATACTAAAACACTTTGAAATTACGTCCTAACTTCATGATAAAGTCAGCGAGGTACAAGAATCTCATGGAACCCAGTTCACATTTATAGAAAGGTAGCATGCAACAGTTTACTTTATGCAGTTGTGCCTGAGGTCAGCAGTCTTTTCTCATTTAACTGTGTGGTACAAGGGAGGGGGGCAGAATACCAGCTTGCAGTGGATATATGCAGTGCCACGGATATGTCAGTGGTGAGTTGAGCGCAACATCCTTTAGGCTAAGATCAAGCATGAGATCAGGTGTAATGCTTGTTCTTGTCTGCTGGAATTTAGGATGTCTCTTTTGTGGAGGCGGTAGTATCTTGAAAGATTGGTGACCACCAAGTGGATTAATGAATAAATGTATTTTTAAGGCAACTAACTATTTAACAGAGTGAGATAAAGGCTACCGTACTCCACACCTCCAAACTCTTAACTAATGATAAAACCTGTCGCCAGCCCCAGGATTTGCGTGTTCTGGCCCGATTGGCCCTATGGGTCACATGTCCCTCCGAGAACTCGGTCCCTTTAAAGGGACATGCTACCACATACCTCCCCCTTTCCCCTTAACACATTATAATAACAGTGGAACTTTTTACAATATTATATAACAAATGGATCTCAGCACAGTTACTCAAAGGGTAAGTCAGTCTGGGGACTTCCTGATCCTTTGGGGACGTCATAATTCACCACCGGCTGCTCACACAGTAGAGGTAACTTTGATTTGAAACTCAATGGGTTGACTTTCAACATCCGAAGGTGCGTAGGTACACAAATTTTCCCAGTCCCTTTTGAACATTACTGATGACTTCCTCAGGTAGAATGCTGCAGCATTACTTCCACCCATAACAATATCACTGTCAGGCATACCAGGGCCAGGCTGTCCCACTGGTTCGGTGTGCGATTCTCTCCCTCTCAAATGGTCCAGGTTTTTCTTCACCCTGTTTCCTTGGACATGTATCTCATATGACACTGGACCTTTTCTGTCCACGACCGTTCCAGGATCCAATTTGGACCAGCACCAAAATTCTTTACATATACCAAGCTGTCCACCTCAAATGTTCTCTTCTTTGCATTCTGTTTTACCTGCACTCTCTCAGTCAAATTCGCAAATATCAGGTCCAACTGTGATCTAATGCATCAGCCCATTAGCAACTCGGTGGGTGTAACATCTGTGGTGATATGAGGTGTTCTTTAGGCGGGTAGGAAATGGGCCAATGTGATTTGTAGAGAGGCTGATGACTGTTTCTTCATGGTGGCTTTGAATGTTTGGACGGCTCTCTCTGTCAGTCCATTTGAAGCAGGACAATAGGGAGCAGTTCGAATATGATGAACACCATTGGTTCTCATGAACGGTTCGGATTCTTCAATAGTAAAATCAGTCCCTTTACTGAGACCAGCACCTCACGCAACCCGTGGTTGGTGAATGTCTGTTGGAGTTTTTCGATCATTGCTGAAGAAGTCATGGACTTTGTGCATGTCCAGACACATGGAGTGAGCATCTATGATGAGCAACAACATGTAATGGGCCTGCAAAATTGATGTGTAATTGCACCCATGGCCACTCCCAAGAGTGCATTAAGACCGCAGATGGCAAGTTTTGCTGCATTTGCCACTGCTCACAGTGTTTGATCAGATTGTCTACGTCGATATGCATCCCACACCATCACATATAACAGCGTGTGAACATTTTCATCTTTATCATCCAGGATTTGCACAGTGTAGCTCTTTCAATAATAGCTATCTAGCGAGGGGTGGAATGACCACCCTTTCTCCTCATAATAATACACTGTCTTCACAACTTAACTAGACTTTTCTTATCTGAAAGGGTTGTAACTGCTCAGACCTGTTATCATGATCCCAGCTGTGGAGGAATCATCAGCAGAATTCTCTTTTTCATAGAATTTATCATAGAATTTACAGTGCAGAAGGAGGCCATTCGGCCCATCGAGTCTGCACTGGCTCTTGGAAAGAGCACCCTACCCAAAGTCAACACCTCTACTCAATCCCCATAACCCAGTAACCCCACCCAACACTAAGGGCAGTTTTGGACACTAAGGGCAATTTATCATGGCCAATCCACCTAACCTGCACATCTTTGGACTGTGGGAGGAAACCGGAGCACCCGGAGGAAACCCACGCACACACGGGGAGGATGTGCAGACTCCGCACAGACAGTGACCCAAGCCGGAATCGAACCTGGGACCCTGGAGCTGTGAAGCAATTGTGCTATCCACAATGCTACCGTGCTGCCCCAAACTGAAACTAAGTGTTGACGCCGGGGTAAGATTCCCGGACTTCCATAATAGCAAAACTGGTACGGTACCTGGACCTATTCAGTGACCATTGAGGGGCTAGCACTAGCGCCACCAGGAACACAATCAATTCCAATGAGAAATGGTGCAGGATTCGCCGGGTCCGTGATTGACATTTGGGAGGATGAAAAACTGCAACTGCATATACACATTACAATCCCCACACACACCATCCCAGCCAACACGACGGCACTGGTTGTGCTGGAGCATGCCCATCCCACTGATGGGCCGACTGGGGCCAGAGGACACCTGGGGGTTGGCCCGATTGGCACCCATATGACTTGTGGACCTAAGTTCACAGTAGCAGTCAGTGGTGTGCACAGCTGCATGGTTGCCTGGCAGGCTGCAGCAATGGTGCTCTGTGCCCTCCACCCCGACCCCACAGCCCACCTCCTGGACAGGCCTCGCTACTCCTCCCGGCCCTGTCAGAAGTCCCCAGGCTAGCGGCACAACTGTCAACACACTATGGCAACATTGAACACTTCCCGTACCTCCTCTCTCTCTCTCAGCAGCCATGGCTCCTGTTTCTCCATTTTTAAAAGCACAAGTGAACATCGCTGTCGGGAATTTGCATCGGTGGAAGAGGAGAATCGGGGAGGCCCTGGAGAATACCGGGTCAGGCCCGCTAATGATATGCCAAGGGGCTTTGCTGTACGTGTGGAATGGAATGCATTGACGCCGCTGATGAGGCATCGGAGAATCTCGATTTGGTGTGAAACTAGCACCAGCCACGATTTCTGAGTCAAAACCGATTCTCCATCCAATCCCATTTCCCGATTCTGCCGTCAGCCGACAGAATTCCTCTCGATATGTTTGAATCGAGATAAAATGTTATCTTTTTGAGTCTAAAAGTTGGCATGTCGACACTGGCAATGTTTCGAGAAAGCTTAATGCAAGAACGATTTCCTACGATACTGGCGAGGTGGTATACTTTTGGATAGGAGAAGGTAGCTTAAAGCATCCACATTTGAAATGTATGTGCCCGGCCTATGTTGAAACGTATACTCATAGGCTGCCAACAATAGAGCCCAGCGTTGCACCCCAGCTAAAGCTGTGGGGGGAATATCCTCCCTAAATATGCCCAACAGGGGTGTGTAGTCAGTAATTACTATGAGATGTTGTCCATAGACATATTGATGGAACATTTTCACTCCAAAGATTATTGCTAGTTCCTCTTTTTCGATTTGCGAGTAAGCTTGTTTGGCATCGGTCAGATTCCTTGAGGCATTAGCAAAAGGCCTTTCTGCACCATCTTCCATCTTCTGTACTGAAACAGCTCCGATTCCATAAGCAAAAGGCCTTTCTGCACCATCTTCCATCTTCTGTACTGAAACAGCTCCGATTCCATAAGCAAAAGGCCTTTCTGCACCATCTTCCACCTTCTGTACTGAAACAGCTCCGATTCCATAAGGAGACTCGTCACAGGTAAGAATGATCTCTTTTGAGGGGTTAAAATGAACGAAGAGACGAAATGACTGCAAAGCTCGTTTGACCAGTTCAAAGGCTTCTTTCTGATGCTCTCTCCAATGCCACCTATGGTGCTTCTTGAGTAGCGTGTGTCGGGGTGCAAACATTGTAGAAAGATTAGGAATAACTTTGCTATAATAATTCACCATTCCTGAAAAGGATTTCAATCCTGATGTATTTTTCGGGGCTGTGCTTACTTAATAATGAGCAAATTGACACAGGGAGTGACAAGGTATTGGAGGTGTTGGCAGGCTTAAAAGTCAACAAATCTCCAGGTCTGGATGAATTGTGTCCCAGGCTGCTGTGGGTGGTGAGGGAGGAGATTGAAGGGGCTCTGATCCAAATTTTTAATTCCTCCCTGGCCACAGGGGAGGTGTCAGAGGACTGGGGAGCAGCTAATGTGGTTAGACTATTTTAAAAAGTTGTAGAGATACGTCAGGGAACTACAAAACAGTGAGTCTCATGTCAGTGGCAGGGAAACTATTGGAGAAAATTCTGAAGGAGAGAATCTATCTTCATTTGGAGAGGCAAGTTTTGATCAGGGATAGTCAGCATGGCTTTGTCAGAGGGAGGTCATGTCTAACAAATTTGATTGAATTTGGTAGCCAGGTGTGTAGATGAGGGTAGTGAAATTGATGTAGTTTATATGGATTTCAGTACAGCCTTTGACAAGGTCCCACATGGGAGACTTATAAAGAAGTCTCTTTATACATGGGATACAGGGTAATTTGATCAGGTGGATTCAAAATTTGCTTAGTTGTCAAGAGTCGGAGGGTGATGTCAGACAGCTGCTTTAGTGACTGGAAGCCAGCCTCCTCTGGTGTTCCACAGGGACCTGTGCTGGGTCCCCTATTATTCGGCATTTATATAAATGACATAGATCACTATGTGGGAGGTAGGATCAGTAAGTTTGTGGATGACACAAAGATAGGCTGGGTGGTTAACAGTGAGGTCGAGTGTCTTGGGTTACAGGAAGATATAGATGGGATGGTCAAATGGGCAGAAAAGTGGCAGATGGAATTGAACCCTGAAAGGCATGAAATGAAACACTTTGGAAAGAGAAATTTTACAAAGGAGTATTCAATGAATGACATTACACTGGGAAGTTTTGAGGAACAAAGGGACCTTGGTGTGTTTGTCCATAGATCTCTGAAGGCAGGAGGACAGGTTAATCAGGTGGTGAAAAAGGCATATGGGACACTTGCCTTTATCATAGATTACAAAAGCAGGGAGGTCATGTTGGAGTTGTATAGAACTTTGGTGAGGCCACAGCTGGAGTATTGTGTGCAATTCTGGTCACCACATTATAGGAAGGATGTAATTGCACTGGAGGGGGTGCAGAGGCCATTCACCAGGATGTTGCATGGGATGGGACATTTTAATTATGAAGAGAGGTTGGATAGGCTTGGATTGTTTTTGTTGGGGTAGAGAAGACTGAGGAGTGATCTGATCTAGGTGTAAAAGATTATGAGGGGCATGGACAGGGTGAATAGGGAGCAGCTGTTCCCCTTAGTTGAAGGGTTAAGGTGAGGGGCAGGAGGTTTAGAGGGGGTGTGAGCAAAAAACATTTTTACCCAGAGAGTGGTGATGGTCTAGAATGCACTGCCTGGGAGGATGGTAGAGGTGGCTTGTCTCACACCCTTTGAAAAGCACCTTGATGAGTACTAGGCATGTCATAACATTTAAGGCTACGGGCCAAATGCTGGGAAATGGGATTAGGAAGGCAGGACAGGTGTTTTTCATGTTTCGGTGCAGACTCGATGAGTTGAAGGGCCTCTTCTGTACTGTATTATTTTGTGAATTATTTTTATCTTATCCTCCATAGGGTGCAGTTCTTTGGCAACTACCCTAAACCTTAAATACATTACTTCCTGAGCCTGGAATGTACATTTTTCTCTTTTCAGCTTACTGCGGCCTTTTTACATCTTTTTAAAACGTCTTTGAGATTTTCTGGGGACCCCTTTTCAGACTTTCCTGTTACCAGTACACCATCTAGATAGACAGCCACCTTGGGTGGGTTCTGTAGTAAGCTTTCCATCATGTGCTGGAAGATTGCACACCCCAGTGAGACTCCGAAAGGCAGCCGGGTATACTCAATTCAATCTTTGTTGGTTTTTATAGGAACAAATTCTCTAGAAAGCTTGTCTAATTCTAATTGCTGGCTCATATCAAGTCTAGTGTGAGTTAAACCTCCTGCTAATTTAATGTATAAATCTTCAGTTCTTGGTATAGAGTTTCGGTCCAATTTCACCGCCTTATTCATGGTTAATTTGTAGTCCCCACATATCCTAATGGTTCTATCTGATTTAACCACTGGCATGATGGGAGCTGCCCACTCCAAAAACTGCAGAGACTTAATGATGCCTAATTTTTCTAGCCATTTGAGTTCAGACTCAACATTTTCAGATAGGACATAGGGGATGGGTCAGGTCCTGTAAAACTGGCGATCTACGTAAATTTTTGTTTTCAGGCCCGGTATCTTGCCTAACTTGTCTTAGAAAACCTCCTGGTATGTTTTTAAGGTGTCATGAAAATCTCCTTTATGAATTTTGAAGATTTCTAGCTAACTCAATCGAATTTGGTGAAGCCAATCTCGGCCCATCAGACTTGGTCCCATCGTTATTAAAGGCAGTTGAGCTGAATGGTGCCAGTATCTCGAGGGCAATGTATAGGTTTCCCCAGGATCCTTAAAGCCTCCCTACTATATATGGCTAGCCTCGCCATCATGTTTCTTAACTTCAAGGGCTGACCCTCCTAAAAAATGAAGATACGTTTGTTCACCTACAGATGCAGCGGAGGCACTCGCGTCCACCTGCCCTCTAGCGGTTGACCGTTTACAATATATTTGGGGCTGTCTTGCAAACCTTTAAGTTGTTTAAACTATATACTTCAGATCGTATTTTAGGGCTATTCCCAACACTGTGTACTGGAGTCTGAGATTTTTTTTGTTGATCGTCTGTAGGCTCTGCCTAGCCTTGTACTTCCTCCTAATGTTCCCTCTCCTATTGCAGGCATAATATGTAGCTTCCCTGAATTTACATTTTTCCTGGTGTGATCTGTCCCTCACTGACCGCATTCTTATACAAATTTTGTATGTCTCTGCACTCTCTTTTGCTTCAAGCCTCTTTGCTCATTACTTTCTGTGCCTTCATCCCCAGCGCCATGACTGCCAGCAGCTTTCAATCAAATCTGGTGGACCTTGCCTACTTTCACGCTCTGCAGTTCCATCACCCTCTCTTTCAGCACTTTTCATAGGCTGGGCGACCTCTAATGTCTTCTTTCAGGCAATCTCTGCCCCGGCTAACAATTCATTTTGTATGGATATGTCGCTAACACCACAGACTAGTCTGTCTCTCAACATGTTATTGAGTGCAGTCCTAAACTCACAATGTTCAGCCGTTTGTTTAAGGCACGCCACAATTGTCGCTATCATCTCTCCTGGTGCTCTTGTTGTTAAATTAAATTTGTATCATTGCATTATCACCATGGGCTTTGGGTGATAATGTCCCTTGAATAATTTCACGAGCTCCTCAAAAACATTAGAGTAGGGGGCATCTGGAGATGTCAGATTACTAATAAGGTTATAAGTCTGGGCACTGCAGGCTCTTAACAGGATTTCCCACTGCTCTCTTTCCCACACCCCCTTCAATTTAAAGAAATAGCACAGGCATTCGACATACAGCACCCACTGCTCTGTGTTAGGATTGAATGGCTCAAGTTTCCCAAAATAGGGCATTTTGATACTCACAGATTGTTGAACAGGTTTGCTTCAAAGGAAAGGCTTCCATAGGTCTGCTCTCTCGATTTCTCTTACAGTAGGAAGACACTCCGATTGACCCTCATTGCCAAATGTCTTGAAAGACTGGAGACTACCAAGTAGATTAACGAATATACGGTTTATTAAGGCAAATAACTATTTACAGAAAGTGAGATAAGGGCTACTCTACTCCACGGCTTCAAATGTCTAACTTACAATAAAACCTGCATTCAGCCCCAAGGTACGCAGGTTTCGGCCTGATTGCCCCACGGCTCACAGACTCTCCGAAAACCTACCCCCTTAAAGGAGACACTACCACAGAAGCCATGAATGAATTAAATTTGAATTTGAATTGATTTTTGGAGTAAGCAAGAGGATGGTTTGGGGCTTGCCTTATCCACCCTGCACATTTGGCTTTGTAAGTCTGAGAAAGGTAAAAACATTTTTTAAAAGAGCGTGCAACACTGGACATTAAAATGAACATTCAATGAAGGCTGAACATAAAAAACACAACATTGTTTCTTCCACAAGAAAAGAAATGTCCCTCAGTCCCCAGTAACCAACAATGCATGCCAACCATGAGGTATACCAGCACCTTTAGTTCACTGATAAACTAGCCTCAGCAAACAATTAGGATACACGTGAATAAAGTGAAAGCAATGTCATGTGTCATATTTACGATGAAATTTAAACTTGGAAATCACCCATGCCAGCTTTGTGCTCTCCCTAAGTCTTATGCAATCACATGGGGACCAACAAAACACAAGGGAGCATAAATGCTGTTCTGCTTTCAGGAGCAGCTCAGCACGGTTAAAATTCCATTCCCTGTGTGTGATAACACTGGAATAATACAAAATATAGTTGTATGTCATCAAGGAAGAGTTAAATTATAGGAGCTCTGGTGGGCTGAAGAACATTTTTACATTGATGACTTTTCTTAGAATGCTGCTATTCCAACCACCTTCACATGAATGCAAATTATTTTCTGGAATCAAAATGTCACAGTGAATAACTGTGTTGAAAGCATAGCGTGGAATGGCTTCCTCTTGTGCTGTAATTTCTATGATTCTGTTAGGCACATGTGAATGTGGCTGTGTAACTCAAAACAGCTAATAATCTGATTCCTGCACCGCATTGAAGTTAAAATTCATCTGAATGACAAAAGCTTCACACTGATTGCAGCAAGTGCCAAGCTATCTTTTTGAAATGTGGTCAGGCAGTAATACTGGACCTCTAAGTCATTGGTAAACTTTGTATTGAATTTTGTTTTAAATTAGGAGAGAAGGAATACTCTCCTGCACATCTTTGTGACACTAAAAATTAGCTGCCCAGGAAATTGAGGTCTACACAAGCATTCTTGCAGCTGCATGGATACAACACCTTTATCATTCATCTTGAATGCATGGGAAGTAGATAGTTTTGGTCAATGGTGATATCCCAAACCCAAAATGTTGATTGTGTGAGATTCAGTGATGGCAATTGAAAGCCAAGAAGAGGGCCTGGTTTAGCTCAAGGGGCTGGTTTAGCACACTGGGCTAAATCGCTGGCTTTTAAAGCAGACCAAGGCAGGCCAGCAGCACGGTTCAATTCCTGTACCAGCCTCCCCGAACAGGTGCTGGAATGTGACGACTAGGGCCTTTTCACAGTAACTTCATTGAAGCCTACTTGTGACAATAAGTGATTTTCATTTCATTTTTTCCTTCATTATATTTAATTCACTAATTTTGATTATGCTGCTTCAGTTTTTCTAAAAGAAGCAAGCTGTTGGAGTTGAAAATCTACGAGGGACAGCACTGATATTGTAAATAAAGAATCATATTTTCTTAACTGTTTAAAATCTACATCACTGAGATTTGACATTCCTGTTTGTATGTTGTTGCGATATCAGTTAATGTTAACACTGGACAAGAGATACTGACTTTCTTTTTGGAAATTTGGAGGAAAGTTACTGAACAAATTCCCAGGAGTCTGCTCTTGAAGTTTTAACATAATGAATAAAACATTGATTAAACAAGGAAAAAAATAACTATATTACACCAGACAAAGAAAAGTTGGAAAGATCTCAATACGAACACAAGAAGATGATTCCAATTCACTATTCCTTTACCCCAGTAATACCCTTATAAGCACAAATCCCGGTGAAGATTTATCACCATTTTGACACCAAAGGTTGGCGCAGTTGCAAACAGTTTTCTTCCATCTGAATTTCTGAACTTTCAGCCAATGCTTTTTACTCAACTGCTATCTCTCCCTGACACAACCAAAACTGTACTCTAAACTCACTAATACTTCAACTGTAGAGCAAACACAAGAGTTCACTAAACTCAGTACCCCAAATGTTGACATTTCTTTTCCTGTACTGAGTGGTGCACAACATAGAACATAGAACATACAGTGCAGAAGGAGGCCATTCAGCCCATCGAGTTTGCACCGACCCACTTAAGCCCTCACTTCCACCCTACCTCCGTAATCCAATAACCCCTCCTAACCTTTTTGGTCACTAAGGGCAATTTATCATGGCCAAACCACCTAACCTGCACGTCTTTGGACTATGGGAGGAAACCAGAACATCTGGAGGAAACCCACGTAGACACGGGGAGAACGTGCAGACTCCGCACAGTGACCCAGCGGAGAATCGAACCTGGGACCCTGGTGCTGTGAAGCCATAATGCTATCCACTTATGCTACCGTGCTGCCACAAGGCAGACTTTCATTTGTTTCTATAGCAAGTTTTACCTGGTACAGGTTGCTAGCCTGTTGCCAGATGCTGATAACTTGAAAGCCCATTCCACACTACGTATGGCTAACCATGATTCTCGCCCACTCTTACCGCCTGCCATTGTTGTGCTCGATTTTGCATGTTCGTACTAAATCGGCTGGCTGTGTTATGAATGCACCTTCCTTGGCCTTCAAATCCTGGGGCGCGACTCAAACCCGGAGCTTTTGGTTTAGATGGAGGGACGCTTCCCACTGAGGCCTAAAACCTCTTAGTCCCCCAGTAGTCTTGTAGTATTTCTTATCTGAGAGCTTAGAACCCCTCCCTTCAGTCTCTGACATACATACTCTGAATTTCTTTCTGTCACTCTTTATGTCTCACTGGACTCCTGTTGCTAAGCAACAGCATAATTTCTTTCTAATTTGTGTTTTTTTCTCAAAACCATGAAACATGTATCCCTTTCAACTCACCTAGTCAACTTCAATAGTTGAAAAACCTCATTAAAAATGTATACAAACAAATCCAGAAAATCTGGGGCTGGATTCTCCACTGTCTGCCACCAGTAACAGAGTTCCGATACTGTGGAGAATCCTGTGTCGTGGAAAAAATGGATCGGCACCCAGTTCTGATTCCGTTCTGATGCTCCGATCCCCCACCGACACACAGTCCCACACATTATTGTTAGATTTGTCCTAAACACCAAGCTTACATCATCATGGTTTCATTGTCACAGAAATTCCTTCCACCTCCATGATACTCTGAAGTATCCTCGTCCATATTTTGAACACGTGGCAGTGTCTAACTGTTCAGAAACTGTAGTATGATATACTTCCTCAGCAAAGCCGATGCAAAATGTAATTTTCTTTTGAGCCTTGTCTCAAATCAGATGCTTCAGGCCACATACCCTTGATCACAAAAGATGACTGAAATATAATTCATGACTCAGTCATTTTATTTCATGTACCTCAAACTTCCTTACATAAACTTTTTATCAGCAAGATCTAGTTTCTTCCATTTTCACATGGCTTGATGTTGGGTATGACCTTGATGTGGACTCTTCTCAATCCTATTAATCTTCTGGCATTTCTACTAACCTGTTATTTTATCAGACAAAATATTTTTATCCTGCCCACCTGTGCCCCGCTCCTCCAAACCCCCATCCAATATCCCACCATATTTCACAAAATGGGCATATTATTATATTGAATCTCAGATATTGATTAGTGTATTAATCATAAGTTTCACATTTTGTTTGCAACCTAATTTGTGAACATGTTTCATATGTGTAAATCCTGGATTAGATAGGATTAGTGGAACATTAAGGCAGAAGCTAAACTACTATTTTTAGACTTACAACAGAATTTTGATTTGAAATTGCACTTTACAAGGATACAGAACCATAACTATGTAGACATCAAAGTTTTTATAATTAGGAAATGGATACATCAAAATATACCAGAATATACTACATAATATATTACAGTTATAAATAATGAGTTCAATATTGGATGAGGACTGGTTGGCTCGGTCATGTTGATGACTAGCGTATGGTTCAGGATAGTGCCAACAGCATGGATATTATTCCCATTCTGGCTGAGGTACATTTGGGACCTGCCTCCTGCCCCGCCTTCTGAGCGTGGAAGGCAATGACAAACCACCACTGACAAAAAACTGTCAAGCAAAAATGGATTAGGCTGCAACATCAGACGACAATGAGCCAAGACTAGTCTTTGGGCGCAGCATGCATGAATGAATGAATTAAAGATTGGATAATACCAGCAACCATAAAAAATGCTGGCTGGTAGATAAGCACTCAGCACCAGGCAAGAAACATAGCAGGGAGGGAGGTTTGGAAAAGATGGTGCAATCGGGAGATCACCCCCTGCCGGGTCAGAGAAACCCCGGGGGGGCGGGGTGGCATGAATCCTGCCCCACCGCTCCGACGCTTGCTGCCGTATTCTTCGGTGCTGGTTTTCGGACGGGGATCATGCCGCGCCGGTCGGGGGTCATTGGCAGCGGCCCACCCCCGGCAATTCTCTGGGCCCCGATGGGCTGAGCGGTCGTTGGTTTCTGGCCAGTCCTGCCAGCGTGGATTGGACATGGTCCTGCATGGCGGGACCTGGCAGGTAAGTTGGCTGGTGCGGTCTTCGGGGGGCGCGGGGGGATCCGACCCCAGGGTGGGGGGCCTCCACGGTGGCCTGGCCCGCGATCGGGGCCCACCGATCTGCGGGCGGGACTGTGCCATGGAGGCACTTCTTTCTTCCGCGCCAGCCCCTCTAGGGCTCCGCCATGGCCGGCGCGGAGAAGACACCCGTCTGCGAATGTGCCAGAATACGCCGGCCGGTCTGCGCATGCGCTGAACCACGCCGGCGGTTCGGCGCATGCGCTAACACTCACAGTCCCTTCGCCGCCAGCTGGGACGGCGCCAACCTCTCTGGCGCTGGCCTAGCGCCCGGAAGTGCGGAGAATTCCACAACTTCCAGTCGGCCCAACGCCGGAGCGGTTTGTGCCATTTTTTACGCCGGCGTCGGGCCATCGCGCAGATTCGGGAATCCCGCCTCCTAGGTTAGAAAGTGGGGTGATCAGAGACCAAGGATTGGTTAGAGGAGGATAACATGGGTTGAATGGAGGTTGAGGATGGGGAAGATTGAATATTAAGAATGAAGGAGTGAGATTGGAGGTTGGGAGCTGTGGGGGTTTATTGGAGGCTAGAAATGGTGCCAGTCCACGCATTCCAGGGTGGTGGTTGGGAGGCATCAGAAACTGGGGGTGGAGGGGGAAATGCATTGTAGGTCTGGGATGTCGGAGTAAAGATTAGAGACCGCAGTCACAAAAGGAGGGAGGGTGGAACTGGAAAGACCAAGATGGGTACTTTAACGTCCCACCATCTAGAAAGAAAGAAAACAAAATAAGACAGAGAGGAAAAAGAGACAGAAAGGGGAAATAAGAATATTCCTTTTCAAAAACAAAACAAAGAGATGGCCATCCAAATAAAATCAGAAAATTGTGGTTATACAAAGCAGGTCTAGCAACATCTCTGAAGAGAAAAACAGAATTAATGTTTCAGGTCAATCCTTGAAAGATCACGGGCAGGATTCTCCGATCTCCCGCCGGGCTGGAGAATTGCCTGGGAGCGGCGTTTTTTCGGCAGGGGCGGGAATCCCCCCCCCCACGGTTCTCCGCCCCGCGATGGGCCGAGTGGCCGCCTGTTTTTGTCCGGTCCCGCCGGCGGGACCTGGCTCTGCAGGCAGCCTGCTGAGTCCTCGGGTGTGCGCGGGGGGATCTGGCCCCGGGGGGAGGGGGGGGGGGGGGGGCATGGTGGCCTGGCATGCGATCGGGGCCCACCGATCTGTGGGCGGGCCCCTGCCGTGGGGGCACTCTTTCACTCTGCCAGCCGGTGTAACGGTCCGCCATGGCCGGTGCAGAGAAGAACCCCCTGCGTTTGCGCTGGGATGACGCCAGCACATGTGCCAACTCGTGTCATCCGGCGGAGGCCCTTCGGTGCCGTTTGGCACGGCGCCAACCGCGCCGCACCATCTGTGCCAGCGCTGGCCTAGCCCCTGACCCTCCGCACCTTCTGGGCGGCCTGACGCCAGAGTGGTTCACGCTACTCCTCGGCTTCGATACGGCCCACCCCGCCGGTCAGGGGAGAATCCCGCCCCACAAATCTGAAATGTTGGATGCAATCTATCAGCTGTTCATGCCGCCGGGAAATTCCATCCCATACCGGCACACAGATTTCCCGCCGATGAAGGGTGCAGTCACTGGGAAATCCCGTTGACAATGGTGGGGTCAGTAAATCCCGCTGGCGGGCCACCTCTGCCGTCGAAAATCACACGGCGGGTGAGTCAGTAAATCCCGCCCATTAACTTTGTTTTACTCTCCACAGATGCTGCCTGATCTGCTGAATGTAACAGCCATGAAACAGCAGGTCATAATACTCCGGCACCCTGGTTCCTACTGCCTGGGGTCCTGTACCCAGTACCTCGTGCAAACACTTTATTGGCTGGGGTTCATGTGGTCCTGTGCGATTGGCCCAGAGCCAGTCACGTGGTCCATGGAGCCTGTCCTCTTAAAGAGTCCATGCTACCACATCCAGCAATTTCCTTTTTTTAAAAACATTGTTTCCCACTGGTACTTGGGAATTGTGCTGGTACTTGAGAATTAGTAAATGGCAGTGTCATGTATAAACATTCTTATTTCTTATACTGTAACCCAAAAATTATTTTCTGGATGAAAGCTCTCAAATTTGTATTGCTGAGTTTCAAAATAGCTTTCAATCCTGAAATGTATTGTTTTCGGACACAAACAGTGATGTGAATGGCAAGACCGATGCAACGCTACTCCTGAGATAGATAAACAGAAGTTTTAAAAAAAGAACTTTCGGAACAGTTCGCTACCTCCTGGAATGAGATTTCGCAGTTTTATTCATTCCCTTTCTGAATTCCATGCCAGTATCATAAATCACGCCATTCTCAGAATCTTTACAACATGAACTAACAGCCCTAAACGGCAGTGGTGTGATTAATTTGCATTTATGGTGCAAGTCCAGCTATTTCATGACATTCAATTAATCTCAATGGAGAGGGTCGCAGTGAGGTTACATTTTTTGGTTTTGGTGAGACTAATGACAGAGTGGTGTATATCGACCAGCAATTCGTCAAATAATGAGAATCACAAACCCTTCCATAACCTTATGTCAACCTGCACCAAGACTGTGAATCTCCTTAGGAGCTTTTATGTGTAACATAAAAAAAGTTTGTCTGGGCCAAAACCGAGAAACAATCAATATAAACGTATATTCTTCAACGATCAAGAAGTGTTATCGTGAATTAATTTTCTTTGGTACATGTTAAGACCAAGACAAAATAGGCAATCCTAGAGCTTGCAAATGGGATTCAAAGTGTTAATCCGTGGTATCTGATAACAGGGTCGGCAAGGCACTCATTCTGAATATTATTCACTTCACTTCATTCCTGTAGCAACTAAAAAAAAGTTAATTGAAGTTGAAGTCACTACATGACTTATAACCTTAAACAATATGAGCCTGGAAATTACAGTACGAAAATTTTTAATCAGCTTAATACCTCCATTAAAATAATGAACAAAGGAATTTGATACAAATGCATTAAGCATTCATACACTAATAGTGTACCATGTAATTTCCAGGCTATGAATAGTAACAAGAGATCCTTCTCTGCTGTAAAGTTTAATGTGATTGAAGAACTGCAATATAAATTAGTGCAATATCAAAAGCGATGCATGTAATTCATTCAAAGCTGTGAGACACTTCCAAATGAATCCTCAATAGAATTACTCAGGAAAATGTAACACATTTACCATGCTGCCAACAGATACAGCACCAGTATTTATATCAAGAAGGGTTTTGGTTAATTTTTTGAAGGTCTAATTTGTGACACGATGGTTTAGTAAGAAGGAGGACTGCTGAGATAAGTGGAAGACACAGGGGGAGAAATTGGTTTCTGCCACACACTTTTTTTGGACGATAAATTAATGAGAGGGATCAATTTCTTGGTGTGATCTGCTGTGTCTGATCTCACTTTAAAGTGTGCTTCGTCTAAGTACTGGCGATCCTATAGAGAACAAAAACTTTTAGAAAGAGATATGACCAATGCAAAGAATTGCACAACACAATTTCATGCTTTAAAACTTTGATTTGAAAAGGGGTCCATCCTCATTACCACTTTGCTTAGAGGTTAACTGGAAACCAGTTCATTTATTCTACCTGATACAACAGCCCCTGATATGGGTCTTATTCCAAACATCGCTTTTTGAGATGCTGAGAGTCGGCATACAACAGTAATTGCTGCCTCCTCTTTTATGTGCAAGTGTGAAAAACATTTATCTTACTTTCAATAAGTTTGGACCTGGGCCCCTGTCCCCATGGGAGCCTAATCCCATAGGCTTGTCTTTGGGCAAATTTAGTATGCGATGATATGGGCTTGCCCCCGGGTGGATTTCATATGTGGTCACCTCCCCGATCCAAATATTCCATTTTACTTTGAATTAATGGAGATGGTTTAAAACACAATTGTAAGGTCCAGCAGTCACAATAGAGTGCACAGGGTACCTGTCAGAATGAGACACGAGGACCAAAAACCTTCTTTAGAAACCTTCTCTCAAATTTGATATAAACTGGGTGGAGAATGCAGCATACAGTCTTTCTGCACTTGCAGTAGGATCAGCAGTCAGAAAAGGGACTGCTGTAAGGTGCGAATGAAAAAATGAGAAGTGCTAACTTAAGTCAATGCAGAAGTGTTTCTTCTGGCTCCATAACTGACAGTAGCCTGGATCTGTTCTTGTAACTGCATTAACCTTTCTATAGTCCACACACAACCGTTGGGTACCGTCCGGTTTCGGTACTATCACTATGGGTGAGCTCCATTGGCTGCAATCCACTTCAATTGTGCCATTTTTAAGCATACTTTCAATGTCCTTTTGAATCTGTGCCAATTTTAGAGTGTTAAGTATTGCTCTTATTAGCCTTAGTTTTATTAGCTCTAATTCTGTCACCTTTGCTCACGAGTCGCCAGGTATCTTTCTGATACCGCCACGTGGTTCAAGATCAAGAAATGATTAATAATGCAGCACACCGCTTAGTAAAAGATAAATCAACGATCATTTATTATATACAGCAATAAATACTTATACAATAATCCTACTTCTAGACTACTACCTACCACTAAAGGCCAATACTTAACTTTGGAAATGGCCCACCAGGTCAGGGAAACGAATGGTCTATCGAATTGGTTCTGGCCGCGGGATTCAAAAGGCTGGTACGAGTCGATAGTCAGGAGCGCCTATCGGGTAGCGATCGCTGGAGTGACACTTACAGTTGTCTTTGTCGAAGGGTCTTGAAGGTTGCGAGCAGGAGAAGAAGGGTCGATCTGAACTTGACCCCTATTTTTATAGACCCTAGGGGCTTCCTGCCTCTCGGGGTGGACCTCGTACCTGGTTCCAAATGATTGGACTTGGTCCCAATCACTTGGTTCGATATGCTCCAATAATGGGGCGATTCCTTGATCGGGGGGTGGTCGTCTACCTTCCTTTGACACAGCCACTGTTGGCGCCGAAAGGTCTGGATCGGCTTTATGTTGCTAATGTGTACCAATTGTTCCCGGGGATGGCTGCTTACTATGCAGATGGCTGGGTTGTTGTGATGTTAATGGCTGCAGGTATCGGTCTGGGCAGGTATCGGTCTATTGCCTGCAGCTGTCCGTTTGAGTCCTGTTGGCTGATTTTCCCATCAGCCTCTTTCGTTCGGCATTTTAGATCGGGGTTTGACCATTCTAATCGGGAATCAGCCATTTTAGGTGGCTACATAAGTCTATGTGGATGTTGTTTAATTGGAACAGCATTTCCCACATCAACATCATGTATAACCATTTTAGTACTTCCCAACCTATTTCCATAAATTTGCACATGTGATATTAATAACTCTTTCAGGTCAGTTTGCTTTTCCTCTGGAAGGTAACTCAATACTTCATCCCAATTTTTAAGAACATCCTTGTAATCCAATTTCATTTGAGGAACGTCAAATTCAGAGTCATCTGGATTTGTTTCTTCACTTTGAGTTAGAATCACTAAAACCTCCTCCTTTTGCTCTCCTTCGCTTTCAAAATTGTACACTATTTAAACTTGAATACAACACCTGAAAAGCAAACACAAATATGTTCACCCCTCACTGTCTTTAAGTTCACTAAGCCAACCCAATCACCAAACATAGACTTTTATCCCAAGAGCCCCCAATTGTGTTATGGGCCAGGGTTTAACAACTCCAAAGTATATTCTGGAGTCCACCAGACCTACAACCATTTGTTGAATTTGGCTAGGATGAGCATAAGAGCCTGCCTTTCAGGTGTTATTCAACAGACTTCTTCGGCGTTTTTAATTTAAAAAAAAACAAGCTTTATTCCAAGAACTTAGTTAACATTTGTATAAACATACACAGCAAGAATTGTTATCAACTACAAACATAAAGACCCCACACAAATATAGTAATCTATGTATAACCCTGAATGAATTCCTTCTTAACAGTTCCAATTCAATTACAAAATCCAAGTAAAACCAGAAACTCCTTTTTAACGGCATGGGCCAACACACAGCATTATCATTTGTATAAGACTTTTTATTGATACTCTGTTCCTCTTCGCAAACAACAGATTTGAATTCCTTCCAGAAAGCAATTATCTCTCTTAAGTTACCAAGTATCTGGAACAGCTTTTAAAATGAAGATAGAGAGATAATTCTTTCCACCTGTGCAGTTCGACCAGTCGAAAACGCAAAGCGAAAGTAAAAAAACACAGAGCCACAGCCCAGCTCCACCCACACAATGACATCACTGAATCCATGTGATAAGACAAAAACATTTCTTAAAGGGACGCTCCCATGACAGAAGGTGGTGTTGAGTTGCCTTCTTGGACCGCCACAGTCCTTGAGGTGTAAGTGCACCCACTGTGCTGTTGGGGAGGGAGTTCCAGCATTTTGACCCAGTGACAGTGAAGGAACGGCGATAAAAATCCAAGTCAGGATGGTGAGTGACTTGGAGGGGAAACTCCAGATGGTGGGGTCCTCAAGTGCTGCTCTTGTCCTTCTAGATGGTAGTGGTCGTGGGTTGTGCAGGTGTTGTCTAAGGAACCGTGGTGAGTTACTGCAGTGCATCTTGTAGATGGCACACACAGCTGCCACTGTTCGTTGGTGGTGGAGGCATTGAATGTTTGTGGAAGGGGTAGCAATCAAGCGGGCTGTTTTGTCCTGGATGGTGTTGAGCTTCTTTTTAAAAAAATATTTTAATTCTCCTTTTTCACATTCTCTTCAAAATTTACACCCCACTAACAAACAGTAAACGGTAATGAATACAGTGTTAATCCCCTTATTAACAACAACAATCCCATCCTCCTACCAACCCCCAAACAACGGCCCACATGACAATAAAAGCATCAAATAAAAAGAAACCTCCCAAGAAAAAAAAGAAAAAAGAAAAAGGAATCAGGAATCGCTCATGACATCACTGAATCCATGTGGCACTGTGAATGACCCCCATGTATTGTAGACCCCCCCCCCCCCCCCCAACACACACACACACAGATTCCTCCCCTCCACTTCCTCTGGTGAACTCCTCCCCAGCATTGGTTCCTTCCGCCAATCTTTCACCCTGGCTAGATTTATCGAAACCTGTTCTACCAGGCTCCGATGGCCGCAGCCCCTCCCCCCCACCTCACTCCCGTTCACTGGCCGGCTTAAGCCAGCCAGCGTGGAGGCTCCCACCTGGGTCTCCTTCCCCCCTTCCAAGGGAAACAAAGAAATCCCCTTTAACACACAACCCCAGCAGACAGACCCAAGGCCCAAAGGATCATCAATGCAAATGAAAGTCTCAACTCTTCCCTTGTCCAAATATATAGCATCGACTCATTTAGTACATACACCAACACGCAGAGAAAAAATAAAGTTACATGAGGCTACAGCAGTACAAGACCAACTCTCAGTCCCATGTCTCAATTCTGCCACAGTCCTTCTGCCTTTTCAAACCCCTCCACCGCTTCCGCCATCCCAAAATAAAAGACCTTGGTTTGTAGGTCACCCTCAACTTAGCTGGATACACTATGCCGCACTGCACCTTGCTGTTGTACAGTGCCTTGTTCACCAAGCCGAAAGCCGCCCCCCCCTCGCCAACACCACCGTAAAGTCCTGGTATATGCGTATACCAGCTCCAGCCCACTGCACCACCCGCTTCTGCTTTGCCCAGCACACGACCTTCTCCTTCACGCTATACCTACGGAAACAAACAGTCACTACTCTTGGTGGCTCACTCGCCTTTGGTATAGGCCTCCAATACCGATGAGCCCGATCCAGTTCGTATCGAGAAGGATCGTCCCCCTCCCTCAATAGCTCTGCCAACATCGTGGCAAAATACTTCATCGGCCTCGTGCCTTCCACCCCTTCGGGCAGACCCACGATCCTCAGATTCTGCCGCCTGGATCTGTTTTCCACATCTTCCGTTTTGGCTCGCAGACCCTTGTTGGTCTCTATCACTCTCCGCAGCTCCTTCCCCATCGAGGTGAGTTGATCACTGTGCTACGATAATGCCTCTTCCACTTCCTTCAGTGTCTCACATTGCTCCCGCACTTCCGCCACTGCACTCAATACCGCCGCCCTCACCTGGGCAATCGCCTCCTCCACCAGCATAGAACATAGAACATAGAACATTACAGCGCAGTACAGGCCCTTCGGCCCTCGATGTTGCGCCGACCTGTGAAACCACTCTAAAGCCCATCTACACTATTCCCTTATTGTCCATATGTCTATCCAATGACCATTTGAATGTCCTTAGTGTTGGCGAGTCCACTACTGTTGCAGGCAGGGCATTCCACGCCTTACTACTCTCTGAGTAAAGAACTTACCTCTGACATCTGTCTCATATCTATCTCCCCTCAATATAAAGGTATGTCCCCTCGTGCTAGACATTACCATCCGAGGAAAAAGGCTCTCACTGTCCACCCTATCCAATCCTCTGATCATCGTGTATGCCTCAATTAAGTCACCTCTTAACCTTCTTCTCTCTAATGAAAACAGCCTCAAGTCCCTCAGCCTTTCCTCATGAGATCTTCCCTCCATACCAGGCAACATTCTGGTAAATCTCCTCTGCACCCTTTCCAATGCTTCCACATCCTTCCTATAATGCGGCGACCAGAATTGCACACAATACTCCAAATGCGGCCGCACCAGAGTGTTGTATAGCTGCAACATGACCTCATGGCTCCTAAACTCAATCCCTCTACCAATAAAAGCTAACACACTGTACGCTTTCTTAACAACCCTCTCAACCTGGGTGGCAACTTTCAGGGATCTATGTACATGGACACCGAGATCTCTCTGCTCATCCACACTGCCAAGAATCTTACCATGAGCCCAGTACTCAGTCTTCCTGTTATTCCTTCCAAAATGAATCACCTCACACTTTTCTGCATTAAACTCCATTTGCCACCTCTCAGCCCAGTGCTGCAGCTTATCTATGTCCATCTGTAACTTGTAACATCCTTCCGCACTGTCCACAACTCCACCGACTTTAGTGTCATCTGCAAATTTACTCACCCATCCTTCTACGCCCTCCTTCAGGTCATTTATAAAAATGACAAACAGCAGTGGCCCCAAAACAGATCCTTGTGGTACACCACTAGTAACCTGACTCCAGCCTGAACATTTCCCATCAACCACCACCCTTTGTCTTCTTCCAGCTAGCCAATTTCTGATCCAAACTGCTAAATCACCCTGAATCCCATGCCTCTGTATTTTCTGCAGTAGCCTACCATGGGGAACCTTATCAAACGCTTTACTGAAATCCATATACACCACATCAACTGCTTTACCCTCATCCACCTGTTTGGTCACCTTCTCAAAGAACTCTATAAAGTTTGTGAGGCACGACCTACCCTTCACAAAACCGTGTTGACTATCTCTAATCAAATTATTCCTTTCCAGATGATTATACATCCTATATCTTATAATTCTTTCCAAGATTTTTCCCACAACAGAAGTAAGGCTCACTGGTCTATAGCACTTCCAATACCGCCCCCATCTCCTTTTTCATCGCTTCCATGTGCTTTGTGAACTGTTTTTCAAGTTCCACGACCATCATCTTGGTCATTCCTTGTGCCGTAAGCAATGCGGCCTTCCCCAACATCTCTCCTTTCCTTACACTTTTCCGACTTTTCCACTCACCAGCAGACTTTCATTAGCACTCTTTTTCACGGCTTTTTTTTCAACAACTTGGCCATTTCTCCTCCCTGTGTCCTCCTACAACTTTTTCAGCATCTGTTGCCCCTGGGACCAGGCATTAAAACCCCAAAAATTCTATTCCCGAGCGGGAGCCCTCCAACGTATGGCTGCCTCCCGCCCGCCATCACCGGAAGTCCCTGATGGTGTCGAGTTTCTTGAGTGTTGTTGGAGCTGCGCTCATCCTGGTAAGTGGAGAATATTCCATCACACTCCTGACTTGTGCCTTGTAGATGACAGACAGGTTTTGGGAGTCAGGAAGTGAATTACTTGCCATAGGATTCTTAGCCTTTGACCTGTATTAATATGGCTAGTCCAGTTCAGTTTGTGATCAATGGTAACCTCCAGGAAGTTGATTGTTGGGGATTCAGTGATGGTAATGCCATTGAATGTCAAGGGGCGATTGTTAGATCCTCTCTTGTAGGAGATGGCCATTGCCTGCCATTTGTGTGGCGCAAATGTAACTTGCCACTTGTCAGCCCAAGCCTGGATATTGTTCACGTCTTCCTGCAATTGAACATCGACTGCTTCATTATCTGAGGAGTTACAAATGGTGCTGAATACTGCTCCTTGATGCCATATTCGGTCAAATGCTACCTTGATGTCAAGGGCAGTCATCTTTACCTCACCTCTAGCATTCAACTCTTTTGTCCATGTTTGAACCAAGGCTATAACGAGGTCAGGAGCTGACGAAATCCAAATTGAGAGTCTGTGAGCAGGTTATTGCTGAGGAAGTTCTGCTTGATAGCACTGTTGTTGACTCTTTCCATCACTTTACTGATCATGGAGAGTAGACTGAGAGGGCGGTAATTGGCTGGGTTGGATTTGTCCTGTTCTTGTGTGCAGGACACACCTGGGCAATTTTCCACATTGCTGGGTAGATGCCAGTGTTATAGCTGAACTGGAACAGCTTGGTTATGGGTGCGACAAGTTCTGCAGCACAAGTAATTTGTACTTTATCGGAATATTGTCAGGGCCCATAGCCTTTACAGTACCCAGTGCCATCAGCTGTTCCTTGATATCACATGGAGTGAATCGTATTGGCTGAAGACTGTCATCTGTGACGCTGGGGACTTCTGGAGGAGACCTGGTTGGATCATCCACTCGGCACTTCTGGCTGAAGATTGTTGTGAATGCCTCAGCCTTCTCTTTTACACATATGTGCCGGGATCCTCCACATTGAAGATGGGGATATTTGTGGAGCCTCCTCTTCCAGTGAGTTGTTTAATTGTCTATCACCATTCGGCTGAATGTGGTAGGATTGCAGTGCAGGAGAGCATGTCATGAGTAACACCAGACATATTTAAAAATGAGGTGTCAACTTGGTGAAGCTGACAATATTGAATTCTTTACCCGTCAGTCTGGCCTCAATAAAACTCGAGATGGATTTGTAGGTATAGTATTATTTATTTTTAACCAACTTGCAAGGCCGACTCGCTCCACAGAGATTCAGAACACACAAACAGTCTCCTGGAGCCCCAGAACCGAGTGCTATCGGAGACAAAGAAATCTTTACAAATCTCATTCAAATGGCATCAAGTTTCACATACAAGATTCCCATAGGACATCCTATACACCTCCTGACCTGGCCATATATCCTGATTGGCTCATTTAGCATTCCTTAACGCTGGGCCTCTTGTTACCCAGCATCCTTTTCCCCATCCTTGCCATGCTTTCTGAATCCCTTTGTCCTTTGTTTGTGAATTCACTACTATCAGACTGGCTCACATCTACATTATTGTAACTAATATTTGAACTAACTATTTTATATCACATTCGTTTGTTCAATTCCTCATTCCCTCCTTTTATCATTTCATGATAACCTATCGGTCCAATCCACAGCTACGGCCCCTCATCTAAGAAGATTTGTCGCTGCATTTCCAATTCCCATTGCAGCACCCCGTCATCCGCTGTGCCCTCGTGGATCCTAACAGCCAAGATTCTAGGGGCGTCTATCTGTCCCAGTGCACCCTGCATTTTACCCATCACGCATTTAAGGATGGCCAGGCCCACAAAGATGCAGCTGAGTGCCACTGCTAAATACATGGCCATATTTATCAACCAGTCCTTCCAACCTCCGAATCCCCAGTTACCCCAAGAGCCAGGGTCCTGCATACCGTCCAGGTGATGCCGTATGCGATCCATAAATTTAGTGATGTTAGCGGTTAGGTCTTGAACTCCCATGATACACTTGCCCTGCACTATGATGCATACCCCACCCTCACGGGCCAGAAAATAGTCAAGAGCATACCGGTTCTGCATGGCAAACAACCGCAGCTGAGATAATTCCTTGGTTATTGCCCCGAGGGCTCCCAAGGTTTCGTTTCCCAGGATGGTAAGGCCACAAATAAAATAATTCCTATCGCTGACCGCCAAGGAACCCCCCACACCTCCCAGTGTCAAGATGCTCAGAATTCCCCATCCGGCTGATTATATCGCCCCTTATATTCGTTTCCACCTCTACCAGCAAACAGCCGTACCCGTCACTGCTGAAACAATTCTCGTACGACCGGGAGTCTCTATTGGGAGTGAAGTGGCTAGGTACGCCCTCCACCGTTGCAGTTTATCATACTGTGAGTGGGAATTATCCCGAGGAAGGGGAAGGCAAATAGCCGGTGGTGCTGAACCCAGATTGTAAGGAAGAGTGACTTGCTCGGGCGGTGGCTCGGTACGCTGACAATGAACAACCATTTGGGGAGTGCCCCAAAGCGGTGAAACAGAAAATAACCGAGACACCGATGCGGGGTTCGGGTAGCAGACAACCCGTCCCTGGCCATACAAGCGGTGGTAGATCTGGTTGGGTGCGAGAACGTGAGGTTTTTTTCCAGTTCTCGCAGAATTCGGCTGAGACTGCCGGCGTGCCAACTGATTGTGCAGTATCCACGCCGAGGGGCAGGGACTGTGTTAGGGACTAGAGTCCCGATAGCAATTTGGCGGGGAAATGGGGGTGACAAAACATTGGTCGCTGTGCCATTAAAAAAGAAAATAGTATCCTTGCTCCGTGTACAGACTAGCATCACAATCAGTATATCGGCTGAGTAGGGATCCCCCAGTAGCCCAGTTTATCCAGCTTTGGAACGCCCATTCAGGCCTCCTAGCAATGCGGAAAGCCCTAGTCCCAACAGTGATATGATAGACATTCGCCCAGCCACAAAGGAGCTGGAGGCCGGCGTTCAATGGAACGCAGGTGGTGTTATAACAGACGCATTGGCCAGACGCCTGGGTGATATGACACCTCCTGTCCGTACAGGTGCGGAACAGACATCTGGGGCGAAATTCTCCGGAAATGGCGCGATGTCCGCCGACTGGCGCCCAAAACGGCGCAAATCAGACGGGCATGGCGCCGCCCCGAAGGTGCGGAATGCTCCGCATCTTTGGGGGCCGAGCCCCAACATTGAGGGGCTAGGTCAGCGCCGGACGAATTTCCGCCCCGCCAGCTGGCGGAAAAGGCCTTTGGTGCCCCGCCAGCTGGCGCGGAAATGACATCTCCGGGCGGCGCATGCGCGGGAGCGCCAGCGGCCGCTGACGGCATTCCCGCGCATGCGCAGTGGAGGGAGTCTCTTCTGCCTCCGCCATGGTGGAGACCGTGGCGGAGGCGGAAGGGAAAGAGTGCACCCACGGCACAGGCCCGCCCGCGGATCGGTGGGCCCTGTTCGCGGGCCAGGCCACCGTGGGGGCACCCCCCGGGGCCAGAACACCATCAGGACCCCCCGCGCCGCCTTGTCCCGCCGGTAAGGTAGGTGGTTTAATTTACGCCGGCGGGACAGGCATTTTAGCGGTTGGACTTCGGCCCATCCGGGCCGGAGAATCGCGCGGGGGGGCCTCGCCAACCGGCGCAGCGCGATTCCCGCCCCCGCCGAATATCCGGTGCCGGAGACTTCGGCAACGGGCGGGGGCGGGATTCATGCCAGGACCCGGCGATTCTCCGACCCGGCGGGGGGTCGGAGAATCTCGCCCCTTATATTCGTTTCCACCTCTACCAGCAAACAGCCGTACCCGTCACTGCTGAAACAATTCTCGTACGACCGGGAGTCTCTATTGGGAGTGAAGTGGCTAGGTACGCCCTCCACCGTTGCAGTTTATCATGCTGTGAGTGGGAATTATCCCGAGGAAGGGGAAGGCAAATAGCCGGTGGTGCTGAACCCAGATTGTAAGGAAGAGTGACTTGCTCGGGCGGTGGCTCGGAACACTGACAATGAACCACCGTTTGGGGAGTGCCCCAAAGCGGTGAAACAGAAAATAACCGAGACACCGATGCGGGGTTCGGGTAGCAGACAACCCGTTCCTGGCCATACAAGCGGTGGCAGATCTGGTAGAAGAGATCCATACTGCCCAGGTTTCCCTCATTCCGGGTCCTAAATGAATTAAGTATATCTCCTGATAGCCTACGTTCTAGTTGTACTCCCCTTCTCACACGCTCCTTCCTCTCTCTCGTCCCTCTCTCTCTCTCACAACCTCTTCCTATCCTCTCCGTACGGTCTGACTTTACCTTTATGGCACCAATCTTAACACATCCAAAATCAAATTTACATGTACTCCAAAAACAAGGCAATGTCCATGCAATGTTCCCTTCCCATCGCTGGGACCGGTGCAATTGCTTCATGAGTCCTGCATTGTCCGTTAACCTGATGACATTCCATGAGTCGATACCATGTCCTTGTAAATGGGGGCAGCGAAGAACATCACCTCTGCATAAGTGAAATGTCCTTGTAGTTTGGTTGGGGTTACAGATGGAGGTGATATTTCCCTTTTCCATTTCCGTCGCCGATGTCACTCCAAGCGAGGCGAGGCCAAAGATTACACAGGCGGTGCGTAGCCACCCCATCGTTCTCCACACCTGTAAAACAGCGCTGGGGAAGGGAAGCAGGTTAGTGACCGATCTGTTTACAGTGGTGGAGGTGGACCCAAGCACTCCGCCCCTCCACTTTAACTGCAGTGGGGGTGGTAAGGAGAACTTGGAAGGGTCACTCCCATCGTGGCTCCGACCCTTTCTGAGTCCAATTTTTGACCATGACATAACTACGAGGCTGCACTGAAAGCGAGCTAGGTAATGGGGACAGTGATGGGTGAGCCGCACGGACCTGGCCATGGAGCTCCTTGAGGACCTTAGTGAGGGCCAGAACATAGGTAGTCATTTCTTCAGTCATATGGTGAAACTAAACCCGTCTGGGAACATGCAGGTTCTAGGGTGTTCTAAGGGGCCTGCCATAAAGGATCTCGGCAGGAAAGAGCCGGGCCGGTCCCGCAGGTGTAACCCGCAGCTGGAAGAGGGCAACGGGGAGCAACTTAAGCCATGTCAGTCCCGTGTCTGCTCTTAATTTAGCCAATTTAATTTTGAGGGTCTGATTGTGTCTCTCAACCAACCCGGCCGCCTGCGATCTGTACGCACAGTGTAACTGCTGGCGTATGCCCAACTGGGAGCAGAACTCCTTGTTAATCTGTCCAATAAAATGAGGCCCGTTATCAGAACTTAACTGAGCTGGTATGCCGTACCGGGGAATGATTTCCCGCATCAGAACTTTAACCACAGTAGCAGCTTTATTATCGGTAGTCGGATAAGCCTCAACCCATCTGCTGAACACATCCACAATGACCAAAACATATTTAGAACATTGACACCTTTCCAACTCAATGTAATCCATTTGGGGCATCTCAAAGGGACCACTGGGCAACGGGGTTTGCCCCATACCACAAGGGATACCTTTGCCGGTGTTATATTGCTGACAAATCAAACACCGATTACTGATACTCTGGGCCAACCCCTGCATTTTAGGGTGCCACCAAGTGTCCAGCAACAAATCACTAGTCCCCCAAGCCCCACAATGAGTTGCAAAGTGTACACATTCAATGACCCATAAACCCAGTACATCAGACATACAAGTCTGATGTGCTGGCGTGGTCCATAAAGAAGAAACAGAATCATATGTACAACCTAACCGTTTCCACATTTGTTTATCACTCTCAGGAGCTTCCTCCTGTAACCTTATAACATCTTGGATGGTTGGCATTGGCTTGTCAGAGGCAGGCCTATTTATTGCAGAACGTTTAGTCTGACTTAACATTTTAGGCACCATCACTTGTTGAATTTGCGAGACTGTCCGCACTGCACAATCTGCTCGTTCATTATCAACGTCAACTGGGGTCTTACTGTTTGTTTGGGCAGCGCATTTAATGACAGAAATCTGCGCGGGCATAAGGAGGGCCTGCAGTAGGTCATTAACTAAACTCCGGTGGGATATTTCCGTGCCGGCCGAGGTAAGGAATCCCCTATTCTTCCAGAGCTGTCTGAAGTCATGAACTACCCCAAAGGCGTATCATGAGTCAGTATAAATATTTACCCGGCGATCTGAAGTGCGGCCTTTGTTGGGTCTGAATGATCCACTGCCCTCCTTACCATAGGCCCCAGATCCTTGGCATGGTACTGATCATGGACCTGACGTGTAATATGAGGGCCGACAGAAGCTGACTGTGGCCATAAATGTGGTGGTGTTGTTACAAAATCGGCTGTACCTTCTTTTCCCGTGACTGTGGGTGTAATCTTGACTGGCCATTCGGTCACAATTAACGGCCGGTATTTGTCCTCCAACTCCCTGCTCTGTCCGGTTCTGTCATAGGCCAGGGTAACGTGGTGCAGTGAATGTTCAATGTCTAACGTCCACCACTGGGGTGTGATAGAAATAGAGCACTGTTGTCTCATCCTCCATGATTGAACCGTTACCCCTTCGTCTCCACACTCTAGCTGTAGCTGGAAGATACACAGTAAATCTCGGGCCAACAAGTTACAGTCCAATCCAGTAGTCCCCACAAACTGATGATCTGTAGACTTATTCTCATAAGTGACTGTCACAGGTTCAGAAATAGGATACTCACACACCTGTCCTTGGAACCCCGACAAATGCTGGGTGTGGTCGGATAGTGGTAGTCGAAGTTCTGATTGCACCAAAGACATGGCTGTTCCAGTGTCGATTACAAATGGGTAATGTTGATCTCCTATCTGCAGAGAGATAATAGGTTCCCTGTCCGATTGGAGAGTCCTTATGACTAAATTAGCTAGTCAATCTTGTGTTGGGAAAGGATTTGCCTGGGAGAAGTCGGTGTACCTCGTCTGTCCTCCCCTTGGTGGGTACCCCCTCCTTTGGGTCAGGTGGTCTCCTTCTGCTGCCCGTCTTTTAAAGGGGCATTCCTGATGCCAGTGATCTGTACGGCCACAATTAAAACATGTATTGTTCCCTCTATATCTGCCCCGTCCTCTTTTCCCAGTAGACCAATGGCCCCTCAGAGGGGGTGGCAGTTGTAAAGCTGTTGGTGCATAAGGTGGGCCATAAAGAGGGGCTGAGGGTCCATTTGGGTGGGTTTGATATCCTCCCCCGTGTTGATCCACCCACCCAAGGTCACAATATTAGGGTTCCAGCTGGAACGCCACTGTATCTGCCGCTGGTTGGGGTCTCAGATCATCCTTTTTTATTACATACTCAGTCTTAATCTTTGTAACTGAGCCTCCTTCCTGGCCTACACCCTCCTTCCAATAAAATCTGACTGCCCGGGCCATCTGGGAAGGGTTGTTCTCTGTCCAATTCATGTTATTACATTTCACGGCAGTAGCCACTGAAGATGGTAGGCAATGCATTAACATAGCACAATATTGAGGGGAATTCTGACCATTTTGGTACAGCAAGTCGCCTGACTGCCCACGGTAGATTTCATTAAAACGTTCCAGAAATTCCTCTGGCTCCTCTGTCTTTTTAGGTTTGAGGTCTAAGATAGCAGAGATGTTTATGGGCTTTTGAAATGTGGCATTCAACGCATTCAGGATTTGTGCCCGTCTATGATTGTCCAAGGCATGGGCTTGCTGAAGTGCGGCGTGGCTAGCATAATTCAAGTGGTTGAGATGACTGCGGTACTCTGCTGGGGTTAAAACCTGCTGGACTAGGGCCCAGAGGTCCCTTGAATCAGCTTGATATACTGAGATGGTCGTTCTCAGATAGTCCACAAAAGCAGCAGGAGATTTTTTCCTGTCTGGGATTGCAGCCAGAATGGCCATCATCTCACTGGGTCTCCATGGGAAATAAACGTCTATCGTGGGCTGGGCTGCTGCTGTTGCAGCATCCGGGTTGGGTATTTTCCTAATCGGCAACTGTCTCAGAGTCTCACTAGGGGGCGCTTTAGCGGATTCCTCTGGCTCTTCAAAGACTTCGACGTCCTTCCCTTCCGATAGGGGGAGCTCCAGCTCCTCAGAACTATTCCCGTCCTCTTTCTTTGTTCTCATACTTTTCTGTCCTGCCATATCGGTCTTAAGGGATCTAGGTGGTATGCGTAATTGTTTCTGGATAGGATCAGGCCCCTCTCTTATTGTCCAAGATTGAGTCCTAGAGCTAACTGGGCTTGTGGAACAGAGCTCCCCTTCTCTAACAGGCGGTGAAGGTGCAGAAATAGGACTCAAACTATCAACTGAAGGGACTGGAGAGGCTGGCATGATTTGAATCAGGGGAGCAGTGACTGGATATAAATTATGATACCCTGGTGGGTCTGGAATTAGTGCAGACAATGCTACTGGTGCAGTCGGGACTCTACCCAACATGGTCCAATTCTCTAGGTCATTGTCTGCCGCTGTCAATGCAAGGCCAGCCATTGAACTACCTAGTACATTTGTTTTACTCGAGTCTGCCCCACTAGTTGTCCCCCTCTCTTTACTTGCGCGTTTTTTGAATGCACACTCCTTTTTCAAGATCCAGAGTTTTCTGGTTTCCCCCTTCACTAATTGGAATCCCCATTTTAAGGGCATTTTCTTGCCAACTTGATAACATGATTTTATCCCTCTCCTCTTGACAATATTGTCTCCATAATCCAATTAACTCTTTGGCTTTCATACTTTGGCTCTTTTTCCAGATTTCATCCTGAATTTTCTTAATGATGTCCAGATCTTTAGTGCCCCCTAGTGGCCATTCAGCACTCAATTTCTTCCTTAATGTTGCTGACATTTTCCTAAAATCCCTCGCTTTATCTGGATAAATATCACATAATATTTGCAATGAACTGCCTGGATCACTCGTGTTATCCAAGCAATTCCCCATAATCTCGAACTAGTCCTCAAGACTGCGTTGTTCACCACTACAGTCCAAAGATACAATTTTAGCTTAATCAACTATAGTTTCCAAAACACTCATGGAACTAAACCGTCTTTCCGACGTCCCATCAATTCCAAAACACACACGTGGAATTAAACCGTCTTTCCGACGTCCCATCAATTCCAAAACACAAACACGTGGAATTAAACTGTCTTTCCGACGTCCCATCAATTCCGAAACACACACACGTGGTATTAAACAGTCTTTCCGACGTCCCATCAATTCCAAAACACACACACGTGGAATTAAACCATCTTTCCGACATCCCATCAATTCCAAAATCAACTCAAAACTGAACTATCAATCTTATGACATCCCATCAGGTTTTTTTTTAACCTCAGTCGCACATACATCGACTGAATTTTTAATTTTCTAATCCCCAGACTGACCTTTGATTTCGTCGAGATGATCTTTTCGTACCAACCGTGAGTGACCAGACCAATCAGACCATGAGAAGAGGGGAAAATCAATGTGGTCATTTTCCAGCTACACACATTGTGGGCCCATTTCCACTTTCCTTGTCCAACATCAGTCTAATTCTGATTTCGCAGCTGGCCGGTGACCGTCTGGAGAAATCCCGGGTTTCGGCACCAAATGACAATATTGAATTCTTTACCCGTCAGTCTGGCCTCAATAAAACTCTAAATGGATTTGTAGGTATAGTATTATTTATTTTTAACCAACTTGCAAGGCCGACTCGCTCCACAGAGATTCAGAACACACAAGCAGTCTCCTGGAGCTCCAGAACTGAGTGCTATCGGAGACAAATAAATCTTTACAAATCTCATTCAAATGGCATCAAGTTTCACATACAAGATTCCCATAGGTCATCCTATACACTTCCTGACCTGGCCATATAATCCTGATTGGCTCACTTCGCATTCCTTAACTCTGGGTCTCTAGTTACCCAGCATCCTTTTCCCCATCCTTGCCATGCTTTCTGAATCGCTTTGTCCTTTGTTTGTGAACTCACTACTATCAGACTGGCTCACATCTACATTATTGTAACTATTATTTGAACTAACTATTTTATATCCCATTTGTTTGTTCAATTCCTCAAAGCTACAACACAGGACTACTTACGTGCCAGAGAGTATAAGCTGCAAGTAATAGACAGACCTAAGTGATCCCACAACCAATGGATCAGATCTAAGTGTGGGGTTACACGATAGGGTGGATGCATGGGCTAAAGTAGGGTCCTCTCTTCAAGGGCCAGTGCAGACTCAATGTGCCGAATGGCCTCCTTCTGAACTGTAGGAATTCTATGACACGTGCTCCAGAACTTGCTGCACCCCTCGCCAAGCTGGTTCAGTACAGCTAAAACACTGACATCTACCTGGCAATGTGTAAATTTCCCCAGGTATTTCCTGTACACAAGAGACAAGACAAATCCAACCCAGCCATTTACCGCCCTATCAGTCTACTCTCCATCATCAGGAAAGTGATGGAAGGAGACATCAACAGTGCTATCAAGCAGCACTTACTCAACCATAACCTGCTCATGGATGCTCAGTTTGGGTTCTGCCAGGATCACTCAGCTCCTGACTTTATTGCAGCTTTGGTTCAAACATGGACAATGGAGCTAAATGCCAGAGGTGAAGTGAGAGTAAGTGTCCTTGACATCAAGGCAGCATTTGACTGAGTATGGCATCAAGGCACCCTAGCAAAACTGAATTCAATGGGAACCAGTGGGAAAACTCTCCACTGATTGTAGTCATCCCAGGCACACAGGAACATGATTGTGATGGTTGGAGGTTCATCATCTCAGTCCCAAGACATTACTGGAACTGTTTGGTGGCGCAGTGGTTAGCACTGTTGCCTCACGGCACAGAGGACCCAGGTTTGATCCCATCTCTGGGTTACTGTCCATGTGGAGTTTGCACATTCTCCCACTGTCTGCGTGGGTCTCACACCCACAACCCAAGAATGTGCAGGGTACGTGGGTTGGTCATGCTAAAATTGCCCCTTAATAAAAAACATTTTTTAAAAATCACTGCAGGAGTTCCTCAGGGTAGTGTCATTGGTAGTGATCCCACAATCAATGGATCAGATCTAAGCATGGGGTTATGCGATAGGGTGGACACGTGGGCTAAAGTAGGGTCCTCTCTCCAAGGGCCGATGCAGATGGGCCAAATGGCCTCCTTCTGCACTGTAGGAATTCTATGACATGTGCTCCAGAACTTGCTGCACCTCTCGCCAAGCTGTTCACTGCTAATCACTGCGCCATTGTGCCACCGAACTGTTGCAATAATGTCTTGGGATGATTCTTCAGCTGCTTCATCAATAACCTTGCTTCCATCATAAGGTTAGAAGTGGAGATGTTTGCAGATGACTGCACAATGTTCAGCACCATTCGTGACTCCTCAGATACTGAAGAAGTTCATGTCCAAATATAGCAAGACCTGGACAATATCCAGGCTTGCAGGTTAAGTACAAGTAACATTCATGCCACACAATGACCACATCCATCAAGACAGGATCTAACCATCGCCTCATGACATTCAATGTCATTACTATCAGTGAATCCCTCACTATGAACATCCTATGGGGTTACCATTGACCAAAACTAGACTGGACTAGCCATACTGTGGCTACCAGAGCAGGGTCAAATGCTAGAATCCTGCGGTGGGTAACTCACTTTCTGATCTCTCCAAAGCCTGTCCATAATGTACAAAGCACAAGTCACGAGTGTAATGGAATATTCTACACTTGCCTGAATGAGTGCAGCTCCAACAACACTCAAGAAGCTCGGCACCATCCAGGACAAAGCAGCCCCCTTGATTGCTACCCCTTCCATAAACTCCAATCCCTCCACCACCGCCGAACAGGGGCAGCCTTGTGTACCATCTTCAAGATGCACTGCAATGACTCACCAAGGTTCCTTCGGCAGCATCTTCCAAATCCTCAACCAGTACCATCTAGGAGAAGACCAGCAGATACATGGGAACCCCATCACCCGGAGGTTTCCCTCCAAGTCACTCACCATCCTGACGTGAAAATTTATTGCCATTCCTTAACTGTCACTAGGTCCAAATCCTGGAATTTTCTCCCTAAGAGCACTGTTGGTGTACCTTCACCTCAGGGACTACAGCGGTTCAAGAAGGCAGCACACCATTGCCTCCTTGAGGGCAACTAAGGGTGGGCAATAAATGCTGGTCTAGAAAGCGAAGCCCATAACCCGTAAATTAATTTTAAAAATAATTGTGTAGGTTTGAGGAACTTCTCCAGTACCATAAAAACACTGGTCAGAGGCATCAGGTTCAGTTTCATAAAGTGAAGCATTTCTGTCATGGATTGTTTGGTGCAGGTTAATTCATATTTTGGTACTTGAGCATCTTGTAATGTGCCTGAAATAAGTAGCTTTTGTCCGCCCGTGACATGTGTTAAGGCACTCATTTTCTGTCTAAAGCCCTATGTGTTTGTGGGTATTTTGTGACAGAAATGTTCCATTCATAACAATAACCCTCAATTTTAGACAATTTGCTGTTTCTACCAAAATAATCTTGTAAATTTTGTAGTTATACCACAAGGATACTTAAAGGCAATGTGGAAAATTCGGGAAATGATCTCCACCATCTCACAGTAAATTGGTTGTGCAGGCAATAGAATTGCTGGGTAAATGCATCAGACAGTTTTAGGATGCGCATTCTAGGATGATCGATGGTCATGTATTTCTCACTTGTCCGCTTATCCCTTGAACTGTTGGCTCTGGAGAATGGTAGGCTTGTGGTAGAAATGCCAATTTTCTGTTATTGGAGGGAAGCACAGCTTATTGAGGTTTTCCTTCTCTCCAATTCCATCATCTTCCCTTTAAAACTGGGTGCTTCCTTGATCTTTATGGTTCTTCTATTCTTTAATATCAATTTCTGCTGCATTACACCTGCCTAGCGAAAATATGTGTGTGCAGCGGCTCCCTGCACATGAGGTGGTGTCACTAGCCTGCATCATTGCTGCTGCCTTCCCCGCTGTCTGGCCACCCCAGCTGCCACCAGCCACATGAGGCCAGCCGTTGTGGGATCAACTCCAGCAACCATTTTGGTATCTGTAAGGAATTGGAGAAGGGGAGAGACCGACAATAAGTTAGAGCTTCCATCTCGGGACCCTCAAATGCCCAAGCCTCCCACCATTACTTTTCTCTCAGAGTGCTATCCAGTGAGCCAGTTGTGCTGGCAAACCTTGCTCCGCACACTCGCCCTCGGCCACATCAGGAGCCCCTAGACCCCAGACCCCATACTCTGCCGGGAACATTAGGGAGACTGTGCTCAGGTGCTCTCCCATGATCCACACACTTACACTTTGGTCGCGAGAGGATCCCTAGTGCTGAAGGCCTGCTCTTTCTTTCGTGTTTGATTTTTGGCAGCTGCCTGCTGCCTCTATGATGCTGATGCTCCTTGAGTTCAGGCACACTGTTAAGGCATCAAAGTTTGCTTGATATGCAGTGCACTAATCATCCTGGTGGGCTGGTTTAGCACACTAGGGGCTGGTTTAGCACACTGGGCTAAATAGCTGGCTTTTAAAGCAGACCAAGGCAGGCCAGCAGCACGGTTCAATTGCCGTACCAGCCTCCCCGAACAGGCGCCGGAATGTGGCGACTAGGGGCTTATCACAGTAACTTCATTTCATTTTCATTTCATTTTCATTTCATTTCATCCTCTGAGACATGGCACATGGGCCCTTGAGGGGGCATCGAGAGTTGAGGAGTGGGAAGTGCTATCATAACTAGCAAGGCTAATTCATCATTAGAAACAGCATTCAACTGTGAAGCTAGATAGAGGCTGCTCACTATCAAAGGGGGTGAAATTGACTTTCATGAGATAAGCTGCAGCTGGGCTCTGTCCTGGAAGTGTTTGGTAGGGCAGGCAGGCTGCAGCTGTGGTTGTCCCTGCTTTGCGTCTCCACAATGTTTAAAGATGCCTTGATGGCCTCACAGATGCAAAGCCCTCCCCCCCCCCCGGTACAGCAGCGACCCCGACCTAGAACGCTTCTTTCTCCTGACCAAGCCCAACCTCCTGAGGCCCCCCGCCACACAAGCACTGGGGCAGCAGCTCCTGTGCCCTTAAGCTGCATGCTGAAAATGAAAATGTCTACTCACCTCACTTCCCCTCATTAGCCATTGTGCCAGCTTCGTGTTTTTGAAAAATATTACTAAACAACGTCCGAGTGACTTCCCATTGGGTAGTGGGGTAATTCCCAAGAGGCTTCTGCATTCAACTTTAATCTCACAAATGAGATTGAAATGAATGCAAGTGAGGGTTAGTGATATGTTAGCCATTTTTGGGTGAGATTCGCAACCCGCCATCGGGAGCGGGCCAGGTGAATTGCAAACCGGTTTCCGCCTGGCGCAAATCTCGATTTTTGTCCTTTCCCGCTATTTACCCAGCATACCCAGATCCGCACTGGGCACAAGGCGGTGGTTAAATTGCGCCCAAAGTGGATAAATGATTCCTAAGTAAAACAATATTTATGTTTCATCTTAGGGAGTATTAAATTCTGTTGTCCCTAACACCAGGGGTCTTTTCTTTGACGTTTCACGTGGAGCTGTACAACAAATGGGTTAAATTATTTGAATATTTGTGTTGAATTTGAAACCAAAAGTGGAAATGATGTACACATAAATACTTAGGTGGAAACCAATGAGCTGGTAGAATATCCCAAAGATGTTAATTCATGTCACATTTGGAAAATGTATTTTAACAGGAACATCTTTGAATTAAGTGTTTGTGTTTTATGGTGAAGTTAGAAACACACCCATACAGAAGAACTGTAATAAAATATCATGCCATTTCTCGAGTAATTTATCAATCTATCTGTGCTAGACACAGCCCTGAATGTAGAACGGTTTGAACTGTGAGGCACTTAAATAATGATCCATCTTCATCAATTCTATTTTACTTTTAGGGACTCTTTAATTTTAATTGCGAAGTTTTGTATTTGGATCTTCGGATCGATTGATGTTGGAGCACATTTTTCCATTTGAATGACTGTATTGAATAATGTAAGGTCAGATAAGATATTGCAATAAGTGGTGAGAGCCTCTAAGATTATACTTCAGAAGATAGTCAAAAGCCAGAGTTAATTGCTTTTACTCCAGCAACGAAATTGGCACATCACTGCTCTTGGGAATTTACACATCACAGATGTGAAATTTTAAATCCGGTAAATTGTACCTATGAAGTGACAGCAAATAGTCAACAGCAGTCTGGAATTTATTTAGAGCACACTTAAGTTTTTATCCAAACACAAAACAATCACAGATTATCTCTTGATGGAATCCGTAGTTTGCAGGGGCAGTGTGTGTGTGTGTGTGTGTGTGTGTATGGGGGGGGGGGGGGGGTTTGTGTGTGTGTGTGTGTGTGTGTGTGGATGTGCACGAGCCATGCAAATGGTTTGTCGAATGTTTGAAACTATGGTCTCAAAGCTTGTTTTTTGTTTGTGAGTACATAACTGAGAGAGAACTAAGGGTTTTATTTTCCTCCTGGATGTGGGACGCAGGAATCAGGAAATTTCCTGGCTTGGTGCGCCTGTTCTAGGAGAAACCAAAGAGAAAATGCTGGAAAATCTCAGCAGGTCTGGCAGCATCTGTAGGGAGAGAAAAGAGCTAACGTTTTGAGTCCAGGTGACCCTTTGTCAAAGCTTTCCAAAGCTTATCTAGCAAGGAATCCACAGAACAGCTTGTGACTTGTCCAAACCATGATCTTTATTAAATCACACATGGCAAGATAACGATCTGATACAGAACAAGTCATCATGGAGTTTCTTTGGACCCACTTCGAACTACCCAATGCATGACTATCCTCATGTATGTCTTATAACCATTTGGGGATCACTGGATCTGCCCACACTTACATCTGAGTGCTGTAGTGATCTCTATGTGTGCATGTACACAAGGGGTTAATGTGTAATCAGTAGCCCCACATGATCACTAGAGGGCCGGACCAACAGGGGTATAAAGGGCAGCCACATTGGGTCTCTCTCACTCTCTTGGGTGCACTGTGATCAAAGCAACAGCAGACTAGTTTAGATGGCCAATGGAGTTATGTATAGTTACCATAGTTAGATATTGTTAACCTTATCACTAGTATCAAAGTTAAAGCAAAGAACCCATGTAAAGATTGTTGTAGTTACTCAATAAACGTTCTGTTACTACTGGAAGAGTTTGAATCTTCTTCATCGGGATTCAGAATACCTCATCACTAACCAAGGATTGAGTAGCACACATTACCTACCACGTGGTAGGTCTGTACCACCACCTGCTGGTTGGAGGTCACACCACCAGCTATCTATAATATTGCTCACAAGCATATCACCACACACCCCTTCCTCAGAAAACATTAATGTTTGTTTACAGCCAATATTTTTATTTTAACTTTATGCATTGGTGTTATGTTGAAACAATGTGAACAAGTTTAACGAGGGTGTCCATAAACATGATATGCCTGGTCAATGTCCATCTCTTTCGCACAGGTTATTGTGCCTCCCTGACGGGATCACTCCTGTAATCACTTGGGCGATTGCCAGCCTTATCGAAGACTGGTTTGTGTGCAGGCCTCTTGCTTCGTCTTCTCTTTACTTTGTGCCTTTGGAAGGCATGCATCCGTGATTGCAATGCATGCGTCACCAGCTTCCTTTTCGTTTTTTGCCTCAACGCTATTTGCTGCTTCTCTGTGTGTTTGCTGTTTCTTTAGTCTCTGGTTTGTCAGTCATGCCCTCACTTTCTTTTTTTTTGTCAGTGGGATGAGCAAGCTCTCCCAATCCTCTCCTCTTTCTCCTTCTTGTTTTGACAATTGGTTTGCAAATTCTTTTGTGTTTATGTTGAGGCTTGGCAGCCTCTGATTCAGTTCTGGTCTGCACCCTGTGCTCAGAGGTCTGTGGAGTCTGAGGTGGATCCTGAGGCGCTGACGTGTCATCAATGGGTTGTGGGACCACGTCCATTACTGCGGCCTCAACGGGATGTTGAAGCTCCTCGCTTTCTGGTGCCTGGGTGGAGGTTAGATCTACGCCAACAGGTGCTGCCCTTTCACTCACTGGAACAATGCTCATTGGCTCCTCATCACTGGAAATAACATTGCTATCACTCTCTGGTCGTGACGATCTAGGCATTGGGTCATCATGGTTTTGTTCAAGAATATCTGTTTGATCCGTTGAGCTGCATAGCGAGATAGTTACCAGCTCTTCTGCAGTTTCACTGTCGGAATTGTCCATCTCTTCAACATCAGAGTTGCTATCATGGTATTTATCATCAATGTCTTCCCACTCATCCTCAGTATCCCCGCAGATCATGGAGTCAACTACCAGAATCATTTCACAGGCCTGAATCGATTCACCAAGTACCACTGGAGCAAGCTTCTCTAAGATTGGCACAATGTCGTCTGTTTCTAGCGTGTTCAGTGGCCGGTCCTCTGAGGTATCAACAACTTTGATTTCAGTTGTTATTTTGGAGTGGGCCATCTCAGAGCTCCCACTCTTCTCAGTATCCAGCGCGGTCTGGGCTTCCCCCGTGACTACCTTATCATACCTTCAAAACCATCGGAGTAGTGCTTCTTGGGCCTTTTCATTAAGCCCGTACTTGCTCCTGCAAAAACGATCTATGACCAGCTAATACTGGTCTTCGTCTGTTTCACCTTCTACGCCATTACTTTTTGCATCCTCTTTAAAGTCATCATATCTATATTCGTAGAACTCAGCTTTGGATTCAGCATCACCTGCAATGATATATCTTGTAAAATACAACATTGCACACGGAATTATGTGTTCACATAGGAGGCCGCCAAGTTCAAAGTCAGCATTGAGTTTGGCTGCCGAATTTTGGCTTAACACTGCACGCTGTGGAACTTCAGGTGGACTGAAGAAATTAAAGAACGATTCATTTGGTACAGTTTTCATAACTGTTCTACGAGTGCTTTGACCTTTGTGCTTCAGTACAGTTTTAATTATTTTTAACGTGACATTTTTGCCCTCCCTCCAGTCAATCTTACAGCCTGTGCACCCCATGATTTCTGGTTCATCAAAGAATGATTTAAGCGGCTACGAATCCATCTGATATACTTTTGTGATCACCTCATTTGTGAAATACTCATTGGGCTCGAACTTAAACTCCACGGCTTCTCATGCTCTGACCATTTAGCATTCACATCTTGCAGATGCTTTAATACGGGCTCGTCGTGCTCCTGTATCATGCCACTGAGCACATGCACGTTCTTGAAGGCTGTTAACCAGAATTGCGGAATGCGCGCTAACTCTTCCATCTCTTTGTCTGATTTGTCATCCTCCATCTGGATTTCTTCTGAATCTACATCACACGTGCACTCTCTGACATCTTGCAGGGATCTGTAGTTTTCACGGGCCACCCATCTTCTGGGACACACAGCCGCTCAACTAATTTCATGGATTCACATGCATCCGCTCTTATGATGGACTCAATGTCCATGTCCACAATATAAAATAGTAACATGTACCTCATGTCGTCTACGGAGAGCTTAGGTTCACATTCACTGAAAGTCTCCATCTTTTTTGTTCTGTAATACACCAGCAGTCTCGGCCAATCAGCGGCTTTCAGCTGCACGTTCAGCTTGTGCAAAGCAGACCGATTGAGGAGGTTGGCCCTTGTTTTAATGTCAAAGTCACATCGTAATAATGAGTTATTTAGAAACACCATTGATTTTCATCTAGTTTTGATGGTTTCCAACGAGTTCTTACTAGCTTTGTTCTGTTTTGAAATTGTGCCTTCACCTTTTTTGTTCGGACTCTTATGGTCCTTGGTTGCAAAGAAATCGATAAAGTACTTCTCATCGGTATGTATCCCATCAACTACATTTACTGATCTTATATGGTCCATTGTAGGATGCACAAAACACTGTTTCACAAAATGCCCAATACGGCTGCACCATGTCGAGTGCCACACTTTTGGTGCAGGGTGGAGGCTCCTGTTGGCCATTTAAAATGGCCGCCTGCACTGAGACCACATTTATTCATGAGGTGCGTTGCAGCACTAATGGCGCTGGCGTCTTCCTCTGAGTTGGTGCCAAAATTCTTCGAGCTGACTGCGCTGTTTTGCTGTGCAGCCATCTCACTCACAAGACACATCTGAATATGGCTTTTTGATTGAAACCCTACTTTCTGGGCATGCCTACTAATGATATCACATTCACATGCTTCGTTATTTTTCATAAAGCAATACCGATCGAAGTACTTCACGCTTCATCGTAGCTCTTGTTCTGCTCTTCGCTGCCACAGGCGAAGGATTAGAAATATTCTGCTGCTTGAGGATTTTCTACCTTGAGCAGAAACCCAATAACACTTTTGTCAGGCTGTGCCAGCAGGCCTAGGGCTACAATATAGGATCCGAATTGCTGCTTAAAAGCACGCCAATTTTTTTCTACATCACCCATGAACTGATGCTGGTGGCACCCCTTTATACGGTCCATCTCTAGCTCCATCCTTCTATTTCACCGAGTGGCCAATGGTTGCAGTTCACCAGGTCGGTCCTTCCGCTGAATTCTTAAATTTGTGACTGTGCTGTTATCTTCAAATCTTCAGCACTCTGGTACCATGCTGTGTTCAGTGTTCGATGTCTAGCAAGGAATCCACAGAATAGCTTGTGTCTTGTCCAAACCAGAATCTTTATTAAACCACACGTGGTAAGATAATGATCTGATACAGAGCAAGTTATCATGGAGTTTCTTTGTACTCCCCTGGAATTACTCCTTGCATGACTATCCTCATGTACATCTTATAACCATCTGAGGATCACCACGTCTGCCCGCACATATATCTGAGTGCCTTGTCACATGACCACAGTCTCGAGACTACATGATGGGTCTGTACCGCCATCTGCTGATTGGAGGTCACACCACCAGCTATCTACAATATTGCTTACAGGCATATCATCACATAAGTTGCTGGAGAAATGGACACCAAACAGTTGACAGAGCATTGAAATGATCTCTCCAGTGCAGTTCAATGTGACCAGGTTATGGAGAGTTGTGTATGGGACAGTTTGAAAAGAAGGACGCCTGAAGGCTGAATCCAGAAGCAGGGATAAGTTACTGTTGTTGCTTCAGTTATTTTGAAGTTTTTGTTTAACCAGAGCTGGCTAATTTGGTGAACACTAAAGCTGTGAGACTCGTATTGGTTAGGATAGGCTGTCGGAGGACAATGCGTGGATAAAGGAAGTAGCGAAGAATGAAAACTCGACCTGAAGAAGACTGGCCTGGATCTTATGCCCCTCCCCCACGTGGGAAATTTGCCCCCACTGGCTGTGACGAGCCATTATCCGCTGACAGGATCTTCTGATCCTGCCAAAGCTTACGGGCCTTTGAATGGCTCGCCTGTCCTGCTGCAGGGGAACCTTTGCAGGGGGTCGACTTTGGTGGGACCGGAAGATCCTGTTGGGAGGAAGGGACAGACAATCGTGGCCAAAATTTTGTGGCTGTATGTCGTACCATATATACTAAGGGGACTGTCCAGTGAATCGTGAGATCGATCTTTGTTGTATCTACTATTTATCATTTATAATGACAACAATTTGCCTGTTAACATGTTTAAGTGATATTGATTGTTTTTAATTGTTAAAGTAAAACCTTTAAGGAGTGAAATTTTCTCCAATATTTTGTTCATAGATACATTCAGTAAATTTGGTTTGCTTGTTTTGTTCCTCTCCAGGGGGATCATAACAAAATTATCAGTAATGGGAAATTTTATGTATCCCATTAATTGTGCAAATATCCACTGTAACTTTGTCATTGAGGCATTCTATTACAAAATTTCCAAGATTCTGTGAAGGTCCCCGCAGATGGTAAAACCAAAGGAAACTATAGGCCAGTTAGCCTAACATCTATCATTAGGAAAATGTTGGAATCCATTAATAAGGAGGTAGTAGCTGGACATTTAGAAAATACAATTCTCCTGCCTTTGCTGAAAACCCCGGCCACAGTACATTTGGATTTCTAAAGGCATTCGATAAGATGTCATATTAACATTTACTGTACAAGAGCTCATGGTGTGGGGGTGATATATTAATGTGGATAGAGGATTGACTAACTAACAAGAAATAAAGGGTCAGGATAAATGAGTTATTTTCAACTTGGCAAACTATTACTAGTGGAGTACCACAGGGATCAATGCTGGGCCCTCAACTATTTGTGATCTATGTTAATTACTTGTTTGAAAAGACTGACTGTATTGCGGCTAATTTGCTGATCACACAAAGATAGGTAGGAAAGTAAGTTGTGAGGAAGATACAAAGACTCTGCAACGGGATATCGATAGGTTAGGTAAGTGAGCAAACATTTGTCAGTTGAAGTATAAGACAGGACTCTCCGGCCTCCTAGCTGCGCGTTTTTCAGTGGCGAGATTCTCTGCCCCCACCGCTGTCAATGTCAATTCCCATTGAAGCCACCCCATGCCTCCAGGAAACAGGCATAAGAGGGTGCATAATAGTAGGGAAGTCTTGCTATGTCTACAAGGAATCTAGCGTACTGTGTACAGTTTTGGTCTCCTTATTTAAAGAAGGATATCATCGCATTGGAAGCAGTTCGGAGAAAGTTCACATGACTGATTCCTGGGATAATGGGATAATCTGAAGATTAGTGGTCGGTACTTATACTCTTTACCAGTGTCACAAGAAGGCTTACATTAACACTGAAATGAAGTTAATGTTAAAATTGGACTTCACAAGAATGAACAGTGATCTTATCGAAAAATATACGATTCTGAGGGGGCTGAACAAGATAGATGCTAAGAGGCTGTTTCTTTCATGGGAGGATCTAGAACTGGGGATGTTGTTTAAAAATTAGGGCCTCCCACTTAAAACATGGGTGGAGAGAAATTTCTTCTTTTAGAGGGCCTTTAGACTTTTGGATTCTTTTCCCCAGAGTGCTGTGGTGTATATTCAAGCCTGAGTCAAATAGATTTTTGATCACGTGGAGTTAAGACCAAGATCTGATCAGCCCTTGACAAAATACAAATTTCTTTACCCGTCAGTCTGGCCTCAATAAAAGTCGAGATGGATTTGCGGGACAGCATTAGTTATTTTATTTGGCTTGCAAGCCTGATTCATCTCACAGAGGCATAAGACACATCCAGTCTCCTACACCCCGGAAAGCGAATGAACAAAGAGACAAAGGGATCTCTGCAAATCAATTCAAATGGTATCAAGTTTCACATACACGATTCCCATAGGTCATCCTATACCCCTCCTGACCTGGTCAGACATTCTGATTGGCTCACTTCCAATCCCTTCCTCTGGCCCCTATTACCCAGCATCCTTTTCTCCTCCTTTGGTGGACACACCTCCTCCTTGCTTTGCCATGCGGTCTGAAATCCTTTGTCTGTGAACTCACCAGAATGAGACTGGCCTATCTCTACATCACAGTAACTAATATCTCTAAAGTAACTATTTTATATCACATTCGTTATTCCCTCCTTTTATCATTCCATGATAACCGAACTATCCAATCCATAGCTACGGTCCCTCATCTAAAAAGATCCGTCACTGCATTTCCAATTCCTGGTGTAGCCCCCCTTCATCTGCTGCACCCTCATGGATTTTGACAGCTAAGATTTTAGGGGCGTTGATCTGTTCCAGCGTCCCGCATTCTACCCATCACACATTTAAGGATGGCTGGGCCCACAAAGATGCAGCCAATAGCCACTG